>NC_138894.1:85761356-87126356 GCF_965194825.1 Balaenoptera physalus | reverse complement strand
CCAGTGCTGCGCTGCACCCAGGGCTGTGCTGAAGGTCCTCAGGGCCCGATGGGTGCCCCGCGCAGCGAGGAGGAGTGACCCGGCTTCGGCCTCGTGGCCGGCGGCCCGCAGGTGTCTGGCCAGCTCCTCCGCATCCCAGCGCCCTTGCTGGGGGCTGGCCAAGAGGTGCTCGAGGAGACGTGGGTAGAAGGGAGTGGAGACGCACTTCACCAAGAGCTTGGCGTCCAGGAGCAGGGAGAGAAGTTCTCGGTCGCAGTTTGAATCATTCACCTGCAAGAAGTAAGACAGGCAGACGTGAGGGGCGGGCGTCGCTGACTCCCCACCAGCAGACACAGACACAGCCCCGCGGGTGTGCCGGGCGCTGCCCTGCTGCCTTTGTCATCAGAAACCCCTTCACCCTGGCTAACAGCGCCTGCTCCGAGAAGCACACACAGGGCACGAGCGTCTCTGGCGTCACACACACGGGACGACAGACCCGGTCTCCTTTTCACGTAAGACATGGCCACGTACCAAGACCCCCTGGGATCACGGTGGCGGCTCCCACATCGAGTGTCAGAAGTTGTGCTAAACGCCGGACATGTCCTCCTTCACTGGGTCCTCTCGGTCCGCCCTGTCAAGCCAGCACTTTAACCTCCTGACTTCACAGATTAGGAAACTGATGGGTAAGAATTTCGCTTAACATCGTGGTCAGTAAACTGTGAAGCCAGAGTCTGAATAGAGGTCAGTCATGACTTCAAAGCTCGAGCTTGTTAACAACCACATTTACCATATCATTTGTGCTTCACCATGGTCCATATTCCTTAACCTCAAACCTCTCCTTTATGTAGATCCCTGTGAAAAATTCTTTTCGGAACAAGAAAACCCTTTTTCTACTCCACTGAGAAAGTACATCCATCGACCCCACTGTTGTAAATAGGATAACCGACAGGAGGTGTTTAAAAGCTATTCTTGCTTAAGCCTCTAGAAAGCTTAGCACAAAACTCACCTTTTTAAAACAAGTTTTCTGTGCTCTTTCAGTTGCATATTTTCTGTACTTTCTCCCTGGTTTTATCTTCTTGGCCTCTGCATGGTTTTCCATGGCTTTGACCCTTAGCTTATATTTTTCTGTTTTATTATTATCCATATTTTCATAAGGAATCAAGTCAACACGAATCACAGACCAAAATTCAGAGCTTCTCATTTACATTGGGGTGTCATAAAACAGCTTCACGACAGCTTCTTCTTCATGTCACTGTGCACTTTTAATAGTTTTGGGTATAGTAACCACAGAAATAATGTGGCATTTCAAAACCAATTATCTCATGTTTGGACCAACTCTACTACGTCACTGTACACGGCGTGAGTGCTCTGTGACAAGGAGGAAAGGCTACTGGAGACAAGAAGGTCAAGGGTGTCGACTGGCTGCAAGGATTAAAACAAAAGAAGTTCTGAGAATAAAAGTTACTGCCCACTACCAGACGGTGCCTATCTTTCCTACCAACCAGTGATCCTTCAAAACCCCACAAAGATGTCAGCTCCAGTGCCATCTTCTTGGTGACATTTCCCCTAGATCTCCTGGCCAAGCTGACCCCCCTTGCCCCACACTCCAGGACGCTGTACACACGCCTCTCCGGGCTGTATTATCGTGCTTGGTCTGGCTGCCTTCCTACCGTCCTGGGAGCTTCTTGAGGGCACGGGGGGCTGCAGCCCTTTCATTTCAGCATCCAGTTTAATTCGTACTCATTAAATGGTTGAATGAACCTACCTCGCTGAACCCTGTCACATTTTTGTAAAGTGCACACGTACGCAACTGAACGAGATTCTAGACTCAGAACTGGAGAGTCCTGCAAACTCTGGGCGTCTTTTCCTCAGCCTCTCATTGCATCAGCAGTTACATTCCGCTCACCCACCTCTGACTCAGGAAGACTCTGAGGTTGAACTCGATTTCCCACTTTTTGTTTGTTTTTGTTTTTAGAGGTGGTGACAAAGGCAACTGGTACAAGACCAGTTTTCCTGCTGCTGAAAGTGGCAGAAGAGCTTTCCATCCTCCCCACCGGGGGCTGCTTACAAAGGTTCTGCATGTCTTCTTTTCCTCCTTTCTCTTTTGCTCCAGAGTAGGGAACCAGGACCTGAACCCCAGCACGGTTCCTGCCACTTCCCGAGAGGCCCTCACGTGCCGCTGAGGCACTTTTTCTGTAAGCCTTAAAACGTCCCTTTAAGACGGTTCTGACCTCATTTCACAGACGCATAAACTGAGGCTCAGTGAGGTCAGAGCCGTGTGTCAAGCATCAAAAGGCTGCTCCACGGTGAGCTGCCCAGGAGCCCTCAGCTCGGACTATTCCGTGCATTTACTGTTTGTTCCCCCCCCACCCAGACTACGAGCTCCTCCAGAGCAGAGATGGTGTCTCCTCTGTTCACCCTGCAGCCCCAGGCCCAGAAGAGCGTGGGCCTCATGGGAGGAGCTCAGCAAGATCTGTGGAATGAATACGTGAAGAATGAGTTACTCCAAAGCTCGCATCCTTTCACGGTACACCGCAGCCTCGACACACGCGCGTGTGAGCGTGCACACACACACACGCGCACGAGTGGCAGCTGAGTGACTGTGCGTGTTGTTAGTTTGGTTCACTGTTAAAAATAAAGAATCCTTCCACCTAACCCTCCAGGAGAGAACAGAGTGTGTGCCAGGATGCTACAGGCAAATGTTTGATAAAATACGTGGATAAAAGTCTCAGCGTCCAAACACTGCAGGGTGATACTTTCTTTGCTGCCCTGAATAAGTCTTCAAGGCTAGGACACCTTTATTATTCTTTCTGTTGACTCGCGAACCCTCCCTCTGGGGGCCTGAAAGGCTCCTAGAAAGGGAATGATGGATTCTTCCAGCTCGAGGAGGCGACAGGGGTTCTGTCAATGCCAGCAGCTGCGGCTGCTCTGATCCCCTCTTCTGTTTGCTTCTCTCCAGCGCAATGACATCCTGAAAATTGGTTTCCCGCTGGATGTGCCTTCCGGATAACTGCCCGTGTCCTAAGGCAGGGTGGGTGTCCACCCTCCAAGAGCTCTCCGTCTACTCTCCCGGCTGAGGAAGCCTAAGGCTGAAGTCACAGAAGTAAACTCCGACGTTTCCCCTGTGGTCCTGGCCCGCTCAGAGGTTCCCTAGGGAGAGGCAGAGGCAGAGACTGCGGACCTCCACTGGGCCTGGGCCGTGGCCAGGGGAGGGCGTGGGGGAAATTCTGGTTTAGCCGCTCATAATCAAATGCTGGGAAAATGAAGGGGCTGACTTTGCTTCCTCTCTCTGGCCTTCCACCTGCTTCTGGCTCTTTGCAAGATGTACAGAATGGCCAGAGTATACTTTATAATTGTCATGTGCAAGGAAAACACTGCATAGACATTTATTCTGTACATATTTGGGACAAAACAGAGAATGCAAGAATACAGAAAGGAAGAGAAGGCCTTTCTAAGGACCCATTCCAACAACTGCATTTTGACGAAGAGGAGCCTGAGGGTCAGAGAAGGAAAGGATTGCCCGAGGTCACAGGCAGCCAAAACCTTTCCTCCCGACACACCAAGCCCCTGCCTCCGGGCCACCAAGGCCAGCCTGAGTCCTCCTCCTCAGCACAGCAAAGCTCCTGGCATCATTGCGACATCGTGGAGCTGCTACGTTAATTTGTCAAGCCTCAGCTGGTCTTCGTTTTTCTTGTTTTTGACTAAAATCCTAACTTAAGCCACTAATCATCTGGTACTACCTACCACAGAAGCCTACAACTGTCTTACCAGTTAGAATTACTCATCCTAACCTACTTGATTTTTCTTTTTGAAATAAAAAGAAAAAAATGGAAATAGTTTTAAAAAAGAAAGACGTCTTCTGTATCAGGATCACCACAAGAAAATTATTTTATCCTCCTTTTCTCTCTAGTAATTATCCATATGCAAATATATTTTCACAATCAATCCTGTGACATTTGTACCTACTTTTCTCATATGTTGAGAATTTTTAAAAACTATTTTCACACAGTTTTCATTCCTAAAAAGTTTAATGGCTGCGAAGTACTCTATTGAACAAGTTATTTAACTTCCCCTGCTATAAATAGCTATTTATAATCATTTGATATTATTGAAACACTACAAGTGAATGGTTTTTACACACATCCTTTCTTTATTTGAATTATCTCCTTAAAATAAATTATTAGGAGAGGTATAACTGGGGTCTTATGGGATGACATGTATCCCCCCAAATTCATATGTTGAAGTCCTAACCCCCAATATATGAGAATGTGACTGTATTTGGAGACAGGGCCTTTAAAGAGGTAAATAAGGTTTAATGAGTCATTTGGGTGAATCCTAATCCAGTTTCATTGGTGTCTTTATAAGAAGAGAAGATGACACACACATAAACCCAGAGGCAACCACGTGCGGACACAGGGGGAAAGCAACCATCTATAAGTCAAGGAGAGAGGCCTCAGAAGAAATCAATCCCGCTGACATCTTGATCTTGGACTCTGGGCCTCCAGGATTGCAAGAAAACAAATCTCTAGGGTGTAAGTTGCCCAGTCTGTGGTACTTCGTTATAGCAGCCTGAGCAGACCAATACATGGGGCAAAGCATCTGAAACAATTTTTGGCTGAGGTTGTGAGAGCAGTGCAGTCACCCAGGGACGTGGGCCGTCCAGCTCACAGTGGTGCTATCAGGGGAGAAGTGCGTCAGTTCTACTGCAAACTTCTCAGCTTTGGATGTTATTATTTTGAAAAGAAACTCATGTTGCTAATTTAGGAGATATGCATAGGGACCTCAAAGATGATTTTATTTCAATTTGTTTATTTGCAAGAATGAATTTTTTCCATACATTTCCTGTCATTTTTATTTTTTTCTTGTGGGAAGGATCAAATCCTTTGCTCATTAACTCGAGTTTCAACATCATTTTCCACATGTGAAGGAGTTCTTTGTATAACTTAAACATTAAATTTGATTTTAGTTATTGATGTAATGGACATTCTAATCTGTTGTTTGCAATTCTGTTTTGGTTATTTGTTGTCTTGTAGAAGTTTTACATTTTTATATCATCAGGAAAGGATCTGTTCCTTTATGATTCTTTTCCTATTGCTTTAAAGCTTAGAAGCTATACTTCCTTGAAGGATCTGATATGTATGAGTGTATGTGTATGTTTGTGTGTGTGTGTGTGTGTACATATACATATACATATATATAATTTTCTGATTTTAAAAATATCTTAACTTTTTAATTGGTCGGGAATCACTTTGGTATATGGTCTAGGGAAAATCACGCATCCCTGACGTTGGCTGGATTGGTGCTTTAAGGGCTTGAGGAAGAAAATACATTCGGTCATTTTCGGAGTCAGTTGGATGTTTGAAATAAATATGTGAGAAGTCCAGGAGGATTAGTTGATTTAATTCCTCTGATCAAATAACTTTGAATTAGAGTGTGAAGTAGTCGTCTTGTGAAGCGAAAGCAGACAGGCTTTTGGTGAGAGACCAATTTCCAATCCTGGCTTTTTAGCTACATAGATGTATGACCTTGTTAAGGATAATCTCTCCAGGCCCCAGTTTCCACATGTGAAATACAGACAACAGACAGGGGTTGAGATAATCTGTGTTTTTAACTGCCTAGCACAATGCCTGGTGTAGAGTTCAAGTTCAGTAAATGGCTGGAGTTATTACAGTCAAACAAATCAGGAATAAAGCATAGAAGAAGAAGGCCTTACATATATCATACAATGAATAAAAGGCTTGCCTTCTCTGTCAGTGATTTTTTTTTTGTTCGGTGATTAATTTTTGAGAATAAATGAAACTTTGCAGATCTTGGGGAAAAAAACTTATTAAAGCACAAAGCACTACTGTCTTCCAAGCCATTAAAATGTTAACTGCTTAATTCCTGCTTCAACAATAGGTAATGAACCTTCTCTGAATTAAATCTTTGATTTTATGAATCTATACGAAGCTAAGAGCAATTACAGTAAGGAGAGAAGCTGAAATCCTAGTAGCCTAACGCATGCAGGACCTCATTTCAATTACTTTAAAGAAGATTATTTAATATTATTTCACTGTTTACTTTAGGGAAGGATATTTGTCTCACTGCTACATATACTATTACTAATAAAAGTTATTAAATATATCAACTACAAGTGCAGAAAAATAAAAGGGCAACAGAAGTGTATACTTGGAATAAGAAAAATGCCTGCAGGTAACTTTTTGTTTTCTCTATTTATCTGCATAACATTCAGACTCCATTTCTCGGCATACCATCAGCCCTACCCCTGGCGTGGGATTTAGTAGTACACATACCACTTCTCAATCCAAAATTAGGACAGTCCTCTGACTGAGGATGTAACAATGGGAGAGAATCTTTGAAGATTCAAGCTTGGTCACCTCTATGACCCATTCTGGGGCCCTGAGTTTGGCTAGTTCCAAACTTTGTACTTGTCCCCTTTCTACTTTGCTTAATTCCTTGTGTTATTATTTCATATGTCAATCTCCTGATGAGATAGTTCCTCTACACAGAGGGATGTGTATTTTATTTCATCTTTACAAATGTCCTACCCATTCCTCACTGCAGCACACAGTACCAGCCTATGCACAATGGTACTTTATACGTCTGTTCACACTAAGTAAGGCAGCCACCCATCAGAGCTGTCTAGAAATCTAATAGGTTAGCCCATAGGGAGTGAGCTGCCTGTCGCTAGAGGCAACCAGCTGAGACTATTGGGAGATATTCTGTTGCAGAGCTTCCTTCACTGAGAAGACCAACTACCAGGTGAGGATGAAGGAAGATGGGTGAAAGCAACATGTCTAGGTATGTACAAGTTAAAATGGTATTTAGAAATAAGTAGATATGCCCAAAATTCGGAGAAGAAGAGCCTGGTACTAAAAGAGACAAAAGAACAGTGATTGTAAAAATAGGTCAGTTTCGTAGAGAATGGACTTGAGGACACGGGGAGGGGGAAGGGTAAGCTGGGACGAAGTGAGAGAGTGGCATGGACATATATACACTACCAAATGTAAAACAGACAGCTAGTGGGAAGCAGCTGCATAGCACAGGGAGATCAGCTCGGTGCTCTGTGACCACCTAGAGGGGTGGCATAGGGAGGGTGGGAGGGAGGGAGACGCAAGAGGGAGGGGATACGGGGATATCTGTATACATATAGCTGATTCACTTTGTTATACAGCAGAAACTAACACACCATTGTAAAGCAATTATACTCCAATAAAGATGTTAAAGAAAAATACGTCAGTTTAATGTCAACTGGTATCTGTAAGAGATACAGGAAAACACTCACTTGATCCTTCTTTGCATGACTGGATCGCTTCAGCCTAACCTGGTTTGGATACGCTTAGAAGAAAACCAGCTGACATGAGGGCCAAAACAAAAGAAGGGCTTTGCAGACACCAAACAGGGTTCTTAGGAGCCCAGTCCAAGGTCCCTGTTATCACAGCATGCCGAGGCCAGGAGGGACACGTGTAAGCCTGACTTCAACACGAGAAGGCAGTATCACGGGAGCGCTACAGCGGGGACCGATGCTCACCAGGGAGGTCCTTGTTGGAAATGTGGACTGAGTTAAAGGGGGAACAAAGAAAGGAAGGTTTCCTGGGTTTATATACATGTTGGCCCTTGAACAACGTGGGTCTGAACTGTGCTGGGCCACTTACACGCGGATTTTTTTTCAGTAGGAAATACTACAGCACTGCACAGTCCCTCGTTGGTTGAATCCACGGATGTGGAGGAACCTCAGATGTGGATTCAGAGGATACAGAGGGCCAAGCCTAACGTACACGTGGATTAACCCCTGTGCTGTTCAAGGGTCGACTGTAAACATGTTAATCCAAGCATGCTTTTCTGAGAATCTTTAAAGCTCTCCCTCCAACCTAGACACTGGTCACTGTGAGTAATGTTGGTAGGTTCCAGCGCCTTCATGGCAAAATTAAAGGAGATAAGAATCACATTTGTTGAAACCATGAAGGACTGTGCTGTGGAAGCAGTTGCACCGGGCTGAGATGCACATGTTCAAGATAACGGCTGCAGACTTCGTTCCAGAGGTACTCTCTTACGAGGGCTTTCAAAGCACAGCACAGAGCGCCCAGCGAGTGGTCGGCTCCCCACCCCTAGCAGGCTGGACCAGGGCCCAGAGACTTAGCGGATTTGAAAAAGGAAGCCCTATACTGGGCAAGCTGTCGAACTAGCTCTGCGCTATTCTTTTCAGTGCTGATATTATATGGTTCAAGATGCTTTCAGCAAGTTCACTTCTCTGTGGAGATAACCCTTTTCCAATATCAGAGAGCCCACTCAGTTAGGTCAAAAGAAGCGGCGTGGTCAAGTACAGGCTCTGAACGCTGGATCCAGGGTTTCAATTTCAGGTCAGGCTACTCACTAGCCGTATGACCTCTGAGTCTCAGTGTTTTCATCTGCGAAACCAGAAATGGCATCTTTCCAGAGGATTATTAAAAAGAGAAGGTCAGGATGTTCCTATTATAACACCTGGCACAGTTGGTACTGGAAGATAGTTATTACTAGCATCAGGGAGAAACACTTAATTAGGTGCCAAAGGTCTTAAACCCTCCCATGAATGATTCTTTTAATAGGCACGTGGTCCAGGACAGCCCCTGCGATGTGGCGTCGGGCAGAGGCACCGAGCAGTACTAAAAAGGACGAAGCCGTGAAGAGCAGAGGCCACCACACATCTGGAATTATGAATCGGGGAATGTTTCAGTCTATGAAGCTATTGTAAATACACATCTGCTTACTTTGATGGAATGAGTCAAGAGACTTCCACCTGGTAGAAAGTATCCCAGAGATGAGATTCAAACCCACCAGCAAGGAATATACTTCTTGGAGAGAAGAAGGTTTTGAAGGTGAGCTCTAAATCTCACCAAGGCTGATGGAGAGGGAGATCCGGCAGGCAGGACCACACCAGGGTTTTAACTATTCATCAGCGATATAATCTCTAAGAAGGCCTTTCTATTTCTGGCCTAGGAAAGAGGCTGTTGGCCATTTACTAGAGGCTTGCAATTTCAGAAAAAGCTTAGAGAAAGAAGTGAGCACGCTATTGGAGGAGAAGCTGGTATAATCTCTGGCATCAGCATTAAGTACCATCCTTTTAAATGTAAACACCTATAAAGCTGTCAGTATCTTATAACAAATAGCGGGATAATACAAGCTATCAGCGAGCAAGTGGAGGCGTTTTTCTGCCTGGATCCACGCACTGTGCCGGAACAATTGCCCATCAGAGGAGTTCCTTTGACAGATGTTTTTCGTTTTTGTTTTTGTTTTTTTTTTTAATGTCAACAGGAATTACCGTCAACAACCAAAAGGGCAGAAACAAGTTACTGATGAACTCAGGGCCCCCCAGTAACGGACAGAGTGAATAGCAAAATAAACACAAAAAAAGAAAGCCAACATTTCATATTTTTCACTGTAATACCAAGTATGATTTAAAATAGCTTGACAGGAGCCCCGCAAAAAGGCCCAATGAAACTCTCCCCTTAGAAAAGTATAACATGACTTTTTAATGGTGCTGGGAGAGCAATGATAAATTATAGTAATTTCTTTTCATTTATATCGCACTCTTGAAACGACAAAATTACAGAGATGGAGAACAGCTCAGCAGCTGCCACTGGCTGCTGGGCGGGTGGGGGAGGAGGGGGTGGCTGTGGCTGTAAGGGGTGGCCTGGGGCATCCTTGTGATGGAGCGGCTCTGGATCTTCACTGTAGTCACGTGAATCCCAGGTGGCAATACTGCACAGAACTTTACGCACAGACACACACACACCAGGGCACGTAAAACTGTGAAATCCAAATAAGGCGCAGAGATTGTATCACTGCCAACGTCTTGGTGATAATTATACTATAGTCATGCAAGATGTTACCGCTTGGGGAAACTGGGTGAAGGGTACAAAACATCTTGCTGTTATTTTCTACAACCGAATGTGAACTTAAAATTATCTCAAAATAAAAAGTTAAAAAATGTTTAAAAACTGGAAAAATCTGCAACACTTTATCTCTCTGGAGGGTGCAAAAGCTTCCATGAGCACACTTGAAGGTCACAGATGGGCCAGCCTAATGTGAGTACTCAACTTAGTGCAGAGAAGTTACAAGTCAGTGTCATTACTGAATTCCTAAAAGCAAGGGTCTCAGTGGTAGGTAAGTGACTCACCTCAGCAATTTCCACCTCTGGCTTTGATTTTCGCACCTGAAGGCCACAGAGGTTCTGGGTGTTCTCATCACAACCCTACGCGAACCACCCGCAGACTTTGTTTTAACACAGTGCTGCACGTCAAACGTGCAGATCAGAGTGTTATGGAGGGAAACTAGTGCCATTTAAAAATGACTTGGGGGCTTCCCTGGGGGCGCAGTGGTTGAGAATCTGCCTGCTAATGCAGGGGACACGGGTTCCGGCCCTGGTCTGGGAAGATCCCACATGCCACGGAGCAACTAGGCCCGTGAGCCACAATTGCTGAGCCTGCGCGTCTGGGAGCCTGTGCTCCGCAACAAGAGAGGCCGCGATAGTGAGAGGCCCACGCACCGTGATGAAGAGTGGACCCCACTTGCCGCAACTAGAGAAAGCCCTCCCACAGAAACGAAGACCCAACACAGCCATAAATAAATAAATAAATAAATAGAATACCATGGCCAAAAATTAGTAAAAAAAAAAAAAAAAAATGACTTGGGTGATGCAACATTCCCATTTGATTTCTTATTTTGATGGTGTGTGCCCGTGTGCGTGTGCACATGCGTGTATGCAGGGGTGTGTGGCAGGCAGCAGGGCTGCTTCACAGTTAGGGAGCCCCCCTTCTAGTTGCGGTTCTGATGCCTTTGAGATAAAGAATCTTTAAAATGGAAACTGACACGCTCGCCTATGGGATTCAGGAGTGTGTCAGGAATACCCTACACAGGATGAACAGGGAACGGCAATGTTTAATACATCACTGTTTTATTCTCAAAGGGGCCCATGGCAAGTTTTAGTGGGAAGACCTGAGCAGAGATATGAATACGTTACAAGGGTGGTGAGGGAAAAGAGACACTGAAAGTATGCAGCCTGATTTTCTCCAGTTTTCCCTTCTTCCTGATGTCTTGGATTTGCAATTAAAAATCAGCTAAGAAAAAAAAAATCTCACTGCAGTTCTTAGTTTCTTGTAAATTCCCAACATTATGCAACTTATATTTCAGCACAGAGAGACAGGGAGGTTACCACTGGACAAGTCCCCTCAATTCCCTACTTCAGTCTAGTTTCTAGAAAGGCCCTTGTTATGCTCAACTATCAGTGATAACGAAGGGCATTTTTATCAACACAAAATCTTTACAGAAACTTTACATTATTTTGAAAATACATCTAAATGAATAAAGGCACTAGATTTTTCTCATTTTGTTCATTATTACTGTTTCCAAATGCAATTATGTTCTGCTTTCTGCATCCTTCGTCATTAACAAAATTGTACATCCATGCATCTTTTCATCACTCTCTTCACTGCACCACTGCTCCAGGATCCTTCTGCCCTCTCTGATCCCTAGAAGACATCCTCTTATATTTTTGTTAAAGCACACACATACACGCTTCAAATGAAAGAATGATTGCCCTGCAGAAGGGTTTCAGTAAGGATCATACAATGCAAATTCATTAAACACAACCCTGAGCTATCTAATCCTAAAGTGTAACACTTAAAAAGGGAAGGGAAAGTTTCTTCCTTAATCATGATAACAAGGCAACAGCCTTGAGGGAGGACTCTCCAGCCTTGACACTAGCCCCCCATTCCTCAAACTAGGAGGGGCTTCAGTGGTGGTGTCGGCCGCCAGAGGAAACACGAGCTTGAGATTTCCGATGGTGCCAGGAAACACGACTCTTTCTCACCTGTAATTAGTAGATAGCCAAACACATGCAGGCACAGAAAACCTGCTTGATGCCAGGAGCTCCTCAACCAAGATTTCAAGTGGCAAGGACTAGTCCGCTAGCCCCAGGCTGCTTTGACATTTTCTTAAAGAGACTAATACACTGCTTCTCTAGAGAAAATGCTTCATGGTCTGGATTTGTATTCTCGGCACCTAAACCCAGAGTGTGGTTCATGGGAAGAGCTTAGTGAATGTTTGTAAAATAAACAAATATCTACTGCTTAGACAAACAGAAACAGCTATTGTGGTCAGAGTGGAGATAAAACAGTCCTAAGTAAATCATGGTTGTTCTTGATGAGAATGGCAATACTAATTCGTTTCTCTGAAACATAAGAAAGAAATTCCGCAGGGAGCACCTTAGCAATGGCGGTGACGTGGTCCAGGGCCATGGCGTGCAGATGCTCGTCTCGGCTCTCGAGGAGAAGCTTCAGAGATGGGAGCAGCAGGGCCTGGTTTAGCAGCAGCGAGCACAGCTCCTTCACACCCTGGAACCACAAGGGCAACTTTGTGAGTGAGAAGGAAAGGAAGCGCATCGAAGCGCTGGCATGATTCTGCTTGTGTCTTTCCACACCTTTTCCTATGCGTGTGTGTCTGTGTCTGTACAAAATGCACACATGGGACCACCCCGATTTAGTGTTTGGTACCTGTTTCACTCACTTCACCATCTACTCATAACATCTTTCCAAGTATCAGATATTCATCTACAACGTTGCTAGTTTAATGGCTGCACAGGATCCCGATGGATGGATATAGGACTGGAATTTATTTTCCTAAACTCTCAGAGCCCTAGTTTCCTCCCAAGTAAAACAGAGGTAAACTGTATCTACTCTGCAGTGTGGGGTGTGTGTGTGTGTGTGTGTGTGTGTGTGTGTGTGTGAATAAGTATTAGTGACTAATAATGTACAATGCTCAGCATATACTAGACGCTTAACAATAAAAACTATTGTCAATTGTTAATATTATCAAAAATATCTAGTTATTACCCACAGTAACAAAGGAAATCAGCAATTCACATATTTTAAAACCTGTTTATAGCTAATGTCAATGTGAACTGGATGCTTGATATATTTAAGATGCTCCATCTTCATGAAAACTATCTGTGGTCCAGAAAAATGAAAGTGGATTTAGATCGTCACAGACATATTTGCATTTTATTCGCGGCCCTTTTTTTATGCTGGCTGAACCTGCCATCAGAGAGCTGGCTTTTCTATAAGATAACAAACGATAATCTTTCACAACAAAAGTATAAAAGCATAGAAAATAAATTTTCAAGCTATTCTTCCCTGCTGAGTTACATGTTCCCTCGGTGTCCCGACTTTAGCTGTAACGTGAAGAACAGAACACTTGGACCAAAGACCGGACAATGAGCGCAGCCTCAGTCCATAAAGCGAGGGCTGCTTTTGAAAGAACTGGGGATCACCGCCCTGTGTGGGACGATCTTCCTCTTGTGCTACTCCAACAGGAGCACATCGGAGGAGAAAAACTCAAACGCGTGACATGTTCATAATTCCTTTACATTATTATAAAGAGTAGATAAAAGAAGGCTGACATAAAGACGCCCTACTTAAAGTTTGGGATAAAGGTCTCTTTGGAATTCCACTCACTGTCTTTTATTAGCTTGCACCCAGCGGGCCACTGCTGGAAATCAGACTGCAAGGCTGTGCCCCCCAAACCCGTGTGAACATGATCAATATCGGCTGGGTAACAGTTCTGTAAAATGCGTACTTCAAACACGGATTCTCACTCAGGAAAGCGCTCTGCGTGCCTTAAGGCACATGCCGCATACAGAGGCCTCTCACCCAGCATCTGGGCCAAAGAGAAATGCGGATTTTTAATCTGGGATGCCAAAACCTGCAGAAAACATTTGGGAAGACGAAATATAAACTCCCGTGCGTGACAGTCTAGCCCAGCTGCCACGCACCCACCTGCTTCCTCTGGCCTCCCCGCTGTAGCCTTACAGCCTCGCCCTCCCACCCTGCACAGTCCTCCGAGAGCAGCGCCCGCCCGGGAGACCCTCCTCTCACTGCGGGATGCCCAGAGCTGCGCCGTGCAGCAGGGCAGCCGCGGGCCACGTGGGGCTTGTGAGCATTTGAGATGTGGCTAGTGCAACCGAGAAACTGCATTTTAAATTTTATTCAATTTCACTTAAGCTTGATTTTCATACCCACGTGTGGCCCGTGGCTACCACAGTGGAGGGTGCAGCAGACAGTGTGGGTCTTCGCACACGATGTAACCTCTGCTGCCTCTCTCTCTTTGATTAATCCCTACACATCGTTAGGTCTCAGCTTACAAAGGCACAAGAAAATTCCATTCCCTGCGATGGTACCTCGGATGTCCCAGGTTTGGTGCTCCTATATTCTGGCTATACCTCGTTGAATATTTCCTATGTTATCTGTCATCTTGTATTATTGTAATCATTCATTTGTCTATCTGCCTCACTTGAGGGCAAGAAGGTTTTTCCTTCTCTGTATTCCAAGCTTGCTTAGTACATACTGTACCCCAAATTATTTGTATTCTCTCTCTTAACTCTCATATATGCTTATTCTATAAGTTATCAGTAATTGGTAAATAGATATTTCTCCATAATTTATGATATTTGGAAGAAGCATATCACTTGGCTGGTCTTAGCTTTGATGAAAAATTTATGGAAGTAACCTATACACCCCTTTGAGCAGGCATAATGGCTAGATATCCCACCGCCAGACAAGGACACCCAGGAATGCAAGAATTCATTTTATGAGAGCTACTGAGTGTTTTTTATCTCGTAGCTAACAGTTACTGGCTAAATACGTACTTGTAATTAAGGACTATACTATATTCACCAGGTATTTTCCCCTGTGTTACAAGAGGACAGTTTATTAGGATGTTTATAAAGGGATTTTGGGAGCTGCAGGAAAGGTCAAAGTAGCAAAGGGAACCACAAAACACCTTACATGGTACGTTCGCAGCTCAAACCTGTCTGGCCATCAGGACACAGAACAACAACGAGAGGCCTTGACTACAGAGGAGCAGGTGGGCAGGGGCCCAGAGCCCTGGGCGCTGGTCCTCCCTGTGGACTGGGGTTTATGGCGATGCCCTGGGCCCTGTGGCTGATGGTTGGCAGAGCAGCGGGACCGGTCCACCAGCGGTCCTTCTGTCCTCATGCCACCCTCCCACTGGTCCTGGGGTATCCAGCACCTAAAGGGGTGGCAGGGCCCGCAGCAAGAGCGTGGCGCACAAGGTGTGCAGGGGTGGGTGCCGTCGATTCGAAAAATCAAGCTCTTGACGTCCTCAGGAGTGCCTCAGCCGTGAGAGAGAACGATCACACTAAGACTGAGAAGCCGGGGTCAGCTGGGCTCACTCGTGAGCTGGGGGGCGAGCTCCCACACACCCGCCGCAGCGCCTGCCACGCGAGCTCCTGCTGTGCCTCTGCAGGGACCCTCGGGGGCAGCCACAAGTACATGGAACTTGGGATTTTACATCTAAATGCCAGGAACTTGTTTTATGTCAAGTTGCCAATTTCTGGTTCTACAGGTACCCCACTCCTGAGGACGCTGCACGCATTGCCATGGATAGAAGCTGAGAAGGAGGATATGTAACTTTCAAGACTGTGGGACACATGACCTGTGAGAAACAGTGATTTTATCTTTCTCTAATATTTTCCATCGGCAAAACCATCGCGGCCATAAGTAAACAAGTACCACGAGCAACAGGAGACGATCGTGAAAAGAGCCACGAAGAAAAAAATCTCTACATACGGGAACTTGGTAGGAGGACGGGACATGGGGATGAAGGAAAAAGTAAGCCCCTTAAAGTCCTGTCAGAGATAATCAGGCAAACGCATTTCACACACCGTGCAGTAGGGCAACCAAAGGTACTGGAGTAAAAAAAAGTGAGTCATGGATAATTTTACTGCCACAGTGATATTAAATCTCATGGAAGTCTGAAATGAGACTATGTAGATTCCAAGTGTGGTAAAATAAACTTAACAAGACATTTCCATTTTATGATAATACTGTTCCTTCCTTGGTAACAATTCTAATTCACATTTGAGCAAATTTAGTGATTAATAAAAATAGTACACGACATTTGCAAGGTTCCTTCAATCATGGCATCCTAAGAAAAAAAATCTACATGTGTACCCAAATAAAATATGGAAAGTAGCAAAGAAAAATGAAGAAAAGTCACTGTGGCAACAGAACTCTTGAGGATGATCTTTCATCTCATCAATTGGAACAGAGAAGCGATAATGACCTACTTCAAAATGGGGCTCAATCCAGTACCTCACTCCTCACCCCAAGAGAATGATGGACTCATGAGAGGCAGTGAACTAAGTGCTACGGATGAAGAAGTGAAGAGAGAGCCTCAGTTCACACTCCTCCCAGGACTGGAGACCTCACAGAACAGTCGAAACAAGAGTCCCCGCTGAGGTCATGTGGTCTAACCCCTTGTTTCAGAGACGAGAAAGTGGAGGTCCAGAGATCCTACATAATGTTTTCCTAACCTAGATTCAATAGAACTGACAGTAGCACACTTCTGGTGTTTGGTCCTAATCTAACAATGCTTGATCTTAGCTTATGTTAAGGCAGAGATGAAACCCATGTTATTTACTTACCCTGGTGGGGGTAATACAGTGTGTTGAGTCCCCAGTCTCTGCAGTATGCTGAATCCTGCCTTGGGTGAAACAGAGATGCTACAGCCATGGTTCCTACCCTCCAGGTGCTCACAATATAGCAGAGCCCATCACAGGTAGATAAGTATCTGATACAAGCAAATCACAGGCTACTGGAGTAAGGGGAAGTTATCTTTGGTGCTGGTACTTTAAATATTTTATAGAATAATTTTGTCATTCTGGTGGTTGAAGACGTCTTTAAATGGACACAGTATTTTAAATTCAAACAAAGAACACTTAGCCAGTCCTTCATTCAGAAAACAATTCATTAAATGTGCATTCATAATGAGAATATTTTCCTTGAGTGATTACAATGAAGATTCAAAGAATCATATTTACAATTTTATTTTCAAGTTTATCTGCTATGTGGTAGAAACTCAAAAACCAATTAATCGCTTTAGTGCCATTATCCAAATGCTTAAATTTAAGACATGCAAATTGCTCAAACAATACATTGCTGAGGTCAGATCCACAGCAGGGGGCTGTAGTTAATATGTGCTTATTTTAGAATGTACAAATTTACATATATATTACACAAATATCTCTGGACAGTCATATTATGGGATCAAATAGAGAACAAGGTCAACATGGAGGTGGCTGAGTTTTTACCATGTTTACGGAGAAAAAATATTGTGGTCATGCAATCTTATTACAATGATGTCAAAAAAGTATGTGAAAATCACAGTGGCTGGTTACCTGCCGAGGAGCGCTAAGGTAGCTGCTATGTCACCAACTGGCCTGGGTCAGCCAGACAGGACACCTGAGCTACCATGCCCTCTTAGAACAGAAACTTGAGTTAGACACAAAAGGGCACCCAAAAAAACCAGAAAACTGCGTTCTACTCTGGGACTTGTAAAAGGAAAACTGCTTCAGAGCTCCAACAAAGAGGAAATGACCTCAAAGAATCCTTTTAGCCCTGTTTTTCTTCATTTGATCTGTCACAAATTACAGGCTTTACTTTACCTACCGGTAACTTAAGCTAAATGTTCCCCAAGTACAGTCACTGGTAATGTTTATACCAAAGAGCTGGGAAAAGGACAGGGATATCCCCCAGGAAAGCCGCTTGAAATACCCACTCACCTCTGCAGGGAGCATCTGTTCGGTGTTATACAAAGAGCGGCAGATTTTCAAAACTTCATTCCCCAGCCCTTCCTTGTTCTCCACCGTACATCGGGTTAGCATCGCTGTGGCCAGTCGCACCCACGGATTACTGGTTACGCTGGTTCGAAGGGAGAAAAATGCAAGGCATGGGAAACGATGAAACTTATAACAATTGTGATAAGGGATTTTAAAACAGAAAAGAAATCCCACTTTTTCAAGTAAAATGCTTTTGGCAAATTGCAATCATAATCTGCATGATGTGTTCCTTCACGTCTGTCTTGGAGAAGAGATACCAGCCCACAGAGGGGAAAGAGCTTGCTGTGCTATGGACAAGTGTCCCAGCAGCGTGGGGCCAGTGGGTGGAGGCCGACCAGCACAGACTGCTTTGAAGCCCAGCAATTCAGGCTGACGTTCTGGCTCCCTGACCGCTTGCGCGAGTCACAGAAGTGACTTGTACACTCTCAGCCCAGTTGTATGGTTCTGGGGAGGCCACCCAACCTTTCTGGGCCTTGGTTCTTCTCACTGCGAAAAGGCAATGTAATGTGTTCCTTGCAGGCTTGCATTGCTTAATGAATGATGTTTGTCATTGTGAAGTATCACTCTCAATAGCAGGCACATCTTACTATTTACTTCTCTTATTTCTGAGACACAAAAGCACAAAAGTTTGCCTTTTTGTTTCCCTTCTCTGGCAGCCGCTACCCTGACTTCATAAAAACATCACGATTTATATTTCAAGAGACAAGTGAAAGGTACATTCATTCCGGGGTACTGATTTTACTTACAACATTTAAAAATAATTTTACTCTTTATTAAGAGTCTGTTGTGTCATTAGCACAGCTCTAGCTTCTAGCCACCGAACACCAAAAGATGGTCCCTCCCTTGAAAGAATTTCATTCCTTGTGCCTGAGAAAAACATCACGTGCAACAACAAGGGGACTCAGAATACTAGCCTTTGGCAAAGCCTTTGTGTCTCAGCTCAAACTAATAACTTGTGAGGACAACGAATGCTGCTTATTTCAAGGTACCAACAAAGCTCAGAGAGCATCTGGTTGACGGATGAGTCTTTGTACACTAGAGGACTCGCCCTCTGCTTTCCTCTTTAAAGTCTGGATTCAGTTCTCCTGGGGTTTTCCCTAACAGGCCACCTCCCTGAAGCAGAATTGCACAATGCATCCCCGTGGCTTTGACAACAACTATCAAAACATATTTTCCAGTGTGTACAGGTCAATCCCAAACTCCCTAACTATCCCTTCCCCCTACCCTTCCCCTCTGGTAACCGTAAGTTTGTTCTCTAAGTCTGTGAGTCTGTTTCTGTTTTGTAAATAAGTTCAGCTGCACCATTTCTTTTTAGATTCACACTGCTGTATTTAAAATGGATAACCAACGAGGACCTACTGTATAGCACAGGGAACTCTGCTCAGTATTATGTAACAACCTAAATGGGAAAAGAATTTGAAAAAGGATACATGTATATGTATAACTGGATCATTTTGCTGTATGCCTAAAACTATCACAACATTGTTAATCAACTATACTCCAGTATAAAATAAAAAGTTAAAAAAAAATGTATTTTACACCAGCCAGCTGTGACACACTGGAGGAAAACTACGGATCTCCCCTAATGCAAATCTATTATGCTCTCCATACGTGTTCCTACAAGGGACGAAAACCAAAAATCCAAAGTTGGTACCAGTAAATTAGCAGTCATGTGGATCAAGCAAACTTCTTGAAAGTCAAATGTTTGACTTTATCATGTTGACTGGCAACATTCAATCATTGCCACACTATCCTTCCCTCCCCGCTGCCCCCGCTCCCCTCCCCTTTTCTGGTTGTTTTGGAAGTGCTGGAGTCATACGTTGGATTGTCTGGGGGAAAAAAAGTATTCACAAGTACTTTTAAGGACCTGTTTTAAGTGTTCCCTCATACGTTCTCCTGTGCTAAAACACCAATTTGAGCCAGGAAAGAAGCAGAAATGGACTTTATTTGACTTATTATTAAGTCAAATATGTATGTATAACAGGTTATCTCTTAGGTAGAGGAGACACAGCTGGTAAGAGGGTTAAGTAGACTGGTAATGCTTGGTTCTGATGCTAATGATTTCATAAAGGAAGTCTGTAAAACACAGGTTATTAGCAACTTACAAATTTCACACAGGACTACAAAAGCAAGAATATATCTTTGAAAATGAGTATCTTTTTGTCTACAAATGCATTAAATGTTTTAAATGCAGTAAGTGTTTTAAGTAAGCTGAGTTTGCTTCTTGTGGGTAAGTGAGTGATTTGCAATGGTCAGTGTTCCAAAAGTAAAAGAAACTGTAGAACCACAGTTAACTAATCTACTAGAAGTATCATACTTTCAATTTGAAAAATTCTCTTTAGACTCAGAGATCCATTTTGAGTGTATGAAGAAATCTATAATTCAACCCTCATGATCTTCTAAAAAAGGGAAGTATTACTGACAATGTAATGAGTGGGTCCCACATCTATTTCCCATTATCATCTCCTAGGAGCTGTTTAGAAACTGAGGCCCAGGCCCCGGTACCGAGAGTTGGACTCGGCGAGCCAAGCACGGGACTCTGTTTTTTTTTTTAATTAATTAATTAATTAATTTATTTATTTATTTATTTATTTTTGGCTGTGTTGGGTCTTCGTTTCTGTGCGAGGGCTTTCTCTAGTTGCGGCGAGCGGGGGCCACTCTTCATTGCGGTGCGCGGGCCTCTCACTATCGCGGCCTCTCTTGTTGCGGAGCACAGGCTCCAGACGCGCAGGCTCAGCAGTTGTGGCGCACGGGCCTAGTTGCTCCGCGGCATGTGGGATCTTCCCAGACCAGGGCTCGAACCCGTGTCCCCTGCATTGGCAGGCAGACTCTCAACCACTGCGCCACCAGGGAAGCCCCGGGACTCTGTTTTTACCAAGCACCCTCAGGTCCTGAGGCAGCTCTGCCAAGGTAATTGGGAACCAAATGGAAATGCTGTTTCAAGGTACTGTCACAAGTGAAACTAAAGCTTTTATGATGTGGGAACTTGCACTGCACGGTTTCACAGAGTGAAGGTAAGAACCTGTGCTCAAGCACAGATGTCAGCATGCCATCGCTGCCACAGATGCTGGAGATCAAAGAGACGCTTCTTGCCTTTCTGAAAACACTTGGTTAAAAAACCAAGCCAAACCAAAATGCCCCTCTCCTTGGTTTGCTTCAGGAATTCCTAACGGTCTCGTCCGCAGGTGAAGGTAGAGAGGCTTGCCCAGATGTTCCTTAGCGCTCCTAAACTGCTCACGGAATCATTTATTTTCGAGAAAACATCCTTCTTTTACCATCTGAGGTGTGGAGACGTGTACTGGTCTGGGTGCACAAAGTGCTGGCTGACGCGGGAGGAGCAAGGCGAGTCCTGGCCTCCGAGATGTTCGCAACAGAAGCGCGGATGCTCCTGTTTTTTGCCAAGAGGAGCAGCAGTTCTTGACAGACAGCACGTGTGCTCAGAGGAAGTCCGGCCGCTTCTTCCGCAGGACTCCTTGGCTGGCAGCACGGGGGCTGCGTGGCTACCGGGGCGGCACTAGAGGCGGCTGCAGCCTCAGCCTGACACACAGCATCGGCACGGGCGGTGGAGGTTCCAGCAGCTGTTGGAACTCTGTCTCCTCCGCCTCAGGGCCAGGTGCTGCCCGAAGCTGTTTAACTTCTGAGCTTCCATGTTGTCATCTGTAAAATTAGATAACAGCACCTTCCCGTGTAGCTTTTGCTGTGTGACTGGACCGTGTATGTCAATTGCACATAACACTGTGTGTTCTCAATAAACGGAAATTATCAATTTATTCCCCCATGGATTCTCAAGTTAGCACTGTAAGCCGTGTTAAAAGAGCGTCCAAACATTTCCTGCTGAAAATACTGGCACAAAATTATTTTGCTGACATCCTAAATCAGATGTTATTATCAAGCATTGTCTCTATTTCTGAATAAAATATTTGGCTTTAGGGGTCAGGAGAAATGGAAAGAAACTGTGATATCTCAAGAAAAACAATTCTAATTTCACCTAAAGGTTTATATTGATTTTATATATTTCTTTCATTGGCTCTTCTGAAGGTAGTGATTTTTTAAACCTAGAGTCTAGACAAATAGAAGTCTACTTTTATGTTAATACTCACGTATATTCCCGTTTCACAGGGGGCCAAGCCTGCAGGAGCAAAGCCAGGTGCTGGAACTCGACCTCTCGGTGACTGGCCTCCAGGAGCTCCACAAAGAGCGAATAGCGCTTCTCTTCATCCTCTGTGTCAGTTACGTCCACCTGGAAGGCGGAACACACACCTGAAACCCACAGCAAAGGCCACGGAATTGCTTTCCGGAAAAATTCAAATTTGATTATTTTGATTAAATGATCTTTTGGAAACTTTTACAGTGTGCCAAGGGGAAATCCAACAACATCTCCCCACCCCTACTAGCCAAAAAACCTTCAAAAGCTCTACGTTTTACCCAACTTCAAACATCTATGTTAAAAATTGTTTAGAACGAAGTCACAGGAAGGTTCTTAACATTCTTTAGCAAAATAAATTCAAACAAGTAGATTTCCATAGAACTGGCTTATTGGCATTCAATGTATGTTATGTTAAAATACTGAACTGTTTCGTGTGAAATTATAATAGTTCACCATACTCAACGTTAGCCAATGTTTTTAGTTTAAATTATCCTGCATTGCTAATTTTCATTTTAGAATGACTATTGCTAAGTCTTCACGTTGTCTAGAAAATTTCTCTAATTTGAAAGTAAAGATCTTACTAAAGTACATTTGACATGGAATTTTTTTTGCTATAAATCAAAATAAAGTAAAATAACTTTTATTCACATCTCCATTTCTAATGCAAAAGAAGTCTGTCAGCTAAAAATACTAATTTTTCCTCTCATTGAATAACCAAATGATACTTCTTTTACATTGAGGCAGTCCTCAAGCAAGTCATATCCCCAACACCTCTGTGAATAAAATGTTTGCTATTTTAAGTTAGAAAGCAGTTTTAAATATAAAAGTAAACCAAAAGCTGGTTCTCTTGTTTCCTAGCCTCTCTCAACATAGATTCTCTATATTTGGACTCAGATGATGATATTCTGAAAGGATAATGAGAATAGATGATTACCTATATATTTGCTAAATTGTCTATACTAATGCATGTTTCCAAAACATTTGATTTAATGGTCACCCTGGCTCTGACCCCAGCAGTCACCTGAAAAAGTTATACCATGAATTCTGCATTTTCACAAAAGTTGATATGTACAATGAAATTATTGGTAATTACCATGTGGAGTCTTGCTCACACAGTGACCATTCAGATCCTTCAAGACCTGACTTAAAGCCCCATGTCATTCTTCCACGGAATAATAACCCAAAAGCTTTTTCTTGTTTTTAAAATAATTTTATAATACAGTAAGTTAGCTGATCCTTACAACAGTTTTGATGGAGAACTGCACAGGTATTATTAACCTCAATTTACAGATGAAGAAACAGGCTTATCTGTCCTGGTAACACGGCTAGCAAGCAGCAGAGCTGATATATAATTATACTCAGATCAGGATGTTCTGAAGCTAGAGGACTCAGTAAGCTAGAGAAGCTTTGAATTATTTAAATTAGTGGTCTAATTGGGAGTTTGGCAATATTTTCTTGCCTATTTATAAAGAAAGGTTTAAAAAAAAAAACCCTCTCAAACTCAAGACATCCATCTGTCATTATCTGACCTCACCACCTTCAATTCCTCTCCAGCCTCGGGGCCTCCCAGGCGCTCTGTGCATTCATCACTCCCGCTTCCACCTGGGGAACTCTGATCTGCTTCCTCTGCCTGGCACATTCTTTCTTCAGATACCTGCATGGCTCATTCTCTCATTTCTTTCAAATCTCTCAAATGTCACTTTTTGAGGGAACACACTGCGTAACTCCCCCCCCCACAAAGTAGCATTCCCCCACCCCATCTACCTCCCTCACCTTGCTTTATTTTCCTTCTTAGCACTTACAAGTATGTGACATATTGCATATTTGTTTGAGAAAACAGAAACTTATTTGTTCACTGGTATATCCCCACTACTTAAAATAATGCCTGATATAGAGTAAATGCATAGTACTTATTCAGTGAATGAATGAAATAATGATTGGATATACAAATGAATGAATGAAGATAATTTATTTATAAAATCTTGTAACACAGAATTATATTAAATATTCATGGAGTTACCATAAATTTTTGGCGGTTCTTTTTTATTGGAGATAGATGTAAGGTTTTAAAAAAAAGATCCCACCAAAAGGAAATCACTAAAAAAGACCCAGAGGTAGCATGAGTATTGACATTATGTTTCAACCGATGATGCCTTGTGGTCAGCTATGTGATTTCAATAAAGTCCCTTGTTTTGAATCTCATTTTTCCTCGTCTGAAAAATGGGTTCCAAAAACCCCTGATGTCCCAGAAGTTCTAAGGAGGTGTCTGGAGGTCTGCAGCAGGGTAAATGGCTGCTTTCTTCTTTCTGAGTTATAATCTGAGTTTATTTGTAGAGAAGGTTTTGTGCTTAAAAAAATATTTTTTAAACAATTGAATGCTATGTCTCCCAGCAGTGCCAATATTCCAGTTTCTTTAATTAACTACAGTATAATTAATAACAAGATGATTCTCCTTTACATGAAATGCAGCCATATCACGAAAATGAAGAGACTGGGAAAAAGTGACTCATGTTTTCAATATCATTTAGATTTCTTTCTTTTCAGAAACTATAATAGCTTGTAAATTTTTAGGGCAAGAACTGTATCATAAGGGAAGGAAAGAGAAACTAGAGGCTATAAATTAGATCTCTTTCTGTTTGTTTTTATATTAGTGTACAAATATTAGTTTCCATTTTAAAAAATGTGTTTGCTCATAAGTTTTTTGTACAATGTCTTTCTCACATGTACACAGAATTTTAAGAGTATGGCTTTGTCAGGAAACATTTTCTTCTGAATCCTCACTAATCATTTCAATTATTAGTAACTTATTTTTCAGAGCATTGACACACATGTTTAAAATATAAATGTGAAAAATGTAGTAACTTAACACAATTATCCATTTTGTGTATGGACACTTGCATACTCCCTTGTTATCAAAAAGGATGTCAAATTGTTATTACTCAGCTCTTAAGAAAGCAGTTTAAAATTCTATCGCTGTAGCTACGAAAGCTTTACCTTATATGAGAAGAAAATGGGCCTAAAAATAAACTTGAGCACATGTTTTTTTTTTAACACATGATAAAGAATATACTTTGTTGGATATCATTATATACTCTGATATACAAGTGTTCATCTAGGACTTGTGTCCACATATTAAAATATCTAAATTTATCAAAACTTACCAAAATAACATAAGCTTCTCTTGTTTATCATGTCTATAAGGCTTTAAAAATAAATTCTGGTAACTAAAACTCAAAATGAATTTTTGTATAAAGAAATATAAAAGATAAACATATACAAGGAACTTCCAGCTTGGACAAAATGGCTTTGACCCATTTTTCCCTACTCCTCTCTGCTAAGCACAACTACAAACTATGAAAATAATGAGACACCAAAGGAGAACTCTTAAAGGTGGTAAAAAAGAAAGCAAACTAGTTTGGGACCCTAGGACTGGAGGAACAACGCAGCAGGAGGGTATCTGGTGTTCCTTCATCAACAGAAGGAAGACACTCAGACCCAGTATTTCCTGACTCCTCACCTAGAAACATAAGACATCCCAGGTAAGGTCATTTCTCAGAATTCCAGAAGAAAGGGAGAAAGAAAGTGGAGCTGAAAGAGTATTTTAAGAAATAATATCTAAAAGCTTCTCAAATTTGGTGGAAGATATGAATCTACAGGTTCAAGAAGCTGAGCTAACCCCAAAAAGGGTAAGCCCAAAGAAATCCATTCCAAGACACAACCCAATTAAACTCTTGAAAACAAAAGACAAGGGAAAATATCTTGAAAACAGCCAGAATAACACATTACCTAAGAAAGAACAACAATTTGAATAACTGGATTAATCATCTGAAACCATGGAGGCCAGAAAGAAGTGGCACAATATTCTTCAAGTGTTAAAACAACTGTCAATTGAAAATTCTATATACAGAAAAACCATCCTTTAGGAAAAAAAGGAAAATACAAATATTTTCAGATAAGGAAAACTAAAAGAATCTGTTACCAACAGCCCTCATCTTAGCGACTAGCTAAAGGAAGCTCTTCAGACAGAAAGGAAATGATAGAAGAAGGAAATTTGGAACATCAGAAGGAAGAATGTAGAATACAAAGAGCAGAAATATGGGTAAATACAATAGACTATCCTTTTTAATATAAATTTTCTAAATTATATTTGATGATTAAAGCAAAGATTATAACACCAACTGATAATCAAGGCAATGATATTTAAGATTTTTTTTTTTTGATGTGGACCATTTTTTTTTTCTTTAGTCTTTTATTGATTTGTTACAATATTGCTTCTGTTTTATGTTTTGGTTTTTTGGCCACGAGGCATGTGGGATCTTAGCTCCCCGACCAGGGATCGAACCCGCACCCCCTGCATTGGAAGGCGAAGTCTTAACCACTGGACTGACAGGGAAGTCCCAAGGCAATGATATTTAAAAGCAGAAAGGTAAAGCGGCCCAAACAGAAGTGATAGTTCCACATTATACTCCAAGACAAGGAAGTCCACTCCTACCACTCTTATTTAGCATCATACTAGGAGTTCTAGCCACTGCAATAAGGCAAGAAAAATAAATAAAAGGCATACATATTAGAAAGAAAAAAATAAAATTCTATTTGCAGATAACATGGTTGTCTACATAGAAAATTCAAGAGATCTACTTAAAAAAAAAAAAAACCCCTAGTACTAATGAATGAGTCAGCAAAGGCACAGGACAAAATCAACACAGAAAAATCAACCTCATTTCTATATACTAACAATGAACAAGTGAAAACTGACAATAAAAACATAATACCATTTATAATTGCTTCAAAGAAAATTTTAAAATTTATACGTTCAGGATTTATATCCTAAAAAAATATAAAATACTGATGAAAGAAATCAATAAATGAAGAGATACACTGTGTTCATGGATGGAAAGACTCAACCTAGTAAAGATGTCAATTCTCTCTAGACTGATCTACAGGTTTAATACAATGTCTATCAAAATCCCAGAATGGTTTTTTGTAGATTTAGACAAGCTTTTATAAAATGTAAATGGAAAGACATTCCCTAGAATAGCTAAAACTATCTTGACAAAGAAGAATAAAGTGGGGAGGAATAACTCTACTTGATACTGAGATTTATTATTTAGCTACAGTAAGAAAGATAAGTGGTATTGGTAGAAGGAGAGAGACAAACATCAAAAGAACAGAACAGAGAACCCAGCAGCGAATATGCCCAACTTGTTTTTGACCAAGGGCATAAGCATTTCAATGGAGGCCAGATAGTGTTTTCAACAAATGGTGCTGGAGGAAATGGATATCCACAGGCATAAAAGGGAAATAAACCTCAACCCAAATCTTACACTTAATGCAAAAATTACTCAAAGTTGATAAGAGATTTAAATGTATTAAATGTTAAATGTAAAACTATAAAGCTTTAGGAAAAAAAAACATAAGAGAAAACCGTGAAGATCCAGGGATAAGCAAAGTGCCTCGGCTCATAAGACTTGGAGAAACGTGAGAAATCCATGGAGAATTGCCTCTCAGCAGTTTTTTGAGATGTTTACAACCCACCCTGCTGGGAAAGAGTCCAAGACTAGTCTATCTTAATGCCAAACTCTGTTCTTTAGAAAAGAGTATTAAGTGAAGGTTCCTAAACATGGTTTTCTAGATGATCAAAGAGTTAATACTTCTTCTTTTGAAGAGTAATATTTACTGCAAAATTTATTTAAGAAAATGATGACACACTAAGTTTAAAAAGGTACGTGTTTATAATTAGACCCACGTATATTAAGCCCCTATACCAGTGACTTGAGTTATTTTCACATATACTATGTATTCTTCTTTCATTGATTTTAGCCCTTATAATAAGTTTCACTTATTACTTCTAGTCATTTTCAGTATTTTTTCTTGGGTTTTCCAGACATTAGGATGATACAATCTACAATAATGGTAATTTTGACTTTTTAAAAAGTTACAGCTCCTACTTCTGTTTCTTGTCTTACTACATTGACTAGGATGCTGAAAAATAATAATGATATTGGGCATTCTTGTTTTGGTTTTAATTTTAATGAAAATGCCTTCAAATTTTCAATGTTAAAAAAGTCAGCTATAGTTAAAATCCTAGTGATCAGCAGAGGACATGAAGCACAGCAAATGATCAATACACATTTTTTGATAAAAAATATAATAAAAATATTGATGTTATCTACTTACTTTCTATAAGATGGTTTTGTCCCAATATATTTTCATATCACAACTAGTAATAGTGCTCATTAATGGTAAAAAAATTTAAACAACTTCCAGTTGAAGAAAATCATGATGTCATAAATCTGACAAATTATCTAAAACACAATTTAGGAAGAGAAGTATTGCTCTGAGACAATAAAAGTTAAAGCAAACACATCTCAGAGGCTTACAGAGGTTGTGAGAGCATGTGATTTATATTAATATCATGCGAACTAAAATTCCCTAAAATACCCCAAAACAAGGCACCTGGCTGAGCATGAATGTGGACCTACGAAAGAATGAGATTCTCTCTTTTCTGAGAAGTACTGCAGTCCGCATTGAAATATATATTCCCAGCATCTAAACATATTTCATGAAAGTATAAGAGGTACAGAGAAATGACTTCGGTGTCCAAACAGAATATGAAATGACTATAGAATGTATTTTAAAAGAGAGGAAAAACTAACTGTAGGTGGCTATCAAATGCTCCAACACACTTCATAAGGACTTCATAACATACTTCATAACATACCACATAAGGAGACTCTAAAATAAATAATAAAGGGCAATTCAATTAAATGTGCAGCTTTTAAAATAGTGTTGGTAAAGTCAAAGTAATACAGAAAAATGTTTATTTTGGAGACATTACTGGACCTTTCTGAGGCTTAATTTCCTCTTTTGTTAAGATGAAGAGCCTTCATATTTATATCATGGTTGTGAACATTAAATAAGAGGATATGAATAAGGTAGCTAGCAAGAGGCTGGCACATGGTAGGCACACAATAAATGATGGGTATTATTTATATTATCATCTACATAATACGCTAGATATAAAAAAGCAGAAAGCTGGATGTGTGCTATGATTTCTTCTAACAAGAATTATGCCTATAGATTAGGCAGGACAGAAAAAGAATACAAAGAAACATGGCTATTTTAGGATAATGGAATCATGGGTTAACTTTCATCTCTTTTTAAAATCTCATTTACTTGTGCAACAATTAAAGTATTTGAAATGACTCTTAAGCATGCCTCCCA
Source organism: Balaenoptera physalus (assembly GCF_965194825.1). Taxonomy (NCBI): domain Eukaryota; kingdom Metazoa; phylum Chordata; class Mammalia; order Artiodactyla; family Balaenopteridae; genus Balaenoptera; species Balaenoptera physalus. The sequence continues at coordinate 87,097,332 of NC_138894.1, read as the reverse complement.
AAGATCAGTAAAAATAAAATTGAGAGAAATTGCTATTTTTTTCCTACACTTTGTTTTATTCTGTCCTTTTTCCCAGTGAAAACAAAAGGAACATGTATCTGTTTTAACACCTCTGTCCCTTCCCCAGTGAGCAGGGGGTGAAAATGTTCACTATTTTACAGGCACTGTAGAGTTGGTGACAACTCCATACTGACACCAGTAACGAAATATCACAGGATTTTAAAGGGCAAAATTCGAATGTGACTCAAACCTAAGAATATTTCTTTCCCTTTTGTCTCTGAAAGTGATGTTTCTCTCCTCACTGAATTGGGTGACTTTAGCCCTTGCGGTAAGTCAGTCTGTCAAGCAGCTGCAGCCTCCGTATCAGACAGAGAGCCACTGTCCTTGAAAAAGTGGACTGAGTCACTTACGCTCAGATGAGAACAGCTTTAACCTTAAATTTCTCTGCGGCTGCTTGAAAGTGAACATGACTATCTTAAACTGAGGCACCTCTCCTGAAATCGGCACCTTCCTGTAGGCACTGATAGCAGCTTACCTTATCTTCAGATATTTGTAAACATGAACAAGGTATTAATGCATATGAAAGTACTTTATGAATAGAAAAAAATTACCAACATGTAGAGGATTATTACTGATAGTAGTATCATTAATCCCCATATTCCTATCTTGAATGTGAGTTTATGAGCTGTTCTAAAAGGCTCGTATGATGACACCTGATTTAAAGTTACCAAGGCAACTCCATTCACGAACACAGTAAAGTCAGACTGAGCTTTCTGTACACAGGGCTTCAAAATACAAAACAAACAAAAATCCCTACTTCAACAGATATACAGAAATATGAAAAGGTGACAGAAATGGTCTCTAGAATACTAGACCCTTGTATGTTACAGCTACTCCTTTTATAAGGTTTCTGGTGGCCAACACTGTCTGTTGTGTCCACTGGGTCTAACCAAGATCTCTGGTGAAGGAAAGTCAAATTTTTAGAAGACAAAAAAGTCATAAGCTTCTGCTGGACTTAGTCAGAAGCTGTTAGACTACTCCACCAATCTCAGCAGTGCTTAGACCAGTATCTGGCACACACTAAGTACTCAGTAAACAGTATTATTATTATTAATTATAGTAATTGATTATTATTCTTAGATAAGAGAATATAAACAGACCGTAAATTATGATCATGTCCATTTCTGAGTATAAGTTTTATTAAATAGAAAACATAAAATTGTGGAAATAGGACTAAAGTTTAAATACTAAAAGTAGGATAGCTATCTTCTAGGAGATTTTCCCATTTCTATGGCAGAGAACTAAAGAATAGATGTAGCTATTGGGAGAATTTCATAAGTACTATATCTTGCACTGCTTATAAAAAAGGCAAAATGTGTTGTTGAGACAGCCTGAAGGTTCAAACAACCTTCCCTAGCCCATGCAGAGGGAAGAATATCTACCACAGGAAGGGTGTACTGATAAGGAACAAAGAAACAAGAGATTGAATTATTTCCCACCTTTGCCTCTAGGTCTGGTGATGAGCACAAACATTTAGCCTCTGCTTCTCTCCTAAGGTATATTAGGAAAATGAATGCCTATTTGTGAACTCCTCAGGAATAAATGGTTCTCAACTGCCATAAAAAGTCTCTCCTAGGGCACAGCAAACATGCCCTTGGGATGGGGGGAAACCCAATGAAAGAATTAAGTTCCAAAGGGTTTTCCAGATGTTTGAGGCTGTATGTGGGGTGCATAAACACATAAACATACACAAAAAGCTAGCAACCACACTTATGAGCCATGTTCTACAGCCTACTTATTTTATTGTATCTCAAAAGACAGAAATTACACAATAAAGCATTCCATAATCACTCCCCATAAGTGCTGTTGTAACTTCAATACATAATACATATTTTCACATGGCTAAATATAATATTTAATGAAAACATTTTTAAATGAGACATATGAGAGGGGGAAAATATTTTGTTTTAAAATAAGAAGTAAGATTTGCCTTACAAATTTTTTCTCTAGGACAAATAATCAATCATGCCATATGAGCCTCCATAAATACACGTTTACTTTAAAGAACTGCTATACAAGCCAATTTTTTAAGGCCAGATTTTGTTTTTTAGTTAATGTTGATAAGGTATTAATAGAATAATTCATGGAGCTGGAAATGCTTTCACTGTAGTGTATCATTCAGACTCAGGTGGAATACTGGTCCTGCCACCTCATAGCTCTGTGACCATGTAAAAATACCTCACCAAGCCCTAGTGTTTTCATTTGTAAAAATAAGGTAATAATACCTAACCTATCAGGGTACTTTGAGAATAATATAACATAATATATAACATAATACAGGACAATATACATACATACACACACACCTGTATAGGTATCTAACACTGAGTTAATTAACATTGAGCTACTATGGCAGCCACAGTATTGGTAGTTCATTATTATACATCATTCTGCAATGTTTTAGCAGAGGTACTATAAAGATTTCTTAACTACTCTGAGCCTATTTGCTCATGTGTTGAATGGAATGATAAGATCACCTCCATCAAAAGGGTTATTATGGGGGCTTCCCTGGTGGTGCAGTGGTTGAGAATCTGCCTGCCAATGCAGGGGACACGGGTTCAAGCCCTGGTCTGGGATGATCCCACATGCCGCGGAACAACTGGGCCCGTGAGCCACAACTACTGAGCCTGCGCGTCTGGAGCCTGTGCTCCCCAACAAGAGAGGCCGTGATAGTGAGAGGCCCACGCACCGCGATGAAGAGTGGCCCCCGCTTGCCGCAAATGGAGAAAGCCCTCGCACAGAAACGAAGACCCAACACAGCCAAAAATAAATAAATAAATAAATAAAAATAAATTAGAAAAAAAAACACACAAAAAAACAAAAGGGTTATTATGATTTGTATCAGTTTCATAACAATATCACAGGGAGACCTGTGTCAAAATCTTCCTGTGATTTAGGAAATTTCCTTTTTTTCTTGTAAATATGCTAATTTGGCTGCCTTGATAATTATGTAAGCAACAAAATTCCTCATTAAAAAAATGGATCCATGACTTTGCCTTATAATCAGCTTCTCTATTGTTCTGTGTTTAATGAAATGTTCCACCATTCACTCGTCCTTGACCGGAATCATGGAAGTCCACACTGAAACATCTTTTTTGCCAACACGGCTAATTTCAAATGTTGCATAATACAGAATTATCTATCCAATATACATCCTAAAATTTATTCCAGTCACTGCATCTTTTAAAAATGGGATGTTGTTTGCATGTTGTGTGTACATTCTGCTCATTTTGTCTGAAAACATTTTAAATATGCTAATATCCCCATGTAAACATCAATTGTAAACAACTGATTGCCATTTCTCTATGGACAAAATCTTCCACCTGTAGGGATGTAGGAAAACATAATTTCTAGTAAATGTTTTTATTATTTACTTTTTAAAAAAAAGGGTTATTATGAGGTTTGAATGATAAGATACACATACAAAGCCTAATGTTTGGTTCATAGATGGCCCTAAAAAACATGAAAACTGATAGTATGTGAAGCATCTTCTCAGCTTAAGGAAAAACAGATTTCTGCTGTAATGACCAGAGTTTTTATTTTGAATCTATTTTTATTACAGTTGGAAGTTATCCAGAGAATTATGTGTAGTAGAAGAAAATGGTGGCCATTGAGTTATGTGGCCTCCTATATATTCTATATATAGAATACCTACATATCCTCCAAAACAAAAAGAACAAGAACAAATAAAACTACATAAAACCCATACATTCAGCACAATTACAGGCCAAGAGTGTCTAAACTTCAAAGTATCGTAAGTGAAAAAGAAAGAACACCAAACTCCAAAGAATGATCTCTCACATTCCATGTAAATGTTTCACATATTCAAAAAGTGGATCCATAATTGAAATAAACACGAAGAGCAAAAACCATACAAATAGAAATAAAATTTATCTATACTATAAGTGAATAAGCAAATCACAGTGGAGGTGGTTTGTGTGTGTGTGTGTGTGTGTGTGTGTGTGTGTGAAAAAGAGAGAGAGAGAAGGGGAGGGACGGAGAGAGAGAGGGAAGGAGAAGTAACCTTGAAAAAAGATTTTTGAGTACTATTACTCTAAGGTTAAAGACAAAAAGAGCTCTACACAAATATTCTAGCTAGTAAGTTGGCTGGAATTTCCATAACTACTTTATGTGTACTCTAGGATTAAGCAAATAAATAAATACACTGTGGATAATGAGAGTCAAGTTTCTCACTGACAGAGAAAGGAGTTCACAAATAAGGAAGGAGAGAAGACTAAACTGTGTGGAACTGGATTGGAATTGGAAGGATCAACACAAACTCATGGTTTGCTTGTTTTTTTATTTAATTAATTAATTTATTTATTTATTTTTGGCTGTGTTGGGTCTTCGTTTCTGTGAGAGGGCTTTCTCTAGTTGCGGCAAGTGGGGGCCACACTTCATCGCGGTGCGCAGGCCTCTCACTATCGCGGCCTCTCTTGCTGTGGAGCACAGGCTCCAGACGCGCAGGCTCAGTAGTTGTGGCTCACGGGCCCAGTTGCTCCGCGGCATGTGGGATCTTCCCAGACCAGGGCTCGAACCCGTGTCCCCTGCATTGGCAGGCAGACTCCCAACCACTGCACCACCAGGGAAGCCCCAAACTCACGGTTTTTAAAATGAATATAGACAGACATAAAAATAGATGTAGACATAAGTGTGCTCTGTCCCCTAAGAGGATCTAGAAGCTATAATACCACGGCATCAATGAGTACACCTAGCACCCGAGTCTTGGCTTCTAAATGTCATTCTTTACTAAAAAAATCAAGCTCTTTAAAGTCAATGACTGAATCCAGATCCAGGCAGGGAAAGTGTAAGAGGGTCTCGAACATCTGTGGTTCAAAAAGTGATGGGATGGGCACAAGTCAAAAGGATGCAGAAGAAAACCTGAAAGGTTCCCAATGGAAAAATCTGAGATAATTTGAGCAAAGCATTAAAATGGTGATAGTAATAGATTACAACCACAGAACAAAATGAGAATCCTTGAGCTTGTAGTGATGTAAATAAATAAATAAATGAATAAATGAATAAATACATACGGGGGAGAACAAATGATAAAAAATACCATTTGGGAGACACCAGTTAATAAGTGATCATTAACTCAGGCAACAGTCATCAATGCATGCTAAAATTAGCTGGTGAAAGTATGGTGAGAAACAGGGCTTACACAATCTCAAAGTACCTCAACACAAGACATTTATTAATCCCAAAGGGAAAAAAGATAATTTTATATGGAAGAAATATGGTTGACACCACCTCAATCAAGTGATCAAAATGAACAATGTCAGTAAAGGAACACAACAGTACCGTATATCTCCTAAGATAACGTACTGCGAAGGACCCAAAATCACTTCTGTGGTATTCTCACCAAAAATGCACAACTTGAATACACGAACAAAACTCAGACAAAGTCAAATTTAGTGGCATTTTACAAAATAATTGGCCAGTGCTTTTTAAAAAATGTCAAGGTCATAAAAGGGGGGAAAAAAAGAATGAGGAACTATTTCAGATTACGGGACCCTAAGGAGACATGGCATTAAGTGCAATGTGTGACCTGCATTGGACTCGTATCAGAAAAAAACATCAGTGGGCCGACTGACAAAATCTGAAGGATGGGTACAAAAGATGAGGTATTGCATCAGTGTTAGCTGTAGTCGTCTGAGATGGTAATATTTGGTGAACCTACATGAAGAGTATGTAAAATTCTTTGTACAGTTGACGTAATATTTTTGGTATCAAATATAAAATTTTCAAAATGAAAAGTTAAAAAAATTAGAGAAGTTATGTCCAACTACCTCATATCCGCACCACTCTCCGATATTCAAACACTTGTATTTCTCCTGCTTCTTTCCCCCTATTTTTCTTCAACTTCTCCCTCTAATGCATTAGAGGAATGGAGAGACAATAGCAGTGCAGCTCCTTGGGAGCACGACGGCCACTAAGCAAAGGGCACTTGGATATAACTGTCCCACTATAAACAAAGCCAACTGGGACCTGAGCAGTCCCCGGGAGAAGGGTGCCCTGTGCTGGCGTCAAAGCCGTCCCCATCCGGTGACATTTACTAAACTCAAGTTTATTTCCCAGGAGGTGGTATCTGTGAACTAAGACCCACGTAAGGCCATGAGGACAATCTGCCTGCCCCCACTCCCCAAAACAGTGCTGTTGAGATTTAAAACACACTACTGACAGCCCTGAACTTCGTGTCTTTCTCCACAAAACCGGGTTCTTCTGTATTTCCTGGCTAGTTAAGGAGCACCACTTCCTCCCTGGTAACTTTCGCAGAAATCAGAAAGGCACTGGCCTCGTGTCTCATCCCCCGCACCCAAGCAGTCACCGAGTCCACTGGTAGAAACTCCCTCAGCTCCCTTTTCTATCCTCTTCCATCTTCGAAGCTGATACAGAGTTCAGGGCCAAGGTCAGGCGACTTGACCACAGCCTTTGTCCCCTAACTGGTGCCCCTCCAGTCCCGTGTTCACGCAGAGGTCAGAGGGCTTCTCCTAAAGCCCGGATCTGATCACGCTGCTTCCTGGGCACCAAGCTTCCTGGAGGCCTTAGTGTCACTGAGGTCAAAGCTGAGCAGGACACTGGGACGTCTCCACCGTCTGACCTGCTTCTCTCCAGTTTCATCTCCCAGTGGCTCTTGCTTCCACCCCGTACACCCAGCTGTGCGGAACTCAGGTCAAGAATGCCCTCCTCAGAGCAGTCTTCCTCACCACCTCCAGACAGAACGGCTACCTGCCCTGCTGAGCCCACGCACCAGGCGGACTTCTACCACGGCGCCGAAGCACTTATTTACTTCTTGGTTCACAAATCCACATTCTCCATCGGATCGGAGTCCCCACACCAACAGCGTCCAGCTACCGGGACCGGAGGCAGAGCTTTGCATGTGTGATTCCATTTAACCCTCACACTTATTATTCCCATTTTACACAGGAGGAAACTGAGGTTGTAAGAGGGTCAGTAACTGTTCAAGTCCCCAGAGCTAGTCAGTGGTGAAACTGGGAGTTGAACGCAGGTCTACCTGGTGAAGAGCCCAAACGCTTTACTACCACCTGCTTTGTCTCTTTTTCTAACCCCAGAGAGTAGCATAGTGAACGGTGCATAATCTACGCTTGAAGAATCTTCGATGAATATTTCACACAGTGTACAGTTCAAACAGCAGTTATTAGGCACATTTTCCAGAATGTTTTAACTGAGCAGCAATTAACACATATAATGCTGTGTATTGAGAGAGTGAAAAATGCTAAAAGATGAAGCAATGTTTTCTGTTCTCTGAATCAAACTCCTGACTTCTCACACTTAATCACATCCAATCCACATAAAGTGACAGTGGGAAGAGAAAAGGACAGCAGAGCATGCTACCGAAATGTTACTGCTGAATGTATTCCCCTGGCAAATAGGCAGAGGAGTACCATAGGGCCAAAAAGAACACAGCCTTCCAGATCACACAGAGCTGGATTTGAACTCCAGTTCTATAGCTCACAAGCTGGGTAGGTCATGTAACCTCATCTTCTAGGTCACGTGACCTCATCTAAAACACAGCGGATGGTAACTACTTTGCAAGGCTGTTTTAAAGATGAAGTGCAGCGATGTGCACGTAGGACAGACACATTCCACAGTCTCCTTATCTTCCCCCAGTGATGCCAGTGACAAGAGGGTGAAGTCTTTAAAGGGAGAACCCATTATTCATAAGGAAGGACCTTCTCAAGGTCTCCAGACATTTGCAGAACCCAGTAACACGGATGCTCGCTTAACTTCAATCATTTTAGGAAAAAGGCACATTGATCTCTTGCTCATATTTGGACAAACGGGCTTGTGATTTGTTTGCTTCCACATGAGAAGTAACAAGCTGGTCAGAAATCACCATCGTCAAAATACGTCAAGTTAATACAAAATAGTATCAATCTAAAAGCACCAGGCCACTCTCTAAGGAAACAGTTGCATTATTCCAAGCAAATCATTTTATTTGCATGTAAGGGGGAAGCAGCATGGTCTAATCATCATTCGTGGCAAGAACGTCGGACTGAATGTCAGGAGTCTTGGCCTTGCCACTTTAAAGGTGACCCTGGACATGTTTTTTAAGATTTAATATTCATTTATTCAACAAATATTTACTGAGTGTCTGTAAGACCCCTGTTCTCATGGAATTTATATTCTAATGGGAGAAGAAAGACATCACATAATAAATAGACAGACAGATAGAGGGGAAGAAGTTAGCAGACAAGGGTAAGTGATTAGAAGAGAAAAATGCTCATAAAATAGGTTGTGACTGGGTGATGTAGTCACTTTGGAAATGGTGACATTTATGCTAAAATCTGAGTACATAACTTCTTCCTTTTTGGACATCCACATCCCTCCTATAAAATGTGACTACTGACCAAGGATGCTTTTGAACGTGTCTTCTAGTTCTAGGAATTTGTGATTTCATGGCTATTAGAGAAGTATTCGTGTGAACACATATTCTTAACATCAAATATTATCCTATATTTAAGAAAATCATTTATGGCAATGAGTCTTAGCTTTGAAGACATTTAAGGTAACAGTAATTCTTCTGTAAGGAACTAAATATAGCTTTGCACACTTAACTTTTCCTACTGATCTTTGTCGGAGCTCTCTCTGTCTGACAAGGAAGTGAGCATTTTGTTGATGCTTTGGCAAATGAAGCCAAGCTGGCCTCTGACGAGAAGGGCTAATGTATCCTTCCATGTATACATGAATTTGTAATGAGGTTAGAAGTTGTCTTAAACTAATTCTTTCTGTTGATCACTTACAACCACAAATTCAGACAGACTGAAATTTTACAAAGTGAAATGAAACTCTAAGCCACATGTTCTTTTTTACATAAAGACAGAAAAAAAAAAATGAGGTGATGGGGTATGGAATTTTTTAAGGAAACATCAGTATTCTGACCCATATTTTTCATGTACCAGTTAACTAGAAAATTACCAAACCTGAAAAACTCAGATACATTGTACCAAGGGAATTAACACATTACATTCATTCCCCTCCCCCTCTACATTCCTCCCTCCCCTCCCTCTGTCTCCCTGCTGCCCGCCAAGCAGGGGCACATTTCTGGGATGGAAACGAAGGCCTTTCAAGCTGTTGAAAAATGAGGGCCCCTGAATGTTTAATTCTGTTAACTAATCATTAGAAAACTAGAAATCGCTGTCTCTCTGGGAACCAGTGAGGTAGCAGGCTCCACAGACGCTGTGTTTAATTTTGCAGGAGCTGGCTGGTTTCCCAGCAACACATTGATTTGTGGGATCACTACTTTGGGCACCTTGAGGATAATTAAATATTAAGTCCCTATTTGATGTATGCAAAGTCTGCCTAAAAGGATTACCAGCCTCAGTGAAGGTAGCAGTCCCACATTTTCTGGTAATTGAACATTGCAATGTCATTACCTATTCTTATCTTTACACTGTAAGACTCTGTCTCTATCCTTAATATTACCTTTGAGGATGGAAAAGGAGATAGGGAGAAATTAAGAAAATGAGAGCCCGTGCAATCAACACTTTGGGGTCTTCTAGGTGTTTGGGATATGGAGATGAAGACGACAGTTTAATGTGTGTCGAAGAAATGACAGAGGTGAGCAAACCATCCTCTGTCTCCTCCGGTTCAAGGCTCCATTTTACATACCAAGCAGCCAAGGCTCACAGTTTAAGAATCTTCTCCAAGATCATAAACAACAGTGGAGGGAGGACGGAGACACATGCACGTGATTTGTCCACCAGCGCCCCAATCTTTCTACTGGTCTAGTGAGAGGTAACACAGTTTTTTAAAAACAGTAATGGAGACTACCTCAAATTTAAACTATGGGCATAGTTCTACAGCATTCCAGAAGTTGTTGCTACTTCCATTCTGATGCTACAAATTTTCTGCATTCATTTTCCAAATAGCAAACAGCTATTTATAAGGCAGCGTTCCCCTACCAAATTCACTTGCCCTCCAAAATAGATCTGAATAAGCAATGCCAGGCTGACATAGAATACTTAACTTTTAAAGGAGGAGGAGGAGGAGGAGACACTCAGTGATTTAACTTATTTTGAAGAAGTCTACAAACGAATAACATAATTAAGCCACTATGGTAGTTTTTTTTTCTTTTTGATTGAAGCATAGTTGACTTGCAATGTTGTATTAGTTTGAAGTGTATGACATAATGATTCGCTATTTTTATAGATTATACTCCATATACAGTTACTGTAAAATATTGGCTATATTCCCTGTGCTGTACATTACATCCTTGTAACTTATTTGTTTTATACCTAATAGCTTGTACCTCTTAATCCCCTTCACTTATCTTGCCCTCTCCCTACCGCTCGCCCCTCTGGCAGCCATTAGTTTGTTCTCTGTACCTATGAGTCTGTTTCTGTTTTGCAATATCCATTTGTTTTATTTTTTAGATTCCACACAAAAGCGACAACATACAGTGTTTGTCATTCTCTGACTTACTGGGTTGGCCAAAAAGTTCGTTCAGGTTTTTTGTTACATCTTATGGAAAAAGGCCAAAATTCAACCTTTTTGGCCAACCTAATATTTCACCAAGCATAATACCTTCCAGATCCATCTGTGATGCTGTAAATGGCAGGATTTCATTCTTTTGTATGGCCTCGTAATGTGCCACTGGAGACATGTATCTGTATATCTATGTATCTCACATTTTCTTTATCCATTCGACTGCTGACAGACACTTCGGTTACTTCCATATCTTGGTTATTGTAATTAGTGCTGTTATGGACACTCACATGCATGTATCTTTTCGAATTAGTATTTTCATTCTTTTTGGATGTACACCCAGGAGTGGAACTGCGGGATCATATGGTAGTTCTATTTTTAATTTTTTGAGGAACCCCCATACTGCTCTCCATAGTGGCTGCCCCAATTTACACACCCACCAACAGTGTGCTAGGGTTCTCTTTTCTCCACATCCTTACCAGCCACATGTAAAAAAATGAAATGAGAACATTTTCTCACAACTTATACAAAAATAAACTCAAAATGGATTAAAGACCTAAATGTATGGTAGTTTCCTTATTTCTACTACCAAATACTTTAAGAAACTCAGATCATTAGCTTCCAAGGACCAGGAAATTCTTCTTATACAGAGGGAAAGTAACAGGAGGTAGAAAACTTAAAAAGCGAAGGAGACATGAGATGACTTTTACTAAAGTCAAGAGACATCCTGGAGAGATGTTTTTTGAGGGCCTGAAAAGTTCACACCACCAGAGGAAACAGTGGTGAAACGAGGAGCAACAGACAGACTTTGCAAATGAGAGACAACAGTTTGTATTCAGTGAAATTAAAGTCAAGTCAGTCTAGAAAAGTGCATGGAAAAGCATTCTTGACAAAGCTAAGCTCCCTTAAATACTGTCTTTGGAAAAAGTTCAGCTAAGATGAAATTAAAATCTCAGAAATAGCCAGAAGTCACTGAAGTCATCTAAAAGCTGCAACTTGTTCTCTGAATAACTGGAACATCAAGGAAAACTTAAAAGAAGAAATAGTGGTTATACTTATATTATTTCTGAAGCGTTTAGACCCAAATATCAAAGTGTATGTTCTAATGTTTCAACACAACAGGTAAGATGGATATTTTCTTCTTTTCCCAGTTTCCACGTTGCTTCATAACATTCCCGGTGCACAGATCCGACATGAAGTGAGGCTCCAACCACAGAAGTCGGCCTCATCGTCCTGCCAGGATAGAGGCATCAAGGAAGATGCAACTGAAAAAGGCTGAGAACTTGAAAAATGGAGGTTCTGTCAGAAAAGTACATAAAAGTCAGAGCGTTCATTTGTTTCAGGATGAGTCAGCACTTAAGGTTCCACACGGCAAAAATAACGCGACCTAGTTTGGAGCTTACCTCCGAGATGCTATGGGAACCTTCGGGTCTGCTGAAAACAAGCACACCTCGAGCATTCTCTATGCCAGGGGCCTGGAGTATATGTCATAGCCCATTGCATTAGTTTTCACACACTGCTCTTGAAAAAGCCTGTTAGTGGTCTCTTGATGCAATGCAAAGCAAAATGCTGAGACTAAATAATGTGATATGGTCATGATGCTTCAGAGAGTATTATTCAGATATTGGTGACTTTTAATACAATCCATTTCAGCAATTTGGCAAGATTAGAGAATCTTTGATAAGTCCATCTTGTTTGAATCTCAAATTCCCTAACTCTGAAGAATAGATAACAGTATTTACCTGTTTCTCTCACAGAGGGAAATGAGAATATATGAGGTAATTCTAAAGATGCTCTGAGAAGAGTCTCGAGATATCCTTAATATTTGGTTCTTTTTAAAAAGAAGTTCATTGTTCTTTAAATGAAATAATAAGGAAACAAACAGAAATTATAAAGCAAAGCTTTAAAATTAGAAGGTAAATTGAGTTGGAATCAGACTTCCAGGAAACTCTTTTGCAGACTAGATTAACCTAGGAAGTCTTATTTTCTACCTTTTATTGGCCTGCAGTCTACTCTGCAAGCTAAAGCACTTGATTAAGTGCTGACTCTTAGATCCTATGCTTTCAGGACGCATCAGTTTAGAATCTAAGCCAAAATTCAACAGCCACCGTATTTCTTTGATTTAGGAATTGGCATTTCCACTTACTCAATCAACAAGCATTTAAGCTCTGAATGTGTGCACAGCATACTCTGAGGGATTTGAAAAATGATAGGTATATCCTCCAGGGTTTCTCAGTTTTCAGGTAGTGGGGAGACAAAACTTTTAGTAGTAGTAGTAACAGCAGTAATAATAATAATAATAGATCAAATCTGTGGACCTCAAGGTTCAATTAATTAAGTTTGAAATGGTCAGGGAAGGGTCCAGAGAGGTGATGGACTGAGTGAGCCCTGAAGGATGATATGGAGAAACCAAAGATCTCGTGTGTCTGCTGCATTTTGTCTGTCTGCATACAGAAGAGAAGGGAGGGCATTTTAATGCCTGGGCAGAGCATAAAAGAAATGAAATAGCTATACTGCACACTGAATTTCCACTTAGATCTGCATTTCTCCAGGGAAAGGGTGATTTGCCATAATTAACTGACACTATGAAAAATCCTGACTGCATCCTATGAAGAGAAAAATTAGATACACATGTTAGGTGACTGAGGCATCATCTACTATGCATATTCAAACCTACGGAAAAATAAAAACAAAATTTGTTGCACATATTTAACTACTACATAGTTGGACTGATGAACACACTGGGAAGTTTGCATTAGCAAGCTGATTATTCACCTGAAGGTGGTTTAAAGTAATCAAGAAATGAGCAGTCAGATGCTCCCTTACCTGTCTCTGGGGCCAAGTGGCTTTGAGGATGGCCTCCGTTCTAAAGAACACAAGGAGCTTGCCATCCTCCTCGGTCAGGTGAAATGACTGTCCCAGAATCTGCAGCACTTGAATGCGGGGCCTCACGGGCCAGGCGTCGTCAGCACAGAAAGGCCGCAGCCACTCCAGCAGGTCCTCAGAGGACACCAGCTGTTCTCTGCAAAATCAAGGGTTCGATTAAAAAGAAAAAAAAAGACTTAGTAGTTTCTAATTCCAGTAATCAAATGAGGTGACTAATCTAAACAACTGTTTGTTGGGTGACTTTATTTTTTTTTCTACTGCGAGGAAAAATGTAGGTTTTAAATGGCTTAAAGCAAACCACATTAGGTGTTTAAAAACTATGTAAAATGCATGTGATAGTTAACAGTACCATATTCAAATGAGTTACAGAAAGCAGATAAAAATAATCAATATGTTCTTAGCTACTCCATTTCTTAAGCAAAGTTTACTAAGAAGCACGGCTTATTTCAAAGTTCTATGAAGATGTTATGCCCATGCCCATCCAGTTCCCAGGGCTTAAAAGACTCTCTTTTTATTGAATTGAATTGACGACTAGCTCAATGGGCAAAATTAAAGATTTCCAAATCAAACAGTTTTCATTAGAACACTGCTTTAGAGTGATAACTGTTTCTATTGATAATAGTTCACATAGGAGGGTGCTAGAGTCTTGGATAACCAGGTAGGCATCTGGAAAAAATCTTTGATTGAAATATTATTATTTTAGTCTTGGCAAACAAAATAACTCTTGTAATACAATTATCATGAATGGCTTATCTCATCAACTAGTTAATAACTTTGAATTCAAAGAAAAAGAAAAAAGTATGGTTTATTTCTACTAATGATACTAATAGTGCCAGGCATCATTCAGTAATTTTATATAAACTATTACTAGTTGACAATAACTATACAAAGTAAATATATTTAATTTGTACATATTTTATTGAATTTTTTTTAGTTTTATTGAGATATAATTGGCATATAACATTGTATTAGTTTAAGGTGTACAATGTCATGATTTATGTATATTCTGCAAAATAATTACCACAGTAAGTTCAGTTAACATCCATCATCTGATATAGTTACAAATTTTTTTTTCTTGAGATGAGAACTTTTAAGATCTCTCTTAGTAACTTCCAAATATATATTGTTAACTATAGTCAACATGCTGTATATGTAAATTCCATTTTATAGATGAGGAAACAGGCTTCATGGAAGTGATAGTATATGCCCACAACAACTATACTAGTGCAGTATGACCCCAAAGTCCATGTTCTTTCTACTATTTTTCTGTGACAGAATTTAAATAAGGGGTTAGAGTATCAAATTTGATACTACCTTAAAAATAAAATATGAATGTGTGATTATTAAAGAACTGGGAGGTCTAAAAGGATTTGTCGAAGGGGACATTTGTACAACTTTCTATCCAGTACTAGAATCTTTTCACTTATAATCCCAAATGGACCATCTTAGGAAAACAACTTATTTGATGATGATGTCGATGAATTACTACTATCGATGACTGTTAAGAGGTCACTCATACAGAAGCCTCACTTCCACAAGGCCCTAGAGATCCAGGCTAAAGCACTGAATTATATAGATTCTTTTATAACCAGATCCTTAGGCTTTCACCAATAAATCACCCACATCAAGTTCCAAATTCCATGAACTAACAAGACCACATAAAAATTTTTTAAAACTTCTGAGGATAAAACTCTACAATACCACTGAGTATTTCTCTCAGTGTGCATTCTTTAATATACTTGCCAATACAATTTCAGGGCAATTTAAATTAAAAAAAAATAAAGTTAGTTATTTGTATTTAGGAATAAATTACAAAATGCCGTGGACAATTGGTTCAAGCATGTCCTAAATTTACAAAGACATTTGTCAGTTTTACCTATGAGTGTCACTCTTAATATGCATCAGAAATGTCAAAACTGGGGTGCAGAAGAAGCAGAATGTTATAAATATTTCCTGGATATCTACTACTTGCAAAGCAAACAGACAGTACTGTGTAGTGGAAAGAGTATTATGTTGGAATCTGATGGATCTATGAATCTTTTCCCAACAACTCTCAATAAAAATCATGAATGTCGTCATTCCCGTTTTACAGTTAAGTAGACAAAGGTCCTGAAAGTGTGTCTCTTGGAGTCTTTGCAACCAAGATAACTTATATAAAGTACCCAGAATTGTATGTGGCACAGAGGAAGGATTTAATAAACAGTGACCATCATCCGAATAATCATCATTTTATTATCAGCATCAACAGAGTACTAGTTTGTACTGGATGATCAGGGATGAACAATTATATGATCTGTGCCTTCAAAGAATTAATAATACAGTGAAAGAGAAAGACTTCACAAATGACTATTCTCTAAATATTAACATAATATAAATGTGAACAATTGTTTTGAAGAAAGAGTGGGTAAAATCAGGGAAGGCTTCACGGAGGACATGGCCTCTGAACCGGATCACAAAGGGCAAATGGAAGGCACATTAATGGAAAGGTGGGAAAATATAATCCAGATAAAGAGAAGAGCAAGGGAAAAAAAAAATTCCAAGATTTCAAAGGACATAGCATGTTCAGGGAGCAAAAAAAGCACAGATGTCTGGGGGTCAATCAGAGGAGAGAGCAAAGAGAGGACAGGTCTCCTGACCTGGATAACCAGGAGCTCGTACACAGGCTGAAAAGGTGGCACACCTTCAAGCTCTGAAAGCACAGGCTTTGCAGGCGTCAGCCCAGATTCCGTTCCCAGAATGACCACTTCCTGACAGCACTACACTGATCAAGAAGTCACTTAACGGTTCTGAGCCTCAGTGTCTTATTTGTAAATTGGAGATAGATAATAACCCCTTACTCGTGGAGTGGCTGAGAATGAAATACATAAAATGAAATAATAAAGCACATAATACATTATCTGGCACATAACGAAGAACTTCAATTAGTGGCAGCAATGATTATTGAGGACATTGGTCTTACATGGTGTGGAATGGGAATGATGGAGGGTTTCTGAGCAGTGAAATATCATAGTCATGTTAGTGCTTAGAGAGGTGTGCAGGCCGGGGCACGCCCTTTGGGTGAGGCCTACACTGGTCAAATTAAGTGTAATTCAAGAGAAAAGAAGATTAAAGTACATTTTGGGCTTTGAGTCCAAGCCAATTTCACATAATAAGAAGCTGATATTTTTGACCCTGTCACCCAAGTGCCAAGAGGGGAGCAGGTAGGATGAGCTAGAATGGGAAGAAGCTGGAGTCATGAAGACCAGATGGAAGTTACAAAAATAATGCAAGACCTGCATACAGTGAACAAGAATGAAAACTGTTAATAATAATAACTATGAAAGCTTACTGTGTGCCATGAATTACATCACTTCATCGTCACTATCTTTTTCATGTATTCTGTTATCATCTCCAGTTTGTAGACAAGGAAGCAACCAAAGAGACGTTTAATAACTTGTCCACAGTCACACAGTAAGTCGTGGAGCCAATATTTGAACTTGGACTATCTTACAGCCTTGTCAATCACTATGCAATGTTACTGAACCAAATGGGGGCAAATTCCAGAACACTGTGGCAGTAGATTAAAATTATTCAGGTACTGATGTGATACAGAGAGATTATTATCACAGCATTTTCCAAATCATTAGATTTAGATTCCTTTTACCTGACAACTTGCTGTGCAGTTGATAACATTGGACATTTTGGAAAAAACTGCTCTAAGTTTTGGTTGATAGTTCAAATACATAATAAAATTACGAAAACTCATTCCTAAAACAGAAACATTGTGTTCTAGAAGCACTATGTTATAGATGAGCTTGGCTATATATACTGTGAACATTTGTGCTCAATAAGACTGCATAGAAATGAAAGGCAGCTCTGTAGGAAAAGCTGTCCAGGAAATCGACTAGACAGTATCTCCTAAAGTTTTTAGCTGCAAAATAGTTTACATTTTAATTTCAATTTGAGTTTTTAAAATTCGTAGTCTTTCTTATGATTCGGCAAATACACACACACACATATACAGAGGCAGAGAAAGAAAAACAGAATGTTAGAATTGTAATAGAATGTTAACAATTGGTGAATCAAGGGGAAGAGAATATAGTCATTATTTTTCAATCTTTGCAACTTTTCTGTGGGTTTGAAATTTTTCAAGATAAGCAGGTGGGTAAAAAATAACCAATTGCGACTTTCTTTTTTTAATATATTTATTTATTTATTTATTTATTTATTTATTTATGGCTGCGTTGGGTCTTCGTTGCTGTGTGTGGGCTTTCTTTACTTGTGGCGAGTGGGGGCTACTCTTAGCTGCGGTGCGCAGGCTTTTCATTGCAGTGGCTTCTGTTGCAGAGCACGGGCTCTAGGCTCACGGGCTTCAGTAGCTGTGGCACATAGGCTCAGTAGTTGTGGCGCACGGGCTTAGTTGCTCCGTGGCATGTGGGATCTTCCCGGACCAGGGCTCGAGCCCGTGTCTCCTGAATTGGCAGGCAGATTCTTAACCACTGCGCCACCAGGGTAGCCCCCAATTACGACTTTTACAATGTAAAAAAAAAACCAGAATGGGAAGGAAAATGATTCCATTTTTATAGCATTTTATGGAGGCAAGGAGAGGGTTTAATGAGCTTAAGAATAAAAAGAGAACATGATTTCAAAATATTTTTACCTTATTATAAAAGAGATATACAAATGATTTTAAAAAGATATAAAATAGGTAATAGAGAAAAGTATCTCAGTTTCATTGCAAATACACAGACATTTGCTTCTACCTCTTTCCCTATAATGAGGATTTCTGTGGTGGGGGGAGGTTATTATACTACACAGGGTAATTCAGTACACTGTTTTTTTTAAAAAATTAACTACTAAAGGAAACATACACACATTCACACAATCAGTTTTGGCCCAAAAGATAAGGAGTCTTCTGAAATATACGAGTAGTTCTACTAACAGAAAAGAACAACAGCAGCAACAATGACAACAAAACTAGGTTCACTGAATGATTAATTTGAGAATATGATATTCTACTAGGTAAGTAAGGTAGTATAAGAGGATATTCACAAAACTACAAAGGAACGGAAAAGAAATGCCAACTAAACAAAGGCAATTATTGAATCAAAGAAAAAAGACAGATTCTGAGAATATTAACAAGCTGATCCTTTGTATAGAGTTTGCAGATTCTGCATGGCATAAACGTATGAAGATAACCCAATCTTGAACTTAAATGATTATGGTCTATTAAAAGAGACAGTAAATACGAAAAGCACTTTATATATCATGATGCACTACACAAAATAAAATTATTGTTCTTATTTGAGAATGGGAGAAGGAAAGACTGCATTCAAACAAGACAAACATAGACCTTTGTGATTTCTTGTAAATATAAATGTCATAGAATTGGAATGCCTGAAGGGAACAGAAGGTCACTTTGTCCAATCTTCTAGATTGAAGTTATAAACCAGCAGCCAGCGTTTTGTACTGGCTCACACAGTATATACCAATGTTTCAAAATTTAAAAATTTTACACAATGAAGATTTACCAGCTCTTCTTTTTTTCTCCCGCTTCATTGAGATATAATTGACATACAGCACTGTGTAAGTTTAAGGTGTACAGCATAATGATTTGACTTACATATATTGTGAAGATTACCATAGTAAGTTTAGTGAAAAGCCATGATCTCATATAGATACAAAAAGGAAAAAGAAAAAAATGGTTTTTTTCTTGTGATGAGATCTCTTAGGATCCACTCTCTTAACAACGTAGTTCCCCTTTAAATGCTGGAAGATAAGGACTCACTGGCAGCTGCTTCCCTTAGATAAGGCCTCCTGAGCTCTCAAGTACCCCTCAGCCTCCACACTTCCTACCTTCCCTTAAGGCCCGTCCACCTTGCTCATTTCCATTACCTGCCTGGCCGCAGTAGGAAATGAGTTTGCAAACTGATCTGTAACATGCTAGGCTAGATAGAGAGAGAAGGACAGGCAGGTGGGTGGGCCCGGGGTGGAAAGCAAGTAAATGTGAGTGAGCGAACAGTGAGAGACGTAAGTGCTCATATTCTGGGTAGGTCCCTGAACTCAGTTAAGGAACCGATCCACACACTGCGCGCACTTTCCTCACTACACATGGAACTGGGTGTAGCAGACATTTCCCAGGACAATGTCTTCTATTCATCAGCTCCCGTGAAACAACTGGGGCACCTGACAAAGAGTAAAAGGGAACTGAAAACAAATGAATGCATAACGTGTTAATGGCATTGCAGTAGTATAAAAAGCGTGATTTTTTTCAAATAATTATCATAATCAAGTTATATTAAAAGACAAATTCCTACAAGGGCAATAATTTTGGTGTGTGCAGAATTCCAATCTCAAATCTTAACTTTTGGTAAATAAATACTAACAACGTCTTTGCGGCTGCTCTCAAATGTATGCCAATCAGAAGATCTTCTTGAGGTTCATTCATCAATAGAAACATGGACACATCTCACTGTAATGTGGCAGAAATGGCAGCTGTGAAGTCATAAGTATGGCCTTAGATGGCCCCAAGGAACACTGCAGTGGTAGAGTGGATCCACCCTCCGGGTCAGCGACCATGGCTTCCAGCAGGGTTCATATCACAGAACAGAGGGCTCAGGCACTGGGGGTACCTGGAGATTACCTGATGATTCACTCTGCCTCACGGAGCGGGAAGAGGAAGAAGAAACTGGATTCAATTTGCTCTAGTGGGCTTTCTTTTTCTTTTCCTTTTTTTGGGGGGTGGGCGGGGTCTTTTGTGTGCTTTAAAAATAATGTGAAGTCCCTAGGTAACTCCAAAGAGCTCAATGAAGCCTGAATGATCTGACACTGTTCAATATACACGAAGCTTTAAGACAGCTGAAGCTGCTACTGTGATTAAGCAGCAATTTAAACAAACAAACAAAGACTCCTAAAATACTCAATAGTTTTGAAGGAAATCTTTCTCCCTCTTTGAATGGTGCACAGAGGAATTCCTCATTAATTATCTGCTTTCTGAGTGGATTTATTTCTGTACATCCTTTTGAGAATCACTAATATACTGGTTCACACTTGTGGGTCATATCTGTTAGGAAATTTTTTAAAGGTATATGAAGGCAGGGAGTAGAAAAGGAAATAAGGCCAAGGCAGAGAGAAGGAGGTGGAAGAGGCGAGAAAATGGAGGAAAGTAATGCCTTAAGACCTTGCAAAGTTCAGTCCATGGACTAAGGGGCACTTGGGAGCTGGTTGGAAACGCAGAATCTCAGGCGCTACCTACATCTACCCAAGTAAAATTTGAATTTTAATAAGATCCCTGGGCAATTCCTAAACAGAATGATGTGTGAGAAGCACTGCCTTAACAGTCCATTGCAGGCATTTTAATGTCAGAAAAAGATGAGATACAGTAAGAGAAATTCACAACACGTCTTTATCTGGGCGACCCCAGACAAGCTACAAAACCTGTCTGACCTTCATTTCCTCATCTGTAAAATGGAGATGACAATAATAGTAATATGATAGGGTGGTTCTGAGGACTGAGTGAGTTGTTAAATAAGGATAAGTAATGGATGTTCATTAGATTTTTGTTTTTAAAAAGCATCAAGGTATTTTCTTAGTTCCTGGTTTAACGGATATATTATTTTAGAACACTATAATTTTAGCTGTTGAATTTTCTGAAACTTTTCCCTAGGCAAACTAATAAACTAATCCTTAACACAAACTAGAAATTTAAAATATACTCTCGGGCTTCCCTGGTGGCGCAGTGGTTGAGAATCTGCCTGCCAATGCAGGGGACACGGGTTCGAGCCCTGGTCTGGAAAGATCCCACATGTCACGGAGCAACTAGGCCCGTAAGCCACAACTACTGAGCCTGCACGTCTGGAGCCTGTGCTCCGCAACGAGAGGTCGCAACAGTGAGAGGCCCGCGCACCGCGATGAAGAGTGGTCCCCACTCGCCACAACTAGAGAAAGCCCTCGCACAGAAACGAAGACCCAACACAGCCAAAAATAAATAAAATAAATAAATAAAATATACTCTCAAAATATGATGTTACAGATATACATAAATACACGCACACTTCATCTTATTACACTTCACTTTATTTCACTTAGACACTGTCTTTTTTTTTTAACAAATTGGTGGCCACCCTGCACTGAGCAAGTCTACTGATGCCATTTTTCCAAAAGCATTTGCTCAATTCATGTCTCTGTACCACATTTTGGTAATTCTCACAATATTTGAAACTTTTTCATTATTATTATATTTGTTATGGTGATCTGTGATCAGTGATCTTTGATGTTCCTATTGTAAATGTTTTGGCATTTTTTAGCAATAAAGTGTTTTTTAATTAAGGTATGCACAATTTTTTTAGACAAAATGCTTTTGTACAATTAATAGACAACAGTACAGTATAAACATAACTTTTATATACACCAAAAAACCAAAAAATTTTGTGTGACTTGCTTTATTGTGATATTCACTTTATTGTGGTGGTCTGGAACCACACTCTCAGTACCCCTGAGGTACGTCTGTAATGGGAGGAAACATACACGCTCATGAAATAAACGTAATGGGCACAAGCCTCTGAATGATTAATTATCGTGATCTCACCTTTAATTGTAGATGTTATAAAAGGTTTTTGTCAGACACAGACTCACAGACATAGAGGACAGACTAGTGGTTCCCACGTGGGAGTGGGGTGGGGGAGGGATGGATTGGGAGTTTGGGATTAGCAGACGCAAACAATTATATAGAGAATGGATAAACCACAAGGTCCTACTGTATAGCACAGGAACTATATTTAATATCCTGTAATAAACCATACTGGAAAAGAATATGAAAAAGAATATATATGTGTGTGTGTCTGTGTGTGTGTCTGTATGTGTGTGTGTGTGTATATATATATATATACATATATATATATATATATATATATATATGTATATATATATGTGTGTGTGTATAACTGAATCAGTTTGCTGTACACCAGAAACACAACATTCTAAATTAATTATACTTCAATAACATAAATTTTTTTTTCTTAAACAAAAGGTTTTTGACAAAATGGAGCCCACGTTTCGGCACAGCTGGAACTCCTGGCTCGGGGTCTCTCCCCTCCACTGCCACGGCGCTGCCCTGGAGCCGCAGGGGAGGGCGGCATCACTGAGGCTGCCGGCTCTGGAGGGGCCCCACCGGCCAAAGCCGCGACCGTCCTGGGGACCGCGGGCCAGTTCCCTGAAACCTGGACCTCGAAGGCCACCTTTATTCACACAAAGAAAGGATTTTTCCATTTGGAAGTCAACATGTCAGAGTAGAGGCGCCGCCCCGAGGGCACTCTCAGAAGGCCTACCGGCTCCCGGGCCCACCAGGAAAGAGCAGCTTTGGCAGTGCCGGAGGAGGGCGGGGAGAGAACCATGTGCACGAGCACTGGAGTCTGGGTGCAGCACAGTTTTCTGAAGAAGCAGGATGCTGATCTACACGTGGAAAAAGACCAGTCCAGCAGCTGTATTAGAAGACATGTGGTATATATGAAGTTTGTGATCCGTAGGGGAAATTTTGCCAGGTGGCTGACAGGGTCTTGGTGCTCCGGCCGGGTGTCAGGCCTGAGCCTCTGAGGTGGGAGAGCCAAATTCAGGACATTGGACCACCAGAGACAACCCGGCCCCACGTATTATCAATCAGTGAGAGTTCTCCCAGAGACCTCTGTCTCAACGCTACAACCCAGCTCCACCCAACGGCTAGCAAACTCCAGTTCTGGATGCCCCATGCAAAACAACAAGCAAGACAGGAACACAACCCCACCCATTAGCAGAGAGGCTGCCTAAAATCATACGAAGTTCACCCCAAAACACACCACCAGATGCAGCCCTGCCCACCAGAAAGACAAGATCCAGCCCCACCCACCAGAACACAGGCACCAGTCCCCTCCACCAGGAAGCCTACAAAAGCCACTGAACCAACCTCACCCACCAGGGGCAGACACCAAAAACAATGGAAACTATGAACCTGCAGCCTGCAGAAAGGAGACCCCAAACACAGTAAGTTAAACAAAATGAGAAGACAGAGAAATATGCAGCAGATGAAGGAGCAAGGTAAAAACCCACCAAACCAAACAAATGAAGAGGAAAAAGGCAGCCTACCTGAAGAATTCAGAGTAATGATAGTAAAGATGAACCAAAAATCTTGGAAATAGAATGTAGAAAATAAAAGAAATGTTTAACAAGCACCTAGAAGGACTAAAGAGCAAACAAACAATGATGAACAACATAATAAATGAAATTAAAAATCTCTAGAAGGAATCAATAGCAGAATAACTGAAGAAGAACGGATAAGTGACCTGGAAGATAAAATAGTGGAAATAACTACCACAGAGCAGAATAAAGAAAAAAGAATGAAAAAAATTGAGGACAGTCTCAGAGACCTCTGGGACAACATTAAACGTACCAACATTCAAATTATAGGGGTCCCAGAAGAGGAAGAGAAAAAGAAAGGTTCTGAGAAAATATTTGAAGAGATTATAATTGAAAACTTCCCTAACATGGGAAAGGAAAGAGTCAATCAAGTCCAGGAAGCACAGAGAAGTCCCACACAGGATAAATCCAAGGAGAAACAAACCAAGACACATATTAATCAAACTATCAAAAATTAAATACAAAGAAAAGATATTAAAAGCAGCAAGGGAAAAGCAACAAATAATATACAAGGGAATCCCCATAAGGTTAACCGCTGATCTTTCAGCAGAAACTCTGCAAGCCAGAAGGGAGTGACAAGACATATTTAAAGTGATGAAAGGGAAGAACCTACAACCAAGATTACTCTACCCGGCAAGGATCTCACTCAGATTCGACAGAGAAATCAAAAGCTTTACAGACAAGCAAAAGCTAAGAGACTACAGCACCACCAAACCAGGTCTACAACAAATGCTAAAGGAACTTCTCTAGGCAGGAAACACAAGAGAAGGAAAAGACCTACAAAAACAAGAGGGAGGAGGTATGGGGATATATGTATATGTATAGCTGATTCACTTTGTTATAAAGCAGAAACTAACACACCATTGTAAAGCAATTATACTCCAATAAAGATGTTAAAAAAAACCCCAAAACAATTAAGAAAACAGTAACAGGAACATACATATCAATAACTACCTTAAATGTAAATGGATTAAATGCTCCAACCAAAAGACAAAGACTGGCTGAATGGATACAAAAACAATAGCCATATATATGCTGTCTACAAGAGATCCACTTCAGACCTAGGGACACATACAGACTGAAAGTGAGGGGATGGAAAAAGATATTCCATGCAAATGGAAATCAAAAGAAAGCTGGAGTACCAATTCTCATAACAGACAAAATAGACTTTAAAATGAAGACTATTACAAGAGACAAAGAAGGACACTACATCATGATCAAGGGATCAATCCAAGAAGAAGATATAACAATTGTAAATATTTATGCACCCAACATAGGAGCACCTCAATACATAAGGCAAATGCTAACAGCCATAAAAGGGGAAATCAACAGTAGCACAATAATAGTAGGGGACTTTAACACCCCAATTTCACCAATGGACAGATCAACCAAAATGAAAATAAATAAGGAAACACAAGCTTTAAATGATACATTAAATAAGATGGACTTAATTGAATTTATAGGACATTCCATCCCAAAACAAGAGAAAACACTTTCTTCTCAAGTGCTCATGGAACATTCTCCAGGATAGATCATATCTTGGGTCACAAATCAAGCCTTGGTAAATTTAAGAAAATTGAAATCGTATCAAGTATCTTCTCCAACCACAACGTTATGAGACTAGTTATCAATTACAGGAAAAAAGCTGTAAAAAATACAAACACATGGAGGCTAAACAATACGCTACTAAATAACCAAGAGATCACTGAACAAATCAAAGAGGAAATCAAAACATACTTAGAAACAAATGACAATGAAAACACGACGACCCAAAACCTATGGGATGCAGCAATTCTAAGAGGGAATTGCTGTTCTAAGAGGGAAGCAGTTCTAAGAGGGAAGTTTAAAGCAGTTCTAAGAGGGAAGCAATACAATCCTACCTCAAGAGACAAGAAACATCTCAAATAAACAATCTAACCTTACACCTAAAGAAATTAAAGAAAGAAGAACAGGGCTTCCCTGGTGGCGCAGTGGTTGAGAGTCTGCCTGCCAATGCAGGGCACACGGGTTCGAGCCCTGGTCTGGGAAGATCCCACATGCTGCGGAGCAACTAGGCCCGTGAACCACAACTACTGAGCCTGCGCGTCTGGAGCCTGTGCTCCGCAACAAGAGAGGCCGCGATAGTGAGAGGCCCGCGCACCGCGATGAAGAGTGGCCCCCGCTTGCCACAACTAGAGAAAGCCCTTGCACAGAAACGAAGATCCAACACAGCCAAAAATTAAAAAAATAAAATAAGAATTATTAAAAAAAAAAAAAAGAAAGAACAACAAAAAAACCCTAAAGTTAGCAGAAGGAAAAAAATCATAAAGATCAGATCAAAATAAATTAAAAACAAATGAAGGAAACAATAGTAAAGATCAATAAAACTAAAAGTTGGTTCTTTGAGAATATAAACAAAATTGATAACCCATTAGCCAGACTCATCAAGAAAAAAAGGGAGAAGAAGAAAATCAGTAGAATTAGAAATAAAAAAGGAGAAGTAACAACTGACACTGCAGAAATACAAAGGATGATGAGAGATTACTACAAGCAACTATATGCCAATAAAATGGACAACCTGGAAGAAATGCACAAATTCTTAGAAAAGCACAACTTTCCAACACTGAACCAGGAAGAAAGAGAAAATATAAACAGACCAATCACAAGCACTCAAATTGAGACTGTGATTAAAAATCTTCCAACAAACAAAAGCCCAGGACCAGATGGCTTCACAGGAGAATTCCATCAAACATTTAGAGAAGAGGTAACACCTATCCTTCTCAAACTCTTCCAAAATATTGCAGAGGGAGGAACACTCCCAAACTCATTCTACGAGGCCACCATCACCCTGATACCAAAACCAGACAAAGATGTCACAAAATAAGAAAACTACAGGCCAGTATCACTGATGCACATAGATGCAAAAATCCTCAACAAAATATTAGCAAAGAGAATCCAACACAGCACATTAAAAGGATCATACACCATGATCAAGTGGGGTTTATCCCAGGAATGCAAGGATTCTTCAATATACGCAAATCTATCAATGTGATAAACCATATTAACAAATTGAAGGAGAAAAACCATATGATCATCTTAATAGATGCAGAAAAAGCTTTCAACAAAATTCAACACCCATTTATGATAAAAACTCTCTAGAAAGTAGGCATAGAGGGAACCTACCTCAACATAATAAAGGCCATATATAACAAACCCACAGCCAACATCATTCTCAATGGTGAAAAACTGAAACCATTTCCTCAAAGATCAGGAACAAGACAAGGTTGCCCACTCTCACCACTATTATTCAACATAGTTTTGGTAGTTTAGCCACAGCAATCAGAGAAGAAAAAGAAATAAAAGGAATCCAAATCAAAAAAGAAGAAGTCAAACTGTCACTGTTTGCAGATGACATGATACTATACATAGAGAATCCTAAAGATGCTACCAGAAAACTACTAGAGCTAATCAATGAATTTGGTAGAGTAGCAGGATACAAAATTAATGCACAGAAATCTCTTGCATTCCTATACCCTAATGATGAAAAATCCGAAAGAGAAATTAAGGAAACACTCCCATTTAGCATTGCAACAAAAAGAATAAAATATCTAGTAATAAACCTACCTAAGGAGACAAAAGACCTGTATGCAGAAAACTATAAGACACTGATGAAAGAAATTAAGGATGATACAAACAGATGGAGAGATATACCATGTTCTTGGATTGAAAGAATCAACATTGTGAAAATGACTATACTACCCAAAGCAATCTACAGATTCAATGCAATCCCTATCAAAGTAACAATGGCATTTTCCACAGAACTAGAACAAAAAAAATTCACAATTTGTATGGAAACACAAAAGTCCCCAAATAGCCAAAGCAATCTTGAGAAAGAAAAACAGAGCTGGAGTAATCGGGCTCCCGGACTTCAGACTATACTACAAAGCTACAGTAATCAAGACAGTATGGTACTGGCACAAAAACAGAAATATAGATCAATGGAACAGGATAGAAAGCCCAGAGATAAACCCACGCACCTATGGTCACCTTATCTTTGATAAAGGAGGCAAGAATATACAATGGAGAAAAGACAGCCTCTTCAATAAGTGGTGCTGGGAAAACTGGACAGCTACATGTAAAAGAATGAAATTAGAACACTCCCTAACACCACACCCAAAATAAACTCAAAATGGATTAAAGACCTAAATGTAAGGCCAGACACTATAAAACTCTTAGAGGAAAACATAGGCAGAACACTCTATGACATAAATCACAGCAAGATCCTTTTTGACCCACCTCCTAGAGAAATGGAAATAAAAACAAAAACAAATGGGACCCAATGAAACTTAAAAGCTTTTGCACAGCAAAGGAAACCATAAACAAGATGAAAAGACAACCCTCAGATTGGGAGAAAATATTTGCACATGAAGCAACTGACAAAGGATTAATCTCCAAAATATACAAGCAGCTCATGCAGCTCAATAACAAAAAAACAAACAACCCAATTCAGAAATGGGCAGAAGACCTAAATAGACATTTCTCCAAAGAAGATATATAGATTGCCAACAAACACGTGAAAGGATGCTCAACATCACTAATCATTAGAGAAATGCAAATCAAAACTACAATGAGGTATCACCTCATACCAGTCAGAATGGCCATCATCAAAAAATCTACAAACGATAAATGCTGCAGAAGGTGTGGAGAAGAGGGAACCCTCTTGCACTGTTGTTGGGAATGTAAATTGATATAGCCACTATGGAAAACAGTATGGAGGTTCCTTGAAAAACTAAAAATAGAACTACCATATGAGCCAGCAATCCCACTATTGGGCATATACCCTGAGAAAACCATAATTCAAGAAGAGTCATGTACCACCATGTTCATTGCAGCTCTATTTACAATAGCCAGGACATGGAAGCAACCTAAGTGTCCATCGACAGATGAATGGATAAAGAAGATGTGGCACATATATACAATGGAATATTACTCAGCCATAAAAAGAAATGAAATTGAGTTATTTGTAGTGAGGTGGATGGACCTCGAGTCTGTCATACAGAGTGAAGTAAGTCAGAAAAAGAAAAACAAATACTGTATGCTAACGCATATATATGGAATCTTAAAAAAAAAAAGGTTCTCATGAACCTAGGGGCAGGACAGGAATAAAGATGCAGATGTAGAGAATGGACTTGAGGACATGGGGAGGGGAAAGGATAAGCTGGGACGAAGTGAGAGAGTAGCACTGACATATACACACTACCAAATGTAGAATAGATAGCTAGTGGGAAGCAGCTGCATAGCACAGGGAGATCAGCTCGGTGCTCTGTGACCACCTAGAGGGGTGGGATAGGGAGGGTGGGAGGGAGGGAGACGTAAGAGGGAAGAGATATGGGAACATATGTATATGTATAACTGATTCACTTTGTTATACAGCAGAAAGTAACACAACATTGTAAAGCAATTATACTCCATAAAGATATAAAAAAAAAAAGGTTTTTGACACTATTTCAAATCCCTAGAAGACTTAACCCTGATATCTAGAAGCAAGAATGTGGCTAAACTTAGAAGGAAGTCTGCCTGCACAGCTGGCTGCTGGCTCCACTGGCACCTGCCTGGGCACTGTGGTTTCACGTCGTTCACCCTTAGCACAGGTAGAAGAAGAGGGAAAGGGGGCTTCACGGGAGAGGCGGGAGCTGCAGTTAAAAGGTAGATATCTGTACCAATATAAAAAGTCAAAGGAGGACATGCTGAGGAAGGCATAAACTGTCTAAAAATTAAACACAAAACTGAACTCTTGGTGGTACCCATTAATACACACACCATAATTCTGACTTTTCAATCTCTCTGCCAGGAGTATTATGGGATGGTATATGCCTCACCTAAGAGCATATGGATATATATACGTGTGTGTGTGTGTGCGCGCGCACGTGTGTGTTTGTGACAGCTGACAACGTGTATGAAGAGAGATGATTTGCCGTTTAAACAGATGCCATAGTGGGCAATGGGTGTTCACATTACAGGGCTGGGACTGAGGGAGGGTTAGGGGCACACAAGCCTGGCGTGGCCTCCTAGACGGTTAGTCAGTCATGTCAGACCAAGTAATGAGCGAGTGACCCAAGAGCGTTACTCTATATTTATTTATTTGATTTTTTTAATTGAAGTATAGCTGATTTACAATGTTGTGTTAGTTTCAGGTGTACAGCAAGGTGATTCAGTTATACATACATTCATATGTTCTTTTTCAGATTCTTTTCCATTATGATTTATCACAGGATATTGAATATAGTTCCCTGTGCTATACAGTAGGACCTTGTTGTTTACCTATTTTACATATAATAGTTTGTATCTGCCAATCCTGGAGCATTACTTTAAAAGAGTTTAAATCCCCATGTCACTCTGAAGACCCCGCTCCCCGGGAACTACCTAGAAAAGGCAGAGCGACTCTCCCCTGTGACTCTGGTGGACACGCTCTCAGGGAGGAGAACTGAAGCCAAGGGTGTCAGGTTTAACTGGCCACATTCACAGAACACTTGCCAGGAATAAAAGTTATGACTTTGTCTGTCTTCCTCTTTTTCTTTTTTAAGCAAAAAAAAAAAAAAAAAAAGTTCACTTAAGTTTTATGTTGTTGTTAAGGATCCTTTGTTATTCTGTGTCTCTGGGATGAAAAGTAAGATCTTGTTCTGGTTCTCCATTCCCCAATGTCTTCCTCTTTGGAAATCGAAGCTTAAAAAAACAGTCTGTATTCAAGTGACCCAAGTTGGATTCTTCTGTATATCTGGCTGGAAATTCACTAAGAAAAACACTACCTTCTAATTTTTTGAGATGTTCCCAGTGGAACGAGACTGAGAGACCCCACTGGAAGGGGCTTAAAGCAGTGCCCGTGAACATCCCTCTCATCACGTGAGGCCCGGATCCAGGTCCGGGTACCTGACAGCCACTGTGCGACGGCTCACAGGGGAGCGGGGAGCGGAGAACCAACTGATGGGCTGTGACTGGAACGGCAGCCGCTCGATGAACCCTCTAGAAAGTGGCTGAGGGCTTCCCACGTAGCATCTCTGCCCACCCTGCTATCTGCTGCACCTGCCCTGTTGAAGCGGCGTCCCCAGCCTGGACTACACCTCCTCCTTCTCGCAGACTCAGAGGTCACAGACCAGCTCCAATGCCGCCCCGTGTGGATCCTGCCCTAACCTCCCCGGGCAGAATAAGCCACTCCCTCCACCTTGCTTTCTGCACAGCGCTGACCACGCTATTGCATGGTAACTGGGAGCGCAGGCAAGCTGGTCTCCCCTGTAAGACTCTGAGCTCCTCCTACCCAGAACTAACTGTTCGTGACCGAGCACGGAACATGACACACACTAAACGTGCACAACAGTGACATTTCTTTTTAGAATAAGAAGCCCACGTTAGCCACAGCTGTGGCTTCCTTACCATTTAAAGACCCACAAGCAAGGGAGTTTAGAAAAAAACATGCAAAGTAAAAGGCACAGTAGGTCGAGGGCCCTGCTGGCCATGGTGGCCAGACCCAGCCATATGGCTTATCTTACATTCTTTCACTCAAACCGTGGGCCCAAAGCGATGCGTGGAGACATTCTATAAAGGCATCTGAGCCCTAAATCATGACGCAGGGGCAGACCGGACTCCTGGCTCTATTTCCTAGGCCTCTGACTCTGGGCAAGTCAACTCCTCTCTCCCAGACTTTCTCTCCTCATCTGACAATGGCAACCACATATGCAGGCGTCAAAAATCATAACCACTAAATCTACAAAGATCAATGGAAAGAGTTCCAATAGCAAGTAACTAAAACAGAAGAGAGAAGTGTTCATACATTTTGATCGAAATCGTGTAGAAATGTACCTGTACCTGAACAGTAACCGGAAGGCAATATGCAAATAAAGACAATATTACTGAACGGACTACGAGGGCGTTTCTCAAATACGCTTCATCACTATTGTATCAAAGGAAATGGGGGTGAGGCCTTACAGCGTTGCCATGGATACCAGACATACAAAAGATCTTCGTCCACTCTGGGAAATATGTAACTGTCATTTCGCTGTTGCTGTTATTCCTACTACTACTACCAATGCACCTGAATGAAAGATTCTTTCTTAAAATGGTTTGGAGACACACACATTCCTAGACTTATAAAGCCTCTACACTCTCAGTCCTCAGACAAGACAGATTTAACATACATAAAGTTTTTAAAAAATAACATATACACTCTCCCAGTTTCCATACTTAATCAGTACACTTAACCTCCTGGAGACGTAAACCCCTGCTCTCCTAAGAAGCAGAGCAGTTTCCTCTCCCCGGCCGCCCTCAGAAGGAGGTGGGAAGAGACCACACTCTCTGAGGCCAGCAGGGCCCAGGAGAGCAGGAGAGGGTCCTGCTGGAGCTGATGGGCTAAGAGTACATCTGGGAAAACGCATCTCCAGAAAGCCCGCAGCTCTTCCTTCAGAACCGCCTAGAAAAGAGGCTTAGTCATGGAAGCTTCATAAACATGGACATTAAAAGTAATGCTAGGACTCTTAGGAACGCCATTCAGTGAGACCCACAAACTGCTCCAGCCTTACCCTTCGCTCACACTGGCGTGGACGGCTGCAACCACCCCTTCCAGGACGCGGAGAGGGTCCGCCGGCCCCCCGAGGTCAGCACTGCCTCCACTGCGAAGGGAGAGACAGAGAGAGGAACGGAATCAGAACAGGATGGCTCAAGCCTCAGAAACAAGTGGGGCATTTACACGCGGATGAATCCAGCTGGATCTCGGCACAGCATATACCGCCAGCTCATAGCTGTTCGTGGTATATGTAGCCCACAAGGGTACCAAATCCTATACCGTGTGCTAAGGATGTGGAGATGAAACCTCTGCCCTTAAGGAGCTAACAGTCTAATACAGGTTTGTTTTCCTACCTAGAGTAGAGGAAAAGGGAAAAAAAAGGAAAAAGAGAGAGTAAGAAAATCTACTTGCATTCTGTCATCCAAAAATTCAAAGAAATAATGGGCATTAAAAATATGAGCTATTTTAAGCATTAAGTACATAATAATCTAAATTCTCCAGCTGGCCTTTTTTTCAAAATACTAATATTTACATGGTACTTACTAGGTAGCAGGCACTGCTAAGTGCTTCACATACATCCTGACATTTAATAATCCCAACAGCCCATGAGACAGGCCCTATTATGCCCATTCTACAAATGCATATGTCTGGAACTCTACTGAATTCTGAAAATGTAACAGAGGAAAGAGAAGTTTTAGATGAGTTTTTGAATAGTTTAAGTTACATGATTTAAACCAACTGCTGGATTCAGTATGTTCATCCCTTTGTCATTTTATGCCTACTAAATTTCACTAACTTTCTAAAAGGTAAATGTTATGGACATAGTCAATAGCAATTTGTTTTCCTTTGAAAAAGAGGCAGGTGAACTGAAGTTCCCCTTCCTCCCACTACTGAAAGATTTAATTCATTTTTATTGAATGTCTTCTGTGCACTAAGTCTAACATTTATTAGATCAGAACAAAATCTTCAGTAGTAGAACTGGGCACAGGGAAAGAGAAAGGAGTATAATTTACGTCAGAATTTTATAAATGTAAAAATATATCATATTTTAATTATATGAAAATGTACAATTTTTGAAAAATAAACGAAATTATATTCAAAGCAGTAATTTTTCAGTTTTGTTTCTGTGAGATTCATCTAAGCCCTGATTTAAGAAATAATAAAAGATAACTGAATCAAAAAGGTACAAAACATGGCAAACAATTATCTGTCATCGTTTGAAAGAGGAAAGTGGCTCTTATAATCACCACCACCACCAAAACATAATAAGCTCGTAATAGAATAAAGCTTTATTCATTTCACATTTGCGATTTCTAAAAAGTGTTACACTATTTTATTTCTCTCCCTGTATATAAAATTACCAGATACCTCAGAGCATTAAGGTGAAAACCAGATGAAGCTGGGTAATTAAACTGACGAAGACTCATTTGATTTCAGTTCAGCTGCTGAGAATTGACACGCATTTAATCAAAAAGTTCCTCAAGAGCAACACAGAATTACAAAGAATGCTTAAAAGAAGAATAATTTAAACACAACTAAATCTTTTAGGCTAATTGCATTATTCACAGAAAGCACTTGATGCCTCATTATTTTCTTAGCTCAACTTTCCCTCTTTCCTAATCCCCTTGGATGTATTCCTACAAAGATAGCAGCCTATCGACAGAAAGCTAGAATTTCTCAATTGTCAGTTTTATGCCATTAATTGCAGGTAAATAATGTCCTAAGATACTTAACACATGTCCAACTTCTTCAGTATATGATTAACCTGGCCTTGTGTACTTCAAAAGAAACTTCTGGGAACTGGTTTCCCACTGCTACAAAGAAGGGGAATTAGAAGAGACAAGCTCTGAAAATCCACGCTGAAGTCACGTGACAGTCTGACACTTAGCAACCTGCTTCACATGCCATTTTGGCCTTTCCCTTATTTCAAGAATTATCTGGGTGGGGGAGAGGGTCTACCCAGAAGTTAGCTAGCTTCTTGACATGTTACACACAGGACCAATGTCATGTTACACACAGGACCAAAGAACATTTCCATGGTTCTCCATTCACAAGATATTTTAAGACATGAGACTGAGAAGTCTAATCATAATCTCTCACTTTTATAAAGTACATCATACTTTATAAAATGCTCTTACATACATGATAATATTTTACCTTTCTAACAACCGTGAAACAAGCACATTACTGGCAAAATATCAGCTCAGGTTTTCCTCAAAGACTATTTTATAGCTTACCTCAACGCAGAGATGATTTTCGTTATTGTACCGTGTACTATATCCTTAGGTGAGATGTCAAGAGGGCCAACGGCCACCTCTAGCAGCTGTTGAATCATTCTTAGAGGCTGACCGTCTAAACACATGGCCACGGCTTGATCCTGAACTTTCCCTTTTTCTGACCGAGACAGATCATAGAGGTAACTATATTTCTGCAGCGTTTCCTGCAAAAATATGGAATTCAACATGTAAATATCAACTAGGAATTACATGTCTACATGGACAGAGCGAAATATACTTAGAAGCTCTCAAACCAAGTACACTATGACCACAAACACCACATGGAGGAATACGTAGGGGTTGTTAAGAGCTTGGTCTCCAGGGCCACCCAGGCTTGAGTGCAATCCTCGCTTTAATTAGTAAACCATTGTGATCTCAAATTTCTAGTATCTATAAAACGAGGATGAGGACAATCACTTCTTATGAATAGAGGATGTCATAAACATTCAATAATATAAAAATCAGTCCTTTAGCACAATGTTAGGCACAAAGTAATGCTCATTAAGGGCAAATTTCTCTATTATTATTATTGTGCTATAACCACATAACAATTATAATCTATTAAGCATCAACTATGTAAACCCAGGTATTGTACATATGTCATCTAATTTAATGTTTATCATTATCCCACAAGGAGTTTTTTAATTAGCTCCACTTTACCAAAAGGGAAATAGAAGACCAAAGATGTGAAGTAACGTGTCCAAAGTCACACAGCCAGCCATTAATGGATCTTAGGATTCAAATCCGAGATTCTACTTTCCCCACTGCACTCT
The DNA here is from genome assembly GCF_965194825.1 of Balaenoptera physalus. Classification (NCBI taxonomy): domain Eukaryota; kingdom Metazoa; phylum Chordata; class Mammalia; order Artiodactyla; family Balaenopteridae; genus Balaenoptera; species Balaenoptera physalus. Next base: position 87,062,209 of record NC_138894.1, on the reverse strand, counting down.
CCCACTCCACACTGCCTGCCCCTCTTTGATAATACTGTACAAACTAACATGACAACAAATAATTTAAGAAATAGGACACCAGCTACCACTGTTCAGCATACCAAATACGGCCACTTGATGTTAATAACACTTTCCAACTTTCACAAGTAATTCTCAGTATTACTGCTTTGTCTTTCAAAACAACCATGTGGAAATCTAAACATTAACTGGACATTTGATGATATTGAAGAATTACTATTACCTTTTTTACTGGTAATGCTGTAGTGGTTAAGTTTAAACGTATCTTTTAGCAATAGATATGGAAGGACTTGTGGATAAAATGAAAAGATGACTGGATTTTTCTTTAAAATGATCCACAGGAGCGTAGTAAGGGTAGGTAGGGGTAGGCGTGAAATAAGATTGGTCACATTTTGATAACTGTGGAAGCTGGGAGTTGGGCACATGAGATTTCACTTTACTATTCTCCCCATTGTTTTTTAAACTTTCTATTAAAAAAAAAAAAAAAAAGTCTGTGAGTTAGGCAGGGCAATTACTAGTATCCCTACTGAGACAAGAGGAAATTGAGGCCCCAATGGCCTGTAATTGAAATTGCACTAACCTTCTTGAGTATATAAGATGTTCTTTCACGCAGTATATATAAAGAGGTTAAAATCAAGGCCTGAACTTAAAAGGGACAAATATATGAGGTTGAAGTTATTTCCAGCGTTTGCTCTGAAAGGCCCCTTAACAAAATCATATAATGTTCAATTTAGGAATCAGAAGAGGCTCCTATTACGGACCATCCACGGTCTGACATTTGCAAGTAGCTATTTGGTACCTTTATATCTAGCTGAAGCAAATGGCTGATTTTGTTAATAACCCCCTTGGCCCCATACACACTACTCTAGCCACTGAAAGACAATACTTATTCCAAGGAGAGTAATGACAATTCTCTGGATATGAATATAGAATACTTGATTAGAAAAATAAATACGTATTTTAAAAGTTTTATACTAGTAAGTATAAATCACTTTTACCTGAAGATCCAAATTTTACCCTAGTTCTTATAATTATTGATTATAGAAATGTAAATATCAACAGGATAAAATCAAGATTGGTAAAGCCAATCTGCTCCCTGCAAAGGCTTCTATATTGCTCATACCATTATTTAATATTATTCATCAGATAGCCTAACAGGCGCTGTAAAGTACAGAATGAAATAAAAGTGCTATCAGACTTCTGAATTCTTCCCATTATCTTCTGCATAAGGGGCTTACATTTCTGTGTCTCATACATATTTTGAAGTCTTCCATTTGTTCATTATCTGGACTCCTCTCCACTGACTGATCTTTCTGGTCAGGAATATTTTTTACAAGCCAAGAATACAATTCAATAAGGTTGTAAGGTTTAAGAAAAATAAAAAAGAGGAGGTTAGTGGCCACTTATAGGTTCATTCACCATAGCATTAAAGGGCAAACGGAATTTTTTTTATATACCTAAACACTGTTTTCACCTAGATGAAAATCATTTACTTACTGATTTGTCAACTTTTAAGTTATGGAAAAGACTATTAAAATTTCCATGACTGTGACAATACAGAAGAAAAGCTCCAAAGGCTACAGAGGGTTTCCTCATTAGTCCCAACACCCTGGTCCCCAAACCTCACCATGGCAGGGGCTCCTGAGTCTCATGGGGTGCTTTCTGAGACACCATGAGGGTCTCAGCAAGAAACCAACTAGGAACAACTTTATTAGCCAAAAAAGTCGTATCAATATTGAAGTTATACTGGAAAATGCAACATAAAAACAGGATGAGTACATATAATTTTTTTAAAAAAACTGTTGAAGCAGGTATGGATGGCTATTTCTGAATTCTTCTGAAGATTAGGGGGAAAAATATATCATTATTCAATTGGACAGCAAAACATCTACCAGCTAGAAGTAGAGCTTGAGAACCATAGTCTTCATCATTTCTCAGCTTTAGCAACCACTTTCTCACCCCAGACACCCATCCCGGGTCCCCTTCTCCCACCCCTCTCACCTCCTCACGTCCTTCCTCCCCAAGTTATCAATTGTGTTAAGTGGCCTAAAATTCTTTTTTTTTTTTTTTAATTTTATTTATTTATTTATGGCTGTGTTGGGTCTTCATTTCTGTGCGAGGGCTTTCTCTAATTGCGGCAAGTGGGGGCCACTCTTCATCGCGGTGCGCGGGCCTCTCACTATCGCGGCCTCTCTTGTTGCGGAGCACAGGCTCCAGACGCGCAGGCTCAGTAATTGTGGCTCACGGGCCTATTTGCTCTGCGGCACGTTGGATCTTCCCAGACCAGGGCTCGAACCCATGTCCCCTGCATTGGCAGGCAGATTCTCAACCACTGTGCCACCAGGGAAGCCCTAAAATTCTTTTTAAAGAAGCGAAAACTGAATTGACAATCAAGGGATAATGAAGAGGTTAAAGGATAAAGATTTAAGACCATTATCTGCAAGATTTGGAGGGGGGGAATAAATTAGGAGTTTAAGATTAACATATACACACTACTATGTATAAAACAGATAAATAACGAGGACCTACTGTATAGCACAGGGAACTATATTCAATGTCCTGTAATAACCTATAATGGAAAACAGTCTGAAAAAAGGATACACACACACACACACACGTGTGTGTGTGAGTGTATATATATATATATTTATATCTAAATAAAACTGAATCACTTTGCTGTACACCTGAAACTAACCCAACATTGTAAATTAACTATACCTCAATAAAAAAAAGGTTATTGAAAAAAAAATCTGCAAGACTGAAAACCCTATCAAAACTACGAATGTAGCTTTAAAGGATAAATGAAAGAATACACTGATATTATCTGAGTGAGTGAGCACACAGAAGAAGTCTGCGTTTCATTACCTGCTCACTATTCTTCAGAGAAACAATGAAGCTGTGGCTGAGGGTTTCCAGGTGAGCCAGTGACTTCTCCAGATGATTCAAGGCATCTGCATACGTCATCTTAGAATCACTAGCCTCCTGAATGTCTTCTTCTGAATTTCTTTTCCTTGGCTTCTCAATAAAATGTTTGACTGTCTTAATAGCCTTTCCAGTCATTTCTTTACGTGCTTCCACAGACAGCTTTAACAAACAAACAAAAAAAACAGGAATTGAACAAAAGTGAGACAAATCACCCTACATTATTACACATGGCATATTTAAAAGATATTAATGTGGTAGAGAGAACAAAAGTAAAATTTTAATACATACAACTTTAGTGAATAGGACTCTTGCTATACTGGTTTTTCTTCCATGAAGAAAACAAAAATAGGGAGGTACCACTTGCACTATTAAATGAGCAAATACAGTTTTTTAAATGCTAATACCCCAAAGCAGGTGGTGTCATGATGAAACTAAAAGTCAAATAGATTACTGGTTACAGTGAAAAAATGAGGAGTCAATTCTACAACCAGTTCTGATCATTTATTATAAGGAAATAATTCAAAAGAAGAAAACAGTATAGGAATGAAGATTTTAACTGGAATAAGAACATAAAAATAAAACTTCAAAAGCAATCTAATTGTCTGATAATATGAGATATGTAACTAGCTTATGATAAATTACTAGATAGAATATTATGCAGCCATTAAAATTAGAATTATAAAAACAGTATAGCCGTTTGGAAAATGGTTATCATAAAATGTTCAATTTTAGGAATCAGAAATCATAAAACTATTTATACCATGCTTACATTAAAATATGAACTATACCTGTGCATGTGGCTGAATACACACACACACACACACACACACACACACACACACACACACTATTGGTGACCACTATGTCAAAGTGTTGGGATCATGAGCAATTCTGTTCTTCTCAACTTTCCAAATTTTCTATAATAATGTTGTATTCGCTCATTTACTCACCAACTGCTTACTGAATTCTGATATGTGACGGCCACTCTGATAGGTATGCAAGGGTTATATTTTTCTAATATTTGATATGTTAAGTTCACTGGGCCTCAAGAATGCAAAATTAAGTTTAAACTTAACCCATTTTGATGGAGGCACCACATACCTCTGAGCCATTCTGGGTTCTTTTTAGGCCCTGCTGATTTGTGCTGCTCTGGACCCTGGAATTCAGTCTCTTGTCAACTACTCAAGCACACTTGTACTAGAGCCTTAAAAGGACTTTGTGTTGATTTAAAAACAACAACAACAACAACAAGAACAGATAAAGAGTCCTAGGACAAAACGTTATCTTTCCTATTACTTCTTAAAATCTGTCATGGTCCGTCTCTGGGTATTCTGAAAAGTAGGCGCAGGCGTCAATACACGGCACCAGTGACCACACCAATCAACAAACCTCCCCCACCCTCCATTTCCCATCAGCTCCCTCCAAGTCATTCCACGCAAGATTAATGTTTTATAAGAGATGGCATTTTCTTAATCCCATATACATATTGGTAAAAGGATCTTTAGGAAAGTACTGCTTTCACTGAATTGTAACTAAGTATTTGCTTCGCAAACGCAGCTTCCAAACAAGTTCTGTGGCCCCCACTCCTTACCTGATGGCTGCCTCCAGCACCCATGACATGAAACAAAATCAGAAGCTACCACTGACTGGCAAGTATTAGTTCCATTACTGGTCTCTTCCCCTAAATAAACTGCGAACTCCTTTCTGTGACTGAGAAATACAAGATACTAGAACTTGTGTTTAGTTCAACAGACCTCCCTACGCCCCCATTATGTGGATGGAAAGACCGAGCCCCAGGGAGGCTGGGTGGTATGTTTGGGTTCATTATGAGAGTGAGGAGAGTAAAAGTCGCAATTCAGATCCCGTGGTTACCAAGCCAGGGCTCCCCTTCACTGCGCGTCACACAGGTGCCACTCGGTCACGTCTGCCTCGTCACAGGCTCTGACAGAGCATGAATAAAATCAAGGCTTCAAGGCCCTACTAGGCCCTATACGATTTGCCCTTCACCTCACCCCACCTCTCTAAGCCTGTATCCCGCCTCCCTCCCACTCTCAGCCCACTCCTAAGACACTCACCTCCCTGCAGGCCCGCAGAGCCTTTGCACTTGTTGGTCCCTCTGCCTGAAATGTTCTTCTCCCAGGTATCCTCAGGGCTCATTCCTGTGCTTCCCTCAGGACTCGGCACAAACATCGCCTTATCCGAGGCTTCCCTGACCACTGAGTAAGAGCTGCCACATCCTCCGTCCTCACTTGGCCTCTTTCTCCTTACCCTGCGTTACTTTTTCTTCACAACTGGCATGCTGTGTTTCTATTTGCTTACGGTCTGACTGTCACTGCTGTCTTCCCAGAACTCAGAATGGTGGCTCATACATAACAAATTTGTTGAATGTATAAAGGAATGAACGGATGAATGACAACATTTCAAAAAGACAGAACAGCAAAAGCAGAGTTGCAGAAGCAGGAAAGCTTATGACATGTGTATAACCACTAGTGAGCACTTTAGACAGAGCAGGGGTGGAAAGGGCCAGATAGAAAAATGGTAGGCTTTGCAGGGCACATACAGTCTCTGTTACACATTCTCTTGGTTGGTTGGTTGTCTGGCTAGTTCTTACAATCCTTTAAGAAGATATAAAAACCAGTCTTAAGGTATCTGAGAAAAAACTGTCATCCCTTCTCAAGCCTGCCTTTGTCTGTCCTTCCAGAGTCAGCTCAGGGTTCACTCCTTTGAGATGCCGTCCCTAACATCATCTCCTGCTACGTGTTCCTTTTAAAGCTTACCTGTATCAAAGAAAGCATTACACTGTTAAAATCGGCTGGTTACTTGTACATTTCCCTGACTAAACAATGTGATCCTTCAGGGTAGAAACTGTGCTTTTTAAATCTCTGTATCCCTAGCACCTAATATAATGTCTAGCACATTGTAGACAAACAGAAAATAGCTACTAAATTACTAAACAACTCTGCTCAACATACAGGGGAGAAGTGGCATGGACATATATACACTACCAAATGTAAAATAGATAGCTAGTGGGAAGCAGCCACATAGCACAGGGAGATCAGCTCTGTGCTTTGTGCCCACCTAGAGGGGTGGGATAGGGACGGTGGGAGGGAGGGAGATGCAAGAGGGAAGAGATATGGGGATATATGTATACTTATAGCTTAGTCACTTTGTTATAAAGCAGAAACTAACACAACATGGTAAAGCAATTATACTCCAATAAAGATGCTAAAAAAAAAAAAAATGCAATGAAATAACATGTTCTCAACATGTCCCTAGAAACCTGTGGTCCAGAATGCACCAAAAGGCTCCAATTTACCAGGGACCGCAGTGTCCTGTCCCGGTAAGATGGCCCTACGGGACTAAAATTGCAACATTTTAGAGAACTTGACGCGAGAACCTCAGGGCCAGATGTGCGCTCGCTCTCGGGACAACGCCAGTTGGCAGTGACCGGAAGACACGCAGGAAGAGGCACAAGGACGTGAAACGGCGATGCCTCTGAGTTTATTCACTGACATCCACCCAGTGAAGGCGCTCTACATCCGCCTCGGGCTGGGCGCTGGCGACACAGGCAAAGTCAGATCAGCTCCCGGCCCCTAGGGATGTTAAACTCTGGTTGGAAAGACAGAGAGATAAAAGGCATTGTACGGAAGCAGGCTCCTTACTCATCCAGGTGCGGGAGGGTAAACGCGACCTGCCGCAGAGAGCCTCCCAGGGGCGCTGCGTCCCGGCTGGAAGGGAGCGACGGGACGGAAGGCAGGTTTGCTGAGGGAGGCCACCTCTAAGGAGAGTCATCAGGAGCGAGCAGGCACGAAGACAGGAGAAGAAGAACTTCAAGAGGTCCCCAGGTTACAGGGGCAAGTGGGGACGCCGCGGGTAAATCAGCATGGCCGGGACGCAGCCCGCAAGTAAAGGCCCGCCAGAGCCTGAGGCAGGGAGAAGCGGTGGCCCAACACGAAGGGCCTGTGTGCCGGGCGACAGGACTGCTCTCTGTCACCCTCATGCCTGGGAAGCCACGAAAGGAAGGAGCTTATGCAGACGAGTGACACGATCAGTGCTGTCGTTGTCAGGAATGGCTTGATTCAAAATTCACCAAGACAACTTTCCTGGCGTGCAGGTACTTTAAGGCAGATAAATCTCGCAAAGCAGATACTATTCTTTCTTTTAAAAATGAATATAGTGTGACTTTGAAGATAGGGCTGATATTTAGGAAATGGCAAGTGACTTCAGGAAAGCCAGATGCTACCTACAGAGTCAGCTGGACAAATCAGGGTTTACCTACTGTTCACACTGCTAATAGCAGCTATGTAAAATAACGGGAAAATCAAGAGCAAAATTATTTTACATTTTTTTTAACATCACAGTTAATTTGAGAGATTGAAAAAAATTTCTTGGACTAATAAAGGACAGATAGATACCTTTCTTTTTGGGTTCTACTTAAAACCTTACCCTACTTTTCTTTCATCTCTCCCTCCTCCTCTTCAAGCACAAACACTCCAACACTTACCATATGCTAGGCCTGGTCTGGGCACAGGGGATACAAAGGGAAATTAAAACACAATCTCTACCTTTGAAGAACATACCTCCTAATGGAAAAACCAAACACAAAAGTAAGCATTTATAAAATGTGACAGAAGTATAAACTAACTACGTGGATGCAAGAAAAAGCATCTGTCTTAGGAAGGCAAGGAAGGAAGTCTTTAAAGAGGAGGTGGCACCTAAACCAGGACTTGAAGGATGAGCAAGGATTCTGTGGAAGAAGCGGGTGAGGTGAATTTCAGTAGAGAGTGCAGCATGGGGACTTTAAAAAGGGAATGTTCTATGACTGTGACTCTCAACCTTCTATTGTACTCCAAAACACCTGAGGGATAGAACATACTCCCACCAAAAGCAGTGGCTCACCACCTCGAGAAGTCTCATGGGGGTGGAACAGTGGAGGCGGGGCATCAGCTAACAGTATATTTGGGAAAAGAGGAAGCATCCCTTCTGAAAAAGATCAAAAGATGCCGGGAATTTGATCCCCTCATAGCACGCCCTCAGTCCCACTGCCAAGAAAAGTTAGACACTCTTCTTCCTTCAATCTCACTCCCATGGAAAATCACAGTTCTAGGGGTAAGGAAGAGCCCTTGGTGTAAGTGGAAAGTCTGTGTGTGTTCAGGCAAGAGACTGTCCTGCAGAGAAAGGACACAAAGGAGGGCTAGGGTCACCACAGGCACCATGTTGGGAAACTTACATTTTCCTTCAGGCCAGTGGTCTTCAAACCGGGGTATGTGTGCCCCAGACACAAAGCCTTTTTGAAGGGTACACAGGTTCAGATAATTTTAAGGGAATCAGTTCCTAAACTTTTACCTTCTCTAAATACTGTTTCCTAAGACTGGCCTTGAGAACGTGCTGGAGGTCGTCAGGCCTATTCTCTTTTACCACAGGCCTTCCTCTACTTACACAAGAGAGACATGCCCTGCATCCTTCTTGAATCAGACTCTGATACACTGTCCTGGAGTCTAAAAAGCTCCAGAACACCAAACGAAGGGACAATTCAAGTCCTGGTGTGTGACAGAACTCCAACATCTGGATAACACCTTTCTTTTTGCATGTCAGAAGGTTTTCAATTCTTTGCTTTCAAAAAAATTTATGAAGGATCTAATTGAGTTGTCAGTTGATAAATCATTACAAATAATTTTTAACAATAGATTGCTATGTAATTTTTGGCTGATAACCTTGAGGGCATTCAAAGAATCGAGTGGCACTGCTATGACAAAGCTCCTTGCCCATCCACTGTGAACAAAGTTTCAAAATATTCATACCTATAAAAATGTAAAATGGAAAGAACTGATGTTGAATGCAACATCAATCTAGCAATAGTAAGAGTCAGCCACGGGCACATAAACTAATTAGAAACGTTTAAAGCCCTACCCATCTCATTAAGAGGTACATTTTAAATACAATTTTTTCGTAATTAATGCTTATTTATCAAAAGTTAACATATCTATGTTGTTCTAATATATACTGCAATAATTGAAACAATAACTCAATATGGAGTAATTTTTAAAAAATAATCTTAGAGCCCTATTGAAACCTCACAACTCAGATTGGGACTTAAACTTACGGGCTGGGACTTGAACCCAGCTAAAACCCAGATTGGGACTTGAACCCCCATGTTTGTATCCCTCAAAATTCATACATTGAAATCGTAACCCCAGAAGTGATGGTATGCATGGTGGGGACTGTGGGAGGTGCGTAAGTCACGAGGGTGGAGCCCTTATCAATGAAATTAGTGCCTTGTACAAGAGGCTCCAGAAAGATCCCTATCCCCTTCTGCCATGCGAGGACACAGTGAGAAGGTGCCTACAAAAAAGGGCTCTCACCAGAACTCGACCACGCTGGTACCTTTATCTTGGACTTACAGCCTCCAGAACTGAAAGCAATAAATTTCTGTTGTTTATAAGCTACCCAGTCTGTGGCATTTTGTTACAGAGCTAGAACAGACTAAGCCATCAAGTGTGTGAGAGGACAACCAGGTTATTTTAAATTCTCTGAGGTCCATGAGTAAAAAGTGAAGTCCACTGCTTTGGAGCACTGTTTCCCTGAAGTGTGATTTTTAGACCACCTATATTGAATTCAACTGAGTGCTACTTTAAAAAAGCAGATTCCTGAGCCCTCCTTATACTCACTGACTCTCTGTGAGGCTGGGGAAGGCACTGGCGTTGGTGGAAGGAAACCTGCATTTTGCACAGGTTCCTCCTGGTTAATTCCAGGTGGCTGGTGGTGAATGCGGGCTGTGGCTGGAGATAGCTCCCAGGACCGGAGGCTGAGGGGCAGTTAGGTTAGAAGGTCACTGCGAGTGTCTAGACAGGCTGGGGGAAGGATGAAAGGAGAAGGCAGTTTTTACATGGACGTGCCTAGAGATGATCATACTAAGGGAAGTAAGTCAGACATAGAAAGACAGATATCATATGATATCGCTTGTATGTGGAGTCTAAAAAGATGATACAAATGAACTTACTTACAAAACAGAAACAGACTCACAGACTTTGAAAACAAACTTATGGTTACCACAGGGGAAAGGTGGGGGGAAGGGATAAATTAGGAGGTTGGGATTGACATATACACACTACTCTATATAAAATAGATAATCAACAAGGACCTACTGTATAGCACAGGGAACTCTACTCAGTACTCTGTAATAACCTGTATGGGAAAAGAATCTGAAAAAGAATGGATACACGTACATGTATAACTGAATTACATTGCTGTACACCTGAAGCTAACACAACATTGTAAATCACCTATACCCTAATATAAAAAAAAAATTAAATTAAAAAAAAAAAGAAGAAGGAAGTTTGGGATTTAAATGATAAACAAAGAAGAACCAAAAAATACACGTTGTCCTGTGCTGGCTGCCCAAGTTACACACGTGCAGCCGGACGCCTGTCAGTTGACCGAGCAGCTCCCAAACATTTCTGCCCAAGACCCATAGTAAGAAACACATTGTATATCAAAACTCAGTATCACAATATATATGCATTGAAATGTATGCATATATTAAAAGCCAACCAAAGTTTCGTCAAACAATATAACCCCGACTGTGGTGAGGTACAATCTGGTATCTGATATTAATCTACCGTCTAGTGTTCTTTCCAGTTTGTTTGGTTTTAATGCTGATCACAACACTCTAATTACAGGATCCACTAATGGGCTGTAACTCATAGTTTGTAAAGCACCTGCAAATCTGCTCCAGTGACGACGGGATGACTTGCAGGGGTCAGCAAGGTTCAAGGCTACCAACAAGGTATCAAATTATCTAAGTTAGATTTAATTGACTTCAATAAAAAAGAAATCCCTTCATGTTTTACTGACAACATAATGTTAATCTCTCTCTCTGCTGACGCTGAATGTTATACATATGCTTTATTTCTATGTCTACTTTCCTTCCTAGATTATGAGATCCATCAGAGCAGGACCCATATCTTATTCACTTTTATACTCTCAGTGCTCAGTCTAACATTTAAAGTCCTGTTTTAAAATTGTAAATACAGAATATTACGAAATAGTTCCTTAAACGTTATCCAACAGGAAATGAAATTGACAAGTTTTAAAAGTTTTGCTTTAATATAGTTAACGAGATATTCAAGCACAAAAGTAAGAATGCAGGTTTTGTCACACTGAATTATATACTTAACAACAAAATCAACCTTACAGTTTTGCTCCTCTGCTTTACCTATCAATTGCTTATATAATAAAAATGAATGATGCCAGACACAGAGGCCACTTTACCTTTTGCCTTGTACAATAATTACAGTAATATTATTATTCTTCAGCAAAGTGTAAATGGTCCTATCTTTTTCACTATTCACTTTCAGCAGTCACATAAGGTAACACATCCCCAAGTTTTTCAACAGCTTGAAGGTCACCTTTATCTTAACAGAGAGGGCCATGAAGAATGTTAGAAATCAGATGGAATGTTCCTGCAATCAGTAATGAAGGCTACTATCCACTGTGGCTAGGAAAGCATTCATTCACATTTTCCGTTTAAAAACCTTTTCCTATCATATGTATGCATGGGATACACAACACAAATTGTTATTATTAAGAGCATTTTAAGTAGATCTACTGAATTTATAGCAAAGCCAAGTGTAAATATGAAAATTCAGATCTTATTCCAACACTCACGACTATTTAGTATCATTAAAAATCAACCTGAACTACTGCTAGATGTTTGAAATTGGGCTGAAAGGAATTCAAATGTCGTTTTACCTTCTAGGAAAGAGTAAAACAGAAAGAGGGATGAAGAAAAACAGAAGGGGAACTGACCAGTACTGAGTACCTACTGACACCAAGATCTTTATACTTTCTTTTTTATTTAATCCTCACAAGAGTTATTCAAGGTACATGTTCCAGATATTGTGCTGGTCTCCCTTACGCCCACTCAATACCTTGTCTAATAGGAGCTGACCATGCAGTGGGTGTAGGACTGACTCAGGGCTGCTCAGGGTTAGTCCTGATGGAGTTAGACCATTCATGGTGATCTCATGCCTCTCTCCACAGTGGTTAGTTCAGGTACAGTGCGTTGAAGGTAATCAGTACCTGACATACCAAGAGCCCCAGGAATCGGTTCAGGGGTGATCGAACCAGTAAAAAGCTCTGACTTCCCGTTTGGTGCCTTCACGAAGTTCTCTCACCCTATCTGGTGGATGTAGACTAGGAAGCAATGTAGCCCGTTTCCGCAAATCAGTGCACTGACGCACAGAGCCTGGAGGGTGGCGCTAATACCACAGACAGCAGAGAAAAGAGACGGAAAGAAGTTGGCTCCCTGATGACCACCCACTGCTGAATCAGCCAACCCTGAAGTCAGGCCCACCTCTGGGCCTTTGAGTTACATGAGCCAGAGAAGTTTCTGCTCAGTTAAACCAATTTAATTGGGTTTTCATTTGTGTCTAAAAACGTTCTAAAATTAATCTATATCTATATAGTAGTAATTATTGTTCCCCATTATATAGAGGAGAAAACTCAGAAGGTAAGAGTAATTTCTCCAAGGTCAAGCCTGATGGGAGCTCAGGAAGGTCTATCTATAAACCTGTCTCTTTATTCATCACCCTGCTACCATTCAAAGAACTTCACAATGTGTCTTAAGATCTATCAAGGTTTAATTCAATATGTTGAGAGGCCACAATATTAATGTAGGGAATTTCCCAGATTGTCCTGGGTCGATGTTAATTTAAAACTGTTTTACTCTGTTCTCCTCATGGAAATTTTATCATTTGATAAGTGGCATCAATCCCTCATAGTCTTCTACACATATGGGTGGCATGAAAAATCCCTCATCAGATGATGTACGCGGGACAAAAAACTGGTTATACTATGCTTAAGGAACTTTGCTAGGTGATTCAGTGACCAAAAGGTTAAATAGTATCCTCAAAGGATGTATATAGAAATGCATTATTAAAACAGAGATATAGCACACATGCCTGCACTACAGTAATGATCACAAATCGAGTGAGTTTGGTATCAATGCCTCTTTGCTCCATCATCATCTCTCCCACAAAATACTGCAATGGCCTGCACACTGGAGCTTCCCTGTGTCCAAGCTGGTGTGTCTTCAGTTCCTTCCTCCCGTCATCACCAAGGTGATCTTTCTAAAGTAAGAATCTGACAATGTCACTACCCAGCTTAAAATTTATGTCTAATTGGGGCTTCCCTGGTGGCGCAGTGGTTGAGAATCTGCCTGCCGATGCAGGGGACATGGGTTCGAGCCCTGGTCTGGGAAGATCCCACATGCCGCGGAGCGACTAGGCCCGTGAGCCACAACTACTGAGCCTGTGTGTCTGGAGCCTGTGCTCCGCAACAAGAGAGGCCACGATAGTGAGAGGCCGGCGCACCGCGATGAAGAGTGGCCCCTGCTTGCCACAACTAGAGAAAGCCCTCGCACAGAAACGAAGACCCAACATAGCCAAAATAAATAAATAAATAAATAAATAATAATTTTTAAAAAAATTTATGTCTAATTGATCCATCCTCAGGATAGTCTAAAACCTTTAGTCAGGTATATAAGAGTTTTCATTCATCACCAGGCCCTTCCTTATCTCTCTAGCCTCATCAAGACACTTCTATTTATATCACCTGTCTTGTAGTCAACTGAAGGTACTAGATTATTCCATGCCTTTACTAAAACTGCCAAATCTATCTGGAATGCTCCTCCTCTACTAATCTTTCCCTCTGTGGTACTCATGACAAACATCCTCATTTGTTAAGACTCGGCTCTAATACCTCTTCTACTACGGGGCCTTTCCTGGCTGGTCCCATCAACTCAACTATTGACCATTTCTACCTTAATGCTACCACATTACAAGCCATCTATCACATCGATTATGAATCTTTCACTAATTTATTTGTTTACCATCTCCATCTATGAAGCGTTCCCCCTGACTGTCAGGCAGGCAAAAACAACCAGCATCCTGAGATGGCTGCAATTAGACAGGGATCTTCCTTTGGGCACCAAGACTTAAAAAGCGTTTGGCACCAGCTGAGAGGAGAGGGCATGGGTTTTCATTATAAATCCCTTTGCCGCACAGGCTAGAGAAAGTATTCATAAGATGGCAATTAGAAAATAAATCTGCTTATAAGTTTAAAATGTACTTAAATGAGAGGAGGGCTCCTAGGATGAACAAAGAACGGAGGAGTAGAGGGAGCCCACATCACTGAAGATATACGGTTAAACAACAAACAACTCGACTATGAAGGCAGCCGGAGGGAGAAGAGCATTTCAGTAGGGAGGTGATTTTCAGACTCCTTGTCCCTCTCTGCTTTTTTTTTTTAATGTTAAAATACGCTTTGGTATTTGCTGCACGTTATTCTGAGATTGTTGATTTATTCCTCTGTCTTCCCCAAGACGTCCACCCCCTGTGAATTTAGAGCCCACAAGCTTCCCAGGAAGGAGCTGTGTATTCCTTCTTGCGCATTATTCACGGAGAGACCCGCAAGGGCGGCAGAAACACACGGCAGTTCAGCGCCCACCGGACTCCTCCTCAGAGCAGAGGCTTTATCACTTACGATTGGACTGAGAACACGGTCCTTTGGCCAACTTTCAATTTCTCTCACTAAATTGTTACCTCAGTCAAGTTGAAATAATCTTCCAAGCACAAACAGAGAATGAGGTTTCAGCTTGCCAGCCAAGCCAATAATCACGATCACCCCAGATGGGCTTTTGCAGCCAAATTCCTCAGGCGAGGGAGGCAGTGGAAAGCAAGATCTGGGGGGCAGGCCTGCATATGAATCCTGACTTGGTTACTTGCAGCTCGTAAGACACTGGAGCGGTTATTTAACTTCCTTGAGCCTTAACTTTCTTGTCTGTTAAAATGGTGGTAAAAGTATTTACTTCACAGAGCTGCAGGACAATTCACAGTAATATTACAATAAATATCGTCTTCCTCTTCTTATAGTATCTTGTTGGAAGGCTGGATGTGAAGAGTGAGATGGCTAATCGACACCCGTATTTAGGTGCAGCCTAGATGACTGTGACAGACTTTCGGAAGGAAACATTAGTTCCCCTTACTGTTACAGGGTGATGCTGGCAGACATCTAAGGGCTAGTTCTTAGGCTTCTTCTACGGGTCACAAGATTCAGAATGCACGCCATCCCCACAATCCCTCTTTGAGGAAGCGGTCAGAAGGGGCCTGTTAAAAATAGGTTATCTGCTTGGCAACAAACCTCTCCCGAGTCTGACCACAGCTGATAGGTCCAGGGGCTAGCCCTGCAGCTGAAGGCAGCCGCAGGGAGGCTGGACAATGACCTTGGGGGTGGCCGTCAGACGGGGCTGCTCTACAGTGGCTCATGATACGCAACCAGAAGGGTTCCCCTCGTGGGAAATTCTAATGTGAGCACGTGTGTGTGTGCGTGAGTGTGCATGTGTGTGCGTGAGTGTGTGCGTGTGTGTGTGCGTGGGTGAGCAGGTTCACGCCTTTGTGTCATCACCCGTCAGGTGTCTGGGGAGCCCTGCTCACTGAGATGGTTTCCTTTCACTCATAGTCTCAGTGTTGCCACCTTGTTACTCTTACTGTAATGACCCAGTAGCTGCAGTAACCAGAGTATGGGGGTTCCTTATGGCCCGAAGAACCAAACCGTCCATAGTTGTGAAGCACGAAGCACACAGGTCCGTCTGCCCTAGAAAGACGTCAGCCTCTGAGCTCGCACCCACTGCTAACCCCAGGCACGATGCACAGTTCCACTCTGCGCCATGCATGCGTTTACAGGTAAGATCTACGGGGTACTGGGAAGCTGAAGCTGATCCCCAGGTCATGCCAGCTTATCCTTTCAAATGCTTTACCTGTGGAGCCATTTGCAGGTTGCTGCCCTCCCAGAACCACCTCAGTTCTGTCTTTCTAATGACGGTCCTCGAGCTGCCCTGCTAGCCTCTATATATGTAACGTTAACAGTTTAAGTCCGATTATTTAAAGCATAGCGAATGAGCGAAGTCTAAAATGATTCTGTAAAATAGAGCTACAGCTTTTGTATAAACCACATGCTTACAACAAGGTTTCAGAATATGACAGAATGAGGTTCAAATCCTGGCTCCACCACTTATAGATATGCTAGCAGTCTAGGGTAAGTCCCTAAACTGCCCTGAGCCTAAGCTTTCCACAAAAAAGGGTGGCATCGCCCACCACACATGGTTGTTACACAGAGTTTACGAGATGACGCCTGTACAGCACCTGGCACATACTAACACTCAGATGCTACTTCCCTTCCTCTCCTTAACCCCCTTCTCCAACCCGTGCTGCCGTTCCCAGCAGTCACTGGCTTGCTCACTTTCCACATCACACGCAAACTCCACTGATGGTCTCTGGGAATAATGCATGGTCCATCCGGGTCAAACAAACTTTCCAACTTATCAAAGGTAAGACAGACGTTTTATGAACATGCAAAATACTTAATTATGTCCTGGATTTTACTTATGTCTGCTGCCCTTCTTCTCTTTTCAACTCCTAAAACAGAATAGTGTCATGCAATCAACATCGAATTTGCAATCAGGAGACCTGGATGTGAAAAGGGGATTGGACACAGACTGTTTATTAAACTTTGGACAGTCGTCCTTTAGGAATCTCACTTTCAGGCTAGAGATGATAATACTTGCTGCATAACCACCCCCATGGGATATCTGTCAATGTCAAATGCCCTAATGTGTGGGGAAATTATCACACTCAAATTCAGTGTCTACTTTCATGCTTCCTTGTATGCCTTGCTCTGTTTATATGAATATGTCTGCCTTGTACTCCTAGACTGTAAGCCCACTGGAAGCAGGGACCATATCTCAAATGTCCTTTGGGCTCTCACCGCAGGACTAGCCTAGCGCTCAATAAAAGCAAAAGCAGTAGCAACAACAGTATTAACAATAGTAGCAAATATTTATTGTAACCTTTACTATGACTCAAGCATGGTTCAAATTACTATGCTGTTATTAAATCATTTAGGTAAGGAATCCTAATATGTGTACCTCATAATAAAGAAACTGCTGAATTGAAAAGGAAACATTTTAATCTATATTTTATGATATATAAATCTGATTAAGGATTAAAAACAGGCACCTGGCAAAAGGATGACTTGATGGGATAAAGTACAGGAAAAGCCCAGGCACTGGAGGGGAGGTAGGTTTGTCCAACGCATGAAGATTCCAAGAACAGCAGACTTGTTAACGCTGAGAGTTCCTAAGTAGAGCTACGTTGAAAACTGGATGAGGAGCTCAGTATGACGCCCTTAAGGGCCCAGCAATCTTACCACAATTCCCTGTCTCTTTTCCCATTCTCCTAAGTGGTTGCTCTGTCCCTTCTCCTCTCTCAAATCTCCAACACTCCCTCCTTTACACTTACACTCAGCTCATTTCTTTGCCTCCTCGTTGACTGAGAAAATAGAAGCAGCCAGAAAAGAATGTCTACCATCTCCCTCCCCCGTATCTATCCATCTCCCTGCAGCTGTGCCCATCAGCAGCTCTGCCTCCCTCCCGCCGTCACGGGAAAGTGACAGGGATCCTGCCAAAGGCCAACTGTTCCGCCTGGGCTCTAGGTCCCATCCACTGCCACCACTTAGCTCAGAAATTCTCCCCTTGTCTTCCTATGTTTTTTCCATTAATGAATAAAAATATTGTTATATTTTTTAAATCTTAAAACTCTTCTTGTCAGTCTTTGTTGGTTCCTCATCATCCTTGACCCTTAATACTGGAGAGCCCTGGGCCTTCATCCTCTATTCTCCTCTCTTCTACCTAACTCGCTCCCTTGGGAATCTCATCCAGCCACCTGGTTTTGACTCTTTTCTACACTGACAATCCCCAGATGTATTTCTGCAGCCCAGGCTTTTCTGCTGAACTTCAGAGTCATATATACAACTGCCTGTCAACAGCTGGACTTGGGTGTTTAAAAGCCATATCACTCTTTAAAAAAACAAACAAAACAAAAAAAAACTCTCTTTATTTTGAAATAGTTATGAGACATTGCTAAATAGTACAGAGAGGTCCCATGTACCCATCACCCATCTTCTTCCAACGGTGTACTCTTACAGAAAGTCACATCAATTTTAAAAGTCAAGAAACAGCAAAAACTCCTGATCTGACCCCAAAAGCTGCTCCTTCCCAATCTTAGTAAATGGCAAATCCACCTTTCCAGTTATTCAGACCAACAATCTTGACACCATCCTGAATTATTAACATTTTCCCACATTCCACATCAAATCCATCAGCAAATCCCTTTGGCTCTATCTTCCGAATAAATCCAGAATTTGACCACTTCTCACCACTGTCACTGCTACCACCCTCATCTTTGACTTAGAGAACTGCAGCTGCCTCCTAAGCTCTGTCTCCTTACTTCTACCATTACCTCCTATAATACTTTCAATACAGCAGCAGAGTGACCCTGTGTCAATGCCAGGTCCGATCACAATTCTCCAATGGGTCTCATTCATAGGAGACCCTGTCCAAGCTGCCCAGGTCCTAGCATCCCCTCCCACTGCTCTGTCTCCCATTCCACTGCAGTCACCTGGCCTCCTCGCCGTTCCTCAAACAAGCCCCACATGCTCCCTATCAGGCCTTTCCACTTCCTAGTCCATCTTCCCTTCAATAAGCAACAGCTTGCTGCTGCCTTACTTCCTTAAGCTCTTTGCTCAAATATTACTTTCTCAATGAGGTCTTCTTCAACCATCTTATTTTGAATTGCAGCAGTCCTGCTGTCTTGCACTTCTGAATCCTTCCAGGTTTATTTTTCTCTTGAACTTACTACCATTTCACATGTCTGAACTTAATCATTTTGTTTACTGACCCATTTCCACCTCTCCCTGGTGCAGGTTCCCTAAGGTCAGAGATGTTTGTCTGTGCTGTTGAGTGTTATATACCCAGCACTGAGAACACCTGTGGATACATAGTAGGCACTGATGTTGATTTTCCATTCTTGTATAACAAATTATCCAAATTCAGAAGCTTAAAACATTGATTATCTCTCAGTTCCTATGAATCATGAATCTGGTGTGGCTTGGCGAGGTGTCTCTGGATTAAAATCTCTCACGAGGTTATAATCGAACCACTGGCCAGGATTTCATCTGGTTGTTTCATCTGGTGGTTTCAGCTGGTGGTTTCATCTGATGACTTGGTTGGGTGGCAGGAAGAGATGCACGGCAATGTTTACTCACATGGTTATTAGCGTCCTTGGTCTCCTGCCACGTGGGGCTCTTCACAACAGGGCACCTGGATTCCCCAAGAGGGAATGATCCAAGAAGAAGAGAGAGCATCCAAGAGAGAAGCCACAGTCCTTTTATAACTTAATTCTGTAAACGGTGTCCCATCACGTTTACTGTATGTATTCTGCTGGTTAAAAGTAAGTTAAGAAGTCCAGCCCACGCTCAAGGGGAGGGGATTACACAAGGGATTAAATACTGCAAGGTAGGGATCATTAAGGGCCATCTTAGGGGCTGTCCTTCCCAGCACTCAATAAATATTTGGTCAATGAATGAACATATTAGCCAATGATCCACACTTGGAGAGATCCTGTTTCCAACTTCTCTGGGAACATATGGATTTTTACTTTTAATAAATGGAAAAAGGGCAAGTAGGACAAATAAAGACCATTAAAACCTTTAACAGGAGAGCCTTTCTTTTCCTTAGAGTCTTGTAACAGAAGATCATTTTTCATAGGACTGTCTATATTTTGTTTATGAGTAAATTCTGTTACATCATATCACATTTCAAAACCTGTATTCTCTTATCCTTCAAGTGTTCTACCTGCTCCCTTTATTGTGTGCCTTGGACAATCACGCTGGAAAAACAATTCCTTTTTATTTATTTTATTTTTTTTTAGTATGAACTCAATACATATTTATTGAGTATCTGAATAACAGTATGATTTTCAACTCACTTGGAAAATGCCTTTTTTTTAAACATCTTACAGCCACTCTGGAGAACAGTATGGAGGTTCCTTAAAAAACTAAAAAATAGAACTACCATACGACCCAGCAATCCCACTACTGGGCATACACCCTGAGAAAACCATAATTCAAAAAGAGTCATGTACCACAACGTTCATTGCAGCTCTGTTTACAACAGCCAGGACATGGAAGCAACCTAAGTGTCCATCGACAGATGAATGGATAAAGAAGATGTGGCACATATACACAATGGAATGTTACTCAGCCATAAAAAGAAACGAAATTGAGTTATCTGTAGTGAGGTGGATGGACCTAGACTCTGTCATACAGAGTGAAGTAAGTCAGAAAGAGAAAAACACCGTATGCTAACACATATATATGGAATCTAAAAAAAAAACAATTCCTTTTTAGATTGGCTCTTCTTTGCTTATTTCCTAAGCTCCTGGCTTTTTGCATTTTTGTCAAGATAGGATATGCTTATCAAACTAAACTCTCACCTTGGAAAATAAAAGAAAATGGTTCTTTAAAAGCAAAGGCACTCAAGAACAGGAATGGAAGGATAATGCTTACAACTATAATAATACACACAGGCTAGCTGAAGGTCAGATGAGAGTAGTATATATTGCACATTTAAAAACCTTGAAATAATCACTATTAGGTAGCATTATTAACAAATATATGCCTGGAACATAGAGGGCATTCAATAAATATTTATTGATTATCTCTTCCTTTGTACACACAGCATTTATTAATATCCTTAATGGTACTTCTTATATTAAATTATAGTTCATTTGATACGCATGCATACATTTTTCCCATCAACTGTGAGCCTCTCAAGGGCAAGGAGCTTGGCAGTCTTTTATTTGTTTAGAGCACATAGGACAATGGCACTGAAAATGTGCTCACATAAACAGTTCCTGAATGAATTTGGAATGAATAAAACTCACTCAGTTCAGAATCAAAGGAGTCAAATGATGACTACACCAAAACCAGAGATAAATGAGCAAAATACTTATTATGAGATTAGGAAAAAAAATTATGAGTTAACATTTAGTCATCTTGTAAAACTGAGTAAATGTAATGCTTTGTAGTCAAGTTTAGTATGATTATAAAATAGCAACCATAAACACCACAAAATTTAGGGGAAAAAAAGGATAACATGAGTATGCCCCCACTTAAATACAGTTGACTGATCTTGGACAAAGGAGCAAAGGCAATACAATGGAGCAAAGACAGTCTTTTCAACAAATGGTGCTAGAACAACTGGACAGCCACATGCCAAAAAATCAATCTAAACACAGACTTACATCCTTTACAAAAATTAACTCAAAACGGACCATGTACTTAAACGTAAAACACAAAACTAAAAATTCCTAAAGGATTACATAGGAGAAAATCTAGATGACCTTGAGTGGGGCTATATAACACTAAAGGCACAATCCATAAAAAAATAACTGATAGCTAGACTTCATTAAAATTAAAAACTTTTGCTCTGCGAAACACAACGTCAAGGAAGTGAGAGACAAGCTACAGACTGAAAGAAATTATTTGCAAAAGATACATCTAATAAAGTACTTTTATATAAAATATACAAAGAACAAAAAGAAAACAAACAAGCCAAGTAAAAAATGGGCCAAAGACCTTAAAAGACATCTCACAAAGAATATATACAGATGGCAGGGCTTCCCTGGTGGCACAGTGGTTGAGAATCCGCCTGCCAATGCAGGGGACAAGGGTTCGAACCCTGGTCCGGGAAGATCCCACATGCCACGGAGCAGCTAAGCCTGTGCACCACAACTACTGAGCCTGTGCTCTAGAGCCCACGAGCCGCAACTACTGAAGGCCACCTGCCTAGAGCCTGTGCTCCGCAACAAGAGAAGCCACTACAATGAGAAGCCCGCGCACCGCAACGAAGAGTAGCTCCTGCTTTCCTCAGTTAGAGAAAGCCCGTGAGCAGCAACGAAGACCCAACACAGCCAAAAATAAATAAATAAAATAAAATAATTAAAAAATATATATATATACAGGTGGCAAATAAGCATATAAGAAGATGCTCTATATCATATATCCTCAGGGAAATGCAAATTAAAACAACAGTGAGATACCACTACACACCTATAAGAATGGCCAAAATCCAGAACCCTGACATCACTAAATGCTGACAAGGATATGGAGCAACAAGAACTCTCATTCATTGCTGGTGGGAATGTAAAATGGTAAAACCGCTTTGGAAGACAGTTTGGAAGTTTCTTACAAAATTAAACATACTCTTACCATATAACTGAACTCCTTATTATTCATCCAAAGGAGCTGAAAACTTATGTCCACATAAAAACCTGCACATTAATGTTTACAGCAGCTTAATTCATAATTACCAAGACTTAGAAGTGCCAAGATGTCCTACAGTAAGTGAATGGATAAATAAACTGGTATATATATACAATGGAATATTATTCAGCACTAAAAAGAAATGAACTATCAAGCTATGAAAAGACATGGAGAACTGCAAATGCATATTACTACGTGAAAGAAGCCAATCTGAAAAGGCTATGTAGTTTATGACTATATGAGCTATAGTCTATATAAATAAATAGACTATACGACACTCTAAAAGAGGTAAAAATATGGACACAGTAAAAAGATCAGTGGTTGCCAGGGGTTAGGGGTGGGGCATGAATAGGCAGAGCACAGAGGATTCTTAGGGCAATGAAAATACTGATATTATAATGATGGATAGATAATACATGCCATTGTACATCCATCCACACCTACAGAATGTGCAACACTAAGAGTGAACCCTAAGGTAAACTGCGGACTTTGGGTGATAATGATGTTAATGTAGGTTTATCAATTGTTTAAAAAAACAAAACAAAACAAAAGGTACCTTCTAGTGAGGAATGTTGATAATGGGGGAGATTATGCATGTGTAGGGGAGGGGCAACTGGGAAACCTCCTTACCTTCCTCTCAATTTTGTTGTGAACCTAAAACTGCTCTAAAAAAATAGTCTTAAAAAATATATGGGAATGCCACTTTCCACTCAGGAATAGGAGCTTTAGAAATAGTGTCTTCTGAGACAAACGTGCATTTGATATATATCTTTTCAATTTAAAAACTTATGAAGATCAAAAGATCTTCATGCATTGCTGTAATGTATACTCTGATAATTATACATAAAGATCAATGTGGAGATATACATTTACCAGTAATTAGAAATAGAGGTGCATGTAGTTTTTTTGTCTTTAAAGTAAATATGTCTTATCTTGAATAAACTAAAATCCATTTACTTACATATTAAAAAAAGGGTGTGTATGTATAATGGCAGTACATCAGCTCTGAGTTAAATATTTTTCAATACTTTTTATCATTTTTCCATTTTGGTTTAAACTTCAGTCTTTTTATAAAACCTTATTATAAAGTCTTATAAAGTGTCTAAAACCTTATTATATATAAAAGTATAGGTAGGCAGAATTATGGTCCCCAAAGATGTGTACATCCTAATCCTTGGGATCTGTGAACACGCCACCGTACATGGCAAAGGGGCTTTACTGATGTGATTGCTGGTACAGTCCCTGCGATGGGGAGAGTATCCTGGATTATCCACATAGGTTCCCCTCTCATCATATGAATCCTTCAAAGTGAGAACCCTTCCTGGCTTTGGTCAGAGAGAAATATGTGAAGACAGACAATCAGAGAGATGCAACGTTGTTGGCTTTGAAGACGGAGGAAAGGGGCCATGAGCCAAAGAAGGAAGACAGCCTCTCACCATTGGATTCTCCCCTGGAGCCTCCAGAAAGCAATATAGGCTTCCCTGCACCTGGATTTTAGCCCACTGAGACCTTTGTCTGACTTCTCACCTACAGAAGTTTAAGACAATAAATTTGTATTAAGTCTCTAGGTGTGTGATAATTAGTTACAACTGCACTAGAAAACTAATACATGGAGGTGGTTTTTTTCCCTTCTTTTTAAAAAAATTTTTTAAGGAGGAACACATAAATTGTGTCAAGGTGAAGGTGATTTTAATTGAAACACATGAAATCCAGGTTATTTGAGGAATAAAGAAGAAATGAGGGATGAAAGTCTTGGAGGATATATGGTATTTTTATTCCATTTCCCAAAGAGCAAGGAAGGAAGTGGTTCTATTTCTTGTTGTTACAGAAAGGAGGACAGATCAAAGGGGCAGACGTGGACCCCAATAAGAGAAAAACATAAACATATCCAATAAATGAACAAGTTGCCTCAGAAAATAGTGGGCGCCTGTCTAAGGAAGAAGGATTATCATTTGCTGAAGACCTCCAACACTAAACAGATAAGACTAGGATTGGAATTCTGACTCAGCTACTAACTTGCTTCTGACCTTGAACAAATTACTTAACCTCTAACCTTCAGTTTGCTCATTTCAAACTGAGATGTAATACCTACATTGCAGGGCTACTGTGATGATTACTGGAGATAAGGTCAAGTGGAGAACCAGTGCCCAGTACATAATCAGTGAACGATAAATGGGAGCTATTACTACTATTATTACATGGCACGTACCGTGACTTCCGCAGATGACAGGTAACTCCTAAGGTCTTTAATTTATTTTTAGCCTGACATTCATTTAGTATGTGTGGCAGGAACCATTTTCTCCTCCTCTGCAGCTCCTACCTGGGCCCGTAAAGCAGGAAGTCCCCCCGATGGGTCCCGAGGAGGTAAGTCCTACTCCTCTCTTCACCTTGCACTCCTGGGGGAGGAGGAGTGACAGCTGATGACATGGGGGAAGAAACTGATGATGGGTGGCTAGTCCCTTCCCTTTCTTTTTGAGATCTGCCTGTGAGGAGAGTACACTTTTCTTCTGCTCTTGTCCTTTCAGTGGTAAACGTTTGTGAGACAAAAGGGTAAACCGCGGACTTTGGTTCCAGAGAAGCATTATCTGTCCAATACATTCATGTGGCTATTAAGCATTTGAAATGTGGCTAGTCTATGTTGACAGGTACTGAGTACACAACAGATGGCAAAGAGTATGCAAAAACAAGAATGTTAAAATATCTCATTCATATTTTTATACTGGTTACATGTTGAAATGGTAATATGTAGGACAATTTCACCTATTTTGTGTTTCTTTGCTTAATGTGACTACTAGAAAATTTCAAATTCCACAAGTGGTTCACATCATAGTTCTATTAGACAGCACTAATCCAGAGGCCACCTCTCTGGGTCCCATGAGCGGGAATCAAGCTGCGAGGCAGCCCTTCTGAGAAAGCACACATGCTCTCCAGATCTATCCTTGTGCTTGGCAGGGTTGTCTGAAGATCTGGGCAGGGAGCAAGTATGAGGAAGGCTGACCATGGAAAATCAAGCCATGGTCGACACTCCAATCCTCTCAACAATAAAGTGACTTTAGTTTCCATCTAGCTGATCCCTCTATCTCTTAACTGATTGCAACTTGGGAAGACAGGATGCTATTTATTGCTCTTTCCCCATCAAACCCCAAAGATATGATAGAAATACTTCTATGCCCATGGAAGGAGCACAAGCATACAATTCAGATGCAAGCACAAAGCAAAGGTAACAGTCCTCTCCAGGTCCTTAGGGGCACAGGTTTCAAAAACATCTACACTGATTTCAGTTGAGAGATCTACTGCAGATGGTTTTCAGCAGAAACAAACATGGGCATGAGTGGCAAAGCTCCCCAGGGAACAGGATTCTGAGACAAGTGGGATTCCATAGCAATAAGACAGAGACAGTGGCCACTGGGACACTTAACTGGAGGAACACAGAGCTTAAATGGGGAAATGGACATTAGGAAGGCAGAGTGACTGCAGGCAGGGACATGTAAAATAAGTCAGTCTCAGAGAGCAGACAGTCTGGATGGGTATTTTCCCTTCCTCCATATGAAGAACACACGCCGCATTGAACCCCTTGATGGGAGACCTGCCCAACCAAGCTCTAGACAACTGGTTTGACCTGATATGCTGGCAAAGCTAAACTCAGTAAGCTTTTCTCTGCCGACTCTCCTCTGCTCCCACACCACCAAGCCACCTCCCTGTTCTCCAGCATTCTAGGAATGTGTATTTGGATTGAACTAAGAACAGGATTCAGGAACCTTGTTTCACTTGGCTGTTTCAGGGCTGGTGATTCGCTTGAGTTTCCTAAATTACACAGCAATGGAGCTGACGCTGAAACTGTTTTAATTTTTTTCTCATTTTCTTTTAGAGTTTTAAAAAATGAGATGCATGGAAAACTTGGGGTGGGATTAACTTAACTTCAGATTTTCTGAAGAAGCTATACTCCTCAAGTGTAAGAAGGTATATTCTGCTGAAGGAACCTGATATTACCCAGACACCTAACTCAGACCTCTCCGGCTAAGACAGAGCAGAAACCAGGAATATCATCTTTGAACTTTACTTTTGTTGAACTTATGAATTTTGGATTTTGATGTAATTGAACTTTAACTAAAAGGGCAAGAGGATCTGATCTTAAGGATGTCAATTTCTTCCTGGGAATTTAATAATGAGAATTTAAATTTGGGCCGTTTTAAAGTTGCTGACCTGTAATACTTGGCATATTTCTACTCTCATTTAAGCTTGTTGCTTAACTTCTGATGAGTTTTAATCATCATTCCAGTTGGGCAAAATGTGAGATAGGAAATAGAAGAGAGAGTAGATTTTTAGCCTAGTCCGCAGGGAGTCAGAAGACTGTGCTCTTCTGACGTATCTCAGAGTTTTCAGAAGCACAAGCTGTGCCGCTGCCACTACTGATCCCAGGAGGACACGCCGCGAGACTCAGGTACAAGAGGTGTGGCCCCAGGAAGAGGGGACGTCAGGACCAGGTCCCGACAGACCCTGGACTCCTTTCTCCCCTCACTGGCAAGAGGTTTCATTATTAAGCTGAATTAGTTAAGGAAACAAAAAGCCCACTGCCCTCTCCTCATCTTTCCATTATGAGGAGAAAACTTTCACTCCAACCAACAGGCAGAAACCATAGGAAGAGCACTTCTGGCATCTCTCCCCTCCTTATTCCTCCCCACAGGAGGAGAGCAGACTTCAAAGCCACGTGTAACGCGGCTACTCCCCGTCGGCCCCGCCTGTCCTCGGTGTGCACTCATCCTTGGCTTCCCTCTAGAATTACTTTCTACAGCAGCTCTAACTAGTCAAATTTCAAACAAGTGTGAACTTTTGTGAAAGACAGACCACTGGGCTGCAGATCCAGGCCATGCTCCCCAATTCCAGCTTTTCCAACAATATTTATTTATTGTTGATATTTATTTTCATCTCTCTGAATTCTAGAAGGGGCTATGAGCGAAGGCGGGGTGGAACCGCGATTAAGCACCATCCTCATACTCTATTGCATCCAGACCCCAGAAAAAAAATCCCCTCTTCTTTGAGCTGAGATCCTGGCCTGGGAATAAAGCTGAGGACACCAGGTTAAAGGAGTGCCCTGCAGGAGCTGCACCCTTCCTCTGAGCCCCTTCTCTTTTCTTATACGTCTCTCCCAGAGAACGCCCTGCTTAGCTTGAGCAATATTAAAAAATAAATATGTTAGCCAAAAAATTATAAGAGGAAATCTGTAGAAGGAAAAAATATATTGCAAGCTCATAAATCCAAAGGATGACATAATGATAGTACCATGTACACATTCCATTTACATTTTCAAATTCTTTCTGACATGTCCACATCTGGAAAGCTGATTAGAAATTAAACTATTTTGAGAAACTGAAATTTTAAGACAATCCTTTATGCACTTACCAGACATATCTTCATTATTATTTAAAGTACAAACATTTAGGAAGTTGAAATGCTCTTTCATGTGGGCATCAAGGTTGGCTGTCGTTTTGGAAACAATATCCTACGACAGTGGTTCTCAAAGTGTGGTCCACAAACCACAAGAGTCCATGACTCTTTCAAGAGGTCTGCAAAGTCAAAATTGTTCACCTTTTTGACTTTTACCACTAAAACATTATTTACCTTTTTTCACTATGTTGACACTTATATGATGGTGAAAAAGCAATGGTGGATAAAACTGTGGGGACTTTGCACAATCAAGGGAGTGGCACCAAAATGTACTAAGTGTCACTGTGTTCTCCATTGGCATTTCACTTGAGAATGTTCTTGATGAAGGAGTAAAAATGATTGATTTTATTAAATCTCAACCACTGAGTGCACATCTAAGTGAAGAACTGAGAGATGCACATGAAACATCTCACTGTGTACTGAAGCGTAGTCAGGAAAAAGCATTTGTGTGGCTGAGTCATGAGTAGCTGAAGCAGCTGCTTTGGCACGCATTACCATTTGTGCTTGAAAGAACAACAGGTAGACAAACTATAGCTATTCAGACTCGAATATGTGGCAAACATTTTCTCCAATGTGAACAAAGTGAGCGTGTCACTTCCAGGAAAATAACTCACAGTATTTGTTGCCAATGATACAATTGAAGCTTTCAAGCAAAAATTAGAGTTTTGGAAAACTTGTGCCTACCACTGTGACCTTGACAACTTCCCAATACTTAAAAACTCACTGGATAAGATGGGCGTTCAGAATAACCCATGTGACTTTGTTGATAATGTATAATGCACTGTATCAACATTTGGATGATTTGTATAACTCAGCGAGCCAATTTTCCAAACGCCGAATGCATTATATTCCAAATCATACATGGGTAGAAGATCCAAACAAAGTGCAATCCAGAACAACAGTTTTAATATAATAGAGCACAGAAAGATCAAGGATAGGGTTTCTGATTCCACACTACACCTAGTCTTTAAGAATCTATCATTTGTTGAGTTTCACAGTAGCATCAAAGAACACCCAAAATGACACCATAGGCTATTAAAGCACTCCTCCCTTTTCTACCTTGTATCTGTGTAAGGCTGAAAGCTCTTCATTTTCTTCAACCAAAACGACAAAAATTGAATACAGAAACAAACGCGAGAACCCAGCTGTGTTCTATTAAGCCAGACATGTGACTGTAAAATGATGTCACTTTCATTATTTTTTTCTTTTTGAAATGCTATATTTCCATTTTCCATCAAGAGATGCTATTCATGTCAACCTATAAATGGACCTATGTATGAATTAACCTATAAATGAATTAAACAAATATTTTTAAAATGTCTTGGTTTTAATTTCTAATATGCCAAATATCAACAGATATTACATAAACAAAAGCTTTTTAGGGTCCTCAACAATTTTTAAGAATATTAAGGCATCCAAAGATCAAAAGATTTAAGGATAGCCAATCTATGATAATAATTATTTGAACAACCACATTGAGGAGTCCCTACTTTATACTATGCTAGGCACTGGAGCATTTGAGATAAAAGGCAACGTCCTTGCCCTCAAGGAACTTCTAATTTCACCGGGAGTGTAACTCTCAATTATAATAATTTTACTGTAAAGAAAAGAAATCCTTCATTTTAGGTTTCTTACAGGCATGTCTTTTACATCTTGATGTCTCCAATGGCAACTAATATTGTAATATGGCACACAGTAATGCCTAAATACTTAGTGAATCTACATAATATGCATTTGATTTATGCATCAGAAAGTCATATATTATGCCATGCAATTAGGAAATATGCCTTATCTAAACATTTTTATATAGATTTCAGACACCAGTTGCTCATGATGGTGAAAAATGCACTCCCATCCTTAGTGAAAAGACAGTATTAGCACCAGAAAGACACTGAAGTTACAGCTACAATGCAGCCTTTTGATTGAGACTTAAACTTATGAAATAAATTTTAGTTTTAGATCATATCATGGTTTTTAAGACAAATTTATTCTTCCAGCAAGTAGTCTAGATAAATTTATTCCTCTAGCAAGTAGTCTAGATAATAGAATAAGGGAGGAAATAGTAGCCTAGTTCAAGAATTTGAACAGTCATATGAAAAAGAGATGCCCTTATGCTGTTTCCACAGCTTCAGAAGGCAGAACCAAAAAGTGGGAAATATAAGAAGAAAAAGAAAGATTCCTTATACATGTGTGTGTGTGTGTGCATAAATAAATATAGAAGCAGAAGCAGTGGCTTAATTATCAATAGAAATGACACTTGAAGGTCAGAGGTCAGACTAGAGAAGAGGTTCTCAAGAATTTTTCTGCTCTAACTCAAAGGAGACATATTCCCATCAAAGACAAATGGTAGGAGCTGAAACACAGGGTGCACATGGGGTGGGGAGAGGGTGGTAAACGCCTACCCAATTCCAGGTTGAGAAGCATCAGGGTTCTAGGATACTAGAAGACCTCTTCTACTTCTGTGATTACCTGGGGTTTTTAAAGAAGGATTCGGGCCAACTTCTTAGTAGCATTTCCTAAGTAGGAGGAGGATTTTCCACATCCTTATTTTTGGATGTAGCTATACCAGCAATTGAGAGCGAGTGTTGAGTGTAAAACACGAAGGCTGGGGTTACATGCAAGCACCCCCTTATCTAACCACATCATATCTGAACCAGGCAAATAGTGTTCTGACCTGCATTTCAGCTTTGTCAACCACTTACCTGATTTCTAACTCACTAACTTGTTCTCTGACCCTTCTACAAAAATGTTTCTAATTACTGAATCGGAAAAGCAATAGGAGAGCAACTCTGACCTAACTCAACTGAAACGCAACAATTCAGAATTGGAGCCAATGCACTTTAAACATCTGTATTCTTTTCCCTTCTGCATATTCATCACCTCGAATGTCGTGCAAATTCACTCTTGGCCTACATGACATATGATGCTTTGTGAATATTCTCCCCAGGATTTCACAAATTCTGCTAGTGCAAACGACTATTACCATGAAGGCGAAGAGCCTCCTCTGGCTTATTTCATTACGGAATGGGTACTAAATTCAGGCTTTGGGGATATTCCTCTCTGAATTGATTGCTTACTATTCTCGTTAGGCACTCTGGATGTTCACCAGTTCTTTCCAAAAGTTTGGCTCTGAATTAAATGTGGGTAAACGTTTGAAAACTGCACACTATATTTGAGTAGTATACACTTATTCTACATTTTTAACACCATGTACAAGCTGTGGCAACATCTGGTGTTTTGCAAACTTGGCCACATCCAGCCGCATTTCCTTTTCCAAATGTGTCCTCTGACATGTGAGGGTTGTATTTCAATATGAATTTTATACTCTCTCTCTCTCTAGGATAGCACTGTGTGATTTCAAACAAACATGCATTGTATCTAAACTTTATACTTTCCCTCTCTGAATGGAAAATTTAAAGCTTGCCAATTAATAAATGAGAACAAATATAAAGCTAGACTAAAGATACCAAATTAATTTATCTCTCTCACTTTTCTATACCTTATTTGACTTAGTAGAAAACTACCTCTTAACATAGTTTACAGTAAAAGAATATCTTGCTGAGAATTACACCATCTGAGCTAAGAGAAAGCAATGCCACAATTAACTGACTCAATCCCTACTGGGTCAGCTATGCATATTTTCCTCAGAAAAAAATGCACATATGTCCACAAACAACTGTGTCATACATTTTCTCGTGGTTGGAGGGCATCTTAAAGATATACAATTAAGAAACTAAGGTGATGAGAAGGTGCTGTAACTTAAAACATCATAAACACCAACTAAAACCGAGTCGACTCTACATCCAACTCCTAAGTTTGTTTAATCAGGAGTAAATAATTGCTGTCGGAAAGTCTAGGCTGTCTGTCCACCCCATATCCGTGCTCACAATTAGCACGTGGCCCTGGCTGGCCACGCTGGGCTTTGTCTCTGCCCTCATATAAAATATGTAAAACCTCCTTCACCCTGGGCCCCTCCATCTTCCTGGCCAGTCAGGTTGTTTGTCAAGCTCCTTCAGCCGGTTCACAGGTCCCAGCTCTGGAGCCATTTCCTTGGATTTCACCTCCCCGCTTGGTTCAGCCCCTTCCCTCCAGTACGTACTTCTGGCACTGCTAGTACTTACTTGGACTCAAACCTCTTCTCATCCTTGGAGATTCACCCAATATTTGCTGGACTCCTGTCTTTCCCCAGACATTGCGAGGTTCCTGCCGGGCTTTCCTCATTTAGACTCAGCCCCGCTCTGGAAACATCCCGAGACAGGGTACTCTGCTTGGACTGAAAATGCTTGGGGCTCTCTGGCCCCACTGTTCTCCCACGGTCCCTACAAAGGCTCCAGGTCCCCTGACTCTAACTGTTTGTTCTATGACTTCTTAGAAATAGTACCATTCAGTGGTTAAGAGCAAAGACCCTGGAATAAGCCTCCTTGAGTTCAAATTGTGGCTCCTCTATTACCAAATTAACTTTGTTGAACCTCCATTCCTCACCTATTAAAAGTAGGATAATACTATCATCTATTTCAAGATTCCTCAGTCACTGCCTCTGCCTGAAGAAGGCAGAAGTTAACAGAGATTCCTGAGGCTAAACCACAGAGCTGGTTAAGTGGCAGGTTCAAAGTTCAAAGCCATATGACTCTAAACCCGTGCTGTTTTCAAATACATCACGCTACATCCCTTTACAATCATCCTTACTTTTTTCCTTAAAAACAACCAAAATGATTATCTCCTCTTTATAGCAGTGGTTATAAAATTTAAAACTAAGTTATTAACTAAGTTCATTGAGTTACAATAATAAGGAAATGAAGTCGTTGCTTATCCACAACTATTAATCTAGCAAGTTAGTTAAAACTAGTACTCCCCATAGATGTTTGAACATCTACCTGGGCCAACCTCCAAATGAATGACTTGGATTCTTAGCCTTTACATTCAATTTTCATGATAATAATAGCTATAATAAAAATTCATGGGATAGGGTCCTGGGCAAACTTGCCAACTTGGGGGAAAGAGAAGGCAGCAGCAAAGGTAGGGAAGAGAAAATGAAAGGAAGTTCCAAACGCAATGCAGTTCAGCAGTTGAGACCAGCGGCTGGGAGATTTTCTAGGAGAGATGATGCCCCGTGTCCAAGCAATGAGAAATTCACATTTGTTGAATAGTGGTGTCTGGGTGAGAGGGCAAGAAGGGGAGGAGAAGAACCCACATTATCTATTTTGTGTGAAACTCTACAATGTTGAAGGATCGAGAGGAGAAATTAGAGTCCAATTAAAGGGCTCAGACCTGGGCATGGAGCAGACATTGGAAATTGCCACACAGACTCACATGGGTAATTCTACCACCAAGTCATGTACTACGTAGCATTCACGTGAAACTTTTTTAAGACCTGGATTTAATCGTCGCTAAGTTGTTAGCCTGGCTCTGAGTGCGAGTAATGTGGGCTTGGCACTGGAGGTTCTTTCCACTCGTCAATTGGAAAGAACAGGATGGAATATTTACTATAAAATGACATATTATGAGAACTATAACATGAACAAAATGTACATGCAAATTAGAACAGTTAAGCCTGATTTATATTACCTGCACAACTGTGATAGAGGATAATGATCTCCCAATTAAAATACCTCATGCTTAACAAAAAACAAAACTGCCAAACATGTAAGTATTCCCTATTTCAAGAAAGCAAATAAAAACAAAATCGACAGAATGTAAGAGCAATTTTCATTTCTTCTAAAGCAGCCAATCTACTTTAAACTATCTTTTTGGTTACCTTGGTCACAGCTTTTGGAGAAAAGGTCACTGCATCCACCACAGTGATGAGGTGACCTGGGAGGAGACGATCAAAGTACTTCATGCAGACGTCATAGGCGCAGAGCCACTCGGGGGAGGACGCCGGGACTTGTTTAATGAGGTGAGGGTCTCCAGTCCAGAACAACTTCTGTAACCAGATGGTGTACAGAGAGCTTGGGGAAAGCATGCGCCCATCCTTTTCAGGGATTTTGGGAACAAGTTTGGAGATGGATAAGATATTTTGACTTGAAAGGACTGGCTCCAGTGCCTCAAGAGGATTCATGTTTTCATCTGTCAGCTTTTTGTAATTAAGACCTATCGGAAAGAAAAGGGGAAAAAAAGAGAGTAGTTCATTCCAAGATAACCATACAGGAGCTTTCAAATACACACACAGCCCCTCTGCGTGGCTGAATGAAAAGATTTAGTTACAGCACAGCTTCGTTTGTCACTGAGATCCATCAGAAGATCTGAGTTCCAACTGCTGCCTGTAACTTAACCAACTGTGTGACCCTGAACAGGTCACTCAACTGCTGTGAGCCCCAGTGTCCTCATTTGTACCCTGGAGATGGCAATATCTCCTCGCTTCTTCAATCCCCCCATGGCACCTATGTCTTCTATCCGTGCGCTCACCACACTGCACTATATTCATCTGTTATTCATCTAGTATCTCATCAACTACCTCAAGGCAGGGATTGAATCTTACTCCCTTTCCTCTGTGTCTAGTCCAGGGTCTAATTCAGCTACTCAGTAAATCACTGATAAACTGAAGTAAATACTCACAATTGTTACGAATAGCAGATGAATGCAGCTTTGCAAGTGCCTTGTAAATTGTAAAGTATCATACAGATTTGAGAGGTATTAACACGGTTAATTTCTTAGTTATGAGCTAAAGACACACAGACACCATTCTAAAGATTTCCACAATTTATCAAAGATTCAAAGGCTCTTATTTTAAGGGTTCCATACATACTTTAAACATGTAGGTCCACTTAAGTGAAATTCTGCCAAATTGACTATTGGGAAGTGTCTCAGCCTTGTCATTTATGTAGATAAAATATAACCAGTGGAAGCAGGGAAATAACCTTTGGTGTACTAGTCAGAAACTTTGGATTTTAGTACCAGGTCTGCGATAAGTCACTGTGTGACTTAAGTTTCTCCAGTATTTAATTCCCTCAACAGTAAGTAAAGGAGTTGGAGACAGAATAAAGTCTATTAGCATAAAAATACTGTGGTTTCACAGTTATGCCAGCCACAATGCAGGAGCAGGATTGTATATAGAAAACTGCCCTAGAATAAATTTAAAGAATGAGTTCAAGCAGGAAAATGATGAACTTACCTGATGCAACTACCTTAAATTTCTTTAGCAGCCGAATGTGGGTTTCCGGTTTAATGGTGTATTTCCCCAAATCTGCACAGCCACAGCTTTCCAGCAGAGTGAAATAATACAGCAGTCTTTCATGATCAAAGCCATCAATCGTGGGGTAAATATACTTGACCATGTGCTTGTGAAAGGCTTCGGGATTGGTCTTCAACGTCTCGAAGAGATGAAGGGCCTGGGCTCGGTTTTCAATTTCTACTGTGGACAGACTGAAATTAAGGACAAAGAAAGTATGCTAAGATTGGTAAGATTGGGTTCCTTTATTAAACAACATGGTTTTTTTTTTTTTTTTGGAAACCTAGGAAGAAAGGCTACTTCTTACAAATCCCTTCTTGCTGCCTAATCAAAGACAGGAAACCACCAGTGTCTGCAGGTAGTTTATATATAGGGAAACAAATGTGTTTCAAATGGTACTATATGATTTTCATGTTGTCTCATGCGGGTCTACAGTACCCTGTAGTTCTCTACAGAGAACTGCCCAGTGCTTACTAGCTAGGAAATGAACCCATATCTGTCACCTTCTACTATGCATTATTTATTCATATCACAAGAAAAATTTAAAACCTGAGCTTCATTATAGAAATGTAAACAAATTTATTATTTCAGGAATTTAGGAAATAGAGAAGTGAAGAAACAACCCCAACTTTTAGGCATAAATTTTATATCAAAGAGGCTTGAACTGATAGTAGACGTAACCTTGATACTGTGTTCAAACAGAATTAAAATAGAAAAGAAGAGATACTTGCACTTTCACTTGAATTACCTGTAGTAACGAATGCCACTTGAATAAAGCACATATCAATATTTTCATCCTGACTTAGCTGTCTTTATAATTTTTTTTTTTTAAGTCATTTAAGGTTAAACTCTTGAAAAAAACATTTAAGGACTTCTGTTTGGTTGATCAGTTTGTGTTTTTTGGGTGACGGGGAGGGCTTAATTTTGGTCTCATGCTTCTCCCTGGACAGAACACCGTGCCTCCTGCCCAGCATAATCCCAATGTCCCACGCGGGATGAGTTTCAAGCTTTCTAACCGTAAGAGGCCTTCAAGCAGCCTTTGGCACTAACAGAAACTCCCAGCTTCCAGGGTTCCTAGAGCAGCAATGAAAGTACCTGGGAGCAGGAAGTGAGATTTCTGACAGGATCAAAGTTAGGTTTCATATCGTTTAAAAGCAACTCTTCTGAAATACGATACCCTGTTTATTGGAATTCCCCCTAATTGCCAAGACATGTTTTTGTTTTACGTAAAGTTAATACACAATATACTTTAAAATTTGTATCAGGATGTGATAATACTTGGGGTAACAGCAGCGATTTATAAAGTCAAAATATCAAGCAATTCAAAAATGCTCTTTTAACTTTCACTTCAAGAGAAATCCTATTTTTCTATTAAGACACGGTTCAAACATTTACAGAAATATCCCTATCTATAAAAATGTCCCTGGTCTACAATAATGTCCCAGAGTATCCGTCTATTCATAACATGCTTTAACTATTTATTACTTTGCCTGTCTCCCTCACTAGACCATGTACCACTTGATGGCAAAGATGATACCACATCTTCTTCAGCTTTAGCTTCTCAGTACCAAGCACCAGTGTCTGGTGCAAAGGAAACACTCGACATGTGCCTTATGAATGCCAAATAGATGGGAGAATGAATAAAAACTTAGGTGTCCTCTACGGACAAGGCCCTGTGCTCAGCACTGGGGAGGGTATAGAGTTACAACACAGAGCTCTCATCCAGCAGTGTGGAAATCCAGTTGCATTATACATACTTAAGAAACACTGCAGAATAATGGTGTGGGCTGACAAAGGACATGCAATTATATTCCAGTTACGAGTGGGGTCACTAAAGCTGTCACTTCAGAGGAGGTAGATATCGATGACACCAGAAGGCTTACTGAGAGAAGTACTTGAGCTTGGTATTGTAGAAAGGAATGAAGCAGAAAAAATATGAACAAAAGTATCAAGACAAGAAAGCACAAGGCCTGTACAGGAAATAGTGAGTATAAATGGATGGCTATTTCAAAACTCTTCGGATACTATCACTATTCAAAGAATGCAAGGTCACCCCTGAAAGATACAGGCAGACCTCGTTTTATATTGTGCTTTGCTTTATTGCGCTTCACAGACATTGCATTTTTTTTTTTTTTTTTTTACAAATGGAAGGTTGGTGGCACCCCTGGGTCAAGCAAGTCCACTGGTGCCATTTTTCCGACAGAGTTTGTTCACTTCGTGTCTCTGTGTCATATTTTGGTAATTCTTGCAATATTTCAAACTTTTTCTTTATTATTATATCTGTTACGGTGATCTGTGATCTTTGATGTTCCTATTGTAATTGGGCATTGTTTTAGCAACAAGGTATCTTTTAATTAAGGTCTGCACATGTTTTTTAGACATATTTTCGCACACTTAATAGACTATAGTATAGTGTAAATGTAACTTTTATATGCACTGGGAAACAAAAACATTCATGTACTAGCTTTATTGTGATACTGGCTTTACTGCAGTGGTCTGTAACCAAACCTGCGATATCTCCAGGGTACCCCCGTACTGTACACCCAGTGGCATATGAAAGTCACAGAATTCCTGATGTTCCTTCATAATTTGCAAAGTGAAGTCTGAAAACAACGCAGTGAAGAAGGAAATAAGAAACTGCGTCATCCCATTAAGATGATTCATGTTGACAAAGACTTGCAATCAGAGCGACATTCCCGATGGAAGAGGAAAGAAACCCTGCACTTATTCCACGGATTACTGTGGCAGGCGAGTGAGAGACTGTCATCAGAGAGGTTAAGTGACGCCTAAGACGGAGCGTCCAGATCTGTCCGGACTCTGCATGGCTGGGGCCGCTCACCTAGTCACAAAGCAGCCGTCAACCAATGCAGCGTAAGCGCCCTCACTAACAACCATTACAAAACCAGGATTCTTTCTGTGACAGACATTAGTTCTCTCTCAGGGGCAGTAATCTAAAAGAGTTCTCCTGTCACACTTCACTGCTATCCCCTGGCAAGCAGAGTGTCTGAGACTCATCTACACAATGGACAATGGCTAAACCACAACAGCTTTAGTCCATCTGTGTTCGACTTGATTCTGAATACAGTCTCTCTCAGTCAACGTTACTTTCCCCCCTCGCCCACCCACCTATTCTTCTGTGCCTGCAGTTTAGTCTGCCTGATGTGCAATTTTCCCTAATTATCTTGCGAAGAGAGATACTGGAATACTTTTACTGACACATGATAAACACGAAAACCTCCCTCTTCAGTAAATTACAAGGTACTAAGATCTTTCATAGATGCCAGTAATTGATAACCCATTTTAATAGTTCCTATCGAAAGATGCTGTTATCTTCCTTTTGGAACGAGAAATGAAATCTCTGCTTAGAAGACAATTCCAAAGAGCCCACATTCAAGAGAGTAGGAAGAAATACCATGAAACTACTGTGGACTTTTCACTGATCAAATCAATGGTTACCTTTAAAAACTGTTTAAGTGGTTTTTCTAAGCTTTAGCTATAAGGCAACTAATATATATATATATATATATATATATATATATATATACACACACACACATATATATATATGCACACACACACACATATAAATATATATATATATACACATATATGTATATACACACACACACATATATATAAGTATATATATGGTGCAAATTTAACTTTCAGAGATTAACTACAAGAAGAAAATTAGCATTAGTTGTACTAAAGGCACAAGGAATAAGTCATTAGTACTAATCCCATGATTAAGGGATTCTGTAATGGCTTCGAGTTGTCAATCAGCCAAAACTGTGATTCAAGAACAGCATGAATTGAAAGGACTTACATTCATGGAGGAAAACAAATTTATTTAAATGCATTTTACTTTACTCAATCTGAGACTGAGTGATAATATTGATACAATTCCATCAGTTGACTGAAGAGGAGAGAAAGAAGGCGAGAGGGAGAGAGCTCCTGGGAAAGGCTGGAGAGAGCAAAGGGACGGGGTCCACTGGTCCACACAGCTCAGATGCAGAAACTTCTAAGCATTTTCCCCCAAAGACTAATCCTAAAAGTGTGAAGATACAGAAATCCACATGAATGACCATGACCATGGGTGAATAGGCCTCCACCACTGATTGCTGTGGGAAGACACAATTCTACCCTCTAAATCACAACTACTCCGACCTGAGGGAAACAGTCCAAGATATTTGCCACACAAATGCCTCAGAATGAACTTGATGTGGCAGACTTGACCTGCAGTGCTGCCTGACAGGTGAATATGTGATTATGCGGGGGAAACATGGTAAAAAAAATAATCATGGCCTTTTCCAGTTTTTCCAACATTTTAGCCAAGTGTCTTTGCAAACCAAACAATGAACTTTAACTTTGCAAGGTCACCTACACAGTTGATGAGAGAATCAATAATGAGTACCTTGGAGTCTGTTTCCTGTCACACTAATACTTGGTGAGTTCCTTTGTGGAACGTTTTCTGTGGACCGAGTAGTGACATGGAAAGAAGCCCATGTGAATAGGTTTCGTTTCCTCCATAAGGACAACCCTGACCCCTTAAGCTTTTTCATTTCTCATAAAATGTCAATTCCGACTGGTTTATGTAGTCTCATATTATTACCTCTCCAACAAAAAAATATTGTAAAAGACACCATAGCACAGAAACAGCAATAGGCATCATTTCCTGAACACATCTTATACGTTAAGTACTATGTCATCTCATTTAATTCTCACAAAGCAGGTATATTATAACTGATACCCACACTGTCCTGAAAAATAATTGTTAAAAAATCAGATTTGCCATGTTAGGCTGATAGCGGTCAGAGGGTGAGTTCAGTAAATCTGGTCTGTTTCCGGAATTAACAATAGCAACTACTTTTTTTTTCCTTTGAGCATCTAATACATGTCAGGCATTTTGTATAAATCTCTCAAATCTCAGGGCAGTTCTGCAAAATGGAATAAGAATACTCATTTTGCAGAGGAGGAAACTTAGGAATAGAGAGATGAAACAACTTGCCCACCACGTACACACTAGAAGGAGGTCACAGAGCCACGATTTAAACCCAGACCTGCAGGATCCAAAGACTGTGCACTTTCCACAAGACGAAAACAGGCCCCAAAATGCATCTTTTTGCTTATTACGTTTTGTGCCAGAGTCAGGAATGTTTTCCTATCTGGGGGAAAAGTGGCCTTAAGAATCACAACATGGAAAGGAAGGCTGCAGACACATGGAAACAATTGCTTCCATTTTGGTAGTGGTAGGAATCAGTTCTTCCATTTTTAGGACTGGAAGATTTCTTCTTACGCACAACGCGAATCACAGTCTCGGGCATGACCAGGATCATGGTTCTTTAGGCCAAACAAATATCAAAACTTTATGTCTGGCTCAATTTTAAAAAATAAGTAAGACCTACGACCTGAATTTCTACATTCAGCCTTCCTACTCTAAATGGATTTTTCCTGGTTTGAATTTTTACTTATCTTCTTTTTCAATGTTATAACATACTTTTAAGAAGCTAAGTTGCCTTAAATCCCCTCTCTACACACCAACTATTCTCAAACTCCTCAACTAAGTCCAGAAGAGAAGGCCAGAATTGAGAATTCTTTACCATGTGACGATCTGGACACAAGCCTGACTCTGAGCAACAGCAACCCTCAGGCAGAGATTCTGTGTCACTCCTGCTTCAACGCAGGAAAAGGGAGACGCATTAGAGTTCATTCACCTCCCACAGCTACAGCGTGCTTTGCCCATCCTTATACTTGAGACCCAAAGACTCCTACCAGGGAATATGAAATGGACTGTGCAGAACAGCACAGCACAGCCAGAGTCCCTTCCCAGGGGCCTGAAAGAGGCACCACTGGACTAGCCAGCAGAGACGAAGAGGCATCACGATCTCTGCCACCCAAGCAAAATCACTTGGGTAACTAATCCCCTGGGTGATGGAAAAGTACCTAGTAGACTGAAATGAAAATGTAGGATGTGTGGCCTTCAGGTCTGCTGTTTGAATAAGAAGGAACAGATGGAGTGTTATCAAGGCTGACAGTGAGAGGTCCTTCTGGCCCTTATGTACGCCTTTGCCCACTAGGCTCCAAGCGCTCCAGCCACAAAGGCATTCCTGCAGTTACTCAAAAATGCCAAGAACGTCCCTGTTCCCGAAATGCCTGAAACGCATTCCCTCTGCCTGAAATGCCTTTTCCTCCATTCTCCAATAGTGAGCTCTTTTTACATCCAAGAGAGGCCTTTCCTATCTGCTCCTTGTGCATTTCCTTTATGGTACTTAGTATGACCAGCAATTTATATTTTAGTTGTTTTTAACTGTGTGTGTGTGTGTGATGGGGGTCTCCCCAATTAGAATATAAGCTCTATAATGGTAAGGATGTGTCTGTCTTGTTCAGCATTTAAACCTATGCTTGGAACACAAAGGTACTAGGAAAAAGATAATAATAATATTTAATGAATAAACAAATGTGGTACTATTCTATCAGCTAGAAGCAGCCTCTGCCGTTTCAAAATGATCCCATATTCAAAACTTAAAGACACACATGGAGTCAGCAGAACCGGCAAGAACATTAACAGGAATCATCTCGACAGTATTAAAGAGCCACCTGGCTATACGCTTTCCACAGATTTTCTCTAATCTCTACAACCATACCAGGTGGGGATGATGGGCCCCTTAACTGAGAAAACAGTGACTCAAGAGGATTAAGAGACGTGCCGAGGTACACAGTTGGGGTTATGGGCAGCAGAGCTGGATCCTGAAATGTGGCCTGACTCCAAAACCCATGCCCTCACTGGTAGTTAATGTTGTCTCTAAGATGCACCAAAGTGTCTAGAACAGTCTAGAGGTGAAGACGGC
This sequence comes from Balaenoptera physalus, assembly GCF_965194825.1. NCBI lineage: Eukaryota > Metazoa > Chordata > Mammalia > Artiodactyla > Balaenopteridae > Balaenoptera > Balaenoptera physalus. Next base: position 87,020,584 of record NC_138894.1, on the reverse strand, counting down.
TGTGAAGGCTGCAGTGAATGAGAAATCAGCCCTGAGCTCAGGGAGCTGAACACGCCCTGGGAGAACCAGTGTCCGCCAGAGGGAGCCGACTCCAGGTGTACACAGCCGCTCAAAGCCATCACTGATGTTGAAAACTACCAAGAAAAAGAAAGAAAATGAGGAAGGATAAGGGGAAAAAGGAGACCAGGAACTGAAGTTTGGGTGTTTACGACAATTATCTCTTTCTTACAGGAGTGAAATTCCAGGAATAAACTACCATTAATGACGGATCATGTGTCAGGTACCGTAGGTTTGATATTTCACCAAGAAGTCATTTAATTTTTATGACACCTCACTTAGAGTAAAGGAAAATGAGTTTCAGAGAACTGAATTCTCTTGTGCAGGGACACACAGCTGGAGAGACACAGGATTTGCTCTAGGTTTCTTGATTGGAAGGCTTCTGCTCTATTGCACAATGCTGCCTCACCCAACCTGTGTGTTTGCTTATCTGTACATTTGGTGAGACGAGGAAATACCTCCAAATCCAACCAAGAGGAAGGAGAATGTAAAATTACAGGAAAAACAAACTTCAGGGGGGAAGATGACTTTTTTAAAGGAACAGTAATACAAAACCCTAAGGTACAGAACGTTATTTTTCTTGTAGCTCTGACCTATTAACTTCCCACTGGCATTGACTCAACAAGTAAATATTGGGCAATTTCTATTGTACTAACAAGGCTGATCTTTAATACTTGTGTTACTAAGCTGGATTGAATAGTAAGGCAAACAACAGGCTTTTAAGTAAAGAACATAAAGCACCAAACACCACTTGCTAAATCAATATTAGGTGTTTTGTCACTCACAAGTAATGACAAAACAGGAGGTAATGATTTCCTGCTTTTGTAATTTCCGTGTGTCTGTATAATCATACCACTATCAGGTATAATGATATGCTGGGAACAGTCCTGCACGTTACTAGAGTACCTGATAATTTATAATATATTCAGAGACCAATGGCGCATCCTGTTTGTACAGATATGACAACCTTTTATGTAACATTCAACAAAAGGAAAAAGATATTTAATAAAATGCCAAGATTTTTTTACGCCAATATGCATATAATAAGAAACATTTATTTGGGGGCTTCCCTGGTGGCGCAGTGGTTGAGAATCTGCCTGCCAATGCAGGGGACACGGGTTCGAGCCCTGGTCTGGGAGGATCCCACATGCCGCGGAGCAACTGGGCCCGTGAGCCACAATTACTGAGCCTGCGCGTCTGGAGCCTGTGCTCCGCAACAAGAGAGGCTGCAATACTGAGAGGCCTGTGCACCGCGATGAAGACTGGCCCCCGCTTGCCACAACTAGAGAAAGCCCTTGCACAGAAACGAAGACCCAACACAGCCATAAATAAATAAATTAAAAAAAAAAAAAGAAACATTTATTTCAACATATTTCTATGCCTCAAAAATGGTGAAGTCAGTACAATATTTATCATAGATAACACTATTACCCATGTAGCAATTTCATAAATACTAAAACGTAGAGGGTAGAATTTCAAAGATATTAATAAAAATTAAAGATGATGAATTATAAGCAGGTCTTGACCATTCAATACTACCCTCACTTCTTGAAACTATTCCTTCCCATGGCTTCCCTAGAACAAGAGCCCTTCCTCTCGATCCCTCTTTTTGTCCCTTTTGCTAGCAGCTCCTCCTCTACCACTAACTGTGGAAGGTCCCCAAGGTCTGTCGTAAGTCCTTCTCCTTTTCTCATTCTATGTTCATCACCCAAAGCACACCCACAACATAGCTTATTTATCATCTATGTGCACATGGCTCCCAAATTAGTATCTCCAGCTCCACCTTCTCTTTTGAATTCCAGATCTGTAAGATGCACTGTCTACTTGACCTTTCCTCTTGGGAATTTCAATGTGTATAACTTTTCCATTCCTTTGCCTTTTCCTCACCCTCCCCTGAAATACCTTGTGTCCTTAACTAGTGTTTTCTGTCTCAAATGATGTCACTGTCCAAAAGGCAGACCAAGTAAAATCCTGGAGATAATTCTTGACCCTTCTCCTTTCACTCACCATCATAGCTAGTTTATCCTTATTAATCAATTTATTTATTACCATTTATTTCACCTTCCAGGTATCTCTGAAACCCACTCTCACCTCTCCTGTACTTTCAAAGCCCTACTCCAGGCTATGGTCACCTGTCCTGCAGTCTATTACCATCAGAGCTCCCGAACTGGTCCATGTATGTCTACGCTGGCCTCCCTAAAATCTTTCCTCAACATGGTCGCCATAGTGATCTTATCAAAATGCAAATCTGATCATATTACCTCCCTCTCTTTTACCAGAATCTTTAAATACCTTCCTATTACTCTTAGGAAAGAGCCCACAGCCCTGGATAGGGCCTGTACGGTCTGGCTGCAAGGTCTGGTTTCCAGGTTCTCAGCAGCCCCATCTCACCCCGTGCTCCAGTGACTCTCAGGGTGTCACCATACTACCCATCTGTTAGGCTCACAGACACCATGTTCCATCCTGTCAAAGGGCTTTTGCACTCAACTGTTTTGCCTCCCTAGAAAATGCTTCCCATCTCCTTGTAGTGTACTTAATTTTGAGTCACTGTTTAGGTGTCAGCTCAAGACTTATTTCTTCAGGAAAGCCTTCCCTAACTATGCCAAATCCCCTATTTGCGCTCTCTTACATGGTGCCTATCACAGCTTTAATTTCACATTTGCTATGTCATTATTCAATTATAATCTGCCTCCCACCGTAGACTATGAGTTCCAAGACAGCTGAAATTTACTGACTATTGTAACCCTAGTACCTAACACTGTTCCTAGTACACAAGAGATTGTCAATAAATATCTTCGAATAAATGAGTGAATTAAAGTCTCAAATTCAGGACTATTATTACTGAAAAACAAAAACTAAGACTACTGTTAGCATATAGGTATGTCAGAGACATATGAAGAGAGACTGTACAAAGACACTGGTCTACTACAGCTCGAAAGGAAAAGTGAAATTGAACAGTACGACTTCAAGATTCCTTTAAAATAGACTCTGAAAAGAAAGACATGGAAATAAACTTGCATAAGAGTTGTGTGCTTACCCACTGTCGGTGAACAGGAACTCCAAATGGGTCATGAAAACTTCCCAACAGGAGACACTGTAGCGCTGGGCCAGAGAAAGAGCAATGCTGTAGACGTTCTCCTCAAGCGTCCTTCACGAACGTCCGTCAGCCAGAGGGAAGGGGGAGGAGAGAAACACATGACCTTAATCAGCAAAGAAGACGCTCATTAGGACCGCTCTCCAGCTGAGAGGGGTGCAGCCAGCACAGTCCTTAATAAGACATCTCACAGTAATTCAGGAAAAGCACACCCAAGAAATTTTAATGCTCTTTTTTCTCTGTGGTGCATTGCAATTGACCGAGGAATTGTCTAGATCAGTGGACCTCAACCAAGGGTGATTTTGTCCCCCAGGGGACATTTGACAATGTCTGGAGACATTTTTGATTGTCACAGTGGGTGAGGAAAAGGAGAGAGAGCTGCTGGCACCCAGCAGGTAGCAGTCAGGAAGGCTGCCGACCGTCCTACAGTGCTCAGAACAGCCGTCCCACAACAAAGAAGGACCCAGTCCAAGATGTAGAGATCAAAAAATTCTGATCGAGATACCAGAGCCTACAGTCAAAAAGCAGTGGACAGGAAATGGATCCCTACCCCACAGATAGATATTTGAGAAAGCACAGTTAGTCACTCAACAAATTTTTGTTTTCTACATTGGGCCAGCTATTGTGCTAGCTGCTGAGGACATAAAAACAAATAAGTTATTTCCTGAGAAACTTACAGCCTAATGGAATATGTGAAATGTGAACCAGGAATCAAACAGAATGGGGGGAGTGCTAAAAGAAACGCTACAAAATACTGTGAGGATGGAGACGAGAGAGTGACCAATCTGAGCTGAAGATCGGACAGTAAACAAGGTTCTGAGCCCTGGCCAAGGAAGATCCCACATGCCGCGGAACAACTAATCCCGTGCGCCACAACTACTAAGCCTGTGCTCTAGAGCCCGCGAGCCACAACTACTGAGCCCACGTGCCACAACTACTGAAGCCCGCATGCCTAGAGCCCGTGCTCTGCAACAAGAGAAGCCACCGCAATGAGAAGCCCTCGCACCGCAATGAAGAGTAGCCCCTGTTTGCCACAACTAGAGAAAGCCCACGCACAGCAACGAAGACCCAACGCAGCCAAAAATAAATAAATTAATTTTTGAAAACTTTTTTCTTAAAGTACTTATTGAATACCAATATCCACACGATAGATGAGAATTCCTGGAGAAGAGGGACCATTAGCAGCTCACTCTTCCTATTGTGGGAGTCTGGCACAGTGCCTGACACCAAGTACATGTTCATTAAGTATTCACATCTTTATTATCTGATAAAAGTGGGAACTAACCAAACTATACTCTGTTCTCCTCAAAGTCACCCTAACCACTGAGAATGTAATGACTAAGATACACAGACAACAAAGGACAACTATAATGCACTCACAGAAAACAACTGCCATTAAAGTGGGCATGCAATTTGGAAGAAAATAAAGAATGATCACATTTGAAGGTGGAGCTGTAAAACAGAAGGAAGCAGGTCCTTCGAGGATTCTTGTATGTGAGATGCTAAAATGCCATCTCCAAGTCAGAACTGCTAACTCAGAAAACCCACAGACACTTTGAGACATTTTAAACAAGCCATCTAAAGACTGCTGTATATTTTTCTAACCAACAGATTGTGGAGAAGATTCTATTATATATTTATCAAAAGCGTATATTTGTCCTCTAGGACATACTTCAAATAGCATATGCCAGCTGGATACTTAAAAAGAAAAGACAAAGACCAAGCAAAATGTAATTGATGATGTAAGGCATGCCTTAACAACTTTTATTCTGCATAGTAACCTCTCTTCTAAGAAACCATAAGCGTGGCACCAAGGATTACCAAATGCCCAAAGAAAACGCCCACTGGACGTGGAAATAGGAAGTCCAGGCTCAACTCCTGGCTGTGTGACCTTGAACAATGCTTTAAAGCTCTGTGGTTCTCAGATTCCTCTTCCAAAAGTAAGGAGGTTGGATTAAATGATCTCTTTGGTCACTTTCAAATTGGACATTAAATGACCCTATGAAATTATGAACCTCCAGGAGAACAGAGCGGAAGAGAAAAAAAATTCTGTATTTCTCTTCTTAACTTAATTCTGCTATAGGTTATTCCTACTCTCTCGCTTTGATCTCTCTGTTCCCCGCCTCACTCTAGAGAATCTGGGGTGTCTTCTAGTAGGAAAGAAGCCCAGGCTAATATAAAACTATTACAGAGTACCAAGGTTACTTTGTCACTTTCTTTAAGATTTAAGAATAATGATGAAAAATAGCATATACCACTACCATAACCAAGCCTATCTTTGTTATTTTATGGTAACTTATCAGGAGAGAGAAATAATCGTTAAACGTAAGCACAATGTAACCTCGTTTCAAGGGCTGGAAGCCTAGACTGAACTGCATACCAGTGCTTCCTTGAGAATTCAATCAAGCAGTGCGGGGAGGGCACATGGTGTTGAAGATGTGATGCCTCTGGCATGTGGCAGATCAAGGTTAAAGTCACAGCTGTGATCTTTACCACCTGTGTAAACTTGGGCCACTTACTTTATTTATATCAATAAGCCTCATGTTCTTTAGCTGTAAGATGGGGATAACAACATTTTATGTCATAGAGTTATCTTTAAGGATTAAAAGATGTTTATAAAATAAACTTTACAGAGCACCTAACACAGTTCCTGGCCCGTGATAAGCACTCCACAAATTGGGGTGTTAAAAACAAAACATACCTCTAACTTAATAACCATTGTGGGTGAACACATTTAAAAAAAATTTTTTTTTTCACTTTCCCGCCATTTGACATGTAATTCTCATTTGATCTGAACTCATCTGAACTAAAACAAAAAATGAAGACGAGTATTAAAACCAAGGGGAATTCCATACCTAGAAAGGGACCTTCCCAACCGTACTGCCATCTCACACAAGGGCTTGCTTTTCTCTCGAGAGCGGTAAGGGACAAAGGAAAAAATGGCAGCTGCCACAGGCCTCGAACAAGAGAAAGGGCTCAAGTGGTTAGCTCTTCTTTCTCTAGAAACCCAGGACAGATAAAGGTGTCCTGTACCCATAACGCTCAGTCCCTCCTCTTGTATTAAGCCAACGGTACCTAACTTTTAACATACTGAGGAAACTAAACGGCCATGTGGTAGCAAAGTGAGACTCTAGCCAGGAATAAGAGGGAACCTTGTTTTTAAATTTCTATAGTACGCTTGACACTTTTCACCCCTGATCACACTCTATCACCTCTAACACGGTACTGGTATTGGATTATCAAAATCATGGGAAGCTTTTTTAATAATTCCCATCCTTACTACTTAAATCTGCAGGCTCAAAATACTGTCTGCATGACTAATCCATTTGGGAAGACACACACGTCCCTCACAGGACAGGAAGAAGAGGGGAAAGCCCTGTTTATAGCAACCATGAATGTGCGTCTTCAGAGGACGGGATTAATAGTCCTGATAACTCAACTTGTTCTTGTACGTTTTAAATCCATCCCTTTATGAGACGAAGGTACTCCTTACTCTGCCAGACCGAGGATGGTTTCTCGTTTGTACTGGTCGTCTGCAGTAAACCGCTGCACATCCACACCCTTCCGCAGGCCCTGGAGGATCTGAGCCTGAGTGAAGTCCAGGAGGCGTTCGTTGTAGTACTGCAACTGCTTGGTCAGTGCAGCGAGCTCCTCGGGCCAGGCTTCCTGCCCGTATCGAGTCACATGCCTGGTGACCATCTTGATTAGCTCTTTGGGGTCGGCCTATGAGTAACAAAAAGACTAATTTAAAAAAAAAAAAAAAAAAGAGTAACAGTGGGAAGAAGATCATGTCTGCCAGGCACCTGTTTGACCCTTCACACTGCTGCCATTCAATCAAGGCTGACAACCACCCTTAGGAGTCAACTGCAGAGGCGGCACATTTTGCAGACCACAAAGACGGGACACAGAACTGACTCTAGGAGCGGGTTTCTGGACTCCCGCTCTGCTCTTCCGCCTTAAAAATCTCCACCCACTTAAAGAATAATGTATGCTTGCTTTTCCAACTACCATCATCCTATATCAGATCTCTTCCCCAATTATCTGATCATTTATAATAATTCACCCTGGAAGTAATTTTTATCATCAGTGCCCCTAGATAAATTTTCTTTGGACCATCTAAGTGTTCTCAATAACAAAGAGCTGCAGTTCAATGATTCCACGAGAAGTGCCTAAATAGCTAGGTAGAAGAATGTTTTCTTCAGGGATAAGTGAGGGGAAAAAACCCCATCCCTGTTCCTGAAATCATAAATTTTTCTAGTTTCATAAGAAAGTATGCAACCAATTTTCACTCTGCTCAATTTGGGGCTCAATGGGATACTGTTCCTTAATTCTAGCATTTTCTTTAACCACAATACAATTATTCCAACAGAACAAAACCCAGAACTGAACAGCTGACAGGAAAGGAAAATAAGTGGTTAACCAACCACGTTTATTTATATTAAAGTTGGTCCGGGTGTCAACAAAGCAACAGCAATGCAGCCATGATTCTGGAGTTACCTAATATGTGAACAACATGAACTCAATCCCTCCCAATTTCTGGGAAAATATGGCGCATATTTTAATACCAGCAAATTAGGAAGAAAACTCCAGAATCTACCTCTGGTTCTCAGAAACACATCTAATTACCGTAAGCCATCAGCATTTCTAATGTGTAAGCCATTATTCTGAGCTACACATGAGATTTGTCAATGTCGAGTCCATATTACCTAACCTAGCCTGACATTCTCTCTTGATCCTATTAAGGAACAATCTGGGAACACCGATAAAAACCAATTAAAGAAATCTTCTTGGATTCCAGCAGGTGGATTTAAGAAAAAGTCAACCTTACTCAATTTTTCCCCTACCCCTAGGCAGACAGAGTCTTACTCTCAAAAACCACAGATACGTGTCTCAAGTCAAAAGACGTGGGTTTGAAAACTAATGCTCCGAAGTAAGCAGCTATAACACCATCTGTCATTCATTCAACAAGTATTTTTTGTGCACCTATTATGTACCAGGTGATGTACTAAGATGTGACCCTTTCCTCCAAGAATTCAGTCTATGAGGAGAGACGATCAAGCAAACAATTATAAAATGGTGTGATACAAGTAAGCACAGGGTGCTATGGGAATACAGAGGAGTGGGACTTGGGCACATATCAAGGAGGTCTTCTTGGAAGAGTTAATTTCTAGGCTAACTGCTCAGGTATCAGAAGTAAAAAGGCCAGCAAAAAAATAGGGAGACAAATTCTGGTAAAGGGGAGAGTATGTGCTAAGCCTGGATGGCTAAGACCTGATGGGAAGATGGAGTGAATAAAGCTGATCTAACTGCAATTAGAAGTGATTTGGGAATAAGCTGCATACGGCTGGTACTTCTGGCAATGGATATAGGCGAAGGAGAGCCCATGCCTCAGCCCTTAGTGCCTCTATGGCTGTCATTTAACCCAACCCCCTCCTACTTACGGACTGAAGCCCTGAGGCACCACCCTGCACCGCCCACCGGGGCAAAGCCCCCTCTGAAGCTGTCTGGTAGAGGGACGCTGCTGGGGGCCAGCCAGCCCGTCTACACCGGCTCTGCACCCTGGTGCGCTCTGTTGTTGCCTGCTCTTCTCACACCTCATCTAGATAGCACTCTCCTGCCTAGGAAGAGAGAGAGCAGGAGCAAATATCCAGTGACCAGGGTTTCAGGGCAGCAGGAGAGCTCTTCTCTAGGTGTTCTTTCAGGGAGCTCTTTGTGTCGGTTTGGCACTCCACCAGCAAACCCACGTTCATCAAAACTGTGAGGAAGGCTTCCTTCCATATACACTCTGACCCTGTAGTTTCAGGCGAAAGTCCTCAGCCTCCAGTTGCCCGATGTGCTTTGCAGGAGAGGCTACAGCCAGGCCGTCCATCTCTGGGTGTGACTCCCACCCCCACTCGTGCAATCGACCACCACCCCTCGCCCAAGGGTTTCTCACAGCTATTGCTCCACATTCATTTTTTCACTTTTTGCTTTCCGGCATCTCAAGGACTTGGTCCCTGTATTGGGAGAGTGGACTATATATGTGATCTCATTTCTATTCTCTTTGTATGAAACAAATCCCCAAACCAGGTAGAGAGTTAAGCTCCAAAATGGCAGCACATACCAATAATGAGCATAATTGCTAATACTAACATTTACATTGGCTTTTCTTTATCTTATAGAGAGTTTCAAGTCTCCACATACAACCTTCATTTTCATATGTGGCAAAAAATACCTATTCTCTCCTTTTGCGAATGAAGAAAATGGCATGGCAGAGTGTAATAAGCGTGGACACAGAGAAGTTACTAGCTGGATGACCTTGTGCAAGTTACTTAACAACTACAAATTTGATTGTCTCATCTATAAAATGGCAATATATATAGCTTGCATGGTTTCACAAAGCCTAAGAGACCATATATATACATACACACACACACACACAAAATACACAAACCAAGACCTGGCCTTTAGCAGGTGCTCCAAAAATGAAAGGGATTATGGAATTTACTCAAAGGTATACACCAGTTACACTTTAATTGTACCTCTACTGCATACTTTACATTGCCTTCTCTTATAAGTATTAAAACACAGCTTCCAGCAGGCAGAGACCATGGGTACTTAGTGGATTTGTCTTTCCTAGAGCACATTAGAGTTTCTTGAACAAATCAGGTGTGGAGTAAAACGGAGACACACTGAACAGCAGTTGTAGCTTTTAAGTTAGTAATACTAGTTTATATTCCAGATCCTTCAGTTAGCAGAGATGCAGTTTGGGGCAAGTTACATCATGTCTCTGTTTCCTGATCTATAAGAGAGTCAACAAGCACACCATCCTCGTGGTTTGTTGGGAGGCACAAATAAAATATTTTAGAATGTCTTTTTCTCTATTATTATATGAAAGAAAATTGGGCCCAGAGCTTACTCCCAAGAAACTAAAACTAGTGATTGTCAAAGATGTACACATAAACAACTCGCAGAAGGCGCCTGAATATAAGAACCATTATAGAATCACAAACAAGAATGCTGGAAACTCCTTAGAGGGAGCAATGGACACTTCTGACTCTTCTGGGGCTCAGTTTCTTCAGATGTAGAACAAAGGAGTATCACAAGATGATCACCTTTCTAAGGCTAAAATCCTATGAATGTATAAGAATTCAAACATGAAAATAAAATAAAACCTTGTAAATCCCTCCAGGTGTGGAACTGGGGAAGTTCTACATCTCATCTCATTGATGCCTCCACTAAACATCAGAACAGATTTCTTTGTTAAAAATACAATTTCAGACCAACAAATTATAGCCAGTAGGCCCCTACACAGTTTAAACAACTTTCATCCCTTCTCCTTTACTAAGTAGAAATTGTCTAGCCCCTCTGAATAATTTTTACTTCACATTCTCTGTGCATCAAATGTGTTCACTTTTCTAAGAAACATTTAAGAACAAATACCTAATATTTCAGTCTTCGGTATGGAACAGACATAGTGCTAAATATATATGAACTGAATCTCATTTAATACTAACAATCTTGGGACACCAGAGTCTACTAGTACTATCCTCTTTAAGATGGGTAAGGAGGTGAGTAGCTTGACTAAGGCCCTGCAGGGTAGGTGGCAGGGCAGGATATGACTCCCAGGCATAATGTCGCCCAAGAACCAGCCCTTTATATTTGTTGTGCAGGGAGGGGTATCTCTTAAAATTATAAGAATCTTGATAAGATCAATGTACACATAGCTCCCACCAAATGTAAATGAGATTTGGCATTTGAGTCCTTTTACAGACGATCAACTTTCAATGATGGACTTAATGCTGTCATTCTATATTACATCAGGATTGACCTATTTTTTTAACACAGACATTCTCCCTCTCATCCCTTTTACACATATACACACATGTGTAAATACAAATGATCACAGAGGACACACGATGGTAGGTGTTCAACTGGAGATCCTGGTTTGAGCTGTGTTTCCAAGCATTCTGTCTTCTCTAAGAATAACGGAGAGAGATTTAGAACACAAAGATGCTAGAATATCATTTTCTGTTCAACCTCTTGATATAAATATATCTCCTTTTAAATTTCCATCCTAATAAGGTGGTGAAAAGGGGCATTCTATTAATTCCTTGATGATAGGTCTTGAAGGTTATGGATCAAACATTTGTTAAATGTGTAGGAATATTTTCAATACTTTGATTTATTGGGTAAAACATAACACTAATTCTTTAAAAATCTTCCCAAAACAAAGAAAATTAGCTATGAGGAAAAAACATAGGAATTGGCATCAAAGAACCTGGACTGCTGGTTCCTCCTTCCTGAGCTTCAGGTTTTCCATTATTAAAACGGAGGCAATTTCTCTCTGAGAGACTCTTCACAGAGACTGAATGAGAGTAGATGGATGGGCATGTTGTGAGTTCCGGCTTTCCGTGCAAATTTCTCGTCTTACCATCATCACTACTAGCTTCTACCCCTTCCCTCAGGAAGTTTACTGGTCATGATTACTTCCAATGTATGATTTAAATTTTAATAATAATTCTTCCCCTGAGCTGATCACAATTTCTCTAAAAATATTCCAAAAGCATCCTCTACGCAGCCCAACACTTCATTTCATACATTCATTCATTCATTCACGGCACAAGGGTACCGCATTAAAGTTTCTAAAGCACTTTTGCGTGATTTTCATTTGACCCTCATACCAACCCAGTGATGGGCACAGCAGACTGCTGTTGCTGTTTTACAGATGCCAACCTGCATGGCAGGCGTCCTGAGCTGGGGTCCTGCAGCGAGGACGTGAGCCCAGCCCCCTGGCCTCTGGCCTCGGGGGCACCCCACTCCATCAGGCCCTTCCTCCCTATCCTGCCAGTGGGGCTCCCCCAACGCTACACATCCAGACTCACACCTGAAGTCACTAATTTCTGTGTGCAGAGTATATTCAAACCTCTCTCCCTCTCTTTCCCGCCTAATTTCAATGATATGATCCATGGGTATGAAAGCTCCTGGCCTCTAAGAAGCTTTTGAAGGACGTTATGGGTAGCTTCAGAATCTCCCATATTTGGTATCAAAAAGATACTGCAAAAACTGAAAACATAAAAAGGCATCAAAAATTTTAAAAGTGTAGAGAGTTAAATTACTCTAATTTTTTCCCCCAAATTTGGCAATGCAGTTCTTCTATGGGGTGAAAAAAAAATACGATTTCTTTAAAGAATATGGTCAAGTCCCTGTAAAAACAAAATGTACATAAATATTTATGACACCAAAATGCTGGATGACTTCATCTACTACTTACTAGAAGAGGTAATAAATCCATTCAGGCTTAATAGTCTCCATTTCTTGGTAATATTGTTTGGAAAGTTTTGAACAGGTGGTATGTTTCCCCTCTAGGGTTGTTATTTGCTTGAGATAATTTTCTACTTCGTATATTCAATTAGTAGCTTAAGAAAACACATTTTAGAAATAGTTTACCATAAAGTTTTGAATTTCATCCCCTGCTGGGCTTGCTTCTCTAGCATATAAAACTAAAAGACACGTTTCCATTTTTAACTGATTTTATTTTCTGAAACTTTTTAAAAAGAATGATAGAGAAATCACACTTCAAGATGCATTTATGTGGGGATGGATAAATTAGGAGTTTGGGACTAGCAGAAACAAACTACTATATATAAAATAGATAAAGAACAAGGTCCTACTGTATAGCACAGGGAACTATATTCAGTATCTTGTAATAACCTATGATGGAAAAGAATATGAACAAGAATATTTATGTATGTGTGTGTATGTATGTATAACTGAATCACGTGTGTACACCAGAAACTAACACAACATTGTAAATTAACTATACTTCAATTTTTTTAAAAAGATGCATTTACAATAATTACAAAGGTAAGATATAAATGAAAAAAAAATCAAGGTACAGAAAAATGTGTATAGTTTACTCATATTTGCATAAAAAGTTATTACATAAATACGCATATCCTTAAACTATTTCTGGAAGTAGACAAAAGGGAAATACTTTTTGTTTTATCCTATTTTCATCATTTGAGGTTTTTTGTCATGTGTGCATTAACATAAAAAGTTAATTAGGACAAATACTAGAAGAGAAAATTCTCTGCAAGTGACCATTTGCCAATCATCATTATAGGTCTCTAAAAAGAAACATGAACGCCCAGTGGGCTGCTCCAAAGCTCATCCAGGTTTGCTGCCGGGTGTGGCTGACTCGGGATGTGCTTCCCGTCAAGATGCACATGCTTTTTATCAGAAATAACACCACAAATTATATCAGTACTTTTATTCAAACCTAGTAATCTACCTAAGTTATCATTCTAGCAGCTCAGAACTACAGGGGGTGGAAAGAGAAAACGTGAAAATAGAAACAAGCTGAACTGACAATCAAGTGGAAGCTAAGCTTCACAGAGTGTTACTATGTGTGGACAACGAATTAAAACCACTTTGATTTCAGTTTCCAGGATGATCCATCAGGGGTTTGTCATATCTAATTCCAAGCCCAGCAGTGCCGTTTTATACAGGGGGAGATGCTGAAAAGACTCAAAGAATGAGTCATTAGGTAGTCAACGGACAACGCAAACATACTTAAAACGTCCAGCTAACGTGCCCATCCGTGAGGGGTCAGGACTCCAAACTGTAAAACTGAAGGTTGTCCGAACCACAGCAGCTGGAATGATTCCTCAACTTATTCACATGCCAATAAAACAGTCACTGAGTAACTGCAGTGGGTGAAGTCCTGGGGGTTCAGCGAAGATGGGATTCCTGCCCTCGACAAGATTACCACGTGGCGAGAAGACAGACATGCATCAGCTGCCACAGCCTAAAAGAACCACTCCAGTGGGTGTCTGGAGGAGAGCCGTGAGAGACGGAAATTAACTATACTACAACTTTAAAAAAAGATGCATTTGCAATAATTATAAAGGTAAGATATAAATGAAAAAAAAATTATTTCAGGCCGGTATCTGCTGAGGCAGCAGAGGAGAGCTCTTTTGAGCTCAGACTTACCTATTGATAGTGGGAAGAAGAAGGAGGTATTTCAGGCAGGAGAATTACATCTGCACAGGCACAGAGGTGTGGGAATGGATGTTAAATTAAGAGGAATATACATTCTGAACAGCTGGAGCGTAGACTTCAAATGAGCTAGTGTCAGGGTCACGGCCGGCGGGGTGAGGAACAGCCGGCAGTTCTCCGAGGGGCTTCCCTGCCACACACGGGAGCAGCGATTTTAGCCGGTAGCCACCGCAGAGCACGTGAAAACATCCTCCTGGGAATGACCCGTTAGGAACGGTGAGCCAGAGATCACTCAGGTCCGAAACACAGGGACACGCTGCTTCCGAAACAAAGCTCGGGCGGCAGCACATCCAAGTAAAAGGCAGGTGAAGACCGGGATCAGGAGCTCTAAGTGACAGCTGTCACCTTCTCCCGGAGCAACCCTGAGCAAGCAACCACATTTCTGTGTCTTACTTTCTGCAACATGGGGCTGCTCGGCGGATCAAGCGGCAGAAGGAATGTGAAAGGTACTAAGACAGCCAATGCCTTCCCAGGGTTAGTCTGACCTTCCTGCTGTCCCCTGACAACTCCCGTTCACAAGCCCCCACGCAGCCTGCCACTGTCACCCCCCTCCTGACACCTTCCCAGCCAGAGAGAAGAGACCCCACCCGGTCACAATGAAGTCTGGTCACAGACTCTAATTCTATGCTTTTCCTCTGCAGTCAGGCAACACTTCTGAGCTATGAATTTTATAGCATGACATTTTAATACTTTCTTAAATATTTTGTGAAAAAACACCACAGTACATATGATGGGACAGGGATACCTCAATTCCTCTGTTACAGATCCCACCCCTCCATCTGGAACATTCTTCCCCTCCATCTTTCTGGTGCTATGCTTTCTGGTGCTATGCTCGTCCTTTTCGTTACTCAAAGGTCACCTTCTCAACTGAGGTCTTCCCTGAGCCTGTTTAACTTATATTCTACACACACAGTCCTTAACTTTCTTCTTTGTTTTCAAAGGTCTTATCACAATCTAATAAAGTATACATTTTATTTACTTATTTTGTTTATGGTGCCCCTTCCTCAGTGGAATGTAAATCTGAAAAGGGCAACGGTTTTTACATATACTTTGCTCACGACTGTCTCCCCAGGATCTAGAATACTCCCTGGCATAAGTAGTCATCTGACAAACATTTGATAAACACACACATAATTCAATTATTTCCTATGTACTGAAGAATTATTAATTTTCAGTAATCCACCCAGGGAACATTTGTTTACTACCCTTGATATTTCAGGTCCTGCTCTAAGCAATGAGGAAAACAATAAATACAACACAGACACTGGTCTCGAACAGCTCATTTTCTAGTGAGATGAAAGTAGATAAATTCAAAGTAACAGAGTGTACACGTTATGAGGTAAGTAAAGGGCAGTACAAACGTGCATAGAAGAGCATCCAACACAGCTTGGGAGCACGACAGAATGTGGCAAGTGGTAGGAACCATGCCTTGGTGACGTAAGACCTGAACCAAGTGCTAAGCAAAGAAATGCTGGGGAAACATTATAGGCAAAAGAGGACAACATACCGAATGCAAAGAACAGAGAACACACGGGCTGGTTGAGAAATTTAAGCAGCTTGGTATGGCTGGAGTGAAGGAACATGAAGTTGCAGAAACAGACAGAGGCCAGACCACCTTGCTAGGGCAACAGGAAATCACTGAAGGACTGCAGACGCAAGGGAGGATGACCAGACCTCCATTTTGGAAAGGCTTCTCTGACAGATGCTTGGAAAAAGATGCAAAAGCAACAAAAAGGAAGAGACAATGACGTTGGATTGCATTTTTCACTCTTCATCTCGCCTTTCAGACCGACAACCAAATACTTGCCACAGAGTTGCCAAGAAGTCTCTGGAGAAATTAGCTGGCTTGTGACCTAGCCGTGTGCCATCTTAATGCTATCAGAGGGCACATCTGTTTCTGTTTGGAGCAGCTGAGACATTAGAAGTCATGTGTTGAGGCATCACCACTGGGCCACATGAACCTCGCTGGCTTCTATTTGCACTAGGCTTTAATGCTGCTTCCCGAAGCAATGACCCTGACCAGCAGCTGCCTTACACTACTGGGCCCAGAAAGGGAATGGCTACAGGTGTCAGGAACCACATCACAGGGTGGGTGAGTATTCCAACAACCAGGAATCCGAGGCCAAGGCCTAAGGTGAGGCAGGAGACCTCCAAGGGACATCTTCAAAGGAAAGAACAGTTTGACAGGAGAACGGTGACAGGAACAAGACCAAGAGCTAAAGGGCAGTGATGGTGGGTTGACATAAGATGAAAGGAAGAAACAGAAATTGGTGTAAAGGGTAGAAAAGGGCAGGAATCCGATTTCATTATTCTTCACACTATAACACCAGGCTCTATGTCCTTCACAGCAGGCAGTCAATAAATGCTGGATCGATGAAAGGATGTGCAAAACATAAGACCTGAAAATAAAACACTCATACTTTCCGTTGGGAATACAGAAGAAACCAAGATGGACACACCTTTACTTCTAACCCTCATCTGTCAATGTTCTACTTCCTCTCTCTGCACGCTTTAGTCACAGAAATCTTAAGTGGGGTTTCTTACAGAGCGACTTCAGTATCTGAAGTAGGAAACAGTGACAGCCAGATAGAAAAGCTGGGATGGAATTTAATGGTCTTCTCCTACCTTACCTCTCTCAAAGACAATACAGGATCTGGGACTTTTAATTTTTGGTTCAAAGTAATTTACTATCGGGGAAAACAGGAAAAATACAGACTGTACTAGAATTTTCCTTCAAGAGGACTACTTTAAGTTTTTAGGTAATGAAACCGAAGATCAGGCCAAAACGCGGCTCTGCAGCCAGCTCTTTGGCTTCTGTCGCAGTCTGAACGTGTGGTCTGTGGGGCGAGGGGTCCCAGTCCTCTCACCTGCAGCTCCTCTAATCCACCTTTACGTAACGGTCTCACATGGATTTACGGTAAGTGGTGAGTTCGCTGAGGTCAGACAGCCATAACCACCTTCTCATCTCAAGACTCGCTCAGAGGCCACGGCACACATAAGGTGCTCGGGGCGGGGTTTAGGGCTAGACCAGCTGACCGAGTGGCCTTTCAATCCTCTGTATTCGTGAAAGGTGGAACATAGTGTTGGGCACGCAGTGTGACCTTAACACAGATTACACACATGGAAATAGTACACACTACATGGGAGTCCTGAGCCAATTATCCAGCACTTGTGTACGTACTACTGAAAAGATAAGGACATTTAAAAGCAGACACCAGCAAATGCCATGAATACTCTTTGCCAGCCATCCAATTGAATGGAATAAGAAAGACATTAAGTAAGTACACTGTTCCAGAAATAAACCTGCCACACTTCCACCTATATAATCACTTCTTTCCCTCAATTTATAACACAGTAGGTCAATTCCTTATTTCACATAAAAACATCCCTGTGATATAAAAGCAAATCAAAGGAAAATTACTAGAGTATAGGATAAAAGTACCGTACAAAGCAGCAGTAGCTATCGAAAACAAAAAAATAAATTCAAAATTTCCGAAATAAAGTAATATATCAACTGGCTAAAAAAAAAGAAAGAAACAGTCCTTTTCTTGGTCAATTTCATCCTAATATACCTATTCCTGAGAACAATACCCACTGACGATGATGAAGCCCTTGGGAGAGTAATCTGCGTGGCAGAGGGTTCCCCCACCCACCTTCCTCTTTTTAAATAAAAACTGATGCATTGCAGCTCTATTTACAATAGCCAGGACATGGAAGCAACCTAAGTGTCCATCATCGGATGAATGGATAAAGAAGATGTGGCACATATATACAATGGAATATTACTCAGCCATAAAAAGAAATGAAATGGAGGTATTTGTAATGAGGTGGATGGAGTTAGAGTCTGTCATACAGAGTGAAGTAAGTCAGAAAGAGAAAAACAAATACAGTATGCTAACACATATATATGGAATCTAAGGAAAAAAAAAAAAGGTCATGAAGAACCTAGTGGCAAGATGGGAATAAAGACACAGACCTACTAGAGAATGGACTTGAGGATATGGGGAGGGGGAGAGGTGAGATGTGACAGGGTGAGAGAGTGGCATGGACATATATACACTACCAAACGTAAAATAGATAGCTAGTGGGAAGCAGCCACATAGCACAGGGAGATCAGCTCGGTGCTTTGTGACCATCTGGGGGGGTGGGATGGGGAGGGTGGGAGGGAGGGAGATGCGGGAGGGAGGAGATATGGGGATATATGTATACGTATAGCTGATTCAGTTTGTTATAAAGCAGAAACTAACACACCATTGTAAAACAATTACACTTCAATAAAGATGTTTAAAAAAAAAAAAAACTGATGAATGAGAGCCATAGATTTTGCCACGAATGGAATGTTTTCACATACTTACAGGTTCTTAGATATGTTTTGGATGGTGGAGGCAGCTAGAACTTTGATACTCATGTGAAATTATTTCTCCATAGCCTACTTTGGGTCGGGGAGGAAGAATCCTGCCTCAGTAAAAACTGAACCTTGGATTTGTACACAGAGTGGATTTGAAAGTCTGATCTATTTGCTTACCTACTCCTAAAGTGGTAATTCTCTTAAAATGTCCAGTATAAAAAGGAAATAATTTCCAAACGCTGATGACTAAAGGTGGTGTATACAAGTAAACCTACAGGGCTTCCATTTTCCAGCGGCATCTGGAACACTTCCGTGTCCACAAAACAAGGCACATGTAACTTGAGGCCACGCTTAGGCGCTCTCACTCAGAAATTAACAATAAAGTTAAATAAAAGTGTCAGAAGCTTGGTGGCAAGTAGGCACAGTGTATCTCAACATTTCATCTGCATAATTACTACTCTCATATCTCTCTGGCTTAAAAATAAATAAAAGTGCAGCACCGTTCAAAGAACTACATTGCCTACTGTCCTAAATTAGACAGAGCCACCTTCCTCTTGAGAAGTGAGTTAAAAAGCCAACTCTCCATTTCTCCTCTCCTTTAGCCTTTCCTAAGAATGCTGTAACATAAAATAAATGACAGAAAAAAGTTAGGGGATGAATCAGCATTCACAATAAATATTAGAAACTCTACTTCTTAGTAATTCCTGGAAAAGCAACTACGTCTAACACAGAAAAGGCAAAGGCTGTCAGCCACTGGGAATACAAAGCACTCTGAATACAAAGCGCATCAGTCCCTCCAAAGAGGTAAACGTGTTTGAACCACTTTAGCAAAGCTTAACCCTGCTCATTAACAAAGTGGAAACCATGAGGACTCACCCTGTAGAGAGGATGGCACTTGTCCCTGAAACACGGAGCCAACCGGGCGTAGATCTGTAGGCTATAGTAATAGGCTGCCAGCTGGAGAGAGAGAGCAGAGTGGGACCGCTTTTCAAAGCACCTGTTGGCGTCTAACACCTAGAAAGGAGCACGAGAGAAAGAGCTCAGCTGAAAGGAAATTAGCACAACCATCATAAACCATTATATTTCTAGTTCCTTACTGTAGAATTTTGGTTCAAAGCCTCTATCATATCAACTCAAGCTCAAGCTCATCTTAATGTGACTACATTAAAATTCAGAAGACATTATAATGGCAGATCCTATGCACATGAAAGTCGATTTTAAAATCAACATTTCGGCTAACGTTGCAGAATTTACTTTCCGGGTACTGACCACAGTCCTTCCATCTTGCAAGAACAACAAGAAGGAAGTGAAACATATGATAAACAATTTACTGGTGAAAATCCCCAGTAAAGGCTTTTAGTCTATTCATCTTTAAGTCCTTCTTTCTTGGTAAGGGTAAACTTACCTGTGGTAAGGCAAGGAGATAAGCAAGAGCCAAGGTCATATCATTTGGTAAAGCATCGCTTGCCAGCTGCAAGAGAACTGAATGTAGAAAAAACATATATATATTGCATTATTTTATTAGAGGATCCATGTGACATTCATAGTTACTAAGTGTCATGACTTTAGTCCTTTGTGATTTCAACAGTAATTCGTTTCAGAGAACTCTTTAAGATCCTTTATGAAAGTCTATTCAGCACCATAGAAATAACAGACTATATGAAACTATGGTAAATGATAACCTTGTCTTAACTCAAATTATGCTGTTACTTACACAAGAGAAAACCCTATTAGTGCAGCTACAAAGTCTAAGTGCAAATACATCAGTGAGGATGGTTTCTGCCAGCTAATCTTTTGGTTTTCAAGACCCAGACCAAGCTATAAAATTCTGGATATCAATGACAGCTACTGTAGAAAATGACCATCTGAGCATTAACGATGAGAACAACACAGCCTTTTGTGAGTGCAGATTTAGGATAAATCTTTTGATTACTACAATTACGATACATGGTTTTGTTTGTTCTCTTCACCACACTCCACAAAAAGAGAACCAGTCTCTTGCTTTGATTATAGAACACCTTAAAATATCCCAACCATCTACAACTTTTCCACAAAAATTTTTATATAAGCAACGACCTATCAATGTCATGGCTTTAATAAAGGAGAGAACACTGCCCATAACATCTGTGTTTATATCCATTTTATATTAATAAGGAGGTATTCCATTTAGGGTCTTAAGTGACAAATACCAGGTAGTCACTGTAATCACAATGTAAGTCTTTTATTTTTAAAGAACGGACTCTCCTAACCTTCACTAAGGAAGGTAAACAGTATTTAAATAATTCAAAGTAAATATTTCACTTTGTCAATACACCATATAATTTTTTCCCAGAAGATTTACCTTCCTAATTGTGTCTTACTTGAACTAAAATTTAAAGCCACTCATATAATCTGAGCTTGGCTGACCATCTGAGCAGGGGGGTGGGTGTGCAGTGAGGAGCCAGGTGTAAGCGGCTGAAGCGTCAGAGGATGACCTAAAACTCAGCACGTTCTGCGCGTGATTTACGGGGGAAGAAACTGAGCTTTCTCCACTGTGCCTCTGCAAAGAGTTCTCTAGATACGCATTTCCTCTGTGTTCTCCAAATCTCATAAACCAACTTGGACCACCAGTCAGCTTCAGGCCTCCCAAGGCATTGTACTGTTTTAGAGATGTTTTCTGATCAAAAGCTGCTCATTTCAAGGCCCGTTTCCACATTCAGCCCTTCACTCAGTATCAATGAGAACTTTCTCTGAACCCGATATTGCTCTAAATAAGAATCAGAGTTCCTGCACTTTCAGAGCAAACACACTAAGACCAGAAAAAGTCTTCAAATAAATAATTTAAAAATACAATGCAAAGGGCCCAAATCAAATTTTATACAAACAAGTATGAGAGCAAAGAAGAGTTATAAAATCGCCGAATGTATTCTAGAACACTATCAAAACTGAAGGATGAAGGAGTTAAGTTATACATTTTGGACAACAGAAGATGAAGGAAGAAGCATGTAAGCTTAGTCTGCTGAAAATCCTGTACTTCTGAGAAAGATTTACTTAGAGTCTAGAACTTGCACACCATACAAACACACATAGAAACACACACACCACCCCAGGGCTGCCATTTTGGCTTATGTCTGCCTTATGTACTTTACCATTTAATACCTGCCCAGCTCTCCGCGGGACCTTTCATTTGGAGAAAAAACAAAATCCAATAGTTTCACATACTAATAATTCTTCCCTATTAATTGTCTTTCTTTTTTGCTTTTTTTATGAGATGACCTACAACTGAACCTTATTTAGTTTTTTTCCACCCCCGTTCTTATTTTCTTCAGATACTTCCCTTCCTTATGCACAAAAGAGGCCAATTTTCGAACAAGTATATCTAAACCCGCTCATCAAAAAACAGCCCTGTCTCCTCAGGGCTCAGGAGCCCTTATTTCAAGTGAGTGGCTGAGGCTCCAGCTAGCAGAGGACCACCCCCTCTCCCTCTCAGAGTTGTGGTCAGGGCCGGTCTGAGGCCTGCCTGGGAAAACCAGTCCCAAGACTGACTATCTTCCAGTCAGACCTTTTTTTTTTTTTTTAAATCCTGTCATCAACTCAATCTTTCACTCCATTTAATGTGCATTTGGCTATTTCCAAAAACCAAAGCACCCTCAAGGGATGAAAAAATATGCTACCACTGAAGATTTTTCCTAAGCATATGCTACAGATCCTGAAGGAAATTGCAAAAGGAAAACAACCCAACAAAAAACAAAAAAGAGCCACGACAGCATGGTTGGAACAAACGCATAGTTCCCAGAAGACACCTTTGAGAGACAGAATCTGCATCTGGATACGTAAGTTCCAGTAGGTTTATTTTTTAAATAGTTATATTATTTCACAGATACAACTCACAAGATGGTCACTAGCATTTCTTGAACATATATCACTGAATACAAAGCTTTCAGCAGGCAAAAGAGAAAAGAAATAGTTAATTTCCACGAGCTAAAAGTAATGACAAAAATCACCCTCAGAGGAGTCCAAAGAATCATCACTGTTACTTTCACCAAGCAGTGAAAATAATCACTTTAAAATACAAATATTTGCTCCAAGTGAATAATATCCACATAGGTTTTATTTCACATATACAAATGTGTTCATCATTTCAAACTTTTCTGCATTTTCTAATGCTTTGACACTGGGGGGGTCGTGACGATCCTGGTGAGACTGCCCTCCCAGGGCTAGTCACTTGGCAGGTAGAGCAGGCGGCTTCCCGGTGAGCACGCCTTTGATCTACAAACCAACCAGTTCAGAGCCACTTCTCTGAACCACCCCCTCTCTCTCTGGCTTTTACACTACAGAGGCAATATTACCTCGCCCTGATCACCTGAGGGCCAGGCGCCGGTCAGCCAGAGACCATCCCATAGCCCAGAGTCCACCAGGTTATTCAACCTCTCCATCGTAAGCTTGCTCAAGCGTGCCTACCACACCTCTCCTGTTCCTTCCCACGAAAACCCATACTCTGGCCTCATGCCTTCTGCCTCCAGATGACCTGAGTGCCTCCCCATGTGGCCCCGGTGGCTTGCTGTGTCTTCTCTTTCTAGGGATTGGGGAGTATAAACTCTTCCTTCATGGCAATCATTTTCATGTCTGGGTGTCTGCCCATACCTGAATAAAACCAGACTCTGGGTACATTTCAGAACAACAACTACAACATCTATAAATGTACAATGAATCCCTGGCCTACAAAATCAGGCAGAATGATACAGCAGGAGGGGAACCATCTTCAGAACCAGAAAGTTACGGGATCAAAGCTAAGACCCACCACTGACTTACTGCACAAGGTTTTCCAGTTAATCGTTCTGTACCCAGTATCTTTCATATTTCTAAAAATAGTACACTATTCTCCCAGTGAGACAAACATAAAACCCCAGAGTCATCTTGGACTTTACTCTCCTCTCCGCTCCCAACATTCAGGCAGTCATCAAATCCTGTTGAATTATTTCTAAAGAACTCTTTCACACATACTTTCTATTTTCACTGCCACAAACTCTAGTTTAGCTTGTCAGTGTTCAAAACCTGGACTCTTTCAACAACCCCCCAACTCTACCTGATGCCTTCAGTCTTTCTCCTTCCAATCCATCCTTAAAATAGTAGTTTCATACTAACTTTATAGTAAAGTTCATTAAGTACTGTGTAGTCATGTCTCTCTCCAGCTGAAAACACATACACGCACACACACACAATCCTACCTTCAATGGTTTCCCATTCCCTAAAGAAGGAAAGCTAGATTTCTTATTTAGCCCTCAAGGCCTTCATAAATATGGGCCAGCTGTAACTTATGGTTTTAACTGATATTATCTCTACCCTATCCCCCAGCCAAATTAATCTGACATTCAAATGACCTATAATGCAAACTCTCTATAAAGAAAGTGCTCATGCCATTCCTCTATATAACAATAATAATAGTTATTATTATCGTAAAATGAAAATACCTATTTTAAAAAAAAAATCTGCTTTGATGAGCCAGATATGAGATAGATGCTTTGTATAAATTCGCTCTAAGTGCCACAAAAAACTCTGCAAAGAATACAGTATTAACTTGTTTTTACATAGGCTTGGAAAGTTATGTAAATCACCTAAACTCAGAAAGGCAGTTAATCTGTAAAGACAGTGTTATGAACCAAATGTTTGTGATTCCCCCAAATTTATATGTTGAAGCCCCAGCCCTCAACGTGAGGGTATTTGGAGATGGGGCCTTTGGGTAGTAATTAGGGTTAGATGAGGTCATGAGGAGTGGGATCCTCATGATGGGGTTAGTGCCCTTATAAGAGGAGACATCAGAGTTTACTTGTAAACACTCTACTCTCTCTCCCCCCTCCCTCCCTCCCACCCTCTCTCTCTGTCCTGATGTAAAGACACAGTGAGAAGACAGCCATGTGCTAGCCAGGAAGAGATCACTACCAGAACCCCAAAATGCTGGCACCCTGATTTCCAGTCTCCAAACCGTGAGACTAAATTTCTGTTGTTTAAGCCACTTGGTCTATGGTATTTTGTTATGGCAGCCCAAGCTGACTAATACAGACAGGAAACAAGAGATACAAAATAAGATATCTCTTCTTGTCAATATGTATCAGGCTGTCGACAGTACTATGCTATTGCGAGCAATGAACATATGCCATATTTCTCATGTGTGTGAATTCATAGGATAAATTCCTAGAAGCAGAATTATTAGGTTAAACAATACCCGCAGCCATAATTTTCATAGCTGTTGCCGAATTGCCACGTGTTTTTCAAATTCTCAATCTAAGCCAAGTCCTCATTGCAGCAACTCGACCAGGACTGCTATTTAGCTGGCACAACTCACCCACGTGAATGTCCATTTGGCCCATTTCTCAAGAGGCTTCTTGACATCTATTTCAACTACACAAGATGAAGATCCCTTAAGGTTGGGGTAAGTCCAAAATCCACTCCACAGGGTAAGCCTTCACTCATATGAATTGACTCCTCAGGATTAATCCTAAGAGAAAGGCACCTGGGCTGTTTCCCCTCTCTGGGGAACTATGACTCAGACTTTTGCCCCACTGCCATAGGATGAACTCCAGCGAAATCCAGAATAATAAATTCTATTTAAATTCTTCTGTGACTGGGTTCTGTTACTGGTACAGTCCTTGTGCAGATGAAAACTATAAACTCTGGATAAAGCACAAAAGGCAAGTATCGGAAGGCACTGGAGAGGCACTGAAAGCAGACAGAAACTGGAGGGTAGATGCCATTTGGAAAAATGAAATGGCACTGGTGATTTCCCATTTTTACAGCTTCTATCCTGAGGGCAAGCTCCTATCTGTTCCTTGCCAGGCAGGTAAAATTCAGATAGAGAACCTGAAGTCTTAAAGAACCACAGCCCAGAAAAACCACAACAGCTGACAAGTAAGAGAGGTCTGATAGTTTCTTATAAAACTAAACAAATCCATTATCTTTGGCCCAGCAATTCTACCCTTAGATAGTTATCCCAGAGAAGTAAAAACACAGGCCCACAAAAACATTGTACAAGAGTTCACAGCAGCTTTTTCATAATAACCATCAGCTGGAAAAAGCCTTCATGTCCCTTAACAGAAGAATGGGTAAACTGTGGTATATTCATACAATGGAATACTTCTCAGTCATTAAAAAACAAAAAAAGAGGGCTTCCTTGGTGGCGTAGTGGTTAAGAATCTGCCTGCCAATGCAGCGGACATGGGTTCGAGCCCTGGTCCGGGAAGATCCCACATGCCGTGGAGCAACTAAGCCCATGTGCCACAACTACTGAGCCTGTGCTCTAGAGCCCACGAGCCACAACTACTGAGCCCATGCGCCACAACTACTGAAGCCCACGTACCTAGAGCCCATGCTCCACAACAAGAGAAGCCACCTCAATGAGAAGCCTGCGCACCGCAATGAAGAGTAGCCCCCGCTCGCTGCAACTAGAGAAAGCCCCCGCACAGCAATGAAGACCCAACACAGCCAAAAATAAATAAATAAAATAAATAAATTTTTTAAAAAAACAACTTTGTTAAAAAAAAAAAGAGAGAGAGAAGAAAGAAAAAAAAACCTACTGATAGATGCAGATAAATCTCAAGTTTTACACAAAAGAATACATGCTGTATGATTCCACTGAATGAATTCCAGAACAGTCAAAACTAATCTACAGCAGGGGAAAATCCAAACATTAGTCACCTGACTGGGAGTGTGGGGTGGGGGTTTTCAGGAAAGAGGCACCAACTTTCTGGGGTGATAGAAATGTTCCGTATCTTGAGAGGAGTCAGGGTTACACAGGTGCTGCACTTGTCAACACTCACCAACCTTACGTCTACACTTAAGATTTTTGTATTTCATTGTTTGTAGATGTTATCTCACAAAAAAGTAAGAAATACTGACTCTAGTTAAAGATATGCACAGTGCAGTGTCAAGGGGTGAAGTGTAATCATGCCGACAACTTTGAAACGTGTCAGCAAAGAAGCTGGATTTGGTGGATGGACCAGAGCAAGTATAGTAAAATGTTCGCTGTAGAATCTAGGTGGAGAAGTATACGGGAGTTCACTGTAGAATTTTCTCAACTTTTCTGTGCATTTGAAAGTTTCCTTAATTAAATATCTGGGGAAGAAAAGAGAAAAAAATCCTCTCTGAAAACAGTGCCAAATGCTCAAGCTCCCCATCAGTTATTTTTTTTCCCAAATGGGGTTACCTGAAAGATCCTTGTAGACAAGTATACACGTGCCTCGTCTCCAGCACTAAGGCAGCTGAGTTTCCGGCCACACAAAGCCCATGACCTCCCCACTGCTCCAAGACTAGAAAGACCACAATCACTGGCATCGGGTATACCACAGTCCCCTACGTCCCCAGGTTGAAAGGGAAGAGATCATATCTCTTCCCTAATCCTTAACACAACTGTTGAAGTCATCTTGTGACATCTTCTTCCTCCATAGCCAGATCACAGCTCATCAGTCCCTACAACCCAGAACCCCTCCTGACTAATAACTGAACTGTTGAAGGCAACTGATGGTGGAGGGACCAGTGGGGAGGGGAGTGGGGAGAGACACGACAGCTGCCCGCACTTCACACCACCCAAACTTTCCCAGCAGCCCTCACTGAGGCTCAATTATTCTTGCAAAATGGAAATCAAGCCCCCACATACGGGAAGCTTCTCAGAGTTTGAATCTGTCAGCCATCTGATGCGACGCAGGACAAAATTATCAATGAGGATCTGAAGTAGACCAGATCCCACAGGGTTTCACTGGGATCCGCCAGATGTCAGGCTGGCCACAGACTGGGTCACAGTGATTTTACATTACCATTTAAGTTTCCCCCCCCCCAAAAAGGCCTGCCCTACATTTAGCAGTGTGTATGAATTTCATTTGCAGTGCTTATTCTCTAACCTTGAATACAATGCATTTTCTAAACAAGTTATACAGCCAAAATCAGATGAAATCTACGTGTAAGCCTCCAGGCACTAATTCTCTGCAAAGGAAGTGCCTCTGGAAAGCACTCCATGATAAATTTAATTCCAGAACTAAATTCACAGAGGAAGGCTGCCCATATTATTGATTTGGAAATCATTAGCCATTAAATCATTCATTTAGCTAAATAAATAATGATGAGTTTTCTTCAGCTAGTCTCCATAAAAACCTTTTCATCAACTTTATTAAAAAATTCTGAAAAGTCAGCTCATGTTGGGAAGTTTAATTTGTACCATGACCTACTTCTGAACCAAAGTCAGGAGTCACATTTTTACGATTTTTAATTTGGGTCATTTAACCTATATCATTCATCAAATCTGCTGACTTTCTGACAAATATTTGGTACTATAAAATAGCCAAAGATATCTGTCTCAAATATATTAGCATTATCAAGAGAAATCAAACATGGTGATCATTTTGTAATATACAGAAGTATCAAATCACTATGCTGTATACCAGGAACTGACAGTGTTGTAGGTCAATTATATTTCAAAAACAAGCAAACTCATTGAAAAAGAGATCAGATTTGTGGTTACCAGAGGCAGGGGGTAGAGGGACGGAGAATTAGATGAAACTAGTTAAAAAGCAGTACAAACTTCCACTTATAAATAAGTACTAGGAATTCAATGTACAACATGATTGATATATCAACACTGATGTATATTACATAGGAAAGTTATTAAGAGGGTAAATCCTAAGAGTTCTCATCACAAGGAAAAATATTTTTTTAATTTTTCCTTTACTTCCTATCTATATGAGATAATGAGTGTTCACTAAACTTATCGTGATAATCATTTCGTGACGTACGTAAGTCAGGTCATTACGCTGGACACCTTAAACTCATCCAGTGCTATATGCCAATTATAGCTCAATACAATTGGAAGGGAAAAAAAAGGTGTACACCATACATGTAAGGTTCATTCAACTCAGAACGCCATTTAACAGATGCAACAAAAGGCATTCAGGGAAGGGTATGGCCATAGTCTGTTGACTGACTTCTTACAAATTTCAAGGGTTAGGAATAAATATCTAAATGTACTTTTCAAAAACATGAAACGTCTAGTATTCTAATGTATCAGACCTATAAGATCACATTTTATTTGTACCTACTTTATAATAAAGTCACCTGTTTATCTGCAAAAAAAAAGAGATATCAAATGTGATAGTTTATGAAAATTCTTCATAAATTCATAAACCCAAATGTAAATTAAAGGGATGATTTATATTAAAATCACCTCTATATTTAAAAAGTACCATTCTTAATATACACAGTAGGTACTCTGAAATGTTTTTCCCATTCAATTCAACAATATTAGAAAAAAAAATTTTTTTAATATTTTAATGGACTTGGGTTCTTTCCCATGATGGAATATTAAAATCTGTCAAAAAGGACAATTTGAAGAAACACTGGGGCAGAAAGTAAATACCTAAAATCTCACTAAAATCTCACAGACACTACAGTACTAAGAATAGAACACATGTCTCTGGGAACTTGGATTCAGATTCACCAAAAGCATAGTCTCAATTCCTGTCCCAATAACTGTCATGCATGTACTGTACCTACCCTCATCATTGTGAAGAGACACTGATTTTGCACCTATCATATAGAAAACCCTGGTAAAAGTGTTAGAAATAGATACAGCACTCAGGATACGACCGTTAAGCTTAAAAGACCAGATACAGACATAAAAGATACAGGTGGCTTTCTCCAGGCTGCCAGGAAGCAAGTGAGTCAGAGTTTGAAGAACAGACATATGACGGTTGGAGAGAATCTATTATCTTACGTGAAACATCCAAAGGGTCTTAACCATGGTTTCACAACTGAATTGCCTGAGGAACTGTAAAAGATATCTGATGTGTTTGGACCCCACTTCAGGGATTCTGAAATAAATGGTCTACATTGGATCCCAGGCTTCAGTATTTCTTAAAAATACCCTAAGTGATTCGAATGTGCAACCAGGACGGAGAGCTATGGCAGCAGGCCTTGAAAACAAGGTGAAATCATAATTGGATGGACTAAAGTACGAGATGATCAATGGCAAGGAAGTCAGTGCAGGGCAGGACTAGCCTTCAGGAAAAGGTGCGCAGACGGGGCCCCATCGTCATCACTAAAGAGCAACAATCCAGGGGTGGAACATATAGGCCGTTATGCCCATTGTACAGATAAGGAAACTGAACAATATTCTTCTGCTTGAAACCCCCACAGCATTCAGCAGCAGGTTCATTTAAAATGTTTAACTCAGGGCTTCCCTGGTGGTGCAGTGGTTGAGAATCTGCCTGCCAATGCACGGGACACGGGTTCGAGCCCTGGTCTGGGAAGATCCCACATGCCACGTAGCAACTGGGCCCGTGAGCCACAACTACTGAGCCTGCGCGTCTGGAGCCTGTGCTCCGCAACGAGAGAGGCCGCGATAGTGAGAGGCCCGCGCACCGCGATGAAGAGTGGCCCCTGCTCGCCGCAACTAGAGAAAGCCCTCGCACAGAAACGAAGACCCAACACAACCAAAAAAATAAAAAAATATAAAAATAAATTTAAAAAAAAAAAGAAAGAATGATCTAAAAATAAGTTATAGCATCAGGTTTCTGGGAACATGGTAGTTCTATTCCCCACACACATTTCCCCAAGTTTTATTCCACACAGCAATGTGCTCCATTAAGAGACAGCATCGTCCAGGCTCACTGGCAGTTAGATGTAGCCAGTAATAGGTAAGCGGAAGTCCTGGACAGGACTGCCAAGAAAACTGTTTTCCTACCCCCCACTTTCCTCCTTACTGATGCCTGGAATATAGACAAGATAGATGGAGCCCCAGTAGCCTTTAAATCATGAGGTACCCACTAAGGATGGTAGAGCAGAGAGAGAGGGAAAATTGAAAAAAAACAAAAAAAGTCAAGGCAATTACCCTGGAACCTTGAAAAGAAGGAGGCTAAAGAGGAAAAAAGTACAAATGGCAAGTTGTCTTTGGTAAACTTGCATACATTTCATTCTTTTCAAAAAATTTCACATGGAAAAAAGATATGTCACCATGCAGAAAATTCTTAAGATGAAATATACATCTACATTCCCTGAAACAAGCACTTAAACGTTCTTAATTAATCCATAAAAGCAGGAAAAAAGGAAATATCTATTGAGCACTTTATATCATTCACTATAAGAATCACTTTACATAATTAGCAACCTAAAGATAGGAATTATATCTTATTTACCTTTTAAATCCTCAATTAGTAAGTATCCAGAAGAGTAGATACTCCATAAATGATTTAAATCAATGAATAAATGTATAAATGATGGTGTCAAGTTAAGCTATTCAAAATTACTGAGAATGTTATTGTTTTTCCCAACTCTCATTCATTTATACAGTCTCATCTATTATTCTCCTAATATGAGTTACACACTGTCGGGGAACTAGAACCTTCTTTCATACCTTCTGTTGTTGGAAATACTTCTTCTCCTTCAGTTTTAGTCTCTGCCAGTTTCCCAGTTCTCAGCAATACTTCTGCAAAGCTTTCCACCGGGACATGCTGATAGGTGTCATAGGTCACTTCAGACTAGACAAAAGAAGCAGTTACACCATTTGGTAGGGTGTCTTTTTCTCTATAAAGATATTCTTAGAAAACATAATGATAGGAATTTTATCTTCTGGTAACTTGAATTATAGCTTCTCACTTACTAAAGCATATTATTTTATGTAAAATTATAAATTGATTTTAGTCTCATAACATGTAATGTATATGAAACAAATCACATAAAACCAATGAACAACATGAGTAAGAACAAAGCAAAAGAAGTACATTTTCAGGAAAATTGTAAGTTTTGTTCACTGTAAAATGCCCACAACACCATGACAGTTAAATCTGTGTTCTTAGGCACACTGTACCTTACCTCTACAACAAAGGGATTGGAGATGACAGATTCGTAAAAAGGATGACAGCCTTGTTTTTCTAGGCCTTCATTGGCTCTGGTTCCAATTCGATAAGCACCACCAAATTCCTGTCCCTAAACAGAACAAAGTGAAGAACACTGGATAAAAAGAAAGACACCTGGGAGGGGAGGTGGAGGAGGAAAGGATGGAAGACAGAACAAATAGATTTCAGGAGAAACTCATCAATGTGCACTGTGTGATCCAAAGAGAGAGTGTCAGAGTGACACCAATACCCAGCGGAGGATGTAAGAATAATCACCACATTCTAAGCGCAGCACTTCAACCTTACCCTGAAGGGCCTTTCGATTTTCCTGGTCACTTTGATATCACTGAATCAGAAACATCGAAGCAATCGGTGTTACACACATGGCCAGCATTCTATACAACAGTCAGAATAACCTTTCCAAAACATCATTCTGTACATACTGTTCCCTTGCTCCAAAATCCTTCAGTAGCTCTGAATAATGCAGTCAACAGTATTCAATCTCAACTGCATAGAATAACATTCAAATTTATTAAATGTTAATTAGCTTTAAAGACTAACTCTCCACACCAACTAAACCATCTACTTTATGCATCCTACCGGCCTCCATGCCTTTCTTCCATTATGAGGGTAACGGTCCACGTTAACTGCCCACCTCTCCTTCCAGGCCCACCTCAGACCGCACCTGCTGAAACTGCACCAGATGGAGACAAGGTACAACTGGGCTGCCTTCACCACTCCCACCTCCTCCACAACTACAACCCACACAGATGCCTTCATAAGACTGGCCACCAGTATTCCTCATTAGCAGTATTATAGTATCCCTACCATGGTTAACTGTCTTTATGTTTTGCTCTCCTCAAATAGGTTGTAAAGAGCCCCTTACTGGAAAAGGCAAGTAGAAGATATTCACCCATTCCTCCAAAGTTTATTGAGCACTTACTTTAGGCCAAGCATAGCCTCAGGAAACAATCAAGCTCCTGCTGCAAATGATGTTAAAAGTTACAACTGACACTTAATAGAAACTATATATTAGGCACAGTATTAAACATTTTATCTAAGACATAAACCCTCAAAACACCCCAACAGGTGAGACAGAAAAGTAACCCTAATCATAACCCAGTGTGATACATGAAATGATGAGAGATGCACAGACTTAACCCAAAGTCAAGCCCATTGCATGTCAGTAAGTGGTTTCTTCTGGGCGATCATCCTTAGTTCTCTTTCCTGCATATCCCACATTCAGACCATCATCAGGTCCACAAAATACATCCCCAAACCAAACACTTCCCACTTCCTTCATGGCTACCCTAACCCAAACCACCAACATCTCTCACCTGGAGTCCTGGAAGAGAGATCCATCTTTTTGCTTCACTCCTGACTCACTACTGACAGCTCTCTACACAGAAGTTAAATAAACTTATGAAAAGTAAAGCTGGATCACACAACTGCATTGTCTGAATTTTCCAACAGCTCTCCGTGTGGCTGAGAACAAAACGTGTAGTCCTTACCACAGTCTACGGAAGGCTTTATGTGGTGGGCCTCTTCACCACCTCTCTGATCTCATCTCCTCCCATTCTTCCCACTCATCACTCTGCTCCCACTTACTTTGGCCTCCTTTCTGTCCTGCAAAGACGTCACGCACATTCCTTCAAAATGTACTTGCCCTACTCGGCTCAATCAGCTTTCTGTTCAGAGTGATTCCTCTTCTGAGAAAGTGACTTCCCTAATCAGAACTTCACTCCCCCGGGTATCACTCACTATTCCCTGACCTTGCTTATCTTCATAGTACATAGTTACCTTCATAGTACTCATTACCACCTGCCATTTCATTATTATACAAATATTGTATCTGTTGGTTTCTTTGTCTCCTCCACTGGGATACAGGTTACACCAGGGAAGGGAATTAGACTGAAGAATTTCCCCACTCTTTTCCCAGGGATGAGCACATTATCTGACACATGGAAAATGCCTGTAAGTATTTGCAGAATGAATTAATAAATAAGATACTCAAATGTTCAGGGTGCATTTATAAAAAGGCACATGTTTCTTTTTCCTCTTAGTTTTCCAGTGTGAGATTAAAGGATGGATGGCAGTGTGAGAATGCAGAGAAGACAGCAGGGACACAGTGGGTTAAGATGTCACAGAAAGCAAACTCAGTTGTTCTATTGCTTGTCTTGACCTCTACTTGCAGAATACGGGAAAGAATCGGTTAAACGATTCTCTTTACCTAAAGGCCCTACTAAAGACTGAATGTTTGTGCCCGCCCGCCCCAAATTCATATGTTGAAATCCTAACCCCAGTGTAATAGTATTAAGAGGTGGGGCCTTTGGTAGGTGATTCGGTCATGATGGCAGAACCCTCGGGAATGAGATTAGTGCCCTTATAAAAGAGACTCCAGAGAAGTCCCTCACCCCTTTTGCCATGTGAGGACACAGCAAATAGATGGCGGTCTATGAACCAGGAAGCAGGCCTGCATCAAATACTAAATCTGCCAGCGCCTGGATCTTGGACTCCCCAGTTTCCAGAACTGTGAGAAATAACTGTCTGCTGCTTAAACCACCCAGTCTACGATATTTTTGTTACAGCAGCTCGAGAGAACTAAGACAGCCCCCAGGCTGGCTCCTAGCACTTCTCTTCCACTACTGGCCTATAGAAACATAGCAAAAGAGAGAGAGCCTTGATAAACATCATTTTCCTTTTCATCCCAGTAAACTTCAATTCTGACATATAAACCAAACCGTACTTAAATCCGTATCAGTGTCTTTTGCAAGTATTGTGTGGTAGTATATTACATTCCATAAAATCAATTACTCATTCCCTATCTGATGCGAGGCCTAGATTTCCTAAGAGATTATTTTAATAATCCAAAGAAGATAAAGCTGTAACGACAGTGAAACCAACTGAAGAGCATGCTAATGAACTGATATAAACCACACCAAATGAATTAAAAAAGCAAGATGCATTGCTTACTTGAAGGGGTCGAAGGTAAGTCAATGACTTCTTCCACCACTGCCCATCGCTGACGGCCTGCAGCACAGCCCTGGTGGTGGTGGTGGTGTTGGAAAGGACCTTCATGGTGGTAGCAGTGGTCCAGTGGAACAGGTCAGTTGAGTTGCTGCCTGGGACACTTACTTCATCCTATGTTAAAAAAAAGAAAATGGCAAGAGCAAAAACGTGGGAAGTCACAAGGAGACAAATAGATCTAAAAATCCACCTTTGCCAGTAACAAAAAAATGTGAAACAAAGCACTATTAGCATATTGTACCTCCTCGAATCATTTACAAAAGAAAATTCGGTAAAGGAAAATACATCTTATTGCATTAGTCAAAGAAATATTTATAAGGCAAATAATGGGTTCATCATTTTTTTACCAATATAATATCCTCCAATGAGATACTCATGTTTGTTTCTTTGACAAGACATTTTAAAGTATTTATTATTTAGATTAATTAAGAAATATTCATTTGAACAATGCTACTGTGACCCAGACAAATATAGAAGATTCAGATGATCCACCTTTAAATGTTGAAAGGCATTTTGTTTTTCATGTAAACAAGTGGATGATTATTAGTATTTAAAAGGTTTATAATGTGGAACCTCCTGCCAATCTTGAAGCAATCAGCTAAAATTCAAACTCTCCATTTACTAACCCAAGAGATTCCATGTGTAGGAAAATGCCAATACATTAACATTTGTTTAAACAGAAATGAAAGCAACTACATCTGCTTTTGATCAAAGAAAGATAAATTTGTTCTACAAAAGCCAAGTTTTTGGTTTAGTATCTGTCTACTTCTACTTATTTTTTCTGTCGTATCCCAGTTAAAGGAAAGAAAAATTAAGGTCTAGTCTTGCAATTTAAATAGCTTTCTTGTCAATAATAGAAGAATAGTTTAATTTGGCTATTTAGGTCTGTATCACATCATTCATTAATATGTTATTTAAGTAATAAAAAATGATAAATCATATAATCACTCAATAATTACCAAGACATCATCACACAACAAACACTTAGGACAAATTCACCATTTTAGACCAACCTGACAGTTGCCATATCTGGTTGGTAGAATTATGGCCCCCCCCAAAAAACGTCTATATCTTAATCCCTGGAACCTGCAAGTATATTACATTACATGGCAAAGGGCCTTTGCAGATATGATTAAGGACACAGACCTTGAGGTGAAGAGATAATCTTGAATTATCTGAGTGGAACTAACCTAATCACGTGAGCCTTTAAAGCAGAGAACCTTTCCCAGCTAGGGTCACAGAGATGCCATGGGGGAAGAGGCAGGAGAGATGTGAAGCATGAGGGGATTCAACCCATCATTGCTGGCTTCGAAGATGGAGCGAGGGGGCCATAAGCTAAAGAATGCGAGAAGCATCTAGAAGCTGAGAAGAAACTTCAGGTGACAGCCAGCAAGGCAATGAGGACCTCAGTCTTACAAACACAAGGAATTAAATTCTGTCAACAACATGAATGAGCATGGAAACAAATTCTCCTCTAGAGCCTCCAGAAAACAACACAGCCCTGCCGGCACCTTGATTTTGGCTGAGACTCTAAGCAGAAATCCACTCAAGCCTGCCAGGTTTCTGTCCTATGGGAATTATAAGAAATCAATTTGCATTGTTTTAAAGCTGCTAAATTATAGTAACATAGCAGTAAAAGAAAATGACTACATCATGTTAGGAACTTAATAATTTCTAGAAAAACATTTGAATTTTATTCTTACTGCTAAAGGGAAATGTATTTAAGCTGTATTAACCGATACTTACAATTTACCTACTTTGCTGTTGGTTTTCTCAAAAGATTTTCTAATTTTTAAACATGAAAAAAAATTGTGTCCCAGCACTAGAAGAAGTGATAATTATGTGATGCAACAGAGGTGTCAGCTAATGCTACAATGGCAACTATACTGCAATATTAATATATCAAATCAATATATTACACACCTTAAACTTATACAATAATGTATGTCGAGTGTATCTCAATTAAAAAAATTTTTTTAAACCTCTGTTTCCTATGGGCTTTCTGGACTTTGGGAAAGGTATAAACCATCAACTCAATGCATTATAAATTATAATTTAATAATGAAAACAACACAGAAAAAAGGATGATATGTTAAAAAAGAAAAAATCATGTTAAATTGATTGTATATAAGGGCAACCATGCTAAAAATAACTGTTTGGAGTTCACTTGCAAATAAAAAACAGCACTTCTCCTGGAATTCAGATTTCATGGCAGATACTGAAGCTTGTTTCACCCGACTCTGTTCCGGACGCCTTACAGACTGTGTTGCTAGAAGCTGAAAAGCTGAAGACTACGTTTCCCAGACTCCTTACGGCTCCTTATGACACCACACATGACCTAGTTTTCCTCAAACAGGTGCACCCACGGCATAAAATTTGCGAGGTGAAACTACAGTAGAGACC
The DNA here is from genome assembly GCF_965194825.1 of Balaenoptera physalus. NCBI lineage: Eukaryota > Metazoa > Chordata > Mammalia > Artiodactyla > Balaenopteridae > Balaenoptera > Balaenoptera physalus. The sequence continues at coordinate 86,983,761 of NC_138894.1, read as the reverse complement.
ATACTTTCGTTATTACTGTGCTTTTCTACTGGCAAGCAGTATACCTAACTTTTCTTCTTTTTTTTTTTTTTTCTTTTCTGGTCGTCCTAGTTGGTTTTTTGCAGTAGTGGCTATAGAAGTACCAGCACTGCCCAGACCCTAGTTTCACGGCAGTAAAGGACAGTAAGGACTACCATTTTGCTGGCTGGCATCTTGGTAGAGTCAGTGTAGCACTGGAGCCAGCTGATAAGGAGTGGCTTTCTGATTTCCCAACTTTTTATGGCAGACATTGGCTCCTGTAGCAGGCAAGCGCCTCAATATTTTTCCAGTAGTTACTCTTAAAAACACACCAAAGCCTGCTCCTCCGGTCCTTTGAAAGATTTTGTAAGACTCCAACTCTCATTAAAAAAAAAAAAAAAGTCCTCTTCTGTTTATAACAGCTAGAATGTTTTCTGTTTTCTGTTACCTACAACTGAATCATGATTAATTAAAACAAATAAAGAAATACAGGCAGGAATCAGAAAGATCAGCAGCATCCCCTTTATTCTGGAGTGGAGAATATGGCTTAAACCTCCAGTCGTAACGAGGTTCAAATCCTTCTGCGAGTCTACATCTTGGAGTAACTTTTCCAAGAAGGAGTTCAGTCTACAGAGAAGACACATCTAAGGAAAGTAATCATAGCAGCCCGGCAGTAGAACACTGGGCCAAGCAAACTTCCAGAACTGCCCTGAACCTGTGCTGTCCAACCCAGCAGCTGGCAGCTACACAGGGCCACTGCACACCGGAAATGCAGCCACTCCAAACTGAGACGTGCTGCTAATGTACAACACACCGGACTGTAAAGACTCAGTGCCTAAGTAAACAAGTAAATTAAACAGCCCACATGTGTTTAACTTCAAGGCACAAAAACTAGAGCAGAATGCACCCTCCTATTGACAGGCAAAAGCAGGAGGGAACCCAGGGAGGCCGCGCCTTACATTCTCAGTTCTTTCTCTGGATTTCAGCAATCGGGAAGGTTAAGGACCCTCTCCTCTGCGTGCCTGGGGGGTTGGGGGATGGGGTTAGGGAGACCGAATGAAAGACTGAAGCTCATTATCAACACTACTGAAAAGACAGGGTAGAAAGACCGACATAGGAAAAAACATAATTCTCCCTACAAGAGCAATCTTAACGATAGCTGCCACGTCTTGAAAGCTTGCTATGTGCCAGGGCTTTACAAAGTGCCTTATGTGTATGCTGGGCATAAAAACTGCAAGGGGACTCAAAAACCAAAAATAGTTGTTTTAATGGTCACTATAAGTCTTTCCTTAACTTGTTCACTATTTGAGAAGATGGCAAGAGGCTCATTTCTTCTCCACTTTAGTAGCACAGACAGCTTGGCTCATCACGTCTGACTTAGAAGAAAAGCAAGCTGATTCCAGCTCCTGCACTCCGGAGGCCCCTCTTTTCTAACACGGTCACAGCCCCAGCCAAGGAGCTTCCGCTGTTACGCGGCGGTGTAGGTGGTGCCTCCAACTCCCGTCCTGCGTCGTGGTGGCAGGGCCTCTTCCCGCTGGGCAGCTCCTCGGTGCGCATGTCACCCTGCAGGCTCATCTGGGCTACTGAAAGCTGTGCATTCCTGTACTTTCTGCTTCTAAGCTTCTGCCCCCAGTAAAACTCTGCACTGAGGAGAACTAGTACTGTATATACATGTCCCTCTCTGAATAACACTGCCAAAAATAGTTCTTTGCCAGAAATAAGTCTCGGAAGGAATCTGCAGTAACTAGACATTCTCTTTCTCCCCTTCCCTCTCTATACATGCACATATATACACAGAGAGATACAAATATAAATATGTGTGTATATATGTTAATATATGTAAAATATAGTAAGCATCTCAATTTATGTTATATTTTTTAATTACTTAGAAAGCTACACCTGGGAAAAAAACAGAAACTAATCAGAATTCATTCACCTGCTCGGCAAATACTCACCGAGTGACTCCTATTTGATGTTATACTATATTATACTAGGCAATAAGGTGACAAAAACAAGGAAGGCAGAGTCTCTGCTCTCAAGGAGCTCAGAAACTAGAAAGAGAGGCAGAGACATAGACAAACCACTGCAGAATAATATCAGCTTCTGTAACAGGGGTACACATAAAGTACTACGGGAGCATAAAGAGAGGTCACACGTCCTCTGCCTAGAGGCACAAGCATAGAGAGCTTCACACAGAAAGCAATATTTCAGCAGGAAAGAACTTAAGGCTTCCAAAGAAGAAATGGTGATGATTTCAGGTAGACTTATGTAAATAAAAGGCATGAAACAGCAGGGCAAACTGAAGGAAATTTAAGTTGATTCAATGAAGGTGTAGAAAAGGGCACACAAAGACGAAGGGCAGGGCATATGAGGATGAAAGGCAGGCGGAGGCAAGACCAGCAAGAGACCTACTGACCACACTGAAGTACCTCCATCATCACCTGGACAGATGGGACACCACTGAAAGGCTTTAAACAAAGGGAATAACGTAATTAGATTTGTGTTTTAGAAATATTATTCCAGGAACAGGAATCCACTTAGGACACTGATGCGTTAGTCCAAGAATTAAGGCAGTGATGCTGGGAATAGATGAAGTTTCCATAAGGTATATTTGCATCTGAATGCATATATTAAGTTTAAATGTTTTTATTTCTATTTCTTCTAAATGTGAAAAGAGCCTGAGGTAAGTCAGATAAGCAGAGAAATTCAAGGATTCTGAATCCAAACATCTGAAAAAGAAAGTAGATGGTCATCAAGCTGGGTCTTAGTGAAAGGCTGGGAGAAAAAAAAAAAAAAAAAACATGGGGGAAAAAAACGATCTGTTAAACAGGGTTAGATGCAATAAAGGTAAAAATGAGCAATGCAAGTTGTCGAGGAACATAGGACCAGGTTCACAAAAAGTAATAAGGGAGATCTAGACACATTATTTACCGAGAGTACCGTCTAAGACTCTTGTTTATAATATATAAGAATCATAATGGCTACCGTTTATCAAATGCTAACTATGTGCCAGGTACTGAGCAAGGTGCTTCAATGGTCATTCCTAAACTTACAATAGCACTGCTGAGTGGGTACTGGAATACCATTTGAGACGAAAGTAAACTGCAGACGAATCAAGTTGAATATGCCGCCCATAGACAACTGGCCGGCGGTGTCTCCTCTCTTCTCAACCAGGTCTGGCTCTCCAGACATGTGGTCCACTTGCTCTCTGCAGGGGTTTCACCCACTGGCAATATGTTACACACAAGCAAGCGTATTTATTTAAGTTAATTTATTCTTCTGCATTATAAAACTACCACAATCTGATAAAGTTGGTTTGAAAAATTTAAAAGAATAGGGAAAAAAGACATAATATTTATTCACAATCCCATGATGCACAGACAATACTGCCAGCATGTCTTCTCCCTTCCTGTCCTTAATCCAGGCATAGGGATCTTTCTTTAAAAATCTTTTCATTGAAGTATAAGATATATTTTAAAATGCATACATTTAAGAGTACAGCTTGATAAGTTTTAACACACCCATGTAACCAGCACCGAGGCTGAGAAACAGCACACCAGCAGTTACCCAGATACACCCCCTCTTGTGCTCTCTTCCAGCCACCATCACTGCCAAGATAAACACTTTCCTGACTTCAAGCAGCATAAATTAAATCTGCCTATTTTTATACTTTATATGAATGGAATCATGTACTCTTTGTGTCTGATTTCTTTCATGCAACATAAATACATTCATACTCTTGTGAGTAGTTGAAGACTGTCCAACTCATTGTTAGTGTAACACTATTACATTGCTAATGTAATACTACTGCTTTGTGTGAATAAATCAGAACTTATTTATCCTTCCTTCTATTGATGAGCAGTTGGGTACTCTCTAATTTGGACCTAACAGCAATAGTGCTGCCCTGAACATGCTAGTAATTATCTTTTGGTGAACATTTGCATTTCTGGGTATATACCTAGTAGTGGAACTGCTATAGAGTGTGCAAATGCCCAAACTTAGTAAATAGTGCCAAACACTTTCTAAAATGATTATGCCAATTCATACTCTAACCAGCAATTATAAGAGTTCTGGTTGCACCATATCCATGCCAACACATGGTATCTCTTGTCTTTTTCATTTTAGCAGTTCTAGTGAGTATATGATGGGACTTCTTTATGGTTTTAATTTGCATCTCTCCATGACTAATGAAGTTGGATACTTTTTCCTGTATTTATTGGTCATTTGAATGTCCTCCTTTGTGAAGTGCCTGTTCAAGTCTTCTGCCCATTCTTCTGTTGGTTGTCTGTCTTTCTTATGCATTTGCAGGAGTTTTTTTATATATTCTGGATACATAGCCCTTATTAGATATATGAATTATGAATATCTTCTATTATTCTGCAGATTATTTTTTCATTGCCTTAACAGTGTCTTGATTAAAAGAAGTTTTTAAACTTCTAAATTAGTCCAATTTATCAGTTTTTTAACTTTATGATTAGTATTTTTTGCAAGAAGTCTTTTCCTACTCCAAGGCTGCAAAGAAGTTCCTCTGTATTTTCCTTGAAATGTGGCATTTTTGCTGTCAGTAAAATCCTGTTAAGACAGTGTACTTTGCACTCATAGCATTATATGCATACTTTTAATGCATGTATCATAATATACTGACATCATGATTTTTCTGTCTGTCTTCTCACCTAGACAGTAGTTTTTCAAGGGCAGAGACCATGTTTATTCATTACTAAATGCTCAGGGTATGTGAAAATTCCTAATCTATTGTTTGTATCTGTAGATATGAATAAGAAGTCTGATTTTACTGTGCTATTTAAATGTTTGAAGAAACGTTTTCTAAACCCTAATATGTTATGCCTACAGTAGCTAAATGTTATTCAAATAAGATTTCATGTCACATTTTCAATTCTGGTCCATCTTTAGAATCTTCTTAATTGAGAGGGCATACTGAATGATTTGAATGTTATCAACTAATCCAAGTATAGAACTAAAAATATAAACATGGTAAGAAATATGGCACTTAAGCAGGATACAACTTCGTTCAGAGGAAAATCAAATCAACTGAAAAATATCAAAAACTACAGGCTATAAAACAATTATTCCATTTCATAAAATAAACCTAAACTTTACTCTGTTCATATGGATTGGCTAACTCAAGATAGAAAGTTTTAAACATGGAAACTGAAAAGTTTGTTTCAGAAGATAAATGAAATTCCAATGCACAGAAATGTACATGATAAAAGGATTTTCTGTGAGAGATTCCTCCCTTATAAGAATTACAAAAGAGAAAGTAAAATAAAAGGCTCATTTAGACTGCAGAAGAAGCATTTAATTTGGGGGCAGTCTACCAAGATTATAGTGTAACCAGAGGCATTAATGAGGAAAACAGTTTTCTTTCAACTCCATGTAACAGGGAAAGCAAAAAGAGGTTAGGCAAAATTTACTCCTGAAATGATTACTACTGGCAATTTTTATATTCATGGTTGCACACTGCTAATTAATTTAGAGTGTATAACAGCAGAAATAGATTAATCCCCCAAACCAAGTCAACAACTCCCAGCATAAAATTTAACATGAAATCTCATTAATGTCAAGTGTTACACAGCTCAAAGGTTAACTTCCTAAGCACTAATAATATTTTCCAAGTCCTACAATAGACAACATAACCAAACAGGTTCACAAGAACAAGGACAGTCCCATACATCAAGCGTGGCTTACAGAAACAATTCTTGTTGATCAATTACTATAGTAATCTATTTAGGAGCTGCTCTCCCTGGTATCTGGTAATTTGAGGGCTAATTTCTGAGAAACCTGTTTGCCAACTGAGAACTGAGCTGGTGGTACCCATAACCTAGGTAAGGATCACAAACAGAGCTCAAACTGAGCTCAGCCACTACCCTCTCTCCTCCAACGTATCTGTAAATAATCCAAAGTACTTCCCTGCACCTAACACTTACTTATAGCAAATTTCATCCTGAATTCGAAATATTAAGAATGCAACCCTTATTACTGGTGATACTACTTCTGGAACTATTTATGAGAAGAAGCAGTAGAAAAATACCCCGTGTTGTAAATCACTCTAAAGTCTGACTCTGCTTCAGTTCATCTGCTAATTAACAGGCCAGGCTACAGTTTAGATGTTCTCATCTTTGGGAGTCATAGCCCACTATACATTTCTAATGAAAGCTGTAACTGCTTTCCCCAGAAAACTGAATGCACATGCATGTGTACATACATGAACACACAAAGTCACAAACAGGCACATACTAACACAACAAATTTGACACACTATTTCAGGGGCTTTAGGGACTGAACCCTTTTTGAATCTTCTAGCATTCTTGGATCCAGATTAAGAGAACTGTAGTTAGGAAAAATAGAGGTATATGGAGTATATTTTTATTTTCTTTTTCCATGCCCAATTTTTTAGTCAGCACTTACACCAAGTTATGGAGGACAGACCGCAAGAAACAGGCAACTGTCTCTCTCAGGAGCCCATTTCTCCCATTTTATCCCAGGGCAATACTAGCATGAATATGCAAAGATGTGTACATAACATGCTCAGTGCAGTTCAGTCCAAAATAGAGGAAAACTGGGCCCAATCCAAAAGTTGAAAAGCAAAGGAAAAGATAAATAAATCATGGTACATACATATTCAGGGACCACTGTTACACCATGACATAAATGGTCTATATGCAATGACAAGGTCAGATGTCCATGACACACATCATTATATGAAAAAAAGCAAGCTCCAAAATAATATATGCAGTACAAATCCATTTTAGTTTAAAGAATAAAATAATAGTCCTCCAGGAGACAGAGGAGAGCTATACAGAAAATCTGTCTATGCTCAGAAAAAGTCTGGAAAGATATATATAAACTTTAAAATGTTTACCTCTGAGCAGTGGGATACTTAGAATGGGGAGAGAGAGAGAACTTACGTATCAATGTATTATTGATTATTTTTATATTTTAAAAAAATCAGAAAGACCAAAGTTACCACAAATATACATGTACGTCTTATCAAAAATTAACAGATGTCGGTATTTTTTCATAAGTGTTTCACATATCTTTTTTTTTTTCACTTTCAAGAAATAAAGTATGCCGGATTATATTGATTATCTGAACTCCTATATTATCTGAATTCCTAACAATCCCTATAAGCAGATTGTTAAAATAGAAGCCTGTACTATATTTGTAATTAAAGAAAACATTACACATTCCAGTCAAGATGGAGTCATGAATTATGTTGCAATATGTTCACCATGCTCCAAAATACTGAGAATAATAGAAAAAAGAGGTAAGAGACACTCAACTTTATAGAGTTCAACATTTGGGGGCTCAGAATTCAGATGCTGGCAATGGCTGCCAGGTCCTCCTTCTCAGAGAAGAACTGGGAATTAAAAGGATTCCCTGTAAGAGGGAGAACTTCAGCCTGGCTCACTGCCTGGGGTTATGTATTTATATTTATTTCATGAAGCTGTGGGCCGATGGGGGCAGAGAACTAGAATCAGAGCCCAAAGGAACTGGGCCAAACCATCACTGGTTCCATGTCTGTATTTCTCACATACATCCTCACTAGTACAGGGGGAGGGAGTCCCAAGTGAAAAGCTACTCTAGGATGTGGTTCTGGACTGAAGCACCAAGGGATTAGAAAGGAGGAAACCACAAAACTACAGAATCCTTAAGGAGGGTCTAGGGAAATAAAGATTAAACTGAATGAGGACTTTCCTGGCGGTCCAGTGGTTAAGACTCTATGATTCTACTGCAGTGGGACACGGGTTTGATCTCTGGTCAGGGAACTAAGATCTCACATGCCGCGCTGCATGGCCAAAAAAAAAAAAAAAAAAAAAAATTAAACTGAATGGGAGGGCTCAAAACAAGCTTGCAAACCAAAATTTCAAAACATCTGGAAAAATGAAAATTACTAAGGCAATAATTTTAACAAAAATCCACTTCAGATGAAATCATTTTAAACTTCATAATATTAATGTGTGTCTTTGTGCAATATAAGGTTTAAAATCCTTTAAGAAGGAACAAGATATCACATAAAAGAAAAAACAAATATGATCCTATCAAGTACATTTTTATTTATGATATGAGGTAAAGTTCAAATTTATCTTTCTGTATGTGGATATTCCTCAAGCCTATACTTTGATTTCATACAAAAAGTGGTTCATTATTACTTATTTATCAATAAATATAAAAGCTAAAACTATAAAACTCTTAGGAAAAAAGCACAGCAGTAAATCTTCACAACCTTAAGTTAGGCACAGATTTCTTAGATACAACACCAAAAGCACAAGCAATAAAAGAAAATGTTAATAAACTGGACTTCAGCAATATTAAAAGCTTTTGCACTTCAAAAGTCACCGTTAAGAAAGTCAAAAGTCACCGTTAAAGTAAAAAGTCAAATCACACACTGAGAGAAAAATATTTTCAAAACACACATCCAACAACTTGTATCCAAGAGTTTAAAAACAACAACAGCAAAAACTCTTATGACTTAGTAAGGAGATGACAACACAGTTAAAAAATGGGGAATATATTTATAGCCATTTCACCACAGAAGGTATAGAAATGGCCAATAAGCACATGAAAATATGCTCATTATCATCAGTTATTTGGAAACACATACCAAAATGATAATGAGATACCACACACACCTATAAGAATTGCTTTAAGCAAAAAGCCAGTCAAGAGTAAGTGTTAGCAAGGATATGAAGAAACTGGAACCTTAATACTTCCTGGTGCAGCCACTTTGGAAAACAATTTGGCAATTTCTTCCAATATTTAACACATATACACCATACAATCCTTCAGTTCCACTCCCAGATACCTACATGAGAAATCAAAACATATTTCCATACAAAGACTTGTATACCAATGTTCACAGCAGCATTATTCATGATAGCTAAAGAGTGCAAACAACTTAAACGTCCATCAACTGGTGAAGGGGGAAAGAAAGGGTTGTCCGTGGTACTGAAATACAACTGTCATTTGCTTGCTTTTATTTCAGTATTTCTAAATAATCCATTTATAAATTCAAAATAGCTCTATGCTTAGCCCATGCCTCAATTCTAAACATTAATTAGTCCAGTTGTATAAATCTGTAGCCACTTAAAACGTTCATAACAAGAATTCCCACAGTGAAAATGATTTTTTAATGGGAACCTTGTATATTATCCATTTCCAACTCTAATTAGATTTATCTGGGGAAAACACTATTGGCTACGTGATATAACTAATACTAACTAAACAAAATGTTAATACACTCTAAGTGGTGGAATACTGTTACATCTAAAAAAACACAATAACCAACATTAATAAGAAACTAGAAATCTCTGATTTGGTAGTTATTCACAAATTATGCATTTGGTTCTATTTAAAAACAAATATCTTGTTCACCGGGACAACAGCCAATATCTTCGAACTTGTATGCTCCACTTGTACTAATGCAAATGCAACAGAACAGCACTTAACATCTTTTCTTTGCTTGGATACATAAGTAAAAATCATTATTTTCACAACTGAGTAATGAAAGTCTTGGGCATTAAGCAGATTACATATACAGTCAGCTCTCATTTATGAGTTATAATTTAATGTGGTTATTACATCTACTGTTAATGTGTAACACACGGCATCTTATGGCTAAGCACTGCATTTTAATCTAATAATAGTAGCCATAATATTCTGAAATGTGCTTCATGAATCAAAGCCATCATGTGTTCACTGAGGGCTTGGATTAGCACTTCATGAGATCTAGATCTATTACAGCTTGTTGGAAGAGGAAAAAGGAAGACCGGAAAGCTTTTAAGGCGCTAAAAAAAAAAAAAGACAAAAACAGACAATCATTTGGGAAGAATTCCTTTTCCTCGCTCAATGGCTCCTGTGGAGGACTGCTGGCAGCCTCCTACGTTTACTGAAGGAATTTTAATGGAGCAGTAAGTGCCCACTTCTGGTGACACAGCAGGCTCTACTCCAAAGAGGCTACCAAGGGGCCGGGCTGACACTTTCTAATTCATCAGAGAAGCAGAAAATAGGAAACCCGAAAGCCACAAAAGGCTTTTCATGGATTCTATAAAGAAGGATGGGGATTCAGAATAAGCTTATGGAGCTGAACTCAGCAAAAACGTGGTGCAATTCTCTACTAAACAGAGAAATGATACTCCCCTTACAGTGGCCGAAATACAACAGGACCTCAATGGCAACCAGAGCACACACGTATGAGTTAAACTGGAAATTCCCCATATTTTTAGGCTAAAATCTACTAATTCATTTTTACCACACACTAATCTTTTTGCAGTGGGAGTTTCCAAATTAGCTTTATTAAACATTTACTAGGCAGTCACTCTGTGACAAGCACTCCATGGAGAGAGTACAAAGGTAAATGACATACTTCCCGTTGCCACACATACCAAACAGTACCACGCACACCAAACCGTACCATGCACACCAAACCGTACCACACACGTGCTGATACAATGATGTGAGATGCTTGGGGGATATGAAAGAGGGAACAATGGGGACTCAGGAAAGCTTGATAAAGAAAACGACAGCTTAGATGGGATCAAGAGGGCAGGAAGATGACAAGAGCACAAGACAAGAAGGGCAGGACAGGCAAAGAGAACCCTAAATAACACCAAAGCTGTGAGAGAGCCTACTCCGAGAATGGGGTAACTTCAGTGTGACTGGAACACAGCACATGTTTGGAAGGCATGAAAAGAGAGGAGGCTGTAGAGACAGTGGGTGATACGGCTGAACAAGTGGGGAAGGATCAGAGGTTCAAAAGGTACAAAAATGGGGATAAAGATCTCATGAAAAGCAGGTCTTCCATTGGACCTTGAAAAATGGTAAAATTTGGCAACTCCCCAATATAAGAACTGTTTTGAATCCCATGGAGAAAACACCATAGAATTTAATGTGCTTTCATATCCAGTAAGAGAAAACCGAACAGAAACTAATCAATACAACAAGTCAAAACACGCCAAAGGACAAAATGCACCTACACCACTCCAGGCCCCTGGAAAATGCTATGACTTCAGTTCAAAGAGAGTGTAACAACAGTAACAAAAAAAAGTCCACTATCTGCAGTGTTGACTGCAGAACACAACCCTCCTCTGAATATCTCACCTTCTAGAACGGTGATCTCCAATCTGGTACCCAGGAGCCTTGTGTGGCTAGTAAAATTAACTTAAATAAAATCAAAAAAATTTTAAATTTGATTCCTTAGTTGCACTACCTTTATTCCATGTACTCAATAGCTACATGTGACTAGTGGCTACCACACTGGACGGCGGAGATACAGAATATTTCCCTCACTGTAGAAAATTCTATTGGTCAGTGCTGTCCTGGAGTCACCACTACAGGAGGAATAGGAGAAAAATCCTTAAGGGCCAAAAATCACATTACAAACTTCTTTGAGATCCTGAGATCACTTAGCACTGAACTGGGGATGCACATGTGTATTCAATAAATGTTTGGCAAACTGAATTTTCGTATAAAAGAATGAATTATGGAAATGAAGTAATTGTACATATTCCACTGTAGGCAAAGCTAACTATTCCCTAACTCTATTAATAGATTCCACAATTGAAGCTTTGTACCAGAGTTCTAAAAGTAACTACACAGTATACAAGTACAGGTGAGTTCGGCAAGATGGATACAGCCAATTTATAAAGAAGATGTGGTGTGTGTACACACACACACACACACACACACACACACACACACACACACAATGGATACTACTCGGTCATAAAAAGGAATGGAATTCTGCCATTTGCAACAACATGGATGGACTTGGAGGGCGTTATGCTAAATGAAATAAGTCAGAGAAGGACAAATACTGCATGATATCACTTATATGTGGAATCTAAAAAATACAACAAACTAATAAATATAACAAAAAGGAAACAGACTCACAGGTATAGAGAAAAAACTAGTGGTTATGAGTGAGGAGAGAGCAGGGGGAGGGGAATATAGAGGTAATGGATTAAGAGGTACTAACTATTAGGTATAAAATAAATAAGCTACAAAGATATATTGTATAGCACTGGGAGTATAGCCAATATTTAATAATAACTATAAATAGAGTATAACCTTTAAAAATTGTCAATCACTATTTTTTGCCTTATATTACATAATATTATACATCAGCTATATCTCAAAAAAAATTAAAAATTAAGTCAATGTATGGAAATATAAGGCAAACAAACAAACAAAAAACACATAAAAACAAAAAAAAGATTAGGTGTAGCTCACTTATCACAACAGATGTCTTCCAAAATAGTTACTAGAAAAATGAATGACATTTTACACTTTGAAAGTGAAGCTTACCATTTAAAGGAATCCTGTGGAAACCAATCTATAAAGAGGATTATCATCTCTAAATTTATCTAGTTAGAATATCAGAAATAGCTACTGTCTTTGACCTAAAAAAGTGCCAATTCTATGTTGCTACAAATAGTCATAAAAAGTTAAATTCCATGGAGCAAAGGCTGACCAACAAGAGGGAGGTTTCAGTGAGTACATGCTTCCTCCTTCCTCTCCCAGGATGAACTCTCCTGAGACTCATACATACTTAATGGGTCCAGACAAATTTCATTCATAAGAATTTCAATGAGGAAAGGGAAAAGGGATTAAAATTCAATAGAAAATGGACAAGAGAACTGAATAGGAACTTCACTAAAGAGGACCTCTCCTGAGATAAGTCCATCTCATTAGTAATCAGGAAAATGCAAATCAAAATCACAAAAAGCTGTCACTAAACACTTAAGAGAATTGGTAAAATTTAGAAAACCACCCATGCTAAGGTGCTGGATTGGAGCAAATGGCAAGCCCAGACACTGCTGTTGAGAGTGCAACGGGTAAAACCCCTTTAGAAAATTATTTGGGATTATCGACTGAGGTTGAACGTACACATTTATCTAATAAAGCAGACTTCCAGGGCTAGGTAGGTCCACGCCAGAGAGAAAGGTCTGCACATGTGCACTAGAAACACATACAGAATGATGATGCAGCATTATTTTTAGTAACCAAAACTGAAAACAAACCAATGTCAGTCAACATTAGAAAGGATAAACTGGAATATATGCATATAGCAATAAATTTCTATGCAGCAGTAACAATGAGTCAACTACAACACATATAATAGCATGGACGGATCTCACAAACATAATATTGAGTGTAATTATTTCCATAAAGTACAAAAACGGGGAAAATTAAACTATCATACTGGGAGGGGTGTGATAGGTTTTAAAGTTGTTTTAACACAAGAACAAAACGCACATGGATCTAGTTATTGGGATGAGTCAGGATCTCTGGAAGGAGAGAGAAGAGTTAGAAGGGCGTGAGGGGACCTGTGGAAGGCCTGTCATGAGCTATTTCTTCATCTGTGTGATGGTTTCATGGATGTTTTCTTTATGATACTTTATGATACTTGGACATCTTTGTTTTGTGTATTTTTCTATATGTTATATTTCACACACAAAAAAAAGTTTAAAAGAACAGTCTTCACACACACACACACACACACACACACACACACACACAGTAAGGCGACTGTTTCATTCCTCTCACAACCACCTTTCAAACTCCTCCCTCTCACCCTGACTCACCTCTTGTAGCACTTTACTCATCAATGGTGACACACTGATACTCTCTCCTCCTTCTGGATGGATTTGGAAATTCACTCTTTGATAAAGAATCTGAAAAAAGAACAATTGTTTTAAAATTTGCCTCATTTTACAATGTAGCCTTGAAATTTAAAAAGTACTCTTTTGAGGAAAAAAAAAAACACTATTTCCTAACGACTGCTTTGTGGTAACAGGCTCACTGTGGGACTTCATGAACACCTTCACAAGGATGCAACCACAGTTTCAGGATCAGAATCAAGTGTGAAAAACCTGATATACAATGTAATAAATGACCATGAGACGAAAATGTGATTTCCAGAATCTCTTCACGTATTTAATAGTATTTAACAGTACTGTATTTCCAAACCAGAGCACCATCCCCCCTGACACAGATTTAGCCTGTGAATTTTAGGAAATTCAGTTTCTCTCTAACCAAAGCCCATATCCTGCCATTTCCAAAGGACTTCTAAGGGGATGGTGCCATCACTGGTTTTAATTCATATGGTTTCAAGTATATTGTACAGGACCACTTCTTATATATTTTATTCTTGACAGCACGACCTTTCCCCATTATATTCAATAATTTATTTCCTAATATACTTTCTTTTTTTCTCATACCTGTACCCTTTCTTCTTTACTGTAATAAAGCCAACAACACTAATTTATATCCTAACATCTTCGAATCCCTTTTCATATAAGTGACAGACTATTTTCTTCCATAAATTAAAATTTTCATCGTGCTGAAAAAAAAAGAGCACAAATCCCAAATCCACAGACTCAACAAAATATACTTCATACAGTTCAGGAGCACTTACTTTATTGGGAACACTTACTTCTGTCTTCAGAGAGCTGCTGGCAGCCAAAAGAAGTTCAATGCTGCTAGGAGGGCAATGTGTCAAAGCAAAAGCTATGAGCTCTTGACGAGTGGCCAAGTCCTGGTAACCTTCTGATTGTCCTAACTGGCTACAAACATCCCAACTTTTAGAATAACCTGGAAAAAGGGCAAGAAAAAACAAACTGATTTTCACTAGAAGAAAAAATCCTCAATCTAACATGAGAAACGGCTTTCTGTGTAGTTCTTATGTTACCAAAGCAAAGTCAGTCATTAGTGATGCATATTATTATATAAGCAGAAGCACATACGGATCTGAAACTAGAAAAGAAAGATTAGGTGAGTTTATTGGCTAGAAAGTTCAGTGCTGCTCCAGATAAATTCTTCTAAAAAACTATGTTAAATTTTAGATTACCTGACAACGCTACAAATAATCTACTGAGCTTTGATGTTGAGTAAAAGACTGGGTATCTGAATTCAGAAAGACTTGAGGGTATGGCCCAAGCACCTGTGTGAGCTTGAGAAAGTTCCAAGTATCATACACACATCCTTCAGCACTAAAAGACAATAATAATAATAATTCCTCCTTCATTGGGTTGTTAGAAGAACTGAACAATCTTTATTTAAAAACAACCTGTATTTAAAAGCTGTATTTATACACTGCAAAGCCTAGATAAAGAGAAATGATTATAGAGAGCTACACAGAATCATTCACTTTATAGAGATCCAAGGACAGTGCCAAAATTACAGTCAGCCCCTGAAACCAGCAGAGTTTTATCCTATGCAAGCTTATACTGTGAATTCTTAAAATGCACTTTTATTCTTATTTGAAGGCATTCCAGTTAGAAAGTAGGCCTTTTTTCTAAATATACAGAGTCAAAATTAATCCAGGTACCATCCTTATAGGAATAAAATTATTACAAAGCTCTCCAAGTAAGCGGTAATAAATTAAGACAACAATGATTATCCAGAATGCCATACTTATTCTGAACTTAATGTTGCAAAATCACTAGATTAATATTACAGAACACAGTTCTTTCATGAAACCAGTTTTCTAATGCTGCAGTTATAAAGCGTTAAGCTTTTTCCCAGAGTTTTCAACATTTTCATAGATGTATTGCCAGACTCTCTCCTTGACAAAACTTGATTCAGGCTTCTCTGAGCCCTCTTCTCAAGGAGGCCTATACCTTGGCCCAGTCCTTGCTGAACCTGTATAACCCAGTTTTATCAAGAATCCTGCCAAGTCAGTTCAGAGAGAATCTCTCACCCTTGGTATCTGACCACCCTGGCCTGCCATCAGCAAGAATCCTGTTAAGTCGGTTTAGTACCAATCCCCCTACTCTCGATGTCCCATCCCTATCACTTTTCACCCATTGTTGACCCCCTCGACCTGCTCCTCAGTGGTAAATTCCCAGCTGCCTTTTCTGTATTTGGAGTTGAACCTGTTCTCTCCCCGCCTTGCAAAATTCATGAATAAAGTCTTCCTTACCATTTGTAACAAGTGTCAGAATATTTTTTTCCTTTGACAGTATACATACAGAAAGTATACATATCATCAGTGCACAGCCCCAGGAGTTACCATGAAGTGAAGCACTACATTCATAACCACTCACTAGGAATGCACAGACAATGGGGTAAACAGATGTGCTTGAGTTTTCACACAGTCAGACACAGCTACAAAAAGCAGATCATTTAGCACAGAGCCTGTAATAAGACAACATCACTTCCTACCCCTCTGGGGAATGTATTCTTTAACAGAGAAATTATTCCACAATAAAACCTGCTTATCCTCCAGAGACTTGAGTTATAATTTCAATATGGAAAATTTTAGGGTTGCAAACTACTTCCCAATTACTCAACATTAATTTGAAAAGCATTATGCTATCTCTTAAAAAAATTAAAGAATAGAAATACTGACAATTTAGTCATAAATTATAGATACTTCAAATTTTTTTAATTTTCTTTTATATGACAAATACATAAAAAGGCATTAAAATATTTTTAAATTGTTATTAAAATTATGAGCCTGTTTTTAATATGGAATGGAAAGCAACCATATCTCAGATAAAATATAACCCTTGAGCCCATTAAAGTATTTATATTAATATACAAGCGCATGGAATACATGCTTATCAGTACTCACAAAACATTTCTCCAGGCTTATGAACACAATGTGGTTGGCTTACCGATTAGGCCAACTGATTTCAAAACAGACCTCTTCCATTATTCACCACGTAAAGAGGACATGAGCAAAGTGTTTAGTATCTACTTCACCTGTGGCCATCAGCTCCTGACAATGCACATTGGCAGCTTTGTAGTCATGGAAACGAAGTGCTTGCTCTACTAGAAGGATTAGAACCTGTCCCCGTCTTTCTTCTGGGTCTTCACCTGTAAACACATGCAAATGACTTACTCATTTGGGCAGTATCAATTGATAGAGGAGCTCCTTAACACTATCTTTCTAATTAATTCCAAAATAAAAAACAGAGATTAGACTGATTTTTATAAGATTATAGGAGAAAAGGTGATGGCCACTTAGACCTTCCAATCTATTTATTAATCATGGAATTCTCTCTCAGTCTCCTAAGTGATCAATGATTAATATCAGCCTCAGACCGAAAGTAAACCGGTACAACCACTATGGAGAACAGTATGGAGGTTCCCTAAAAAACTAAAAACAGAACTACCATATGATCCAGCAATCCCACTCCTGGGCATATATCCAGAGAAAACCATAATCTGAAAGGATACATGCACCCCCATTGTTCACTGCAGCACTATTTACAATAGCCAGGACATGGAAGCAACCTAAATGTCCATCAAAAGAGGAATGGATAAAGAAGATGTGGTACACATATACAATGGAATATTACTCAGCCATAATAAAGAATGAAATAACGCCATTTGCAGCAACATGGATGGACCTAGAGATTATCATACTTAGTGAAGTCAGACACAGAAAAACAAATATCATATGATATCACTCATATGTGGAATCTAATTTTTTAAAAAAGGAAACAAAAGAACTCAGTTACAAAACAGAAACAGACTTACAGATATCAAAAACAAACTTATGGTTACCAAAGGGGAAACATGGTACAGGAGGGATAAATCAGAAGCCTGGGATAAACACAAACACACTGACTACTATATATAAGATAGATAACCAACAAGGACCTACTGTATAGCACAAGGAACTCTACTCAATATTCTGTGACAACCTATATGAGAAAAGAATCTGAAAAAGAATGAATATATGTACATGTATAACTCAATCACTTTGCTGCACACGCGAAACTATCACAACACTGTAAATCAACTATACCCTAATAATACATGTATATGTATGTATGTATGTATTCACCCCCAGACCAGCCATTCCAATCTAAGTGGGTAGAGGAAAAGTTTTCCTCCCAATAGGGAATTTAAATATTTTTCCTATTTATTTAAAAATTTTACCCTTTGACTGTTCTAATTATAATTAATAAATGACAAATAAAAGGGGAAAAAACTTAAGCACAAAGTAAAATGGACTTAAATTTTATAGTTTCATTGTGATCAAGTTAATTTGTATATCAGGCAATCTGAGCAGGTGGTTAAAAGGAAAAACATAAGCAAAAGTAGGCTTGAAAAGACTGATGTCTAGAAAAATCCTACAAACAAAACAAAATTCACCGGGAGAACAGCCAGGAGTATAGCCAGACTAGAAATCTATTAAAGAAAATGATCCAGATGTTTAGTCTGAAGAAAATACTAATGGTGGCCTGACAAAGCCTTGAGTATATGAAATGTAGTTTAAACTTTGTCCACAAATTCTTTGATACTCCCTTCTAAAGATGGAGCTTAATGCTTCTCCCCTTGAGTGGGGGCTGACCAGTGATTTACTTCTAACAAACAGAACATGCTGTAAACGACAGTGTGTGACTTACAAGATTGGTCACAAAAAGCATTACGGAGTCCGCCCTGCTCTCTCGCAGATCAACTGCTCTAGGAGAAACCCAGGAATTGCCATGTTAAAAGGACACTCAGGAAGCGCTATGGAGAGCTCCACGGGGCAAGGAGCTGAAGCCTCTCACCACCAGCCAGGGAGCAACGGAGGCCTTTTCCAACAGCTGTGGAGCCAGCTCAGGAGCACGTCACCCAGGCCCCGTCAACTTAACTATGTCCCTTGAACTTGGGAGGGCCTGTGTGACTGCTTCTGTGAATGAGACACAATGGAAATGAAGCTACCCAAATTCCAAAGCTAAATTATAGAAAAATGACATGAAGTTTTGCTGGTTTCTGCTGGGATGCTGACTCTGGGATCCCTCAGCCACGTAGGAAATCTGGGTAGTCTGAGAACACCATAAGGAAAGACATTAAGGAGAAACCACACAGAGAAGAGAAAGCCCTAGCTACTCCATTCCCCGGCTCTTTAAAAAATCTTCTCAGCCCAGATGCCAGACATGGGAATAAAGCAGGCTTTGAGATGAGCCCATCCCTAGCTGCTATATCTGACTGCAATTTCATAAAAGACCCTGAACTGCCCAGTCAACCACCAGAACTGGGAGAGACAAAAAGACGTGACTGTTGTTATTTTAAGCTACTAAGTTTGCGGGTGGTTTGTAAAGCAGCAATAAATAACTATAACATTCTATAAGCTTCAGATACATGTCACCTGCCTGTGATCCCTTCCTTAATACCACTCCACCCCCAGCAAAATATTAGAATTGCCTTTCTTCAAGTTCTATAACATTTGTTTACAGAAGCCATGTGCTACCATCACACCCCACGATGCAGCATAATTCACTGCTTCCGCAGACCTCTAAGATTCTAAATCCCCAGAGGGCAGCAGGTGTGTAACAGAACCCTGTATCCAAAGTACCTGACAAAGTGATATTACTTTAGCTCTCTCAGGCCTCTATTTCCCCATCTGTAAAATGTGGCTAATAAGAGGCTGTTGTGCACAGCAAAGAGCTAGTACGTTAAAAGGGCACAGAAGGGAACTGGCACACAGCAGTCACGGGTACGTATTAGCTATCATGTGTACTCAGGGGGCTCACAATAAAAACACTATGTTGAATGAAATGTAGATACTAGTCTTATTTTTTAATGATACTGCACTGAAGTTATAATACAGATTCCACATTAAAGTTTGTGAAATAGAGGTGGCCAAGTTGAGATGGTTCCAAATACGAGAACTAAAATAGCTGCAATGAAGAAAAGCGGTCTGAACACCATGTGGTCCACATAAATGTGCTCTGCAGGACTGAAGAAGAATGTTCATACCATTATAAATGCAGGTTTGCCAAGATCACTGATCTTCCCGTTTCTATGTGAACGCCACAAAGACAAAAACGGAAATTAATCCTAGTGGGCAGGTACATGGAAAATGCAGACGGCATCCCTGACTGCTTCATTCGTTTCTATGAACTGGATCCTTATGAAATTCTTCCCTGATGATCAGAGTGCTTCAAAGTTTACAAAGTGCTTCTATATGCATTAACTCGTGTGGGTCTCTTATAATCTGGCAGGTGAAGCAAGGGGGGTGTCATTCCTATTTTCCAGGTGCAGAAACTGAAGCTTGAGTCATTTAGCAAATGAACGGGACAGTCAGGAGTGGACCAGTCTTCTGACTCCACACCCAATTTCTCCGCAGCCATCTGAGATGCCTCACGATGGATGCCTGGCCCCAGTCACAGTGTCAGCACCCTTCCCAGGCTGCTGCAAGTCCAAAGGTGAAGATGCTAGTGTTACGCTTTTGGATAGGCTAGAGAAGGACAACTGACACAATAAAATTTACTAAAACTATAGGCCTTAAGAAGAGGAGTTCTACACATAAAAATTTTAAAACATTAATAAGTGCGTCCACTAAATATACTAAATATATATTTTTTAAAGCTCAAAATAAACAAAAATCCCCTTTACTTTTTTTTAAGCTAAAAATGGAATTTATCTCAATTTAAGTAAAAGAATTCTGGGGTTAGAAGTCTCTTTAGGCAGGATTAGACCCAGAGGCATGTAGGATATCATTGGGGTATTTTCTTTCTCTCTCTCAAATGCATTTATTTTCAGAAAACTGATCAGATAAATGACTGCCAGCATCCCCAAGGTTGTATCCTTATGACTTTCATTTGGAAAGGAAGAAAGAGCCTCTGTCTTCCTGTGTTTATATACCAAGAATCAGGAAAGATTCTGATTGGTTCTGTTTGAGTCACATGGTCATCCCTGAACTGGCTGGTGGATAGAATATTGTGGCCAACAACTGTGGCAAAGCATCTTGATTGGCAAGTCTCCCGGGATCACATGGGCTGGGAGATGGATGGTGTCCCAAAGGAAGACCACTTAGCAAACAGACAGACACGTGTAGTACAGATAACTAGTGTTTCAAGTCAGCAGGGGGTTCGTGTTTATTCTTTTAGTTGAAACGGGAAGGTAACTGTCACAAAATTGTGCTGGATCCATTTGAAAAATTTCAGCTGCACATTTAAAATCTGTTTAAGAAGATGAGAACCCACTTGATGATGTCCATCAGGTGGGATACATGTTGGATAAGTCAAAAATACAAAAGAAAAGTATTAAAAGATTGGTAAGCAGAATAGTGCAAAACATGAAGTGCAGAGTCAGAAAGACTTTTCTTGAAAGCCATGGTCTGCTATTTAACCCTGCTGAGCAAGATACTTAACTTCTCTGATCTTCAATTTCCCTCGTAAAATAGGAAGAATACATCATCAACACCATTTAACAGAAAATGAAATAACACATGTGAAAACCTGACCAAATAGTAAAGGCACACATTTTTCTACGAAATTATTCAGGATCAAAAATATCACACCAAATGTCAACATTGAAGCTGAACTGGTACGGCTGGCTGGTCCTCCTTTTCAGTTTTCTGGTTATGAATGGTAACCCTGACTTCTGTTTCTGACCTCGAAACCACTTCGCGGCACCCCAAATAAGCCTGCCCTCCTTTGAAGAACAGAAGGTCCAAGCAGCCCAATACAGGTACACAGTTTTATAACACGCCAACCTTTCTAGGAAAGACAAATCCTTGCCCAAAAGCAGCTGCTCGGACACCTAGAAGCACATATTCCGACGTTTGCCTAGGTGATGTCGAGAATGACACAGATCCGTACTCTGCAGTTTAGCATTCAGAACTTACCTGCTACCCTCAGCAGCTCAGCCAGGCCCAGCAGTTTGGTAGATTGCTTGTAGCACATCGGGGACTGGCAAATACACTCCTTGATGAGGCCGATCCGATCAGAGCACAGTCGCACTACAAAGAAAGACGTACTGTAGACTTGTGACCAAGGACATAACACTTTGTTATGGCAACCAAGCAAAATGAAAACTGTGTTAACCCCCAGATCAAGAAGAATTAAGTAAAAGACACAATTTTTAAAAAACAGTAAAGTTACTGTTGCTTCTGAATAAATAATGTAGAGCATGGATCTTTTCTTTATCACCAAACTTCTGAAACACAGCAAATGAACTGGCATTCTGAAGCTAAGAAAAAGTGTCACCTTTTCAAGTGCCAGGTCAGGACTTAGGGAAAATTTTAAAGAAGGCGGTATCTGTTTTTGAAAACTTCGCATACTTCCTGGTACACCAGTCTCGCCACCTTACCTCAACCCCCTAAAATCCAGTCCGTGTTCCAAATATCCATCTTCTACCTCCACCACATCATACCAGTTTGGAGGGCAGGAGTCCTCAAAGCGCTCACTGATCCAATTTATTAACTTTTCTCTAAAAACAGTCCCAATCCTCTCACTTAAGCTAGATGTTAGGAAAATAAAACATGTCTGATCACACTAATTCACACTATGAGGTAATTAAGCACACTTAAAGGGGGAAAAAAAAAAACTTGAGTTAAAGAGTATTATATATATGCTAGGAAGAAATGGTATCTATTCAGGATAGAGGTGTTAACTTTTAAGAAACATGGCACTACCTGGGAAGCTGGGACCCAGTAAATACAACAATAACAATTATCATGATAGTAGTTGACATGAAATGAATATGACCTATGCCCTAGGCACTGTTGTAGGTGCTTTATGTGTGTTAATCCTACAAGGCAGAACCTAACAAGGCAGGTACTATTATCCACAGGGGAAGAAACTGAGGTGCAGAAAGATTAAGTACTTTGGCTAAGGTCACTGAAAGTGATGGGACCTGAATTCAATCCAGCTCCTTAAATATTTTTCACACCTTCATATCCATTCCTAAATCCGTGGCTGTATAACATACATCCTATTTTCCCCCAAAACTTCTTCTAGGTAGGTGGGAGGGGGCCCAAGGATTGTGGATATAAAGGAGAAAGGTAGTAGTTTTTCTTTGGAATAGGCTTTTTTTTTGGGGGGTGGGGAGTAAGTTTTTATTATGATTAAATTTCATACTCACAGAAAGGTTGCAAGAATGGTACAAAGAACTCCTCTACAGTTTTTGCCAAGATCAACCAATTGTTAATCATTTGCTTCATTCACACTTGCAATCATGCATGCCCTTCCACCCTCCCCCCAAACACATGCACATATACACATAAACATATGTATCTACACACATCTGTTTTTCCTGAACCATTTGCAAATATCATGTCTCTTTACCCATAAATACTGTAGTGTGTATTGGGCTATTTCAAGATAGCTATTCATGCAACTGCTAGTACAGTAATCCTGGGGTGGCCTTTACTCTAAAATATAAGGTAGATGTAGACTTCAGTTACTTCACAATCAGGACGGCTCATATCTAATCTGAGTATAGCTTCCGCAGACTGTATTGTTTTCATGTCACAAATACCCACCTCACTAACTTTCAGGTTGGCCATGTGACTTCTACGGCAATGAAGTGTGAGTGGACGTGACACATGCCACTTCTAAGCAAATGCTTAAGAGTCACCATCACAGGATTCCTGATCTTTTGCCTCTGCTGCTACAATGCCAGGTTTAAACTTATCACATCACAATGAGATTTTTGAGTTGTTTTTTTTTTTTTTACTATAGGACAGTCTAACAAAAACTAACTGATACAATATACGTCAAACTTTTTCATAACTTTTCTCAATCAAAAAATTGGGGTTTTTACCTCAACATCTGCTGTTTTATGTGTTTTTCTCCTAGTATATATATTTTTAAGAAAATGTGTATCACTACTTCAACATTTCAGATTCAGTAACTATGAGAAAGGTACTTTCTACATATTTCTAACCTGATTTTCAAAACAACACTTACAGATATTATCATCATTCTATGTACCTAAAAGCCCGGGTTTTCACAGATGCTTCAATGGCCTTGTTTGATGAATTCTTATATTCTTCTTAGAGAAACTCTAGGTTTATAACTCTAATCAGCTGATTTCCTTACTGTTACCACTCTTTCTAGCCCAATAAAATTAAGGGGGAAAACTGAAACTACACATGGCAGTGGATCATCATTTTCTCTAAACTTCCTTTTACTGGAACGCTCAAGTTTGGTTTTTTGCTTGTTGCCCTAAGCATGGTATATTACTAAGATTTCAAGTACATTAAATACTCATCCATATTCCCCAATTTCTATTTTTGTTTTTATCCAATAGCCTCACTGCTGTACTGTTATTGAAAAATGGGACAGAGGGCAGAATCTATTGCTAATGGACTCAATGACCAAAAGTACTCTTTAGTTAAAAACCTAAAAGGGAACATTAGTGAACTAATGAAAAATAAGTTAATAATAGTGCAAGACTAAATAGAAAACTCACCTTGCAAAGGCAGAATCTTTACCCCAAATTCTTCGAGGCACCCCAGGGCTTGGATAAGATCTAGCTCCTCTTGAATGGCAGCGGGTCTATCTGTTATCAGCTGTAAGCAGCACCTAGGAGAAATTCATTTTTAAGAAGGAAAAGTAACATATGTTCAGCTAAGTTGCCTTTACAACAACATAGAGATCCAACACATTTATCAAAAACCAACTTCCTTCCAGGTATTCTGCTACAGGCTTTCTGATATCTTATTTAATCCTCACAGCAAGCCTGTGAGACAGGCAAATATCACCATCTGCTTTTTAAGGAAGCCAGAATTGAAGCTCAGAGGTGAAGCAATTTGCGCAGGGTTATGCTGATAGTACGTAAGGTATCACAGTATAAAGCAAGATACGTTAGCTCTGGGTTTAGTGCTCTGTTTACTGTTGACTCAAAAGATAATGATCATGTACAAAGGATTAAAAAAAAACAGAAGGAATACAGTTAATTTCCAGTTATTCTTTTAAGGAAAACAGAAATGGCTTGATTCGGTCACAATTTTGTCTCTCAAAGGAAAAGGAATAACCTAAGAAACTGCACAAGAGACATTTTTCTGATCAGAAACAATCAGTTGGTGATGTAGTTCTGAGATAAATACAGATTAAAGTGATTTGATAATCTACGAATTTGTGATACCTACGGAGTATTTTAAGCAAATTTTTTTAAATTCAGAGAAAGTATACTTAATAAATACTGTAGTTAACAATAAACCTGTTTTCTGAAAGGTGCATGGAGAGGAACAGTGGGGCATGAGACTAGAAAGACAGGTAGATATCAGGCCATGAAGAGCTAACAATGCTAAAATCATGGACCATCACATGAAAATATCTAGGCCCCAGGATCTACCTACATGACCAAACGACAGATATAGGCCTAGCTTGCTCTTGCAAAATTTGGGGATTTAAATCAGATGAACACTAACACATACTTACTACTGGTTCAAGGATAAACAGTATACAACCTATTTGTGGCATCTACCAAAATTCTAACTGCACTTTGAACCCAGGAATCCCAGTTCTAGGAATTTATACTAGAGACAGGCTCTCACATGCCCAGACATAATTTATAGATGTTCACTACCACAGTCTTTTTAAAATAAAATACACTAAATCAGGAACTAATTAAATAAATTGTATAAAAGTCAAACGATGGAATAGTCTACAACCATCAAAAAGGAATGAAACAAACCTATATGTATTCACATGGAAAAACCACAATATAGATCATAAGTGAATAAAACAAGACACAGAAAGATAGGTAAAAGTAGTATACACTTATGTGTGATTTAAGAAAGAAGGGGGTAACTTTTAATAAGGTATTCCGGAAGGATACACAGGAAACTGATTAAAAATATAACTGAGGGATAAAGTTAGAGGAACTCAAATGAGGAGAAAGACATCTTCCATATGTATCCTTTGTGTATTTTTAAATATTTTATCTTGTGGATGTACTGCTACCTCAATTAAAAAAAAAACTAGTAAATAAATAGTAATTTAATCCATAAGAATGGATGAGCTATTTTCTATTTCAATAAAACTGTAAACAATTAAATACATCTGGGCTCACAGGTCTCAGTCAGTTTGGTGCCACATTATACACATATGACATCTTTTTTAAATTAAGGTGTGTCCTTGTAGGAGAAAAGGGGATGGATGAAAGGCAAATACTGCAAGTACTGTGTAGTTTCAAAAATGATCTCTAGAAGCATCTGTCAAAAAGATTTAGGTCAAACACAACTCCCAGTTGTTCTATCTTATATTTTCATCATCTGAAATAGAAATACTATCCCTTGAGAGAGAAGGAAAAAATTTACTATTTTAAACAACTTTGTCAAGTTCAATAACATGGCTTGAGAAAACATGATTCTTTCTGTGATAAGATATCACTGGGGGAAAAAAGTTACCTTTAAGTTTTGCTAGAGTTGAAACAACTACCAGTTATTTGAGGGGAAAAGTAACTCTAAACAACTACCACAATCTTTACATCAAAATAAATTCCAAATGGGCCTAAAATTTCCATGCAAAAATAAAACCACCAAAGTATTAAAAACACAATACGAAAAACTATTTTAATGGTCTTGGGAATTAAAGGTCTTTCAAAGGATGACACAAAAGACAGAAAAAAGAATAACAACCGAATTTTTTAAAAATTCACAATAGCCATTTGAAAGATAAATTGTATATTATAAAAACTTGGCAACACAGTTTAACCATTAAGAGAGGCAAAGGGCACGTGTCCCATATGCAAAAAAAGCTCCTAAGAATCAATAGTAAAAAGAGGAACACAAACTTTCCTGTACAACAGGCTAAGAGAGGAACAGAATTCAGAGTCCAGAAATTTCCACCTGGAAGGGACTTTTGAGCTTTATCATCTAATCAGAGCAGAAGCCATGTAAAGGATATAGACACGACCTAATGTGTTGAAATTTTCCAGAACTTGAATTTGCTGCCTACCACTTGAATCTCTTCCAATAGAAGAAAACTATAACCTTATAGATAATCATCTAGAATGACTGTGGGAAAGTGTGCTAGAGAAAAAGGGTCCCAAGAAAGTTGATAAATACTTATGACACAATTAAGTTTTCATTCTATATTCAAGCAATAAATAACGGTGTCCCATATAGTAGAGTCAATCTGTACTTGTGATAACATATTTTGTGAGGTAGAGAATAAAACCAACAATAAAGTTTGTATATTCTGACTTCCCTCTTCCCTCTTATAGAGAATACAGAGTTCCTCTACCTGGCCAGATCCATGCAGCTGTCAGTGAGGCTGGTAGAAGAATTGAAGTACTCTCTGCTGGCAGCCAAAACCAAGTCAATACTTTTTTCATAACTGACCCTGTACTGGGTTTTTCCTTTATGGGTTACACTAGTTGGTAGATTTATTGAACAAGCACTGCAGTGCATCATCTGCCCAGCCAGGTGGATATTTTCAAGGCGACTGGAACACAGAAGGCTCTCTGTAAATATCTGGGAAAAAGAAGAAACTGGAATTAGTGCTTAAAGAGGGAGGACTCAGTTCTTGACACAATGGAGGCTCTGATATCCAAGTGAAATAAATTTTAAAAAATACATCCATCCTACAGGTAGAGGTTGCACAATATTTATGAATGCACTAAATGACAATGAAGCACACTTTAAAATGGTTAGTATTATGTTATGTGAATGTCACCTCAATACAAAAATCCCTCTTTTAGGAAGAAGAAGAAATAATTTAACCGAACAAACCAATGGTAAGCATAATATTTTAATGTGTTACAACAAATATTTGAGTAAAATATCCAAAGTTCATACTTATTAAAAACAGGATCCATTAGACATACTGTCCCACACTCTGCTTAAGGTATTTATAACATTTCAATTTTTTAAAAGAAAATCTTTGAATATGACACACATAATTAATGACTGTTTAAAGCATCTGAAGTCAGTCTCATAAACTAAACACCCAAGCTACAAATGTTCTACTTACATCTAGTCACTAGAATTACAATACACCACATAACATTTTTTTCTAATCTGCAATTTAAAAACTATTTAAATAAAACAAAAGCCACTGATGGAAGGCAGTTATGCAAATGTCATTGTATTTTACAAGGCAACTAATAGCATCAATTAACATAAAATTTATTCTATAATTGAGATTATCTACTTAATCCAAAAAAGTCCTATTAAAGAGCTCCCTTTAAACCCACACTAATAGAGTCAATATATAAATAGCACAAGAATTTCCCCAAGAATGTTCTTTCCTATCATGCCACTGTTGGATGAGGATAACACAGAAAAAGAAGCAAGAGATAAAAAGCAGATTTCATGGAGAAGCAAGAGTTTCCTTATAATTAGGAAGGCTACCCAATTTTCATAGGACCCCCTTATTTTCACTTGTTTCTAGGCTTCTGGAGAAGACATTTTTAGACAGGCCTATCCTAAAATGACTGATAAGGATAAAATTACTAATACCTACAAGAGATCTGCTATAAAATCCATATTGCGACAGAAAGCGAATTATCAGTGAGTAACCCTAATCGCTTATATGACAGGTGAAAATGGCTTGCTCCATGTGACCAAAATGACTTAGATGTAACAATTTCTCTATTCCTTTGGCTTATTCAGGTAAGCCATAAAGAGTCAATGCCCAATACTGAAAAATAAAATTCATTCACTCTAATACTTTAAAGGTTTTGCTGAAATGAACCATATAGATTTCTGCTCTACAGGCTGTATAGAAATCTTGCACCTCATCAAAATTATGTCAATGAGATTTAAAATTATTTTCCAATGACAGCAAAACCGAATACAGTGGCCACAGGTCAGTAAGACAATATAGCATAATTTAAACATCACTAAAATATTTTAAAATGTAAGTTTGCCAAATCTGTATTACCTTCTAGAATCGGTTCAGGACAGTTATAATATGCTTTCAAATGTTTTCTCAAAGGAGAAAGACTAACAGCGCGAAGTCATTAAAATATCAAAGCCTAATACAAAGGTGTTAAAATATAACTGAAACAATTTAATACGTCAAGTTGTTATGATAGACTCTACACAGGAGCGAGTTCAAATGTAATATACTTCATGCTTATTTTTCAATCAGAATCAGAAAGTACCAGGAAATAACGCTACTCCCACTTAAAAACACTACTTCAAGCAGTGTTACTAATGACAGTAAGATTTCGGACCCCATGTGCATATAGATTATTTTCTCCTGAAACTGAATTTCAAGTTTTGCTTTAGATACAAAGGTGAAGTTACTGGCAGCTGTATGTGGTCTGAGAGTGTAATCATCAATATAAACTTTACACTCATCAAGCACATAAAAACCTGAAGTTCAAATATAAAACCACTCATTTCTCAACAGTCTATATTAGCGCTCTTCTGTTAAAACTACCTTAAATTAAAATACCAACCAATTTCACAAAACAGAGACCTATTTTATAACTCTCATTTTATCAGTGGGTTATGCTTCGTGATGTCAGAGCAGAGCAACACAAGAAATATTCCACACGATTCTGATCTGGCTTGTCTGACAGGCAAATTCAAACGGGAACCTCTTTGAAACTGTGTCTCATTAAAGATGGGTTCGCTGGATCATTTTTCCATACAAAGCATGAGTAACTTGGTGGTAATACACATACCTTCCAAAATAAGGATTAAATTCTCCTAAATTACATTCCTAGTCAACTCACCATCCTTACGTATCCTTTATGTTCCAGACACTATAATATGCCCTGGGGGAGCTGAGGATGAACATGATATGATAATGTCTACCTAGGAGCTAATGACCAAAGGGAAGAAACACACACAGAAACAAACAAGTCATCGCATTCGAAAGAAAGGCTGTAATAGAGACAGTTATATCAAAGGACAAAGGAAGGCATCCTAGAGGGCATGATTAGTGAGCTGAATGCTAAAAGTTATCAGCAATTTTCAAATTTAAAAAAGAGGAATATATTCCAGGCAAAGGGAATAATGTGTACAAAGTCACAGAAACAGGAAACAGCATCGTGAGTGGAGGAATTCATGACAGATTTGGCACCGCTGGAGCACAGGGCACATGGCGGGGAGTGTCAGAGGCGAGAATGGACCAGGGTGGCTGGAATCTGCCGTGGCTTTCATGCCAGGCTAAGAAATACGGTTACCTTCTAACTGTAGATATGGAACAAGCAGCGCATTTTAAGAAGGGGAGTGTCATGAAAAGGTCTGTTTTAGAAGAATACTCTCTTCCGTGTAAATGAGGAAGAGATATGGAAGTAGGGAAGTAAGTTTGGAGGATTACAACAATTTAGCAGAGATGAAGAGAGGACAGATTTGAAAGACTTTTCTCAGGCACATGAAGCAAATTTTAGTGACCACCAAAAGTATGGAAGAGAGAGGAGCCACGTACGATTCGGAGTTTTCCGGCTGAGAATTAACCCACTAAATAGATGGTGTTGCAATGAACAAAGAAGATAAGTTATGTATGAAAGTGCTCAAACTCTAAAGCACCATTCAATTACCAGCTATTGAATATTACTCAATAATTCAATCCTATTACTTACAGTGAAACTTATGGTCATCATCTTGTATCCAATCAACAAAATGTAACAACCAAAATTACAAAATTAAAAGGAAATATTTACATATGTAGAGTTACCTCATAGCAAGCATCAGAGTCTAGACAGGTGTAAACATTCTGCTGCATAGTTAACATGTCTTGCAGCAACATTCTCCAATGCGACTCACTGACAGGAGGCTGCCTGGGGGTAAAAAAGAAAATAATTCATGAAATTGCTCTCTCCAATTGGTCAAAAGTAAAAAAAAATTGGTACCACTATTCTATATGCCACACAGCTCCCAGATGATCAAGAGAAATAGATCTCATTTGAATTTCCAGGACAAAAACTTTGACTAAAGATAGAGGGAAAAGTTGGGCAGCGACGCATCAATGCCAGAGATGTTGCCAGAGTGGCCTCTGCGGTAGGCTGCCTAGACACAAAACTGATAATGGCAAAGGCAAACAAGCTATGAGTTTCTAAGGTAAAATAAAGCCACGGTAAAGTAAGATAAAGCAGCTGTGATATAGCAGAAAAAGCACTTGGAGACAGGAGAATGAGTTTCAAATTCCATCTTCATCACTCTGCAGTCGCCAGCAGGGTATGTTCTTAACTTCAACCACACATGCAGACCCAGAAGGCAACAGGGGCCACACCTGGCATGTCTGGAGGCGGAAAGCACAGCTGGCCAGCCGGGCAGCCCCAGTGGTTCCTCTCAGTGGAACTCCTTGAGGCAGTCCACAGAGCCTGAGATAGAGCACTGCGGCGGTTCTCTCCCATCCAGGCGACAGCCCAGGTACGACAAGCCCTGTACAGTAGCTGCAGTTCCTATCTGGCTTAGGAAGAAACTTCATTCCCCACAAAAGTCAGTACCTTTTTTTTTTTTTTTAACATCTTTATTGGAGTATAACTGCTTTACAATGGTGTGTTAGTTTCTGCTGTATAACAAAGTGAATCAGCTATACATATACATATATCCCCACATCTCTTCCCTCTTGCGTCTCCCTCCTCCCACCCTCCCTATCCCACCCCTCTAGGTGGTCACAAAGCACCGAGCTGATACCTTTTGTAACAATTCCATAGGCATAGTTTTCAGGGTCCCCTCAAGGATAAGCCAGTGACCACACATGGGAAAACCAAAGCTTCAAGCCCCTACCAGGTTTTCTAGTTCATTTACACAGTTCCTCTAGGAGCAATTTACCAATCAGAGATGAAGTAGTGAGGCCTACACCATCTAGTTGATCAAATACCATTTCATGTTAGTATCCAGACTTACAGAGTTAGAGAATCAGTGGTTCAGATTCTCCTGCAACAGGGGAAACGGTTTTGTTAACAATGTCACAGAGAGTCACATATTAGCTGCGTGACTATATTTAATATTCCTGAATTTCAGCTTTCTCACTTAAAGAGAATCTCAAAGAATGATAAGGAAGGGATGAGATTAATTTTGAAAAAACACAGACAATGAAACAAGATTTTTCCTGAGTATAAAAACAAGCTCAGTTACCTGTATGGATTTGAATAAATTTCTTAATTTCTTTGAGCTTCAGTTTCCTTTTTTGTACATTATGATAATTAACTTAAACTAGAATGTATGAAAAGACACCCCCCATATTTTTCTGGTACAAAGTAGTATTCAACAAGTGTGAATGAATGAATCTGGAAGTCACAAACACATCTGTTTGTTTTTCTGTAGTCACATACACAACCACTAATATTGTCTAGTAAGAGGGAGAATGTGCTGTAATTCTCTCTACCTCTCTCAAAAGTTCATCTTTGTTGAATATATGTGAGTTTGGAATCATCATTTATGTTTATTTTCTAGTCTTGAAGTTCTACATAATCATGAATCTCATTGTTTGAAAAGGGTAGGTTTGGTTTTGTTTTCTGTTTGTCAAATACCAACTGGGTGTTCCTTTTCCACGCATCATTTTCTTTCTTATGCATTAAAAACAGGGCAAATAGACTGTGTTTAATAGTATTGCTATGGAAAAATTATGCATTTGGGATCTTTCCTGTAAAAATTCTAGTCTTCAGGAATTTTTTTCACCTAAAATTTTTAATAACCATATGCTTCATTTGCTTATAGCATTTTCTATTTGCTACACAAAATGAACAATTATTTCTATCTGATATGTAATAAAGCTTAAGAGAATACGGTTTTTTTTCCAGCATACAAATACACAAAACAAACTGATATATTTGCAAGTCTTCAAGGATAATCCCTGAAGTGCTTCCATTATTTAGACTTCGGTATGTGAACTCTTTGGGTGGGCTTCAAAGAATTAAAGGACTCTTTCAAATTTGGCTCGCAGGCAGAAAAGTAGCAAAATGTTTGAAAAAGTGAGTGTCCATCTTGCACCAGCTTCATAAAATCAGACCTGGGCACTGTCTAGCTGAATTCAAGTTCTCGCAGTCCAGCTGTACTTCTAGAAGCCAGCAACACTGGGACAGATGGTATTAATGTTTTCTCACACATGGCTAGCCTTAAGTACAGGTTCTAATTAAAATAAATTATAAGACATTATTTCCAAAGGTCTTTTTGGAATACATGCAGTAAATAAGAACCAAGAGAAGAACCTGGAGGCACTATACAAGAGGTGTGCAAATTGACAGGGAAATACCTGAATACAAACATGATGTATTAGTTACAGCTTTGGAATGGAGGTGTGTTTTCCAGCGAGAAATAGTACTGCACTCAAGATAGTAAAACCTGATTTGTGACAGTCAGTGAAATCCGCCACCATTTAGAACATGCATAAGAAAATTCGATAGGTGCTGAAGGCCAAGCCATAGTAGCATATATGAAATAATTAAGATTCATTTCAAGTTGACTACCTTGAAAAAAGAGGCCATACTCTCTTACATATTCACAGTAAGTAGAATGCCATAAGTAGAAATTAACTGCAAGGACTTTAGAAGTATTTGAGGGATTCAGTGGAAAGACAGCAGGTAATCTGGCAGCAACAGTGAGGCTTTCTTACTGAAGAGTAGGTTCTTGACTAGAGCCAACATGATGGGAAATGTTGACCCATCGTTTATAGCTGTAAAGAAAGTTTAAGACTTAAATTGT
Source organism: Balaenoptera physalus (assembly GCF_965194825.1). Taxonomy (NCBI): domain Eukaryota; kingdom Metazoa; phylum Chordata; class Mammalia; order Artiodactyla; family Balaenopteridae; genus Balaenoptera; species Balaenoptera physalus. Next base: position 86,950,457 of record NC_138894.1, on the reverse strand, counting down.
CAAAACCTTCTAAATTATTCATTTAATAATTACTGAGAGAGGGCTAATGATATGTAAGGTTCCAAATTAGATGTTTGGTGACTGTAACACTTGCCTTAGATAAGCTTATGATTTTGAAGGGAACATAAGGCACATAAATCAATAACTATAGTAAACTGTTGAAAGAGACAGAGATAAAGAGAGAATTTTAAGACTTCCTATAAATCTACAATTATTTTAAGAATTACTATAAATCTATAATAATTAATACAGGATGGTTATTAGAGGAATGATAGACAAACAGATCAATGGATCAAAATAAAGAACCCCAAAATAGGCCCCCATAATATGGAAAACTGATATTCAACAAAGATGCAAATGTAATTCAGTACAGAAAGGACAGTCTTTTCAACAAATGATGCTGGAATATTCAGATATTAAAAAAAAATAATCTATACCTTGAACAATAAACAAAAATGAACTTTCAAAATGGGCCATGAAACTGATTGTAAAATGTAAGACTAAAAATTTTACTAAAAATGGCAGGAGGAAATCTTTGTGCCAAAAGTTTCTTAACATGACATCAAAAGCACAAAGAACAAATTGATAAACTGGACCTCATCAAAATTTATAAAGTATGCCCTTCAAAAGACACAGGTACGAGAATGAAAAGATAGGGCATAGATAGGAGAAAATCTTTGCAAAGCACATATCTAATAAAGGACTTGTATCCTGAATATATAAGAAAACTCTCAAAATCAGTAAAGAATACAAAAACCCAATTTTTAATATGATCTAAGAAGATACACTGATGTCAAATAACCACATAAAAAGATGCTCAACGTTATTACTCACTGGAGAAAGCAATTAAAACCAAAATTAGATACCATAACATACCTATTAAAATAACTAAACTTTAAAAGACTGACCATAGCAAGTACTGACAAGCACGTAGAGAAATTGGAACGCTCCTAAAAGACTGATTAAAAAATAAAATGGTACAAATGCTTTGGAAGACAGTTTGGCAGTTTTCTGAAAAGTTAACCATCCACCTACCATATGACCCTGCCATTCCACTCTTATGGATTTATCCAAAAGCAATGAAAGCACATGTCCATACAAAGGCTTGTACATGAATATTCATAGCAGCTATATTTGTAAAAGCCAAGACTCAAAGTAAACCAAATGTCCACCAACAAGTGAATAGATAAACAAAGTGCAATAAATCCATCAATGGAATACTAGTCAACAAACAAAATGGAATAAACTACTGATCCATGATACAACACGGATGAATCACAAAATAATTATGCTGAGTGAAAGAAGCCAAACAAACAAACAAACAAAGTGCATACTGTTATGACTCCATTTACATAAAATTCTAGGAAATGCAAAGCATGATATAGAGACAGAAAATAGATCAGTGATAGCCTGGGGAGGGGATGGGGGTGTAATGAGGAGAAGCAGAAGGAGGGAGGGGATTATAAATGAGCAAGAGAAAGCTTTTAGGGGTGATGGATACATTCATTATTTTGCCACGGTGATGGCTTCATGGGTATATACGTATATCAAAACTTATCATATTCTATACTTTAAATATGTGCAATTTATTGTTGGTCAATTATAACCCAATGTAGTCAGAAAAAGAAAAAAAGTCGTACTTTTTCTTAATCACATACAATTATCAATTAATTTTATTACTCACTTACGACCGGTGTGCCTGGTCAATCTAACCATCAGCTTGTGTGCCTCTTCTGAGCTAGACTGAGTATTTTTAACATATGAAATTGGTTTCTCAAGTCCATGTTTCTCCAAAATCTCTGACACACTGTACGTAAAAAGAAAAATGTTTAAATAAGTCTTGCTACCAAACAAAAAAGCTCTAAGAATCTTAAACACATAAGTAGCACTTAGGTGTTAAAAGTATTTAAAAAAAAAGTAGCATGAAGAATGACCAAATTTTACACATTACATTAATTCTCAGCAAAAAAAAGCTAATAATTATATATCAAATCTTATTTCCCCTACTGACTTTTATTACAATATACTTGGGATAAGTTAACATTTTTTTAAAAGCCTGGCATATCCTTATCTCAAAATCTTTTTTTTACAATTTTCCTGTGCTCTAAGAGCATCAAGTCAGCAAAATAAGACAAATCTATAATTGCAATACCCAGCTTTAACTCTTAACAACCTTAGTGAGTATTCTGTTATAGGCAAGGCTGCTAGAAAAGCAATAAGCAAAGAATTTTAGGGTTGGAAAACCACAGAAACCCCATAAGGCTCAATTTCCCTCAAGAATCCATTCTATAAACAAACAAATAAGATTTCTGTTCTCATATGGATCTTCTTGAGATATCCTATTCCATAATTATCAGCATTGTATATACACCTTTTCTGTCTCACCAAATCTCACATTTATGAATTAACCACTACTGGGCTTAAAGAGAGGTCAGACAAAATTCAGTAACTCTTCATAAAGATAAGTTCCATGGGTCACGTCACCTGACATTATATACACTAAAACATTTATCAACTATTAATGGCCATGAGGTGGAACTGGAAAAAAGAGTTCTCCTTTTAGAAGGTTAGTAAATTAAGGTGAACAATGAAAGACCTGGGTATCATCCAGAAACCTAAAGGGTGTTACTGTTTCCTTGAGGTACTGAGAGCATAATTTGACTATCAAGACAACCCATGGTTACACCCAGAAACGTATGGTGAAATAAATGATGTGTATTATGAAATAATTTTTTATGAAATGCATTATGTTTATTATACTGTATTTCCTTGAGAAAGCTCTTTTCAATTTCATTAGGGAAAAAAAGGAAACCATGCAGATTTGTAAGGAATGAATCTATACTGACTTAACACATTAAGCTTTGTTCAAACTATGCTCAATTTTTCAGGGAGGGCGGGGAGAAGAGAGGGACATCGAATTAGTAGATTCCCAAATTCTTATACTTTACATATTACCACTATCAAGTGATGTTATTACCTATAATTTCTATAATTATATATTGGAAGAACAAAGTTTACTAGTCCTAAAATTTCATTTTTAATGCAAATATTTAAAAATTACACACAAGCACATTATATATACATATAAAAATGAACACTAGTAAACAATATTAAACTTCCTGAATAGCAAATTAGAAATTTTCAGTCTCCAAAAGAGACAGTTTAATACTTCATTTTCACAGTAAAGAATATTGGTAGAGTCACTAATATAATATAACCCAGATAGTCAATCAAATGTAGTATAACCCAAAAAGGAAAGTTAGGGTTATAATAAACATTGTTTGCTGATGGATGTAATAACTGCTGAAGGAACTAATATTTCTTATTTACCTACCATGTGTGAGGTACTTTAAATGCTTTATCTAGTATCAATTTCACATCTCATGAGGTAGATATTATAGCTAAGAAAACCCTAGGCTCAAAGATCACACAGCTAGTAAGTTACAACACCTAGATTTGAACACAGTTCTACTAGTCTTCAAAGTCCATGTTCTCATTACTGTAGCATTCTGCTAAAATAAGCTAGTATTATATTCATTATTAAGAAAATTCACTCCTAAGAGAGTCAAACAAATACTAAGTCAAACTGGAAATGATCACTAGGCATATTTAAGGTAACATTTCTCGGACAGACCTCCTTAATCAGCATAGAACCAAAAGATCGTCATTTTTCTCACCTGAGAATGTGTTCCAGTTGGTCTACCATGTCATGAAGAGCTGTGGTTACCTCTGTCTTCTGACTAAAGGATTAAGAGAAAAGAATTAAAATTAGGTTTTAATAGTAACTTTTTACCTGAAATACTAAACTCACTTAAGTTAAAAAAAAAAAAAGTGATGTTTCCCTTGTACTTAATATATGACAGTAACACCCTGTCCAGTGAAAGGTCAGTCTTATCTCCTACACTCATTCAGCATCTTTCATGACTCAAAAGAGATTAAGATAAAAAATACTGGAATATAACAATATTCTCTATTACAGATTAGTGAGATATGGGCCACTATTTTCCTAAGAACTTTTAGTTCAGTTCTGCTAAAAGCAAAAAAGAATTATAAATCAGTTGTAGTCTTTCTTTAAAGAAGTGGTAAACGATAAAGCCATCATTTATTTCTCTTCTTTTAACCAATAAAACAGATTAGGAACCATGGCCCTGCACGCTGGCTTTCTCCTAGTCCTATCTATTCCACCTGTGACTCCCCTAGGACTTTTCCATTAGGATTCTATATACTCAGGGGACTTCTCCCACGTCATCATTCACTCTGCCTCCACTGCAATATTTTAAAACGAAAGAGAAGTACATAGCCATCATACAGATAATTCCTACCGGGAGTGGAGATAAGAAGCACTTTTCCTTTTTCCTTTCTCAGGAAAAAAGTAGACGGGGGACTAGGAGAAACATTACCGTGAAAAAGATCATAAACTAATAAAAACGCGGCTGATAGGGTAGATTTATCACGGCACAACACACGTACGAGTGCAAGGGATTTGGTAGAAAAGTTAAGCAACTGCTACAAAAGCCCTCTGCCACCCTCTGCAACACTGTGTCCCAACCTTGGAGGGACGACTCTCAACTGAGAACCACTGTACCTGACACTCTCAGGTGCCTTCCAACCAATGATTCAACTGAATTCCAGCAAGATCTTAGGATTTAATAAGAAAGCTAAACAAAAATCTTTATCTGGACTTGGAAAATTAAAAATGACCTAATTAAACACAAAAGTCTCACTCACTATTTTTAAAACTATCAATCTGTCCTGGTCTAAATCTATGTGGTAATTATTTCATGCAATTTACAAAGATTATACTATCTTTTTAAACCAAGTTTCAGGCCTTGGACTAGAGTGATAAATTAGGGTATATTCCACTTAAAGTCCTTCAAAAAGAAAAAAAAAAGATCATTCATCGGAGATAACTTCAATTAACATACTCATTCAGAAACAATATTTTTTAAATTATCATTTTATAACTCTACAATAAACATTTGTCACTGATTTTCAGAATATAGTGTTCTTCCTTTGTGAACTGACATTCACAAACATAATGACTAAAGATTTTTTTCAGCTAGATGAAATGTGCTGCCTAGGTAAGATGTACAAAAATTTAATTTCCTAAATAGTGAAAAAATACACAGTTAACCATTTGGTAAATAACAACCATTTAACCACTAAAAATAAACAACTGATCACTGGGAGAACGTGAATTGACAACGCTGGCACAAGGAGCAAAGAGAACCAGAGTAAGTATTTTGAAGGCCTATATTTTAATACTAGGCTAATTTATAATTGCAAATTATTTAGAAAATTATAATTATGAAATACAATCATTAAGAAAGAAATGGAACAACAAAAGAGTACCATGCTATTTTTTATGTTTATCAAAAAAAAATCTGTTAGATCAGAAACCATTAATCTGAAGCCAAAAAAAGCTTTCAGCCACGCATACACAAGAGGCATTTCTTAACCTACACATTCTTTGAAAACAAATATACTCATCCTCTCATTATAATGTCTACATAAAAAATGTTCTTTTAATATCATTCAATTGATATCATGACTATCTCCTCATGGTAGGCAAATTACTATTTAAAAGTTAATAGATAAGCTCTAATTGATATTTATGCTTATTTGATCTTACTGAAGAACTAAGTCTAATATATTTATTTTTAAAAATTGCACATGTCAGTTGGAAGTCAATGATTTTACCGAGATGATTCAAGGACAACCAAGGGGCATCAAGTGGGCAGAGGGACCATCAAATTACCCACCTAGACCATTTAAGGAAGAAACTCCCCACCACTTCTGCTCTCTGAGGTGCTTGTTAAGAAGAGGATTCTGCATCTCTTGTCACCCTCTGGGAAGAGCACCTTGACTACTGATACTCCGACATCCACTGGGCTGAGGTTTTTAAATGATGAGTAATGACAGTTTGCTAAAAAACTGTTAATACAATCCATGTTACCAGCCCTTTGTTGCCTACTGAAGGCCCACGGTTCCCAGAGGCACACTTGCTGCTCTTCACTAAGGATGGGAGGGAGCTTGTGGTCCTATCTGTACAGGTTTGGGTAATAAATAGATGCTGTGATTATAACTCTTCCTACATGAAGATTCCCTAAACCTGGACTGAGGAAGGGAAGTATTAACCAGTAGTACAGTCTCCATTTAGCTTTACCAGTAACAAGGCTAACTGCTTTCTTTCTTGGGGGTCAGGACTTAGACTCTTAATGAGAAGAGATGAATAATCAGGATCTACAAACCACCCAACATTTCTGTAACATAATACACAGAATCTAAGATTACCTTACCCCCCTCCAAAATCAAAACTGAAGCAAGATTGACAGTCTAGCTGCTCACATATAAGGCAATTTCCCAAGGACTCCTATAATGAAAAGCCTTCAGCTTGCCAACAGGCATCCAATCAACTTTTAGTGTCTTAGATATAAATTAACGGCCAAGAATCACTAGACATGGAGGAAAGGTCCTCACAGTAAAAACAGAGATGCAAACAAACAGAATATGAAAAATCAGAGATCACGGTGGGGTAAGGGTAATGCAGGGTGTAGAAGTGAATTTATGCATCTGTGAAACAAGAGCAGGATATTATTTTGTTTGAAAGTGAATGAGAAAAAGTTCTTGGAATTTAAATAAGAAAGCCAAAATAGATTTTAAATTCAAAATACGGATTAGAAGATAAAACTATAGAAATCTCCCAGATCACTTAACAAAAGACCAAAACATGGGGAAAAGAACAAAAAGGGCAGTAAATAAATTTAAAATGTGCAAAAAAAGAGAAAAAAGAAGGACATGCAAATAAACTTATCAAGGAAACTTAACAGGAAAAAAATATAAGAAAATTTCCGAACAGTTTGAAGGACATGAGTTTCCAGGTTGAAATACACGATTTAAATGAACAATGATAAATTTAGACTCAGAATAAAACACATCCTTATGATATTTCAGAACATTAGAAATGAAGGGAAGGTACTGAAGTATTCCAAAAAGGGGAGGAAAAAGCCATATAATGGCTTTGGACTTCTCAACAACACTGAAAGGAGAAGACAAGAGTGATGCCTTCGAAACTCACAAGGAAAAGGATCAGAAACCTAGAATTCCATACACAGCCAAGCCTTCCATCAAGTGTAAGGATGCAATTATGATTTTTTTTGACATGTGATAGTCTTAAAATAAAAATGCCTCCATGCAACATTTGACAGGAAGCTATTCAAGATTATGTTCCATCAAAATGAGGGAATAAGAAAGGGAAAGATAATAATCCCAGAAATACAGTATGCAACACAAGAGAGACGCAAACAAAAGTCCAAGGATGAACGCTGTACAGCAGAGTAGAGAACAATTCATATCAAAGGAAGAGAAAAGACAATTCTAAGAAAGATGTTTCAAAAGTAAGAGGGAGAGAGAGAGACATAGAGTGAAAAGAGAAAGGAGAGATTACTAGATATTTTTGACCTTGAAAAGGAATTTTACACTTCTGTCAGAAGAGTGAGGGAGGTAAATGGAAACAAAAAACAATGACAAAAAAGGAAATTATTCAATCCACGAAAAGCAAAAAGTTTGCATAAAAAGGAAATATAATCATACCTAGCTCTGTGTAAACAGTATATACATAATCATAATGATAGAAATACCACTTTGACTACACTGAAAAAATGGTTAAGAGAAGTAGGTATGGGGGAAGGGTAGGCGTCAATGAAAGGAAGTCAATAATCATCTAAAATTGTAAAATCAATAAATAGCAACGTGAGCATAATATTTTAAAGGAGGCAGGCAAAGTCAAGAAGAAAATCATGATCTACAATGAGTGTTTACTTTTAGAAGACAGGTATCAAAGGATGGGGAAGGAAAGCAACCAGTAGTTTTGTATCAATTACAAGTCTTCCCGTACCCTGATTTTAACTAGTACATACATTATTTATTTTATGGTTAAAAATTAGAAGGGGATCATGTTCTCTTGGACGTCACGATTTTAGAATAGCACCTCCTCATCCCCACCAATTTGTTTTTCTCCATGTCACTGACTTTTCAAAGTGAAAAGACAATATGAGCTGTAGAATATCTCACAGTCTGTATTTATCTGGTTTTTTTCTTCATGGTGTTATTTAACTTGTTCTCTTATTCCCTACATTGACTGTAAACTAGAAGTTTGGCTTAAAGGATTGATTAGATTCAGGGTAAGTAATTTTACTTCATACTGCTTCTCACCAGGGGGCACATATGGCTAGGCTGCCTGATTGTAAGTGATGCCATATTTGATAACTTGATCAATGGTGACGGCAGTCAGACTTAGACTTTATAAAGGTAAATTTCCCCTTTGAAATTACAAAAAAAAAAAAAAATTTGCTAAAGGTAATACTTTGGTACCATGCAAATATCCCTTCCCCATCAATTTTTCACCTGATTTCAATTCTATTAATGACTACGTGAAACAATTATTTCACATTGGCTTGCAAAATCAAGTGACTTCTATCATTCATTTCACAAAAAAAAATAAAAATTTCCTTGGAAGGAAAAGAGAGAGAGAAAAGAAGAAAGAGAGAGGAGAAGAAGAAAACAAAGCATGAGGAAGACTTCTTGCCTAAACACCTGATTTTGCAAATGAGGAAACTGATGACCAGAGAAGCTACATGATTCAGCTGTAGTCACAAAGGCTTAGAAACAGGCCCACCGATTTTTCATTCAGTGCTTTTCCATGTGCTGTTATTAACTTCTCCAGATATGAAATTTATAATATGTACTATGTGTTAAAAGAGTGATTAAAGGAATGATTGTTATGTGACTTCCAAAGAGAAAATATAAATCTGATTTGCATACCACTAAATGAGGTATGTATATCCGTACATTATTACTTAGAAGTTTTACTCTGGGCAAGGGCCAAGAACAAAAAATTCATAGAAAAAATACAACTAGCCCATAAATAAGGAAAAAGCTTAATTAGAAACACAATTTTAAACAAAGAGATATCACCGTCTATCCACTTAAGAGAGTACTTTTTGTTGTGGTGGTAGTGATATTCTTGCTTGCTTTTTAATGGATAATTATCAAGGTTAACAAAATTATAGTGACGTCCTATATACTGTTAGAAAAACAAGTGTCTATCTCGAAGCAACAGGTTTGCACATGATCTCATTTTCTTCTTTATATTCCCAAAATTCTCTATAATGAACATTCAGAGAAGCAACATCTTCATTTTAACTGTTAGAGTAAAAAGACACAACCATAACAAAGGCACACTGTGGGTTCTTACCCATATCCTCTTTGTGGCAGACATTCTAATACGTCATAGCAAAGAGCGAGCTGGTCATTTCGTTCACAGCTATAGATGCATTCTAGTGCTACTGCCATCAGTTGGTCCTGATCAGGAATAATTTTTTGCTGCAACTAGAGAAATAAAACATGTTGTGCTAAATGTCAATAGATTTACATTCCATTTTGCCATATCCCAGTACCACTGTCAATAGAATATTAAATAGTGCAATTAATCAGCTGCAGAAACAAATCTTGGTTTTTCCTTTAGCTTACAGACTTTTGGGGTCTTTAATTATTCTAAATGAAATTGCATTTTAATTACAGAATCAGCAAGAAAAGAAAATTTGTACCCATAAGCTTTGCATCTGCTGAAAACAGATTCTTCAATTCATGACCCATTCAAGATAAAGTAGATAGAAGAAACACAGTGAACTAAAAAGGCAATTCATTAAAAACAACATTTCTAACCCTAAAACCAAATTTTATGTGTTTCAATCACAAAAATATATAAAATTCCTTAACTAACATTCAGAGATGTTCAAACCTACTATTTTTCAGTATGCATTATGTATTAGTCATTTAACACAACAGTATTGACATTCTATTCGAAAGAAGTTGCATTGTAATGTGGTAATATTCATATCCCAAAATACACTCCATATTTCTGATGCAGAAAAATGGCTATTGGGGGTCACTTTCCCATTGTAAACCACAGAGACCCATTCTTAAAGTATTTTCTGGGATATAAAAATAACAGATTTGTGCCTTGTTTTTCTCATCTATAAAACTGGAATATTAACATCTTCTTAATAGCATTGTTGTGAGGATTAAATAAATTAATACATGTAGAATGCTTATGTTATTACCACCACGAAACCAAAATGGAAGTTTGAAACTATTTTCTTAGAGCCCTTTACAACAACAAAATAAGCTTAAGACGATTTCCATAATAACCATCTACTACTTTTCAACATTTTAGTAGAAACTCACAAAACAGAGAGGAAAGTGATGAAGAGAAGCTGCCAAACAAAGGCATTTTCTCAGTAGAAAAACCACATCAATGGATGAGAAGAAGAAATGGATGGAAAGAGGAAACCTTAATAAGGTTATCAGGGAAGTAAAGTTTTCTAAAGTACTTGGGTTAAAGGATTTCTTCAAGGTATTAAGAAATATATCATTAATTTGACATCAACATTTGACAAAGAGTTAGTTATCCAAGGTTGCAAAGTGACAAACGTGAAATAGGGACAAGCAGGGTACAAGAGTGTCAGTAAAGCAGAAACTAACACACCATTGTAAAGCAATTATACTCCAATAAAGATGTTAAACAAAAAAAATTAACGAAAATAGCTAGCTTTTCCCATTTTCTTATTGTGTGCCAGGTACTGTTTCTAAGCACTTTAAGTGCATTAATTCACAAATCCTCAAAACAATCCTGTAAGGTTAGTGCTAGTATCATTTCTATTTTACATAAAGGGAAAATCGAGGCACTGAGGGGATGAACAACTTGCTCAAGGCACAGAGCTGGTCACGGTCAAGCCAGGATCTGAAAGCAGGCAAGTGGCTCCAGAGCCTAAGCTAAGTGTTAGTTCTCACGATCCTGCAGAAGAGCTTCACGTACGGAAGAACGGAAGAGTCTGAGGAAAAATATGGCAATAAACAATAAAAAAATATGGTAATAAAAAATATGGTCAGGAAGCATCTGAGGAAGATGAAAAAACGGAAACCAGTTTCAGTCAGGGAACAACATGGGAAACCGGCTGAAACAGAAGCCATAGCCCTTGATGTTTCCCTCCATCTTCCTGCTTCCTGTCTTTCCCTCCCTGAGATGCTGAAGTGTCGCTTGAAAGTTAAATGTTCTAGAGTCCCTATTTGATCAGGTATGTTCAAAACCCTTTAGTAGACCTTCAATATGAAAGGTAAAGAGTAAACTTTTTGCCTTCCACTCAGGCTCCTTCATGGCCTGGTGTCCACCCACTTTTCCAGTCCTATGAACCGCTACCTCTCTGCTCAAAGTTTTAATTCACTCAGGTTAAGTAACTTGCCTTTATCTAAACATGGCATTAGTCTGATTACGTCCCCTTGTCTTATTCTACTCCTACCTGGAATGTCTTCTCAAGGAACTTCTTAAAACCTTAGTCTCTAAAACCTCCCAAATAATCCAGTTTTATGTCCATTTGGCTGACTTCAATTGGACTTCCCCAGATTTCCAGAGTCTCTTGCTTATACTTGATAAATGCTGGTCCAATGAATAAATCCTCATACTACTCTCTACATGAATTCTTTCTCCTCTCTGTACTCCTATGGCACCTTTCTGTTCTCTTCCTATGCCACTCAGCATATCCTTCTTAATACAATCTACTGTGTACGTGAATCATAATGCTCACATTAAGATACTTTTCACTGTTGTCCTATTAGACTCTCTACAGATGTCCAACTTCATATAGTAAGACACACTTCCTTTTATTCTCATTATTCCTGTACTAATATCTCAGTGGTCACTATTAAACCAGCATTTGTCCCACCTCAAGCTAATAGGAGGGAGCCCATTTAGGACTTTCCAAGAAATCAATAAATCTTCCCCACCAGGGGCAGCAAATTATCTGCCATATTGCATAGCAAGGTAAAATGTAACAAAGTCATAATTTCTTTTAAAAGGTCTTAAAATTATGCACTAGTAGACAACTAGAAAAAGAACAACAGATGTTAAGATAGAATACTTGGGAAACCCCAGAGAAACAAGCAACAAAAGAAATCAGTGAAACAGTGAAAGAATCACTGAAAATTATCATACAAAAATCAATAACTTTCATACACACAAACAATAAAGTTAGAGAAAATGAGGGTAAATAAAACTCAATTTGTAATGTAAACAGAAAATTAAGTGGTTAGGAATAGATTTAACAAGAAATGTGCAAAACCTATATAAGGAAAAATTTTAAACATTCCTGAAAGACACTAAGAAAGATATGAACAAATAGAATGATGTCCCCTATTCTTGAATAGGGTGACTGAACATTATACTAAAGTTCAGATAGAAAAAAATATACACAAGAATAACTTTTAAAAAACTGGGGGGAAGAAAACACTACAAAGGAATACTACCCATACCAGACTTTAAAAACACACTACAAAACCTCTATAATTAAAACAGTGTGGTACTTAGTATATGGACAAACAGACCAATAAAACAATAGAGAAACTCTAGAATTAGACTCAAAACAAATGGAAATTTTGTAGATGACAAAGGTGGCATCTCAAATCACTCAGGTACAGATAAACTTTTTAATAAATGGTGCTGCAACAACTAGGTAGCATTAGGGAAAACATAAAATAGATCCGTATCTCACACCCTGCAAAAGAACACTCCAAATAGATTAAGGGTCTAAACATAAAAATAAAGCCATACAAGTACTAGAAGAAAACATGAGTGATTTCTTCTTTAACCTTGTAATAGGAAAAGGCTTTCTCACCATGCCTCCAAATACAGAAGCAATTTAAAAAAAAAATTGCTCAGTTTGATTACACAAAAAATAAACTGTAAAAGATTTTGCATGGCATAATACACCATAAACAAAGTCAAGAGACAACCTACCCACTGGGTGAAACATTCACAATAGAAACCACAGAAAAAGGACTAATTACACTAATATATATGAATTTCTAAAAGTTAAGGCACAAAGAAACAAAAATCAAAGTGAAAAATGGGGAAAAGGCAGGAATGGACAATTCACAAAAACGACAATGCCTCTCAAGCGTATAAGAAAATGTTCAAATTCACTCATATTTAGAGAAGTACAAATTAAAACAACACTGAAATGTAATTTTTCACCTATCACGGTGGCAAAATGTTTTAAATATGACAACAAATTATGTCTGCAGAGTTGTGGAGAAATAGCCATGCTCACACAGTGCTGGTGGAAATGTAAATTGGAACAACCCGTCTGGAGAGAAATGTGGTAATAGCAACACAAACCTCCCTTCAGAACCTGGAATCCCCTTGCAGGAATATACCCTGAAGATATGCCAATAGTACAAAATAAATATAAACAGGTTACTCGTTGTAGCACTGTTTGTAATTGTAAAATACTGGGAATAGCATAGAAAACTAGTGAGACTGGGTAACAGTTTTCAATTTTATATTTTAATTTATATAACCACACATGGCTAGTGGCTACCGTACTGAACAGCACAGTCCTGGAGGCACTTTTCAATTTCCTAAGGAGTGTGGGCCCAAAGTAGGCCAACAGGAAATTGCAGCAGAGAGTTTACAGTGTTAAGGAGACTTTCCCATTTGTCCCCATTACTGGAATACAGTCTGGTATCTACAAGCAGAAGGGCCTAGTAAGTATCCAATACTTCTAATTTGGACCCCCAAAGGATCATACCCTAGGAATACGGGAGAACTGGAAATAGGACAGTCTTTTTGAAACCTGAAACAGCTCAATACCGGATCAGATTAAAGTGACCTTCACCATACGAGAATGGTGGGAACAGCAAAAACAAGAGTGGCATATTCCATATTCCCCCAAATTCTAATCTATTATATCTGGGTTGGGCCTAGAAAATTGTTTTCTTTTTAATCCATATAGTTCTGATGCACAAATGCATTAAAAAAAAAAAAGTATAAAAGACAGAAAATGATACGAGAAGGTAGAATATTTTATTCCCAAGTCATCTCTATCCAGACTTGCCCAAGTTACGTCACAAGTTTCACTTCCCAAAGAGGGATTCAAGCAAAGAGTAATGGCTTAAAATCAGAAATGAGTCCTTAAAATCAGGATGTTATAAAAGAGAGGAAGAGTTTGAAACACATGAGATAGCTGAAAAGACAAATCTGAATTTGTCTTATTGTTCCCATTATTCGCTCCCCCCTTTCTAGTAGAGGATTGTTCTTCCCTGCCCCATTAACACCAGGTGTGGCCACAGAGCCTTCAGCCTGTGAAATGTGAGAGGGAGTAATTTGAGGTACTGGGAGCTAAGCTTTAAGAGCCACTGTGTGGTTCTGCTTTGTTCTTTTTCCTGCGCCACAAGTCAGAAAAGGGAACTGTTCTTTCAGCAGCCTGAGTCCTGGAATGAACAAGACATGGAACACAGCAGAAGCCCAACTACAGCCCACATGACACTTGTGAGAAATGAACGTTTGCTGTTGTCAACTACTTAGATTGCAGGGTCATTTGTTAATGCAGCATACCTTAACCTAAGCTGTTGGATACAGAAATCACGGCTCCTTTTATAGCACTAAAAATACCTTGTGCATGATTCATGGCAGATCCAAGGTAAATTCTTTTTGCGAACAGTCAAGGAAAATAAAATAAAAACAATGCTCCACGGACAATCCTAGCACAGCAAATAAATGTAATCAAGTGATCTAAAGCATCATAATGAAACCCAGAGTTAATCATTCATGCCTTCATTTGCCCTGCCAAAATGCACTGAGCACTTGCTCTCTACACGGCACTGGGCTAGTCCCTGGCAGTACAGAGACACCGGAGACACAGAGGACAGACCCAGGAAACAAAGAGAGGGAGAGACAAACTTGAACAAGCAATGACAGCACAGTGAGATATGCGTTATTCTAGAGGCAGCTACAAGGCCCACCCTAGCACAGATAAGTCCCCGGAGGTTTCACAGCAGAGGGAGTCTTGGACAGCAGGATCCTGAAGGGTAGGCAGGTATCTGTTAAATGAAGGAAAGGGGCCCGATTATCACAAGCAAAGGAAATAGGCTCACAGAACACAAAAAGGCATGAAAGAACCTGACAGTGTGAAGAGGTGAAAAGTTAGTGTGGGTAAACCAGTGCATTCATGAAGGGAAATGAGGCTGAAGAGGTAGACTAGAAGCAGACCGCAAAGAACCTTCCACGCCACTTAAGAGAGCCCAACATTTACCCTGCGGGCAATGGTAGGCCACCAGAGATTTTCTGTAGATCATGACATGATCAAATTTGTGTTGTGGAAAGATAACATCGACAGAAATAGAGAGGGTGGATTGGAAAGGAAGAGCCCAGCAACACCATTATTCTCTGCTTTGATTTTGACATATTTCAAGAAAGGCAAATGGCTATATATTTTATTCATAAGGCACATGCTAAATGGCCAAGTAAAAACAACAAAAAGCTGACTATATACAAAGGATTTACAAGACTCTGTAAGGAAGAAGGATCGCAAACAAGATTGTTGGAAAGAATTTAAAGTCACTTCTTTCTTCCTCATAAAACATTCATATTCAACCCATCCGGCTTCTCACATAGCATTCTGCTGTCATAAGCAACCCACCCTCGGCTCATAGTAAACCACCCCAAATTTAAAATCAGAATACTAAATGGAAACTGCTTATGAGAAGATGGAAAACTTTAAATAGCCAATGAACAGAGATATTTCTGACAGACAGCCCTTCCAGAAACAAAAAAATGTGTGAGATTAACTAAGCAATGCTTTCCTTTTCATCTTGATTATAATGGTCTACGACCATATACCTCAGAGGACATCAAATTGCTAACAAAAGCTAGTACAAGGAGTACTTTCAATTAGAATTTAGGATTAGAAGGGGCCTTCAATGCTCTGCTTGAATCCCAACCTAATGCTTTAACTCTCACTACAAAGTCAGTGCCTCGAGTGACTACACCATACTGCTTGAGTCCCCTCCAATGGAAAGGGAGCCACTATCTCTTGAAACCGTATATTTGATTTATGGTTAAATTAAGAGGTTATTTACATTTCAAAAGGAACCCGCACTTAACAAAATGATTTATCACCAGTAAATCTGAACAACTATTTGATTTCTATAAAAAAGATAGATGATAGATAGATAGATAGGTCAGTCTTCAGCAAATATAAAAGTTATTAAGAATAATTATAAGATCTCCTTATGGGATCCTAAAAATTTTAATAAATATTTTGAAGGTCCTCAAGGGTAGAAGTCTTTTCTTCTTCTTCTATTGGTGTTACATTAAAGCATAATGGTTAAGAACACAGCTGGGAAACTAGAAAACCTATGTTTGAACCCAAGGTTCCACTCCTTACTGTGACCCCGGGCAATTGCCTAACCACTCTGTATCACGATTTTCTTTTCCTGTAATAGTAATATAATCAAAATATCTACATCATAGGATTGTTACAAGGATTAAATGAGTTAACACTTGTCAAGTGCCTGCCTATAGTAAGAATTCAATACCTTTCAATTATTAGTCTTTTTGGTATTGCCAGTTTCCACAATGTAGTAAAGAGTCAACAAACTTTGGAGTAAATCAATCAAGGTAAACAATCTTAAAAACTTCCAAAAAGTTTTTGGACTAAACTGCTAAAACATTTTTAAAGAATAAAATGATAACCACTTCTTCTGTTTAAAGAGAAATTACTTGCAAAGCCTAGTGTTAAAAAATTTGTAAATAAAACCTAATTCTGTAGGGGAAAAAGTACAGAGATTTTTTAAGATGTTAAAGTTTCTACTTACATCAGGCTTGGAATGCTGAAATATCTTCAGGGGAAATTTTAAGTCTCCTTTAGCTAAAGTTACTAAATATTCCTTTAATAGCTCATTAGCCACACCAGGAGACTGTTTCTCACAACGATGAAGAAAGGGGACCATCCATTGGTAGGCACTTGTCACATAATTGTCCTCAGAACACTGAAAATGTAATTCACCAAAACAAACACACGTTAAATTAAATACCTGATAATAACAGACAAGTTAAAGCTCAAGGATAATCAGACTCATGTGAAACAATGAAAGCCCCACACTTTCTAAAACTTTCCAATTCACGCCTCACAAGGAGACTGAGAGGCAGCAGGAGAAGCACCTTCTGCCTGGGGCTGGTAGAGCCAACAGCAGCAAGAGCGCTGTGTGTGGCCCATCTCTTTAGCACCACGACCACCCTGGGGGCCTCGACAGCCTAAGCCCAGCTCTGGAAGACAAACACACTGCTGCAGCTGCTCAGTCCTGAGGTCTTCCAGAGCAAAGAGAGATTCTATCCCCAAAGTGTGTGTATGTGTATGTGTAAAAAGAGTCGGGGGGGTGGGGGGGTGGGGAATAGGCCGACAGAGAGTGTGAAAGAGAAAAGGACAGAGAGAGATACGCACAAAGAAGCTCTAGAAAGGAGCCACTTGAGAAATCCCAGATTCTCTTCCACCCTTTTCCTCTTCTTCTGTTTGTTTTACCCCTTCACATCCACCTTCACGAAACTCCAAATGACACACATAATCTTACTCCTTATCCCTGAAATTATACAATCCCTTCTCTTCTTTATCCCAGGAGGTAAAACACCTGAATCTCTTAAGAGGCATCTTGCATGCAACACAACTCAATTTTCACTGGTGGATCATAGGGAAAAGAAATTAGTAAGAGAAAAGGAAGGTGGGGACAGAGGGAAAGAGAAAAGGGGGATTGATACGAGGAAAAAGATGGTGAGAGGCATGAGAAAGAGAGGAAAAGTGGGCCAGTAGAAATTGGTTCCTAACTTTGGAGACTGTACTTTCTCCCCCGAGTGACCCCCCAAAAAATCTAAGAATGGCCGGGCAAATTCTCCTACACATACAAACCCTGAAGCCAAGATGTTTTCTTCATACAACCACCCAGCCAATCATCTGAATATACAAGTAGTTGGGAATTTTAACAAAGTGAAGGATTAGAAACATGATTACGAGAATGACAGCTAATTTAAATATGCCTCGCTAGAAGGGGGGAAGAAAGTCATGTACAGGTAAGTATGAATGCAGGGCAAAGAAGGTACAAAACCAGCCAAAGTGGTTTTGGATGCCTTCAGTAATTTATTCATAAAACTTGATTTATTTTTTTTAAGTCAAGAAACCTTCCTTTATTGACTAAGTTCTCTGGTTTGAAGGACACTACATCTTTGGCTTTGAGACACATATTAATCAAAGTACATATAGAATAGTTAAAAAGAAAGTTTTAAAATAAAACCTACACTACTCATCAGTAATCTTAGTTTTTCAATGTCTTTCATCTGCTGGAGTTCTTTCAAGGTTAGGGTTAAATCACACCCTGCTTCATAAACCAATGCTTCCAGAGTAACCAAATTATCACAGAGAACCAGCAAACCAGGAATATTCCGCTCCATTCCAAGTCGAATAAGTGACAATGCACAGTCAACCTAAAATGGAAAGGCAACAGTAAGTCTGTGAGTATTATATCTTTCTTTTCCATATATTCTAAAGCAAAAGCCTCTAGTATAGAATCTAGCAATAATCCTTATAATCATTTTATATAAAACTGCATTACTACATACTTTTTTATTCAGTACAAAAACATCAGACTTCTTTATGAAATATATCAGCACCAAACTGTCCCAAAAGAATCAAATAATCACCAAGAAATACTGAAAATAAAAATAAAAGAAAGACAACCATCTTCAATTCGTAGAGCATTACAGTTTACTGAGCAGTTTACATATATCTGTATATTTAATTCTCAGAACATTAACAAGCAAGAAAGAAAAAACATAGCTAGGTAGTGATAATGTCAAATTAACCTATTTCCACTATACCACTCTGCCCCAAAAAGAATGCTTGGCTTCCATAATCCTGTACAGTACCTCTCCTTCCACAAGTCCTTCCTATAGACGACATTCAATAAACTCTTGCTGAACGATTAACTCTGATTAATTCAACCTTCTCTGTCCCAATTCAACTATTTAGGCCTCCCTTACAACAAAACAAAGAATAATCTTTCTGCAGATGCTCAATACACAGCAATTTCACTCCCATCACTTGATCAGGTTTATAAAATGGACATATTCTGATTGACAGCAAAATCATCTAACATGGCCTTAACCCCCAGTTCAGGAGAATGCAAGAGAGACCTCTCCTGTGGGAAAGCTGGAAAGAGTGGGGCAAATGGAAGTGATTTCTCAACTTTCCCCATGAAATACAAAGCAAAATCACTGCTGAGAATGATGAGGGAAGCGTTGGTGCGAGGAAAGGAGGAAAAGGGGAGAGGAAACAGTCACACAGCACAAAGAAAAAATGCCAAGTGATATCACAGATCCACCCAAAGCCCTTCCAGGACTCAGGGATTAACAGGTGAAGAGGTGAAAAAAGAAGAACTGCATGTTCAGTTGAAAAGAGTGGCGCAAATAAAAATAAGAGGGAAAACTACAGGTAGATAAGGCATGAGGCAAAAGGGAAGGGATCCGGCAATACCTTAACAAAAGGACAATTAATGTCGGAAAAGCCACATCTACCTGTATACCAAGTTCTTAAAAACTCAGAAAATCTCAGAAAGTATGAAGAAACTTGATATGTAAAACACAACTTTGTGCAATAGTTTGAACACACAGCACATTAGCAATTTGTAACACACTCAACCAATTTTGCGATCCAGATCTGTGTTTCTAACATCAACTTTGATGTTGGTGCTTTCCAAAATAATCACTGAAGTAAAAATGTTTGAAAATCAAATTACTGACACCTTAAAGTAGGTTCTGTTACAAGTTACAGAATTATACCACATACCCCAAGCCCCCAATAGATAAATTTCACCCCTATATGTACACATTTTCCTAAACCAACAAACAAGATTTCCAAAAGCCATTTATAGGCGCTAAGGAAGAAGTAGTACTACATCAGTTTAACCTGTAAAAATGAAAAAGATAAAACTATGTCAGATACCACTTTGATTATCGCATAAGCCACATGAAACATCAATACATAAAATGAAGCTAAAGAACAATACCCCTATTATAAGTGTTTTTAAATAAATCAAAGAGATGAAAGCGTATACAGCCAACTAAATAAAGCACCCCCAAATCACTTTCCTTTCTTTATAATTATTCATCTTTTTAAACTTTTTATTTTATATTGGGGTACAGCCGATTAACAATTTTGTGATAGTTTCAGGTGCACAGCAAATCTTTATAATTATTCTTGATTACTAAAACAGAAATCAAGATGTCTAGGAATTATAATTAGACTTAAAAAAATTATATTTCAGAAAGTGCTAACTTTGTTTTTATTTTTAACAGACTTTCTTTTTTAGAGCAGTTTTAGGTTGACAGCAAAAATGAGCAGAAAGTACAGAGATTCCCCACATCCCCCCGGTCCCCACACATGCACAGCCTCCCCTGTTACCAACATCCCCCAGCAAGGTAGCACCTTTGTTACAATCAATGAACCTATACTGACACACCATGATCACTCAGTGTTCACAGTTTACATTAGGGTTCACTCCTGGTGTTTACTTTCTGTGTGTTTAGACCAAAGTAGACTGACAGGTATCCATCATTATGGTATCATACAGAGTATTTTCACTGCCTTAAAAATTCTCTGTGTTCCATCTATTCATCCCTCTACCACCAACCCCTGGCAATCACTGATCTTTTTACTGTTTCCATCATTTTTCCTTTTCCAGAATGTCACACAATGGGAATCAAACAGTATATAGCCTTTTCAGACTGGTTTCGTTAACTTACTAATACGCATTTAAGGTTCCTCCACACCTTTTCATGGTTTGATTGCTCATTTCTTTTTTAGAGTTGAGTAATATTCCATTGTGTGGATGTACCACTGTTTATTTATCCATTTGCCCACTGAAAGACATCTTGATTCATCAATTGTAACTAACATACCACTCAAATGCAAGATGTTAATAATAGGGATAACTAGTGGGTAGGGCAGAAAGTGAGGGGACTATATGGGAACTCTGTACTTTCTACTCAATTTTTCTATAAACCTAAAGCTCCTCTAAAAAATAAAGTATTAATAAAATAAAGAAAGAAAAAAGATAAGTGTAAAAAATGATAACTTATTTTGCATTCCAGTGTAGGCCTTTTTCTTTTTGTTAGTGCTATTTTTTAAAAACCTGAATAAATATTTTGTAACCCAAATTTCAGTCATTAAACACTAAAACTGGTATTGGCAGAAAACCAGACACATAGATCAATAAAACAGAATTAAGAGTCTAAAAATAAATCCACATATATATGGACAACTAATTTCTGGCGAAGGAGCAAAGAAGACACAATGGAGAGAAGACAGTCTCTCCAATAAATGGTGTTGGAAAAACTGGACAGCCACATGCAAAAGAATGAAACTAGACCACTATTTCACATTATACACAAAAATCAATTCAAAACAGGTTAAAGACTTGAATGTAAGACCTGAAACCCTAAGACTCCTAGAAGAAAACATAGGCAGTACACTCTTTGACATTATTCTAGCAATATCTTTCTGGATCTGTCTCCTCAGGCAAGGGAAACAAAAGCAAAAATAAACAAGTGGGACTATATCAAACTAAAAAGCCTCTGTGCAACAAAGGGAACCATCGACAAAATGAAAATACAACCTACCAAATGGAAGAGGATATTTGAAAATCATGTATCTGATAAAGGGTTAATATCCAAAATATATAAAGAACTCACACAGATCAACAACACAAAAAACAAATACCCAATTAAAATATAGGCAGAGAAACACAAAACACCCCGAATAGCCAAAGCAATCTTGAGAAAGAAAAACGGAGCTGGAAGAAGCAGGCTCCCAGACTTCAGACTATACTACAAAGCTACAGTAATCAAGACAGTATGGTACTGGCACAAAAACAAAATTATAGATCAATGGAACAGAATAGAAAATCCAGAGATAAACCCACGCACATATGGTCACCTTATTTTTGATGAAGGAGGCAAGAATATACAATGGAGAAAAGACAGCCTCTTCAATTAGTGATGCTGGGAAAACAGGACAACTACATGTGAGAGAATGAAATTAGAACACTCCCCAACAACATACACAAAAATAAACTCAAAATGGATTAAAAACCTAAATGTAAGGCCAGACACTACAAAATTCTTAGAGGAAAACATAGGCAGAACGGTCTATGACATAAATCACAGCAAGATCCTTTTTGACCCACCTCCTAGAGAAATGGAAATAAAAACAAAAATAAACAAATGGGACCTAATGAAACTTAAAAGCTTTTGCACAGCAAAGGAAACCATAAACAAGACGAAAAGACAACCCTCAGAATGGGAGAAGATATTTGCAAATGAAGCAACTGACAAAGGATTAATCTCCAAAATTTACAAGCAGCTCATGCAGCTCCATATCAAAAAACCAAACAACCCAATCCAAAATTGGGCAGAAGACCTAAATAGACAGTTCTCCAAAGAAGATGTACAGATTGCCAACAAACACATGAAAGAATGCTCAACATCATTAATCATTAGAGAAATGCAAACCAAAACTACAATGAGATATCATCACACACCGGTCAGAATGGCCATCATCAAAAAATCTACAAACAATAAATGCTGCAGAAGGTGTGGAGAAAAGGGAACACTCTTGCACTGTTGGTGGGAATGTAAATTGATACAGCCACTATGGAGAACAGTATGGAGGTTCCTTAAAACACTAAAAACAGAACTACCATATGAGCCAGCAATCACACTACTGGGCATATACCCTGAGAAAACCATAATTCAAAAAGAGTCATGTACCAACATGTTCATTGCAGCTCTATTTACAATAGCCAGGACATGGAAGCAACCTAAGTGTCCATCGACAGTTGAATGGATAAAGAAGATGTGGCACATATATACAATGGAATATTACTCAGCCATAAAAAGAAACGAAATTGAGGTACTGGACTTCCCTGGTGGCACAGTGGTTAAGAATCCTCCTGCCAATGCAAGGGACATGGGTTCCAGCCCTGGTCCGGGAAGATCCCACATGCCACGGAGCAGCTAAGCACGTGCTCCACAACTACTGAACCTGTGCTCTAGAGCCTGTGTGCCACAACTACTGAGCCCGTGTGCCGCAACTACTGAAGCCCACATGCCTAGAGCCCGTGCTCTGCAACAAGAGAAGCCATCGCAATGAGAAGCCCACGCACCACAATGAAGAGAGGCCCCCACTTGCCACAACTAGAGAAAGCCCGCACGTAGCAACAAAGACCCAACACAGCCATAAATGAATGAATGAATGAATGAATAAATAAATAAATAAATAAATATTTAAAAAAAAAAAAAAAAAGAAATTGAGGTATTTGTAGTGAGGTGGATGGACCTAGAGTCTGTCATACAGAGTGAAGTAAGTCAGAAAGAGAAAAAGAAATACCGTATGCTAACACATATATATGGAATCTAAGAAAAAAAAAAAAAAGTCATGAAGAACCTAGGGGCAAGACGGGAATAAAGACACAGACCTACTAGAGAATGGACTTGAGGATATGGGGAGGGGGAAGGGTAAGCTGTGACAAAGTGAGAGAGTGCCATGGACATATATACACTACCAAACGTAAAATAGATAGCTAGTGGGAAGCAACCGCATAGCACAGGGAGATCAGCTCTGTGCTTTGTGACCAAGAGGGGTGGGATAGGGAGGGTGGGAGGGAGGGAGACACAAGAGGGAAGAGATATGGGAACATATGTTTTTGTATAACTGATTCACTTTGTTATAAAGCAGAAACTAACACACCATTGTAAAGCAATTATACTCCAATAAAGATGTTAAAAAATAAGAAAAGAAAAGAAAAAGAAACTAGAAATCGTATATACGGCTTCAGAGTTGTTGTCAGTGAGGAATTTCAGAAATGCATTTCGCTTTTTTCATATGTCCTATGGTCATAAAACAATTCATAGGGGCTTATGGGCTCCCATTTGCTGATTCCAATGCTTAATGTATTGCGTCAGGCAACATAGCTATTCTAGATTTTTTCAGAGCAGGGGATGCAAAGTTTTCTAAAGAGCCAGACAGTGAATATTTTAGACTTATGAGCCCTGCCACAGTTGTTCAACTCTGCCACTGTAACAGAAAATCAACACAGGCCATACTTAAATGAATGGGTGTGGCTGTGTTCCAGTAAAACTTTACTAACAAAAGGAAGCACTGACAAACCTTGCTTTTGATTATGATTGAGGTGTTTTTTTTCCTTTGTGCTACGCTGACTACCCAGGTTCCATTGAGTAAAGTGATTTCTGAACTGCTCCCACTTACTTTTCCTTCTAAAGAGTCAGGTAAGGACAGGAGGATCTCAAATATTATTGTGCAATAGGTTATCTTTTTATCACTTACTGTCACGCTTGAGTAACCTGAAGCTAGTGTGATAAAGGTACTCCTATATTCTAAGCATGTATCTCTGTCTTCAAAGCTCATGTTCTTTCCTTCGGGCATGTGAAAAGTTTTTGGAGGCTTCTACAACCCGTCTTTTTGTTCTTGGAGCTTCTGCAACTGCAGATAACCTATCTGATGGTCCCTTGCTACATTCTGGCCTTAGGCCAACTCATTTCTATGAAGAAGTTAATAGGTGATATCATTTGGTGATACACATGTGAGTATGTCCTCTTATTAAAAGGAGACTCCCAAGACTGAAATGTCTTGAACAGACAGAGAAGTACATTTCTGACTGTATACTGAATGTACCATGTTAAAAATTAGACAAGAGATTTTAGGAAAAGGCTACCTATCTAATCACACTTTGTAGGTCTTCTTTATCTACTCACAAGGCAACGTTTGAAAATATCGTTCTTCTCTTTTCTCTCTGTCATATTTGAGTTCCTGGAACTGGCAAAATGTAACCATGAGTGCCCGAGGCAGCTTCCTCCCAATGTGCCCTATGTGTTCTGCCACTGTCTCCACTCTCTTTGGAAATCGGAGGTGACTCAGCACTGAAGAATCTTACTGACTCTCTGCATGACTTCGGCATAAGAAAAAGTGCACACTCCTCTGTCTACCCCTAGTTGAGCTTACGAACAGGGACTCTGGATCCAGTCTACTTGGGTTCAAATCCTAGCACCCTTACATGCTAGGTCTGTGACTGTGAATGACTTTTTCTTTTTTTAACATTTTCATGCCTCAGTGTGAATATATATGATGGGAATAGGAAAGCACTAATCTCCTAGGGTGACAAGGATTAAAGGAAATCACATATGTAAAGTACCTATAACAGTGCATCCTGTCGGATGTGAGCACCGCATGGAATATTAGTTGCTATCATAATCATTATCATCAACACCTATTTTCAATACTTCTCCATAAATGCTTTCGCCTGTTATTTGTCAGATTATCTGTCCTTTCCTTAGTCTTCTACCAACATTTCTCTTTGTACCTTTATTATAGAACTTAAAAAGTTATGTTTAATATAATAGTATATGACTTGAATGCTTGCCACTCCCATAAAATTCAGTGTCTTAGGGCAGAAGTCATAATGCTCTCTTCCTCATCTCTTTTATCACAGGGCCTTAGAATGATGTTTTCTCATATACTGTACATCAGCTAAGTGTGAAATAAATAAGAATGCAGGAACTCTCTTGCACTGTTGGTGGGAATGTAAATTGATACAGCCACTATGGAGAACAGTATGGAGGTTCCTTAAAAAGCTAAAAATAGAATTACCATATGACCTAGCAATCCCACTATTGGGCATATACCCAGAGAAAACCATAATTCAAAAAGACACATGCACCCCAATGTTCACTGCAGCAATATTTACAATAGCCAGGTCATGGAAGCAACCTAAATGCCCATCGACAGATGAATGGATAAAGATGTGGTCCATATATAAAATGGAATATTACTCAGCCATAAAAAGGAATGAAATCGGGTCATTTGTAGAGACGTGGATGGATCTAGAGACTATCATATAGAATGAAGTAAGTCAGAAAGAGAAAAACAAATATCATATATTA
Source organism: Balaenoptera physalus (assembly GCF_965194825.1). Taxonomy (NCBI): domain Eukaryota; kingdom Metazoa; phylum Chordata; class Mammalia; order Artiodactyla; family Balaenopteridae; genus Balaenoptera; species Balaenoptera physalus. The sequence goes on along the minus strand of NC_138894.1, from coordinate 86,924,557 downwards.
ACGCATATATGTGGAACCTAGAAAAATGGTACAGATGAACCGGTCTGCAGGGCAGAAATAGAGACACAGATGTAGAGAACAAATGTATGGACACCAAGTGGGGGAAAGTGGCAGGGGAGGTGGGGGTGGGATGAATTGGGAGATTGGGATTGACATGTATACACTAATATGTATAAAATAGATAAGTAATAAGAACCTGCTGTATAAAAAATAAATAAAATAAAATTCAAAAATTCAAAAAATAAAAAATATAGGCAGAGGAGCTGAATAGACATTTTTCCAAAGAAGACATACAAAGGGCCAACAGGCATATGAAAAGATGTCCAAAATCACTAATAATTAGGAAAATGCAAATCAAAACCACAATGAGATATCACCTCATGCTCATTACAATGGCTACTATCAAAAAGGCAAGAAATAACAAGTGTTATATCTAGAAGTTCAGCTAAAAACCACAAAGTGCTCAGACAAAACTGATCCAAACAGAATCCCTTCTCTTGTTAGCCAGAGACAATAGTAAACTACATGTGTTTGTAAACTCCTGTAAATCAAATGATGCCATCCATCTTAAAAGATGTCTGCTACACAGTATACAACCTACATTTGCCTGTACAAACTACCAAAAATGCACCTTTTTGACTCGCTTAAGAGCTTTCTTCATCAATTATTTACAGGTGAGTTTCTCCTGAATCAGCAAAGTAATAATGCCTTTGCTTAATGTGACTGATATGAACTGGTCATTTCCAGATGCGTGATACTGGTCTAAGACTACAGTTCTCAATGGGAGCAGAACTGTCCACCAGGAGGCGCTCCAAAAATCTGAGGAAGCATTTCTGTCTTTCCCAAGTATGAGTGGAACTTACTAACATTCAAGGGTGGAAGCCAGGGATGACAGACATTCCACAGTGTGCAGGGCAGTCCCACACAACCACCTTGTGCTAATCCCTGCCTACCTTCCAACACCCTGAAAAAAATATTTACCATGCGTTGTTCACACCCCAGACAGCAATCTGTAGCGTTTAATTCAATACACCTCAATCTGTCTGCAATGTCAGCTATCTTGTTCAAAGTGATTTCTCACTGACTTTAGTCACTTTTTTAGTGTACTCATGACCACGCGTTTACATATTTTATTTATCCCATATATCACAGTTAAGTCATTATATTAATTTTTTGGAAATTATTTCTGCAAATAAGGCATGTCCATGATTTTCACATCAGGATAATAAGGAAGTATTACGAAATATTTGCTACAGAAAAAATACAATGGGTCTGAGAACTGAGATCCACTTTTTTGGATTAATTTATCTTGCTTTCAGTCATTAAGATTTGTGTAATTGTCCATTTTTATATGGACTCTATAAGAAAAACTATGCAGAGACCTGTATGTTGTCTGGCTCTGCTACTGTGTGTCCCTGAGCAAGCTGTTCACTTTCTTTCCTGTGGACCTTAGTTTGTCTATCTATAACATAGAGAATTAGACTGGATCCCCTCCAGAGATTCTTTTCATTCTGGTATCTTAGAATTCTAAACATTTTCAAATGTCCTTAGCTATCTTCAAAAACCTGAAAAGTCAATTATAAATATTCTTGGCCATCCTCTAAAAAGTTTGATCTATAATATTCCCATCAGCTCCAGCAAATAATTCGTCAATTCTATGAATACTAAAAATAGGAATTAGATTAAGCAGAAATTCAAGAAGGCTATCAAATGGAGACACAGCGCTGTGCCAGATACACTAAGCAGAAATTTAAACAAGGGGGTTTATTCCTTCCTGCAATACAGCTGTTCATCAGACCTTCTGAAATCATCCTTCCTGACAAATGAAAAACTGATGGTAGGACAGGAAGCCCAAAGCCAAAACTGCAAGTAGAATGAAAAAGACACCCGCTGGCCAGACCCTGAATGAGATTTCAGGCGAGATAGGGCGTGTTCAGGGTGGTATAGCCATAGAGCTGAATGAGATTTCAAAGGCCATTCTGCCGTTCTTTGCTCCGAATTGCCAACTTCTGTTCTCTAGGATGAAGACAACTTTTGCTTACATTTGCAGAGAACTCAATTGGAAGAATTTTTAATGTTCTCTCCTGTACATTTTATTTGTTATCACTGACTCCAGTGTAAGAACTCACCCCCTGAAAAAACCAAGGTACAGAAAAGGTAGGTAGCAGGTCCAGAGTCACCAGGTCTATTAGCAGAAGAGTCCAGATTCCTATTTAGATCTCCTAAGCTACAGTACAACCCTCATCTCCCTCTTCTAAACCCGCCTCTGATGAAGCTGTTACACATCTCAGTAAAGGCACATGGGAACTGAGGGAAATCAGGCTTGGACTTCAGGAAAGCCTTAGAAACAGACCCTCAAACAGGGTTCCTGGAAAGCAAAATAACAATCCACTGCATTCATGCAATATAACAGGGGACTAATCAAGCATTTCTATGTTGATACAATCTTTCGACTTAAAATGGTATTAAGCCTATTAAGCATGTATATAAAATCTGCATCAGTATGTACATATTTTGCAGCTTACATTTTAAAGAAAGGTTTTGAACAGCTTTTGTTATATGTATTTGCTCTTTAGGAATCCAAAAAAAAAAAAAAAACCACAAAAGCTTCTGAAGCAAAGAATAAATGAATGAAAGTAATAAGAAATTTTCATTTCGTCCCTTGCAAACTATTAATATATACAGAATCCCTGGCACTGCTGTCAACAGCCAAAACATGCACTGAATGCGAAGGATCTGACACAGCACTGCCAGCCTCACCTGCAGAGCATAATGCTCTATTTCCTCCGCTCTGCTCTGATACCAGTCCATAACCTTCTCTACTGCAAGCTGTGATGTCCTGAACCTCAGCAACTCAGGCTGTGCAGTGTACAAGAACTCACTTTCATCTGGGAGACTCGGCTCAATCACCATTCTGCAAAGCACAAAAAGAACAATTAATAACTGATTGAAATGCTAGGGGAAATTATAATTTTGTGAAAGACAGAGAGGGAGACAGAGACAGATATGTGGAGACAGCCGTTACTGAGACTGGCAGTATGTATGTACGTATGCGTGGGTGGGTGTGTTTGTGTGTGTTTTCCTATATGTATCTGCGCACTTACAAGATAAATGGGAAATTTGGGGGATGCTTAATTTAGTTTCCTATTAGTTTTCCCAATTTAAAAAAATCAGAATAGACAATAAATCAAAAAAACTATGCCACAAATCAATAAAATAAGTATTAAATAAAATCAGAATCACCCAGGGTAGCTTTAAAATGCACATGGCTGGGTAACTGCCACAGGTCTACTAAGTCACAATGACCTGTGATGCCAGCCAGGCCTAGTTTAGTAAAAACACCCTCAGGTGATTCTGATCCAAATATAAATTAAGAAGTCTTGTTTTCCACGTTCATAAAAATAAGAGGAAATATGCCTTATTTTTGTTGATAATATAACTTTAGTAGGTATCAGCAACATAGTAATGCACTGAAATTTGCAAAATAAGGAACTACTCTATACTATGTGCCTTCAAGAGTGAAAAAGAAATGACATCAAGAGGAAGACACCCAGGGAAAACATCACAGGGATCACAAATTATGAGGAGCTTTTACGAGGACGATCCTGGCCAATTGCCTTCAATGGTTAAGAACTAAAAAAAAAAAAATTAACTTAAAGTAAGATATTTCAGATAGCAATAGGGGAAAAGGCCGTGTTCCATTAGGGATATTCATTCATCTAAAGTAAGTCAGTAAATGACAAGTGGTATTATTATTACTATTATAAGGCAATGGGCTTCAGAGTCAGAACTGACGTGCAATTCCATCACTGAAAGCTGTGAAACCTTGCATAAATTAGTTAAAACTCGTCTAAGATTCATTTTACTCATATCAAAAATGGGAATAGGGCTTCCCTGGTGGCGCAGTGGTTGAGAATCTGCCTGCCAATGCAGAGGACACGGGTTCGAGCCCTGGTCTGGGAAGATCCCACATGCCGCGGAGCAACTAGGCCCATGAGCCACAACTACTGAGCCTGCGCATCTGGAGCCTGTGCTCCGCAACAAGAGAGGCCGCGACAGTGAGAGGCCCGCGCACCGCGATGAAGAGTGGCCCCCACTTGCCACAACTAGAGAAAGCCCTCGCACAAAAATGAAGACCCAACACCGCCAAAAATAAATAAATAAATAAATTAATTAAAAAAAAAAAAAAAAAAAAAAAAAATGGGAATAATACCATGCAAGAATATTCAAAATAATATAGATAAAGTATGCAGAGAACGCTGTCTGGCCCGGAGCAGGTGCTTAATTTTTACTTACAGGTATTATTTTCATTGGAATTACTAGCAGTTATAATATATGACCACACCCAAAGCTGACAAATATTTGGGTGTTTAATCAACATGACTTAGACAACCTACTGTGCTTACAATTGGTAGTCCTTTATTTAACTAGACTCACAACCGTCATTAACATTCTGACCAGTGACTCTTCCCCATCACTGCCACATGAAAGTCACATCCCTTCCCCTGAAATCTTCCCATTTCAGGGGAGAAATACCCATAAGCAACTCTGAGTTCCTCTGATACTTTTCTCAGTCCTTATCTATTTCCCTCTCAGCACTGTTTCACAGAATTTAACCGTTTTCTCCTTCTAGAAACATGCTTGTCTTTCGTTCCAGCATGTCATACTGTCGTGCCATACCGTCAAGCTATACATGTGCCATCTTTCTGGCTGCTCCTTTTCAGTCATCTTGACTAGAATATCCTCCTCCAGCTGACCATTAAATAACAGCTCTTCCAAATTCTCCAGCTCTCCTGTCTTCTCACTCTACTCTCTCTAGGTCTCCCCTTCAATGCTACAATATAAATTGACCACCATATTTTTACGCCTAACCCAGACTTCACTTGAAAGCTCCAAAATCGTCCTTCTATATGCTCTTAGATGTTTCTCAGGCATTTCAAATGCAACAAGATCAAAACTGAATTCACGATATCTCGAGGTAATACAGTTGTCTTTTATAAAACAGAAACATGATTATATCATCCCCATGCCTCCTTTTATAGCTTGTCATCTGCCTTAAAATATTCTAGCCTCACCTTGATTCCAATGTCACTTTTGTCCTGTATACTTCGACAATCCAGGTCTTATTTTCAGTCCTTAAAGGGGACCTCGCCTTGCGCCTTTCAAACGGTCTTCCCTCTGCTTGGAACACTCCTTCCCCTCATTCGCCAAACTCACCCTCTGCTAAGCTAAATCCTATTCATCCTTCAAGTCTCAGGTTTCATACCACTTCCCAGGGAAAACCTCCTTTACCTCCACCAAGTTTAGATCTCCCTACTATGTGCTCCCAGCGGCCCCTGCACTTCTCTTTCAAAACACTCATCACATTAGTAATTTAGAGCAGCAGCACCTTTCCTGCTAGATTATCTACTTCATGAGTACAGAGACTGCATGTTTTTCTTCCTTCAGTATTCTTGAATCTAGCAGAGGACAGCATTAATTACAGTAGACCTTTGAACAACATGGGTTTGAACAGTGTGGCTTCACTCACATACACGTTTTTTTAAATAATAAATACCGTAGTACTACGCCATCTGTGGGTGGCTGAATCCACAGATGGGGAACCACGGCTATGGAGGGAGGGCCGATTATAAATTATAGGCAAACCTTTGAGTTCACAGAGGGTCGGCACCCCTAACCCCTGCGTTGTTCAAGGGTCAACTGTAAATGAAAAAGCCACGAGATATCCTATAACCACCCTTATAGATACAGAGAACAGACTGGTGGTTGCCAGACATAGGGGTACAGGGTGGGAGTAATCGTTGGGGGAGGTGGGGGAGGCAATAAAATGGATTAAAAAAAGAAATGTCCTGGGAAAGTTTGTATCATCTTCAAAAGCATATTTTCTTCTGTCAAACTTTTCCTAGCTTTTCATTTTTATAGTTTTAGGAGTTCCAGCACAGCAAGTTTTGCTTACAACTTAGCTTGCTGTGCTTGGTCTGAGAAGAAATGCCCTTAATCCTTTCATCTCCTTGTTAGAATCATAAAAAGGCACAGGCTAAGGAGAACTGGTAAGCATCAGGTGAATGGAACAGGGCTACTCTGTCAAAAGCACCATCTTAAACTGAGAGAACTGTGGGCAACAGGATCACACACCTTCCCTCTGCCATATCCACTGGCATCAACCTCCCACTTTTTCCAACTTATATCCATCTTCTATCTCTCATTACAACTGGTAATTGTGGACTTCTAGTTAAATAGGGCTGATACATACCATGCATTAAGCTCCACTTTTTCCTGAAACTCTACTGAAATGACAGTAGAAGATTTTTAAAGGGGAGAGGGGGTCACATAAACACTCAAGGAGGAACGGAGTATATGGAGTAAAAAGAAACTAAACCATTATCTTCCACTGAAGCAAGTCCACAGATAACGGCCAGAACTAAAAAATTCAAGGGGTAGCTATACAATTACGTTACTCAGAGATTGGAGTAAATATCAGAACAATCCTTTAAAAGAAGTGAAAGTAGTTACTCCTGGAGAGCAGGATATAAGGAAGGGGAACAGAGGAGTATGGGTTTTGGTTGTTGCTTTTTTTTTTTAAACAAGATTTGCAGAGAAGTTTAAATCTTGAATCTATTTGCAACGATATACAACTTTAATAAAAAATTTCAAAAAATAATCTTTTAAAAGCAAATAATAGCAAAAACACAGCAGGACATTCAATTGCTATTACAATAAAAGCCATCAGAGAGAAAAAGGTAACTAAGAGTTACATATTCTATTAACTCAGATATCAAAAGTGAAAGATACAAAATGAAGGGAAACTGCCAACATTAGTGCTAACATGAAGAAAGCTTCCAAATTTCACTTGCAGGAAAGCTCCCAAACTCATTCTATGAGGCCACCATTATCCTGATACAAAAACCAGACAAAGATACCACTAAAAAAGAAAATTACAGGCCAATAACACTGATGAACATAGATGCAAAAATCCTCAACAAAATACTAGCAATTCAAATCCAACAATACATTAAAAGGATCATACACCATGATCAAGTGGGATTTATCCCAGGGATGCAAGGATTTTTCAATATCTGCAAATCAATCAGCCTAATACACCACATCAACAAATTGAAGAATAAAAACCATGTGATCATCTCAATAGATGCAGAAAAGATTTTTGACAAAATTCAACACCCATTTATAATAAAAACTCTCCAGAAAGTGGGCACAGAGGGAACCTACCTCAACATAATAAAGGCCATATATGACAAACCTACAGCTAGCATATACTCAATGGTGAAAAGCTGAAAGCATTTCCTCTAAGATCAGGAACAAGACAAGGATGCCCACTCTCACGACTTTTATTCAACATAGTTTTGGAAGTCCTAACTATGGCAATGAGAGGAAAAAAGAAATAAAAGGAATCCAAGTTGGAAAAGAAGAAGTTAAACTGTCACTGTTTGCAGATGACATGATACTATACATAGAAAATCCCTAACTCTGCCAGAAAACTACTAGAGCTCATCAATGAATTTGGTAAAGCTGCAGGCTACAAAATTAATGCACAGAAGTCTCTTGCATTCCTATACACTAACAATGAAAAATCAGAAAGAGAAATTAAGGAAACACTCCCATTTACCATTGCAACAAAAAGAATAAAATACCCAGGAATAAACCTACCTAAGGAGACAAAAGACCTGTACTCCAAATACTATAAGACGCTAATGAAAGAAATCAAAGAAGACACAAACAGATGGAAAGATATACCATGTTCTTGGAATGGAAGAATAAATATTGTCAAAATGACTATACTATCCAAGGCAATCTACAGATTCACTGCAATTCTTATCAAAATACCAATGGCATTTTTCACAGAACTAGAACAAAAAAATCTTAAAATTTGTATGGAGACACAAAATACTCCAAATAGCCAAAGCAATCTTGAGAAAGAAAAATGGAGCTGGAGGAATCAGGCTCCCTGACTTCAGCCTATACTACAAAGCTATAGTCATCAAAATAGTACGGTACTGGTACAAAAATAGAACTATAGATCAATGGAACAGGGTAGAAAGCCCAGAAATAAACCCAGGCACCTGTGGTCAATTAATCTATGACAGAGGAGGCAAAACTACACAATGGTGGAAAGACAGTCTCTTCAACAAATGGTGCTGGGAAAACTGGACAGCTACATGTAAAAAAACGAAATTAGATCATTCTTTAACACCATACACAAAAATAAGCTCAAAAGTGGATTAAGGACCTAAATGTGAGACAAGACACTATAAAACTCCCAGAGGAAAACATAGGCAGAACACTCTCTGACATAAATCGCAGCAATATCTTTTCTGATCTGTCTCCCAGAGTAATGGAAATAAAAACAAAAATAAACAAATGGGACCTAATTAAACTCAAAAGCTTTTGCACAGCAAAGGAAACCATAAACAAAATGAAAAGACAACCCACAGATTGGGAGAAAATATTTGCAAATGATGTGACCAAGAACACATTAGTCTCCAAAATCTACAAAAAGCTCATGCGGCTTAATCTCATCAAAACAAACTACCCAATCAAAAAATGGGCAGAAGATCTAAATAGACATTTTTCCAAGGAAGACATAGAGATGGCCAAGAGGCACATGAAAAGATGTTCAACATCGCTAACGAGTAGAGAAATGCAAATCAAAACTACAATGATATATCACCTCACACCAGTCAAAATGGCTATCATCAAAAAATCCACAAACAGTAAATGCTGAGGAGGGTGTGGAGAGAAGGGAACTCTCCTACACCATTGGTGAGAATGTAAATTGGTACAGCCACTATGGAGAACAGTATGGAGGTTCATTAAAACACTAAAAATAGAGCTACCATATGACCCTGCAATCCCATTCCTGGGCACATATCTGGAGAAAAACATGGTCCAAAAGGATGCATGCACCCCAGTGTTCATTGCAGCACTATTTACAACAGCCAAGACATGGAAGTAACCTAAATGTCCATCAACAGAGGAATGGATAAAGAAGATGTGGTACATATATACAATGGAATATTACTCAGCCATAAAAAAGAATGAAATAATGTCATTTGCAGCAACATGGATGGACCTAGAGATTGTCATACTGAGTGAAGTAAGGCAGAGAGAGAAAGAGAAATAACGTATGATTATATGTGGAATCTAAAAAGAAATGATACAAATGAACATATTTACATAACAGACTCACAGACTTAGAGAATGAACTTATGGTTACAGTGGGGAGGAAGGGTGGGATTGACATGTACACACTGCTATATTTAAAAAGGATAACCAACAAAGACCTACTGTACAGCACAGGGAACTCTGCTCATTGTTATGTGGCAGCCTGGCTGGGAGGGGAGTCTGGGGGAGAATGGATACATGTGTATGTATGGCTGAGTTGCTTTGCTGTGCACCTGAAACTATCACAACATTGTTAATCGGCTCTACTCCAATATAAAATAAAAAGTTAAAAAAATTTTCCACTTGCAATGATCATACTACTGGTTAGGGTTTTTATTTAACATTTATCAGACAGATAGTTCATACACACAGTTTTTAAAAAATCCAAAGGCATAAGATGATTCATATCAAATGTAAAATGAGCAGGGAGTATTCACCTGACTTTGAGGAGTGTGGGATAAAGAGATTCCAATGTTCCTCATCAGGAATTTCAGCCCCACACCTCATCTCCCACCCCCTTCTGTGGGACCTGATGCCTCCATGTTCTGAGGCTTTCCATGGTTAAGTCTTATAAAAGTGAAAATTAAAACTGAATCAAGAACAAAATTGCTCACATATCAAAAACAACTACGAAAAATATACCTGTATATGTCAAAGAGTAAAAAGGAATACCCCAAAATGAAAAGAGTTGTTACACAAGGACCACTTGTAGAATAATTCCTTTGGAGCATTTAACATTTTTCCATTAAAAGAACTTTTAGGGCTTCCCTGGTGGCTCAGTGGTTGAGAATCTGCCTGCCAATGCAGGGGACACGGGTTCGAGCCCTGGTCTGGGAAGATCCCACATGCCGCGGAGCAACTAGGCCCGTGAGCCACAACTACTGAGCCTGCGCGTCTGGAGCCTGTGCTCTGCAACGAGAGAGGCCGCGATAGTGAGAGGCCCGCGCACCGCGATGAAGAGTGGCCCCCGCTCGCCACAACTAAAGAAAGCCCTCACACAGAAACGAAGACCCAACACAGCCAAAAATAAATAAATAAATAAATAAATTTTTAAAGAAAAGAACTTTTAACATACCTTGAGTAAAGTCAAGTTTTTAAAAAAACTTCACTCAAACTCTCAAGCAGGGCCACCATCAAATAAATGACCATCCACCAACACCACCTGCACAGGGCCTTCTATTCAGCCATACCAGAAAGAAATGAAGAGCTTTCACGCTGGCTCTTTCTTACCTGCACTCCAACTCCTCACACCAATCTTTATCTCGGTGTTTATGTTCATGCCAAGGAATGATCATCAAGGAGTCACCGTCATAACTTAAAATTAAAAAAAAAAAAAAGCATAAGTATTTAAAATACACATTACCTCAATGAGTGGCAACACAAGGAACATGATGCAAAAGTATCCCTATAACCTTAAACCTACAAGATTCCTGTTTATGGTATGGTAAGTGGTATGTGATACATATCATATACAATACGTAAATAAAAAATACCAAATTGCTGATTTCTCTTTGATCGTAAAATGGTTCAAAAGAAAAGAAAAATTCAAAACAAAACATTTGGAAAAAATCTAAAGGATGGTATGGGTATGTTTTCATTCACACATTCTAAAATACTTATTGAAAGTCCATATTTTATGTTCTTAATGCTCACATAAATGGTCCCTTGCCCTCAAAAAGCTTATAATCTAACTTCCTGTGATCATAGAAATGTCCTCTAACTGTGCTATCCAATACAGTAACCACTAAGCTACATGTACCTGTATTAACCACTTGAAATGTGACACTGATACGAAGGAAGAAACCTTAAATATTATTTAATTTTAATCAGTTTTATTTAAAATTTAAATAGCCACATGTGGCTGGTGGCTCCTATGTTGGACAGCCTCGACCTAGAGGACAGGTAATATCCAGAGTGAAGAAATAATTCTGCAGGTAAAAAAATATCACTAACAAATGACAGAAGGAGAGTCTTAAGAGGAAAAGACAAGTCCTCATTGGGTGGAATTAAGAATAAATTAAAAAGGAAGAGTGAGGTAAAGACAGTAAAGTAACACAGCAGAGCAATGTGCTCTGCACCAGGAGACAAGGGAAACATAAATGCATCCACCTGTTAACCAGCTACGCAGTCTTTCACACGTGACTTTCTAAAGTGAAGCACTTCAAACATTACCTCTAAAGTACCTTTTAGCCCTAATATTCCATAAATCCATGAAAACAACGGAAACATCCTGAATTAAGAATGAAGCCAAAAATTCTAAAAACAAATTTCAATTGCCTTGCTTTTACAGTTCAATAAAACATCTTACCTCGTATTTGAGGATCAACAGTAGCACTTCCTAAAATTTATCATCGCCCCAGAGAAAGGACTGCACTTTTGTACACTATGAGGTTATGTTTTGCAATTTCTTATCTTACTAAGTTATGAAACATGCCTTACACAAAAAATGCTTCATAAGCGTTTAGAAATTATGTAAGTAAAGAGATTAGTCTTCACGTAAAATGGAACAGGAGACCACCGAGGGGGGGCGGTTACAAGGAAAAGAGAAGCTAAAAAGATCTGGAAATGATCAGGGCTAATTCATCTACCAACAGCGTCCCTTTTGAAGTCATTATCATTGGTGCAAAGTATCCGAATTCAAAGTTCCCCATTAGATATTCACAATAAGAAATGTATTACATCATATTTTTAAAACACAGTATTTTACCTGCTTTTTAGCTAGCATGTAATGTCCTAGCAAACTATGTACCAGAGATACATTTTTGAAGGCCTGTGAGTTCATGGGTTAAACTGCAGAGTCATGAAGATGATTACAGTGTTCACTATGGGTGCCACTGTCACACTACTTCATTTGTCACCAAGTAAAAACTATTTTATTTTCTTCCACATCAGTAACTCATATTTTATCACAGATCACTGAAAAGTAGAAAAGATAACATTTGGATACAACGATGATAATAATGCTCACTCTTCCAACATGAAAATAAATTGTACCAATGAACTGAGGAACAAGGGAAAAAAATAACATACCAAACTATTCCTGCCTTTTCTAATTAAAGCAGACACGGTTCCACAAGCTACACAAAATGTTTTCCAAAAAATTAAGAAAAATGTTATCACAAGTTGAGATTTGTATCTTCTATACCAAGTATGTATTAGATACAAGAATTATTACTAAAATGATTAGTAATGGTGTGGGTCTCTCAGCAAAATAACATTTATTTGGTATTTAAAGACTAGAAAATTGTAAAACTTTGTCAAGCTTCAGTAAACAGAAATGGGTAAGAAAACGTGCCTATTTTTACCAAAACACACATTAAAGACAAGTTCTGAGGCTCACTCCAAAAAGTAGGCCTAATAGAGTCCCAAGTTAATAATGCATTTTTGCTGCATTTTCAAGGCACAGCACAACTAAATGTTTCAACATGTTTCTAAATGTGCTGATCACCACTGATTTAACGATAAGAATACTAGTAGTAATATATCAGCAACGATCAGCAATAGCATAATCTTTAATATTTATTGATCTCTCACTACGGACCAGACAGGATGAAATGCTTGTAATATGCAATACCTAATTTAGTCCTACCTAATGTAGGTGATATTATCTTCCTCGTATTATAATGAGAACACTGAGGCCCGGGTTAACTTGCCCCTCCTCATAAAGTCGATAAATGACAGAGCCAAGGATTCAAACACAGCTCAACAGTTAGAATCCAAAGCTTACCCTTCTGGCTAGTAGATAGTCACCAGGTTAGACAGAGGTACCAGTTAGATTGTGCACAGCAGGTAGAGGGCAATATGAACCTTCCCAAACTTTAATTCAGACGACCCAATAAGGACCTTTTACACGCATATCTGAAGGACACATTTAAACTGAAATATAAAACCAATCTCGACACCATTAGATCACTAGTACTAGTCTCATGAAACTAAATTCTACCAAATATGGCTTCATCATCAACACTTACACAAAAAATAAATTAATTAATTAATTAAATAAAGTAAAATAAACCTTTCTGCTCTTTGATTTTCTTCCAGGATGCTTCTACAAAGCAAATTATTTTCAAACAAATTTTAGGAGTTTAAAATGCTTGCTATAAAAACACCATAAGTTCTTTATCATGAATCAAATGATAGTGTTTAAGAAACAGACAGGACCTCTTCCCCAGCCAGAACATAAATTTCTTTTCCTTTCTTTTTTTTTTTTTTTAACATCTTTATCGGAGTATAATTGCTTTACAATGGTGTGTTAGTTTCTGCTTTATAACAGTGAATCAGCTATACACATATATATATGTATATATATCCCCATATCTCTTCCCTCTTGTGTCTCCCTCCCTCCCACCCTCCCTATCCCACCCTTCTAGGTGGTCACAAAGCACTGAGCTGATCTCCCTGTGCTATGCGGCTGCTTCCCACTAGCTATCTATTTTACATTTGGCAGTGTATATATGTCCATGCCACTCTTTCACTTTGTCCCAGCTTACCCTTCCCCCTCCCCGTGTCCTCAAGTCCATTCTCTAGTAGGTCTGCATCTTTATTCCCATCCTGCCCCTAGGTTCTTCATGACCACTTTTTTTTTTTTTTTTTAGATTCCATATATATGTGTTAGCATACAGTATTTGTTTTTCTCTTTCTGACTTACTTCACTCTGTATGACAGACTCTAGGTCCATCCACCTGACTACAAATAACTCAATTTCGTTTCTTTTTATGGCTGAGTAATATTCCACTGTATATATGTGCCACATCTTCTTTATCCATTCATCTGTCGATGGACACTTAGGTTGCTTCCATGTCCTGGCTATTGTCAATAGAGCCACAGTGAACACTGTGGTACATGACTCTTTTTGAATTATGGTTTTCTCAGGGTATATGCCCAGTAGTGGGATTGCTGGGTCATATGGTAGTTCTATTTTTAGTGTTTTAAGGAACCTCCATACTGTTCTCCATAGTGGCTGTATCAATTTACATTCCCACCAACAGTGCAAGAGGGTTCCCTTTTCTCCACACCCTCTCCAGCATTTATTGTTTGTAGATTTTTTGATGATGGCCATTCTGACTGGTGTGAGGTGATATCTCATTGTAGTTTTGATTTGCATTTCTCTAATGATTAATGATGTTGAGCATTCTTTCATGAGTTTCCTAAGGGCAGAATTTTTGTTTGTTTTGTCTATTGCCATATCCTCAAACCTAAAATAGTGCCTGACATTTAGCAGACTCTAAAATAATGTGTCAACTGAGTTAATTAATTGACAGCACAACAAAGATTTTTTTAGAGTGATCTCACAAGTATCACAAAAATTCAAAATTGGAATAGAGCAATAAAAGGACTTACAGATACATCAAGGAGTTATATTTATATGGAATCTGTAGATACGACAGTGAGAACAAGAATACTTTCCTGATATAGATTATTATCCTGATGAAAGGGCAAGCTATACTAGTGATGGTATACATCTACAATCTAGATTATTTAACACGTCATGTTACACTTATGGGGGAAAAATGATTTCAGAATACATATTTTCCAAAATCTGACCATTTTTTACACTTCAAAATAATTGATTAGTTCTATCATTACCATCTTTAATATGCCCATATTTTAGCTACTTATTCTTTCATAAAGTAAACAGAATGATAAAATGCTTAATAAAATTCAGAGGAAAACGTTTTCATTAATTCTGTTCCCAACAAAAATATTAGCCATGGGGCTTCCCTGGTGGCGCAGTGGTTGAGAATCTGCCTGCCAATGCAGGGGACACGGGTTCGAGCCCTGGTCTGGGAAGATCCCACATGCCGCGGAGCGACTGGGCCCGTGAGCCCCAACTACTGAGCCTGCGCGTCTGGAGCCCCTCCTCCGCAACAAGAGAGGCCGCGATAGTGAGAGGCCCACGCATCGCGATGAAGAGTGGCCCCCGCTTGCCGCAACTGGAGAAAGCCCTCACACAGAAACGAAGACCCAACACAGCCAAAAATAAATAAATAAATTAATTAATTAATTAAAATATATATATATATATATATATTAGTCATGTAAATTAATCACTAAGTGGATTAGGTGAAAATGTGGTTAAAAAAACCTAGAAAACACAAACTGTTCCTTCTAAAGAACTGTAGAAAGTTTGGTTAGTTGCAAAACTTATACTTTGAATCTAAAGTTCTATAAACACAAAATAACATTTATATACGCTTTATTTCATCTTTTTCTTCTCTTGTTTCCATTTTGCTAGGGAAGACTTAGAATTTAAATGCATCATCCCCACTAAAAAAACCAAGTACATGGTAAACTTAAATTATCTCTTTACAAAATAATGGCTGCTTTTGTTTAATTTTAGGATTCTTTATATTAGAGCCCTGCTCATTGTTTTATGGCAAACAATAAGCTTTGCCAGTTTCATCTGAAGGTTACTTTTATCTGTCAGCAGAAAAGGAATGACTATAACAAGTTCTATTATGTTCAACTATTCTCTCACCAATTATTTCTCACACTAAATATAAATGTTTTATTTCAAAGAAATTTTATCAGGGATAAACTTACAAAAAGTTCTTTTATTCGTGTTCTATGCTTTGGAAACAAAAGGCTAAACAGACAGTGTGTTACTACTAATTGCCACCTTTCATGCACTGGTTTTAAGATGTGAAGCTATATTTATTTCTATTATTTAGCACAGAAGAAAATGTTCTGTAAAAGAAAGGACAAAAAACAATAATAATTTGGGCCTACATGTAAAACTACATGTGATTACCATCACTGAATAAGTCAAACTTGATCAGAAACTCAAGGGGAAACCAATTAAAAAGCTAGTTATCACTCAGAACACCAAGTCTGAAAGAAAAAATTTAAAGACATCAGAGTTCTCCTCCAGATCAGTGGGATTCAATTTCATTAATAAGTGACTTAGAAAATACAGAATCGGCTAATAAGATATTCTGAAACTTACCAGTATTCTCAGATGTTAGCAATGTGTAAAAGAGAAACTAGAGTTAAAAAAAAAAAACCCACCACACTAAGATTTGACTTCTCCTCCACCACTGATTTAATCTCTGGGACCCAGCTGCCTCATCTATTTAGTAAATACTGTAATATTATGTGCCCAAAATGAAGACGGGACTAGAGCAATGTTTTCTTGGATTCTAATCCAGAATAATTGGAGCGTGCTCTTAGAAGTCTAACCTCTGTGTTAGAACTGTGATGCCACCCTGCAGAACCATGTAATCTTGACCAAGTTATCCAATCTGCCTGTGCTTCAATTTCCTCATTAGTGAAATAGGGATAAGAATCTAAATTTGGGAAGGATCAAATTAGAACACATAAAGCCTTCAGAATCGTACCTCATATACAGTAAAAGTTCATCCATCATTAAAACCATCAATATTATTAATGCCACCAAGAAGGTTTTTCATGTGTAGTGAAATACAGGACATATGGCACTGACTGTCATTTCAAGATCTACTTTATGATAGATAGTAACACCATATTAAGAATCATACCAATGATTATATTTACAAATGCCTAACAATGGCAATAAACTCTGCTGACATCATACTGGGTATAAGGCACCTGGCCAATGCAACAAATAGTAACAAGAGAATTTGAGGAGCTGATTTATAAGGTAGTAATAAGTAACAATTTCCACAAGGCATCATCTCTCTCCCAAATGCTTACAATCAACTTTGAAAATAAATATTTAATCATGAGCAAAGGATGATTTGATTATTTCTAAGGAAAACTAGTCATAAAATCATTAAAGTTTAAGGGAAAGGCACAAACTCCAATAGAGAACGATTGAAGAAATTTCCAGAGAAGTTAGTTATAAATAATTGAGAAAGGATGCTATTCACATAGGTGTTTAATGTCGACAAAACAAGGGGCAAAGGATGAATAGAGACATCAATGATATGAAAATTGCCCCCCTATACCACTACCACTATCACCCGCCCCTTGAACAAATGACTAATTTTGAAGAAGAGACACTGAAGGTCCTCAGAAAAATGAAGAATACCTATCCTTGCTACAAGTCACTAGGGAAAAAAGGCATTCTCAAACCCAGTTTCAACAGCCTATACTTAAATAAGAATAAGCTAAAATGAATAACATCTTTAAAAAAGCAAACAAAACATTTATGTAATAATTTTTATGACTGGGGAAATCAAGATGGCAGAGAAGTAAGATGCTGAGCTCACCTGCCCTACGAACTCATCAAAAACACATCTATACATCTACAGGTGGAGCAACTCTAGCTGAAAACAACCTGGAGACTAGAAAATATCGCTTCTATTCACAACCAAGGCTGTAAAAAAAAGATTCACACAGAGGTGGGCAGGAAGGGAGAAGAGATCAGGTCGGAACCTGTGTCCCTAGAAGGAGACACAGAAGAGGAAGGGGATATCAGAGAGTCAGGGATCCTCCCTAGGGAATGAGGGATTTGAGATACACATTAGACAACCCAGCCCTGTGGTCCCACACCAGGAAGACAAGTCCCCTTAACTGTATTGAAAATCAGTGGGACTTACTTACTTAGAAACTGAGATATAAAATACGACCTCAAAAGCACAAAACATGGAGGGGGATGAAAAAACGTAGATCTTTTAGAATGTGTTTGAACTTAAATGACTACCAGTTTGAAAAAAAGTATATATAGCTATAGGTCAACATATATGAACCTCATGGTAACTACAAATCAAAAACCTACAACAGATACACAAAATCTAGATAGAAAGGAACACAATTATAACACTAAAGGGAATAGACTAAAAGAAGGAAAGAACAGAGAAGAACTACAAAAACAACCAGAAAACAAGTAACAAAATGGCAATAAGGGTATATCTATCAGTAGTCACTTTAATTGTCAATGGACCAAATGCTCCAATCAAAAGATACAGGGTGAAGCAACAAGGACCTACTGTATAGGAGAGGGAACTATATTTGATATCTGGCAATAACCTATAATGGAAAAGAATCTGAAAAAGAATATACATATGTAGGTAAACAATCACTTTGCTGTACACCTGAAACTAACACAACATTGTAAATTAACTATACCTCAATTTTTTAAAATGGTTTAAAAAAAAAAAAGATATAGGGTGACTGGATAAAAAAAAAACAAGACATACCTATATGTTGCCTGCAAGAGACTTACGTCAGAGCTAAAGATGCACACAGACTGAAAGGGAGAGAATGGAAAAAGATATTCCATATAAACGGAAACAAAAGGAAAGCTGGTGTAGCAAACTCTTATCAGACAAAGTAGGCTTTAAAATGAAGTTTATAATAAAAAGACAAAGAAGGGCAACACATAATAATAAAAGGGTCAATCGAAGAAGAGGATATAACATGTGTAAACATATATGCACCTAACATAGTAGCACCTAAATATACAGAGCAAGTATTAACAGACATAAAGGGAGAAATTAACAATAATACAGTAACAGTAGGGGAATTTAACCCACCACTTACATCAATGGACAGAACATCCAGACAAGAAAAAGAAATAAAAGGCATCCAAAATGGAAGGGAAGAAGTAAAATTGCCACTCTTTGAAGATGACATGATACTACATATAGAAAAGCCTAAAGTCTCCACCAGAAAAACTATTAGAACTAACGAATGAATTCAGTAAAGCTGCAGGACACAAAATTAATATACAGAAATCTGTTACTCTTCTATACACTAATAATGAACTATAAGAGAAAACAAGAAAACAATTCTGTTTAAATTTCACCAAAAAGAATAAACACCTAATAATAAACTTAACCAAGGAAGTGAAAGATGTACACTCTGAAAACTATAAAACACTGATGAAGGAAACTGAAGATGATAACAAGAAAGGAAAGGTATCCCATGTTTATGTATTAGAAGAATTAATACTGTTAAAATGTCCATATTATCCAAAGCAATCTACAGATTTAATGCAATTCCTATCAAAATACCCATGACATTTTTTACAGAACTAGAACAAATAATCCTAAAACTGATATGGAACCACAAAAGACCCTGAATAGCCAAAGCAATCTTGAGAAAAAAGAACAAAGCTGGAGGTATCTTGCTCCCAGACTTCAGACTATACTATAAAGCTACAGTAATCAAAACAGTATGCCACTGGCACAAAAACAGACACATAGATCCATAGACACAACAGAGTCCAGAAATAGGCCCACACACATATGGTCAATTAATCTTCGACAAAGGAGGCAAGAATATACAGTATGAAAAAGACAGTCTCTTCAATAAGTAGTGCTGGGAAAACTGGACAGCTACATGTAAAAGAATAAAATTAGAACATTTTTTCACATCATATACAAAGAAAAATGCAAAATGGATTGAAGACCTAAATGTAAGACTGGAAACCATAAAACTCTTAGAAGAAAACATAGGCAGGACACTCCTTAACATAAATCACTGGAATATTGTTTTGGATTTCTTTTGGAGAGGCAAGATAGGGGTAGAGGATTAAAAGGTACAAACTACTACTATTTATTACATAACTACTTTATGTAATAAATAAAACATATGGATATATTGTACGGCATAGGGAATTTAGCCAATATTTTATAGTAACTTTAAGTGGATTATAATCTATAAAAACACTGAATTACTAAATTGTACGCCTGAAACTAATATAATATTTTAAATCAACTATACTTTAATTTTTAAATATTTCCTTATAGATTATATTGTTTCATTTCACCATCAAAGAATCATTTGAATTAAGATATGGTCTTGCTATCTCAGTAAAAATATCATTTGAATTATCTAAAATCCATCATTGCATTAAACAAGAAAACAATATTTTAGAAAATAATAATTTTAATTTCATAATAATTTAATAATACTTTTTCCATTCAGCATTTGGTGTTATACATATAACAAATATGCATAAATACATATTTTTCATTTTTATTTATTTTTCTGATTATTTTCATATTTATAATGCTGCACCTATGGAAAATATGGTCTCCAAAAATTAACCTATGCACCTATGGTCAATTAATCTACAACAAAGGAGGCAGGAATTTACAATGAAGAAAGGACAACCTCTTCAATAAGTGGTGCTGGGGAAACTAGACAGCTATATGAGAAAGAATGAAATTAGGACATTCTCTAACACCATACACAAGAATAAATTCAAAATTAATTAAAGACCTAAATGTAAGACCGGATACTATAAAACTCCTAGAGGAAAACATAGGCAGAACACGCTTTGACATAAATCACAGCAATTTTGGATCCATCTCCTACAGTAATGGAAATAAAAACAAAAATTTTTTAAATGGGACCTAATTAAACTCAAAAGCTTTTACAGGGGCTTCCCTGGTGGTGCAGTGGTTGAGAATCTGCCTGACAATGCAGGGGACATGGGTTCGAGCCCTGGGCTGGGAAGATCCCACATGCCACGGAGCAACTGGGCCCGTGAGCCACAATTACTGAGCCTGCGCGTCTGGAGCCTGTGCTCCGCAACAAGAGAGGCCGCGATAGTGAGAGGCCCGCGCACCGTGATGAAGAGTGGTCCCCGCTTGCCACAACTAGAGAAAGCCCTCGCACAGAAACGAAGACCCAACACAACCATAAATAAATAAATAAATAAATAAATAAATAAATAAATAAATAAATAAATAAATAAAAGAACATGAATTTCTAAAAAAAAAAAGCGTTTACACAGCAAAGGAAACCATAAGCAAAACAAAAAGACAACCTACAGAATGGGAAAAAATATTTGCAAATGATGCCACTGACAGGGATTAATTTCCAAAATATACAAACAGCTCATATAGCTCAATATCAAAAAAAACAAACAAACAAAAAAAAAACAATCAAAAAATGGACAGAAGATCTAAATAAACATTTCTCCAAAGAAGACATACAGACGGCCAACAGGCACATGAAAAAATACTCAGCATCCCTAATCATTAGAGAAAGGCATATCAAAACAAAAATGAGGTATCACCTCACTCCGGTCAGAATGGCCACTATCAAAAAGTCTACAAATAATAAATGCTGGAGAGGGTGTTGAGAAAAAGGAACCCTCCTACACTACTGGCGGGAATGTAAATTGGTACAGCCACTATGGAGAACAGTATTCAGGGGCCTTAAAAATCTAAAAATAGATCTACCATATGATCCAGCAATCCGACTCCTGGGCATATGTCTGAAGAAAACCGTAAGTCGAAAAGATACATGCACCCCAATGTTCACTGCAGCACTATTTACAATAGCCAAGACAAGGATGCAACCTAAATGTCCATCAACAGATGAGTGGATAAAGATGTGGTGTGTGTGTGTATATATATACACACACAGACACAGACACAGACACAGACACAGACACACACACACACACACACACACACACACACACACACACACACAATGGAATATTACTCAGCCATAAAAAAGAATGAAATAATGTGATTTGCAGCACACATTATTTGGATGGATGGACCTAGAGATTATCATACTAAGTGAAGTAGGCCAGACAAAGACAAATATCATATAATATCACTTATATGTGGATGATAATGATACAAACGAACTTATTTACAAAACAGAAATAGACCCACAGACATAGAAAACAAACTTATAGTTACTAAAGGAGAAAGGTGGGGGAAGGATAAATTAGGAGTTTGGAATTAACATATAACACTACTACATATAAAACAGATAACCAACAAGGACCTACTGTATAGCACAGGGAACTAAATTCAATATTTTGTAATAACCTATAAGGAAAAAGAATCTGAAAAAGAATATATATATGTATGGATCACTTTGCTATACATCTGAAACTAACACAACATTGTAAATCAACTATACTTCAATTTTTTAAAAAAATGGGCTCAGCTTAAAAGTGGTGAATTACAATTTTCATTTATAGTAATCAACCAAACTTTATATTCGAGGTTGCCAGTACTTCATTCAGCGAGAGAGAATACATATTCAATGTGATGATACTGAAAGATCTGAGGTATAAGAGTCAAATAAGAATTGATGAGGACTATCTTCACACTGGGGAAGCCCAAAACTACATGTCCACAACTATCAAAAGGGATATATTGATAATAGGAGAGAAATCCAATCCATTTCACTCTGTGTTCTGTGTTACTTAGACTGACCCAGAACCAGCAGAGAGAATAACAGTAAGGCCCTTATTTCATGTTACTTCAAGACAACAAGACCCACAACAAAGATAAAAGTATATGACAACTGAATTTATCAACTATAAAACTAATGAAATATACCAAAATGTTCATGAATTGTATCAATGTACATTATAAACCCTGACCCTATATAAGGTTGTACTGCTAAGAGTTTGAACAAAAGGATTAGAGAGGAAAAGAAGAGTTTTTTTATCTCCTTTTTATTCATATCACCAAATAAAGCAGCATAAATAATGCCCATGCAGATCCGAAGCCACAGGAAGATTGATTTCCTCATTGTCACCCTTCAAAATCCCTGCATATTCCTACTTACAGACCTGTACTAAATGGACATTTCACACACCATCTATAAAGCTATCCAATGTTGCCCAGCCTATACCTGACACTTATAAAATGCTTATAATGTGTGAGAACAACTATAAAGTTCTAAGCTATTACACACACACACACACACACACACACACACACACACACACAAATTCAGCAATCCTGAGAGACAGACAATATCCTTTCCCATTTTACCATAGAGGAGACACAGACACAGAAACGTTTATTTAGTAACTCGTCTGAAGTCTCACAACTAAAATGCTGCAGCTGGCATTTGAAGCCAGGCAGTCTGTTTCCAGAGCCTGTGCTCTCAGACACTACGATGTCCTACTTATCTGAACCCCACCTCTTCCAGCTCAAATTCCCACTTCTCTCAGATGTTTCTATGACCATTCCAGGCATTGCTTTCTTCCTGTTCTAAATTCTCACTACTAATAACTGCAGAATTCATCTGGCATTTACTCTTATTTAACCTTATGAAAATACACATAAGGTGGTACATTTGTCTCATGTTTTCATGAAGTTCTTTAATTTCCTAGTACATATTTTGTATCCCCACTAAAAGTAAATTTTCCTTTCTTGTAAATATTCCTTTGCATCCACCACAACTCCTAGCAGTGTTACATGCATAGCAATAATATATCATCATTTTAACTAAATTTATATAAATGCATTATTTCATTTAATCCTCAAACACCCCATAAGTTAAATATTATGTTATAAATTTGCAGGTAAGTAAACTCTATGAGCTCAAAAATCATCATTGACTTACTGAATGAATAAATGATTCAATGATCAATAGAAACAGATCCACTGATATTCTTTAATTCTAAAAGCAGAGCTCTCAAAAACAAATAACAAGAAAACTCTTAAGAACTCGAAATGTAAGATTTAGTCAAGATATAAATGAACAATAAATGAAAAATATAAAAGTCAATTTAAGAGGAAGACTACATACCTAAGACTGTGTAGCTAACTCTTTCAGCATGTATCGCACTGCTACTGTCATTATCTGTATACATGTCTTTCAGAGAATGAGCACTTTATACCCTCAGCACCTAACTTAAAGAAGGATCTCAGCAAAATGATTAAATCAAGTAATTAATGAGATAACTTCTTAAAGAAAGGAAGCACTGTGTGACTCTAACTTCTGAAAAACTCTTCAAAGAGAAAAATGTGTACTTCAGAAACCAAGCTGTATAATGGCAGCACGAAGAGAAAAATGTGGATATAAGATACATGAAAAGAAAAAGAAAAAGAAAGCACATTACCCTCATCTAAATGGAGAGAAAAGTAGTATGATTCATGGCAGGCATATTTACAATGTTATCTTTAACTGTGTCAATCAATGTAGTGTTCATTACAGGAAAAAAACTGAAACCTTCTCTGCTGTTCCCAGACCAAGCAGCTTACCAGACTTTCTTCCAGATTACTAAACCCTGCATGTATTTCAGTTACTGCTGTCAGTGTACTGAATTACAATTATTTGTGTCTTGCTCCTTTACTAAACTGTAAGCTCCTTCAAAGCTTTAGTCATTTTTATATCCTTCGTTCAATACCTGGCATGCATTTAAACCTCGCTAAATATTTAATGGATGAATGGATGATGGACAGACTGAAGGATAGATGGATAAATCTGAATAAATGAAACAACAAAAACTACCCAAAAACCACAGGGGTATTTACATCTCAAGATCCATATGCTTTCCCTGTAACTAAAGATTTTGATAATGTACCTGAGGTTTATTCAAAAGTTTCTGATTTAAAGTTTCTAAAATGGACTGTAGGACTCCCTATCTCGCAGCCATGCCATTAGCAACACCGCAATACTGTAGACCACAGCTGACTCTTGGCCTGCGTGTAGGAGCATAAATAAGCACAAAGAGATGTGGAATGTTCTAAGCTTTCAATAAACGAAGAGGCATAAAGACTGTTTGCTCTGAGATACTGCTGTACAAGTCTATTTACAGCCTTTTCATCATGAGTCTTCTAAGTCTAGGCCAAATTACACTGCAGACTGACAATAACCACAACTGAAGAGATGAACACCCCGGAAATAAAGAGGGAGAGGCTCTGGGGTCAACTCCACAGGCTGTGGTTGGGAAGACAATGGTGTAGGTGTCTGCAGTGCTAGTTATTCTAACACATCTCTATTGCTGATGAGCTTCAAAGTTAAACTAGAGACTGTAGGAAGAGAATGAAAGCAAAACACTGGAGAATTTGAAGGAAATAAGTCTCATTTTTTTATATAGATTCTTAACTATGTAATAAACACTCATTCACAAAATCAGAGACAGGAAGTATAGAAAGTGATCTGGGAATTGACCCTGGAATAAAAACAAAGTCCAAATTATCCACAAGGAAAACAATAAAAAATAAATACCTCTATATCTGCATTGCTAGATCACGTTCTATAATTTTCAGATTAAAAAAAACACATACAGGGCTTCCTTGGTGGCGCAGTGGTTGAGAGTCTGCCTGCCAGTGCAGGGGACACAGGTTCGAGCCCTGGTCTGGGAGGATCCCACGTGCCGCGGAGCAGCTGGGCCCGTGAGCCACAGTTGCTGAGCCTGCGCGTCTGGAGCCTGTGCTCCGCAACGGGAGAGGCCGCGCTGGTGAGAGGCTCGCGCGCCGTGGTGAAGAGTGGCCCCCGCTTGCCGCAGCTGGAGAAGGCCCTCGCACAGAAACGAAGACCCAACACAGCCATAAATAATAAATAAATAAATTAATTAAAATTAAAAAAAAAAACCACATACAGATTAATTTACCCCATTACAAATTCAGAAACCTATTTAGATCAACTGTATAGCTGATCTAAGCTAACCTTCTAGTATACACAGCAAGGTAGCTGTTGAAACTCAGAGGTGTGATTGAATAAACCAACAGAATTGGGGAAAGGACAAAGCATGTTCCATAACAACTGAGATACGAGCTCTACTAGTGAGATAAATAAACCTAAATGTCTGGTACCCAATAAAAAATACAAGGTATGCAATAAAGTAAGAAATTATGGCCCATAACCAGGAGAATAATCTATTTCCAAGAAACACCAATAACATGATAAGGAAAGACATAGAAAATAAAGACCCAAATCTAACTCCTAGGAATAAAAAATTCAGCAGCTAAAATGAAAAACACACTGATGTCCTTAATAGCAGACACTGCAAAAGAAAAGATTCATAAGTTTATAAAGACATAGTAATAGGAACTATCCAAAATGAAACAGAGGAGAAAAATACAGAAAAAAGTTAACTGTGAGACAGAATCAAGTGGCTAACACACACGTAAGTGGAGTCCCAGTAAAGAGTATGCATATTGGGGATGGGAGGAGGAAGAGGAAAAATACCTGAAGAAATAACAGGCATGAATTTCCTAAATTTAGCACAGAAGATCCAAGAAAGTCAATAAGCAACAATCAGAATAAACCTGAAGGGACTTCTCTGGTGGCGCAGTGGTAAGAATCCGCCTGCCAATGCAGGGGACACAGGTTCGAGCCCCAGTCTGCGAAGATCCCACATGCCGCGGAGCAACTAAGCCCGTGCGCCACAACTACTGAGCCTGCGCTCTACTGAGCCTGTGCTCTAGAGCCCGCGAGCCACAGTTACTGAAGCCCGTGCACCCAGAGCCCGTGCTCTGCAACAAGAGAAGCCACTGTAATGAGAAGCCTGCGCACCGCAACAAAGAGTAGCCCTGCTCGCAGCAACTAGAGAAAGCCTGCGTGCAACAACGAAGACCCAACACAGCCAAAAATAATAAATTAAATAAATTTTTAAAAAAATACTTTCCTGCTAAAAAATGCTAACCATCATTAGCACCTTCAGCAAGTCATAATCTTTTTGCAACAGTAACATCAAAGATCACTAATCACAGATCATATAACAAATATAATAATGAAAAAGTTTGAAATATTGCAGAAATTACCAAAATGTGACACAAAGTGAGCAAATGCTGTTGGAAAAAATGGCGCCCATAGACTTGCCTGATGTAGGGTTGCCACAAACCTTCAATCTGTAAAAGACACAGTATCTGTGAAGCACAATAAAGCAAAGTGCAATAAAACAAGGTCTGCCTGTAAATGGTCTAAGCACGCCAATTAAAAGGCAGAGATTGCTAGATAAAACAGCAAGATTCAACTATATTCTGTCTACAACAAACACACTTTAAATATAAAAAACCAAAATGTCATTGTACATCCAGCATTAGAAAAATAAGACAGGTATCTAATTTAAAGAACATCAGAAATCTGATCTCTGTTAAGGAGAAAAGTTCTTTATGCTTTTCCAGAATTTAGGTAAAACAGTCCTCATAAACCACTCCATATGTTTAACAGACAAAACTAAGCTGTCATGTTATAAGTCAGGGTAGCGGTTCTGTTGGGTGAGATGACCAGAAGAGGGTGAAAGGAGAGGGCACAGGGAGGCTGGTTATGTCTGTTTCTTAATCTTGTTCACTTTATGACAGTTCATCAAACTGCTCATTTATGATTTGTTCATTTTCCTACATCTACAAGTCAATAAAAAGTGAAATTAAAAACTTTAACTTCACTTGAAACAATGCTCAAGTTTTGATTAATAATCTGGAATCTCAGGTACCTGATACCAGAAAAGGGGTACCGTCACAGATGAGAAATGAAAGCACTGGTGTCATCAAGGAGGAATATTCCCTACTACAATTTTGCATTTTGTTTATTCATCAGTCTTTTAAAGCCTACTTAATGCACTTAAAACTAAAATATATCTATTATGACATTCCCATCGACATGTACCAAAAACTGCTGCTGCTGCTACTGCTACAGCCATATCCACTATTAACACAACCACTGCTGTACACTGAATGCCTGCGCTAGGTAATATTATCTCTTAGGTCACTAAACCATCACAATCCCTCCACAATTTCCCCATTTCACACTTGACAAAACTAAAGTTCCGAGAAGCTAAGTGACTTCCCAAAAGTAACACGGCTAGGAAGTTCAGGACCAGGACACACACCCATGTTTCTGACTGAAAGCCTCTTGCCCCTTCCAGTGTACCATAATATCGCTTCTCTACATCAAATATGTGTCAATACCAGGCATGCGATCCCAACATTTGTACATATCATGGATTTTTTTCCACGGTTATTACATATAGCATCTAAACTTTTAGGATTAAAAAATGGTACACACTGAGGTCAAAACATTTCTTAAAATAATGCAGATGCTTTGTCTACAAAATATCAATGTGATTCTTAACAGACTTTTACTTACTACAAACACAATATTTAAACAGGCTGGCCTGTATCAGAAATTGGAAAAAGTGCATCACAGAGTTATTTATATGCTCATTAAATACGTGTGATAAAGGGATTCACTGCTGTTACAGGCAAGTATTTACATATTAATGAAATCTTGACAGGAAAAGACATTGTGTGATCAAAAAGAATTATAGAGACTATTTCCCAAATGGTAATTCGACCATTCAGAAGATGTTATAATCGACTTAAAGATCCCATGTTCTGAAACGATTGGTCAAGGTATTTAATGTTTGGAAGAAAATGAATAATGAAAGAAAAATCTCATCTCCATGAAAAGAGTATCATTTGGTATCACTAGGTAATGCTGAATCTAGTAACAGGATTTTAGGAAAATGCATTAGTTTAAAAAAAATAAAAAATAAATAGGGGGACTTCCCTGGTGGCGCAGTGGTTAGGAATCCGCCTGCCAATGCAGGGGACATGGGTTCGAGCCCTGGTCCGGGAAGATCCCACATGCCATGGAGCAACTAAGCCCGTGTATCACAACTACTGAGCCTGCACTCTAGAGCCTGCGAGCCACAGCTACTGAAGCCCATGCTCCTAGAGCCCGTGCTCTGCAACAAAGAGAAGCCACCAAAATGAGAAGCCCGCGCACCGCAACAAAGAGAAGCCACCAAAATGAGAAGCCCGCGCACCGCAATGAAGAGTAGCCCCCGCTCGCCGCAACTAGAGAAAGCCCGTGTGCAGCAACGAAGACCCAACACAGCCGAGAATAAATAAATTAATTCATTAAAACCTTAAGGATATAAAAAAAAAAAAGCTAAAAAGAAAATAGTACCTTCTCAGAGATTTTTTAATTTCAAATAAAGTCATAAACTTTACATCACGCTGTATACCTTAAACTTAGACAGTGCTATATGTCAATTACATCACAATAAACCTGGAAGAAAAACATGATAAACTTTAAACTATATTAAGCCACATTAAAAACATTTGACAAAAGCTATATATACACTAAAATAATGATGCATTTAAAAAAAATTTTTTTTAATAATTTCAGGACATATTTCTTCCCTAATACCACTCAAATGTTTTCCCTGAAAGCAGGATAATAATCCCTTTTCTGCTTTTCTCATAGACATGCTATGAGAATTGTATATGAATCATAAAATTCATTTGTAAATTTTTTTAAAGTTTCATAATCATGAAATGTTTGTCGAAGACAGAGGAAATAAATTAGTAAATCATTACACCTTCATTTCTTTAGTATAATACTTCTCAGAGTACCAAATACATAACAAATACCAACATACTTTCCAAGGTCCATAAAAATTACTCTAAAAAAATATTTGTTTCCACTTTCATAATCAATAAAATTGCCCTAAATCTATTTTGTTGCTTTAAATAAATAGAAAGACAAGAACTAATCAAGTCAAAATCTAAGATGCCCACAGTGCCAGGAGACATGCAAAGCAATTCTCCCACCGCCAGCCCCAGACCCTGCTCCCAGACAAGGGAGGCTCTTAGGCCTTTCCTTTCCTATCCAACCACCAGGTTATTCTTGGATTCAGAAACTGCCAACTTATCCCATTTTGTAGCATGCTGCCTGCACGCCTCTCTCTAATGACAGTCACCGCAGAAGGCCACATACTTATTTCAAGCCTAGAATATAAACCAATTTATTGTTCTTTGCTCACAGCAGCTCAGAAATAAACTGCACATACGGGAATTGAATTTTGGTTAGGTAACTAATCAATTTTTCAATTTTAAAGGATAAAGAAACACTTTTATGTTTCCCTTGAGAATCAAAAAAGTGAATGCGGGGCTTCCCTGGTGGTGCAGTGGTTGAGAATCTGCCTGCTAATGCAGGAGACATGGGTTCGAGCCCTGGTCTGGGAAGATCCCACATGCCGTGGAGCAACTGGGCCCATGAGCCACAACTACTGAGCCTGCGCGTCCGGAGCCTGTGCTCCACACGAGAGAGAGGCCGTGACAGTGAGAGACCCGCGCACCGCGGTGAAGAGTGGCCCCCGCTTGCCGCAACTAGAGAAAGCCCACGCACAGCAACAAAGACCCAACACAGCCATAAATAAATAAATTAATTAAAAAAAAAAAAAGAAAGTGAATGCAATGCCCCGATCTTTCCATAATTATTCTGTCATCCAGGCAATAGTTTAGGTGCTATTTCATTACAACAACAAAAAAAACATATGGTGGAAATAGAATGCCCAATAAAAACTGCTTTTTAAACGTTTCAAGGAAGAAAAAAGAGATCTTTATGATCAGGACTGGGCTACATAAAAACATGAGTAAAAAAAGATTCATAATTGTTTACTGGAAAACCTCTGCACTAATTCATTTCCAATTAACAAGCTAATTGGGAACATCTTTTGTACCCTGTGACTAAATGATAGCATATATGTGAGGACTAAGTAGGTGAAACAACTTCAGGTTAAATATTTATACAGATGACTCTTTCCTATTCAAACTTCCCAGCATCAAAAACACACTCAACCTTCAAGGCCTAGATCAAACTTTACCTCTGCCAAGAAGGCTTTCCTGATTTACCTCCCTTGTAACAGAAAGTAATCTCTCCCATCTCTAAAGCCATTTATACTCCTGCTATGACACATATTTTAACTTTATGATAGTTACATCTATAATTAACCTGTCTGATCTTCCCTACTAGATTCTAATTTA
The DNA here is from genome assembly GCF_965194825.1 of Balaenoptera physalus. Taxonomy (NCBI): domain Eukaryota; kingdom Metazoa; phylum Chordata; class Mammalia; order Artiodactyla; family Balaenopteridae; genus Balaenoptera; species Balaenoptera physalus. Next base: position 86,893,958 of record NC_138894.1, on the reverse strand, counting down.
TCTGTGGGCAGGGACCACATCTGACTCATATACCTATCCACCTATTTAATCTAATACAATGCCTTTACATGGTACATAATTATTCCCTAAATTTTTATTGAAATAACACAAAATTTTATAGATTCATTCACCTTTTTTAAACTGTTCTTTCAATGAAATAGTATAAAGCAATTTAGAAATGCTTCAATTTTTAAATCAGTTTCACATGTACTCATGATTAATTATAAATTTCACTGAAAAAGTTAAAATTCAAAAATCAACATCCGCTTCACAAGAAACATTACAGTAATATGCTTCTTATGGGAGAAAAACTTCCAGAATATCCTTAAAACTATGAAACTAAGCCAACAGTAATTGATTCTGGTACTGTTTTCTGTTGCCTTTCAAGGAAAAAACGAAAAAAAAAAAAAAAAATCAACCAAACAATAACTTACCTCCTAAATCGAAAGCTGCCTAGAGTCAACTTTGACTTCAATGAAAAAGTTCAAATTATTTCATCTCTGAAAAAATCACAAACTAATGTAAAATATCAAAACATCACTAATTTGAAACTCGAAGTGTAGGAAAAAGTAAACTCCTATCTACCTTTCAGTTGTGAAGAATGGGAATAATGTCATCTGATCTTTTTCAAGGTAAATTCTTTATTTGATTTATATGATTTAAGTTAAAAGGTATATTAATTTGACCTAGATCAAGTTTGTCCTACTGAAAATTTTAATAAAATGCATATTGATGTTTTGCTTTTATGACATAAATTTTATGTTGTTGTAGTAACAGAAAAAGTCTCCATATTTGGCTATTTAAACCCAAGATTTAGAAAACAAAGTATTAGATGTGATATTAGAAGCTCCCTTCATTTGGATGCCCTCTTCATCACCGAAAGATAAAGAAAAGGCTCTCCACAAGGAGTCGGGCAACAATGGTGATGTAACATCCCATCCTGAACTAGAACTCATCTTTGTCCTTTACTTTATTTAAGAAATACTTTTGCAGCATAAATAGAAACATGGCCCACAGGAGGCCAGCCACTCTAAATCTTATTTGTGATATTAATTTTACTAAAAGCATATTATGGCTGGAGGACATTATGCCAGTCACAAAAAGACAAATACTGTATAGTCAAATCCATAAAACGAAAAGTAAAATGGTGGTTGTCAGGGGCTGGGGTGAAAGAAAAATGGGGAGTTGTTATTTAATAGGTACAGAGTTTGTTTCCCAAGATAAAAAGGGTTCTGGAAATTGAGTGCACAACAATGTGAATGTACTTAACACTACTGAACTGCACACTGAAAAACGGTTAAGATGGTAAATTTTATATGTATTTTACAACTTAAAAAACTGTTTTAATAAAATAAAAAGTATATCAAGGTCAAATGGTCCTAATGGTCCCTATGATTAACAAAGAGTCAAAAATATACAACGCCAAAGATATGATCCAGAAATACACTAAAGATATACATATATTCACTCTGAAGACGACTGTAGACCACAACTAGTATATTACTTTGCTTTCAGTATGAAAAGTCAGACAGGTTTCCTTTCCAGATTGTTTCAAAAAGAATGCTTCTGAGTCCATTTTATTTACTTTGCTACATCGACCCCTTGTGTTTTCCTAATTTCTTCACATAACTATCATTTGTTCATCCAGCAGTCATTACCCATCACTGCATTCATCAGCATATTCATAGCACCTGATTGTGAGAGAATGTTAGTCCGGTCATAGAAAACAAAACAAACAAACAAAACAAAACGCGCCACAGGATACTAGCAGCCTCTAAAAACAAAAATATCCTCCAAATTTGTCACCCAAAGGGCTTCTAGTTTTGGGGGAGTGACAAAGACTTATCAATGAGGAGAAAAGGATGCAAAACTTATTTACCCGATGACATTTCCCAATGAAAAATGAAAACGGGAAAATTCTTGGGGACCCTGGATTTTCTGTTGCATTACCAAGCGGGGTAGACAGGCACCAAAGGGACAAACGCCTGAGAAAAGCAGAAATGATTTAGGGTTAGCAAGGGAATAAAATGCCAGGGACAAACACACGAGTTAAAGTATGCACAGCACAAAGAGGGCCTGGGTCTGCAAGTCACAGGGAGGAAACTTCTGCCAGTTGGTTTGTCACACAATTTATCAGACTGTTTTGCAAGGTTTTTCTAAATGAAGGCAGGGTAAGTGCTTTTTACACTCTAGGATAATAGCACTTTCTGAATATGAGACTAGGTATGAGAATATGAGACGACTATAAACAGACCTAATATTAGGTTGACATCATATTCTATTTAAACAACTGGTGACTTAACATTTTTCACTCAGCCACTTCTTATTTTCAGCCTTAATGATATGTCACATAAGTTATTGTGGAACTAAAGGTAGAGAATGGCCAGAAGTCAGTCAGCAAATAATACAAATAATCGCCAACTCTGAAAAGAAAATGGAAACGTCTAAAACACATTTTCATAGTTCACATAAGCACAGCCCATCTGTATACTATAGCACGCTTTTCACAGTCAAAATTTCAATCATCAAATAACCTAAACTTAGATATTCACAAGCAAACAAACTGCCAAGTTGCTATAGAAACAGTTTTTCAAGGATGATGAAAAGAATGAGGTGTTCTGGATGCTCTATTTCCATCAACAGAGGTTGCTACTTATACTATAAAATGCTTTAAATATTGCAATGCACCAAAATACGCTAAATATAATTCAATCTTTCCTTGCCGATTCTGGAGGCGATCCAGGAATATAAATATCAGGATCAATTTTCACTGTCTAGTAATAAATATATGTGTCAAAGAACTTCATGAGTGACAGATACTGAATGACAGAGTTTATTTCCATATATTAAAAGTAAATGAAGTCTCAATGCAATGTGGTATCCTAGATCAGATACTGCAACAGAAAAAGGATATTAGGAGAAACACTCCTTAAATCCAAATAAATACGTAGTTTAGTTAATAGTAACATATGGTCAGTTCTGCAATGTTTTCAAAATGCAAACTTGTTCCAATAAATTAATATATTATGGAACAACTTCAGCATAACAAATTTCACATTTGCTGATGCCCAATTCCATCCACAAGAAACATTAGGTGAACACAGAAAACTGCGCTCAGCTGAACCAAGCCACGTCAGCTCACATGTGCATGCACACACGCTCCCCAAACATCCAGCAGCAGCCTCAGTTCCCAGAATGTATCAGGAGCCACTCCAGTCCACATCTGGGGCTACAACTTTGCACTGGAATTCTAATCACCCCCCTCCTCCACTTCCCAATAACACACAAACTGCAACTGCTCCAACACTCACTTCCATAAGCAGTCTTTTTCAGGTCTTTGTCAAGGTTAAGTGCCATATTTTAGTATTTACGTGTTTCTTAATCATTTAATATATGTAAAACTATAGTACGATTGTTACTACATTCCTAACTTTGTTCCACTAACCCTATTCTCCCCATAAGCCCTGTGGTTCTCACTGCAGTATTCTGCACAGTGCAGTGATTTTTAGGAATGCATATGTCACATTATATGCAGGACTATTCCAGCAGTAATTTCTTAGTTTTGACAAATATGCTATGATTATGTAAGAAGGAAGAGGAAGCTAGGCGAGGGGTGTACAGGAGCTTTCTGTATTATCTTTGCAACTTTTCCATAACTATAAAAATATTCCAATAAGTTTAAAATAATAATTATATAACATATATATGGCCAAGGCCTTAGCATGGGATTCTGCATTAATAATAATTCCTAATGCTTAAGTAGCAATGACTTGGCGCCAAGCACCATTCCCAGTGTTTTATATACATTAACTCGGTCATTCTCACAATGCTATGAAGTAAGTGCTATAATCATCCCCATTTTACAGGTGAGAAGACTGAGGTGCAGTTAGAAAACGTGTCCAAGATCACAAATCTAGGCAACTTGGCTCTAGCTAGAGCCAGTGTTCTTATCCCTCTGCTATATTATTTCAACAGACAGCTGTTTTGAATACAACCTTTTAAGCTAGCCTGCTTTCATCACTCTGGTGAAGTTTTCCAATAAAACAAAAGGCATAAATGAAAACTCTAAATAAACTTTCTAAAACATGCTATAAGCATCAAAAATACTAAAAGTCAAAAAATATATTTCTCTTTCTTTCACCAAAAAAAACCCTCTATTACCACAAATTGTCAAAGTTAACAAAGATGGTAAGAAATGTCACCTTTGTACTTTAAAACTAAAAGAGTCAAATAGAATATAAAATGTAAACGTTTTACAGCAATGACAAACTAAGGATAGGTAGCTAACAAAAAGATGTATCACCTATGACAGATAATATAATTTCAAAGTTTTATACAACTTGGTCACATTTCATCAATGTCAAATACGATTATTTAAGAGTGACAATATAAAACACTAAAATAACACAAACCAAAGTTTCCCAGCAATCATAATCATAAAATTTGGTTCAATTAAAATTAGTTAATCAAACTTCCATTAAAAGCCAGAGCACACATATATACGGAATCTAAAAAAAAGAATGGTTCTGAAGAACCTAGGGGCAGGACAGGAATGAAGACGCAGACGTACAGAATGGACTTGAGGACACGGGGAGGGGGAAGGGTAAGCTGGGACAAAGTGAGAGAATGGCATGGACATATATACACTACCAAATGTAAAGTAGATAGCTAGTGGGAAGCAGCCACATAGTACAGGAAGGTCAGCTCGGTGCTTTGTGACCACCTAGAGGGGTAGGATAGGGAGGGGGAGAGGGAGACACAAGAGGGAGGAGATATGGGGATATATGTATATGTATAGCTGATTCACTTTGTTAACACACCATTGTAAAGCAATTATACTCCAATAAAGATGTTAAAAAAAAAATTCCAAGGTAAACATTCTGCCAATGGCATCTCAAAACAGAGTAGGTGAAAGGTCAACTATCTGGCTGACCTAAGCTAGGAAGAAAATAAAGCATGAAAGGAGGATTTAAAGTGAGGGTAAGAGAGAAAAGACAGTCTCTTCAATAAGTGGTGCTGGGAAAACTGGACAGCTACATGTAAAACAATGAAATTAGAACACTCCCTAACACCATACACAAAAATAAACTCAAAATGGATTAGAGACCTAAATGTAAGACCGGAGAGTATAAAACCCTTAGAGGAAAACATAGGAAGAACACTCTTTGACATAAATCACAGAAAGATCTTTTTTGTTCCACCTCCTAGAGTAATGGAAATAAAAATAAACAAATGGGACCTAATGAAACTTAAAAGCGTTTGCAAAGCAAAGGAAAGTACAAACAAGACGAAATGACAACCCTCAGAATGGGAGAAAATATATGCAAACGAATCAACGGACAAAGGATTAATCTCCAAAATATATAAACAGCTCATGCAGCTCAATATTAAAAAAACAAACAACCCAATCCAAAAATGGGCAGAAGACCTAAATAGACATTTCTCCAAAGAAGATATACAGATTGCCAACAGACACATGAAGAATGCTCAACATCATTAATCATTAGAGAAATGCAAATCAAAACTGCAGTGAGGTATCACCTCCCATTAGAATGGGCATCATCAGAAAATCTACAAACAACAAATGCTGGAGAGGGTGTGGAGAGAAGGGAACCCTCTTGCACTGTTGGTGGGAATGTAAATTGATACAGCCACTATGGAAAACAGTATGGTGGTTCCTCAAAAAACTAAAAATAGAACTACCATATGACTCAGCAATCCCACTACTGGGCATATACCCTGAGAAAACCATAATTCAAAAAGACACATGCACTCCAATATTCACTGCAGCACTATTTACAACAGCCAGGTCATGAAAGCAACCTAAATGCCCATCGACAGACGAATGGATAAAGAAGATGTGGTACATATATACAATGGAATATTACTCAGCCATAAAAAGGAACGAAATAGGGTCATTTGTAGAGATGTGGATGGATCTAGATACTGTCATACAGAGTGAAGTAAGTCAGAAAGAGAAAAACAATTATCGTATATTAATGCATATATGTGGAACCTGGAAAAATGGTACAGATGAACCAGTTTGCAGGGCAGAAATAGAGACACAGATGTACAGAACAAATGTACGGACACCAAAGGTGGTGGGATGAATTGGGAGATTGGGACTGACATATATACACTGATATGTATAAAATGGATAATTTTATAATTATAATGGATAATTCAAAAATAAATAAATAAAAATAAAGTGAGGGTAAAATTCTAAATAGAATGGCCAAGGAAGAGCAGATAAACTGAAGGAGACAAATAAATAACCATATAATATGTTAGGTATAAGTGCTAGAAGAAAAGAAGACTCAGATAAGGGCAAAGAGAGAGGAGGAGGCAGAAGCAGTGGGGAAGCGTGGCTGAGGAAGGCCTTTCTGATGAGGGAGCCTCTGAGCAGAGACCAGGTCACGTGAAGATCCAGGAGGACACACCCAGCGGGCGCACACTAACCCTGAAAGGCCCTAAGGGGGGCGGGGAGGGAAGGTCTGGCATGCCTGTGGGACTGCCAGTGCGGCGGAGCGGAGAGAGCAGGGCACTGTACCAAGCGTCCCAACAGCAAGCTGAAGGCAGTGGGGAGCTACACGGTCATTCTGCGTTTGGGAGCCGTCCATTTAGAGCTTAGTGACTTGTTCCCAATCAATTCAACAGATAATTAAAAAGTCATTATTACTTGAAAACTACAAGTTGGCGGGCTGAAGAGAAGATAAAGCAGGATGAAATATAGGCTCTACCACTGAGCAATGTATACGCTCATAGAAAAACAAGGCATGCACACAGAAAGTTCTACAGCTGTCTGAGGCAGTAAACAAAGAAGTGGCAAGATCATTTCAGGAGCTGGCAAACATTGTAACTGAGGAGAAAAAGAGAGAAAGCAAAAAAGGCTGCAGATTTAGAGTCTTTTCAACTCATCTCTTCCCCAGTTTGAAAGCATGATGCTGCAAGCAGGAACTTCTGTTTCCGTGTAAACCATACCTGATGACTCCTGCTGAAGAGGAACTGTGTTCACTCATTTCAAGACCCCTACCATAGCGCCAGGCATGCAGAAGGGGCTCGGTCAAATGGTGAGGGGCGTTCACATTCCAACAGTCAGACACTTTGTGTCCATCTGACCCAAAGCTTCCAAGTGATTTGAAAATGAATAGCAAGTACTCAAAAAATATATTTCCTAAAAAAGGGAAATAAGTCCTATGATTGTATCTTATGGATCTCCACGTCCATTAGAGTAAAACTTTGAATAGGGTAAAAGAGTACAGGCTTCAACTATGGGCTAAAATAGCAATTCAATCTTTAAGGCGGTGGGAGCCTTGGTGAAACATTCCCTGGACACCTCCCTTGTTAATAGGTGAAGCATGTTCTGTTGCAATCCCTTCAGGGCATCTTTTCATCTCTTTTGTAAATGGGCATAAAATGGACCTAATTTATCCAGTTAGCAAACAACTTTAGAGAAGCACTACACAAACACCTGGGCCCTGAGGATCCAAAACTCAGGAAGAGATGGCCTCCATCTTGAAGAGTTAGTGAGTTTGAGGCTGGGTGTTTATTAAAGAAGAGAACAAGGGGGAGAAAGGCAGTAATAAAAATGACTGACTATAATACAAAATAAAAAGTGCTATACTGCGAGAATGAACAAAGAATTATGAGAATATAGGGAAAGGAATAATTACTGAAGACCTCATAGAAGAGGCTATGCCTGAAACATAACTGTGGTTTTGCTTTGCAGTCACATAAAAGATATTACTGTTAAAATCTATTGTTCTTTCTCAGTCTTTCTAACTACAGCAAAAATATAATCAATGTGAAAGACTTTCTTGAGAAACAAAGATTAACAAAAAAATAAATCTATATTTTCTCAATATATTTAAAATGATTATAACTGAAGGACTCACAAGAAATCAGTCGTTTCCAAGTTTGTCTAAGCAACACACCCCACAAGAAAGATTCGAAATAACATCTAAGTACCCTCTGCTGCAATGACATACCTAAAGTATTTACTGCCATTTAAATCAGTTATGGCAGCCACCATAAAGGAACCACAGATAGGGCTTTCAAAGATAACATATAGCACTGGGCACTGTAAAACTATTCTAAAAACCAGTTCTGAAATTTCAGGTTAAAATCAAACGTTTGTCTAAGCAATCATCAGAAGACAACGCAAATAAATGAGTTCAAATCTAAGGAGAAATCACCTTTAGAAAAAACGTTAAGACAGTGGCCCTTTTCTCTATACTGACAATGTACAGTAGAAAAGGTCATTTCCATTCAGATTAGATCTATTTTGCAAATAGGCAGAAAATAAATGAATTATATTCTGAAATATTTATAAATACATATTTATAGACTGCATTTACTTATCAGTATTCAGATCTAAAAGAAACTGCTTGAAAGTTACATCCCAAGCTTTTTCTTTTTGCTCACTTTTATCATAACAAAGAATTACATTTTAGTACTAACAGTAATGCAAAATAGGGAGTTTATAACTTCTATTTTTAGAGCTTACCGACCTACAACTATAAATAAAAATAGGTTCAAATCCTGGCTGCACTTACATAAAGTTTAATATGCTATTAAACCTCTGTAAATCTCAGCTTTCTATAATAACAGAGATAATATCAAAAGTGTTGGGAGACCGGATGTAAGTATGTGCCAAATGCACAGTAATGACTGTATAAGTGCTGGTCATTATCGTCAACACCTAAGCCTACAACTATGCAGGGGAGGTGCAGAGGAGGAATGAGGCAGCCGAATGATCCCCAGTCCCCATCCCATGACACTGTAAGCTGCCAGTAGCTCAAGTCTGTAACAATGATTTCAGTCAGAGCCGTCATAATCCCTTACAGTGTATTTTATAGTTTACAAGCAGATTTCATACAGATCAATTCACCTATTACTAAAAGTATGCAACATGAGGAAGCAAGACAGGGGCTCTCAACTCTTTTTAAGATTGGGCAAACAAATTCAGAAAGGATGCAATTAATGACTGAGCCACATTTACTAGTGGGCTAGTTGACCGGATATAAAAGGTCTCACAAATGGACATATTCTTGCCTTCTCCCTCTATGTGGTCAGACAGAAGCAAGGTATGCTACTCCCAGGTGGCATTCAGGCCTGGGGCTGATGACCTGCCCATCTCTGGGCTACACACTGAGGCAAACACAGCTGAGTCTGAACAACAGGGAGGATAAGGGTGCCACCCCTCCATGCAGTCAAAAACCCCTATATAACTTATAGTCAGCCCTCCGTACCCGTGGGTCCTCTGTACACACAGCTCCACACCCTCAGATTCAGCCAACTGAGGATCATGTCGTCTTGTAGTACTTACTACTGACAAAAGTCCATGTGTGAGTGGAACTGCACAGTCTGAACCTGTGTTGTTCAAGGGTCAACTGTATATTCTCTTTTCTTCATTCTCAGGAAGTGATGTTCTGGCCTTTGGAAGCCCACCAGATGGTACAACTGGGTCTTAATGGTTCCACTGGTCTTAAGAGTCTATGTCACATGTCACAACCCAATTATCAAAAAGCCTTCAACTGAGATAAGGAGCATTAGTATAATAGGAAAGAGGTACTTTGATTTCCCATCTGTCTTTGTGCCTCTGGAGTTTCATAGGGAGAAAAGTAGGATCCCCAGGACATTCCTGGGTTCCCTCGACGTACAACCTAATATTGTCAGAACTACACTTCAATTTCTAAAAGATACAACTAATTCAAACAGATACTGCTATCCTAAAAACTGTTCTTAACCATAAAACAGTATATATTGAGTACACAGCCATAAAGCTAGAATTTCTTTTCTTTTTTTTTTTTTTAGTAGCAGAAGACTTTCCAAAAAAAAAAAAAAAAGTAAAGTTCACATTCCGTACGTTACAGTAATCCTATTATGCTAGACACATTTTGGTTTGGCCTCAGGATCACTTAAAAATAAGTTAGAAATAATTTTATAATCAGAAAAAAAAGTTTAAATAGTTTACATTTTAAATTTTTTTTAATTTAAGATGTTTAGCATGAAACAAAAATTGTTACTTAGAAAAAAGGTAAAATTCAGTGAACATAGTACATACCAAGCTTCAGGGAGCAAAACGGAATATTCATGTGGAGACGTGGTCTCTGGGAAATTGGAGAGAATCACAAGGCGATGAGGAAGCAGGTCAGATCCATGGTAAGTGAACAGAATTTCTAGGGCTTGTACATTACTTTCCTGTACAGAAGGCAAGGGCAAGTTTCTAATGTGAACCTTAGAAATAACGGAGTGATTTTGTATGACAACATTCAAAACCTTAAAATTAACTTTTTTATGCAGTTCTGATATGAAGTGCTTTGAAAGATTCCTGATTTTTCCAGGTCTGTATCACTTTTCTCAACCTAATGCTCTAAAAATTATTTTTAGAACTCAGAATGATGAATAAAAAAAATTTTAACATGACTCTATTTTCTCTACATTTATTAATATAGTACAACACAAAAAGGAAATGTAATGATATATGCATGCAATAACATTAACTGCATGGCTCAAAGACTTAGAAAGTGTTAATAACCATAACTGTTTTATTTACAAAAAAGAAATTACCCGAGCATAAGTTCTAGCTGAGAGAACAATATTCTGATTTCTGAACTTCTTAAAGAATTCAGCATCATATCTCTGTTCAGATGCAGGAGGCACTCCGAGGATTTCCTGAGGGGAAACAGTGATTTAATGGAAAGGCTTTTAAATATGGGTGACAAGAAAATATTAAAAACCCTCACAACTCTGCCTACCTAAATAAATAAGCCCTGAATTAATTAAACTCTCAACTGTTAACTAAAGTACTACATCTGTATTCTTGTCTTTATTTGGAAAATGGCTATATTTATAAATGCTGTAAATTAAAAAAAAAATCCAGAAGTAAATGAAATAGGCAGTAAAATTACAGTAGGACAACCAAAATCCACCACCTGGTAAAATCAAATAAGCAACAGTTATACATGGCTATGTACTATGGGCACCTGTCATATCTGTATGAGAACTTTAGATTAACTTTACTGCTGCTGGAGTGATCTATATAAATTGCAGATTGAACCATTCATTCTTTAATCAGATATTTATTAGGTGTCAATAATGTGCAAGGGGCACTGTGATAGGCAGTGGTGATACAATGAACAATCATACAGTTTCCCTGCTCTCCAAGTGGCTCAAAATCTAGTAGGGAAGACGAACAAGCAATAAGAACAGGTAAAGGGAAACACAGAGGAAGGGTGCTAAAACTAGTCCTGGGAGGACAGGGAAGGCCTCCCAGAAGGGACGCCAAAGCTGAAACATAAAGAATAAACAGGAGTTAGCCATGGCAACGGCAAGTATACATCTCCCCACTACAATGGATGACTTCAGGCTCATTTCTCTTGTGTCTGTGCTGAACCCCAGATACCTAGCATGCTGGCTTTCACATAATAAATAGCCGATAAGTATTTGTTAACTGCATTAACTTACTGAGACAGGAAAGAGGGAAGAAAGAGGGTGTTCAGAGGAGGTTCTTGCTTCCTATTTATTTAGACAAAATACTAACCTTCTCTAAGCCTCACATCCATAAAACTGAGATGATAACAATACCTGCCTCAAAGGGCTGTCAAGAAATCATCTGAATTAAGTACCTAAGACATTGGCGGGCAAACAGTAAGTCCTCAACAAATGTGCTGGTATTTTTTAAGGTATTCTCTTAACTACTGGTTTCTTCAAATATTTCCTGAGCTCCTCAACAAGCCAGGTCTCGTTCTGAGCTCTGCCGATACTACAGCAAACAAGACAAGACCCTTACCCTCATGGAGCTTCTATGCTTGCATCCCGCCCCCCCGCATAGTAGGCCCATAGCCCCCTAAGTCAGCCTCCCTTTTTTTAAGGACTAGTTGAAATATCACTTCCTACACAGAGTCTTCTTGGACATCCCCAGGAAAAATTTAATGTTTTGCTCCATTATGCTCCCTCATCAATTCTTCATATCTTCATTATCATCACTAACTGCCCATATAATGAGGACTCCACAAGGACTATTCCTTGTTCATCTCTCTACCACCAGCACTGGCATAATATTTGGCATACAGTAGGAACTCGTGTAAAATTTAAATAAATCTATTTTTATCTAATTTATCACAGAATTAATAAAATAAGCCATCCCCTATGATTAAAATGCAATGCCTATCTCTACCACTATCTAGCTGGTTAGTCCTTGTATCAGAACATCTTCGTTTCTAAGTTTTAACGGCCAAGTTCATCAACTTCACCTACTTTTCAAAAGCTTAACTTAATTCCATTTTTGTGGGCTCAACAAATACTTTAAATTTCACTATTACCATGTAATAATAAATGCACTTACTACTGTCAAATAGGAAATAGCAATTCAATAACTAAAAAATAATAAAATAAAATTAACTGGAACGTGAAACTCTGAATATTTTATGGAACTTTTTTTTTAAGATCTCATCAGTGAAACTAAAGCTAAGTATAAAAAATAATAAACTATATCTGTACCAACATCAGTAATTCACAACATGCTTTTATATATTACATCAGTATCACAGAACTCGGACATAATAAAAGGATACGCTTTAATATAATATGACCATCCAACAGTCAAACTAGTTGTACTACAGATAAAACTATTAGGAATGTTTTGTAACTTATTTGTATGAAGTGATATACTAATTACCATGTTTACTAATAACCAGAGAAATAGTCCTCTTTTGTCACTAGTATTTTGTTTGAAAACATTCTATTGTATTAACAGCTGGAGAATCAAATGCTTTTATTTGTTTGCAGGCATCACAAGTACTAAGTACCTCCATTACTATGGGGACGGGCATCACGTTATCAAATGTGATGCTTACTGAGTCCCTGCTATGTGCCAATACCAAAAGCCACGGTGTGCCCACAGAAAGGAGGCTGAGACAGATGGAGGAAGTAAACTGCAAATGAAGTCAAATTTCAAAGGTGGGAAATTTATACTAAATCCTGGGTAACGTAAGCTATGAGGGTCATGTGAAAAAGCAATCTAAACTATGTCTATTTTATGAAATGCTTCTCATGCCTTTAACGATACCTAAATCTCATGGTACAGAGTGCTACTGAAATGCCCAACATGGGACATCTGTGTTTGTGGTCCTGAAGAAACAATTCTGAAGTATGCTTTAAGTTCAAGTGACTAACTCTGGCCGTAATTAGGATCAAAGTTTAACCAACTAAATTCAAACCACTAATAAATCATTAAAATTAAACAAGTCAGAAATATTCATATTAGGATTTTTAAAACCCAGTGTATACTGAATTTGGTACTGTAGACAGCTATATGCCATAACCTAAAGTTTAAATGTAAAATAAAAGTAAATGAAAAGGATCATAAACCTAGGAAACATAGATGCTCTGAGATGGCTAACGCATTTCTACTCCCTAGACTAACAAAGCAACTTCTGGCCTTTCATGAATCTCTAAATTTTACCAAAACTGATGTATAAGAGAACCTGCTTCTATACAAAATGAATTTTTCCCACATAAATAGTTCTAAAGACCAAGAATATCAGATATGAAGGCAGCCTCAGCATTTATAATGACAGATCAAATGAACATAATTGGTTTGATTAAAACTACTCCTTACCTCATATGTTGCGAGTCGATCTAAGTAGGTTAATAATTTCAGTCTACAACGGCAAAGTTCCTTTTGTTCCAGTGTTAACCTGTTTTGAACAACTGTATTAGGCCACTTATATTTACCTACAAGCACATTTCTCTAAGATCTAAAATAGAATAAAAATGATCAATATTCCATTAAGCCTCAAATTCATGGAACAGTACACAAAAGCACAAGGATAAAACAATACTAAATGCATTTGATTTAAGTTGCCGAAATAATGTACAGCAATTGTCACTAGTAAAGAACACACTTGGATTACTAGTTATTTTAAAGAAATTACCAAATGAACAGTAATAAATCATTTACTTTGAAAAGTTCACTAATTTAAGTAGTTCTTGTCTCTTCCTGAGCTCCTTCTCCTTTTTCTTCTCGGCAGGCTCTTCATCAGCTGGGGAAAGCTCCTCGTAGGAGATACCGTCAATGTCCATTTCACCAAGTAGTGTAAATCTGTGAGAAAAAAAGAAAACCCAAATCTGTGTATTTTTTTAAATTTCATATAGTGAAGAAGTACCTTCTCCTACTTTGATTTTATTACATTGGTTTCTGCAGAAACAGAAACAACCAATTATTTGAAAGAAAGCTTTTGCTATTTATTATAAGCAAACCGATTCTTTCATTTATATCCATAGGATGGGCAAAAAGTCATCAGTAATCATCACATGTAGAAACTCTGAATATCAAGAAAATGAAAACTGCTTAGGAAAACATGGGAGGTTATAGTCACCCAATGTGAAACAGCCTATGAAGAAAACGTTGCCCAGAGTTTACAATGTGAATCACTTCTATTTAAGGTCTTAAAATGGTAATGAATGTCAGTCTCATTTAAATTACTTATCAAATACACTATCACATTTATATCCCCCCGAAAGTTCCAAATGTTTGATGAACAGCAGCCCTTGTCAAACAACTTTATTACTGTTATTAACTGACATTTGTAGGGTGCTTAAAAGTTTATGAGGTGACTCCCTCTTGCGAGAGCACCGGAATCACAACAAACTGCTGAACAATCAATGACAGAAAGACACTGGAACTCATCAAAAAAGATACCCCACATCCAAAGACAAAGGAGAAGCCACAATGAGATGGTAGGAGAGGCACAATCACAAAAAAATCAAATCCCATGACCACTGGGTGGGTGACTCACAAACTGGAGAACAATTATACCACAGAAGTCCACCCACGGGAGTGAAGGTTCTGAGTCCCTCCCAGAGTCAGGCTTCCCACCCTGGGGGTATGGCAACTGGAGGGGGAATTCCTAGAGAATCAGACTTTGAAGGCTATCGGGATTTGATTGCAGGACTTCAACAGGACTGGGGAAAACAGAGACTCCACTCTTGGAGGGCACACACAAAGTAGTGTGCGCATTGGGACCCAGGGGAAGGAGCAGTGACCCCATAAGAGACTGAACCAGACCTACCTGCTAGTGTTGGAGGGTCTCCTGCAGAGGCAGGGGGTGGCTGTGTCTCACCATGAGGACAAGGACACTGGCAGCAGAAGTTCTGGGAAGTACTCCTTGGTGTGAGTCCTCCCAGAGTCCACCATTAGCCCCACCAAAGAGCCAGGGAGGCTCCAGTGTTGGGTCGCCTCAGGCCAAACAACCAACAGGGAGGGAACCCAGCCCACCCATCAGCAGACAAGCAGATTAAAGTTTTACTGAGCTCTGCCCACCAGAGCAACAGCCAGCTCTACCAACCACCAGTCCCTTCCATCAGGAAACTCGCACAAGCCTCTTAGATAGCCTCATCCACCAGAGGGCAGACAGCAGAGGCAAGAAGAATTAAAATCCTGCAGCCTGTGGAAGAAAAACCACATTCACAGAAAGATAGACAAGATGAAACGGCAGAGGGCTATGTACCAGATGAAGGAACAAAATAAACCCTAGAAAAACAACTAAATGAAGTAGAGATAGGCAACCTTCCAGAAAAAGAATTCAGAATAATGATAGTGAAGATGATCCAGGACCCTGGAAAAAGAATGGAGGCAAAGATTGAGAAGATACAAGAAATGTTTAACAAAGACCTAGAAGAATTAAAGAACAAACAAACAGAGATGAACAATACAATAACTGAAATGAAAAATACACTAGAAGGAATCAATACCAGAATAACTGAGGCAGAAGAACGGATAAGTGACCTGGAAGACAGAATGGTGGAATTCACTGCTGTGGAACAGAAGAAAGAAAAAAGAATGAAAAGAAATGAAGACAGCCTAAGAAACCCCTGGGACAACATTAAACGCAACAACATTCGCATTATAGGGGTCCCAGAAGGAGAAGAGAGAGAGAAAGGACCTGAGAAAATATTTGAAGAGATTATAGTCGAAAAGTTCCCTAATATGGGAAAGGAAACAGCCACCCAGGTCCAGGAAGGGCAGAGAGTCCCATACAGGATAAACCCAAGGAGAAACATGCCGAGACACATAGTAATCAAAATGGCAAAAATTAAACACAAAGAAAAATTATTGAAAGCAGCAAGGGAAAAACGACAAATAACATACAAGGGAACTCCAATAAGGTTAACAGCTGATTTCTCAGCAGAAACTCTACAAGCCAGAAGGGAGTGGCATGACATATTTAAAGTGATGAAAGGGAAGAACCTACAACCAAGATTACTCTACCCGGCAAGGATCTCATTAAGATTTGATGGAGAAATCAAAAGCTTTACAGACAAGCAAAAGATAAGAGCACCAGCACCACCAAACCAGCTCTACAACAAATGCTGAAGGAACTTCTCTAAGTGGGAAACACAAGAGAAGAAAAGGACCTACAAAAACAAACCCAAAACAATTAAGAAAATGGTAATAGGAACATACGTATCGATAATTACCTTAAACGTGAATGGATTAAATGCTCCAACCAAAAGACACAGGCTCGCTGAATGGATACAAAAACAAGACCCATTTATATGCTGTCTACAAGAGACCCAATTCAGACCTAGGGACACACACAGACTGAAAGTGAGAGGATGGAAAAAGATATTCCATGCAAACGGAAATCAAAAGAAAGCTGGAGTAGCAATACTCCTATCAGATAAAATAGACGTTAAAATAAAGAATGTTACAAAAGACAAGGAAGAACACTACATAATGATCAAGGGATCAATCCAAGAAGAAGATATAACAATTATAAATATATATGCACCCAACATAGGAGCACCTCAATACATAAGGCAACTGCTAAAAGCTATAAAAGAGGAAATCGACAGTAACACAATAATAGTGGGGGACTTTAACACCTCACTTACACCAATGGACAGATCTTCCAAACAGAAAATTAATAAGAAACACAAGCTTTAAATGACACAATAGACCAGATAGATTTAATTGATATTTATAGGACATTCCATCCAAAAACAGCAGATTACACTTTCTTCTCAAGTGCACACGGAACATTCTCCAGGATAGACCACCTCCTGGGTCACAAATCAAGCCTCGGTAAATTTAAGAAAACTGAAATCATATCAAGCATCTTTTCCTACCACAATGCTATGAGATTAGAAATCAATTACAGGGAAAAAAACGTAAAAAACACAAACACATGGAGGCTAAACAATACGTTACTAAATAATCAAGAGATCATTGAAGAAATCAAAGAAGAAATCCAAAAATACCTAGAGACAAATGACAATGAAAACATGACGATCCAAAACCTATGGGATGCAGCAAAGGCAGTTCTAAGAGGGAAGTTTATAGCAATACAATCTTACCTCAAGAAACAACAAACATCTCAAATAAACAACTTAATCTTATACCTAAAGGAACTAGAGAAAGAAGAACAAACAAAACCCAAAGTTAGTAGAAGGAAAGAAATCATAAAGATCAGAGCAGAAATAAATGACAAAGAAACAAAGAACAGCAAAAATCAATAAAACTAAAAGCTGGTTCTTTGAGAAGGTAAACAAAATTGATAAACCATTAGCCAGACTCATAAAGAAAAAGAGGGAGAGGACTCAAATCAATAAAATTAGAAATGAAAAAGGAGAAGTTACAACAGACACCGCAGAAATACAAAGCATCATAAGAGACTACTACCAGCAACTCTATGCCAATAAAATGGACAACCTGGAAGAAATGCACAAATTCTTAGAAAGGTATAACCTTCCAAGACTGAACCAGGAAGAAATATAAAATATGAACAGACCAATCACAAGCACTGAAATTGAGACTGTGATTAAAAACCTTCCAACAAACAGAAGTCCAGGACCAGATGGCTTCACAGGTGAATTCTATCAAACATTTAGAGAAGAGCTAACACCCATCCTTCTCAAACTCTTCCAAAAAACTGCAGAGGAAGGAACACTCCCAAACTCATTCTACGAGGCCACCATCACCCTGATACCAAAACCAGACAAAGATACTACAAAAAAAGAAAATTACAGACCAATATCACTGATGAATATAGATGCAAAAATCCTCAACAAAATACTAGCAAACAGAATCCAACAACACATTAAAAGGATCATACACCATGATCAAGTGGGATTTACCCCAGGGATGCAAGGATTCTTCAATATATGCAAATCAATCAATGTGATACACCATATTAACAAACTGAAGAATAAAAACCATATGACCATCTCAATAGATGCAGGAAAAGCTTTTGACAAAATTCAACACCAATTTATGACAAAAACTCTCCAGAAAGTGGGCATAGAGGGAACGTACCTCAACATAATAAAGGCCATATATGACAAACCCACAGCAAACATCATTCTCAGTGGTGAAAAACTGAAATCATTTCCTCTAAGATCAGGAACAAGACAAGGATGTCCACTCTCACCACTATTATTCAACATAGTTTTGGACATCCTAGCCACGGCAATCAGAGAAGAAAAAGAAATAAAAGGAATACAAATTGGAAAAGAAGTAAAACTGTCACTGTTTGCAAATGACATGATACTATACATAGAGAATCCTAAAGATGCCACCAGAAAACTATTAGAGCTAATCAATGAATTTGGTAAAGTTGCAGGATACAAAATTAATGCACAGAAATCTCTTGCATTCCTATACACTAATGATGAAAAATCTGAAAAGGAAATTAAGGAAACACTCCCATTTACCATTGCAACAAAAAGAATAAAATACCTATAAATAAACCTACCTAAGGAGACAAAAGACCTGTATGCAGAAAACTATAAGACACTGATGAAAGAAATTAAAGATGATACCAACAGATGGAGAGATATACCATGTTCTTGGATTGGAAGAATCAATATTGTGAAAATGACTATCCTACCCAAAGCAATCTACAGATTCAATGCAATCCCTATCAAATTACCAATGGCATTTTTTACAGAACTAGAACAAAAAGTCTTAAAATTTGTATGGAGACACAAAAAACCCCAAATAGCCAAAGCGGTCTTGAGGGAAAAAAATGGAGCAGGAGGAATCAGACTCCCTGACTTCAGACTATATTACAAAGCTACAGTAATCAAGACAATATGGTACTGGCACAGAAACAGAAATGTAGATCAATGGAACAGGATAGAAAGCCCAGAGATAAACCCACGCACCTATGCTCAACTAATCTATGACAAAGGAGGCAAGGATATACAACGGAGAAAAGACAGTCTCTTCAGTAAGTGGTACTGGGAAAACTGGACAGCTACATGTAAAAGAATGAAATTAGAACACTCCCTAACACCATACACAAAAATAAACTCAAAATGGATTTGAGACCTAAATGTAAGACCAGACACTATAAAACTCTTAGAGGAAAACATAGGAAGAACACTCTTTGACATAAATCACAGAAAGATCTTTTCTGATCCACCTCCTAGAGTAATGGAAATAAAAACAAAAATAAACAAATGAGACCTAATGAAACTTAAAAGTTTTTGCAAAGCAAAGGAAACTACAAACAAGACAAAAAGACAGCCCTCAGAATGGGAGAAAATATTTGCAAACAAATCAACAGACAAAGGATTAATCTCCAAAATATATAAACAGTTCATGCAGCTCAATATTAAAAAAACAAACAACCCAATCCAAAAATGGGCAGAAGACCTAAATAGACATTTTTCCAAAGAAGATACAGATGGCCAAGAAGCACATGAAAAGCTGCTCAACATCACTAATTATTAGAGAAATGCAAATCAAAACTACAATGAGGTATCACCTCACACCAGTTAGAATGGGCATCATCAGAAAATCTACCAACAACAAATGCTGGAAAGGGTGTGGAGAAAAGGGAACCCTCCTACACTGTTGGTGGGAATGTAAATTGATACAGCCACTATGGAGAACAGTATGGAGGTTCCTCAAAAAACTAAAAATAGAACTACCATATGACTCAGCAATCCCATTACTGGGCATATACCCTGAGAAAACCATAATTCAAAAAGACGCATGCACCCCAATGTTCACTGCAGCACTATTTACAACAGCCAGGTCGTGGAAGCAACCTAAATGCCCATCGACAGACGAATGGATAAAGAAGATGTGGTACATATATACAATGGAATATTACTCAGCCATAAAACGGAACAAAATTGGGTCATTTGTAGACACGTGGATGGATCTAGAGACTGTAATACAGAGTGAAGTAAGTCAGAAAGAGAAAAACAAATATTGTATATTAACACATGTATGTGGAACCTAGAAACATGGTACAGATGAACCGGTTTGCAGGGCAGAAACTGAGACACAGATGTAGAGAACAAACGTATGGACACCAAAGGGGGAAGGTGGTGGGGGGTGGTGGTGATGGTGGGATGAACTGGGAGATTGGGATTGACATGTAGACACTAATATGTATAAAATGGATAACTAATAAGAACCTGCTGTTTAAAAAAATAAGTAAAATAAAATTCAAAAAAAAAGTTTATGAGGTGCTTTCACAAGATATATAACCTAATCAAGGTAATTCTCTGAAGAAGGACACAATGCTACAGATAAAGTAAGTGAATGAAGCTCAGACTTGCCTACAGTGGTTCAATTCACTGGTAAGCGCACCTAGGCGCATGCCGCCTTAACTTCACAGCTTAGAAACAGCCAGCATTCAACAAATGTTTGTAGAATTTGCTCTTTCCTTAGCATCAAGCTATCATATGTAAACGTATTTAACTTAAAGGAAAGAAAACTGACCTCAGATAAAAAAGCATTAACCAAAGGCAACTGCTTTATTGCAGAATAACCTAAATAAAGAAAAGTTTACCCTTTCCAATGTCTCAGCTTAAAAGTTTTCACAAAGTCACCTTTACTTCTACCCACATCTTTCCGGAACCAACCTGCCATCATCTGCTCCTTCCCCTATGGCTAAAAGAGCCTCCAGGTCTGTGCCTTTTAATCCATATTGAAGCAGTTCTTTTGCAGCATCCACATTTTCAGGAACTCTTTCCAAGCACTCATGAAGAACCCAGGATCGTTTCTTTATTTTACTCTGGATATAGAGAAAATTTAAAAACAGAGGCATTAAAGAAATCATGACATCTGAGAGCACCTGAGAACTGCCTTCTAGAATTATAAAGCTATACGTAAGAGAGTAGAGCTACCTGAAACCTTGGCCACAAGCAGCTGCTAGAGCATCTCAACATTAAAAAGCTACTTTCCTAGCAGTGATTAGGACTGGGTATAGGGCATGTGATTCCAACTGCTTTCTTTCTTCATCTAATGAAACACACTGAAACACAAAGTTCAGTATTCTTTTTTGGAAACATAAAAAGCTCTTTCCAAACTTTTTAGTTGCTCTTTAGTTTGCATTTGGGCTGTACAGAAGAGTAGAAAATAAAGAAGTAAGGCAAGATTGATCTTCTTGTAACAAACATGTTTAACTTTGAAACAAAAACTAATGAGGCATAGCATGTCAAGGTTCTGTATTTACTTGACCATGAGATGTATTTCAAAGCACAGATGATAATTTAATCATAAAAAGTCATGGTATGTTGTTCCTTGGAAAGACGAAGGGCCCATATGTACTTCCCTCCCAACAGCTTCCTCTGACTCCATTCAAAATTCCTGACTTGCCCTCTTTCCTAGAAAGAGTCCTTGTGGATACAAATTTAGGGTAAAATCTGACTCATACCCTACACATTCCTTTACACATTCCTTCATATCAATTCTTTCCTCAAATGTCTCTGAACTCACATCCCCTTCTCCACATCTATGGCCTCCGTATCAGTCCATGTCATTGACACGTAACAACTGGGACACTGCAGGAGTCTCTTGCCTTTGGCAAGGTTTCCCACCTGAACCCAAATCAATGTATCTTTCTAATCAATATGCCCCAATGTTCACCATCATGGAATCTCAGATCCAACAGACTGGTTTCCTTACAGAGCCATTCATCCAGGAAATATTTACTGAGTACTTTTTGTGTGCCATGAAAATAGAGCAATGAATAAGCCAGATTTAGTCACTTGCCTCATGAGTCATGCTCATTTTCTTTTAATTTGCTCATACAACTTGTCCCATTAAGAATGCCTTCCTCTCTTCTAGCTCTACTTTGAATCCTTTCAAACCCCTGCCCAAAACATCTTCACTATATGAAGACTTCCATAACCAGAGTCTATAATGATTGCTACCTTCACTGGGTTCCCACAGCATTTGTCTGCAATCTTCTTGCATGGTCATTTCTATAATGAAGGCATAAAGCTTGTCTTCTCGGTAAGATTATAAGCTCCCTGAAAGCGAAGGCCATATTTATGCCACTCCGGTACCCCTTTACCATTCCTGGCATAGTGCTTTTACTCTTCACTGCCTATTTATTTTGCCGAATTAAGTATTTCCCCCAATAAAAAATGTACATAATTTGTCTCTCCTAACATTTGTCAGCTCCTTCAGAGACCAAATCTGCTTTCTACTGTGTTACAGAAAAGGCCGTTAAGTGGATATACATGAACTCATGAGTTCACTGTCCTGAGTCACAAAAGAAAGAAAGATAATATAGGTTTGCTGTTCTGATATTCTAAAGAAAATACAAGCCACTTTGTCTTCTTCCTTTATTTCACAATCTTTCATGCGCTCTCAACTCTGATATCTTACTTGTATTAACAGTTCATCTTCCTGTTTGGTTGAAGCATCAACTTCTTACACACAACTTTTTCAGATTACGTTTTGATTTATTTTTAATTACTCATGTACATGAATTTTTAGGGAAAACAACTACCATGAAAATTTCCCAACACTTCTTAGAATATTCCTAAATGCAAAGGTATTTGCCTTCCTAAATGTCACACGAGAAGTCAGCACCTTCTAAAAATAGGTATGAGTCCAACTACTTCCTTACAAAGGTGCCAATGATTCAAATAAACAGCCAACATAGTAACTCTAGCTGTGGCAGCACATAGCAGGAAGGATTTAACTGTAGGATTTAAGCAAAAAGGGGGTATTTGGCGAGCTTGATATGACAGTTATCTATTTATTGCCTCTCAGCCTCAGAAGTACTCTTCAGAGCCAGCTATGGGATAAACAGCCTTTCCCATTTGCGGCTGACACGATATTAAGCCTTGTCAACAGAGGGCGCTGGAGGCCACTGCAGAGGAAGAGGCTCTGGTCTCTGGTCCGCATGTGCGCTGGTTCTGTTCTTCCCGCTCCTCTGTCTTGGCAATGCCGGCAGGCGACATCTGGTGGTGCTTACTTCCCCCTCCCTCCTTTGGAGGACAACTTCCCACTTGGTGTCAGCTGCAGCCCCACGGACAGATTCCTCCCCAGCGAACCCTCCCAGACACCTGAAGGGGAAGCTCCCTAAACTAGGCTCGCCTACACTCTGGGGGAAATTTTTTTCTTTTCAGTCCTGGCCACGGTTCCTTATCTACCAGCCTTCATGCTGGCGGAGGGCTCCCTACTTAGCAGCCCCTGGGGTTTTCCGACCCCCCAACCTCAGTTCACGGCCACCCTAGCAACAGGCATCCAGCTGGCCCATCCATCCCACCTCTCCCTGCCTGCCAGCCTTGGCTGCTATGCACCAGCCGTGGCCTCAGGCATTCCAGAGAATGCCCTTCCGTCCAATGTGCTGCGACCACTCTTTGTCCAAAGAAGCCTGAATGCCAGCCCAGGGGGAGCCCTCCCTTCCGAGTTTGCTCCCTCCTTGGGTACGTTCCGTCCAGCCCCAGGGTGTTCCTTAGAGATCTCTTTGCCCTCATATAGTTAATCTCTCGTTACTAGAAAATAGTAATTCTCCATATTAAAACTGTTCCTGTTCAAACTACTGTGTGGTTCCTGACTTCTGACAGGACCCTGACTGATGGAGGTGAACAGAGGTTAACTGAGGTAGATGAAGGGAAAGGATTAGGCCGAGACCAGGCAGTTGGCTGGTTTATCAGTGAATATTTGGTCACGTGTCTTCTGCACCAACGTCCAGCTGCAGGGCCGACAGAACCTGATAAGATAATTTTTCAAGGCAGAATAAAACACTTCATATAGAAAAGTCAGCAGTGAAAAGTACTCTAATATGAAGCCCTACAGCCAAAAGTTATTCCGTAAGTTTGAATTTTACTGCATGTTACCAAAAATTTTAAACATACCAAGTAATTCTGAATTGAAGCAATGTTGACAGCTGACTTCCTCCACTGCCTCTGATACACCAGGTCAGTATCCAGGCCGTAGGTCTGAGCCAGAGACAAGGCTTCCTCATACTCTTCATTTTCGATCTTTGGACAAGGAAATGGAACAGGAATGTGACATTACCGAGCAGTCTGCAGCGTCAATATGATGATAGAATGAATGATGACAGCGTAGGTCATTCCTAACCACCTTCATGTGCACTGTGGCACCAGAAGGTCACAAACATGACCAGGGGCAGATAGATCAAGTATTTCTTTTAAGCGCTTTAACAGAAAGATGAGAAACAGAGGTGAAATACCCATGGTTATAAAGTAAAATGGCAAAACCAGGACGAGCAGGGCGGCCCAACTCCTCGTCCAGGACTCCGCTTGTGACACTGTAGCACAAACACGTGGCATACTCAGTGTTGATCAAATCTGCTTCCCAAGCAAACCCCGGACTAGAAAGCAAGTCTGCAGGGCTTCCCTCATCTGCTGCAGTCTGAGGAGACGGCTGTACTTCAACACAGAAGAAGTGAGAGCTGAAGGCCACATGAAGTGGAGCGAACACCTGGGCGGAGCCACCAAGTGGACAATCGGTCCCCACGAACTCACCTCCCATCCACTGCCCTTACTGTGACTGCTCAGGCACAAAGACCAGCATTATTCTCAGCAGCTTTATCATACTGACATGGCTAAGATGTCAACAAGAATAACAATCCCTCTTTAAATTTCTTCCTTTATTAAAAAAAATAGTTTTTTTCTCAATAGAGGCAAATCAGATCTGATGCTGTGACCGTGGACAGTAAGGGGACACCCTCACCTTCCTCTGGTAGAGCTCCTCTGGGGTCGTAGACCGCAGGCTCACCAGGCGGTAGTTTTTAGTAATGGTTCGCGGGCGTTTCCGGGCTGGTGCGAACCGCTCCATCTCGGTCACTAAGTACAAGCCCTGCTTTATATAACCGAAGTAGCGAGCCTTGGCAGACATTTCCGGATCGGAATCCGAATCCTCTTCTCCTTCACCTTCTTCTCCCGCCCTTGTCTCCAAACGAGATCGTTTGGGGGCGAGTTTAATCTCGCACTGAATTGAAAAAGGAGATGTTGAATGAATAGTGAGGAACTAAAGATAAGTTTTTAGAGCCAATGAGAAAAATATTTTTAATTCTACTCTGGTTTGATTCATTACATCAGCCGTGGGATTAAAACTAAGAATGGAATTCAAAGAAACCCAACAACAAATGCTATATATTTACATCAATAGCTCCAGAAATATGCACAGAAGTTATTGGCTCCAAATCTCTAAAACTAAAGCCTGTTTTAATAATAGGTCATTAATACGGTCTTGTAAAATATATACCTGGTAATTATTTTAGGGAAATAAAGGAGTTGAGAATGTTAATTTCTTTCTTTTTGATATTTTTGTACCTGCTGTGAAAAGATGATTTTTTTCCATCTATTTAGCAACATGAACATGAAGGTATTTATTTGCTTTATCAAGAATAGCTCCTCCTCCTCCCCCAGCTTTTAAACAATGTCTTCACAAAGTTCTGAGTCCGAAGGCTGCCTGTTAAAGATAACTTTCATTCCAGACCTAACAGAGTTGTCTTCGATTTTAAGCCCTGGTTCTCTTTAAAGAACATCTTTAGACTCGGTACCAAACTTAAGGGTAGAAGACATTTGTCAGTCTGCACTGAAGTGAAGGCTATTGAAGGCCATTACCTTGAAAGACTTAAAATAATTTTAAATGACCAAAACATAACTTTAAAATATTAGCCTCTTTTCAAATTTTTTGTCATGATAAACAAGTTTTTCTTAATAAAAGAACCAAAAGTTTTAAGCTGTCATATTTCATAGGAATAGGTTAAAGACTGTATTTCTTAGGTAGTGATATTATTTATATTTTTAAGATAACTAATCCAGGAAAAGAGAAAAGCTATCATGTCAATGAGGAAGAAATGCTTTACAGAGAGCAAAATGACTATAAATGTTCTTCATTCTTATACAAATGCAATTTTTTAAATTGTCTAAACAATAGATCTTTTTTATACTGCACCCAAGTTCTGATTCCATTAACAAATTTTTCTTTTTAAAGACAAGATTAAATAATGGGATAACCAAAATTAAAATCAGATATTTAGATTTTGGGGGTAATAAATGTTTACTCTCAAACACACTGATTGCTTTAAAAGGGAAAGCATTACCTCCAAAATTAAAAATCCCCCATCATGGGTAGCAGTGACTTGAGGGGATGGTTCAAACCATTCACAGGATTTTCCCAGTAAATTCTTCAAAGTTTTCACCGACGAAACAGTCAAAGCACCAGAGCAGCGAGCCAAAATCACTGCACTGTCCACCCACCAATTCACATCTATCAGTGGGTAAAAGGACTCTTTATCTAATGGGGGGAAAAGTAAATCAATACAAATCCATCCGTCAATGTGGTTTAAATACAACACACTTAGTCCAATAATCAATTTTAAAACCATATGAGTCCTAAAGGTATGACAAATAATAAGAAAAAATAAAATGTAAGTCACCACTCAGATTTTTACTCAAGTAGAAGATACAGAATGGTAATTTATTTAATGAACATCTGAATGCCAACAATTTGCCAAAGTCCATAGTTCTAGGGATGCAGAGGTCAATATATGACGGTCTTTCTGCTCAAAAAATGAAAAATATTCAGAGATACGTCGCCATTTTCAACACATAAAAAAAGGTAGGTATATACTGAGAAATGGCAGACTCAGGAAGAACTCTGACCTCCCTCTGGAGCAGGTCCTGAGATCCTCAGGTGAGAGGCACCTTCTTTATATCTGGAGGAAAGGAGCATCCTTACTCCAAAGACGGAGGGAAGCCAAGAAAAATGGAAACAAACAGGCCTTGCTAAGCTCCTCCCAGTCTACTACCCTTAACTCGGACCCTTTGGTCTCTCATGTCTTTCTACAACTTTCCACTCTTCACCCAACCTAGTATAAAACTGATCAGGTTTAACTGTTCCTCAGGTCTTCATTTCCTTATGAAGGTTCCTGTGTCCCTAAAACATATTAAATAAATGTGTATGCTTTTTTCTTTTTGTTAGTCCAATTTACTGGGTCTCAGCTGGAGAATCTAGTAGGGTAGTAGGAAAAAGAGCTTTTTCCTCCGCTATACTTGCAACTAATCAGAAAGAGGAAAACATATTGAAGACCAGAAAGGAATTTCAGGGGTTGGGGGAGGGTGGATAGAAATGAACTGTGGTTCACCAAATTAAGGCATTCAAAAGGAAATGGCATGATATTTACTATAATTTTATTGCCCTTTTATACCTTACTTGTTCCACTAAGGATCTGACGAGGTTTAAAGGTAATACATACAAAGTACACCATAAATTTTAAAATATATGTAAACACTTGACTAAGGAGATAGAGATTTTAAAATAGGAGGTTAATGGAATTCCCTGGCAGTCCAGTGGTTAGGACTGGGCACTTTCACTGCCGTGGGCACGAGTTCGATCCCTGCTTGGGGAACAAAGATCCCAGAAGCCATGCAGCACGGCCAAATTAAAAATAAAATAAAATAAAATAGGAGGTTAACTCCATGAGAATAACTCATTATTTTAATTAAAAAACAAAAACCATGACAACTCAACATTTTCTTCCGATTTAAGCCTAAAGCAATCTATATAAATAAGGAGTTCCAAGAAAACATGAAAAGCAGTGTTCCTAGGCTTACAGCTTAATGTAATGCGAGATGAAAAGGAGCAAATCATTTAAATATACAGTCAACCTTCTAATTTGACAAATTATATTTTTTCTCAAAAATGTTTTTCTGAATGAGTATTTCAGATGATTGTTTAACAAAAGCGAATACATGAACATGACACGTGATATTAACGAATCAATACTTTCAGGGTCTTTAAATGTGAATTAGAAGCATAATTTAATAAGGATTTTGAACCTTGTAACTATCACTAATTTTATAGGAGACACTTAAAAATTCAGCAGTGTTTAACTTGGGGAGTTTCACCTGAAGAAAAAGGAACCAATTACTCAAAGTAACTCAATATTTTAATTTTTGTTTTTAATTCTAATCTACCAATTAAATAATCACTATTGCTTTTAATTAAATGTAAATACTGGGTTTCTTTTCTATTTATAACAGTAATACATGCTCACTGCTAAAAAAAAAAAACAAAAAAATGCTTAGATATGGAGATGCATGAAAAGAGAAAGTCCCTCCAACCTCTCATTACCTACCATCTACCACACGGGCACCCCAGCCCCAGAGATAACTACTCAGAGCTTACCCTTTAAGGAATCCCTTTCTGCTACCCCCTCCGTGCTCATTTACAAAGGAGTACACTTACGAGCTTTGAACTCATGTGCCATCTCCGCGCTGGCCTGTGGAGGGAGAGCCACGCTGCATGCCACAGGCTCTGCCTCAGCCTTGGGAAAACTCAAAATACTAACACCTGACGGTCAGAAAGCTGGATCTGTTGCCTTGTCCCCGTCCTGTGAAATCTTGGTGTTCCTTCCAAAGTGAAGCAGAAGTATCTAGAGACTTTTATATGTAGGGTAGCTCAATATGCCACCCCAAAATGTGCCACTGTGGCATAATGATTATTTTGGGCTAGAGGCCACTGAGGAGAAGCAGACACAGGAAAAGCTCCCTGCCCTCTACCTATTTGCGTAGAAGTAGGACATAAATTTACAAAGTCGTTCCCCTCTGCGCTCTCTACCACGAAAAAAAGTTCATCACTGGAGACAAATTTAGACCCTTATGAGCCCAGAGACAGCACCGAAGGAATCTACATTAAGTAACTAGTGCTTATCTTCCATTACTTTCCCCACATGTTTGCCTTCCCACAATATGCCACTCCTAGAAACTCCAACTGCTTTTCCTTTGTCTTGTCACTTCCCTAAAAATTTACTGTTTCTTTGTTTAGATGCTATATAAGCCCAATTTCCAACCATCCCTCGGAGTTACTCATCCCTGGGTACCCCCATGTATAAACTCAATGTACATGCTAATGAACTTCTGCTTGTTTTTCTCTTATTAATCTGTCTTTTGTCAATCTAATTTTACAGAGCCCCAGCCAGAGAACCTAGGATAGTAGAAAGAAATGGAGTTTTCCCTCCCCTACATATATCATACCATCTAAAAAGCACCTTTATTAAACAACACGAGTCTCTTATGGTTTTAATCATCATACATCATAAAACTCACCTTTGATTTTTTTTCTCTTCTCAGTAGAGAGTCTCCAATCAGGATTAAGGTCATCATAGCCTGGCTGAATTTGAAAAACAGGCACATAAATTCTTGGATCAACAAGGTAAGAAAATTATGAGAACATCATCAAGAACTTTGGATTTTTCTTTTTTAACAAAATACAGAAATGATGCTTTCCTTTCATCTCTTAGTTACACCTAGTTGAAATCTATTCCTCTCCAAGATCTTGAAAAGCAATTGTTCTTATACCTAAGATGCGCACATGCAAGTATTGTGACTCAATTTAATGAAGAAAGTAGCATGAATAAGAACCGTGATGGCAAGCATATAATTCATACAAAGGAAAGCAGGATACACTAACAATTCTGCACGCACACACGCACACACACACACACACCTGCACACTGGGAGGTGGACAGCCACGCTGCTGTGACTAAAACACCAGCCTGGATGTAAGAGCTACCCTGCCGCTCATAAGGTGAGCAACCCTCCAGGTCTCAGTTCCCACAGCTCTGAGGTTGGACTCCACAACTTCCGTGTCATCCCCAGTTCTAACTTTCTATGACTGAAAACCTATTGTACTAAGTCAAAAAATATAACCATGCAATCCTCAAATTCAACACATTCACAGTCTAATCTCACGGCAACACAATGTCCTGCCCACCTTTGTGAACGTCAGGACACACCACGATCTCTCAAGCATCACAAAACAACAGAGATTAAGCCACTGCCAGACATTTCCCAGGCCCACGTTAATTCCATAACCTCCAGAATCACAATAGTATGGGGGGAAAAAACAACAAAATATCAATTGGGGGTTATCTGAAATCTTAAGCCTAAAAAAAGTGATGCTGTACTTATGTCAAAATGTGCTTTTTCATCTTATGCAACAGAATAATTACCGATTTATCAGTGGCTTATACGTTAGGGTATTAAAACTGATATTTCTTTCCATACCCTGAGAGAACTTTCTGCTCTCCCCTACTATAAGTCGCTCAGAGCAGACCCTGAGAACAGAAGATATAATTCGCTAACTTTATCAGAAAAAAGTTGCCATAAAAGGCTATTTATGTACTAGGCAAAGAAATGGATTGTCCTTAAGTATAAAAAAAAAAAAATTAAGTTTCAAAAAATTAGAATAAGGTACGTATTACTGAAAATAATCAACTAAATTAAAATCTTATTTGACCATTAAAGGCACCTTAGAAGCTTCAGTAGCTCCGAACCACCAGCTGCACCTCCACCAACAGCACCAGAGGTGTGCCAGCATTTATTTACGTGATGCCATGTGTGCCTCCCCACGTGCATTCTGGAGTACACAGGAAAGTATGGGATAACACTTTAAAACTTTAAGCCCCACAAACAACAACAATTACGATTCAGCCTTGGGTAAATTTAAGGACGTATAGATCACAAAGAAATTTAACAAGAACTCTTGAGAAAAAAATGTAAAAAGAAGTCATCTCATTGGTATAAGCACTTTGAGAATTCAAAGTGTGCTTGTCTTCATCAAAGTTAATGATGAGCAAGAGAACCATGAACAAGCAGTGCTAGTCTAGTAGAGCCAGTCTCCACACTCTGGGACTAGACTGTTCCATGTAGATTGCTTAGATAATGGGTGTCTCTTGTGAAACCAATTTTAAACCCAAGGTGAAGATTTGTTCCTCTGCATCCAGGACTCTGTTAGTCATCCTTGGACTCCCACGTCTATCAGTGCCCACCCCTGTCCCAGTAGTTAAATGCTGAATGAGGGAATGAACTAATTAATCCTTTGAATCACTGAGCTCTAAGTAGAATGTCTAAGCTATAGAAAAATTAGTCGACATAGTACAAATATTCCTACACCTTCTCAAAAGTGTGGTTTCTTCTGCTATTTAGTCAATGAATACTGTGCACTTACACTATGAAAGAAAGAAGAAAAAAAAAATCAGACATTACATGCCCTATACTCAAGCACATAGATGGCTAAGAAATGGGTATAACTAACTATAACCCAAGGTCAAATTTGATAACTGCCCAAAAAAGAGGTATAGATAAAAGTGCTAAGGGTCTTCAAAGGATCAAGAGATCATATTGGATACAGGCTTGAGAAAGATGAAGGGAGTTCAAGACGATCAAAGAAAGCCTGATGGTGTTATATATGTTTATGGCTGGATAAGACCTGGATGTGGAAAATGGGTGGAGGACAACGTTCCAGTGGGAGACCACAGTGTGCACAGAAGGACACAGGTAGGGAAAGGCTAAGCTTATTCAGGAAAAAAAAGTAGGTCAAAGTACGGGACTACAAGGCATCATATTCTAATTATATGCATTTTTGTTTGTTTTAGGGTTTGGGGGGGAGGAGAGGATTAATGAAATCATTTTTTTTTCATTGTGGTGAAATTAACATAAAATTAACCATTTTTAAATGAATAATTCAGTGGTATTTAGTACGTTCACAATGTCTGCCACCTCCATCTAGTTCCGAAACATTTTTATCCCTTCAAAATAAAGCTTAGGCATTAGGCAGTTACTCCCTTTCCCCTTTCCCCAGCCGTAGCCACCACCAATGTGCCCTCCATCTCTGTGGATTTACCTATTCTGGGTATTTTGTATAAATGAATTCAAACAACCTTTTGTGTCTGGCTTCTTTCACTTATCATAATGTTCTCAAGGGTCATCCAAGTTGTGGCATGGATTGGTAGTTCATTCCTTTTTTATGGCTGCATAATATTCTATCGCAAGTATATACCACAATTTGTCCATCCTTCTGTTAACAGACATTTGGGTTGTTTCCAGCTTGCGGCTGCTGTGAACATGTGTGCGAATGTACTTGTCTGACTACCTGTTTTAAATTCTTTGGGGTATATACCTGTCTTGTACTTTTGTCTTAGAAGCACACAGCAATTCAGTCTATGTATCTGAACTAAGCGTTCAACTTCACAATATGTGGGAGTTTGATGAAATTATCTGTACAGTATATTTAAGAAAGAAGCCAAACAAAATCCCAAACTTACCTCTGCCTCAGGCAGCACTGGCCTGCCAGACCAGCAACCTGACGGCTTGTCCCTTGCTGCTTTCTACACTGGCATTCCCACTGCTCCCCTTATACTATTCAAACTGGCCCCAACTTACCACCCTTCAGAGCCAAGGACTCTGCGAGGAGAACCATGACCTGGCTGTGCTTTATGACATCTGATCAAACTCTGTAGGCTGCTACTTTGAAGACAGGGTCACCAAGCTCCCAAGACCCCCAGGAAAGCGGGGGGTGGGGGGTACTCAGTCCCAGGACTACGTTGATATATCCTGAGCGGCAGCCTCCACGTCACTCCTCTCTGCGTGACGTGCTACCGTGTGTCTGAAAACAGCCTCAGGTGCCCTCACTTTATAGGGCAGCAGTAGCCTAGAGGAGGATGTCCTAAGGATACAGCTATAGATTTTGTTCCGAGAGGCTATTATGGCTAAAGCATAGAGCTTAAATCTGTTTTCTTCAGATCTAAGGATTTTATTTGCTGACTTTTTGTTTGTTTGTTTGTTTGTTTTACAGCTAGAAGCTAAATATAACAGAGACCTTGTCGCCAACAGCATAAAAGCAACCTTTAAATGTTTATTCATTCCACAAACATTTATTATTAGTATTCAGTACACCAAGTCCTTTGTTAGCTCTCAGGGAAGAAATGTATATTCAATTCAGCACCTCTTCTCAAAGAGCTGACAGTCTAGTGAAGTTGTGAAAACAGCTGTGGTTTAGATCACGATTAATGACATGAACTGTCATCTTCCCATTTATCCTTCACTGATTCATCCACTTAACAAAATTAGGCCAGTACCTACTATGTATCAAAGAGAAAATACAATCAAATGGAAAAGGTTAGTTTTGTGTCTACTACATCCAAGTAAGTACAAATAAGCAAGTAATAAAACTTCCTCAGAGAATAATTAAGGCCAAAAATGAGATGTAAATATATAAACATAACATATGAAAAATGTTTGCAATGAAAATCAGTTTGGCAATTTTACTATATATTCCAAACATGAACAAAACTTAATACAGATTTCTAGCCAGATGGATTTTCATATTGACAATGAAAGCCAAAGTATTTAATCAACTAAAAACTGGATAGAAGTAAATCAGAACGGGCACTTCCAAACTATCTTTAATCATTAGATTTTACAGAGAAAATCCTCATTCAAACAAAGGTATATTATGAAAACTAATAAGGTAGCGTATTGCTTGAAGAAAGGCCCAGATGAGCTGAATTCACAATTTGGTAAAAGACTTTAAGTCTGTATAGTGCAACAGGAACATTAGTATTTTTCTCAGGCAATGTTTAAGGTAAAGTTATAAGCTAACTATACACTATATATTATATATTCTATTTTAAACTAATTGCCTCTCCATTCATTTCCCAGAGTAGCCACAAAGAAATCCAAAGCCTGTCCTACCTGGCTGACCCAAGGTCACTTGATTAAACTGGACGAATGAGAAAAGAGCAGCTGTTTTAAGTGTTTTTCAGCTGTTTAAGAGTTCTTCAGTGATTTTCAGCCAGTGATGAACACACAAAGTGACACCATACATTTGGTAAGTGACAATATTATACCTCTCGCTTATTAATATTTTCACATTCCCAGTGTCTCTACATAATGAACTGCACAACTCCAGGTGTCATTTGTATAAACCACACGGGCTCTCTCTCCCTGTTTTCCATTAACATCTTAACTAGTACCCAATTTGCCCACTTAAAGTCCGTACTTCTAAATATAAGCACTGTAAGAAGATTCTCTGGAAAAAAGTCTTGACCTACGAAGTCAGAGGACCTGAGTCAAAATGGAACATTGATTCTAACATTTAGTGATCTAAGTTAACTTCTTTTAGCACTATTCCCATCTCTTAAAACGAGTATAAAAACATTTTTTACTTAACAGGGTTTTTTCTGAAGTAAATGAGAGAGATGAAAATTGCTGTTGATAGCCAAGCCTTACTACACAAACACTATTTATTCCCAACAATCCTCCTCCCCAACACCACCAACTGCAAGTATGCACCATTCCTCCAAGTTTATCTTTTCATAATATTAACATGCTATTTTATTAATTTGTTTATAATTTCCCTTGCAAGACTATGAATGTCCTAAGGGCAAGGATTGTGACTTATTGCATTTTCTACTGTAGCACTTGGTAGAGATTCAAATACTTGAACTTTATTATTTTACGACAATTATTCTGAATAAAGTAACAACCTACTCTTGATAGCACTGTTAACATGCAAGATTTATAACATTTACTCTAATGCACTATTATTTTTATTTAAGTATAGTTTATGTACAATATTATATGTTGCAGGTGTACAACACAGTGGTTCACAATTTTTAAAGGTTATACTCCACTTATAGTTATTATAAAATACTGGCTATATTCCCTGTGTTGTACAATATATCCTTGTAGCTTATTTCATACATAATAGCTTGTACCTCTTAATCCCCTGCCCATATCTTGCCCCTCCCCTCTTCCTTCTCACTACTGGTAACCACTAGTTTGTTCTCTATATCTGACTAGTACACTAGATTTTAATGACTCTCTTCATACATTAAAGTCAAATCTAAAATGTCCAATATCCAATGTGATTCATCCCCGGAATGTAGGTGAAAGACTCAAAGTATGGTTGTTCAAACTTCTTTTGCTGGACAAAGAGTTACCACCCTCACCTCATGTCACCACATCGTAAGTACTGTGATATGATATCTATCATAAAGTTAAGGGTTTACCAACGACAGACTTTCTCAATTACTTATTCTAGTATCTGGTACACACTAATTAGCTCAAGAGTTAAACACATCTGAGAGGGCTGAAGAAATCCGTGTTACATTCGCAGAGAAGAAGAATTTGTCTCTGTTCTTTTAAAGGTCACATCAAATAAAGCCTAATAAGAAACCTAACAAATAGGGGTCTTCCCACCTTTTTTTAAAGTGTATTTATTTTCTCACATGGTCATGGAAAGAGCATGGACATCAGAGCCAGAGAGCTATGAAATCAAATCTCAGTTCTCCTGCTTACTTGCTGAAAAACCCTAAGACAAAATTAGTGCTCAGTAAATAATAATAGAGGTTATTATTAGAGTAAATTTTACAAAAGCTGCAAGACTATGTGTACATGTACCTCGATCCTACTGAGCTTTGTAAGCCTAGATTAAGTGTATCAAAAGAAAGCAGAGCATTCTGGGAAAATGATTAAGCCTCACAGGAGTTTGTTTATGATGGAATGAAGTTTCACAAAGTAAAATAGGAAGGGTTAGACAAAAGTAGGGAGCAGGAGAGGAGGGTTCAGGCGGCAGGTATAAAGCAGCATAATGACCAGACTGGAAAAGATGGCAGGTTAAATGAAGGAGCTTTTGCATTTTGATCACAACCTTTGAATAGATAAAATGAAATGCCCTCCCTGTTCTCAACTTTGGACAAAAATTTACTTTGAGGCTAGCACTGGCAGGGGTCTCAGAGGGCAACGTCTGTCCTACTCAACTAGTTTTCCCAGGTGCTGAGCAGCAGCAGGAAAGGGAGGGGCTGGCAGCCACTGGCCTGCGACGGGAAGCGTTCTGGAATGAGGGTGTGCTGAGCAGCCTCGGTGATGGCAACCAGGTCCACAGTTTTAAGCTTTTTGAGCCCCAAATCCCTTTTTTTTCCAGTTTACTCAAGCATTCAAGGGAGATCATTTATACCAACCAAATCAGAAGAAACTGACAGGTAAGCCCAAAAAGGTGTAAATTATAATAAAAGATACAACTAGCTTGTGGAGTTGTATCATCATACAGTCTGTCTGCAGACTGTAGGGGTGGGAGGAGCACTGAATCGGAGCCACAGAGGTAAGGTGGAAACTCTGTGAGGTACAACAGAGAAATCAGGCTTCAGCAATTCCTGATGAACTGCCTTCTAAACTCTCAGCATATCTCTGTTCAAAAGTCTCTCCCTAAGACAACACTAGAGACAAATTTCTGGCCTGAACTCATGTCCTCCCATAATGCATCTCTGTTGCCATTTCCAAATTCCCTTCCTTTCTTGTCACATTACCTTTCTGATGGCCTATTCCAAACGACTGAGATATTTACATTTATTCATTCCTGAGTTTCAAGATTTTTAAACAATTTTTGTGTTTTTAATAGAATCATTATAAAAACCCAGTGAATAACATTCATGAGCTAAAGAGTAATGAATTATAATGAAACTGATTGGCAACTAATGATAAAAATGTCTAACCAGTTAAAAATTCAAGTATATGCCAATAAGGACTACAAAAGATGCAGTTTATCTTTGCATGCAAAAAAAAAAAAAAAAGGTATCCAGAATTTCAGAAAACGAAACAGCATACTAATGAATTTTTTTTAATAGCCCTTATGATATATGTACGACATTCTAGGACACTCACAAGATGAAACATTAAGTGTGCTTCAAAACTTGATCAATATTTCTATTCCAAATGACTTTAATATTCAAAGTGTTCACCTTTTAAGAAAAAACTTGCTCAAATGTAAAATGTCCCATATATAATAGAACATCAGGGTCTTCCCAAATAACAAAAGCTAAGTATCTTAACACTATACATTGATAACCATGAAAAATTCACGGTACCTTCTGGATCAATTATCTGATGAGCCTAGCTGAATACATTAAAAAAAAACAGTTTTGAGAGCTGGTCCACTCCACTTCTAGAGTGAAGATATAAGTCAACTTAGCTCTCATTTCAGAGGAGACAGAAAGAATGTCCCTCTATTTGGCTACTGAGGTTGATAACTGAGGAGGATCTCTTTCTTCTATTTAGAACAAATCTAGATCCAGTAAGTAAGACAGAGTAGCAGAGATGTGGAGACCAAATTAAATTCAACATGGTGAGGAACTGGGGCGGGGGGGTAAGGCAGGGGGAGGGAATCTTCCTACAATTGTGTCTAAGAGAAAAAAATTGAAGAACAGCAAAAACAAATAAATTTAAGTCTGTGAAGAGTATGAAAATGTAGAGCCCCTTTCTCTTTTCCTCTATTCTGAGAAATACAAAATACTGTTTGCTTATTAAGAACTCTTTTATAGTGCAGTTTGATGAAATGAAATTCAAAAGAATGCTAATAAAAAGACCTTGATCCATTCAGACCTTGCAGGGAGTATGCTCCTTTCTTAGAATCACAGAAGTACCCACCAAAGCTGGTGACAGGATACTCCTATAGGAAAGTGGAATGGGGATGTGAGGGAAGGAGAACACTCAAAGTGCTGACATGCAAAATCATCTTCAGAGGAGTAAAAGATTTATAACATAAGCTGTATCTAATTGAGAAGATTTTTCTTAAATCTTCACTCTATCACATGCGTGGCATTAAATGAGCATTATACCTTACCTGCCTATCCTGATTTTAGATTACAATAGACATTGATACTATCCGTTACTAAACAACTCAATTGTTTAATTCTCAAACCCTGTTATTTCCAGACACTAAAAAAATGAACAGTTCTACCTTTCTCTGTATCTTCTCTATCTACCTTTTGAGTAAAGAGAAGATAACTCCCTTCAACCTTAAGGAAGCCCAGGATTACTAGCACTGCAAGATTTGGAAAGAAGTCTAACCTTTTTACGATACTGACCCTTCAAATCTTTGATATTAGTTAACTTTTGCTGAAAAATTAACATCTCCATTCTGTATTTTTGCAATGAGAAAGGGGGAAATGCAGAGATCAAAGGACAGATGACACTCAGGATACAGAGTGTCCTGCTCTACAAATTCGTATCAGCGCAGAGTGCTACTCTGTTCTTCATTTGTCCTACTACACTGATAATAGTATAATTTAAGTAAAGAATAGGACAGCTTTGGAATGATGACAGTAAGTAATAGCTGTGAGCTACATTTTAAAACGTAAAATATCATCAAAATGAAATTAGTATTGTCAGTACTCACCCTTAAGCGAGAATCATTCTAGGAATAATCATAATCAAGAGACACACCTGCTCATTTTGATTCCACTCCCCTTGCTGCTTCAGAGATGGAATGGCCCAGATGCTTAGTTTTCCTGAGAAGTGAATGGCTGCAAGGAGGGTCCCATCCGGAGAAAGGCTCATCTTAAAGATCCCATCCTAGACAACAATTATATTACATTAATGTCAGAGCAAGAGACTTGTAGCCAAATAGAAATAACTTTCAGAATTAACACTCTTTAGGGGTGCCGTATTGTAAATGATCTCTCATAACTAAGGATTCTGACAGCTTCATAACACTATAAATGTGCTCCAGAATATAAAAAACAGGACTCTTGCCCTTAAGGAGTTTTTTTAAATATACTTTATAGTGTTACGATTTACATATAACCGAAAACCCAAATATGTGAGCATTATAAAAATATTCCTTTATATCACACATAGATTACCATGAGTTCTCAGTATCTTTTATGAGTGGATGTTGACAAAATTAAGAATTTCTTGAATTTTGGGTACACACCTTTACAAGAACCTTTACAAGATTCTATGCGAACACAATGCCTGGAATATTCTATACCATGGACAGGCCACAAATTCATGCTATGAAAAAGAAGGAAACAGAGAGGGAGAAAGAGAGAGATGAAGGAAAAGAGGGTCCAAATGGTGATGGGAATAAAAGACCGAATAGAGGAAAACACATTCCCTAATTTAAGAAACACATTAAATGTGTAAGGTATTCCAGACCTGCTGGCAAATTATTCAATTTAAGGGTTCTAAGTGTTGCCACAGAACAGAGACATTCTGTAACACACTGACTTTACACGGCCAACCCCGGGTACACAGAGAAAGACGTGCCTTCCCAGTTCTGCTTCTCCAGATAATCTCTCAGTCCTTCCCCATGAGGATACCAGGTTTGCTCAGTTACCACAAGAGGAACCATCCGAGCAGAGATGTTACCTGCCTCCCAACTACAACAGAACCAGAAGAACTGAAAAAACACTAACTGAAGACCTATTTCCCATTCAAGCATTTACTAAGAACAGGGTCTAAGGTAGTTTCCCCACAAAAAATAAAAGAGACCAGAAAATGGCAGTCCACAACCATATTTCTCCCGAATATTTAGAAAATCTGGCAACACGGGGCCCAAATGGCAATAATCAGATGGGACTAGGTAGTATATGCCCTCTTGAAAGGGTCATAAGCTTTCCAGTTAGCCAAAACCCCCATCATTCTCTATTATGGCCCCAAGATTAAGGCCAAAAGCTGCAGAACTGAAAACTAAAGACGACTATACTGAAAAACCATAGTTTACAACAGGTTCGATTCACTACATTATCTACCTATTATCTATCTATTATCTACATTATCTATCACTACATTATCTACCTGTCCTCTTGTAGACAGAGTCTAAGTCCTCAGGTCGAAAACGACTAAGGCACATTAGCCATCAAAAACAAAGAGAACAATTTCAGGAAGTGAGGAACATTGCCGCATGAGTGGATAGACAAGAAGATTAGCATCTGCTAATCTCCTCGCTGAGGACTAAAATCACTTTAATGAGATGTAACAGGTCTATCCCACAGTGTCATAATTTAATGTAAGAAAGACTAAAATACAAGTGCCTGGGAAGGAGAAGCAATAAAAGCAAAAGCACTTTAAGCAAAATTTCAAATACATCAGCTCTTTTCCTCTGTGATGGAGACGGGGGAATGAGTAGAAGATGAAGGACCTGGCGTCTTCCTTTCACAACTCTAAAGTCAGTTAGCTCTATGGTTTTGCACAAGATGGGCCTCCGAAGCATAGATTTGCATTAATTAATGTGCCTCCGAAGCATAGATTTGCATTAATTAAAAGAATTCTCAGGGCTTCCCTGGTGGCACAGTGGTTAAGAATCTGCCTCCCAAGGCAGGGGACACAGGTTTTTGCCCTGGTCCAGGAAGATCCCACATGCTGCGGAGCAACTAAGCCTGGGCACCACAACTACTGACCCTGCGCTCGAGAGCCCGCGAGCCACAACTACTGAAGCCCATGCGCCTAGAGCCCGTGCTCCGCAACGAAAGAAGCCACCGTAGTGAGAAGCCTGCGCACCGCAACGAAGACTAGCCCCCGCTCGGGGCAACTAGAGAAAGCCCACGCACAGTAATGAAGACCCAACACAGCCAAAAATAAAAGTAAATAAAATAAATTAATTAAGAAAAAAAAACTCTCCACCCATCCTTTAGAGTTTCAGATGACGAAACTGAAGACCTGAAGGGTTACAACACTTGCCCAAGATCATCATTCAGTGTAAGTAGCAAAAGCTGAACCAGATGCAGAGTCTTCCATCCCCCTCCACGTCCCCTGATGGCACCATGATCACTGCCCTCACCTGGGCCAAAGCCTTTCTAGTAGTGACAGGCATGCTCCTCAGTAGAAATTATGACCAAGTATACTTTACTATTTCATCACCTGAACAATTAGTCACGTGTGATCTGTATGGTAACCTGCAGGTACACCATACGTTCCATTAAACAACCCCACTAAAAGTGCTTTGGAAGCAAGTAGGAGGTTTATGGATCTCTTCAACAAAAAACAAACCAAAAATTGTATACTGAATAATGTGAATAATTTAACAACAGCATTATGACCAGGGAAATAATGAGTGAATATGCTAAATTTCCTTTTGTTTTCATTCCTCTCTCCCTTCCTTCCATCCTTCCTCCATGCTTAAGTAATAAATACATTAACTAAATGTTAACCATTTGCTTTTTTTTCTTCATCCCCTTAGTTTCACTTGATGCCATGACATTCACACTGCAAACTTACCATTCCTTTCCATAAGCATTTTGTTGTAGAAATTTGCACTCACACACACAAAAGTAGAAATTGCAGTATAATAAATACCCAGGGGCCCAACAACCATCTTAAACAAACATCAACATTCCAAGCTTGTCTCACATGTCATTCCCCAATCACCACAATGCCCTCAGGGGCCTTTGTCCCCTGGAGGATTTTAAAGCAAATCTCAGACATTACATGCATACAC
The DNA here is from genome assembly GCF_965194825.1 of Balaenoptera physalus. NCBI lineage: Eukaryota > Metazoa > Chordata > Mammalia > Artiodactyla > Balaenopteridae > Balaenoptera > Balaenoptera physalus. The sequence continues at coordinate 86,852,656 of NC_138894.1, read as the reverse complement.
ATTAAGTGTACATTTCTTTCAAGTCCCAAGTTATCTGTTTAACTTTCATAAATACGCACAGTAAGAAGATTTGGTTACTAGCAGCAACTGAATTGTAGCCAGCTGATGACACAGACAAGTCACCTATGTTACTTTAGAAACACAGTGATTTCCTTCTGAAATATAAACTCTGCTTCTTATTTGTAGAAACTTTTCTGAATTATCTATAGCATGCAGGGTATTTCTGGCCCAGAAAGTAATTTATTATCCTGACAGTAACTGTGACACAAGATGTAAAGCCACAGTTAGAAAATCCATGCTAAATTCTTTAAGCAGGGTCTGCAGTATTTGGAAACCTGAATGCCTATTGGTTGGCAAGGAAGAGAATTCAGGAGTGTATGCTTTGGAAATAGGAGGGAATGGCTTTTCAATCAACTGTACATCACAATAAAAGTAAACTTCTAACATTCAAACCATAACCCCTCATATTGTATTAAGATTTCTCAGCATAAGTGAATAACAATCTTGTTCTCTTCTCCTCCATTTGAATTAAGTAGTTGTAAAGGCAATAAAATTTAGATGTAGCTGTAATTTTCACTTTGGTTAAAATGTGTCTGTGAATTTCTTTCACATTTCTCAACTACGAATGCCATTTTCATTTTAATCATCATTTCAACAGTTGGAATGTTGGTCAAGAATATAGAACTTGGCAGGGAAAAGCGGAAAACTCCAAGATGAGGAGGAACAAGACAAGGATGCCCACTCTTGCCATTTTTATTCAACATGGTACAGAAAGTCTTAGCCAGAGCAATTAGGCAAGAAAAAGAAAAGGCACACAAATTGGAAAGGAAGAAGTAAGATTGGCTCTGTTTGCAGATCACATGATATTACACATAGAAAACCCTAATGACTCCACCAAAAAACTGTTAGAATAAATAAATTTGTAAAATTGCAGGATACAAAATCAACATACAAAATTCAGTTGCTTTTCTATACAATAACAGTGAACTCTAGGAAAGAGAAATTAAGAAAACAATCCCATTTACAATAGCATCAAAAAGAGTAAAATACTTAGGAATAAATTTAACCAAGGAAGTGAGAGAGATATACACTGAAAACTATAAAACATTAATGAAAGAAATTGAAGAAGACACAAATAAATGGAAAGAAATTCCATATTCATGAATTGGAAGAACTGCTATTGCTAAAATATCCATACTACCCAAAGTGATCTACAGATTCAATGCAACCTCTATCAAAATTCCAACGGCATTTTTTACAGAAATAGAAAAAACAATCCTAAAATTTGCATGGTACCACAAAAGACCCAAGTAGTCAAAGCAATCTTGAAAAAGAAGAACAAAGCTAGAGGCATTATACATCCAGGTTTCAAACTATATTACAAAGCTATAATAATCAAAACAGTATGGTCTTGGCATTAAAAACAGATACATAGGTCAATGGAACAGAATAGAGAGGCCAGAAATAAACTCAAGCATTTATGGTCCATTAATTTACAACAAAGGAGCCAAGAATACACAATGGGGAAAATAGTCTCTTCAATAAATGATATTGGAAAAACTGGATAACCACATGCAAAAGAATGAAATGGACCCCTAATTTACACCATATACAAAAGTCAACTCTAAATGGATGAAATACTTGAACATAAGACCTGAAATTGTAAAACTTCTGGAGAAAGCATGGAGTTGGGTAAACTTCTTGACATTGGTCTTAGCAATGATTTTCTTGGATTTGCCATCAAGGCAAAGGCAACAAAAGCAAAAACAAGTGGGAATACATCAATCTAAAAAGCTTCTACATAGCAAAGGAAACTATCAGCAAAATGAAAAGGCAACCTATGGAATGGGAGAAAATATCTGCAAACCATATAACCAAGAAGGGGTTAATATCCAAAATATACAAGAAACTCATACAACTCAATAGCAAAAGACAAATAATCCAATTTAACAATGGGCAATGAATCTAAATAGACATTTTTCCAAAGAAGACACACAAATGGCCAACAGGTACATGAAAAGTTGCTCCACATCACTAATCATCAGGGAAATGCAAATCAAAAACAACCATATATCATCTCACAACTGTTAGGATGGCTATTATAAAAGAGACAAGAGATGATAAACACTGGTGAGAACATAAGAGAAAAGGGAACCCTTGTACACTGTTGGTAAGAATGTAAACTGGTATAGTCACCATAAGAAACAGAACAGAGTTTCCTCAAGAAATTAAAAATAGAACTACTGCAAGATCCAGCAATCCCACTTCTGGGCATATTTCCAAAGGAAATGAAAACATTATCTCAAACAGATACCTGCACTCCCAAGTTCACTGCAGCATTACTCACAATAGCCAAGGTATGGAATACACACACACAATGGAATATTATTCAGCCTTTAAAAAGAAGGAAATCCTGTCATTTGCAAAAACATGAATGAAACTGGAGGGTACAAACTTTCAGTTATACGATGAATAAAGTCTGAGGATCTAATGTATGACATTGGTAACTACAGGTGATAACACTGTATTGTATAATTGAAATTTGTTAAGAGTAGGATTTAAATGTTCTCACACATATACACAGACACAAAAAGTAAATATGTGAGGCAATGCACGTATTAACTCAATGGGGGAAAATCCTTTCACAGTGTATAGGTACCTATATCAAATCATCAATTTAACTGTCTTACAATTTCATTTGTAAATTATATCTCAATAAAGGTGAGGAAAAGAAAAAGAAAACAGTGACTATCTCTTACCACCTGCTTCGATTTACGCCATAAGGTTTTAACTTCATTAAAAGGTAGTCTAGCTAAATGATTACTTGGTGAGTTAGCATCCCTGGGTAGACAGCATGGGGCATAGGAAGAGGACTTGACAAAGATCTTTTTGCACAGCAAACTGTCTTCTTACATTAGTCATTCATTTATGGCCCTTTTAATTAACTTCACTGTCAATTCTCCTATTTACCTCCTCATCTCAAATCCCTTCCTAAAACTTTACAAAAGATATCTTCCCTTACTTCATTGAGTCTTTTGTGTAGCAATGTAATACTAACAAAATACTACTGAAATTAATAATGTGAACATTATTTTAACTTCTACTTCTCATTTACACGAAAACACTAGCTCAATTGTCCATTTGATCTTGTGTTAATTAAAAACTAATTAAAGCCTTCTACCACTGGAGCAATATTTGGGGTAGGAACTGTGTCTTCTCTCAAACACTGCAATAAAGCTTTTCAGCTGTCCTTTCTAAAAGAGAGATTTTTTTAAATGTTAAATATCAGACCTTTGTACTGTTTAGTTTAAATTGCCTCACTTTCTTCAACTGCCTATCATCTATATAGGACAATTAAAAATGAGTGATTTCCAATTTCATTATACCTTTCAAATGCACAAGCTATAGTAAAATCAAAGTACTGAATTCTAGTGCACACATTCAAAATGTTCTAAATTACTACATACGGTTAAAGGAAAAAAAAACTCAGCTCAATCAAAGGTGAATTTGTAAGTACTGCTCTTCCAACACTCGACAATTATTTTCTGAATATTACATATTCAATAATACATAGTACATGCCAGGCACTGTTTTATACTCTGGGGAACCTGCAGTGAAAAAAACAAACATAAACCCCTGCCCTCAAGGTATTCAGTAGGTGTTCTAACCCACTGAAGTTTAGAAGTCTGACCCCAAAGAATAAACAGAAATCTATTTTCAAATCAAAAGAAAGTCATCCTCAAAAGCCTGGTTGACAACCTGACGGGGGGAAAACTGAAAAAGTATGAAGGAAATAAAAAAGCCTTTGGAGAAAAAAAAAAGTTTCCAAGCCAATACCCTTTTCAAAAAAATTATTTTTTAATTATAAAACTTTAGTTTATTAAAACTGTGAGATATTGTCATGAGAATAGACATGTACACCAATGAAACAGAAAAGAGAGCAGAGAAACAGAGCTACAATGTACCCTCTGTAAATGTCTGTCCTGACAGACATTATATAAATTATAGTGGCAGTATATAAATTATGGCATTATATAAATTAGTTGGGAAAGAATACAGCACTGAATTAATGGTACTAGCCACATAGAGCATATTATAAATTAGATTCCTACTATATCCAACAGAAAGAAATTCAAGATGGATTGAAAACTTACAGGTGAAAAGCAAAACCATGAAACTTTTAAAAGAAAACACAGAACACCTTTACAATATCAGCATGTGAAAGAACTTCGTAAGACCTCAAAGCCCAAAGCATAAAGGAAAAGATTTAAATTTAAACTTTCTGGAGGAAGGAAGGATGGGGAGTTCAGGATTAGCAGAAGCAAACTATTACACATAGGATGGATAAACAACGAGGTCCTACTGTATAGCACAGGGAACTATATTCAATATCCTGTGATAAACCATATTGGAAAAGAATATGAAAAACAAAATACATATACGTATAACTGAGTCACTTTGCTCTACAGCAGAAATTAACACAAGACTGTAAATCAACTATACTTCAAAAAATTTTTTTAAATAAATAAAAAATAAAGTTAAACTTTCTGGTGACAAAAGAAGCTCAAAAGAAAACAAATAATTGTGATTATTCATATACTCTTCAAAAGATAATATATCCCAGACAACCAGCAGTTGATTATTTTGAATCATGTAAATTTGGGGTATACTAAACCACAATTAAAAAGGACCCACAGACTACTAATTATTGGCTCCTTGATTACGGGTACAAAGAAATTAACAGATCAGAAGAGCAGCCACCACTATCATTTATCATGCGCCTGCAAGGTAGCAATCACCGCCTTAGCTATTTTATATATATTCCCTCTAATACTATCCAATCAGTGTTGCTACTTTATAGTCTGACAAGTGAACAGAACAAAATGAACTAAATATTAACCATGTGGTTACTATATAGGAAAGCAGTTCCTCTTTAAAAATTAGCAGTAGTTGGGCTTCCCTGGTGGCGCAGTGGTTGAGAGTCTGCCTGCCAATGCAGGGGACACGGGTTTGAGCCCTGGTCTGGGAGGATCCCACGTGCCGCGGAGCGACTGGGCCCGTGAGCCACAATTGCTGAGCCTGCGCGTCTGGAGCCTGTGCTCCGCAACGGGAGAGGCCGCGATAATGAGAGGCCCGCGCACCGCGATGAAGAGTCGCCCCCGCTTGCCACAACTAGAGAAAGCCCTCGCACAGAAACGAAGACCCAACACAGCCATAAATAAATAAATTAATTAATTTAAAAAAAAATTAGCAGTAGTTAAGAGATAACACATTTTAAAAGAGAAATAGAATTGCTGTCAAACTTTAGTAAAAAAGATCATTCTTTCTGAGATAATAGGTAATTTTTAACTTGGGCTACTTTTAAGTACAACATATCTTGGCTTCTGCTTCTTCAGTTGTCCAACTAAGGGTTTAGACAAAAGCCAACAAGAGGTAGTGAAAAAAAGCACTAGATCAAGAGCCAACTCAAGACCAAACCCATCTCTGACACTAGGTAGGTGAGTTTGGGAAAACCATTTCTCTTGAGGCTTTAATTTCTTCATCAGTAAAATAGGCATCATAATGCCATTAATGCAAGCTTCCTCCGAGATCATGCGAAAGGACTTATAAGCTAGAAAGTATTCACAATAATAAGGAATTATTAGATAATCTCTATGAGACCTGTCAGGTCTAAAATGATGGTGCTAAAAATCTATGCCCCATAATTATTTCTGGGCTAGGAACCACTGAGTACACACAGGATACTCATATAACATTCAGATATTTACTGAAAGGCCCTGATTTTAGAGTACTACTTTCACAAAGTCTTTTTAAAAAGTCCAAACAGTTAAGGGTTCCAGTACAAGGTGTCAAAAAGAAAGATCAAAACGTAAGGAAATTAGTTGCTACCTTCTCCCTCCTTCTGTTCAATCATAGAGGATACCGATAAAAACAAGAAAGAGCTGAGTTCCACACAAAAGAATAACCAATAGCAGGAGGCAAGGTAACATGAATCTGGAGTTCCCAGAAGGTAAGAAAGAGTAAAAAGAAGATGGACATTTTACACTGATTGAACAGAGTTACATTTGCCTATTAATATACCAAATCAACTAATAAACACAGCATTTAATATGTAAAGGATATGGTACAAAGGAAAGTCATGTACCAATGTATCAGTCCCCAAATAATTCTTGTTCTAAACATAATACAACTATGTTGGTCCCAATAAAATAACTACGGAACACAAACAATAAGAGACCATGGATCCTACCCCCCAGCAGAGTGGAGCGTTCTGCAGTGTTCTGCGACACCTCCGGGACTTTGCACATGCTGCTCCCGGGCTGGAAACAACCAGGCTTCCCCTATCCGCCTGAGGAACTCTTACTCACTTCCAAATCAAGTATCACCTCCAGAGTTCAATGGTCCCTCCCTGCACCTCAACGGCACTTCATATCATATTACAGGACAGGTTATGAAACACGTCATACTGTCCTGTTCTACAGCTGCTTCTACATCTGACTCCCGCACTACACTGAGGGTTCCTTGAGGAAGCGCACTGCATTTTATTCATCTATTTATTCTCAGCTCTAACACCACGGCTGGCTCAAAGTGCGTGCTTGCTGACCGACTAGAAGAATAAATAAATGCTGAAACTCCACATAATGACTTAATTATCATCAAAAGAATTAAAAAATGAACCCTTTAAAATCTGTTAAAGATAGAGTTATTATTCAGATGGAATTAAAGAGAATGGGAAAGGATCCAGGGAGGAAAACAAAGTAAAGCTCTCGTGCACTATTATGGTAACAGGAAGAGCAACAGAGGCAACACAGTAAATTAGAAAGAACAAAGTACATGGCAGAGGCCAAGGCATTTAGTCTTGCTTATGGTTCTCCACCTGCAAAATGAAGACAAACTTCTTGAAATGACTAAAGAGAATGCTAACTGGAAAACCGTAAACATATAAGGGATTAAAACTGAAAGTGACTTTCCAGACATAAAGAGTAGTGTTATTGCTCAATTCTACAGACAGAATGCCAAACCAACCCAGAAGACGTGAATTAGTTGAAGTCAAGGGCACAGAAATAACTAGAACTCAAAATTTTAAATATATTAAATACAAATGCAGCAAGAGAATACGTGTTCTATTTCTTACAATTTCCATATTTCTTACAATTTCCCTTAGTTAAGAAATTGAAGAAACGAAAATTAATTTGTTTGATTCCCCCCAAAACAGGAAGGAGTATGATCTGAAGCCCCATGTATGTCAAGACTCTTGTGAGAGCCATGTAGAGGGAATGACTATACCCATCTCCCTCAGAGAGAGTGCCAAAGCATATCGGTATATTCAGGATGAAACTGCCAAGCATCTCTGCCATGGATCCATGTTTCTCCTATTGAAGAACAAAACAGTTAAGCCCGGGATCAATGTGGCTCATCCTCTTGAAACATCAATAATCTCAGATTTAGGAAGGAATCTTTTTTTATTTTAAAACCAACAAACATAAGGGATATGTTATGGACAAGGATACAAAAATTCACAAGATAAAATAAGAAACTTCAAAGATATATAATGATTCCAGGAGACTTCTTTGGGCTATATCCCCAGATCCAAGAGGACTAGATTCATTCTTTAATTTTTTTTTTTTAATTTTCTTTACTGAGATAAGAATGATATACATAGTAAAATGCACAAATCTTCAGTGAACAGCTCCATGAATTCTTATTAATGCATACACCCCTGTAATGTATAATTAAGAGAAAATTCAGATGGAAATCTATAATATTCAAGATTCATTCAACTCTGTCCTTAAGGGGACCCTGGCGAAAATGTTTTGTAAGGTTAAGCCCATTTGTATTACCTGTTCTTGCCCCTGGCGACTGTAAAACTTGCCACTTAACATCCTTAATAATCCCAGGGTCTTTGGTACCTACAAAATAGACACACATCACAAAAAAAAAGATCAATGGAAGGCTTCCTCATTGTTTAAAGGCCTTTCATCATGAAATGAAAACTACAGCATATCCAGTACTTTAAGAAATGGTTAAGAAAATCATGAATAAGTATCAGAAATCTTGGTGAGATTTTGTTTTTGTTTGGGAAAAAAAATCCAACAAGTGACAAATCTTACAAAATGTACCCATAATCAAATATATTTTTAAATACATACATAACAAGTCTAGTACAATCTATGCAAATTAGAATCTAATGAGTGGTTCTTCTCAAATGAGGCTGGCCCAGGTTACCATTTTATCCTAGCATCACTATGGAAAAGGTCAATACTCCCAACAGAAATTTCATTCATGAAGAAATTGATCCCATACTTGAAAAATACCAGAAAAAAAATCACTTAGAAACAAGTATTTGAAATAATAAAACAAGACTATTTTTGTCTCTAGATTTAAGAAATATACTTAAAGCAAGAGGGAGAGATGTGTATAATTTTTTAGAAATGGAAAATAAGCGTTGTTGAAGTTGTAGAGAATTTGGAACACTGGTACATTGCTGGCAGGAACATAGAATGGTACAGCCACTGTAGAAAACAGTCTGGTGGTTGTTCAAAAGTTAAACGAAATTACCATATGACCCAGAAATTCCATCCTAAGTATATACCCAAAAGAACTGAAAACAGGTGTTCAAATACCTGTACACACAAATGTTCATAGCAACATTATTCATAATAGCTAAAAAATAGAAACAACTCAAATGTCCACTAACTAAAGAATGGATAAACAAAAGGCAGTATATCCATACAACGGAATATTATTCAGTCATAAAAAGGAATGAAGTACTGATGCACACTAAAATTTGGATGAACCTCAAAAATATGTTGCTAAATGAGAGAAGCCAGATACAAAAGTCTCATATTGTATGATTCCATTTATATGAAATTTTCAAAACAGGTAAATCCATAGAAACAGAAAGCAGACCAGTGATTGCCAGGAGCTGAGGTGAGGGAACAAAAGGGCGTGACTGTTTAATGGGTTTGGTGTTTCCCTTTGGGGTGATGAAAATGTCTTGGACCTAGATAGTGGTGACAGTTGCACAACACTGTGAATGTACTAAATACCACTGAACTGTACACTTTAAAATATTTAATGGTCCATTTTATGTTATATGAACTTTACCTTAATTTAAAAGAAAAAGGCAAAGGAGGGGGGGGGGTGCGGTATTCTTAAGCTGAGGTTAAAAACGTTCCTACCAGAACTGCTGAGCAGCTGAAGATGTTACTGACGGCCTAGCTCCACATTTCCTCCAAAAACAAGAAAATACAAGAAGAGAAAAATAAATCTGCATGAAAACCGCACCCTCACGTTTAACTTGAAGATCAAGTTAACCCAAACTTCAAAATCATTGTAAGTAGAAAGAGAAAAACCACCAAACTCCAGCGTGTCATCTCCACTGCTCTTGCCATCCCCACGCTCCCACCCACCCCGACCCAGGCCGACACACGGCTTGTGGTGAGCAAAAGCAGACTGAAAAAACACTGCAGGGTCCAGGAGGACAGATGCGACAAGCTAGCAAAGGGGACTAAGGTCAATCTAAAACCACTGCCAAAAATTATAGTCTAAGAAAACTTTCCAGAAATGAAAAAAGACCTGAATCTATATATTGAAAGAGTGAACAGGTACCTGGGAAAATTAACCCAGAAAAATCAACTGCAAGAAATATTCCAGGAAGGATACTAGATTTCAAAGATAAAGGAAATCCTCAAGGCCTCCAAACAAAATGGCCAAGTAACATACAAAGAGAAGATAATTTGACTTGCATCAACTTTTCAAATTCCACATCCAAAGCAAAGCAACAATAGTGTAGTGTTTTTTTAAAGTTCAGTGAAAGAACAGGTAAACCAAAGATTTTATATCCAGGTAAGTTTTCCTTCAAATGTCCAGGCTATGAAGAACAATTCTGACACACAAGAACTTAAGGAACTCTTCACCTATGAGCCCTTCTCAAAACATCTGTTAGAGGATAATTTCATCCAACCAAGAGGTGACTGGGAAAACTTCAAACAAAGGGACAGTGAACATTTTAAAATACATAAATGAACACCTATGACTAAAGAAACATGAGGATGAGGGTTGAAACTATCATATAAATATTGTGTGTTTTGACAAAATAGAAATAATGCAACTAGAAAAGGGAGGAAAAAGGAGAAGGAAAGGGGAAAATAAAACCAACTAACTGATTGTTGTATAGGCAGTTAGTAGGAATTAAAGAATACCAATAAACTGATGAACTGGTAAAATACTGGAGGGCACTGATAACATCAGTAAGACAGTTTCAGTGAAATCATGGAGATAAAGCCCCATTCAAGTGAATTCAAGAGAGAAAAGAAAAGTTGGAAATGGATCAAGTATAGATGACTTTTGAACACGCTGAAGGAAAGGGACAAATGGGCTGGTAGCAGGATTTAGTAGGTTCTAAGTCCCCTAAAACTAAAGAGTTTTTACAATGGGAAAAATAAATGCATGTTGTTTGCTGATAAACCTAATGGGCAGCAAGATTCAAGATTTGGATAAACATCCTTCAGTTAGCACGTGTGAGATCCAGAGGACAAACGGGGGAGCTGGCCTTGGCTGGTGCAAGTGCAGTTCACCTGAAATAACAAGAGGAAAGGTTCGGAAATCAGGCGCATATGCAGGCAGGTGGTAGGATCTTATGAAAATATTCTGATTCCTGCTGTTTTCTCAGGGAAACAGGATTTCAAAAACCCTGTGTTCTTTCCAGAACAACATTCTATACTGAAAAGGAAGCAGCATCAATAACAAAAAATAGTCAGTTTTGTTCATTTTTTATACATTTTTTCCAAAATTTCCACCTTAATAATACAAATAGATAATAATTAACACTGTAGAACATTTTATTGTTTATCAACGGCCTTCACATATATTACCTCGTTTGATCCTGGCAAGAGCCTTAAGACACCAGTGGTAGGTGCTGAGCTAGAATTCCAATCCCAACCTTCTGACTCCTGAGCCGGGCTCCTTCCTTCCCCCCAGTGACTGAACTCTCCCCTGGTATCTGCTATAGCTTCTTGCCCTTATTTGTGGGCACAGCTGTACCTCCAGTACAGTAAACCCCTTGAGGGTTGCTACCTGTATGTTCTGATACCTGCATCGGTGATTTCATGTTGAACAAATGAATAAATAAAACTATCTCCTATAGATGACACGGACATTAATTTGGAAACTTTGCTCAAGGTATATATGGAATTTTGCATAGCCTCTTTTACAACCCAGCAGCCTTGTGAGAGATGAGAATATATGTGTCAGCAGCATTTTTCGGTCGATATCCACCCAAAAACAATAGCAGCCTTAAACAAACAATAAGAGGTTCGATGCAAACAATATCTGCCACCTGACAAGAGGAACTAATCTTATAGTTTCAAATTACTTTGAGGTAGGGGAAGGTTACACAGAATGATTGTGCGTTTAGCTGCAAGACACGTTAAAAAGGTACTAACATAATTAAAGTACACTTGCAGCATTTCAAGAAGTTTATCATACGGCGGAGCACTCAATTTGCAATTCGGTATTTCCCCCCACTTATTTTGTCACTGCACAAGCAATCTTCTTTTAAGAGACTCCAATACTGAAGCTTCAGGCCAGAGAGGGAAGGACCATACATAGCTGAGCAGATTCCAATACTTCAGTAAGGAGCAAAGTGAAGGCACGGAGAATTTAAAGAAGCCACGGTGAAAAAAGGTTTCATAGTACGTGACAGTCCTCCGTGCCCTCCCCTGTCCCAGACTCTGTCACAAATATACTTGATTACACCATATTGAAATGGCCCTTCACAGTTTGCCTACTTTCTCTCACCTTATATTCTCCATACTTACCAATTCTTTCTTTTTTTCCCTCAACCTTTAATTTTGACAAATTTCCTAGCTACTGAAAAGTTGAAATGATTACACAATGAAATACCAGTGTACCTTTTACCTGAGTTCACCAATTATTAACATTTAGCCACATTTGCTTTATCTGTATGTGTATGTGTACTTTTTAAAAAATATTTTTTGACTGAACCATTTAAAAATAAGCTACAGGGACTTCCCTGGCGGTCCAGTGGTTAGTACTCGGCGCTTTCACTGCTGAGGGCGCGGGTTCAATCACTGGTTGGGGAACTAAGATCCCGCAAGCCACGTGGCGCAGTCAAAAATAAAATTAAAAAATAAAAAAATAAGCTGCAGACATCACACTCAGACACAGCTAAGCTGTAGACATCACACTCAGACAGAGTCAAGAGATAAAATTGTTCAAACTGTTTTCAGGATCTGCCATGATACATCTCACATATAAAACGACAAGCTGGGTGTGAAATCGGAGAGAGGAACATGACTAAATTATAACAAATATGAAATAACATGTCCAACTGCTAACTCACTCTCTTTTAAAAAATAAATTATGGGATAATCATCACAGCATAAATTTGACAATGCCAATGAGATGTATGTAATTTCACATGGGGAGTGAGGAAAGTGCTAAACAGGAGCTACAAAATCTGGTTCCACCCCTGTTGCCCTGTTTTTAGTTGTTAAGGTCTCCCGGGCCTTAGGCTCCTCATCTGTGAAATGTGGCTAATAACACTCAAACTGGACTCCTTACTGGATCCTGCAGGGAGAATAAATGGGTGCTAGAGTGAGTAGAGGGACCACGAATGGAGGAAAAAGCACACGACGCAGTACTGTATAAACCGATGTACGAATATAAACTGTTTTAAGGTCTGGTGCCATATTGAACCAATAAGTTGACCTAATTTAAAAAAAAAAATGTTGGGTTAAATTCACAATCACATATTTCAGTATATGCTAAAAACTAAAGAAAATAATTAACAGAAGCTTACTATGATTGCTAAAGATTTCTTTTCAAAAGTACTTCTTCACTAGTTCTTCCTCAACATCAAAACGTTTAACCATTGTTTTACAGGATTATTTTGAAATCAATATATTTTTGAGGCAGAAATAATGGAACAAATACATTCATAGGAATAACTAGCATAGCACATTCACTTACACCATGTTTCACCTTGATTTCTTGGTTTCTTCCCTCATTAGAAAAATATTGTATCTGAGCGCCCACCAAATATCAGGCTAAGCACAGGGTATGTAATTATGATCATACAGTTTATACAAAAAAAACCAAGATGGCCAATATGGTAGAAACAATTAATATTCACTAATATCTAGTTTTTCTTGCCTTTCTGGACACACAGGCCCCTTGAAGGTAGGAGGGGCCACGTGATGAGTTTCAGTGAATGAACCGTGAGCAGAAGTGATGTCAGCTCTGGTGTAAGACGGTTAAAAAGTCCCACCTTGTAGTCCTCTCCTCCCCCTCCTAAGGCCATAAACTGAGACAGTGGGCCCTCAAGAGGTCACCAGCCTCCACATATCCTTTAGTCATCACTTGGAACAAGCTGTTCAGGGTAGTCATGATATCAACAGCAGGCTTTGCCACAAATAAGGAACACACTGTCATGGGGTAACCCACAGAAATGTCAGGATTGTTCATTTGTTTGTTTATGTGGCTGTTTTTATTATCACAACAGAGCCTAGCCTATACTGACTATTACAGCATAAAGGAGTGACTGACAGAAAACAGAAATTCAATTAAAGGATGAATAAATGAACGGTTGGACGAACAGTACTGATCAATATGGAACAAAATGCAAGTACGAAGGCAGTTAAGAACTTGAACGGGGGAACTCATACCAGCGTTTGTACCCTCCTTCTGCCACTTGCTAGTGGGGTGGCCCAGCTAAATTTCACTTTCCTCATCAACAGACTGGGGCTACTAACAATACCCACCTCAAAGGGTTACTGAGAATTAAATGAGCTACTACACGTTAACAGCACTCAGAACAGCTGCCGGCACATCAAAAGGGACTTAATAAATGTTAATGTCTAAATAAGCAAACGCAAGTAACGGGATTACTGCTAGGTTGTTTTTCTGATATCTGCAAATACTGTTACTAAAAATGAGACCCAAGTTAAATAAAACATGCTTTAGATAAATTTGATATTTGAAAGAAGTCCTAAAATTTCACTTGCATTAGGTTACTTCCTTCATTTAAGGCAAATTGTTTCCTTCTCTGTATCTTACAAAGGGCTTATCTAAGACCTATTAGCAAAGTGAAATACCACAACTAAGACTTACTGCAGTGACCCTGTCTCCACCATGAGTGACCGGTTTATAATAAGGTGATCCTGAAAGAACTCTCCAGGCAGAGAGTCCACAGCTAGCAGCTGTTGGTATGCCCACTTCAGCAGTTTCACATCCACCGACCAGTAAAAGTCTAAAAAAGAGAAAGATAAAAAGAATTGATAATTTACAAATAGGAACAAGACAACATCAAAACAAAGAGGGCAGAAACCTTCACAAGGAAAACTGAAATAAAATTAGTATATACTAATCCTAGAAGGTAAATATTTTAGAGGAAACAACCAATAGAAAACCAGATGGGTTTTCAACTAGAATTTCACCTTCATTTACACATTCAAACATCTGAAACTCAGATGTGAACTTAGAAATGAGAAAAAAAATGTTTTCAGGTTGGCCACTGAATATCTAAGGAACTATATCAACACCAATAAACTTTAATAAACAGATACGTCACCTCACATAGACACATATGTACTAGTTACAGCAGTGCATCGGAAGCAATGAGGGCACAATCACAGAAGCTAGAAAGAAATGACAGCTGGGATTGCTGTGGATGGGACACTAAAAACTATACTGAAATAAGACTGTACATCATGACTGGTGCACTTTTCTGTTTGTTATACTTCATTGCAATTAGAGGCCAGTTACCAACAGCACAAGCAGGCTAACAAGTACTAAAAGTTAAAAGACTGTGTGGCCACTACACAAACTAAGCTGATTAATAAAGGAACCCAACAGTCATGATTTTTAAAGTTAAGTCATGTTTAGTAAACCTGGCAGGGAACGTATAAGACATCATAATCACCTATAGAAAAAAGAAAAATGTTTGAAAGTAAAACTTCTGATATATTAAAGGAAAACACTTGTCCCCAATAACAATAAGGCAATGGAGTAACAGAAGAGAGAAGCCACATCCTTCTTAATGTCTCAATTTTTTAAAAAGGCCCTCCCTACAGGCAGGAAACTCCCTGCTGCTTAAGAAAAAGACCAGGTTTCTCTGGTCATGTCCACACAACGCTCCCCCCTACACAATCTACCACCATCCCAAATGACAGAAAACAACATCAGGCTCCCTTTACATCAAAACGTACCTGATATCTATCATCACCAGGCCCCCACTGTGTCAAAAAAAAGGATGCACTTCCTCACGCAACAAATTAGTGCTTATCTTTTTCTAGACCTTCTCATAGATAAATCAAAACTTTAAAAATTTTAGTTTCTGCATAGAAATCAAAAGGGGGAAGGAAATGACACTTCCTAAGACTCCTCAGAGTTGGCATATCAAAAGACTGACTTGGTTTTATGGTTATGTTAACCAATGATAACTCTTAAATTTTCTATAATTCTAAGCACCTCATGAGGTAACACCATGAGTTACTCAATATAGCCCGCTGAGACCATCAGTAGAAGGGTATGCTCAAGGGCAGTCAGACAGAGCTCTACATGTTAGTGCAGAAAGCAACACCTGTCCTCCGTTAATTCTGCTTACCTTGTGGGGCAAGCAGAATAATGGCCCCCAAAGATGCCCATGTCTTAATCTCTAGAACCTGTGAACATGTTGCATCACGTGGATTTAAGGTTGCTAAGCAGATGACCTTAAAACAGGGAGATTATCCTGGATTTTCCAGGTGGCCCAAATAACCACAAAAGTCCTTAAAAGCAGAAGAGGGAAGCAGGAGAGTCAGTGTCACAGTGACGTGATGTGAGAAAAAGATTCGCCCAGTCACTGCTGGTTTTGAGGATAGAAGGGGCCAAGGAAGCTGGGCTGCTCTAGAAGCTGGCAAAGGTAAGAAGACAGATTGTCCCCCTGAGCCTCCAGCGAGGACACAGCCCTGCTGACACCTTGATCTTAGTTCAGTGAGACCCATTTCGGACTTCTCACCTCCAGAAATGTAACATAAATTTATTTTAAGCCCCTAAATTTGTGGTAATCTGTTAGAGCAACCACAGAAAACTAACACACACCTGGGTTTATTTCCCAGCCCCGGAATTCAGACAACCTGTCAGTCTCTAATTCCACCAACTGCCCTCTTCTCCTTTGAGCACCTTCCTAACTTTTTTTCTTCACTCTTAATGAGATATAACTGACATACAGCACTGTATAAGCTTAAGGGATACAGCATAATGATCTCTTTTTCTGTCAGTCTGTTTCTGAAGCACATGTGACCTACAACAGCATGTTAGTTCCTATTCTGAACTAAGCTAACAACAATTAAAAAAACAACAATAATAATTTTTTAAAATCTCATCTCTACATATACTCTCAGATGTAAAACTTTCAAAACTGCATAAAACCCTTCTAGGTTTAGCCACAGAGCTTAGCCCAACTCAAGGTCTCAAAATTCATAAAGTAATGTAAATGTGCTTTATTCACAAACACAACTAGAGCCTTCACTCAAAGCCTTTTCCTACTGCTTTTATATATAGTCTAACAAGTTTCCATCACAGCAAATCACAAGCAACAAACTTTGAGAAGATGCTTGAAGCAACCCGCTGGGCTATTTCCACCCTCGGCCAGTCCTCAGAGCCAACACGTAATTAACCCTGTTCACCAGGGCAAAAGAGATTTTGGTCCAAAGTCAAGGTAGGAGTACGAGTATTACTTGCCTATAGCAACCATTCTGCTCAAATGATTTTTACACCAAAACAATTTCAAAAAAATAAGTAGACCTAATGCAGATAAAATCATATCACTCCTCTGGCTCTAACTACCAATTTGAAAAAAATACAGTTGAAAAAAGAAAAATACTTCAAACAACACTTCAAAGATGCAATCTAAACAATGGGAAATCTAAATGTAAAATAGATAGCTAGTGGGAAGCAGCTGCATAGCACAGGGAGATCAGCTCAGTGTTTTGTGATGACCTAGAGGGACGGGATAAGGAGGGTGGGAGGGAGACTCAAGAGGGAGGGGATATGGGGATATACGTATGCATATAGCTGATTCACTTTATTATACGGCAGAAACTAACACAACATTGTAAAGCAATTATACTCCAATAAAGATGTTAAAAATAAACAATGGGAAATCTAAAAAATCTACACAGTAGAAAACTACAGAATAAATGACCTGGCTTCTTCCGAACACACACACACACACACACACACACACACTCTCTCTCTGTAAGAGTGAGAGAGGAGGAGAGAATGGAGAGCAGATCAATGAATTAAAAGAGAACACAGTCTGGATATTTGAAGATATGGACAAATTATTGTGAATTATCTTTGTATATGACAATGGTTTCATGTTTATGTTTTTTTAGAGTCCTTATTTTTTAGAAATACGCACTGAAATATTCAGAGGAAATACTAGGCTGTCCAGAATTTACTTCATGATACTCTAGGCACAGTGAGAGGGAGGGAGGGAGACTGGTTGATTTACCAGCTGAAGAGATTAAAAACTTTATTAAGGTCTACAAAGGCCCATTTAAATGTAACTGTAACATAATGAGAACTAGCTCCTCCTATTAAAGAATCTCCAAAGAGAGGACTGACTGATGGGTTAAAACTGATTTCCAAATAATTTAATTTTTTTCAGTGGTAGGCAAAAAAAAGTCAAACTAATAAAGAAGACTGTCTTCTTAAAAGACAGCCAGGCGGAGGCTGTTGAGGACCAAGATACTTCTGAGTCTCACGTGTCTACCTATCTGTAACATATCCTGGATAAAAGCAGATCACAGGATATGGCCAAGACTCTCCACTTCCCTGCCTCCCCAGAAACAAATGCCTGTGGGAAAAAACAAAGAAAAATCAGTCTGTGAAGCTCAGCAAGTCCCTTAATTCACACCTAAGGACTTTCACATCTGCCAAGACAATGCAGCTTTCTGTGCAGACAACAGCACCTCTTTATTTCTCTTCAAAAACCCAACCTGAACTCAGGGAAAGAAGAATTTTCTCACAGTGGAGGAATGAGAATTCTAAAGGCAACATGAAAAGCTCCTTAATATAAGTTAATATATACTCGATTACTGACATTCATACTTCCCAGCTACAAGGCTGCGCATTCATCTCTCAAATGTCAACAGCCCCTACACTATCAAAGGCTGAACACCCTCTCTCACTGCAGTGGAAGATAATTACCAAGGATCAGGACTACAGTACTCATTCCTTTTCTAGAAGCAATCCTTCATGAAATTATTAATCTTATCTAGCTAGGGCTTATGAAAAACTTCCTAATGTAATTTATACCCAACTGCTCCTCCAGCTGTCAATAGAGTGTATCATTTACACATCACTGCCCTGATTCTCACAGAATATATATGACCTTAGGAACCAGAGAGAAAGATGGGCAATTTTATGGCAAGGTAACGGCTATAAAGGCTCACTGATTAGCTTCCAAAAGCATCTCACAGGTCTAGATGGATCTTACACCTTATAAGAGGAGAACAAAATTTACCTATGCCCTTGGGTAAACCTTTAAGTAGGGCACTCTCAACACTATCTCCTCCACAAGACATAATTTAAACATTTGTGGGACCAATGGACATTTCCCTAGACAGGGGTGATGTATGAAGAAGAGATCGTGGCCCCCTATGCGTACTCTACTGCACCCCGTCCCATTCTATGCCCAAGACTGTTTTCCTTCCATTTTGTGCCAGTGAAGTCATCATCACACCTCATGAGAGCTCATTCACACGAAAAACATTTTTGATCCCCCCACTAAGTACTAGTTATTTATTTGGAATACCTCCTTTATCCCATGAGTGTAAAGGACTCATATTTAAAATGCTGAGGGACTTCCCTGGTGGCGCAGTGGTTACGAATCCGCCTGCCAATGCAGGGGACACGGGTTCGAGCCCTGGTCCGGGAAGATCCCACATGCCGCGCAGCAACTAAGCCCAGTTGCAACAACTACTGAGCTTGCACTCTAGGGCCCGCGAGCCACGACTACTGAGCCCACATGCCACAACTACTGAAGCCTGCACTCCACAATGAGAAGCCACCGCAACGAGAAGCCCGCGCACCGCAACAAAGAGTAGTCCCCGCTCGCCGCAACTAGAGAAAAGCCCGCGTGCAGCAACGAAGACCCAACACAGCCAAAAATAAATTAAATAAATAAATTTAAAAACATAAAGTGCTGAGTGTTGGTTAGGGGAAATCAGAAACCCCCATGAGATGACCAAATCAGGATACGTAAAGCATAGCCCTTTAGCACTTCAACATGCCATTACTTAAAGGTATTCCTCAGTCTCGCCTAAAATTAACAGCTTTCTAAAGACATCTCCTCTTGCATCTTCTGAGCCTTCCCAAGAATAGTAGCAATCCCTATCAGTGCATACTTAGGAGAATGCAATTACCCAACTACTCTTTAGCCAGTTCACTCCTACTTAATTGCAATCTACTAATAGGCAAAATGACAGTTTATTATTCCTTGTAAACGTCTCGAGTTCTTTCTGCAGAATCTGTATCTGGCTTAACACAGTTGACTAAAAGGATAAAAATTAATCACTCAAATGCTTAGATTCATCCTTTGTACAACTATGACATACATGATTAATCAATCATGATTCTTCCCCACAGACTGTATGAAACACGGGTATCTTTCTTAACATAAACCTTAGTATCCTTAACATAAAGATAAAAGTGTTCAGTTGGTGGAAATGTAAATTGGTGCAACCACTACGGAAAACAACATGGAAGTTCCTCAAAAATCTAAAAATAGAGTTGCCATATGATCCAGCAATCCCACTCCTGGGCATATACCCAGACAAAACTATAATTCAAAAAAAATACATGCACCCTTATGTTCATAGCAGCACTATTTACAATAGCCAAGATATGGAAACAACCTAAAAGTCCATCGGCAGATGAATGGATAAAGGTGTGTGTACATATACAATGGAATATTGCTCAGCCGTCAAAAAGAATGAAATACTGCCATGTGCAGCAACACGGATGGACCTAGATATCATCATACTAAGTGAAGTAAGTCAGAAAGAGAAAGACAAATACCAAATGGTATCACTTATATGTGGACTCTAAAATATGATACAAATCAACATATCTATGAAACAAAAACAGACTCACAGATATAGAGAACAGACTTATGGTTGCCAACAGGGAGGGGAAGTAAGGGAGGGAAGGAATGGAAGTTTGGGATTAGCAGAGGCAAACTATTATGTATGGGATGGATAAACAACAAGGTCCTACTGTATATCATACGGAACTATATTCAGTATCCTGTGAGAAACCAAAATGGAAAAGAATATGAAAAAGAATATGTATATGTATGTATATGTATAACTGAATCATGCTGTACAGAAGAAATTAACACAACATTGTAAACCAACTATACTTCAATAAAATTTTTTTAAAAAAGCAATGTACACCAAAAAGAGTGAATTTTACTGTATATAAATTAAAAGTAATTTTTTAATTTAAAAAAAGATAGAAGTGTTCAAATGAAAGCCCACTTAAAGGATCTTTTTTTTCTTTCTTACGCATTCCTTTATTTTTTACAGTTTTACTGAGGTGTGATTTACATTCCACGAAACTCACAGGCATGAGAGATCTTTAGGGACAATGGAAATATTCTAAAATTGACTGGAGTAGTGTTTGCACAACTCTATACATTTACTAAAAATCATTGAATTATACACTTAAAATTAGTATCAAAGAGTCATCAAGGATTCTGAGAATGGGTGGCTTCTCAAAAGGGCCCAAGAAAGGAGACATGTTTTCTAGCCTTTGTCTTTGTTGAGATGTAATTCAGGATCTAGAAAAAGTTACCTTCAAACACTATCTTTGTGTAGTTATCAAGGAACTATTGGAGATTCAAAGTTGAATAAGTCAGATATTGCTTGTAGAAATTTACAATAAAATTAGGATCAAAACCTCAAAAAAAAAAAGTTGTTGAAAGCAGGATACAGTAGTCCCACTTATCCACAGTTTCGCCTCCTGCAATTCCAGTTACCCACAGTCAGTTGCAGTCCAAAAATATTAAATGGAAAATTCCAGAAATAAACAGGTCATAAGTTTTAAACTGCACGCCATTCTGAGTAGTGTAATGAAATCCTGCACCTTCCCGTGCCATCCTGCTCCATGCAGCCCAGGAGGTGAACCCTCCCTTTGGCCGGTGCACCCCACACTTTAGGCACTTAACAGCCATCCACGTTATCAGATACGGACTGCCGAGGTACTGCAGTGCTTGTGTTCACGAAAGCCTTATTTTACTTCATAACGGCCCCCCAGCACAAGAACAGTGATGTTGGCAACTCAAATATTCTCTTACTGTGCCTAATTTATCAATTAAACTCTATCACAGGTACGTATGTATAAGAAAAAAACATAGTATATGAAGGGTTCAGTACTATCTGTGATTTCAGGCATCCACCGGGGGGTCTTGGAACATACGCCCCGTGGATAAGGGGAGACTACTGTACACAGATAAAGTATTGTATCTGAACTTACTCACGTTACGTGGGTGCCCTTATTTACGAATGTATGACTCCCAAAATAGACCGTACATTCCTAGAGGGCAGGCACCACATCTGAATCTCCACCACCAAGCACAGTACCCACCGGTACTGCAAGTTTAAACATCATCCCCTCTAAGAATGCAGAGGTACGAGATTCCTCGTAGCTATAATCAGGGTACCATGTAAGCCAAAACTAACACAACAAAGAGGACACTGAAAACCGAAAACAGAAGGCAGGGAAGGGTTGGGGTAGGTGTAGGAGGGGGAGCAAAACTGGAATATGAGATAGCCCGGAGAGGATAAAATGCATTCACCAGGCTGTGAGTTAGAATACGTAAAAAGAAAACAGTCAAAATCAGCAAATCCATAGAGCTTATCCCAAAGCCTCTCAATTAATTTTTGTTTCATATTACCCAATTTACCACCCCAATTTCTCTTCTTCAATAGTGCTCACAGCATCAAGCAAAGCAGTGAATTTCATAAAACCTTGAGTTTGTATATTACCAATTTATCCTAACCCCACTCTGGCTGACATATTTCACATTTACAAAATCCTTGTGGATGGTAAATATCACACGATCACATTACTAGAGTAACCAAAAATAAATAAAAATGTGATGAATATTTCAGCTTCCTTCCTCAAAAAAAGACCATATAATGGAAAATATAAACAACCTAGCAACATTTTTGTCATGCACAACAGGGCATTTACACATATTCCTTGCTTTATAACAATTTTCATTCAGAAACTTTAATGAAGTCATCCATCTCCAAGTTGACTGCTATCAGAAATTGTATATGATTGCAGAACCAAGAAGAGGCCCTCCTCCTGTGGTTTCATAATGTACTTACCTTTCCAAAATTTTTGAGACCATTCCCCCAGAAATACCTTTATGTACTTACATCCTAGGTCAAAAACTGAAAGGCTTAAGAAGTAATAAGGTAATCTGACTTATGACAAGTTATTATCATGTAATAACTATTGAATGTATGATCATTTCAAACCTACGGTCCCAAGTGAACCCCACTTACGCACCTGAAATACTGCTAGGAAAAATGAAGTCTAATACTGACCTTTGTAAAAAAACCAAGACAACGGAATAGTCATCGTGAAATAAACTAAACAAAGCAAAAAAACAGCAAAAGATTAAGATATAAAATGCACCTCTTCTAAAAAAGACAAGAAAAATAAAACAGAAAAATGTGGCGCAGAAGAATACAAAATATAAGAGAAGAAAAAGGGAAGAGAAAAATCAAGAGAAAGAAACATAGTAATTTTTCTTC
Organism: Balaenoptera physalus; assembly: GCF_965194825.1. Taxonomy (NCBI): domain Eukaryota; kingdom Metazoa; phylum Chordata; class Mammalia; order Artiodactyla; family Balaenopteridae; genus Balaenoptera; species Balaenoptera physalus. Next base: position 86,829,812 of record NC_138894.1, on the reverse strand, counting down.
TCCACTGAAGAAATTAGTCACTTATCCAAGGAGCCCACAGATGGAGAGGTACCAATTGACAAACAGAGCTCTTATACTAGATGTTATTGCTTAAATGTACACTGCATGTATTTGTTGTCTTCAATTATCTGAAATTTTAATTGGAAATATAAGATCTATTAATCAAAATTTAAAAATTAACAAAATACGATATATATGTATACATAGTAATTCTATGTATGAAAATGAATAGGCCCTAGTTGCCTGTGGCCTGAACTAGTGTATTATCACCTATGAGTCACCCAGCCACTAGTATCTCCAAACTAAATCAACATTCCTCAAAGCACAGCTGATATGTTTCCTCATCTCAAAAATCTGAGTTCCTTAAAGAACAGAAAAGCCAATTAACGCTCCCAATTACCTGAACTCAACCTGCCTTTCACACACCCATTCTCCCACCACAACTATCACCTCTCCTCCCCTCCCACACACACCCTACAGCGTCAGCCAAGCTGCAGCACTTGAGATTTTCCACAAATAAACTGTGGCTTCCTGCCTCTTGTCACTGTTCACAATGTCACTTTGTCTGGAACACCCGTCATGTCCAGGTCATATCCATTCTGCAAAGTAAGTCCTAATGCCACCTGCCATACTCCCCTGATCCTTCAAGGAAATAATATCTCCTTTATCTGGATCCCCACATCACTATACGTGCACTCTTTTAAGGCCCTTACTTCTTTCCAGTTTGTAATCCTGTTATATATGTGTATGTATGTGTATATATATATACACACACACATATTTAAATAGAGAAAGAAATATATATATTTGACATTACAAATATATATATATATATATTCGAAAAATCAAAAGAAACATAGTATATATATATAATATATATATTAGATATAAATATATATATATATATTAGATATACAGTTGACCCCTGAACAGCACAGGAGTTAGGGGCACCAATCCCCACCCCAGCAGTCAAAATTCTGTGTATAACTTTACAATCGGGCCTCCCTATCCACACGTGCATGTAATACTCAACCAACCGTAGATCATGTATTCCGATAGCATGTATTTAGTGAAAAAAATCCATGTATAAGTGGACCTGCGCAGCTCAAACTCATGTCATTCAAGGGTCAACCGCATATGCATATACATATAGGTATATATAGGTGTATATTATTTCTCATTCAAGAATATGAGACCCTGAAGTCAGGATTGCTCTCCATCTTTATATCTTCCACAAACCTAACATTGCATTGCACACAGCAAGCCACAATAAATAAGACAGTAATGGAAAGGCCAAGTAACAATAGAATAGACTTTCCACCTCATCAATCTTTACTAATACAGGCAGACAATTCCTCTAACAGAACACATATACTTTTCAAGGGACAATAGATTAATTTTTTTAATGTATATAAGTGCTGAGAAAGATATTAATAACTGCACTAAAACAATACAAATAAGTTGAACTAAACCAAGAAAAGGCCTTAAAAGAGCAAAGAGCAAACCTCGCTTGAGGTTTATATAATAAAACATGGTATCAAAGAAGATGTAAACATAAAGAAATAGGTCACCCTCAACAAAAATCAAACCAGCAATTGGAGTGTCATGGGTGCAATATATGGTGACACTGTGAGTATGCACTGTCTAGCCTTGGCAAAATTCACAACAGAGAACTAAGCATGTCAAAGCAAAACACATTCTATCCCCTTTCCAGCAGCAGAATTTAGTGAAGACACATTAGTGAAGCCATGCAAGGAAAATACAAGATCTGAAACATAAAAACAAACATTAAAAGGCCATACTTTATATAAGAAGTTGACAAGAATAAAAAACAACACAGGGACTTCCCTGGTGGCGCAGTGGTTAAGAATCCACCTGCCATTGCAGGGGACACGGGTTCTAGCCCTGTTCCGGGAAGATCCCACATGCCACGGGGCAACTAAGCCTGTGCACCACAACTACTGAGCCTGCGCTCTAGAGCCCGCGAGCCACAACTACTGAGCCTGTGTGCCACAACTACTGAAGCCTGCGTGCCTAGAGCCCATGCTCCGCAACAAGAGAAGCCACCACAATGAGAAGCCCGCGCACCGCAATGAAGAGTAGCCGCCGCTCGCCAAAACTAGAGAAAGCCCGCACGCAGCAACGAAGACTTAACGCAGCCAAAAATAAATAAATAAATTTATTTTTTTTAAAAACACAATTTTCTTATGCTTATAATGTTTATTTTATCATCAAAAGAAATATTTGATTTAAGAAAACAATTATTTGCAGCTTATACAATTACATTCAATTTTATAAAATGTGAAGAACTCTATTCTGAATGTGATCACTCAGCTTCATCTAAAGTAAAACAAAGGTCTATTAGCATTTCAGTTTATTGTATTTAGAAAATTCTTTTCTAATTTTTAAATTTTTTAATTGGTTAGACTTCTGAAACTGATCTTCAAATTTCTTAAGGATATACCAACGGACTCTTCAAGACAGGATCTACACAAATCAAAAGGTAAAAATTAATAGTATTATATTTATTCAATGCTATCATTTCCTGAATATCTACTATGTATTGAATCCTCAAAACAACTAGTGGCTCACTGAATACTCATTTCAGTTCCTTTTTCTCCCTTCCTAAGAGAGATTCTTAAAATAACTACATAGAACTTCTAGAAATGAGAAATATAAAAAATGAAACTAAAAATACAATGACTAGTTTTAAAAAGAGATGAGGCACAGAATTAGTAAATAGAAAATAAATCAGAAAAAATTAACCAGAATATATGATTTTTTTCTAAACAAGATCATATGTATCAATTCATTATATTTATCATAGATATCAAAAGTGCTTCAAACTACTTTCTTCCTTAAGACCTATACAGAAAATATTAAAATAATCTTTTACTTCTCTTTTTCAACAACAACAAAGGGGAAAAAAAGAGAATGAGAAAATTAAAAGTGAGTCCAGGATACTCAATATCTAGATAATAGACATTCTGGAGAGAAGAGAGGAAACAGAACAGAGGAGAAGAAATAATCAAAGAAATAATTCAGTGAATTTTCCCAAAGGTGAGTATCCAAACTGAATGGCCAATACCATGGATATTTGAAAAAAAAAAAAAAAACCTACTCCAAGACATAACACAGTCAAATTTCAGAACACTGGGGGAAAATATAAAATAAAATCTCAGCTTTCAGAGAGAAGGGGGACCAAAAAAATAGACAAAAAAAAAAAATGGATTTTACACTAGAGTAACATTAGAATTCTCAAGAGCATCTTTAGACATACAAGCTCTCAAAAAATATACTTCCCATGAATTCTTTCTTAGGAGGTTACAGAAGGTCGTGATTCACCAAAATAGCCAAAGGATTCAACTAAAATAAGCTAAGCACTATTTACTATAGCCAGGACATGGAAGCACCTAAATGTCCATCGACAGAGGAATGTTTAAAAAAGATATGGTACAAATATACAATGGAATATTACCCAGCCATAAAAAAGAATGAAATAATGTCATTTGCAGCAATGTGGATGGACCTAGAGATTGTCATACTGTGAAGTAAGTAAGACAGAGAAAAACAAACATCATATGATATCATTTATATGTGGAACCCAAAAAAATGGTACAAATAAACTTATTTACAAAACAGAAATAGAGTTGCAGATGTGAAAAACAAACTTATGGTTATCAGGGAGAAAGGGGGTGGGGAGGGATAAATTAGGAGATTGGGATTGACATATACATACTACAATAAAATAGATAACTAATAAGGGCCTCCTGTATAGCACAGGGAACTCTACTCAATATTCTGTAATGACCTATATGGGAAAAGAATCTAAAAAAGAGTGGATATATGTATATGCATAACTGATTCACTTTGCTGTACAGTAGAATCTAACACGACATTTTAAAAATAAATTTATTTATTTATTTTTGGCTGTGTTGGGTCTTTGTTTCTGTGCGAGGGCTCTCTCCAGTTGCGGTGAGCTGGGGCCACTCTTCATCGCGGTGCGTGGGCCTCTCACCATCGCGGAGCACAGGCTCCAGACGCACAGGCTCAGTAGTTGTGGCTCACGGGCCCAGTTGCTCCGCAGCATGTGGGTAACATGACATTTTAAATCAACTATTCTCCAATAAAAATTTTTTAAAAATAAAATAAAATAAGCTAAAAGTGGTTACCTTTGGAAAGCAAGAAATTGGGTGGAGGAGTCAGTTTTTCAAACTATTTAATACTTGGAACTACATACAGATATAATTCATAAAATAAAACGTAAATTATAAGAAAAAAAAAGTCACATGTTGGGAGAAGATACTCATCATGCATATAATCAACCCAGAATTAATATCCAGATTATAGAAGAATGTCAAGATCAAACACCCAATAAAAAAATAAGAAATGATATAAAAAAGCATTCTACAGATAAGAAATATAAATGGCCAATCACATGAAAAGTTTCTCAATCTCATCAGTTATCACAGAAACTCAAATTAAAACTACAATGAGATACTCTTTTACACCTACTAGATCAGCAAATATTTAAGTCTGACATCATCAAGACTGCTAGTAAGAATATGAAACAGAAACTTTTCATACACTGCTGATGGGACTGTAAATTGGTAGAACAACTCTGGAAAACATTCGTATTATCTAGTAAAGTTGAAGATGTATTTACCCAACAATTCAGCAATTCCACTCCTAGTTATATATCCTACAGAAATTCTTGCACATGTGTGAGAGAAATGCACAATAATTTTTGCCACAGTACTTTTTTTTATAACCAAAACGATACTGGAAACAAGCTAAATTTGGAGAAAGGATAAATATGTGGCAATTTATTCACAAAATGAAATATCCTAATAGTACTTAAAAAGGAATGAACTAGAGCAACATACATCAAAAAGCAAGTCACAAAGCAAGACTTGTATGTCTCCTGTATGATTCCATTTATATACTCATAACTAAATATGTATAAGTGGTAAAACTATAAAGAAAGCAAGAGAATGATAAGCAAAACTCAGGACAGTGGCTATCTCTAGAGGGTCAGAGAGGACGGGATCAAGGAAATATAAACGGGACTTCAGTGTAGCTGTATGCAGGTGTGTGTGTATTCTTGTGCAGAATAAAAATTCCAAACAAAACACAAGGACAGGGGCCTCCCTGGTGGCGCGGTGGTTAAGAATCCACCTGCCAATGCAGGGGACACAGGTTCGATCCCTGGTCCGGGAAGATCCCACATGTCACAGAGCAACTAGGCCCGTGTGCCACAACTACTGAGCCTGCGCTCTAGAGTCCGTGAGCCACAACTGCTGAGCCCCTATGCCGCAACTACTGAAGCCCGCGCGCCTAGAGCCCGTGCTCCACAATGAGAAGCCGCCGCAATGAGAAGCCCGCGCACTGCAACGAAGAGTAACCCCTGCTCGCCGCAACTAGAGACGGCCTGTGCGCAGCAGCAAAGACCCGACGCAGCCAAAAATAAATAAATTTAATTAATTAATTAAAAAACACAAGGACAAACCTATAATTGAACAGAATACAAAACTTTCATACATTTTCAATCAAAAAACTTAAGTACACTGAGGGTCAGAGAGTTTAAGGACTTGCCAAGAGAATAAGTCTCAAAATTCAGAACTCAAGCTAGATTTGTCTGACTCAAAATTTGATATTCTTCCCTTTTAGAGAACCAAAAAGTTAGCTTGGCTAATTTACAAAATAAACGTAAATTTCATTCTCAAATAACAAAATGAAAGGGAGAAATCACTGGAAGTAGAAAAGTTTTCGGTAACCCTCAATGTAGATGGCAAATATATAAATGAAGAAGTGGCACATATGAGAAATGGAATATACAGGCACACCTCATTTTACTGTGCTTCGCTTTATTGCACTTTACAGATACTACGTTGTTTGGGGGTTTTTTGTTTTGTTTTGGTTTTTTTACAAACTGAAGGTTTGTGGCAACCTTGTGCAGAGCAAGTCTATAAGCACCACTTTTTCAACAACAATTGGTTCATGTCTCTGTGTCACATTTTGGTAATTCTCTCAATATTTCAAACTTTTTCATTATTATTATATTTGTTAATGGTGATCTGTGATCAGTGAACTCTGATGTTACTATTGTAATTGTTTTTCGTTTTGTATTTTTTCATTAAGCTATGTACATTTTTTTTAGACAGAATACTACTGCACACTTAACAGACTACAGTATAGTGTAAACATACTTTTATAGGCACTAGGAAATCAAAAAATTCATGTAACTTGCTTTATTGCAATATCCCCTTTATTGCAGGGGTCTGGAACTGAATCCACAGTTGTGCCTGTAGTGGTAGGAATCGACTATGCAGCAATCAATGCAGCCCTAACTTGCAAAGAAGGAAAGGAAAAGGAAAGAACATCTATTGAGGCCCTTCTATGCAAGGGCATTTCACATGCACTATTTTTTAACTCTCTCAACGATGCTATGTGTTATGTATTAACCTCATTTTACAGATAAGAAAAAAAAGATTTAGAGAACTAAGAGAGAAGATATTCCTCAATGAATATTCCCAGTGCCCCATCGGACTCAAGAGAAGCTCAGTCTGCCAAACAGATGAGCATGAATGTTCAGAAGATGATTGCAACAGGGACTTCCCTGGTGGCGCAGTGGTTAACAATCCGCTTGCGAATGCAGGGCACACGGGTTCGATCCCTGGTCTGGGAAGATCCCATATGCCGCGGAGCAACTGAGCCCGTGTGCCACAACTACTGAGCCTGTGCTCTAGAGCCTGCGAGCCACAACTACTGAGCCCATGTGCCGCAACTACTGAGCCCGCATGCTGCAACTACTGAAGCCCGCGTGCCTAGAGCCTGTGTTCCACAACAAGAGAAGCCACCACAATGAGAAGCCCATGCACCACAACGAAGAGTAGCCCCCGCTTGCCGCAACTAGAGAAAGCCTGTGTGCAGCAACGAAGACCCAATGCAGCCAAAAATAATAAATTAAAAAAAAAAAAAAAAAAGAAGAAGATGACTGCAACAATATTACAGACGTTAGGATAACTATACACAAGGGGAGGAAATAAAGAAACCAAAATAAAAATCAGAACGGACAACTTCTTCTTTCTGAAACTGTGCCAAGACTTCTACATCCACCTAATACTCCAGCAAATATGAGAGCAAACAGTTGCTTACCTGTGCCCAGGATGGTAAATAGCTGTGTTGATTCCATGAGGATAATGACTACTGAAGCTGAAACAGTGACTCTCTTGATAGCTCTGATTTGTTCCAACACTACATTCAAGAAGGTAAATAAGAAATAAATACCATTAAACCACAGTGAGATACCACTAAATACCCATTAAAATGTTTAAAATTAAAAAGAAAGACACCACCAAATACTGCTGAGGATATAAAACTACCAGAACTCCGATAAATTATTAGTAGGAATATGAATGATATAACCACTTTGAAAAAGCTCTGGCAATTTCTTGTAAAACCAAACTATCCACCCTATGACTCAGCAATTCCACTCAAAGATACTGACCCAAGAGAAATGAAAGCATATATCTATAAAGACTTGTACAAGATTAGTCATAGCAGCCTTATTCACGAAACCAGAAACTTAGAGGTCCATCAATAGAAGAATGGATAAACAAATCATGAGCGTTATGGACTGAAGGTTTGTGACACCCATAGATTCAATGTCTGTATACCCCAAAATTCATATAAGACCCTAATGCCAATGTGATGGCACTTGGAGGAGGAGTCTTTGGGATCTATTAGGGCAAAAGAAAGGAACCCTCATGAATGGGATTAGTGTCCTTATAAGAAGAGGCTGGAGAGCTAACTAGCTCTCTTTCCACCACGTGAGGATTCAAGGAGAAGTCGGCAGTCTGCAACCCAGAAGAGGGCTCTCACCAGAACCTGACCATGCTGGCACCCTGATCTCACACTTCCAGCTTCCAGAACTGTCAGAAATAAATTTCTGTTGTTGATAAGCCACCCAGCTTATGGTATTCTGTTACAGCAACCCAAACTAAGACAAATGAGATATTCATACAATGAAATATTAATCAGCCATAAAGAGAATAAATTACAGATACATGTAAAAATAAGGATGAATCTCAAGATAAGCTGAATGAAAGAAGACTTAGACAAAAGAGTACATACTCTATGAGTCCATTAATGTAAATCACTAGAACAGGCAAAACTAATCTATGATGGAAAAAAATTATAAACAGCAGTTGCTCTGAGGGTGGGTGTGGACAAAGATGTACTGGGAAGAGGCATGAGGGAACTTTCTAACATGATGGTAATGTTTTGTATCTTGACAGGGGTTTGACTTGCACAAATGTATGCATTCGTCATAACTCACTGGCTGGTACACTTAAGATCTGTGCACTTCACTGTAGGCAAATTTTATTTCAAATAAAGAAAACGATAAGCAAATATTGAACTTGAATTAATGAACTTTAATTAATGATATGCATGCCAAAGTATATATGTACTGACTCTGAAATATATTGAAAAATACAACTGATTAATGGTCAGATAGAAAGATAGATCAAAATGCAACACAGCAAGTATAGTAAAATGCTAAATAGAATTTAAGGGGCTTCCCTGGTGGCGCAGTGGTTGAGAATCTGCCTGCAAACGCAGGGGACACGTGTTCGGGCCCTGGTCTGGGAGGATCCCACGTGCCGTGGAGCGGCTGGGCCCGTGAGACACAATTGCTGAGCCTGCGCGTCTGGAGCCTGTGCTCCGCAACAAGAGAGGCTGTGATAGTGAGAGGCCGCGCACCACGATGAAGGGTGGCCCCCACTTGCCGCAACTAGAGAAAGCCCTCGCACAGAAACGCAGACCCAACACAGCCATAAATAAATAAATAAATAAAATTTAAAACAAAAAAAAAAAAAAGAATTTAAGTGGAGGTGTATGAGAGTTCACTATAAACGTCTTTCAACCTTCCTTTTATATTTGCAATTTTTCATAATAAAATGCTAAAAGGAAAAAAAAAGCACCAAAATCTGACACTAAAGCAGAGAAATAAACATTATTTCAAACAGGGCATCCCAAATAAAGTGCATTTTTACCTTACAAGGTAGCTTCTAAGTTCTCCTCGGTAATTGATGACCAAGAGTTCTGCAGACCACTGTGCACTTGCTTTATACTCTAAAAATATCAACCCAGCAATGGCATAGCTCAGATCACCTGCTAAACTAGATGCCTGTGAAAGAGGAGGAAATTAAGTTACTAAAAAGATACTAGATAGAAGTTAACATATGTATAATTGAAGGATATTCAAGACACTAGCCTTGCCAGGTATCCTTTAAGTAAGATAGCCCAGAATTGATCATATGTGAAGAATCATGTAAGCCAAAGTGCCTAGAACTAGATACCCAACTCTAGACCAGCCCTCCCCCAACCACAGGCTGGAACCACAGCAGCCTCTTTGGGTGAGATGCCCCCCTAGTAGGTGAGTTTCTGTTCAGACTATACTTCCATTGCAAAAAAAGAAGAAGAAAAAAAAACTAATGCTATCATTCCGCCTCAAAGAATTCTAAGATACAGAATTCAGACATAAGCTCTCAAATGTTAATTTCCACTGCCAGTAGTAACCAATGCTAAAAAAAAAAAAAGAAAGAAAGAAAAGAAAAAACGAAAAATGCCTCCAGTTACTTCCATTTGCCTAATCAGCAATTTAAAGGGAAGGACACTTAAAACACTCACTCAATGCCAGCCTTTTTCTATCAACTAAATATCAGGCTATATTTGCTAAAGATCTGGAGGGCATGTGTACCTTAGTACACATAATGAAGCACATAACGAAGTTTAGCACCCTGAATGGCTCCTCATTGTCTAGAACCACTCAATAAAACAGTGTAGCCACATGTAGCTACTGAACACTTGATACACAGCTAGTCCAAATTGAGATATGCTCTAAATATAAAAATACATGCCAAATTTCAAAGACTTAGTACCAAAGAAAGAATGTGAAATATTTCATTAATCATTTTTACACTGTCATTTCAACATGTAATCATTTTAGATATGTTGTAATAAATAAAATATATCAAATAAATTTCACCTGTTGAACTTAATGTTACTAACAAATTTTAAATTACACACGTGATCACATATATAGCTCATATTACATTTCTATTAGACAATGCTAGTCTAGAAAACAGTAACTCAACCTACTTAGTTTGGTTCCCCAGAACTTCTATAACAGGAGCCCAATGTACTTTTTCAAGTTTTTCCACTCATTTCTGAACAAAAATCATTCTCTATATCCTTGGCTCTCATGCCTAGCTTCTCATTAGAATCAGCTGAAAGACTTGAAACATTATTAAAGTCCAGGGCCCACTCAGATCAATTAAGTCAGACTCTCTGTGGGGGGAGCCTGGGCAACCCAGCAATTTGTTTAGTTTTTCTTTTTCTTTTCTTCGTAAAGCTTTGCAGGTGATTCTAAGATGCAGCCAGAGTTAGAACCACTGTTCTACCTGCCCCTTTATTCTGTTCACTTGAGGAAGGAGGATACAAAGTAAAGAGCAGGAATTCCTAAAAGAGACACTAATTAACTGGATTACCGTGGGAAAAGTCATTTCACTTCCTCACAATTTATGCTCTCTAAACTGTAAAATGAGGATAATAAGTACCCAATCTACTCCAAGGGTGTTGTGAATATTAAACAGGAATGTATATCAAAGTCATTAATAAAGTACAAAGCACTATACAAATATAAGTTACTACCACCATTAATTTTTTTCTCCACTCTCCATTTCAGTTTCTATCCCTTTAGGGTAACAAATTCTAACTCCTCCCAGGCTGGTTCCGTTGCAAAGGCCCATTGATTTCTTTCCTTCACTGGACCTTTACAACAGCTTTCTGCACCTCTATTTAGTATTTACTTACTACCTTCTTATAATAATGGTAGATTATGTCTGGATAGTGCATTACAAAATGCAAAGAATAAATATTTAACGTATAGATCTCTAACTAGATCTAAGCATCTTAAGTTCACCGCTTATTATTCTGATTTACATTTATAGTTCCTCTCTCATCACATTCATTCATTCAAGTACCTATACATGAAAGGTAGTCAAAAAAAATATGTTTTCAGTTTAAGGTATGTACATACCGGGATTATAACAAAGAGTTCACTTCCCATGAGATCAAACACTCTCACAGTTCCCGTGCTTTCAGCATAGGCCAGCAGGGTGCAGTCGTAACTCCACGCCACACGTCTCCACTGGGGTTTTGGGTCTTTTGGAACTAGAATGAAAAGAAAAGAAGTGCTTTTAACATTATCAGGATAGTTAATACCTATAGTTCCTGCAGCTAAAGAGAGTATTCAAGTACGACATCATTTCCTAAGGGTCTCTAAAACTCCTGTTCAGTAGAAAAGAACAGCTCCCAAAAAGCCACTGCAAGTAAGAGTGGGAAATGTAAACCGTGACAAGCTTTGCCCCACTTACTTGAGAAGCAAAGTCTACTGACACTAGTGGTCTGCTGAATGCTGAGCAAGCCCTCATCTGGTAAAGGCTCAGGAATGATATACCTCAAAATACTTATGAAATTACGAGAGATCAAAAGCATAAAGATTAAGCAGAAAACTATTCCAATCCAGTGAGTTAAGTTCCTCCAAAAGCAAAAAAAAACAAAACTGAAAATTTTGACTGAGATCTTTCAAATACGTATTTCAAATATAGATGATAAAGAAAAACAAAGTGGGATTATACTGACACAGAATTAGAAAGAGAAAAGAATACATATGTATATTAGGCAACTGAATCAGGAACTGTTCTCAATCAATTACACAATTATAAGATTTTGAGAATCAACACCTTAATAATCCGACAGCGGTATTTTCTTCTGTTCTGAATTTTCCAGTACAACAATAGAAAGGCTACCAGCTGCAAAAGAGAAAGGGGCTGTGAAACTCTAAACTGTTTTAGGTTTGTCTGAGGTTTCTGATGTTTCCTTTGCTCCTGTTTCCCCTTATTAGAATCCCAGAACTGAAGAGCCAGGTAGGGACCAGTGCCTTCCCTTTACCAACAAAAATTCCAAATGATTAGGAGCCTCAAGGTGACACCAGGAGTCACGATCAGAACAAACGCAGAACGTTAAGCATGCTGCCTTCCCGTGCAGTGTGCACTTCATTACAACACACGGCCCCTCAGTCAGAGCCTGGATTTAGCCTGAGGATTACTGACTCAGAAATGTTTCTGAAATTTATTGCCTTCTCTCTATTCCTCTGCTAATATCGCAATTCAGGCTTCATCATCTCTGGCTTAGACTCTCATGACAGCCTCCTAACGGGTCTTCCCACCTTCAGGCTCTTCCCCTCTAATCCTTCCTCAATAGTATCCGAAGTTATCTTTGTAAGAGAGAAAGATGAAGAGATCACATCTTTCCCTTGCTTTAAAATCCCTAATGTTTATCCATTTCCAACAAAATCAAGTCCAAACTCCTCCATATACATGAAAGGCCCTTCACCAATGGTCCCATCAGAGCTTTCCAATTCACCTCCCCGCCCTTCCTCCATCATACACCTAATAACCCACCAATAACACAACCACCTGGCAAATAAACCATGCATACTCCAGTCTGTGTCTTTCATGCACATTGCTGCTTCTACCTAGAATGTTCATCTCCAATGCTAATCCAAGGGTACTTGTTTGTTAAACCATCTGTGGTAACAAACTGTCACCTCTTCCTTCTTTGACACTCTTCAAAATTGACTGCCCTCCTCTATGTGCCCAAATATGCTGTACAAAAGTCTCTCATAGTACTTATCACATCAGACGATGTTGTTTACATGATTATTTCCCCCACAAGTCTCTGAGACAATGTCTTACTCAACACTGCCATCCCGGGACCCGGAACAGAAAGTGATTAACGTTTCACTAATGAGCAAAGCCCCAGCCTCTCAGAAAAATCTACAGTAATGGAGCAAGGTAATGCTAAGGGTTTACCGTTCCTCAGGGACTAACAATTAAACGTGAATTATATAACTGAAGTCTTCTCTCCACCTAACAGAGGTACTGTAGAATTTAAACCCCCCTCATCTCTGCAATATATGTAAAATATGTTCTGTATATGGGAAAAGTATACCAGATGTCAATGAGTTTCTTCATTTTGACTATTTTTCAAAGGTAAAAAGCATGCCAAAAAAAGCCAAGAGAGGCCCCTGAACACAGGAGGGTCTAGGGAATTTTATTAAAGCCTAACGAAATACTGCATACACTTTGGAAAAGCCATTTTTTAAAGGTGGGAATAAAATGAAGAAAAAGATCAGTTCTCTGTCCTCAGCTTTAAAAAACAATGAAACTCGGAAGTAAACCTAAGCACAAAATGATAAACAACACAATACGTCAAGACCCACAAATACACAGATGCTACACAAACACCAGCAAGAGGACAACTTAATGCCCTGAAAAATATTCATGTTCTAAAGAAACACAGCAACATGTTTCCATTGTCTCTGTTTTACCTGCGATAACATCTTTCCTCTTCATTTTGATAGGAGGATAAATAGATTTATGTACTACCTTCTGTATCTGTCTGAAGTAAGTTCCACCTGAAGGGACTTTGTTTTTACTATTACTTCCAGTTATAACCAGCAGCTCCAGAAAACTCAGCATGTGTTTTGACCCAGATAAAGATATGTTTTCATTACAAGAGAAGATTTCACATAACAATGTGAAAGTAAAGACATTATCATCAGATTTTTCCAGCACCCTGTGTGGTTTTGGAGAGGAACGAACAGCACAGATTTGTACAAAGCCAGTGTCAACGGAGTTTTCTGAAAAGTATTCAAACAGGCCGATGATAAAGTTAACCAGCAGTGTGACAACTGCCACGTTGCTGGTGAAACCACGGACAGCCGCGCTCATGCTGCACTGGCTGCGGCCCCTTCCACCTGCCCCACTGCCCAGCTTGCTTCCACCTTAGAGCTCCGGTCAGCGCTGTCTGCTCGGCCTGGAATACTCTGCCCCGAACCTGTCCCTGGCTCCTTTCCATCTTTCACGTCTCAATTTAAATCTTGCTTGCTTAGGCAGTGTTCTCCGACCACCCTGTCTAAGCAGCCTCGAGGCCCCGTTGTTCTTCTCCATTCCAATGATTTCATGTCTTTCACAGCTCTTATCCCAGATCAGTATATATTTGTCTACTTTTTATTGTCTGCCTTACGCATTAAACTATACATTCCAAAATGTCAGGTGCTGTGTCCGTATTGTTCATAACTTTATCACCAGCATTTCGTACTCGGCTGGGACACAACAGCACTCAAGTGCTAAAGGAGCACACGTCAATGCAGTGCTCGTGCACCCAAATCAGACGTGCAAGGGGGGATTACAAGCAAGGAACACCGGGGTTATTCTCAGTGCTGCCATAAAACAGCTGCGTGTGACATGCACCCAAATCAGACGTGCAAGGGGGGATTACAAGCAAGGAACACCGGGGTTATTCTCAGTGCTGCCATAAAACAGCTGCGTGTGACATGCACCCAAATCAGACGTGCAAGGGGGGATTACAAGCAAGGAACACCGGGTTTATTCTCAGTGCTGCCATAAAACAGCTGCGTGTGACATGCACCCAAATCAGACGTGCAAGGGGGGATTACAAGCAAGGAACACCGGGTTTATTCTCAGTGCTGCCATAAAACAGCTGCGTGTGACATGCACCCAAATCAGACGTGCAAGGGGGGATTACAAGCAAGGAACACCGGGGTTTATTCTCAGTGCTGCCATAAAACAGCTGCGTGTGACATGCACCCAAATCAGACGTGCAAGGGGGGATTACAAGCAAGGAACACCGGGTTTATTCTCAGTGCTGCCATAAAACAGCTGCGTGTGACATGCACCCAAATCAGACGTGCAAGGGGGGATTACAAGCAAGGAACACCGGGTTTATTCTCAGTGCTGCCATAAAACAGCTGCGTGTGACATGCACCCAAATCAGACGTGCAAGGGGGGATTACAAGCAAGGAACACCGGGTTTATTCTCAGTGCTGCCATAAAACAGCTGCGTGTGACATGCACCCAAATCAGACGTGCAAGGGGGGATTACAAGCAAGGAACACCGGGGTTTATTCTCAGTGCTGCCATAAAACAGCTGCGTGTGACATGCACCCAAATCAGACGTGCAAGGGGGGATTACAAGCAAGGAACACCGGGGTTTATTCTCAGTGCTGCCATAAAACAGCTGCGTGTGACATGCACCCAAATCAGACGTGCAAGGGGGGATTACAAGCAAGGAACACCGGGTTTATTCTCAGTGCTGCCATAAAACAGCTGCGTGTGACATGCACCCAAATCAGACGTGCAAGGGGGGATTACAAGCAAGGAACACCGGGTTTATTCTCAGTGCTGCCATAAAACAGCTGCGTGTGACATGCACCCAAATCAGACGTGCAAGGGGGGATTACAAGCAAGGAACACCGGGGTTTATTCTCAGTGCTGCCATAAAACAGCTGCGTGTGACATGCACCCAAATCAGACGTGCAAGGGGGGATTACAAGCAAGGAACACCGGGTTTTATTCTCAGTGCTGCCATAAAACAGCTGCGTGTGACATGCACCCAAATCAGACGTGCAAGGGGGGATTACAAGCAAGGAACACCGGGGTTTATTCTCAGTGCTGCCATAAAACAGCTGCGTGTGACATGCACCCAAATCAGACGTGCAAGGGGGGATTACAAGCAAGGAACACCGGGGTTTATTCTCAGTGCTGCCATAAAACAGCTGCGTGTGACATGCACCCAAATCAGACGTGCAAGGGGGGATTACAAGCAAGGAACACCGGGTTTTATTCTCAGTGCTGCCATAAAACAGCTGCGTGTGACATGCACCCAAATCAGACGTGCAAGGGGGGATTACAAGCAAGGAACACCGGGGTTTATTCTCAGTGCTGCCATAAAACAGCTGCGTGTGACATGTACCCAAATCAGACGTGCAAGGGGGGATTACAAGCAAGGAACACCGGGTTTTATTCTCAGTGCTGCCATAAAACAGCTGCGTGTGACATGTACCCAAATTAGACATGCAAGGGGGAATTACAAGCAAGGAACACCGGGTTTTATTCTCAGTGCTGCCATAAAACAGCTGCGTGTGACATGTACCCAAATTAGACATGCAAGGGGGGATTACAAGCAAGGAACACCGGGTTTTATTCTCAGTGCTGCCATAAAACAGCTGCGTGTGACCATGGGGCGATCACCGAGGGTTCAATGAACACTCTCTCCCAAACATTCTTTGACTTTTACATCAAGAACCAGCGAGCAAGAGCAAACTAGTGGGGCTAGAAGCCATGCAGAGGAGCTAAATATTTAGATGTTTGAAATTAAGGTGTTAGTAGAAGATACGAGAAAAATTTTTAAATCCTAGAATAAGAAAGGGGAAAGCATACAAAACTTGGAAGTTACAAAGGAAAATAAAATGACAAATGCAGTTACCAAAAAAAAAAAAAAAAAAAAAATGCTCCACGGAAAAAAAAGACACTGTAACACATTTAAAAGACAAATGGATTGGGAAAAATATTTGCAACATATATGACAAAGGGTAACATTCATACTATATAGAAATAATAAGGAAATAGTCAAGTAAGGAAATAGTCAATAAGGAAAAGTCAAATAATCCAAGAGGAATATAGTCAAAAGGATATGATCTAACAATTCACACACACACAGAAAATAGCAACTTAACATATGCCTTACCATATAACTAAACACATGCAAATTGAAATGAGATGCTTTTTTCCCTCTGCCTAACCTGATGAATATTTTAGAAACAGGTAACATATGGTGCTGACAATGGAGAAAAGAAATAGCTTTATAATCATACCTTTTACATGGTTGTATAATAAGTATAACTTTCAGGAAGGAAATATGGCAGTAGCTACATTTTGTACACTACACCCAGGGACAAACAGGATGTCTTTTCCAGCGCTGTTAGAGGGGGAAAGGGACAAAGATGGGAAGAGAAAGAATAAAACAAGCCGCCGTACACAATCTAAATTTCTACGAAGAGGGGAATAGATAAATAAAATGTGGTTCACATTCTCACAATGGAACGCTGTGGCTTCATTTAAAAGACTGGATGGACTACACCTGTGCACACTGACTGGGAAAGACATCATCAATACAGTAAGTGCGGGAGCAAGCTAAAGAACAAAATACATAAGATGATCTTGTTTTTTTACCTAAAAAAAGTCAATCCATCTATGTATAGGTTCATATAAGCAAAGAAGGCTTTATATTAAACCATTAATATAAGTTTCTATGAAGAACGCAAATTGAGCAGATAAAACAATCATATTGTTACTTCTGCATTGTTTGAATTTGTTCAAAGTATCTACTGCTTTTGTAATTAAAAGAAAAAAAAAAAACAACCCAGAGTAACTAGTTTCAGACTAGGCTGCCCACCATACCTAAAAAAAGAGACTAAGTTAGGAAATTTTATTTGAATTTTAAATAATGTCCATAAATTTTGCAAATGTGATGAAATCTATGAATCCACTGATCTTAGAGGCTCAATAAACCTAAAGCAGGATAAACTAGAAAAAAATCAAGTCACATGATAACCAAATTTCTGAAATCAATGATGAAGAGAAAATCTTAGAAGCAGCTAGAAAAAAAAAGACACATTACCTACAGAAACAATAACAGCAATGACTGCTGATTTCTCATCAAAACAATGCAATGATATCTTTAAACAGCTGAAAGAAAAAAAAAGGTCAACCTGGAATTCTATATCCAGAGAAAATATTTTACAAAAATGAAGGCAAAAATCAAAGATGGTTTCAGACCAACAATAAGAGAATTTATCAACAGACCTGCATTACAAGAAATATTAAATAATTTCTTCAAGTTGAAGGAAAACACTATCAAATGGAAAGTTTTACAGAAAGAAAAAGTTGAAAAGTAACAGAAATGGAAAATAGAAGGAAAAATAAAAGATTTACCCTTGTTTTTTAATTCCTTAGAAAGTTACTTGACAAAAATTATAATATAAATAATATACTGTGGCAGTTTAGCATTTATAAAAAGTTTGACAACAGTACAAAGGAATAGGAGGGAATGGATGTACACTGTGTAATAAAATAATTTTTAAATGCACATTGTAAACCCCAGAACAAATGCTAAAAGGAAACAGAGAAGAGATAGGACAAATAGAAAAATAAGAAGGTAAAACCTAACCAGTCCAATAACTGCATTAACTGTAAATGTTCTATTAATCTCCAAAATATACAAGCAGCTCATGCAGCTCAGTATCAAAAAAACAAACAACCCAATCCAAAAATGGGCAGAAGACCTAAATAGACATTTCTCCAAAGAAGATATACAGATAGCAAAAAAACACATGAAAGGATGCTCAACGTCACTAATCATTAGAGAAATGCAAATCAAAACTACAATGAGGTATCACCTCACACCGGTCAGAATGGCCATCATCAAAAAATCTACAAACAATAAATGCTGGAGAAGGTGTGGAGAAAAGGGAACCCGCCTGCACTGTTCGTGGGAATGTAAACTGATACAGCCACTATGGAGAACAGTATGGAGGTTCCTTAAAAAACTAAAAATAGAACTATCATACGAGCCAGCAATCCCACTACTGGGCATATACCCTGAGAAAGCCATAATTCAAAAAGAGTCATGTACCACAATGTTCATTGCAGCTCTATTTACAATAGCCTAAGTGTCCATCGACAGATGAATGGATAAAGATGGGGCACATATATACAGTGGAATATTACTCAGCCATAAAAAGAAACGAAATTGAGTTATTTGTAGTGAGGTGGATGGACCTAGAGACTGTCATACAGAGTGAAGTAAGTCAGAAAGAGAAAAACAAATATCGTATGCTAACACATATATATGGAATCTAAAAAAAAAAAAATGGTTCTGAAGAAGCTAGGGGCAGGACAGGAATAAAGATGTAGAGAATGGACTTGAGGAAACGGGGAGGGGGAAGGGTAAGCTAGGATGAAGTGCGAGAGTGGCGTGGACATATATACAGTACCACATGTAAAATAGTTAGCTAGTGGGAAGCAGGCGCATAGCACACGGAGATCAGCTCGGTGCTTTGTGTCCACCTAGAGGGGTGGGATAGGGAGGGTGGGAGGGAGACGCGAGAGGGAAGAGATATGGGGATATATGTATATGTATAGCTGATTCACTTTGTTATAAAGCAGAAACTAACACACCATTGTAAAGCAATTATACTCCAATAAAGATGTTTAAAAAAAAAAGTAAATATTCTAAACATTACAATTAAATGACAGAAATTGTCACACTGAAAAAAAAGCATGACTCAAATTATATGCTTTCTATAGGAGATGTACATTTAATACAGATAAATGAAAAAGAAGAGAAAAAAATATGTCATGCAAATGCTAATCATAAAAAAGCTAGAGCGACTATAATAATATTAGACAAAATAGAATCCAGGACAAAGAGTATTACTGGAGATAGAAAGGGACATTCCATCACAGCAAAGGAGCCATTTCATCAAGAAGACAAAATAATATGTGTAGGCACCTATAAACTAGAACCCCTTCTTTAGATAGAACTAAAGGGTAAAATAAAATACACAATTATATTTGGAAATGTCAACCCTCCTCTCTCAGGAAATGACAGAACAGCTAGACAGAAAATCAGCATATATAAAAATTTGAACAGCTCTAACCCAACTGAATGTAATTAACATTTGTAAACCACGATACCTAAAAACTGCACCATATGCAAGAATCAAATTCTTTTGAAGACAGACCATATGCTGGGCCATAAATCAAGTTTCAATAAGTTTAAAAGGTTAAAATCATATTGAATATGTTCTCTGACCACAACAGAATTAGATATCAATAACAAAAATGCTTATATTACAACAAGCTTAAATGCTTACAGAAGAAAAAAGGTTTAAAGTCAGTGATCTAAATTTCCATATTCCATCTAGACAAATATAAGCAAATTAAATCTAGTAGGCAGAAGAAAGGAATAATATAGATAAAAGCAAAAATCAAAAGAAAACAACAGAAAAAGAAATCAAAACCTATTTTTATTGAATATTAATAAACTGATAAAACTCTGGCCTGACTGATCAAGAGAAAAGAGAGAGAACACAAATTACCAATATCAAGAACAAAAGAGGGACATTACTACAGGTCTGACAGACAATAAAAGGATAATAAGGAAGTACTACAAACAACCTTAAGCCAATATATGCTAAAATTTAGGGGAAAATTCCATAAAAATAACTGGAACTGAAAGAAGAGGAAATTGAAATTTTAAAAAGCTTTATATCTATTTTAAAATTTTAATTAGGAATTAAAAACCTACTCACAAAACTCCAAGTTTCACTGGTGAATTCTATCAAACAATTAAGAAATAATTCTAATTTTACACAAACTCTTGCATAAAACAAAAAAAGAAGGAACACTTGTCAACTCATTATTTTGAGACCAGCGCTACTCCAATACCAAACCAGAAAAACATTACCAAAAAAAAAAAAAAAAAATCTATAAACCAATAGCTCCATGAACATAGATGTAATAATCTGCTACCTATGTTATACAAAATTACCTGCACAAAGGCCTCATGATGGTTCTACCTTGCTTGTGAAATCAAGTATAACACTGAGGTACTTACTCCTCAGAGATCAAATTTATAGGCACTTTCTGGATAATTTGGATGATTGGGAGAGCTACATCTTAACACTCAGGAAGCTATCCAGTAGAAAAAGATACTTCGGAAAGTTCTTCTTGAACTTCAACTTAAAAGACTTAACAATCTATCTTTAAGTGAAGAAAGCAGATTATAAAACATTTTACTTTCACAGAGCATATCTACAGTTACAAGCACTTACAGAAAAATGTCTGAAAGAACAGATCATGAAATGTTAATAGTACTTATCTCTGGATAGTATGCTTATTTTTATTTTCTACTTTTTGCTCATTCTTAGTTTCTAAAATTTTTACTGAGAATGTGCATTATTTTTTCAACAGGAAAAAAATTTATTAAAAGTTATGAAAAGAAATAGTTACCATATAACCTGAGACTCCTGAATCACAGTTCAAGAATGAAATGTTTCATTTCAAACTCTGGGTGCTTCAAACAGTCTGTGCTTCCCAACCTTCTTCATGTCAAGACACACATAGAATATCATGTTTGTATGGCACCTATGGGTAAATTGATGAGGTTGCTGGAAACTGGAGGCAACCAGCCTGAGCTCACGCTGTCAGAGGGCCACCGGGCCACTGGGGGGCTGATGGGACCTCAGCCCACCTACACTAGGCAAGCTGCTGCTCAGCATTAGGAAGCTCTGGTTTGTGGTATCTCAAAATCAGAAATACGAGAAAAATCTCCTGATTAACGTAGCACAGCTCTGAAAATGTCTAATTCCATGTGGTATTTTTAGGTCACTATTCAAGATAGAAAGAGAAGACTGAATTACTATTTATGGCCTGGCAAACATAGCCAACAAGTTGCAATCCACATTTAAAGTATCCTCAAACAGCATATATTTTATAAAACAATAACTGAAAAATACCAAAGTGGAACCAAATAGCTCCTATTTCAGTTTGCAGACTACGACATGTAGTTTCAAAAACGCATTAACAACAATCCGGCTCCTTCTCTCCAGGCATACACAGGAAATATCATTTGGCATATGAGAGTTATTCCCATAAAGATGAGTTAGATAATAAGCAAATGATCACTACCTCACATTACATGAAATGGAAAGAAGCCATTAATGCAGCATGAAAGTCATAAATCCACACATTCAGAAGCCAACAAAATAAAACATCAGTTCTCAAAGCATTATTACCTCACTCATGCTGCCACATTAACTGTACACAGTAAAAGCTCTAACAAATATTACAATTTGTGTAAAATACAGAAGAGCTAATCTTCCCAATTTCACGTTAACTTACAGATGTCTCAGTTTACTTACTGATTCAGAGTAGGGTCTAATGCCAAAGCTCAAAGGGGCTGTCTGCCTGAATCACTCCAACATTCTGAGCACGCTTCTCAGAAGGCCACTGCAGGCTCCCCAAGCCCTCACCCAACAAAAGGGAAGCACTGGGAAAAAAGGCAATTGAATACCCCCAAATTATTCTTCTCGGAACTTCTTGATCCTTATATATTATTTAAGCCAAGCCTGGTCCACTTTAATAAGTGCTGGTGAAAAAACTATAGGAAGCAAATTCAGAAAATGCTAAAGCCCCAAGGTTTAGAAATTCACAGAAACTACTCCCCTTCGATTTATTTTCAAAAAGATACTAAGAAAACACGGCTTCCTACCTACCCTTATTGTTCTAACTGTGGTATGTATACACACTTGTGTACAACAGGAATAAAAAACATGAATATCATGACAATTACCCATAAACTTATATATGTCCATATATATATACATAATGCATACATATATATGTATGCATTATGTATATATATACTCATACATACACAGATACTCATGAACTTACAAAATTAACTCACAAGAAACAAGCAAATATACTTTTTCATAGATTCATTCATAAAAATCTTTTTAATAGTCCCCAACTACCATTATCCACTTGATAAGGTCAAAAACCGTGTGCCTGCTATGTGCCAGACACCACGCTAGGCGCTAAGAATGGGAAAAAAAAGTTGAGTAAGGCAGAAGCCCTGCCTTCAATCTAATTAGGAATCAAACAAGCAAGTCAACAATTTAAAAAGGAAAGATTAGGCTAAGTGAAGTGACATAGGTACAAAAAGTCCTACAGAAACATTAAGAAAAATGCACAAATCATGAGGAAGAGGGCAAGAAAAAAAAGGTTTCCAAAAAAAGCTGATGCTTGAACTAAAACAGGCAGAACTAATTAATTAAATATAAAGGTGGGAGCTTCTAGGCTAAAGGAACCATCTGTACCAAGGCATGAAAAAAGTACAATGGGGATGGAAAACTGCAAGCTACTTTATACTAGATCACAGGACGTATGACAGGGGTATCTTACAGGACAGACACAGGCTGACTCGTGTCCTGAACTAGAAAATATGAACTGCATTCTATAGTCAACAGTGAACAATTGAAAGATTTTAGGCAGAATAACAGTACTAGTAACAGTAATAATAGCTTAATGCCTCCTAAGTACTTAATATGTCAGACATCATGCTAAGAGCTTTATATATATTAGCTCACATCATTTTTCCACAACCCATTCTATAGGATTTTGCCTGTATTACAGATAATTGAGGCTCAGAGAGGTAAAGTAACTTGTCCAAGGTTAATATTTAGGAAGCAGTGGAGCCAGACTTGCAGGGTAATCTTGAGAGAATTCTCAATGAAGAATGATCAATTTGACAAGCAGGGTAAAGTATTGATAAGTGAAGGGCATATAGAAGAAAACCTTGTCAGGAGACTGTTGCAAGAAACCAAGTAAAAAAATGTTAAGAGCCTGAACCAGGGCTGTGATGGCTGAAGTGCACGAGCAGGAAGCAAGCGCCATTTAAACAATTCCCAGGACGCGGTGAAGTTAGGATAAGTGAGGCTTCTCCACTGTGTCACTCAGCGTAAGTGCAATGAATTATTTCTCTCTCTCTCCCCTAATAGACTATAAACCCTTAAATCTAGGTAACCTGTGTCTTATTCCTCACTGTAAACAGACTGCCTAGGATAATAGTGTCTGGCATATGGTGGCAACTAAATAAATATTTGTCAAAGTAAGAAAGAAGGGAGAGAAGGAAAAAGACGAGAAACTGTCTAGATTTTTGGCTTGGTACCACTGACCAGGGTACTGAGGGAGCAGGGTTCTCCAAGTAACAGAACAGAAGGAACAGATTTTAAGAAGGGGAGGTAAATTTATAAAAATATGTAGGAAATTTCACATTTGCTTTTAAGTGACAATATACACTATATGTAAAGCTAACTCCATAAGAACTCTATTACTAGTTTATCCACTAGTACACGTGGAATTGTATAAGAATAACGATTCTGACATACTGATAGAATTAATATCACCATTTATATGGGACTCAAAACATTTTTAAAATATTTGATTTTTAATCTTCTGAACACATGTGGACAGCTGAGAATGAGAAAAATGAGAAGGAAACTGGCCCTAGGCCACTAATGTTGCCTTTGACCAGGAACTTAAGACCAGCCAGGGGGAATCCTCTGCCTTACCACCATTTTGTGGATTTCAAAACTACCAATGCCTCCCTTCTCCTTGCTCTTTCACTGTTGATTACTTATTCTACCCTAATGCTGCTTTAAGATAAAATATGTATACCATGTTCTTCCAAGTAAATGAGGAAAAGTGCATGTAAAGCACTAAATGCAGTGCCTGGCACACAGGAAGGACATGACAAGTGGTTGTCATCACCACAATGACCATGATTATCATCATGATTATTCCTACAACTACTCCACTGTTAAAGTAACACAAGGTCACACAAATGGAACTGGAGGTCCTGCAAATAAAACATAAGTAATAGATGCATTTACCTAACAGCAACCACTTAATTATTTTCCTCCCATATGGTTCCCCTACCTTTTCATACACGGCTCCCACAGATCAAAACACTCCCCTGTCTTCTCCTACCTTCTACTCATTCTTAAGGTTGCTTTCCAAAAGTCACTTTTTCTCAACAATCTCATCTCACACCCCTGGTTAAACTCTCACTCTGCTCTGTATTTTTCCTTCATCAGATTTATCAAAGTCTGTAAGTATATAGTTGAGTGTCTACATGCCTTGTGAGGTAAGTGGCCATGCCTTTTTGCTCACAATCATACCCCTAGGACCCAGAAAAATGGTTCACATACATAAATGATACTCAGTACATTTTTGCTGAATCGTATATCAAACAATGATCAAACCCCAGATTATTTTTACTAGTCTATAACTGACCAACTCCTAACATATCTACAAATTATTTTCTGCATTGAATTCAAAATAAAAGACTATAGACACTTACAAATACTTTATCCCAAAACTGGCTTAGACTTTTGTAAAACAGTTTCAATTTCAAATCTCTCCAAAATTCAGATCTTAAAGCAAAACATTTACAGAATAGAAATCAGTTAAGATGCTTTAAAATTATTTTAATAAATAATTATTTATTATTTATAAATAAATAAAAGTCATAATAATCCTTGTCAATAAATAGTATCTATTCTGACTTTTAAGAAATATTAACTGCTGGGACTTCCCTGATGACTCAGTGGTTGAGAATCCGCCTGCCGATGCAGGGGACATGGGTTCAATCCCTGGTCCGGGAGGATCCCACATGCCGTGGAGCAACTAAACCCGTGCGCCACAACTACTGAGCCTGAGCTCTGGAGCCCATGAGCCACAACTACTGAGCCCACATGCCACAACTACTGAAGCCCGCACACCTAGAACCCATGCTCCGCAACAAGAGAAGAAACCACAAGAAGCCCGGGCACTGCAACAAAGAGTAGCCCCTGCGCACCACAACTAGAGAAAGCCCGCATGCAGCAACGAAGACCCAATGCAGCCAAAATAAATAAATAGATAGAGAGATAGATAAATAAATGAGTTTTTAAAAAAAAAAAAATTAACTGCTGCAGATTTGAATTTTTTGTTTTTTGACTATTTTGGAAACTCTTACCTTGACATTTCCCAATAATAGATGTAAAATCATCTTTTGCAGACCTGCAAAATGTATGTAAAATTAAGACAACAGTTTTGCCATAACAACACTACTGTGTAGTACTATAAGACATCACAAACACTTACAGACCAGACAACTTCTCTAGACAACACTAAATCATTCTTTCTCTCATACGGATGGTTTTGTGCCTCAAGTAAGACCCTTTCATTGGTGACAATGTTTTCTTCCAACCTTATTTCACTAGGAACATAGCTACATTAGGAATCTAGTGATACAAGCATAAGTGATTTTAAGCACAGTATTTTAATACAATAGAGATGCCCGGACCCTATCCCCAAAGGCTCTGATTCGGTAAATCTGGGATGGAGCCCAAGCAAAAACACTTTTTTAAAGCTCCACAGATTGATCCTGGTTAAGAACCACTGGTCTATATCATATTACAGAGTTTAATCACTTAGGGAGAAAAGTCTTGTTTTAACAAGTCAAATAGCTTTAACAAGTGACCATATTTATATTAGTGACCTACTTAATATCTGTGATATTGAAATATATACTAAAGTATTCTAATTATTATATCTTCAAAAATGAAAACTGGTAAACCTTCTAGAAAAGAATTTAGTAATAATTATCCAAAACTTTAATGTCCATAGTATTTGATCTAGCAATTTAAGTTCTACAAAGTTATCCCTAGGAAATAATTACAGATATACACAGGTATCAAGGCAATTAATGCAGCCTAAGTTATGAAAGAGAAAAATACAGCCAGTATAAAGAGATTAATTACTAGATTTTGCTATATACAATCAATGAAATATTACGCTATTACGATACGTGACATGGAAAGATGCTGACAATATATTAATTTTCAAAAGTTATCAAGAAAAAGGTATCAAATAGAATGTAGAGCATCATCTACATATATATATGTAGTATATATCTATATATATATTTTTTTACACACACAGTAAAGTGTCAAAGAACATACACCAAAATGTTGATAGCAGACAACTTTGGACAGTAAAATTTGTTGTTATTCTTTCGTAATTACTTAACTGTATTTTCTAATACTTGTAAAATAACTAAGCATTACCTTTAAAACAAACTTTACAGACTCTTTAAGATTTTTAGCCATTTATTAAAATATTATAACAAAATCCAGTTACAAATATGGAAATAAATTTCCTCAAGAAACTGGACCATCAGGCCTCTATGTGGACTAGAGCAGAAGGGACGTGATCTCTGAAGTGAACTTGACCTGATTTCAGCGCTCTGTGTAACCTGGACACAACATTCAACATGATTTCATTTGCCTTTCAATAATACAGGATAAGTAACAGCAACTTCACAGCTTTGGGAAAAGATTAAATGAGACATTACATATAAATTAGCAGGAACTAGACCAAAGTAAATGTTCATTACTTTCATCCTTAATATAATCACAAATAATAGTTTGCTCTTTTTGCTGGAAAAGGGGAGGGAGGGAGGGAGACATAAATTTGTTTTGTCGAAACTTCATGGAATGTATTCACTTAAGATAGATGAGCAAACTGGGGGAAGGAGGTGCCTTTTTTATAAGAGTCCCTTATTTTAATGCTTTTTTTGTATTCCGTGATGGTTTCTAATTAGTTCCCATATTTATAACATATTACTTCACTATCTAGGAATAAAAGAAACATATATTAACCAGATAATCCATAACCACCACCAAATTACAAATTAAAGTGGCAATTCACAAGTCATTTTTCATCGATGCGAGCGCCACACACAAGCAGGTTAAGTACGCCACATTAGAGCAAGCTATTAGAGTCATCTGCCACTCACTACAGAACTAAAGTTGGGGAACGGCAGCCCTAGTCCTATCCTGCAAAAGGCAGAGCTGTCTCCTAAACTAAAGTGTGTTTCAGCTTTGCATGTTTTCCACAAAAACCATTTCACATTTATAACTGCTTCCTAACACTGAATAATAACCCCAGATACTGTAATTATCTTTCATATTCTAATCCAATCAACAAATATTTACTGAATACTGGGTGCCCACTACTATTACTTCTGGAGCCAACTTGGATTATATGTGCTCTTCACTGTGGTAGAGAAGACACGTACAGAGAAGAGAGAACAAATGTCTTAAATATTATTCAGGCACAGACACTATTCATAGCATTGTCTTCGGGGATCTACCTTGCCCTTTTTCTTTGCTCACCATCCCATATCTTTGTTCAAAGACACTTCCTTTCAGGTTACTGCAAAGTAAGTGTGGTTGTCTATTTTCAACAAAATCAACTGAGTGCCAACTCCAAGCAAGTCGGCGGGCTTGCCTTGTAATGCCCTCCCAGCATCTGCTTCCCCATCCCACTTGCAAACACACCACTTACTCATTAAACATAAACTAAGCACCTATTACATCCAAGAAAATATGCAAGTGCTAGGAAAAAAGGACAGCCCGTGCCTCCAAGGAACACACAGTATAATGGAGCCATAGACTTCAAATTCCATCACTTGAGTTTCAAGCAAATGGCACCCCCTGGAGTTGTGCAAAGCAGTGGCCCTAAATATACTGGGGGAAATCCACATGTAAGCATATGGGCACAGACGGCTAAAAGGCATGATCAAAAGGTAGTATAGATTTGTAGATAAGAGCATGAACAACGAAGCTACGATGGCTGATTTCAAATCCTTGGGCAAGTTATTTAACCATATTATGCCAGATTTCCTTATTTCTAAAACAGAGAATAGTTATACCTACCTCATAGGCCTTCTGCAAGGATTGAGTTAACACATGTAAAACACAATGGTGGATGTTAAAAAAAAAAAAAAACAAACACAATGGTGCCCAACATTGTTAGCATTACCTTATCATTAAGTATAATAAATGTGTTAATTATTATAGGAACATAAAGGCTCAGCACCTAACCAATGAGGGGAAGGGGGATCCATTGGGAATGAGCTCCTGTAAGGCTTCCTGAGAGAGTTGACTCCTCACCATACCAGAGTCTTTGAATATAATAAGTTACAAAGCTTTTTTGCAAATTACAGACCAGATGAATAAGATCTTGATGAGCATCACTTCTGTTGCCCAGAAATCTTCCCTCACCACTTAATCTCAAATGCATGAGTGAATTCCTAAAGAGCTGGATATATGTATAAGTTTTATAAATATTATTTTACACGCTAGCAATCCAGTAGCAAATGCTCTTATAAAAGCAAACAATTATTTTTTCTTCTCATCACAATTTTTATTAACAAGTTCCAGAAACCCTTTGTCAAACTCTCCTTCACAAGCCTAAATACCAATCCCATCCCCACATGCATATTCCAACCTTAACACCTAAAATCATTCCATTAATGTTCTCATTTCAGGGGAAGAAGATGGAAATTTTGATTACTATCTGCTGTACATAAAGAAGTCACAGATGAGCACATTTCTCCAAAAAAAAAAAAAAAAACATTTGACATCATTGCAGCAAATGGAGTAGGAAACGCCAGCCCATTTCTATGAACAACATCAGTTCAAACACCGTGCCACCTGATGCTCACTGCTGCTCTTAGAGAAAAGGGCCCTGCCTATTAAAGCCATGCCAGATGAAGAAATGAAGTTCTGAAAGGCTGTCATTATTGCCAATCATTTCTATCCTGATAGTTTTAAGAAGGATCACGGAGGCTCCCAATCTGAAGTCGGTGCCCCGATGGGGGCAAACCCTCGTCTACTCCCGCAAACGTTGAGGGGTCCACTTCCATTTGGATAAATGGAAAAAGAAATTTCACAAGCATAAAGCTAAAACCAGTGTGCTAACAACTGAATGCTCATTAATACTAGTTTTAGTCAATAATAAAGTAGTAGAAAAAAGTTTTGACTGGCATCTAGGCATCCTGGAATTTCTGCCTCAGTGCGTATCTTTTGAGACTCAAGAGTTCGGGCTTCCCTGGAGAAAGGAGTAGCCCCCACTTCCAGAGATGCAACACATTTGGTTTGCTGCTGATAACTTCCCAGAAAATAAACTAGTTTTCCTAAGTTAGTTGTCATTGTTGCTATTTCTTTCACAACTGACATACTACTTAAAAATGCAGATCATGGAAAGCCCAGCTTAGAGACTTCTTCTAGATGTGTGTAATGCCACTGACGTCTCAAGAGGACAGAGTATCACTGGTCTCAAGTAACATGAAGCCTTAGTGTTTTGCAAACCCATATTCCATCTACAGCTTTATGCCAACAAGTAAAGCAACCTCTATTTTTTTTATACCTTCCTGAGCATCTGCTTAGCTGTCTTAGCAGTAACTGGTCAAGCAAGAGTGATTTTCAGAGTTCTGGAAGATATGCTTTTGTCTACTGAGAAAGTAAAATTTCTCAGGAGACAGCAGCGTGATCTGGGGAAGTAGAAGGCATACTCTGAGAAAGCATCCTTCATCCTTTATTGGCATAAGTTGATGCTTGACACCTTACAAAATTACGTGAGTTAATAATAAAATTCCTTTAAATATACCCCCTTTAAAAATCTTAGTTCTCATAAATTAGGTAAAACTTTTCTCAAGGGAAATTTTGAATATGAATAATATTAACAGTTACCTGATCTCCACACACTGATCTTGAACAGCAGCCAAAAGTTTCCCATTGCTTTCATGGGAGAGAAAGAGAAACAAATTCCTATGAGTATTTGCAGCCGTCTTCACCACAGATGGAATCATTTCAAGAAATTAAAATCATTTTCAAATTTGTTCACATCTTTAATTATCCAACTTTTGACTTTATAATTAGATGAGTATATAGATACAAAAAGCATACAAAATAATTCAATACAGTTGAATTAACACATTTAAACAATACTAATCATATGAGACACAGGGAATATATACACAATAAAAATCAAGACTGCAAGCCATAAGGACCCCAAAATTAATATCCATAATGGAATTTAAATGGTTACCCAGGTAGAGGAACATTATGTGAATTTTATGCATCCTTACCTTGCAAGTACCAAATGCCAGTTTACTTGTTTATTAACCAAACGAACCAGTCCATCAGGGAGCAAAAAAGGTGCAGGGCTGAAACCACAACACATCAGCTAACTTAAAATCTAATCATGGAAACCACATATAAGTAGGTAAACATTATAAATAACATATAGATCTATAGCGAGCGATAAGGATTTTTTTCCATTAGAATATAAACACTGAATACTGGCAAACCCAAAACCAAAAGTTACTAATTGGATATCTGAAACTTGACCACATACATTTCTCTATTTCCAAAAAAACCTGGTGATGTGTTCAATGATACAAATTTTTTATTTCTTCTAAGGAAAAGATACTGAGGGTGCCAGTAACATAGCAGAATGAGCTTATAAGAAACCCCTCCTGCAATGCACACCTAGAAATTCTGGCTCAACTCTAACGAAAACAAATTCTAGTGTACAGCTAAACTCACAAGAAAGAAATCTCCAAGAACTACAAATGCAAAGAGAACTGAAAGTCAGAATTGGGTACAGGACAAAGAGAGAAACAGAACTCAAAACAAGAGTTAACACCTGGGAGAGGAAATGAGCTGTGGGCCACAGGAAGGACAGCAGCTGGAGGTGAGACTCCTGCAAAGGCCAGGACTCTCAAATGGTGGTGCTATCAGAGAAAGGAGAGCTAGACAAACGTCACCACGGGCCTAGGGAGACCTTCAAGAATCTCATCTCCGCCTGGAATTCTGGTCTGTGGGGGGATGGGAATGAAACCTCTGAAAAAATCAAAACCCCAAGCTTTTACTGAACGCAAGATTGGACTGCGATTTCACTTTACTCATATGACACAAGATGCCCAGGCATAAGCTCACGATAGCATCATTCACAAAATATATAAGGAAATGATCCACCATACGTGAATCAGGAGATAAATTAGAGGAGTAACACATGAAGAAATCAAGAAAATAGGTGGAAAAGAAGCAGAAAGAAAATAATTTGATTGGGGGGTGGGGACCGGAAAATGAAAAAAAATAATAAAAACACAAAATAGGATAAAAAATATTAGTAATTTACATTCAGTATATTCATGTTCACTTTTTTTTTTCATGTTCACTTTTAAAACATAAAATATTTAATGCCATCAGATAGTTACAGAAATAATAAAGATGAAACATGCATGTGAATGATACAATCAACATGAGAATGATAATTCCCTCTGGAGGGGAAGGGTGGGGCAAAGGTTGGGCGGAGTGTGGGGAGAGGACTTGAGCTGTAACATCTTGCATACAAAGAAAAACAGGGCTATCTGAAGCAAATACGGCAGAAAAGCAACAACTGCTTTAATTCAGATGTGGACAGAAATCGTAACAGGTTTATTATATTATTGTCTATAATTCTCAGTCTGTTTATAGTATTTCATGATTGAAAGAAAAAAACCTGAAAAGAAAAAGCCTCTTGAAACAAATATTGGCCCCAAAACCTTTTAGGTACAATTACCGTAAACTCAAGAGCAAAAAACTCAACTACAAGCTTTTTGAAAGAAACATACCACAGGGAAGACGAGATAATCACCTCACGGTATGCTCACAGTCTGTACACTGATCAACGTGGCCAATGCAAGGAAAGGGACTTCTTGGGAGAAACATACCTCCTGATGCCTGATCTTAAGGTGTTTACACATTGGACAAGGCTTGTATCAGAGGGAGCTCTTGGAAGTCCTCCTTCTTAACAAATAACAAAAGGCCTTACTGTCAAGGAGTAACCCAAACAGCCACATCTTCTACCATCCCTATCCAAGGGCGCTCAGCACTACCAAGTGTAGCCCGGTGAGCCCAGGAAAAACAGCCTACCTCTTACACTCCCCTCCCCACTACTACCTTCTCACTCACTCAGTTCTCTATCACACCCCACACCCCCAAAAATAAGATAAAATTCAATAAGAAATTTAATTTATGCGCGCGCACACACACACACACACACACACACACACACACACACACACACACACACACACAGTAAAAGCAGAAAAGCACTGGAGCTAACCTCAGAGAAGAGCCAAAGGTCCCTTTTATAGAACCAGAACTCTATTATCTCTGGAGCTTTTAAGATTAGATGTCCTTGAGTAAAAAGCAACCTGTGGTAAGTAATTCTATAAAACAATTCCTACACATGCATCTTGGTCAGAATAATCATTTCATTGTTCCTTTTAAAGGTGAATATTAGCGCCAGGCCTAAAAACACACTTAACATTCAAAAGACTTAAGAAGTTCCCAAGAACTGAAACCTAAAGAACCTTCTCTGATGCATAGCAACTGAATGAATATTGACCACAAGAGTCGACATAACAATAAGAACAAAAAGGATTTTAAAAAGATACACAAGTGCAGATCCATCACGTGGGCATTCAAATAAGGCTGAGAACACGCAGAGAAAGGAGAAATTGTTATGAGATATTCCTAATAATGACTAAGGGATCAAAAAGTACCCTACTTTTACTGAGGGATCTCGTCAGGGTAGGCCAAATGTTTGAAAGGTCTATCTTATAAATTGGGTTCACCTGAATGTCAGTATCCGTATCACAATCTGGGATTCAGTTCTGAAAACTTAAATCATAAGTAAGATAATATTGTTTGTATTTACTGTTCATACTGTTTCTCTGAAGAATTCATGACTCACCTGTACCAGATATATTGGCTTAAAAATAATAAACGATCTGTAATAAAAAGAAACAGCAAAGCCAAATATGAATGAGCTATTCTTTAGGAATCATTTTCAATTTTAGATTTATTGATAATAAATCTAAAATATACTGTAGACTGAGTCATCACAAAACAAAACAAAACATGGAGAATACAACTCTTGACAAGAATAAATATAATCTAATATACACTATAACTTTTACATCATATATTTAGTTTATATTAAGTCCCAAGTTTGTGTTATTCAAAAAACTTTGAAGTATCTCCTAACAGTACAACAAGTAAAAGTGGTTTGAGATGCTAAATTTCTCCTAAGAGGCTTTAATAAAACCATGGAGTAGAAGTCATAGTAATCACCCATTAAAACCAAAGTATTTGTATAAAGGTTAAGATACCATTTTACACTTTATAGCGAAGACTTAAAAAATAATAATATTGCATAAAATGGGGAAGTCCATGGGAAACAAAATCTCTAACACACTATGGACAAGCAATGTTTTATATGATTCCATTTAAAATGTATACATGTGTGAACCTGTGTACATGGTTATGTATGTATCAATAGCAAAAGGTCTGAAGGATAAGAGATTATCTCCAGGTGGTAAAATGAGGAATTATTTATTCTAATTTGTGGTTGTCTATATTCTCTAAACTTTGTACATTTTATTACTTGTGTACATTTCCTAAGTTTTCAAAATTTCACATTTGTGATAATGAAAATTGAACATGCTAGTATTTCTTGTAACAGAAGATAAAAGTATTTTATCTTTATCAGAAGATAAAATTAGAGTTAATTTCAAGTACTCAACTCCTTTGAAACTGAACCTTCTTTATAAGTAGCTGAAATTCCCCAGTATAATAAGTATGGGCTTTTGGATCCAGAAAGAAATGTAGTCAAACTCCAAATACATGACCTTGGGCAAGTTTCCCCATCTAAAAACAGAAATCTGTAACAGCAGCTACGTTGTTGGTCTGGTAAAGGACTGCATCAATATATATACATAAAGCCCTCACTCATAACACCAGCTTAATCGGCTAGTGCTCAATACTTTCTCAGATCTTGTGAGCTCATACATAAAGTCTGTCAGGAGTTAAACGAATGTCCTGGCTAATCAAATTTGTAATTTGAGTGACTCTAAACAGATGTATCTAAAACATCATGTAAAACACTTAAAACGGTCTGTCACTCTCTTTCCACCGTCGATGTCCATAGATTCTCTGAGTGGGTTTGATTTTCTTCATTTCTTCCAGAACACATCCATAATGGTTAAACTCAGGCCATACTTTAAGCCACTTTAAAAATGTATGTGTGTAAACATATGCATACATATGTGTATATACACACATATGTATATTTATATAGACATACCATATATATCATATATGTATATATGCATTTTTTATAAAATAAAACTTACGTAACATTTATGCTATTCACTTTTAATCAGGCTCTACATTAAAACTCAGAAGAACACATTTTCAAATCCCTAAACTTCCTAAAACAGCACAGTTATGAATAGAAAAAAATAAGAATGAGAAAAAAATTATCTGCTAACTGTATCATTATATGTAGAAAAATAAATATGCTATACTCACCCCTGATTGCTTTTGTGATGATAAAGGATGCACCATGTTTCCGGCTGCCTCTAGGCTGCAAATGGAAAAACAAAAACAAACACATTTGAGAATTTTCTAGTAATACTTAAACAATAAGTTATATTTCTTTGCTAATACTCAGAGTACTGGGTACAAGTTACCAGTATTTAAAAACTACTTATAGGGACTTCCCTGGTGGTCCAGTGGGTAAGACTCCGCCCTCCGAAAGCAGGGGACCCAGGTTCGATCCCTGGTTGGCCGCATGCATGCCGCACCTAACAGTCTGCATGCCACAACTAATACCTGGCACAGCCTAAATAAATAAATTAAAAAAAAAAAAAAACAAACTACTTACAGATAGAAACAAAGCAAAGAGAAGCAGGACTAGAAACAGTGGGCGTGAAAGTGAACACGGCAGAGATACAGGCATTTTGTCAGGATGAATTTTGCAAGGGAGGACAAGGATTGAGGCTGGAAAATGTTTCTAGATCAAAACACCAGTGCAAAGACAAAAGAAGTCAAGGGCAAAGACCACACTGGTTGCCAGTCCCGCACAGTCTATTTTGGTGGGCTACAGAGGCTTAAAACGAGTTTTGCTTTCAGGAAAAGTGGTCATATGGATTAATAAACTCACGCCTGGAGGCAAATTTACTGAATTCTTGTTGTATATCCATAGAGAAAATGCTACTAACATCCACACTGATATATAATTGCTGTATTAAATAGTATAAAGTGCAGACAGTTATGGCTTAAAAGCACAGAAAAGTTATTTCATTCAACAAACATGAATTGATCATCCACTTCCTGTAAGACAGAATTTAGTCCGGGGGAGGGATATAAAGATGAGTCAGATGTAGCTGCCTTCCAAGAGCTTGTAGTTCAGTTGAAATCAACAGAACCAAACAAAAGAGTGTTACAAGGTTTCAATGTAAGTTGATGCTGTGCTTATTTTTTTTAATCAATTTATAATGTTAAGCACTCTGAAACGTTATTGTACTTAACCAGTGAATGCTAACGCGCGGAAACTTATCCTTATCCAACCAATGGCAGCAGCAACAACTTCCTAGCTGCATAAGCTACAAAGTAGTCACATTGTTCAACACAAACAGAAACTAAGTAAATACTTGAAAAACAATAATACATGAGGATCTCTGCCAGCCTACAAAATAAATGATTCAAGACAAGCAGAAACTGCCGTGGGAAGGTTAAAGAAAAACTACAAACTTTACAAGAGAAGCAGGAGAATGAGTACTTTCTCCAGTAAAGAAACTCAGAAAAGATGTTGTAAATAAGAATTCATATGGGCTGGGCTCCATGATCTTTAGAGAAAGTCCTTTCCGATCTTCTTGCGTGTTCTGAGCCAAAAGCAGTGACTGGCACACGTTAGGGACTCATAAAATAGCTGTTGAATAAATGTGGATTCCTGGTTCTTACTCTTCATTCTGTGCCTGGGAGGTCCTCTCTACGAAACTAATAACTCCAAGGTCCAGAATACCAACCCCTACGACCCCTTTTTAACAGAGAACCCAACGCCGGGTCCGTAGCTCATAAACCTTCACTCCCCAAGGCATTTTGCTCACACCGCTATTACAGCGCATATTACGGTAGGCGATGAAAAACGTTTACTCCACTGTCTTCCCTCTAGACTGCAAGTACCACGAAAGCTATTCACCTCTATAAGCCCAGCGCCTGGCACAGTGTCTGGAACACGGACGCACACACACATACACTCATTAAATGCTTATTTACTGAAATACACAAGAACCGGCGCAATTCTGGCCCAAGTAGGAGCAAAGGTTTGATGCCGCGCTCCACGACAGCCCAGCAGATGCTGAGATGGACTGCAGGGTCCTGGAAAATCCTCCCACTGCAGATGAGGATCAGCCCTGCCCAGCCCTAGCCGGCCCGCGGGAAGGGACCACCAAGAGTCTAGATATGAGAAGGACCCTCGAATCCAACGCTGTGCCTCCCCTCCAAGTAGGAGCGGTGAAACAAAACCAGCGTGGGGCGGTACATGCCTCAGGGACCGAGGTTCCGCCCCCCGACATCCTAATTTGGAGCCCAGGAAGAATCCCAGGAAATCCCACTTGGGGGACCTAGACCCTCGCTAGCCCACGGTACCGTTGCCAGGGCGACCGCACAAGCGGCCGAGTCCTGCTCCCCCGCCCACCCAGCTCCACTCTCCTACGTGGCTACTGCAACGTGGCTCTGCCGGGGCAGCGCCCGCACCAAGCTGGCCTCAGCCCTGGAGGGGCCTGGTTCACCTGTACTTCTGTCTCCGGGGGCCACTCGGTATTGACCAACAGGTCATAGAGAATCGTCTCCTCCTCGCCCTCCGCAGCGCTTGCATTCACAGCCGCCGCTGACTCGGAGGCCGCCATGTTTGGCCGGACCGGAGCGGCTGGGGGCGGGCCCACAGCAGCTGGGGGCGGGCCCCTACGGCATCCCGCAAGGGACAAGCTTCCCTGGCCGCGCCGCTTTTGGTTCACGGGGCAGTGGGTGGAGTTAACAGGGCGTGGAAAGGAAATGCTGGGTTAACCCTTGTGTGAATAGGTGGGACAATGCCTATTGCTTGTCTGGGCTACTACTTAGGTCCTGGTCCCGGTGCACTCCCTGTTTATTAATTGCGTGAGGTCAGCCAAGTCTGAACCTCTCCTAACCAGTCAGCTTCTATAAAACAAAAGTGACAGATCATATCCCTGAGATCTAGCATTTATGTATTCATTGCCTAACCGATAGAAAGAGGGCAAACAGCGGTTTTTAAATAAACATCAAAAAGTTATCCAGTGCAACAGGCTGAACTAATGAAAGGTATCAGGGGAATTCCGTGGGTGGTCCAGTGGTTAGGCCTCGGAGCTTTCACTGCTGTGGGCCTGCGGTTCAATCCCTGGCTGGGGAATTAAGATCCCGGCAAGTTGCACGGCAGAGCCAAAAAAAGTAAAAAATTTAAATTAAAAAAAAAAAAAGGTAGCAGAAGAATGATGCTATAGGAGTTCAGAAAAGGCAACGAAGGCCAGAGGATCTAGAGGGGCTTCCTGGAGGAAGTGGAGCGTATCCTGGGTCTTTAACAACAGATAGAATTCGAATCAAGTGGAAAGGGTTTGGTGAGAGCCTTTCAAGTAGTGGGAAATGGGGTGAGCAAAGACAGAGGCAGAAATATCTAGTTGAAAGCGCAGGCAGCTGACTAGAACCCAGGTCCAGAGAGAGTGGGGGGCAATAAAGTGGAAATAATAGGTTGAGGACCTACCTGGAGGTCCAGTCTCATTTGTTCATTCATTTATTTATTCCTTCATTCAACAGGTGCCTCTCTGTGAAAAGCCCTGCCCTGTAAGCAGAGCCTATTGCAACCTGAATGAATACACAGTGCCCAGGGAATTAGCACTGTGTCACATTCAAAAGAAACACAAATACTGAAGATATCTTGCAGGAGTTACATTGTATAATATTCATCAAGATGCATCAGGCAGAGATGCAATTAAAACCCTCCTCTGGGAAGCCTAGGCCTCCTGTGTCTCCCAAAGTTAAATGACCTCAAAGCAAGCCGTGCATCCCCTGCCTGCTCCCGCTTCCTCTCTCTCCTCATCTCCTGCTCCACGGCCACCTTCAGCCACACTGGCCTTGCTGTTTCTGAACACACCAGACACACATCCTCTTCAAGCACTTGGCAAGGGCTGTTCTCTCTCCTTGGAAGAGGGAACAGCCCTCTTCTACCAGATATTTGCCTCTCTCCCTCATCTCCAAGTTTTTGCTCAAATGTTGTCTTCTCTCTGAAGCCTACGCTGACCGCTCATTTTAAATTTGTAACCACCTTCCCTGAACTCCAGCCCTCCAGATCTCCCTTACCCACTCCACATTCTTTTCATAACACTTGTCATTACCCAAAATGCAATATAATTTATATTTTATTACATTTGTTTATTGTCTGTCCCCTTTCACTTTCACTCTGCCAGAACAGAGCGCTCTACTGTACACATACAGATGCTAAAATGGAAAAAGTCAGCTTTCCGCCTGTGTAAGGGAAAATCCGGATCTTCCCTGCAATGTATTTCTGCCCTGGGAGTCTCCTTCACTTCGTACACAAAGCTCTTCACTTCTGACACTTCTGGTCACCAAGTGTGTGGAGATTTTCCCCACACCAACAAGATCTTGGACAACTGCTGGTGTCCAAGAATTCAGCTCAGTTCTGGCACTATCTAACTGGAGAGCGTATCAATCCTACAAGTTAAGGGCTCAGTCCCAAAAGACTAACCCCACCTCACAGACACACACTCTTCAGATGCCAGTCAGAAAGCTCAGGTTATCACCTGTGCTTCTGACCAACTGGCTATAGACTGGAGATGCCAAAGGCCCCCGTCCTTGGGTTCAATTAACTTGCTAGATAGAGCAGCTCACAAAACTCCGGGAAACACGTTTTTTGCTAAAGGATATGATAAAGGATACAGGTGAACAGCCAGATGACGAGATACAGAGGGTGAGGTCTGGGAGGGTCCTGAGCACAGGAGCTTCTGTCCCCGTGGAGGTGGGGTGTGTCATCCTCCCAGTGTGGACAAATTCACCCGTCTGGAGCTCTCAGAAGCCCCTACCGGTGGGAATTTTATGGAAGATTCCTCATGAATGTGTGATCAATTATCAGTTCCATTTCCAGTCCTCTCCCCTCTCTGAAAGATGGGTGGGGGAACTAACAATTCAAAGCTTCTAATCATTGCTTGGTCTTTCTGGTGACCAGCCACCATCCAGGAGCCCACTCAGAGTCGGTTCATTAGAACAAAAGATGCTCCTAGTACTTATCAGTTAGGAATTTACAAGGATTTTAGGAGCCCTGTGTCAGGATTGGGGTCAAAGACAAATATTAGAACAAGAGATGCTCCTAGTATCCTTACCACTTAAGAAATTACAAGGGTTTCAGGAGCTCTGTGCCAGGAACCAGGGGCAGAGACCAATATATATCTTTTTCCTTTTATCTCACAGGTGCTATATACATGCCTGCCAAATCCCCAGAGTTGATAACGGTGCCTGGCACAGAGCAGAGGCCAAATATATTTTATTTGTCGAATAAATGAAAAACTACCCCCAGAACCTTTTTTACACATTGTCTCCCCCAAGTACTTCTCTTCTCAGCAGCTGTGTCTTTTTATCAAATCTTCAAATGCAAACACCAGACGTCTCCTCTCCTCACCCCACTCGGGCTGGCAAGTTGCAGAGCCTCAGGGAGCACTTCTTACATCACGTGCTGCAGAAGGTGAAGGGGTAGGAACACCATTCACTCAGACGGAATACAGTGTTGGGGGTGGACCCTGGAACATACGGGGCCTCCACACTGCCCCCTCCCGTTTCTGTGCACCTCGTCTCCTTGGCTCTTTTCTTAATTTTTTTTTATTTTTTATTTTTATTTTTTAACATCTTTATTGGAGTATAATTGCTTTACAATGGTGTGTTAGTTTCTGCTTTATAACAAAGTGAATCAGTTATACATATACATATGTTCCCATATCTCTTCCCTCTTACGTCTCCCTCCCTCCCGCCCTCCCTATCCCACTCCTCTAGGTGGTCACAAAGCACCAAGCTGATCTCCCTGTGCTATTCGTTGCTTCCCACTAGCTATCTATTTTACGTTTGGTAGTGTATATATGTCCATGCCACTCTCTCACTTTGTCACATCTTACCCTTCCCCCTCCCCATATCCTAAAGTCCATTCTCTAGTAGGTTTGTGTCTTTATTCCGGTCTTGCCACTAGGTTCTTCATGACCTTTTTTTTTTTTTTCCTTAGATTCCATATATATGTGTTAGCATACTGTATTTGTTTTTCTCTTTCTGACTTACTTCACTCTGTATGACAGACTCTAACTCCATCCACCTCACTACAAATAACTCAAAATAACTCCTCCTCCCTATCTCACCCTTTCTCGGATAGAAATTGAGATTGTGTTCGACTTCGTTCATTTTCTTCTCTACCGCCACCTGATCGACACAACCATAGCCGGGAGGTAACAGGCCAAGCTGACAAAGGTTGCTCCCTTCTTAGACTGTATTCGCGGGAGACCACCACAAATGCATTACCAAGAATTTCTTTTTCTTTCACCATCATCACACTGTGTTCATTGCTTTATCCATCCTCAGCCTTACCCCATTTATCATCATTTGCACACCAGAACAGGAAACATAAAGCCATGCCTGGCTGACCTCTGAGGAGGGGCTTGTATTCTGAAGAAACAAAAGCACTGGCAGAAACAGGACTATTTGGAAAGTGACTGGACATTTAAGTTGGAGCAATTCCTGGAAGGAAGATTCTGCTACCGGAGGTGCTTGGAGCAGATAGGCAGATTATAAAGTCTTCGTCACCACCATTTAAACTCCAGAATATTCCTGGGAGGGGAAGAATGTGAAGTGACCAGAAGAAGGTGGTAAGAATATGTATGTCCTGAGAAGAGCTCCAGATGGAGACCATCAGGCACTGGGGTTGGAAAGAAAAGGCAGAGAGGTGATCAAAGCACAAGTCAAAGTTCACCTGAGTCAAAGGAGTAATGATTTAAGACGGGTTGGGTGACTGAAGCCAAATAGCTAGTGGGTCTTATTTACAGTCACTAATTAATTGTCCAAACTGAGACACTTTTGAACTTCTCGCTCTCTATTTTTTTTTTTTTTGGCCATGCTGCGTGACATGCAGGATCTGTTCCCTGATCAGGGATCAAACCCGTGCCCCCCACAATAGAAGTGTGGAGTCTTAAACACTGGACCGCCAGGGACTTCCCTGAGACACTTTTGAAAATGAAAAGGGATGATTTTAATAATTATGCCAGGAAAACAGCCATGAAATAGGACTGTCCTGGACAAACCGAAATGATGGTCACACTGACCGTAAACAGGAGAGTGGCTGATGTAACGAAGAGACCTTGGGCAGTTCATAAGGACAGCAAGACTCTTCATCAGAATACTCTTCTTCCTCCCTCGTGCTCATAGTGACAGCTGTCGCTGTGTCTGCCCAGGCCTTCTGCTTTTGGAGAACTGCTCCAACTGCCTCTTCCTTCACTCAGTTGGGAAATTCCCGTGGGGCCGCCGGTCCCCAAACTCTGTCTCCTTAATCCATGTCTGCCCACTCAAAGGGCCCCATTCCCCTGACTTCAAGCATTGGGCAGAGAATTCTTCCCTGCAATTTATTTATTTATTTATTTATTTTTTTTATTTATTTATTTATTTATTTATTTATTTATTTATTTATTTATAAGATTTAAGTGGAGGAAAAAAGCACCTTTCCTTTTTGGATCACAAAGTTTGAAGAACACAGATTGGGAGTTGTCAACAGCCATCGTACTCACAACAGAGGGAAAGACTGTCTGCATGGTAAGAGAATGAAACCAACATGCAGAGAAAAACCAGAGAGCAGGAGACTTCATTTGCTATTAATGTGCCTGAAACAAGTGACATCTGCGTGCTTCCATCCTCCCAGGTAAGCAAGCCAGTACAGTCACCTTAAGCTAATTTGAGTTGAGTTGCAGTGCCTTGAAACCACTTCTCTCTTGACACATCTACCAGTGGATTTTGCAGATTTACCTAATTTAGAATCTGTAATGTATGGCTGTCTGCAATGTTGCTTCTGAGTTGAGTTATTAGTTAATAATACATTGACAGTATTATTAATTAATACACTGAGAGTATTCATGGCTTACAGAGCCCTTTCATCCTCACAGCCACTGCTGATGTGAATAAACAGAAGCTCTGGGGTGAGATTCAGATCCCCATTTCACAGGTAAAGGAACGAAAACTCAGAACTTCAAGGTCACAACAGAGCCAAAATTCAAACACAGTTCTCCAGGTCTTGGTCATGCACTCCTTCCTTCACACCACAGCGCATCACAGGGAGCATTTAGATGGTAGAAAGTGGAAATGAACTGTCTTGGATGACCAGAAGTTCCAACATGTGGGATGGGAGTACTACCAACCTGTTCTGTCAGCGGTGGGGGGGATTAAATATGTCACAGATAGGAGTTTGGTTGCCATGTATTACCGTGGTCATCTAACCAACTTCTTAATTTAGCGGAAGGTCCCAGTCTGGTTTAAAGATATTTTAAATCATGAATAAGTCATTCTAAAAGGAAAAGTTATGTTTTCCAAATAACCAAAACAAATGGTAACTCTGTGAGCTACTTAAGGAAATAAGACTGAAATAAAAATTGGACAATTCCGGGCTTCCCTGGTGGCGCAGTGGTTGAGAATCTGCCTGCCAATGCGGGGGCCATGGGTTCGAGCCCTGGTCCAGGAGGATCCCACATGCCGCGGAGCAACTGGGCCCGTGTGCCTCAACTACCGAGCCTGCGCTCTAGAGCCCGCGAGCCACAACTACTGAGCCCGCGTGCCACAACTACTGAAACCTGTGCACCTGGAGCCCGTGCTCCGCAACAAGAGAAGCCACCACAATGAGAGGCCAGCGCACCACAGTGAAGAGTGGCCCCCGCTCGCCGCAACTGGAGAAAGCCTGCATGCAGCAACGGAGACCCAACGCAGCCAAAAATAAATAAATAAAATAAATAAATTAAATAAAAAAAATTGAGACAATTCCAAAATAGGCGTAATAATAATAATAATAATAATAATAATGGCTACAATAATGGCTCCAAGCACTGTGCCAGGTACTTTGTTAT
Organism: Balaenoptera physalus; assembly: GCF_965194825.1. Classification (NCBI taxonomy): domain Eukaryota; kingdom Metazoa; phylum Chordata; class Mammalia; order Artiodactyla; family Balaenopteridae; genus Balaenoptera; species Balaenoptera physalus. The sequence continues at coordinate 86,786,354 of NC_138894.1, read as the reverse complement.
ACCTTTTCACTGCAAGGAAAGGGTTAATATCTGTACAAATGAGGAAACTCAGGCTCTGAGTCATTGTCACCCAAACAAGGTTACACACAGGTAATAGTGGATCCAGAATCGAAACACTGTTTTGTCTAATGTTCAAATTATTAATAGAGAAGGTATTGTGATATATCCCTTTTTTTTTGCGTACCTTTTTATATTATTTTTATAAAATTGTACAATTTAAATGCATGAAATTTATTGTATATCTATTATTTTTTTAACATCTTTATTAGAGTATAATTGCTTTACAATAGTGTGTTAGTTTCTGCTTTATAACAAAGTGAATCAGCTATACATATACATATATCCCCATATCTCCTCCCTCTTGCATCTCCCTCCCACCCTCCCTATCCCACCCCTCTAGGTGATCACAAAGCAACGGAGCTGATCTCCCTGTGCTATGCAGCTGCTTCCCACTAGCTATCTATTTTACATTTGTTAGTGTATATATGTCCATGCCACTCTCTCACTTCGTCCCAGCTTACCTTTCCCCCTCCCCGTGTCCTCAAGTCCATTCTCTACGTCTGTGTCTTTATTCCTTTCCTGCCCCTTAATGCGTACCTTTTTAAATGGGATATATCCCTTTTAAAGAGAAGTAACTGATGTCTGTATAAGCCTCTGATGAGGGTAAGGAAAAAAAAGACAGAAAATTTCCCCATTTCTTCCTATCCTCACAGCGTATTGAGTATGCCTCAACCGAACTAAAATATAATTCTCCTCCACTTTGCTGATGGCCATAGACATTTCTACCTTAGAACCAGACAAAAATTACTTATCAACATCTCACATAAAAGAATCATTTTTATCCTCTTAATTCTTCCAAGTAGAGCTATCATTAAGTGATAGGTTCAGTAGGAGCTTAGCAGGTTAACTCCCATCAGCTAAAAAGCCCATGAAGCCAGACGCCATTAATGATTCTGCATTTAACCCTTTACACTTCTGCCTATTAGAGACTTCTGAGATTAGTTCATCATATGAAGTTGCTTCCATTTAAATTTGAAATTGCATAGCAAAATTGAATTTGGACATTTAAATGCTGCCTGTTATAGATGTCATACATCTGTACTTGATTGAATGGTAAACTATGTATTGAATGGTAGCTCTTTATGAAGAGAATGAATTTTCATCATAATAAGAAAATACTTTGCAGAGCAACCCAAGACATTCTATTTCCTCCAGAAAGCCTGAAGAATCCCAGTCAATGAGAATGAATTTTCATCATAATAAGAAAATACTTTGCAGAGCAACCCAAGACATTCTATTTCCTCCAGAAAGCCTGAAGAATCCCAGTCAATCCTTCTATAAATATTCTAAGACTGCCATAATATCTCTTGGCAGGCAAATAGACGTCATAAAGTTCAAGAATGGTATTAGCTAAGAAGAAACCGCCAGCCCCTTGCTTAAAGTTCATTTACTCTAATTCAGTGCCCAATTCACACAGGCCCCTTTCCCCCATTTTCCTCACTCACAAATCACATGGAACAGCAAACTGGGGAATAGCCTCACCAGAGGCATATGCAGTGACAAATGCAAAAATGAGCAGCAAGTGTAAGAAGTGAGCAAAAATATTAGTAAAAAAAAAAGGTAAATTAATCAACCATTGACTTATTACTAAGAATAGCTCTTTTGTCTGGTTTAAAAACAAAGGTAAATGATCTGTAATGTGCTTGGAAGCATCAAAAAGTAAGATGAATTAATGGATAGATCGGATGAATAAATGGAAAGAGACGTCATAAAACAAGTGTGGAAAAATACGAATGATAGAATCTCAGTGGTGGGTACATGAGTGTCCACTGTAAAATTCTTTCAAATTTGCTATATGTGAAAACTTTCATAATAAAATTTTAGGAAAAAATATAAATCTATAATTTTCGATAGCACGATCAAGGGATATGGGAGAGAGAGTCCAATAAATAGTGTGATAAAGTCCTTTCTGATTTGGGAGCGGGACGGAGATTCTAAATAACTGCAAATTTTGATAGAAAAATATACTGTTAATTACATATTTTCTTTGAAAGAAAGAAACACAAACACATAGCTTCCAAACCATAGAATAGAATTTTAAAAATAAAGAAAACTATCCATTTGAGACAGGAAAGGACAGAGCAAATAAGCAAACATGAACGAGGATAAAGAGAAAATTCTCCCATTGGAATAAGATGGTACAATAATCATTAAGCTGACACAAAACCACACACTCACATACACATCCCAACGCACTTCACACACACACACAATACTCTCTTCCAACCTCGCCTTGTCTCATAAAGAGTAATTTCAGACGTTTGGAATATAATTTCTTCCCTGCTCCTTTAATCGGTCATTACCTCTTCAAATGTTGCCTGGACACCATTCTCTTTAGACGTATGTTGCACTTTACATTTTTGTGGGCGTTTGTGTTGTGTATTCAGTATCATTTCTTCATCTCTCTCAGTTCGCTCGTTCACTTCTCTGTTTAGTCTATATTTAATCTTTCCACCAAGGTTTTCATAATCAATTATATATCTTATTTCTAGAAGTTCTTTTTAAAATTCAAGTAGGCTGGTCATTTTGTTAGTTGATTATTTCTTACTTATGTTTCAATTCCTACTTTTAGAAATACATCAAACATAATTCATATTCTCTACCTGATATTTCTAACACCTGAAGCCTTTAAGGATTTTCTTTTCCTGCTGAATCTTGCTCATGGTGGCTTATTTCCTTATGTTGTGTGTGTGTGTGTGTGTGTGTGTGTGTGTATGTGTGTGTGTGAGAGAGAGAGAGGGAGAGAGAGAGATTGTTCACTCATGTGCTTTGGAATACAATCTGTGAGCATTTTTTGAGGCCTGGGTTAGAGGGTGCCTTCTCCCTGGGAAGACTTGCCTTCACTTTTGCAAAAGCACCTGCGAGACTTGGGTCCAGTTTAAGAATCTATATTCCAGACATTACAAATAATGTGAATTTAGCCCCCAGACTTACAAGAGGGTCGGGCTGTGGTCACAAATTCTCAAAAGAGACCTTTATATCCACTTGTATTCCAGGCTGGGCAGACAAGTTTACCTGCTGTCGGACTGCGTTTTATGAGATGCATTTTTAATTGTGTAGCTCTTCATGGGTCCTACTTTTATGCAAGGGGATCAGTGATCCAACTTCCCTCCTTTCACAGGCCCAAGGCTTCAATCCCTGCCCCCTATCCCATCCCACCCACCTCTATGTCAGCCCTGAAATCAGAGCTCCATCCCTAATGCGTCCCTAAAGCACCCGGCGACTTCACTGCTTGCTTCTTCCATGTATTCTCCTGCCTATTGCCAGGACTCTGGGTTTCCTTTACTTTCTGACAAACTCATCCATTCATTTTAAAAGTTAAGTATTTGTTTTTATATTTTAGCAAGCACTCTTGGTGTTTAGCAAGCACTCTTGGTGTTTGTTCGTTTGCCTGAAATAAAACACTCTGAACCTCACAGAGGGAAACACAAAGGGGAAGGCATTCTCCCCAGCTTTGCCAAAAACAACTACGCAGCTCACAGGCACACAGACCACAGACAGCAGATCAACAATGGCTCTAGGGGGAGGTGACTGGCAGTATCCAAAAGGAATGGACTCATTTGCCCACATGTTTAAGATGCCTCTGGGTCTCCCTGGAAGTATTTGGTAGGGGATCTTACAAATGACGAAGGGTTCCGTGTCACCCACCAGGAATAAAACCAGTGAAATTACAGCGTTCCATGTTCCAATGATGATTACCATTCATGTCCACAGACTGTGGACACCTAGGGAGTCTCAGATAACACCGATAATTCAAAAATTCAAAAGGCAACTATGATACCAAAATGCTGTAATTCTTTGAGGACAGGAACAATGGCTTTTTAATCCAGCTGCAAACCCAGCTTGCAGGAAGGCTCTGAATACATTTTTATTGACTGCATGAATTACTCATGGTTATGTTGTAACTGTTACAGATTAACCCTTTTTGCTTAAAAGAGAGATTGTAACTTTAAGAAATCATTTCTTTTCTCCAGCAAATAATACAGGCTCAAGGAAAATCTCTCTCAATAAATAAACCGCTCATGAGCTATGATTTTTTCTTTTTTTCTTTTACTACGGTTGTAGCGAAATTATGGTCAAGTCCTTCAGTTTCTCCTCGAGTTGCCTGCGATGGAAACCTACAATGGAAATATTAACCGAGAGAACAAGGATTCAATGACGCTGATGAGGAATCAATCATGAGTTTTGATGGGGCAAAGTCCCCTCCTGAGTCTATGCTGAGCCTGGGAGTGGTTCCTCTTGCATCTGAGTCCAGACTTTAAGAAGGTCTAGCAGCTTCCCTCTCCTCCCTCTTGGATTCCTGAGCTGCCATGAAGGCCAGGCCACCCTACTACAGAGAGAGGCCCAGAGGAGAAGCCCCAGAGAAGACAGCAAGCGACAGAGGGGCCACATGGAGGAGCATAGAAGCTCCACGTCCCCCTCCGGCAGCAGCCCAGCCTCCTGAAAGCCCTCTGAGGCTGCAATCCTGCGACTCTGTGTTCAAAACATGAGTCATCTTCTCTTGACATTTTTTTTCTTTGGATGTTAATATCATGTTTATGCCTCAACATAAAGAGGCTGAAACAGACAACTGTAGACAAAGAATGTCACCTGCCGTATCAGTAAACAAAGGATGTTGCGGCCATCAAGCCATCAGCCACTGCAGCTGCCTCTGACTGTGCACCCTGAGAAGATTCAGGATGGAAAACAACAGGACACTGGTCCTACATAGTTAAGGTGCAGATCAAAGGAATGATTTCAGTGAGCCCAGACTCTTGCATCTTCCCATATACAGAAAAGCACTAAATTCATTAACTTGAGACATTTGTTTTTTCTTAATTAACAGTAATTTTTGATGTTCTGACTACCTGGTTTTCATTGCAAAAACTCCTATGTATCCTGGATTCTCCCTTATCTCTTCAGAGCCATCCCTCAGAGCAATCTGAGAGGCTGTCTCCTGGGCTTAAGTCCTCAGCAAGTCTGCCGAATAAAACATAATACTCAACTTTTTGTTTGTGCTTTTTTTTTTTCAGTCGACAGAGCATATGTGCTATGCCCAGATCACCACTTGTTTGGAGAAAACTTTATAGCAAGCATATTCATACTGTATCGTTTAAACCAGGGATCCTCAAACTTTACTGTAGATAAGAAGTAATGGAAGCCAGGCCCGAGGGCTTGATCATCCTTGAACTCTGACCCATGGGCAAGTCTCTCTTTGTCTAGAACTGGATGTTGGACGGTGAGATTAATCGAGGTACACATCTGGACACCACTGTCACTGCAGACTTCCAGGTCTGTGGGGTTAATACCCATGGCAAAGAGGTGAGGCTTCTCTCTTTCTCCTGATCAAAACCATTCCCTTTATCCATCGTAATTCCTTCTTCTTTCTCTGAAGCTGGGCTTAATTTGGGGGCATCCCCATCTTTCCACGTTCTCCTCTTTACTGGCTACACACCCTCAGCCTGTAACCACCCGGGTTTCTTCTACGATTAGGATTAAAACATAAAGCCGTTTCTTCACTCCACATCCATTCCTAATTGTCACCCAACTTCACTTCATCCCAACCTCTCACAATAGCGGTCTATGCTCATAGCAAGTACTCACTTCCCATGTAGCCCCTAACCTACTGCAAATTGGCTTCTAATTCCACCCTCTTCTAAACTGTCCAAACATTCACAGGGGACCAGAATATGCCACCCCAAAGTATGCCACTTTGGCATAAGGATTATTTTGAGCTGAAGGCAATTGAGGAGAAGCAGATACAAGAGAAGCTCCCTGCCCTCCCCTATTTGCCCAACAGCAGGACACACATTTTCAAAAGGGACCCCTTCTCCTCTCTACTAGGAAGAACAGAAGTTAATAACCAGAGACAGCTCTAGACCCTTATCAGCCCGGAGACAGCACCAGAGGGATCTACACAACAAACTTTGCTGACTAGCCCTTACCTTCCATTAGTTCTCCCACGTATTTACCTTCCTACAATTCACACCCCTAGAAATTTAAAGTCCTTTTTCTTTCTTGTCACTATTCTAAAAATGTATTGCTCTTTGGTTAAGATGCTATATAAACCCACGTTCTAACCATCCCTTTGAGTTTTCTCTGAGTTCTCTCACTTGTGTGTGGGATGCACGTGTTAATAAATGTTGTTGCTTTTCTGTTGTTAATTTGCCTTTTGTCAGTCTTATTGACAGAGCCCCAGCCAATGAACCTCAGATGGGTAGAGGGAACAGATACTTTTCCTCCCCTACACATTTAACACTAAGAATTGTGTAAACTCCTGGAAGGTCTATTCTCTTAATACAATAGAGTGTGTTTCTGTGATAACGCACTCTTTGAATTGTCTTCATACTTCTCTGACTTCGTATCTCCTTCAGAGTTTTCTCCCAGTTCTCTGCACTGCTCTGGCCCCTCTCGTGCTGGGGTTCTCTAGAGCCTTGTTACTACAGGAATGGTGCTCAGACCAGCACCTTTGGCATCCCTGGGAGCTTGTTAGAGATGCAGAATCTCAAGCCCCGCCCCAGACCAGCTGCATCAGAGTCTGTAGTTTAACAGAATCCCCAGGTGATTTCTATGTACTGTAGAGGGGAGAAGCGCCCCTCTAGGGCTCACTCCTAGCTCCCTGCTCCACTTTCTGGGGGAGCTCATCAATTCCCAGGCTCACTACCTATTTCCTGATGATTCTCAAATCTGTGTCTCTACCTCCAGGCTTCAGACTCATATAACCACGTACTTGCTGGCTCCTCCGGTAGAAGTCCTTCCTTCCAACTCCATTCAGCATATCCACCACCTGCCAACCTGCTGCCCCCTCCTTTCATCTTTTTTCTCAATTGATGCCAACGCCATCACCCAGTTATCCATACTAGAAACTTGGGAGTTGTACTAAGGCCTTTTTTCCTCTCTCGTCTACTCCAGTTCCACTCTTCCCTCCTCCCCCCACTCCAATCAAATCCAAAGAGCCATCAAACCGGGACATTTAATGATATTTCTCTTACCTGTCATGTCCAGTCGGACATTCTTTGTCCTAGTTCAAGTTTCAGTTATATCTTATGTGTATGGCTGAAAGCCTGTTATGGGGCCTACACAAATCTATGCTTCACAAAATCACCAGAAAGAGTTACATAAAATAAAAATCTGGTCACATCACTGTCTTGCTTAAAATCTGCTTTACCCACAACAGAGGTTCTCAGACTGTAGTCCCCCGATCAGCAGCATAGCGTCGCCTGGAAACTTGTGAGAAAAGCAAACGATAGGTTTAACCCCAGACCTACTGAATCAGAAACTCTGGGGAGGAGGGCCTCACATCTTCATTTTGACAAGTCCTCCAGGTGAGGGCACACTGAGGTTGAAAGCCACACATCTACCAGATGAAACCAATCTGCTTAATCTGACATACACAGTCCTCCCTGATCTAGTCCAGGTCCGGACACTTTCGCCTTATTTCTATCCATTTTATGACTTGAACTTGACATCTGAAAAATGGAGAAATATTTGATATTTCCAGGTGTAGAAGCCCATCCCCAAAATTGTCCTCCAATGATCCCAGCCTCCTTGCATTCATGCCTTGTGTATTTCCCTCCACGTGGAATAGGGTTGGTCTCTAATCAGTGGGATATTGTGATAATGAAGGCATGAGGCCCAAGGGCAAGGGGATATGAAATGGGTAGTGGAAGAAGGTAATTACAAATACCAGCTACCACCACATGACCAGTTTCAGAAATGTGGACTACAATTGTCATGAGTATTTCTTCCTTATTTTGTTATGAACGTGTGATTCAGATCCATACACATATGTATATATTTGCACACACACGACAAATAGCTTCATTTCCTGCCCTTTTTAAAATCCCTTTATCGTGCAACATAAGATGTATTTATTTTATGTCATAGTATTTAAGTACTGATAACCTTACATCATGGTATTCAAGTTACAAGATATTAACAAGAGTAAACAGCATGCAAGGATGTTGCATCCTCCTCTGGAGAAAGGGTTAGTGAGTTTTCAGTTGTACACAGGATAGTTGTATCATGTTAGGTAGAAGTATGACCTCGTTATTATCTTTATTTTGAGATTAAGGGTGGTTGAAGGAGATGCCAAGTTGACAAGGGGTGGACTTGTGATGGTTAATTTTATGTGTTAACTTGTCTGGGTAAAGTTGGGCCTCATGCAATCAGTTGAAGGCCTTGATAGAACAAAAGGCTGACCTCCACCAAGCAAGAGGAAACTGCCAGCAGACAGCCTTTGGATTTGAACTGCATTATCAGCAACTCCTGGTTCTCCAGTCTGACAGCCCACCCTGTAGATTTTGACCTTGTCAACCTGCATAATGGCATGAGCCAATTTCTTAAATCTCTTTCTCTACATATACACATCCTATTGGTTTTGTTTCTCTGGAGAACTCTAATATATGGCCACACCAATTTATACCCTGTCCCACGTGCTTTTCTTACAACGAAATGTTGACATTCCCCCTTTAAATGGTGGAATCTATGATCCCCTTTAACCTAGCAGACCTTTGTAACTGCCTCAATTAGTAGAAAGAGGAGGAAGTGACACTACTTGACCTCTGAAACTTGGTCATTAAAGACCACAGGGTCCTTGGGATGCTGCTTTTGGAATACAACCACCATGTTGTGAGAAAGCCCAGGCCACATGGAGAGGCCCCAGCTGGCCAGCAGCCCCAGCTAGGGTTTCTACGTCACGAGCATCAGTGTGTCACGTGAGTGAAGGAACCTTCAAATGATTCTAACCTCTAGCCTTCAAGTCTTTCAGCTGGGGTGCTAGCTACTGAGGAACGGAGATAAGCCCTTCCTGCTGTGCCCTGTACAGGGTCCTCACTCCCAGAATCTACGAGCATAATAAATGAAGCTTTTATGCCACTACATTTTGGGGTAGTTTTTTATGCAGTCGTAGTAACTGGAACATCACTATTCAGAGAGGCACTTGAAGCAGCCTTTACGAATTCCCAGTCTTGCTATTGTAACATCAGGGGAAACTATAGGACCAGGCAGAATAAATTTCCACCATATTCAGGATTATTTTCTCCAGGCATTTTGAAGAATTCTTTTTTTTTTATGTTGATATCTTTTATTAATTTATTCAGTAAATATTTACAGAATCCCTCTTTGTACTAGGTGCTGCATTAGGGGATTAGGAGATCACAGCGTTTGCTTTCATGTTGCTTATGAGCTATATCTGAAAGGATTTAAGAAGACATATGAGTGACTATAACACAAAACATGGCAATTTGGGATCACAATATAACAGAGACCATACAAAGATTGAAGGAAAATGGATGGTATTGATTTCCTAAAGGAAACTGCTTTCTACCAACTGTGAATTTCTTTCTAAGGGTTCTGAGCACATAGAAGGGATTGGGGAGAGCAAATGTGTCGCATATGCTCTGTGCATGTTTTCTTTTTAATCTAGGCTAAATAAACTCAAATTGAAATTTTTCCTATAGGTCTTTGTATAAGAGAACCTGAAAATCAAAGAGGATATTCTTTTCAAATGTAGTTTTGTAAAATACAAAAAATTGGAGCAAATAATTTTTCTGATGGCCCTCTTTTTTCTGTTATGACTTCACAAAAGGATACAGAGCTGCAACAAAAGGAACTCAAAGTATATGCCTCAGAGCAATTAAATAGCCTGTTAGATAATCTCTCTCAAATATGAGCTATTTTCAATATACTTTGGATGCTGTCCTATCTATCTATAATCTATCGATCATTTAGCTATATGACTGATGTACCTGGAATAAGAACAGCAAAGCTGTCATTAACTGTGAAGATTTGGAGAATGGACTTTGCCCGGAATGTCTCCTACCCATCAACATGGACTTTGCCCACTGGAGTAACATATATATAGAACCTATATTTGTCTCGGAAAAAAGATCTTTGGATTTTCCCTGGCAATTGCATAATTGTTATTTGAACTTCCTAATTCTATTATGAAGGCAACTGAAAAAAATATGTCAGGCTTATGATAATGACTGATTGTTTCAGCTATTAAGAACAAACAAACAGAAACACAAAACCAGAACTCCAAACCAAAGTCTTCCATTTGGCCCTGTGGAACATTGAATTCCACAGGAAGATGGATTTATCTTCTCCCTGGGTCTGTCAATATGAATAAATCATTTTGAAGAATTCTTGACCATCCTTTATATCAACCCCCTCCTTCTTTAAATATAGCAGGTGGTCTTGTTTCAGTCTGCTTCAGATAAAATTCACAGACCTTGGGGATTTCGCTGGTGATCCAGTGGCTAGGACTCCTCATTCTCACTGCCGAGGGCCCAGGTTCGATCCCTGGTCGGGGAACTAAAATCTGACAAGTCGCGTGCTGTGCCAAAAAAAGTAAAAAAAAAAAAAAAATCACAGACCTCGTTAACAAGTGGTCAGTTTCACAGATAGGAAGGAAGTGCAGTAAAACAAGGACCCGGGGAGAGGGGCTGAGAAAGCAAGCCTGCACCCTGGGTGCAGGTGCAAAATGTGTCTCTTTTGTAGGTAATGGAACTCAAGGGTCCCAGCAGATTCTGGGCAGCTGGATTCAGGACATCTGTCTGGTGCAGAGTCTGTTCTTAAACACCTACAACCTCCAGGCCATGTTCTCCTGCTCAGACTCCAAGTGTGGAGCCATTTCCCCACGAGCCATCGGCGTCGCTGGCAGGAGCTGATGAGCACGGGAGATGGCGGGCAGGGGGGTCGGAGTGACGTTCACGCCTGCCGGCCAGTCAGCACCCAGCCATAAATCATGTCCCCGCCTGGCTTGCTTATAACGAGACCGACACAGTTAGTAAGATCTCTTTTTCTGTTTTACAGTCCCTCTGAAACTCATCCGAGTTGTGCTTTGTCTTCTGCTTCCCATATATCTGGAGTGATGGACTTTATGGCCACTTCTTCAGGGGATAGAGAATTATAGATCTCTGGATTTATGTCCATTTGCTGGGCTCTCTCTGGTCCCTGTACCATAAGGTGAACACTTGGGCAGCGAGAATGATGTTGCATTCTAATAGATCTAGACCCGTTTCTGACAGCTTATTTTGACAAAAGCATAAAATTCAATGATTGTTGCTCAGCTCAGAAGCTGTAGGAAATTCAGAGGGAAAAAAGGGGATGTTTAAACAGGAGCCTTCACTGTCTCCAAACTGCTTTCTGAGTCAGGTAAACTGTGAAAAACAGGGTAGACTAAGCCAACAAATTAATGACAACAATGGCTGGTCCGGAAGGAACATGATTTACCCCAGAGGATGAACAGGCTTTTTCCTGTTGTTGAGGGATTGCCACCTGCTACTTGAACAAATAAGGGGTCTGTTAGGGGAGCGGGGGGAGGGTGTGGAAGGCAACCTCTAAGCTGGTCCCTAAATTATCCTCATCCACTGGTCCTCATGCCTTTGTGTGTGTCTCATGCCTGTGAACAGCGCTCTGTGACCAATGAGATATGGCAGAAGTGGCAGTGTGACTTTGATGGCTAGGCTGTAAAAGATATCACTGGCTCTGCTTGGTTTACTAGGATCGCTGGTTTCGGTGGCAGAGGGGGGGTGGTATAGGGGGTGCCAGCAACCATCTCATGAGAACGTTCAAGCTGCCCTGGAAGAGGTCCAAGTGGAGGACAGAGGCCTCCTGCTAATTACCACGCAGTCATAAGAGCCAGTGACCTTTACAAGCTGATCTTTCCCCACTCCCACCCCGCCCCTGCCCCTAGACTTCAGATGATTGCAAACCTGGCTAGCAGCTTGACTACAGCAGCAAGAATGGCTCTGAGTGGACATGCCCAGCCAAGCTGCTCCTGAATTCCTGCTCCACAGAAGTGTGAGTGATAATAAATCTAGAGTCACAGTTCTGGCTGGTATGGTGTTCCTTGGTGCCAGGGACTCAAGTTACTTCTCTCTTATTGTTCTGCCATCCTCAGTACATGGCTTTCTTCTCATGGTCCAATATAGCTGCTCAAACCCCAGCCATTGCATCCCTATTCCAACAAGAGGAAGAAGCAAGAGCAAGAAGGATGCACCAACTCCATTAAGGGCACTTCTGTTTATATGCCACTGGCCAGAACACAGGCATACGGCCCCGCTACCAGGGGGTTAAGAAGTGGAGCCTTTATTCTGGGAAGCCATACATCTGGCTTAAAGTCAGAAATTTAAGGAAAAAGAGAAATAAACATTGGGGCAAACTAGCAGTATCTGTTAGCTGGGGATTGGCATTAAGCAGGATTTGCTGCAAGTTGCTAGCTTAGCTGAATCTGAATAATAATTAGGAGTTTGCCAAGAAGAGAGGCGTGGTATACTACAGATGGCAGCACACTCTTTGCCATTCCTTGCATCAAGAGGTAGAGCCTATTTCCGCTCCTCATGACTCTGGGCTGTGCTGATCATGTGACTTGTATTGACCAATAGAATCTGGCAGAAGTGACACTGGGCTACTTCCACAGCTGACTTGAGATATGCAGCCTCGGCTTTCTACTTTGGGGCCCTATCCTCTTGAAACCCAGCTACCATGTAGGAAGTCTGTCTTCCCTGGGATTAATCCTGCTGTGAGAAGGTCCAAGGTGGCCATGTGGAGAGAGCAAGACTGTGTCCGGGAGCCCTACGGCACCACCCATGGGAGTGAAGTCTTTTCAGACCTCCCAGTCCAGCCCACCAGCTGAATGCAGCCGAGTGAATGACCCCAGGCCATGCCGTGTGGAACAGAAGCAGCCAGGTAAGCCCTGCCCACATTCCAGGCTCACAGAATCATGACCAATAAATCGGTCGTTGTATTCAGTTGGGGGTATTACTCAGCAATAGGTAAGTGAAACTAACAGGGGAAGGCTATTCTGGGGAGAGGAAACAGCATTGGAAATACACAGCGGTGAGAGGCAACCTGCCGTACGCGAGGAATTCTAATATTCTTTTTTTTATTTGGCCGTGCTGCACAGCAGCCCCAACCAGGGACCGAACACGTGCCCCCTGCAGTGGAAGCACGGAGTCCTAACCGCTCGTCTGCCAGGGAATCCCCAAGGAATTCTATATAGTTTGACATGCTGGAGGGTAAAATGACCCCAAGGGTACATGCTGGCAGGAAGCAGGAGGCTGGACTTGGAGGGTCTGGTGTGTGCCATCCTGAGGAAGATGGAATCAGGAGTCTTACCCACCAAGAGCCGTGTCAAAGTGGAGAGGGTGTCCTGATGGAAGGTTGGCCACGTCCGCTCACAGCAAGATTCAAGATCCAGAGCAGGTGATGCCAAGTCCTCTGTTCTCCTAAGACATAGATCTGAGGGCAAACTTCCTGGGGAACCTTTAAGGAGGGAGGAGTTGCAGTTACCTGTGTGGCATGGTGAGTGGGTTTGTATTATGTATTGTGAGGAAGGATTTGGGGGGGAGCTATGTAATGAAGATATTGCATTTTCTAATTGACTTCTTTTACATTAAAACAACTCTCTCTTGCTGCTTCCCTCTTGGTGGTGGCTGGATCCTTAGGAGCTAGGAACGAGGGCCCAGAAGGAGCCAGGACAGGGACTGGGGAGTGTGGTTGGGGGCCAGTGAAAAGACAAAGTAAACAACCTGATTTGAATTATATTCCCTAGGCTGGGTTCAGGCTCACGTCCTCCATTACGTATGGCACATTTCATCTTCATCTTTGGTTGTGAGGAAATGACCATATATTCAAGGGCTGTTTTTTTTTAAATTCAAGTGATTTTTTTTTTTTTTTTGGCCATGCCACTCGGCATGTGGGATCTTAGTTCCCTGCCCAGGGATCGAATCTGTGCCTCCTGCAGTGGCAGCATGGAGTCCTAACCACTGGACCGCCAGAGAATTCCTCAAGGGTTGTTTTTGATGGTGCCTTCATGACTCAAGCCAAAGTCGCCTCCATCTTGGAGCCTCGATAGGTTTCTTATTGCTCTATTCTAGAACATTTGAAAAAATTTTCTGAGTGATTCATTACACAAAATCTATACTGATGAATCTCTCATCTCCTTTCTTTTCTGTACCTGTTAGGTATGTGTTGGGTGGCAAGCCAGAGAGAATTAACAGTGGCTCAACTACGTAACGCATTCTCCAGCCACAAGAGGTCTTGAGGCAGACAGACCTGGGCTGGTAGCTCACCACCATCATCAAGGATCCAAGCTCCTCCTATTTTCTGCTTCAATAGCTTTAGCATGAAGCTCTCATCTTCAAGGCTCATCACTGCCTTTCCAGGTACCATGTCCATATTGCAGAGCACGAAGAGTATCTGCCAGTCAGATTTCTTTTTCTTTTTCTTTCTTTAAGGAAATCCTCTCTATACTCTCAAGGGCCTGGGTATCTCAAGGACCTGTTTCGTAGGCCTGACTTTGTAGCTGCAAATCCATCTGGTCTGCAGTGGCCTATAGTACAGCTTACTTGAAAATTCAATACATGACACAATCTCTCTGGGTGTATGGATAATACAGCAAAATTCCACCATATGTGATTGGCTATGGGTCCAAAAGGTCCAATTACCCAACCCAATAAGATGCTGGGTTATTGTGAGGTTATAGAAATAAATGTCCAGGGAAAAGTCCCAGCTGGGAGTTTTACGTCCCTTTCAACCTTTACCGGGATCAACTGCAGTTTGGCGCCACCTAGTGGTGGTTGTCTTCCTACCTAATGATTTATGTAGGTGGGTTTCTGGAGCCAGGCAAGGATTCCAGGACTGTCTCCCTGATAGTATGTGCCCATTTAATCAGCCTGTTTTGGGCAGAGTGGACCAGCAGGATACTGGACTGGGGACACCCATCATTTATCTCTTGGTTGGATGAAGGGGTTGCCTGCCACTTCTTTGCCTGGCCTTGTCCTACCTGCCAAAGAGGGGAGCCAATCACATTATATCCCAATTCACATTATTGAAGGTATTATTATATCTCTCTCGTATTATATTTACTAAATAAGCTAAACTTGACAGGGAATGAGCAGAAAACATTATCTGTTACCTTGAAACCCTCTCTAGAGACTATTTTTTCCTCTGACCTAGATGGAATCTCCAGCATCTTCCAGAGTTTTTCTGGTCACTCCCAGATAACGAAATGTTGCCTGGCTATTTTCATCACAATTATAGTCTCATTTCTGTAATTAAACTATTGGGTCCAGTGTCATGATCATAACTCACAACTTTAGCCAAAATGACAGCTTCCTCCCTCCCCAGTTTATCAATGTGGTGAAGGATGCAGTCAATCTCTTTCCTGCTCTCCCCTCTACCATTAGCTGTTGTTTCTGACCCTTGGGGAGCGGTAAAATCTGGGCAGGGTGGAGACCCACCTTTATTTGGCTGGTGCCTTTGTGATCTGAATCTGGCGCTCTCTGGCTCAATAATGCCCAAGGTCGATTTTTTTTTTAGCTCAGGGGTACTTTTTGTTGGTTTCTTGGAGATTCTTCTGCTGGTATCCTGCAAACGCAACTTCCACGAAGCAGGTGATTTCTGTCCTCTGGTTAAAAGGTATGAATAAAACAGGGTCCTTTGGGGGTCTGTCTGCTGTATCATTTAGCTTCTACAGGCAGCTTTCTTGGGCACATTCCCCCCCCCCTTTTTTTTTTGGCTGCATGGCATGTGGGATCTCAGTTCCCCGACCAGGGGTTGAAACTGCGCCCCCTGCATTGGAAGTGTGGAGTCTTAACCGCTGGACCACCAGGGAAGTCCTGGGCACGTTCCCTTTGAAGAGAGCTTCAAGTCCACTCTCCACAGGTCCAGTTAGCCCTGGGTGGAAAAAGTCACACATGTTTCCCCACAGTTGTTGGAAAAGTGGTCTGCTCCTACAGCCGCCTTCTCTTGCCTCTGGCTCTTTTCCTGCCCTGCTGCCTTGGAGCCTTCTAGTCACAGCTTCTCATAGCATGCCTTCTGCTTCCCAAACTGCTGAGATCAAAAGTCCTCCGAGTAGTCCCCTGGAAAATGCTTTGTCCCTTGACAGAGGAAAAATACGGCGTACGTGGCATCTATTCAGAACTGCTACATTGCCTAACTCTCAGGGGGTATCACATATAAATTTATACAAAATATAATGAGACTATAGAATATCATGTGAATGGTGCCCCCTGGAGGTGCGAAGCTGCAGGCAGGCCTGACTGTATTGTCCTTGTTGGAACTTTAGGTGAATCCTATTACATGTAATAGTATAAGAATAGAGCTAACACATATACTGTTACCACGTGCTGTGCACGTGGTGCTTTACCTATTTTATTCAAGCCTCATACCAATCCTTCAAGTAGGTACTATTATTCATGGTTATTTCACAAATGAGTAAACTGAAGCCCAGACTTGTTCAAGGTTACACAGCTAGCAAATGGCAGGGCTAGAATTCAAACGCAGGGAGTATGGCTCCAGAAGTTGTAGTTCTAAGTCCATCTAAAACATCTTGCCTGAGGGTTTGACTTTTCTCATGTCATTCTGGGGCAGGCTACACATTAGGTACAGCACGGACCCTGAAGTTAGGCGGATGTGGCTCAGATCCCACGCTGCCATTCAGTAGCTATATGGCTTTAGATAAGTTACTTAATTTTCCTGAAACTTAGTATCTTCGTCTAAAGATGCTAATACAATCGGACAGAGTTGTTGGCAGGATTAAACATTCGTTTACTTTTCCCATCTTTCTGCAAAGAGAAGAGTCAAACTGTAAGGACGTCAAATAAACGTGAAATTATCAATACTCCATCAAACACCGGGGAAGGGAGGTTGGGAGACCGAAATCAGTCAAAAGTATTTAGTAACTGACTGTTGGGTGCCAGGCGCTCACTAGCGCTGGTTTTCTGGGCGATGAATTCAGTTCGTTCTCTCCAGGTCATTCACACACCACAAAGCCCTGCTTATCTTTGAGAGGCTGCGGGGTCTGAGTGAGGCAGCAGAGATGGCACAGTTTTGCTGTCAGATCAGCCTGGGCCACTGTGTGACCCTCATGACGTAACGTCTGCTTCCTTGCATGTGGAAAAGTGCTCCTGATGACACGTAGCATGCTCTACATAGACGGTAACTCTGAGTACGTCTGATGATGACGGGTCCTGGCTACTTAGGAAAAGCAAGGGGCAGATGAACTGGGTCCGCGCCTTGGAGTCCGCGGCGGGTCTTTTCTTCGGCCGGAACAGTTCTTTCGGAACTGGGTCCTTGCCGGGACTTGGAAAGCGGCACACGCGGGCCGGGGGCGGGGGCCGGAAGCGCCGGCCGCTACCGCGCCGCGTGTCCTTTCGGAGGGAGGGACCGCGAGCTGAATCGCGGAGGACGGGGCGAAGATGGCGGCCTTCTCCGGTGCGTCTGCGGAGCTGGGGCTGGAGCGGGCGGCCCGATGCACGCCTCGGCCCTGGGCCGGCTGGAGGGGAGCCTTTGGGGCGGGGGCGGACAGGTGCCGCGCGGGACAGGAGGGAGCTGTCCAAGGCGGTCCCCTCGGTCCCCGCACTGCGGGCGGATCAGTGGCGGCGCGAGAGGCCCGATCGGTGCGCCTCGGTGTTGCAGGGAGAGCCTTTCCCTCCAGGTGCTGGCCGGGCCGGGCCTCCCCGTGCTCGCTCTCTTCTTTTTCTCCTTCCAGTCTCCCTTCACTCGGCTGTCCTGCCAGGACACCCGGGGCTGCGAGAGCGATGCGGCGGCGTTGCTGCGGCCGCTCTCGGAGCCCCGGCCTCTTGCTCTTTGACGTGGCAGTGGTGCTCACGAACCCTTTTCTGTCCGCGCCCGACAGGGGCTTGGCCTGGCCGAGAAGCAGCAGGGCGCGGGGAGGGGTCAGTTGGAAATGACCATCGTGCATCTAGTTTTTTTCAGGCCCTTCCAAAACTAAAAGTTCCAGGCACAAACCTGATATTTATTTGTTGTTAACCTCTATTATATCAACAGTAACGTTGAATATCTAAGCTAAAGGGAAAGCATTTTCGTCCGCGTACACACGAGCCCATCACAGATTTTGAAAATCGTTGTTTATTTGCGGATGATACCCTCCTTTATTCCAAACAGGAATTTTGGGTGGCTTACCTAACCCGACAGTTGTTTCTCTCTTTTCCTTTATCATCCTTCCTTTATACATCCACAGTTTTACAAGTTGCAGTAAGCCTTACAGACTAAACGTTGTACATTTATATAGCAATAAATGTATCAAATTAGGGCTACTATGTTTTAATATTGTTAATCTATTAAGATGACTTCAGATATAACAGTATTGTACTTTCTTCATTTTTCTCCTATTAGAACATTAGGAATTCCAAGTTTTTAGTCGTGAGAGAGGATTTCTGATTGTTTTAGTTGCATTTCATAATAGGCAAGGGGGAATCTGCTCAGCCTGGAAGCTGTTTTTGTTTCCCCAGCTCTCTCCTCAAACAAGATTCCAGAGCCAAGGTGTGTAGAGCAGTTCCAGGTTGTCATTTTATAGGTTCACTTCTTTGGGAGTCATGCACAGATTTCAGGAATATTAAAGGACCAGAAGAGTCTGTGATGTGAAATAAAGACAAAAGTGGAATCAACAAAGAGCATGAATATTCCTGTTTTTCTTTTGAATGTTAAAAATGTTCTGTTTAAAGAAAACATGGTTTCAAAGCAAACCTGCAGAAAACATGACCAGAATGGAACAAGAAATTGCCTGGAATTTGCTGAAAGCTGTCTGTGGTTGCTGCTTGCAATAGAATAGTTTCACAAGCAGCTTCAGCTTGCAGTATTCTGTATGCAGCATATTGAAGACCATCACTCCCTTTTTTTAAGCAATTTGCGTTGTAGGAGAGAGAATACACCTAGACTTTAATGGGGGCAATTTTTAAAAAGGTCAGCTTGGATATACAACTTTTGATCTTGAGTAGTTTTTCAATCTGTGGATTTTTCTGAAGAGACTTAGGGGTGGGAAAGCCTGCCTTTTTGAAAAAGATTTTTCCCATGTCATCAATGTTTATATTAACTAGTTTACTATACAAAATGTTAGTGTTGTATCTATTGTTAATTGCTAGTATGTGTCTTCTCACCTGATGCAAAGAAAAAGCTACTCTTGCAGTGGATTGTAGTTTTATTTTATGCCTTTTCACAAATGATTACAAGAAATACAAAATTTCCAAATAGATTATCTCTGGGGCTTGGGTATATTTGAGTGTTGTTCATTTTTTAATAGAAATATATACTTTTGTAAAGATAACAATAATAAAAGCTACATTTTAAAAATGCAGACTTAAAAGAAAGATCACTTCTTATTTGGAAAGGAGATTTAAGTAATACAACTCACTATTCCATGTGTACCCTCTACAGTTCATTTGAGAAGTGATAAAATTTCAAAATCCAATCAGAGATAACCCAATCTATTCATTTAGGATTCACTTTGATGTAAATTACTTAAATATGTGAACAACTAAGAAGAGAGTAGTTCTTCAGCTGACATTTCCAGTTAACCCAAGTTCTCACCAGCAGCCCCTCCCTTTTCAGTTTATCAGAGTTTTGATTATGACTGCCTATAAATGTGGGCTCTCTCTACTGCTTATTCATTTTTCTCAGATCGCTGAGGGTATTCACATGGTCCTTAAAGAGTCAAGGCACATGATTTCCACATTATCTCTAGGTGAAACAACCATGGTACTGGTCTAGAACTTTCTCTCCAACTCTGGCAGATTTTTCACCAGTCATAGGGAGGAAACACTCACTGGTGGATACTAGGTACTAAGTGATAACTATGTGCCGGATGCATTCATATGATTATCTGTAATCGTCCCATATTCCTACAACATAAACAATATTAGCTCCATTTTGTGTGAAGAAATAGGTTTATAGCTTGCCTAAGGTCACATTGCTAATGAGAGCTTGAATTTGAACTCAAGTCTTTCTCCAAAATTTATACTCAAGAGATACTATGTAACTGAGCTATGCTTCAAACCTGTTTCCCCATTGAACAGTAATTTTAAGAGCAATATGATTTAAGTTTAGTATGTGTAGTTTTTAAAATTAATTTTTGTTTTCAGAGATGGGTGTTATGCCTGAAATTGCTCAAGCTGTGGAAGAGATGGATTGGCTGTAAGTACCTCCATCTTTAAAAGCTTAAATGTACCTGTGACAACAATGTTTTTCAATTTAAATAGTGGTTAGTGTTTTTATCAAATATTTTTGGGCCCTGTTGGGTAAGTGAAATTCAGTTTTTTCCTGTGATTCTTTAAATCATAGAGTTTCCTTTCTAAACGTTGATATATTTTTAGCTGAAAAAGATTGGTAGTGTTTACCAAATAAAATTCTCTTTTAGGTTTATAATTTAACATGTCTTAATTAGCTTAGGTGATTCTTTTTTTTTTTTTTTTAACTAACTAAAATTCTTCAAAATATGATTCTTTTAGTCTCCCAACTGATATCCAGGCCGAGTCCATCCCCCTGATCCTAGGAGGAGGTGATGTCCTTATGGTATGTTTCAATGTGGTGAGGTGGTTGGAAGCTGGGGAAACACAAGTCTCGGGCTGTTTGTGACCCACTTTAAGAACTCCATAGGCTTAAAAATGGTATTTTCACCAAATTAATTTTATTTGTTCACAAACATTTAAGATACCTATGCTACATTCAAAGTAATTAGGTAGAAGTTGTGGGGAACACAAAGGTGAATAAAATGCAGTCTTTGCCCTTCAGAAGCTTCAACCCAGTACCACAGTAAGACATGTACATGGATAAATGTCATACAAGGGAAAATGTGACACCTGCCTGAGAGGTGCAAAGTATGCAAAGATTCAGGTGGGGTCCAGTTACCCTTCTGCTTGAGGAATCATAAAGGACTCTGCTTGGAAGAAGTAGATTTTGGACAAGGGAAGATAAAGGAGGAATGCTCTCTAGGTAGAGAGCACATCAACAAAAACCATGAATAGGAGAATGCAGGATATGATCCCAGAGTAATTCACTTCGATGGTAGCATAAAATACGTGTGTCTGGGGTGGAGAGTGTACCTTGAGATAAGATGGGAAGTATACAGTGGGTCAGATTATTTGTGCCCTTTCTTAAGTGTCATACTAAAGAATTCGGGTGTTTGTTGGCAGTGTGGATCATTGGAAATGTTTAACCAGGGATGCGTTGCACGGTTAGAATTGTGTTTTTATGAAGACTGATTTGGTAGCAGCTTGTAGTGTAGCTCTAAGACATGAGATACTGTTAGGATACTTTTGTAACAATCTAGGTTAGAATAATAAGGGTTTAGATTTGAATGGTAGCCATGGGAAAATAAAAGGGAGAACAGATTCTTGAGGGAATGGAAGAGAAATGGCAAGATTGGCAATAAAGTTGAATGACGAAATCTGAATAATCTGGAGACACTGTGGAACTAAAGGTAGCTTGTGAATTGTTAAAGATTTCTACATGGTATCACATTAATTTGATTTCCTTAACTGACAACTTAAACTTTTTTTTCTTTTTCATTTAGGCTGCAGAAACAGGAAGTGGAAAAACTGGTGTAAGTAATAAACTTAAATTGACTTACTTTGTAAGAGTTGATTTTATTTTTCATGAATTTATTTTATTTACTTATTTTTGGCCGCGTTGGGTCTTCGTTGCTGCACGTGGGCTTTCTCTAGTTGCAGTGAACGGGGGCTACTCTTTGTTGTGGTGCATGGGCTGCTCATTGCAGTGGCTTCTCTTGTTGCGGAGCACAGGTTCTAGGTACATGGGCTTCAGTCGTTGTGGCACGCGGGCTCAGTAGTTGTGGCTTGCGGGCTCTAGAGCGCAGGCTCAGTAGTTGTGGCGCATGGGCTTAGTTGCTCTGCAGCATGTGGGATCTTCCTGGACCAGGGCTTGAACCTGTGTCCCCTGCATTGGCAGGCGGATTCTTAAGCACTGCACCACTAGGGAAGCCCGTAAGAGTTAATTTTTAAAGCAACTTTGAACAGTGGTTTTTACTTTGAAATATTTAATCAAATATCCTCCTTCCAAAATGTAAAAAGTGGTTGCTTGCCACAGAGAACAATATTTTTGTTGCCAGCTCATTCTGAAATAAGATTTATAAGAGTATGGCTTTAAGAATATAGTTTAAAACTGGTCTTGGAGAAAGAGTTACAGTATCTTTAGTATTTATACTCACTTCTGAATTTTAATGCAGTGGCTCTAGTGATAAAGAAGTTGCAAATAGAGGTTGATCTCCTGTTGGCCTAGACTAGAGAAACGGCTTGTCAGAATAATATTTATCCTTTTTTTTTTTTAGTTCATTCTATGGGTCCTGATTGTTTATTGTTTTGGGCTATCAGCTGGTTCTTATTTCCTTCATTCAGTCAACTCTTGTTATCTTACTGGTATTTTGGGTTTGGGAAAATTGGAGCAGTGCTCAGGAATATGTGTCATTATTTAAGGTGCGTGCATGATTTTTGTAATTCATATTGATTATTGAACTGTCACTGATATCTGAATGCTAATATAGAGAACTCTTGTTTCTTTGCTAGGCTTTCAGTATTCCAGTTATCCAGATAGTTTATGAAACTCTGAAAGACCAACAAGAAGGCAAAAAAGGAAAAACGACAATTAAAACTGGTGCTTCAGGTAATTTTTGCATATTATTAATTTCCTTTTGTATAAATTAGTAATTCTCATTCCTGGCATTTACAGATGTGAAGTTTTTTTTTTTTATAAATTTATTTTATTTATTTATTTTTGGCTCCATTGTGTCTTCGTTGCTGTGTGCGGGCTTCCTCTAGTTGTGGCGAGCTACTCTTTGTTGCAATGCGTGGGCTTCTCACTGCGGTGGCTTCTCTTGTTGTGGAGCATGAGCTCTAGGTGCGCAGGCTTCAGTAATTGCAGCACGCGGGCTCAGTAGTTGTGACACACGGGCTTAGTTGCTCCGTGGCATGTGGAATCTTCCCGGACCAGGGATCGAACCCGTGTCCGCTGCATTGGCTGGTGGATTCTTAACCACTGCGCCACCAAGGAAGCCCCAGATGTGAAATTTGAGTGTGCATTTTTATTGTCAACATCCAGGGGATGGTATTATCATTTGGTGCCCTGGAAACCAGCGTTGCTAAATGTCATTTAGAGCATAACACTGAAAGATTGTCCCTCCTAAGATACTAACAGTGTTGTCTTTGAGAAAACACTGGCATTTTAGAAATTATAGTTATTTTAATGTTTTTCTTAACCTGATAACTTTTTATGCATATATTGAAGATAAATTGGTACAGTATTTTACAAAGGCATTAAGGAAAGATTTTACAAATAGTTGGTAGAGTGTAAACCCATGGTGGTAGGAAATATTGCCTTCTACAGGGAAAAGAGGCATGCATTTTCCTTTAAGGTAAGAAAGAAGGAGCCCAGGAGGTTGAAATGTAAAGTGTACCTTTTAAAGTCAGTTTCTTATTTTCAGTCCTATCTCCATGGAGATTGGTCCTGTCTGTGCCATGAGCAATCTTACATTAGTTTTCTCATCCTTAAATTTTGTTGCTTTTATTAAATGGTTTCTGAATTCCATTCTATCTTGAGTAATCTATGGTTTTGTTATATTTTAAGTCACTTTTGTTTCATGATACAAAATAGGATTGTGACAAAATTGCAAGCTTAAGTGGAGTGAGCTGGCATATCAACATTTTCTTCTCAGTAGTTTGAAAGTAACAATGTTACATAGTTTGTAGAATGAACTCATTTGTAAATGAATTGTGAGATAATGGATATGAACTATTTAGAGTATTAGTCTGTTTAAAAATAGTCTCAGAATTTGTAGCAACTATAAACCATCATTTATCAGAGAGAGTGATGAAAGAGAAGGATTCTATCTGCTTCCACAGAAGGGTAACCAGAATGGTTGTAGTTCCAAAAATCATGTCCTATTAGGAGTAAGGAAGCTAGATATTTAAACATGGAGAAACAAACAAAAAAGGGAGGTGGTATAATTGTTAAATCATTGTTGGGATCTGGAGAGAGAATAATTGTTCTAGAAAATACTGTTTAATTCCTAGTAGCTTGATTGAGCCCACAATGGATAGAGACCCTCAAGAGAACGTTACTTCTCCATCATTTCAGGTGTTTAAGCAGATGATAGATATCATTTGACCAGAAATAACCTAGAAAAGATTTCTACCTTGGGTGGAAATTGGGCTTGAAAACACATAGCATTCTCTTTAGCTATTGTGATTTTTTGATTATCCAGACTCTTAAGATGTTTTAGAAAAGGAAAATGCCGATCCCATAAAAGTGAGGAGGAAAATATTTTGTGACTTATGAATTATTTAAAATAAAGGACTTGCTTTTCTTAATGATAATGATAAAGTGATAATTAGATTCTGATATGTTGGTGGATTATTTTCGTTATGATTGAAGTCACCAGAACTTCATTTTATTAATGCTTTCATAGTTATGACAAAGATCAGTGCCATCTAATAAAAAGGCACTGAAGCAAGTGAGCAGAAAAGGTTGCCCTGGATGGGCCAGTGACTATAATTTTTGGCTTGTTTCAGTTTTCAGTTTCAGTTTTGCCTTTAATAAAAACAACAATTTTAATCGTACATTCCAAATAGTGTGTAAAACCATATTGGATCTAGAGGAGTTAAGATATCATATAAAATATAAAATATAAAATATTTGCTTTATTTTTTGTAGAATGTTTTAAATTATGTTTGTTTGGGGTTAACTTTTCTTGTTTTAATTTGCTTAGTGCTGAACAAATGGCAAATGAACCCATATGATAGAGGATCTGCTTTTGGTAAGTGGATAGATTTTAGCAGCACATTTGTGATTCAGAAACTTGTTTTTAATGCAATGTTGAGGAAAGATAAAGAATCCTTGTAAACTGGTAAGGGGTTCTTGTGTTGACAGCAGATAAAGTGTTACCTGTTTTAGTAAGAAAGAGATAAGCAATCTGGAAAATGGACAAAGGATGTGAATAGGCAGTTCAGAGAAGAACCAAATCCAAATGGCAATAAACATACAAAGGTCAGGTTTACAGGTAGCAGGGAAATGGAAATTAAAGTTACAGTGAATGTTGTTTTATACCCATCTGATTGGCAAGAATCCAAAAGGGTGATAACCGACTTACAGATTACTGCCTCTCTGGAAAGGAGTTTGGCATTACCTGTTAATATTTAAAAAAACATATATTCCTGGAAGGTCAAGCTCATTGGAATGAAAGTACCAGTATGTAAGAATATACTTTCAAAGCTGTTCGATGCAACATTATTTGTAATGATAAAAACTGCCAGCAAAGTAAATGATACTGCTAGAATGGTAAACAAAGATTAGGGTGTATCCAAGTACTATTGTGTAGCCATTATGAAGAATAAGTCAGAACTGCAGAGTTGACTTGGAGGAATTTTCTCCAGGTGTCAATGAGTAAGAAAATCAGGATGCAGAGAAAGGTAAATGGGCCTTGAGGAATCATGACAGAAACAAACAACCCCATACTGCTACTCTCTACTGTGTGATATCTAATTTATGTAAAAGTTTATATATGTATATATGCATAAAGAATTTTAAATACAAAAATTTTTATGATTTACCCTTGTCAGAGAACTTTTTTAAAAGTTCAGAGGTTTATATAATGTACCCACATGAATAAGAATTTATACTTTGAATAAATAATTTAATTTCTTATAAGTGAAGGAAAATGTGTGACGAGATGCATTTTTAAAAAATTTCTTCTGCATTCAGGTGGCGAATATGATTTGCAAGCCTGAATCAGGACAGAAGTTATAGTTTCCAGTACAGACAAAAGCCAAATGCATTACTTAACGCCAAAAAGCACCAATAAGCACTATGACTGACTATGATGTATAATATAGAACTTCATCTTTTAGAGCCCTAATATTAGCAAATAACAGCTACAGGGTTATTTGTTCAGGCTTTTCCTGCTTTCCCTTTATGGTTTCTGGATCCACGGATTAGGGAACAAGCCAGAGTTTCTGTTTTTCTTTTAGTGTAGCATTCACTCAAGCTCTAATTTCGGCATAAAATCAGAGCAACAAGCATTGATGAGTGGGTGCTGCGTCATCCTTAGTATCCGTTTCTTTAAAGGACTCTAGAGAATAGTTGTCTAAACATGTGTTGGTGATGCAGCTGCGGTAGTACAAGTCAGGTTAGGTGCTCTGTTGATGCCTTTTTAGAATTGTTGTGGTAAAATCCTGTCCTAGCCAACAGATAACAGTAGAGAAACTAGTCCTCAGTGTAAGCCACAGCCCTCCAGGGGATGAATGAGGGCAGCTACTCGTGGGGACGACATTGCTATCCTTCAGGAATCAGCAAGTCTCAGTCCCTGGAACATTGCACCAAGTAATGAATTATCTTATTAGTGAGACTGAACGATACTTATTTCAGAATGCGTGATTTATGTAATCTGTATTGACATGGTTTTCTGTGTTTTTCTCAAATCCAGCAATTGGGTCAGATGGTCTTTGTTGTCAGAGCAGAGAAGTAAAGGAATGGCATGGATGTAGAGCTACTAAAGGATTAACGAAAGGTATTTAAACAACATTTGTTCTTGTCTGAACTTTTGGGGTGATGTATTAATACATGAACTTTCTTTAAAGTAGCTTTGAATCAAGGATCTGAAAAGATTTTTAATGTTACAAAAAGATCTACAATTCTTCATTTGGAAGATACAAATTGTTATTCAGAAACAATGGGAAAGTAGCTACATGGTAAATGAATCATAAGTGTATAATTTATATAAATCTCAAAGTATTTTGCCTTTGCAGGGAAACACTACTATGAAGTATCGTGTCATGACCAAGGATTGTGCAGAGTTGGGTGGTCTTCTATGCAGGCTTCCCTAGACCTAGGTAAGTGTTTCTAAAATAAACTGAATTTGTTGTTTTACATTTGTGAATTTTTAACATTTTATTTTAGTGGGGAGCAAAATAGTAAACTTAACCATACAAAGTTTATATTTAGAGACATGGAAATAATAATATTTACCTATACCCTCCTTGTTCCAAGAAAGATTTGAAGTACCAAAAAATAGATATTATAACATCATAAAATCAGGAGGAATAAGGTTAAGGGTATGAATGAAGTCAGTAAAGTTAGTATGCATTAATATGTACCGCACAATACTGTGTAGATGCTTCAAATTATCTTCAGCTTGTGAACTTTTATGGTGCTTTTAACTTTATTCTTACCACATTTATAAAATACTTTTAAAATCTAGGTACTGACAAGTTTGGATTTGGCTTTGGTGGAACAGGAAAGAAATCTCACAATAAACAATTTGATAATTATGGAGAGGTAAGTTGTATTAATGACATAATCATAGTGTTAGTAAGTTTTCTTGCATACTTACTTGATCACTCATGACATGACTGAGGGTATAGAAATGATTGTGAAATTCAAGTGAATTTTCTGAATATTTTCCATGGAAAGTTCAGATTGGGACTTCAGTGAAGAAATGTTACAAAATGAGAAAAATATTTTTCTTTTGTGCCATTTATTAGCCCCTCCAAAGTATATCACTTTGTTTTCCGTGTTCCCCCCATTTTGATTTTGGCTTTGACTTTAATACTTGTGTCGCTCTCATTTCTTATTTTGAATCATGTTAAATCTAAATATACTTGTTGTGGTAGCCGACATCTCTAGTAATGTGGAGGAGCCTTAATATCATGTTGCTTCTAAAAAGTCTGTCTGATGCTTCTACTATTGTATATGATATGCTGTACTAGGCATTTTTAAAATCTACATTAGAATTTAAGGAAGCATTATGTAACACTAACACATACTTTGGATGCAGCTATTTTTGACCTTTTAACCTTATTTTCAATTTTGCTTTTTATTAACAGCACTTGACTTTTTGGTTTTCTAGGAATTCACTATGCATGATACCATTGGATGTTACCTAGATATGGATAAAGGGCATGTCAAATTCTCCAAAAACGGTAAGCTTTCTAGGGACCATTTTGTTAGAGAGTATGTATGATATTCATTATTTGTGATTTTTTAAATTTCCTCACCATCTTCAGTCTTCTTTCTCTTCCTCCCTGCCTTTCTTTTGAACAAATACTTATTGAGCATTTGCTGTGTGCCAGGCAAGCTGTTAGGTGCTGGAGATACAGCAGAAAATGGACTAGACACATTTATGTATACTTTTGTGGGGCTTAGCTACTGATAGGGAGAGACAGACAAATATATATGTTAGGTGGGAACAGAGGGAGAGTATAAATCCGGGTAAGGGGGTGGAGAGCATTCTGGGGTGGTCAGAGAAGGCTTCTCTGAGAAGGTGACATTTGAGTAGAAATATCTTGGAAGAGTATTTCAGGCAGAGGGACTAGTAATTGCAAAGGTCCTGAGATGAAAGCGTGCTTGGGGTATTTAAACAGTGAGGAGGCCATTGGGTCCGGAGGACACTGAGCATGGGGGAGGGTCGTAGAATCTTAGGTCAGTGAGGTGGTGAGGCCAGGCCATACAGGACCTTATAGGCTATGATACAGACTTTGAGATTGCAAGCCATTAGGTTTTGAGTAGAGAATTGGCATCATCTGTCTTTTAACAGTTTAACAGTACAATCACTGTGGCTGCTTTGTTGAAAACACTGGGTGGTGACAATAAGTAGGGAACCAGTTGGATGCTAAGAGTTCTGTTTGGGGCAAGTTAAGTTTGAGATACTTATTAGACATCTGAGTGATGAAATCAAGTTAAGTAGTTAAATGTACAGTTAAGCGTTCAGGGGAGGGATCAAAATTGGAGATTTTGATACATCTTTGAGAGTTACTGGCTTATCTATGATCCAGTCATAGGTCTAGATGAGATCACCTAGGGAATGAGAGTAGGTAATGAAGAGGAGAGATCTGAGGCCCAGGGTATTCTTGTGGTTAGAAGTTGGCAAATTGAGGAGAATCCAGCAGAAGTGAATGAGGAGGAAAGCCAGAAGAGGTTGCGGTCCTGCATTTCAGGTGAAGAAAGCTTTTGACGGAGGAGGGAGTGATCACATGGTGTCCAGTGCTGCTGACGGGTCTAGCCTAGAAAGATGAGGAACGAGAACTGCTGTGTTTGGCAAGTGGAGATCATCAATGAGCTTGACAAAGAGCTGTTGCGGTGGAGCGAGGAGTGTGTAGGGGGAGCCTGATTGGGAATCAGTTCAACAGAGAACGGAGTGAAATGAGGTGGACACAGTCAACATGGAAATCAGGCAGTTTTACTACAAAAAGGAGAAGAAAAAATAAAGGACAGATGGAGGAAGTTTTGAGCTCAGGGAGGTTTGTCTAATTCAAGTGTCTACTGGAAGCAATCCTGTAGGAAGGGAATAATTAAAATTGTAGCGGGGGAGAGGGGACAATTTCAGGAGTAAAGTGAAAAAGTGAAGAGGTTGGTATTAGCACAGCTAATCTGCAGTAACAGGAGGGGGAGTGTGAATATGTGTAGGCTGGTGGATTTGGTGGTGTGAGCGTGTGGAGGTTCTTTTCTGGTCGTTTTAATTCAATTTCTCTCTTTTTTTTTTTTTCTTAAAGGAAAAGACCTTGGTCTGGCATTTGAAATACCACCACATATGAAGAACCAAGGCCTCTTTCCTGCCTGTGTTTTGAAGGTAATTAGAGACATTTTGCTGTGATTATAAGCTACTTTGATCTTCATTATTTCATATTGGTTAGTTTGCTCTTAGGTTAAGCATTTTCATTTTCTCCTTTATTCAATGCTAGAATGCTGAACTAAAATTCAACTTCGGGGAAGAAGAATTTAAGTTTCCACCAAAAGATGGTTTTGTTGCCCTTTCCAAGGCACCGGATAGTTTCATTGTCAAATCACAGCACACAGGTATAGCACCTGAGAGGGTAAAGATTTCAAGAATGGGGTATTGAAAACTACAGTAAGTAAGGCTTCTTGTAGTGAGGTACAGATACCCCCCTTGCCTGTTTGGTCATGCATCTTTATTGAACATGTCAGTAAAATTCAGTTTCAAAACCTAATTCATAAACCCCAAGTATTTGGTTTCAGTTCACGCGTTTTGGGGAAGCTGGTCATGATGATGATGGTATCCAGTATTTATAATGTGTGTGCTTATTAAGTGCCATGGCACTGTGTTAAGTGCTTCACCTGCATTATTTAGTCTGCATAACAACCCTGTAAGGTAGCTTTATAGACAAAGAACTTGAGGATTAGGGACTCGAAGTCGCTTGCCCAAGGTCACAGGACAAGTAAGTGGTAGAACTGAATCCAAATCCAAGCAGCCTGACTCCAAAGCTCCCACTCTCACCCCACTGTGCTGCCTAATCGCTTCCAGTTATTTAAAGAAAGTACATTTCATAGCTCATTTAATTTATCACAAAGCATATAATCCATTAAAATTACTGCAAGTAGATTTAAAGAATCTGTAGTTCATTTTAAGAATCTTTATTTTGTTTAGTTTGACTATCACCTATACCACTTGACAATTATTTAAAATTTTGATACTGGAGTATTAGTGCTCGTGTTTTACAAATCAAGGTATCATGAGGTGTGATCTGAATGTATTCTAATCTTCTTTATTTTCTTAAGGTAATGCTCAGGTGGCACAAACGAAGTTTCTCCCCAATGCTCCAAAAGCTCTCATTGTCGAACCTTCCCGAGAGCTGGCTGAACAAACTTTGAATAACGTCAAGCAGTTTAAGAAATATGTCGATAATCCTAAATTAAGGTAAAGCTTCCTTTTGTGCTCAAATGCCTATTGTCTTTAGGTCTGAGGTGTTTCAGAAGAAGAGTAAAGTAGGAAAAAAATGAGGTAGAAATTCAGCGTGTGTACATATGCATGTGTATGAGTTTGTAAATATATTTAACTTTGACATATAGTAACAATTAGTTTCTATTATAAAACTACTGTTTAAGTGAGAAGAGTTCTATTAAAAAAAGTAAATTGAGGGACTTCCCTGGTGGTGCAGTGGTTAAGAATCCGACTGCCAATGCAGGGGACACGGGTTCGAGCCCTGGTCTGGGAAGATCCCACATGCCATAGAGCAACTAAGCCCGTGTGCCACAACTACTGAGCCTGCGCTCTAGAGCCTGCGAGCCACAACTCCTGAGCCCGTGTACCACAACTACTGAAGCCCGTGCGCCTAGAGCCCATGCTCCACAACAAGAGTGACTACCACAATGAGAAGCCTGCGCACCGCAATGAAGAGCAGCCCCCTCTCGCCGCAACTAGAGAAAGCCCGCGTGCAGCAACGAAGACCCAGCGCAGCCATAAATAAATATTCTTAAAAAAAAAAAAAAAAAAAAAGTAAATTGAGATTTTTCCTGTGTCTCTTATATAAAATAAGAGTCATGGTTTGCAAAACAGTTATCAGAGTAAAAATTAATTTTTTAAAGGGACCATTTCATTTAATGTTAGCTTCATCACTTCATTTGCATAGAAAATGTATCACTCTCTGTCTAGTGTGTTGGTAAACCTGACTTGGTGAGGTTAATTCTAGCCTGTCTCCTAGTGGTGACCATCTTCCCTGTGGGCATTCACACTGGTCACTCTAGTTCGAGGGCTCTTTCTGCCATTGTGGGGAGACCATAAGTCTAGTGATCTTGGGGAACTTCTGGCTCAGTAGCAATCCCTTTTAATTTGAGGAAAGCCATACCATATAAGTAAACTGCTCTGTCAGTTGATTTGACACTTGATTTTTATTAATTTTTCTTACTGAAATATAATTCACACACCATAAAATTCACCGTTTAAAGCGTACAATTCAGTGGTTTTTAGTGTATGGTCACAAGGTTGTGCAGCCATCACCACTATCTAACTTCAGAAACTCTGAATTATTGATGTCCCGTGGGCCCATCTATTTATTTATTTATATTTTTAAAAATCTTATTTATTTTGATGTCTGAGCTTTTTTTTTTTTCCGACTGTGTTGGGTCTTCATTGCTGTGCGCGGGCTTTTCTCTAGTTGAGGCGAGTGGGGGCTACTCTTCGTTGCCGTGCGCGGGCTTCTCATTGCGGTGGCTTCTCTTGTTGCGGAGCATGGCTCTAGGCGCCACGGGCTTCAGTAGTTGTGGCTCACGGGCTCAGGAGTTGTGGCGCACGGGCTTAGTTGCTCCGCAGCATGTGGGATCTT
The DNA here is from genome assembly GCF_965194825.1 of Balaenoptera physalus. Taxonomy (NCBI): domain Eukaryota; kingdom Metazoa; phylum Chordata; class Mammalia; order Artiodactyla; family Balaenopteridae; genus Balaenoptera; species Balaenoptera physalus. The sequence goes on along the minus strand of NC_138894.1, from coordinate 86,754,441 downwards.
CCTGGACCAGGGATTGAACCCGTGTCCCCTGCATTGGCAGGCGGATTCTTAACCACTGTGCCACCAGGGAAGCCCCCCATCTTTTTAATGTTGATCTTTCTCATAAGTTAAACTTATTCAGGGATAAATTTATACTTAGTAAAACTTTTTAGGTAAAATAATTCCTAATTTTGTCTTGATGATTGATGCATTTCACTCTTTCAGTAACTATTTGAATACCCACCATGTGTGAAGACTTAGGCTAGGGATCAAGATATAACAACAAGAATTCATCTTTGCTTTTATAGAATTATGTGCAGGAGTGTGGAGATAGTGTGGAAGGCAGAGGAACAACCAAAGTAATGTGATAAAATGCTTTAAGGATACGACAGGGAGAGTCACTAGAGGAGTACATCACCAGAGCAGCTTCTTAGTGGAAGAGACTCAGAACTCTTCACAAGAGAGTGTTTTTGGAAGAATGTCAAATGCTAATATAAGTTGATTTTTGTGCTCTAATTATGTGTAAAGATTAACGTGCATCTGGACAAAGCCTGGAAGGGAAGATAGATGACAAAATCAATTTATTTGCTAAGATGGTAAAATTGTGTTACTCCTTTCGGTATTCAGTACAAATGAGCCTTTTCCTTGAAGACCCAGCTCAAATCCTGGTCTTTCTGTGAAGCTAACGTGTTGGTGCCAGCCCGGTCCTTTCTCCCTCCTCGGATACAGCTGACTGTTTGCTTCCCCATAATCCCTATGCACTGTCATGTGTTAGTGTTTCTTGTTTTAAATGTGCATAGCTTTACTCGTCCCAACTCAGTTTTCCACTCCATGAGACGGGGGCTGGTCTTTTACATTCCTCAACCCTACAGTGCTTTGCACACAAGCACAGATTGTTACGTGTATGTGTAGTTTTCTGCCAGATTTGTAGAAATAAATGTATCTGATCAGGAAAGTGGGTAAGAGTAAAGTTTTATAGAAGAAATGATAGATTTAGGACCATAGTTACCAAACCTGGGAACTAAGGGACCTTATTTAAAAATACAAATTTATTGGTCCCTCTTCTGGATATACTGAATCAGATTTTCCAGGGAATAGGAATTGGAGCTCTTTGTTTTTTAAGGAAGAATGGCACCTCTCCTCTTCCAGGTGATTCTTAAGTAACCAATCTGGCCTCTGGTGTTACCGGATTTAGGAAACATGGCTCTAGTGGTGGGTGGTTAAGGACTATGCCAAGGTAATGGACATTCACAGGCTAGAAAGCTTTTTTTTTTTTTTTTTTAAACACTATATAAATCGCTTAAGATGACAGTAGGCAACCGTGAAGCTGTTTCTTTTCATCAGTCATAGAATTTATGAGACTAAGTGTTAACATCGTCCACTTTCCCAGGATTTTATGGTATTTTTTAAATGACTGATTAAATAAGAATAAAATTAATAAACGAAGGTAGTTGATAGCTACTTCTGATTGAAAGTTGTCTGGCTGCCTCAGGAAGTAATTTTGTCTGCTATTTATAAAAAGGAGACAATCTTTTTGTGAATAGCTATAGTGAGATATAATTCACATATCATATGATTCACTCTTTAAAGTGTACAGGTTGTTTTAGTTTTTATTATACTCACAGAATTGTGCGACCACCAAAACCAATTTTAGAACGTTTTCATCACCCTCAAAAGAAACACTACCTTTTAGCAGCCACTCCCATTTCCCTCACACCTGCCTATCCCTGGGCAGCCAGTGACCTCTTTTCCATATTTAGAATTGCCTGTTTTGGGCATTTTATATAAATGGAATTGGACAATGTGTGCTGTTTCATGACTGGCTTCTCTCATTTACCATAATGTTTTTAAAGTTCATCAGTGTTATAGCATGTATCAGTACTTAGTTCCTTTTTATTGCCAAAAAGTATTCCATTGTATACATATACCACATATTTATTAATCCACTCATTAGTTTATGGATGTTTGGGTTGTTTCCACTTTTTGGCTGCTGTGCTATGAACATTAGGATATAGACTTCTGTGTGGACATACATTTCCATTTCTCCTGAATATACATCCAGGAGTGGAATTGCTGGATCATATAGTAGCTTCACGTTTAACATCTTCAGGAACCACGCAACTGTTTTCCAAAGTGACAACACTATTTTACATTTCTACTAGTAATGTGTGAGGGTTCCAGGTTCTCCACATCCTCACCTTATTATCTGTCTTTACAGTTATAGCCCTCCTAATGGGTGTGAAGTGGTATCTTACTGTGGTTTTGGTTTGTGTTTCCCTAATAGCTAATCATGTTGAACATCTTTTCATGTGCTTACTGGCCATTTGTAAAGTCTGTTCAGATTCTTTGCGCATTTTTCAGTTGGGTTATTTGTCTTTTTATTGTTGAGTTGTAAGATATATACATGTAGTATTATGATTAGATATATATAATTTGCAAATATTTTCTCTCATTCTGTGATTCTGTAGGCTTTTTCACTCTCTTGGTAGTGTCCTTTGAAGTACAAAAGTTTTTAATTTTGATGAAGTCCAATTTATTTTTTGATCTGTTGCTTTTTTGTTTGTTCATCTTTTGGTGTTGTAAGGGACTTCGCCTAACCCAAGATCATGAAAATTTACTCTTATGTTTTCTTCTAAGAGTTTTGTAGTTTTAGGTCTTATATTTAGGTCTGTGATTCATTTTGCATTTATTTTTATGTGTGGCCTAAGGAAGAGGTTTAACTTCATTCATTTGCACGTGCATATCCATTTGTTCTAGCACCGTTTGTTGAAAAGACTGTTCTTTCCCCCCATGGAATTGTCTCGGCATAAGGCAATTATTATTTTTTTTTTTTTTAGAGAGTGTATTTTATTATTTATTTTTGGCTGCATCGGGCCTTAGTTGTGGTCCACAGGATCTCCGTTGCGGGGCGCAGGCTCCTCGTGGCAGCGCACAGGTTTCTCTCTAGTCGTGGCACGTGGGCTCTGTAGTTGTGTCACGTGGGCTCTCTAGTTGTGGCCCACGTGCTCAGTAGTTGTGGCACGCGGGCTTAGTTGCCCCGTGGCTTGTGGGATCTTAGTTCCCGGACCAGGGATCGAACCCGCGTCCCCTGCATTGGGAGGTGGATTCTTAACCACTGGACTGCCAGGGAAGTCCCAAAATAATCTTTTTTAATCTAAACATATTTTTGGAAGTATTTGGAGTGAGAAAAATTCAAACACAAAAGGATATTCTGTGCAAAGTAAGTCTCCTTTCACCCCATTCCCCAGTTTTTGGTTATCAACCTGGAGGCAACTTTTAAAAATTAATATTTATATATTCTTTCAGAGTATATATTTTATACACGTACAACCACATATGTCTATAAAGGTTGATTGAAACCAGAGTTTGGGGTACCTGGAATTATCCTAATATAGAAAGGTATGTAGATGAGGACTTATGTTTTCTGGGTTCCAAGCTTTCACATTCTCCTCAGTTACTTTCCCGTGCATTAACATTTTATGTAGCTCCTGGAAATGAAGTGCCTTGTTTCTTTCCTTCTCCAGACCTTTATTGTAGATTCTTTCTCAGTTATTCAATTTTAATATCCACCTCCCCAAAACTGAAAAAAAAACAATAAAGCAGGCTTTAATCTTTTTCTACATTATTATTCTGGTATTTATTTCAGGGAGCTTCTGATAATTGGAGGTGTTGCAGCACGGGATCAGCTCTCTGTTTTGGATAATGGGGTAAGTTGTACTTTTAATTTTTAAAAAGTAACACTATGTGTTGTCATTTTGGCAGTATAGTTCTGCTGTGTTTCAAGAAAAGTCAAATGAGGCTGAAATTAAACAAGGTCAAAAGAGTGTATGCATGTTCAAAAACATCTCACAAGTCTGCCTTTTCTTTTCCCAAAAGTGTACAGCATAGTGGTTGCTTCCAAGCACCTCATGCAAAATTCCAACACATGTGAATTTTTTTTGGTTTATCTTTTGAGAACCTGCGAATTTCCTTCGCATTTTCATGCATTGAGTCATTTCCTCTGGGGATAATTGAAAAAGAAGCAGCTGGAGTTAAGAATAGAAATAGAGATAAGGTGGATGGCAGAGAAGGTAGTTTTGGCAGTCATCCTTGGGGAGGCTGAAGGATGGTAAGGCAGTGGCTCTAGTAGGAGGGGAGATGGGTTCAGATTTGTGTGAGGGGAAGTCTCGAAGGCTGTGCTGTTGCCGAGGACGAAGCTCGGACTGTGATCCTCATTCCTGGGGAAGAAGTTTGGGAAACTCTTAACTGCCTGTCAGTTCAGGTACAGGTAGCACTTCATAAAGTATGTTGTATGTACGAAGTAACTTGGTCCTTACAAACTTCTCTTTCATTTCCTTCCCTAAATATTTTATCGTTTAATCTAAACTGCTTGATACTGAGTTATGGTGAGCAAATATGTTCTCCCCTCAGTTGCCTTGGTGCTGCTGTCAAATGAAATTTCATGCTGAATGGTTTTGATTTGACTTGGTGTGGCATATTAAGAGCAAGGAATCATTACTGTACTTAATACTATGCTAAGATAGTAACATAGCTTTGTTATGTTCTTGTTTGATTTGCTATATTTTACTGGTTATAAGAGAGATTTAATATGTTCATTCCCTATCTTGGTTCCTCAAACCCAAATTCATTTTCCACGTAAAACATTGTCCAGCTACAGAGCTTTTAGGGAATTAGATCTGCTTTTGCCAGGCAGATCTAAAATTTGGTACTGGCTGAAGCTAATGGCAAAGTAAAGGGAGTGTTATTCCATAGCTTTCCTGGCAGGATTCAGTTCCATTCTACTTAGGGGATGTAATGTATTCTCTTTCTGCTCTTCCTTCCATCTTACATTCTCTACACATCCTCTGGCACCCTTAGCCCTGTGTTATGTCTTACGCTGCAGGCAGAAGTCAGCTTTGGAGTCAGAGAATAGAACTACTTAATTTTTTTAATCTTTTAAAGTTGCACAGTTATGCAGCATGTGCAGTTAGGCCTGAAGAAGTGGTCGGTGCTATTTTCCAAGTCATATAGCTGTTTCTCTCAGGCTTTTCCAATTTGACTTTTTTTTTTGAACCTGAGAGACCAAGTTTCTGTTTTCATGCTGACTACCTGCTGAAATTGAGGAGGGAGGAAACTCTCACAGTGGGTTAGAATCCTTTGGTAAAGAGACATTACCCACAGAACCAGAGTGGTATTGTATTCATTGCCGTGCCCAGCACAGTGCTTGGCACGTAGTACATTCTTAATACATTGCGTGGGTTTTATTTTCAGACAGTATTTTCTAGATTGAACTGAGACTTGCTTACAGTTATCAACATAGTTGAAGCAATAGCTTCAGAAATGTCTTTCATTTTTTATGGGAGTTTAAATGCCTTCTACTGGATCAAATTGAAAGTCCATTCAGCACAGTGCTTTTTCAGTTTTTCAAGGGGTGAGATATTGAAGTAATGAGACTATAGTGATAAATTTGTTAAGAGATAGTTATGTTTTTAGTCTGGAGTGGAGAACACAAGTGAAAAAGAAGTCATTTTTTATGCCTGTTGATAAAGAGTAGAAGTTTTGAATTGTCTGATTTATTGAATGATTTTATATAATACCTTATTGTGCTCACACACATACATCCATATACACACTTTAAAAATATTTATCCTTTATTGATTACCTTCTAGAAATGGGCCAGGCCCTGCTAAGTGCATTATATACATTTTCTTATTCAGTTCCCACAATAGCCCTTTGTGATGGTCCTCTTCCCCATTTTTACAGATTAGGAAGAGGGCTTATACCAAATATTAAGTAATTTGCCCCAGATCTTACAACTCATAGGTGGAACTTACTTCAAAGCCTGTGTTCCTAATCACTATACCATGGACTTGATTAAAATGTGTGTGTGTGAGAATGGAAAATGTGGTTAATTGGGTGTACTGGTGTTGGCAGCTCATATTCTCTTTGTAGATGTCTTAAAATTTTTATAATAAAAAGTTAAATAAAACTTGTTCTTACTTGAATTAGACCTTTTCTCATGTTTGGACTTTGAGTTTGAATCCCAGTTGGGGTACTTACTAGCTGTATCATCCAAGTTCTTATGACTTGAGAATTCTAAACTTCAGTCTCCTCATTTAAAAACAGGACTAATAATAGTAGTGTTTTCCTTAGTGGTAACATGAAATGATATAATACCTGTAAAAGGTTAGCACAGCACATGTTCATTATAAGCACTTGACAAATAGTAATTATTACTGTTTTTCCTGGGTTAGTCAGGTCATCTTCATTATTAATTATAACCAAATTTATCAAGCACCTGGCACACTGGGCATCAATTGCACTACATATCTCATCTCTTAATTGTCACAACCGTCTTCCAAAACACAAAATGTTACCCATTTAAAAAATGAGAAAATTGAAACTAGAAGAGATTAAATAAGTTGAGGTCACACAGCTGGGTAATGGTGGAACTGGGATTTGGATCCTGGTTTAATTTCAGAGTTCCTATAAATTCATTTGATTTTTCACTTGGAAAACAAATTTTATATACTAGACTGTCTATAACAGTTTAAAATGTTACAATCAGTTGCCAAAATCTTCACATTAATTTCAAACCAGATATAAGTTTAATAATATAGCATTATCTAGAACTCCTTCTTTTCAGATTTAAAGTTGACTATGACTACTTCAATATGCATGTTTTTATTGTAAGTAGACCATTGTTGGTTGCTATTCTAAGGTGATTACAATAGTTCTTCAGTTTTCTTAAGGTGCTTTTTTTGGATATTTTTTAGGTAGATATAGTTGTTGGCACTCCAGGAAGACTGGATGATTTGGTGTCAACTGGAAAGCTGAACTTATCCCAAGTTAGATTCCTGGTCCTGGATGAAGCTGTATGTTAAAATATACTCATGCTTTTAAAAAAAATATTTGCTTATGTTTTGGGGGATAAAATATGTGAAATGATGAAGAAAAAATACAATTTAGTCATGATCCCGATACCTAGAGAGAAACATTGTTACCAGTTTGGTGTATTTTCATTCACTGCTTATATTTATAATAAATACTATTTTATGTAGTTGCAATCAGGCTATGTAGAATCTGGGAAATCTTTTTTAGAAAAATATGGTACATAAGTATTTCATGTCATTATTTATGAATAATTTTTAAAGGCTGTCTAATGGTCTCTTATATGCACACTTCATGGCTGATTTAACCACCCTTATTATTAGACATGTAGGTTTGTTTTGTACTCCAAATAGTTATCTTGTTTGTACATACATTTTTTTTTTTTTTAAACATTACAAATTACATTAATGTGTTTTGGGCTCTTGAGATATAGTTCCAAGTTATTTTCAAGATGAGGTAGTTTTTCAACATTGAAGGTCTTTGCTTTTTCATATTACAGTCGTATTCTTAAGGAGATGTGGGAGTTATTAACTCTTGTATTCATTTTAGAATACCAGAGTATGGTTTTTGAGTTATTTATTGTCAGCTTTTTCATATTATAGTCACATGGGCTTTAAAGTTGAATTTACAACTTGTCTTTAAATATCCAGTAGAAAATAATTACTTTGAAAGTATGGAGATATGTATGTGTATGAATTAGTTTCTATATCTTATATTTTGCAATTGATTTAGAAAAGAAAGATTTAGATACTGATTAAAAAACTTATGTTCTTCTTTGCTTCTCATGCAGGATGGGCTTCTTTCTCAAGGTTACTCTGATTTTATAAATAGGATTCACAATCAGATTCCTCAGATTACCTCTGATGGAAAAAGACTTCAGGTATGAAATAACTAATGCATCTTAAAATACATGTAGACAATTGTTACGTATTAATGCTTACTTTTTTTGTTTTACATTCACATTTTAGTGTCTTCTGATTACGTTAACTGCTGTATGAAACATTTTCTTCATTACCTGATTAAGTAGTACACACAAAGAAAACAGTCTTACAAGCTGCTTTTAGAAATAAAGGTGAAGGGAATTTGAGGAAATTACTTAGGTGTAACAGAAGACTATAAGTAAAAAATTCTGAATCGTTATTTTTGTTTTCTACAGAGCATTTAGGGTTTATATTCAAGACTCTGAGTACTGCTTCCTCTTTGAAGGAGAAATGTCTTGAACTGTTGAAAAACAGTTATTTCCTTAGTAATTATTTCTTAAAATATTACTCTTTCTCATTCTGTTTTCTTAGGAAGAATTCAAGAGGAGAGGCTTTTAAGAGAAGGGGACAAGTTTATGGCTTTAGATTTTTAAAAACCTTTTCATCTTACTTAGTTTTTGTAGGACCTTGAGGAATAGCTGGCATGATTTCTGTGGCAGTGAGGGGACTGAAGCTCAGAGAGATTAACCCACCCAAAGTCACACCACTAGTTGTTGCTACAGAGTCAGGTATTGAACTTGTCTTAGGTTCCAGGCTTAGCGTACTTCGTGCCCCACATCTGTATTCATATGCTAGAATCATTATTACTATAAAAGCTTATCTAAATTTTGGTTTTTCTATTCTTAGGTGATTGTTTGCTCAGCCACTTTGCACTCCTTTGATGTGAAGAAACTGTCTGAGAAGATCATGCACTTTCCCACCTGGGTTGATCTGAAAGGAGAAGATTCTGTTCCAGATACTGTCCACCATGTTGTTGTCCCAGTGAATCCCAAAGCTGACAGACTCTGGGAAAGGCTTGGGAAAAACCACATTAGGGTAAGTACTTTATAACGTTCACATTTGTATAGAGTAAAGCATTCATAAACTAGTTTAACCTGGAGCTCTTCATGATGCTTAAAGCAACCAGACATTGTACCTTTAAGAAAAGAGCAGTCTGGCACATTGACCAGAATAGTTTAGTTCTATTAGGTATGGAATAAGTGATGGGCTCATACTTTACTTTTCTCTCTATATAAAGTTACTTTTGTGATCATCTTTCTTGACATAGTTTTTGTAAATAAATAGGATTACCTGTGTGTATATAGGTCTAATTTCTGATATAATGATTTCCATTTTTAGTAGTATTTTAGAATCTCCTTGATGTGCCTTATTTTTCTAAATATCAGTTTCATGAGTTCATCATCTCACTTTTTCACCATTGTTAGATTTACCTTTATATAATAAGGGTATGCTTATTCTAAATACACAATGTTTTGAAAACCACCTTTGCTTTTTTATTATTATATTTAAAATTGATTAGCCTTAGACCTATAATTAATAAAGGGTTTTTCTGAATCTGAAGAATGGTTTTGCCTATAGATGATAAAGATGTATGTCTGAAATGCAATCTAAAGTTAGATACAGTTCTCCCTTTATAAAATATACCTGTTCTGAATCATTACTTAACCCTTCCCCACTTCTCTTTTATCCTTTCCTTTGACAGACTGATGAAGTACATGCAAAAGATAATACAAGACCTGGTGCTAACGGTCCAGGTAAGTTAGAAGAGTCAATAAAATGTGTGGAAAGGTTTTGAAAACGAATTGATCTGTTTTACTGAATTTATGCCCTGTCTACTCTCATGAAGGAACAGGAAATCTGAAAATAAAAGGAACAAAAATAATTTAAAAATGGGGGGAAAGCTGATATCAGTCAACTTAGAGGAATATTAATCACTGAATTTAAGATATTAGTCTCCTGGCATCCAAATCACAAATATTTTGGATTATACAATTCTCATTTTTCCAGGAAGCCAGCAAATTTCTCTGGCTACGGGTTGTATTTTAGCCCTGAATTCCAAGAGAAATGTCATGTAAATTCTTCATATCTGGCAATTGAGTAACAAAGGAACATGTCTTTAGCTACAACCCTGTGAAAGATACGGAAATGATCCTGAGATGATTCTTTTTGTGTGTAAGTGTACAATTCAGTAGCATTGAGTACATTCCTACTGTGCAATCGTCACCGCTATCCATCTCCAGAACTATTTTATCTTCCCATACTGAAACTCCATATCATTAAATATTTATCAGCTTTTAAAAAGCCTAAAATTAATTGATTCAATGAAGATACTTCTATGCAGAATTGAGACAGTTTGTATCAGGTACATAATATTTCAAAGATATATGAAGATCCAGCATGATACAAGGATAGTGTTTAGAGAACCTAGAAGAGATCTGAAACCCATTAGGCCACATGTCTGATATCACATGTCTCAAGTGGATCATTGGCAAGGGTTAGGCTGCATTTTGTTCATAGTTGGATTCATTGGTAGATTTTTAACAAGTATCTAAAAGGTGAATTGTCTGAAATTTTGATTGAAGACAGTTCCTTTGAACTCAGTTTTACGTGTAGCTCCAAATTTATGAGGCGTCTGCTCAGCCAGCCTTCTTGTTGGAGAGGAGCGGACACTGATAGTCAAAATGATGATAATGTATCATCCGACTGTCTGGGAACGCATTTTATAAAATAAAAATGTTTTACTGCCTCATATATTTTTCCTTGTAAAAGTTTTGCTTAGTTTTTACTACCATTAGAGATGACTAGAGAGACCTTAGAAATATGTTGGATTACAAAACTAAAATGTTGCATTAGATAGTTGCAGAGTAACTATAGCCCAGCTTCACACTGAAAAATGGACATTTGGAGGATGGCAACTAAGAAGTTACTAACTAGGTTTGACGTAAAATATTTATTTCATAGAGTGAAGTTTGAACTTTCTGGTGTTTAGATTGATTTAGAAAGTACATTTATTATTTTTTAAAGAGGTTAAAGTAATTGAGTAAACATTTATTGAGCATTTAGGGAAGTTAATGCAAGGCAGAATATGATTAGTTCTCAATGAGAGGTAAGAACAAAGTTTTGTCGTGGGTATGTATTTCTGTTTATTTGTGTGTGTGTGTTTGTACGTGTGCATTTTCCCTTATAAGAGGTATGGTTATAGGTGTTTTGGTATCCCATAAACTGGCATAAAAAACATTAAGAGAAACAAAAATAAATGAGCAAGTGGATTACCTCACCATTTCACCCTATCTTTTTATTTCTTGGTTTTGTCTATAATACTTGTATTAAAGTAGAGTTTTTTAGGTGAGTGAAGCAGTGAGTCTGTGTAACTATGTGTGTTCATGACAATTTCAGATTGAAATTCTGTTGTTCTTTTTTTGTTGTTGTTGTTGTTATTGTGTTACTCAAGAGATGTGGTCTGAAGCTATTAAAATCCTGAAGGGGGAGTATGCTGTCCGAGCAATCAAGGAACACAAGATGGATCAAGCAATTATTTTCTGTAGAACCAAAATCGACTGTGATAACTTGGAGCAGTATTTTATGCAACAGGGAGGAGGTAGTGTTTCCTCGCTTGAAATAAATTGTGTTTATTTTCTCACTTAATAGATTGTTAGTCTCTTGTTGATGCAGTATAGCGTGGATGCCCAGATTTTAAAGCAACGATGTAGGAAAAACAATGAGATAATTTTGCACATAGGTACAGTTTCACTACAGTGAAGATGAATCACAGCATTCGAAGGCCCTTATATCATTTGGAAGAAGGGTAGAGTTTTTGATTAATGTTAAAATTTCAAGTGTAATCGTTAAATAATAGAATGTATATCTTCTAAATCAATAAATGAGAAAAAAAAAACCGTAATCTAAAAAAAAAGGTAAGAAAGGAAGGGGGGAAAAAATGAGAAAAAGCAGAGCAGTTGGAAATTATAGAGTAATAACGGCTGGCTGGTGGAAAAATCTGAGCATATGGATAAACACTATAGTATTTATCAGTGGACTGAAGTCTTCTGATGAAGAGCATAGATTGTTAGACTGGATAAAATATAGCTGTATGTTGTTTACAAGAAACATACCTAAAACCTGAGGACATGGATAGATTGAAAGGAAGGGGAATGAAAAAATATATGTATGTGTCAGCTAAAAGATTAATTAAAAGAAAGTTGGTCTAACTGTATTAATGGAGATGTCATAGACTTTAAGACAAAAATATTACTAGAAATAAAAAGGGTCACTATGTAATAAAATATTCAATCTACAATGAAGATATAATGATTCTAATTTTATGCTCCTTATAATTAACGTTAAATATATAAACCAACCTGAGAAAATGTTCAGTATAATCAGTCATTAGAGAAATGCAAAATAAAATCACAATGTAATACAATTGTACACTCAGAGTGACTGGATCAAAAATAATTAAAACACCAAATTTTGGTGAGGATATGGAGAAACCGGAGCTCTCATACATTGTTGAAGTACAGTCACTTAGGTAAAAGGTCTTACAGTTTTTTATAAAATTAAACATTGCTGTCTTATGGCCTAGCAATTCAGCTCCTAAGTATTGGCCCAAGATAAGTGAGAATATATATTGATGAAGGATGTGTGCAAGATGGTCATAGCACTTCATTTATAATGGCCCCAAACTGTACACTAAGAGGCCATTAATAGGAGAATGGCTAAACAAAATGCAAAATATCTGTACAGTGGAATACTTACTACTGAGCACTGAAAAGGCATGGACTGCTGGTTGACACAACAATGGTGGGTGAATCTCAGAAGCATTATGCTGAATGAAAGAATTCTTACACGAGAGTACAGGCTGTATGATTTGATTTGTGTGAAGTTCTAGAAGAGTCAGAACTAATCTGTGATGAGAAAAAAACCAGAACAGTGGTTGTCCCCAGGAAGGTGGGAGTGTGGGTAACTGGGAAAGGGCATGAAGGTACTTTGTGGATGATATTCGTGTTCTGTATCTTGATAGGACTTTGGGCTACATGGGTGTATGCATTTGTCAAAACTCAGAAAGTGTACACTTAAGATTTGTACATTTCCTTGTATGCAACTTTAACCTCAACAAGAAAACAAACCTAAACAAATACTGTACTCTAGTTAATGATACGCATGTTTAACTGTGTACTGATACCTGCAGTTTACCTTGAAATGCATCAAAAATATAAAAGTGAGTTGATAGAAGGATGGATAGATATGTGGTAAAGCAAGTATAGTCAATGTTAATGGTTATTTTTACTTTATATATTTTCCCAACACTTATTATATTCTCAAACATATAGCAAAATTGAAAGACTTCTCACAGTGACTATTATTACTCTGGTCTGAACTGCACTGCTTTCTGTTACTGTGTCTACTTGAAAACTTTCTTTTTTGGGATTGGCTACCACTGCACTTGCCTCTAAAATACCACTTCTCCATCCTTCCAGTTTGCTGTTTCTAATCTGCTTTGGCCAGGAAACCAGGTAACTAAGTTGTTTAGAATACCTCGAGGAGGGCAGGCTTGTGACCATGGCCTTTTAGTAAGGGCATGAACTTCCTGATGCCTATTTTGGTTCCTCCAAGAATAATCTCTTTTGTTTACTTTTTGGTTCTTCGCTTTACATGGGTTAGGTGAGGTTCCTGGTGTACACAGGAACTACCACTGCAGATTGGGAAAGGTTACTTAAAATGTCCTTCAAAGCAAATCAGTTTTAATGCTGATGGAGTTCATTTTAAGGGTATTTCACCTACGACAGATATTGTGTTAACCATGGTTTATGACAAGTTGGGGTATAGATTTCCATAGAATTATACCCCAACTGGTAGTCTAAATGTTACTGGGTTTTTTGACATAGTCTTAGTCGTAATCTTTTCCAAGATTAACTGTTTAATGTGCTTTTCATTAGGACCTGATAAAAAGGGGCACCAGTTCTCATGTGTTTGTCTTCATGGTGACAGAAAGCCTCATGAGAGGAAGCAAAACTTGGAAAGATTCAAGGTACTGATATTTAGTTGACAGCATTTCCTTAAAACTTAAGAGGGGAGTTGTATCTAGTTTTAATCAGTTCCAGTTAATATTGTTAAAGCAATTCTTGTCCTAGAAATGTCAAAATACTTCTGTCCTATTTTTATATCCTCATCACAGCAGGGCTTTGTCATCTTTAACAGTCAAATGGTAAATTACATGTTCTCCATCAGCACAACACTACTTGATAAGAATTTCCAACTTAAGGAAGCTTTAGTTAAATTCTTTCAGGTAGATATTTTTAAGAGAAGTATCATCAGATAGTTAAATCATGTCTGTGAGCCTTTTTTTTAAAAATAATTTGTAACAATACCCATAGGGAACTTAATTTGTAGATTGAGACAGGTATCAGAATACCTGTTTTGTAGAATTAAATATATTTTGAATTATTTGGGGTAGACTGTCACAGTTTAGTGATTTCAGCACATGAACAGGTTGTATAGCTTTTGGTGTAGATGGGTTGGGCTGAGCCATTTAGAACTCAGGGTCAGTGGCCTCCACCCACAAGCATTCTCATCATTTATCACAGTGTGTTTACGCAGTGTATAGTACAAATATCATTTCTCTCAGACCCATAATATGAAAAAAGGTAGGAAGTACTGGGCTTAAAAATTTTGGATTATGTTTCCATGCTGAGCATAATTGGTGTGGATGTTAAAACATCACAAGGGGTGGGGGGCGGGCTCCCCTGGTGGCACAGTGGTTAAGAATCTGCCTTGCAAGGCAGGGGACACAGGTTCAAGACCTGGTCCGGGAAGATCCCACATGCCATGGAGCAACTAAGCCCGTGCACCACAACTACTGAGCCTGTGCTGTAGAGCCTGTGAGGCACAACTACTGAAGCCCGCACGCTCTAGGGCCCGCATGCCACAACTACTGAGCCCATGTGCTGCAACTACTGAAGCCTGTGCACCTAGAGCCCGTGCTCCACAAGAGAAGCCACCACAATGAGAAACCCGCGCACCGCAACAAAGAGTAGCCCCCGCTCGCTGCAACTAGAGGAAGCCTGCACATAGCAATGAAGGCCCAACGTAGCCAAAAATAATAAGTTAATTAATTAAAAACAAAAAAAATCACATGGCCTCATTTCAGCATTTATGCCACCCTTCTCTATCCTGGCATTTTGTTGGACTGGAAGTCAGTATGCCCCTCACCCCCTCCAAATCTCTAACTTTGCTGTGCCTTGCAGCACAAATGACATCTGAAGGCTAATTGGTATATTCTTGGTGAGAACACCAGGGGCCCAGTCTCTTTAGGATTTTATCTGTTGTCACAAAAAGTGTAACCTTGAGGTAAAATATCTAGTATTTTGAATTATTTTAATACAAGGGTAAAAGTAAAGCTTATGTTTTTATATTTTATTCTGTCTTATGTTTTGAATTACCAGTCAGGATTTCTAAAGATGAAGCCAAATTTTAGCAATGGTTTAAGAACTTTTATGTGAAAAAAGCAAAGATGAATCCAGTCATTGATTTATTCACCTTAAATGTCATATTTCGGCAAATTATAACTTAAAAATGCAATACTTGTTCCAGTGAATTATGAATGACTGGACCACTAATATGATACGAATACATTAGTTATTAGAGGTCTCATTTAGTGGAAAGATGGTATTTGTGGGGGTTTTTTTAGTATATATACTAATAAAGTCCTTTCTCTCCTCTCTGTTCTCTTTAGAAAGGAGATGTAAGATTCTTGATTTGCACAGATGTAGCTGCCAGAGGAATTGATATCCATGGTGTTCCTTATGGTAAAAAGAAAGTTTTTATGCTTGCAGTTTGAATTTTATGGAATTCAAAGGAAACCATTTAATATGCTTGAAATACTCAGAACATCAAACATCATATATGTTTGAAAATTTTAGGAACTAATGTCAATTGGTAGTAATTGTTTTTATTTGCAGTTATAAATGTCACCTTGCCTGATGAAAAGCAAAACTATGTCCATCGAATCGGCAGAGTAGGAAGAGCTGAAAGGTACTCTGTCATTTTTTTTGTCCTTTTTAAGCTTCTGTGCTTCAGGAATAAAGTCTAATAAAGAGTTTTAAAATCTTTCAGGATGGGGCTGGCCATTTCCCTGGTGGCAACAGAAAAAGAGAAGGTAATCTTTTCAGTGCTGTATTATATTCATTGTTTGTGTCGTTATTTTAGATGTTGGAAATAAAAGCAGTTTGAGTTTTTCATTTACATTGAATTCAGTTGCGTATGGAATATAAATGAGCTTTTTAATGGCATCTTTTTCTCTTTATTCATTGAATGGACGACTAGTAGGATGACGTTTAGGAAGGAAAAATATGAAATGTAATTTTCCCGAATAGCTTTCATATAATTTTCAGTGAAAAGTATTTAAACCCTCTCTGGCATCATGCCATGGTAGACTTTTTATGGGAGAGAGGGTTAACTTATTATTTTGATATAAATTGATACAATAATTTGATACAGATTTACAGAAAAGCTGCAAGAGTAAGGAACTCCCACACACTCATTCCCCAAACTACTTGTTCATTTTGCTTTTTGCTATTTGCTTTATGGTACTGATGAACCTAGTGGCAGGGCAGGGATAAAGATGTAGACGTAGAGGATGGACTGGAGGACACGGGGCGGGGAGGGGGAAGCTGGGGCGAAGTGAGAGTAGCATCGACATATACACACTTCCGAACGTAAAATAGCTAGCTAGTGGGAAGCAGCAGCATAGCACAGGGAGATCAGCTCTGCGCTTTGCGACCACCTAGAGGGGTGGGATAGGGAAGGTGGGAGGGAGGCTCAAGAGGGAGGGGATATGGGGACATGTGTATGCATATGACTGATTCACTTTGGTGTACAACAGAAACTAACACAGCATTGTGAAGCAATTATACTCCAATAAAGATCTATTAAAAAAAATTCAAAAAAAAAATCTTATAGAAAACATTTGAACTTTATTTTTGATGCTAATCTTGATATAGCATTCTCCAGTATTTACTTTTCTCATTATTTTTATTTGAGAACTCCTTTCTATAATTGACATCTGTTTTAGGAAAACTTTTGGATTCCTTTCAAAAATAACTCTTTCAAAAGACCTAGTTAGTGAGCTACGAGTAGTGGTAGTAACTGGGTGACAGACCATACCTGCAATCTATTTTTATCTTGTGCTCTGAGGACAGAAAATGTTAAAAAACTAACTGAGAACAAAGATACCTAGCATGTTTCAGTCTCCGTACATGTTAATCTTTTTTCCTTCGTAGGTTTGGTACCACGTATGTAGCAGCCGTGGAAAAGGGTGTTACAACACAAGACTCAAGGAAGATGGCGGCTGTACCATATGGTACAATGAGATGCAGGTAAGGCTCACAGAGTCTTATCAAAATTGGTAGCAATAGACTGCATTTATCTGTAAAAGTTACGTATCAGCTCTTGTCTATTTGTGAATTGTGAGAATTAATGAGTGATTATGTTATGGTAGTTCATAAATTGTAACTTGTGAGTTCATCTCTTCAGAAATCTTACTTCCATTTATACTAAGTATGATAGCCTTCCTGGTTTTATTTAATGCTGTTAAAACGCAGCTCTGTTGATTTCCTCTCCCTTTCTTAGTTGCTGTCTGAGATAGAAGAACATCTGAATTGTACCATTTCTCAGGTTGAGCCAGATATAAAGGTACCAGTGGATGAATTTGATGGGAAAGTTACCTATGGTCAAAAAAGAACTATTGGTGGTAAGCTCTGAATTACTTTTAATTCTGTTTTAAATGTGAATGTGTCCTTTTTTGAGCTTCAGTTTAAGAAGAGAGTATTTCTTTTCCTTATGTTCAGTGTATATTTTTAGCATATTAATCATTCCCTCCTTATTAGTCTTATAGCACGTTGTTCATACTTGTCTTGCAGCATTTTATATCGTGTGATCTCTATGTGAATGGACAGCAACTTAGCTGTTTCTCTTGAGGTGTTAATGTCATAAGAGTAGTTGAAAATTTATGGAATTATTAGGAAACAAGAGAATAATGGTAATTTTGAACAAGGGGTAACCCAGGATACTATTTATTCCCTTTGCCTGCAATGGTCTTCGTTCGTTCCTGAAATTTTTTAAAGATTCAAGCTAAACTGGTGGTTTCTAAACCAAGGAAAAGAGAATAGGGGAGGGGTTGGTAGGGGTATTGGGACAGCTGTTAGTAAGGAAGGCCTAATCGTTTATTTTAATTGATTTAACACTTTTAGAACTCAGTTTTGTAGATAACTTGCTCAGTAGTACATTTTTACTGCTAGGAGCAACGTTTAAATTGATATAATTGAGCCAAAGCATTGCTGACAAGTTATTTCAAGCATGTCATTTACATTACTTTGTGATTCGTGCGTGTGATACAGGTGGAAACTATAAAGGCCATGTGGATATTTTGGCACCTACGGTTCAAGAGCTGGCTGCCCTTGAAAAGGAGGCACAGACGTCTTTCCTGCATCTTGGCTACCTTCCTAACCAGTTGTTCAGAACCTTCTGATTTTAACATACACTGAATAAGATTTGAATAATAAAAGTCTATAGTCTTAAAACTCTAAAATAGTTGTACTGCTTCCAAGCAGCAGTATTTATAGTAACTTAAGCTATTAATGCTAATAACTCTTGCATGTCAAGAAACATCAGTCTTAGGAATTCTTCATAGAATGGCAACCTAATGAAAATAATAAATATGATGACTATATTTTCATGAAAGTTTGTGTCTTATTTTAAAATTATTTTATAGTTTTTCAAGAAAGCTCTGGGTTTATGAAGTAAAGTTTATGGGTATGTGCATTCGGCAGAGGACCTGTGTGGAATTTTCACAAGAAGTGGTCCTAAATAGAGACAGCCTTGAGACGGTCACGGTCGCCTCGGTATATGCTGAAGCTAGAGAAGAGTCGTGACATGAAAGAAAAGTGTATGATCCTAAGGTGGAAGGACAGCTGGGTTAGTTTGGAGCCCTAGAGTTTTTTAGGGACTTAGAAAAGGTTCTGTGTCTAAGGACTGATGACTGATTTGGTGATGGTGACAGTGAAGATGTATTTCTGAAGGTTTATCTTCTTTTTAAGAACCTTTCTTTCCAGGTGATACATACTGTAAAGATAAAACTATTCTGATGTCCCTCTAGGTCTTAAAATTAAATTTAAAGGCCGTTCTTTGAAATACATTTCCTCAAACCCTCTTGCCTAAAATACCAGAAGGAAAAGGGAAAATTTATATAGATACAGTTGAATTGTTGCTTTGTACCTTTTGACTCTTATTTATAAAGTAGTTTCTTTGGGAAAATTATTCTTACCCTAGAGATTCCTTCATAGCACAGGCAGGCTATTATAATTTCTTATATGATGGTTTTTAAATCTTTTAGCACTGAGATATTTTCTTCAAACAAAATCTTGAGTGAAATTCACTGTGTAAGCAGTGGGAAAAGCATTACCTAGTATATTGAGTCATAGTTTATGTGAAATGATTATGAGGATTCCATTCTTTCACTTATATCTAGACCACTGTCTTTGCTTTTTTTTGTTTTACTTCTACTACATAGAACAAGTAGTTTTTCTTTTATTTAGCAAGTAAGGGGGGTGGTTTACAGAATAGATTAATGCTTTTTTGTGACTTTTGTGACTTTCTTAATTAACAGCTATTAAAAATAAGTATTTCCATATATTTAGTTATCTTTCTATTTTTATATTACATAGTTTTTTTTTAAATTACATAATACATTATCTGTAAGTAAGAAGTACATAAAAGTTACTCAAAATCCCAACACCAGGGAAACACACTTTTTACATTGTATATATTATTTTTCCAGATATTGATACAGAAGTAAAACAAGTGAAGAGATAAAGCAAAGAGATTTCTATAAAAGAATTATTTAATAGCTATATAGTATTTTATTGTTTGGGTGTTCCATATATTATTTTAACAGTCTTCTATTGCCGGACACTTAGGGTGAATCCAATTTGTCACTAGTTTCAACAATACTGAGAACAACTTTACACAGTTATTCATATGTTTGCATAATATTTCTTTGGCATAACTTTTTTTTTTTAAATTGGGGTATAGTTGCTTTACAATGTTGTGTTAGTTCCTACTGTACAGCAAAGTGAATCAGCTATATGTATACATATATCCCCTCTTTTTTGGATTTCCTTCCCATTTAGGTCATCACAGAGCACTGAGTAAAGTTCCCTGTGCCATACAGCAGGTTCTCATTAGTTATCTATTTTATACATATTAGTTAGACAACTGTCTTTGGAGATTTCCTAGAACTACCATAACCAATCTCAAAGCTATGTGATGACAGCTCCTTGCTGTGTTCATGCCCATTAATCAGTTCTTTAGAAACAAGTTTTGAATTGATATAATGGCAAGGAAAAGTCTTGAGATTTAGAGCATTTAAGATTAGAGCTGGGCTTCCCTGGTGGCACAGTGGTTAAGAATACACCTGCCAATGCAGGGGACACGGGTTCGAGCCCTGGTCCGGGAAGATCCCACATGCCGTGGAGCAACTAAGCCCGTGCGCCACAACTACTGAGCCTGTGCTCTAGAGCCCACGAGCCACAACTACTGAAGCCCGCGCGCCTAGAGCCCGTGCTGCACAACAAGAGAAGCCACTGCAATGAGAAGCCCTCACACCACAATGAAGAGTAACCCCCGCTCGCTGCAACTAGAGAAAAGCCTGCGTGCAGCAACAAAGACCCAATGTAGCCAAAAATAAAATAAATTTTAAAAAATGATTAGAGCTGGAAGAGGTCTTTCTGATCTTGTTCATGTTCTTGTGTTGTAGGTACAGAAACTGAGTTTCCAGGAGTACGTGTTCACATAGCCCGGTTGGTAGAACTGGGACCAGAACCTGGGTTTCCTAGTTTCAGCTTTTACTCTTGGGTCTCCCTTTGGAAGAAGATTCTCAGGTCCAAATGGGGAGGTTAGAGAGGAATTCTAGATAGAGCTGGGAGTCCGTGGGAGGGGTATTTGGTTTTTCTCCTCAAAGTACTGTCTAAATGCCATTACTCAGGCAATGGAGTTTTTAAAAGAGGAAGTGACATGTAATCAGACCAGTAGAGGGGTTGCCTGGAGACCTGACTTTCCACTCACATCACCATGAATCCTTCCCTTTATGCTGGGTCCCTGCTTCCATTTTATTTAAGAACATTTTTTATTAATTAAAAAAAATTTTTTTTTAGGCCACGCCACATGGGACATGGGATCTTAGTTCCCTGACCAGGATTGAACCTGTGCCCCCTGCAGTGGAAGCGCAGAGTCCTAACCACTGGACCACCAGGGAAGTCCCTGGGTCCCTGCTTCCAGGTGCCCATTCTTCAGCCTCCGATTAATGCTAAGGATGTGAATGATTGTTAAATTCTGGTTATGTTGTGGTCACTGAGCCATGAGAGATGCTCATTGCCCCTCCTTCCTATTAGAAATGGAGCCTCCTGAGCTTCGGTTGGTACTAGATTACCTGGCTGGAGACTGTCCCTCCCAGGCTCTGGTCAGTGGGGTATGAGATGGGTGATGTGTCACGTGCCCTTTCCACCTGCCCTTTCCCGCCCCCCTCAGGCTGGAACCTGGTGTATTAGTGAGTCAGTGTCCCCCGTTAGAGAAGTGTTACCCTTGGGGAGTGGCAGAGCAGTGAGACAGAGGGCACCTGGGTGGCCTTGCGGAAGAGCTGCCACCCTCTCTCAGAGGCTGCCTGGTACGGTATGTTTAGGTCCCCAGTTAACACAGACACTAGAGGCACCTGAAGGTCCAGAAAATGTTAAAATATTAACCAGCAAATGTTAGTATTTCTGACTCACAGAGTCAGCTCTGCCTACTATATAGCGTAAGAATTTATGAGTGTAATCACAGATCTCTTACTGTCAGTCTCCCCTCTGCACAGAAATGCCTAGACCGGCCCCATCTTCAACACTTCATAGACATGCCCTCCGGTCTTATGAGTCTCGGCACATTCTCCTTGTCACCCATCTCATCTTCTGTTCACCATTCATTCTCTTCAAAGCTACCTTCAAGCTCTGTTAGAATTATGCTTTTCATAGTGACTGGAGTGGTTTTGTGATTGGGGATTTTGTTTTGCTATCCACATTTGAATAAACTTAAATGAGCTTCTCTAACTCCGGGTTATGTCTCCACTGTATTGCTCATCTGGAAGATACTGGGAGCCTCTTATTCGGACAGAGCCACCCGAGAGAGAACACAGAAAACTAAATAGAAGGACCAAGTGCTTTCATTGCCCAGGGAAGTTTGCCGTAAGAGAACTGATTCTAATGGGCTCCAGCTAGTGGGATTAGTTATAGATTGCCAAAGCCTTTCCGTACCTGGTTCTTAACATGTATGTTTCTATTATAAACAGAAATGAGAACTCAGGTTAGAGTAATCCCCACCCTTCCCTACTTTTTTACTTATATTCCCTCTCGTAGAGAAAGTCACCACTAAATAACATTTTGGCTCATTGCTTTTTTTCTGTAAATTTTTTGGTGTACAGTTTAGATCTTACCATATGTACAATGTTTATATCTTCATTTAATGTAAGTGTTTTTCTTGTTATAAATACTTTAATGGCTGCACAATCCACTGAAAATGCTGTGGTCTGTAACTCATGAGCTTTGAGGGAAACTGAAGAGAACGTGAATCTCAGATGTCAAGCCCGGGTGCGAATC
Source organism: Balaenoptera physalus (assembly GCF_965194825.1). Classification (NCBI taxonomy): domain Eukaryota; kingdom Metazoa; phylum Chordata; class Mammalia; order Artiodactyla; family Balaenopteridae; genus Balaenoptera; species Balaenoptera physalus. The sequence continues at coordinate 86,732,150 of NC_138894.1, read as the reverse complement.
CGGCTCTGACCCTACTCGCAGGGTGACCGAAGCGAGGTCCTTAGCTCTCTAAGCTTTTGTTTCTTTGTTTATAAAAATGGTGAAAATAATTCTTATCACTCAGGATTATGTTAAACGTTCAGCCAAAGTCAGCAGATAAGAGGCGCTCATACCACATTTTACGGTGTTTACACCGTTTACGGTTGTCCTGTGTTACCGTCAACATCTTAGTTCTATCTTTTGGATTGTTTCCTTCACCTGGATTCCTAGAAACTGGATTCTTGAATTAAAACCAATGAAACTTATGAAGATTTTTCAGGGTCATTTTCAGATTGCTTTCTGAAAGGGTGGTACTGGTCGACATTCACATTAACAATATAGGAAGAACTCTGTACAACTTATTTTACAAACTGAAATAGTACTTGTTGCACTTAAAGTTTGCTTTTCTCCTGTCTCTCCACGCGCTGTGTGAGTTGGTGCTGAGTGGAGGTCCGCGTGTCCGACCACCGGCAGCTTCTTTGCACGTGACTCCTTAGTCTCCACGCCCTCTCCGCTCCTGCCCCACCGCCATCCTTATGCTACAAACAAGGATCCAAATTTACTGTAAATAAGGCGCAAAGCTTCTTTCTTTCTTTTTTTAAGGTAGAAGTGTGTGTGTGGCAGCGATCGAGAACGGTCCAGATTTAAAAATAAAAGTTGGTTCCCAGCCAATTCTAAATGGGCAAAACTACGTAGTCAAGTTTTTCACCTTATTCTTCTGACTTAAGAGGGAACTGTATACTTTATTGCAGCTTGAATGAGATATGTAAAATATGAAAAATGTGTAGGTAAATATAAATGAGATCTGGGGTAGTTTCCTTTATATAATACTTTTATTATTTCCCTATAGAGGCTGACATCTATCAGGAATTTTTTTGCAGGTGACCTTATTTGGGAGAAAAAGGAATATTTGTTAAAAGGGAAAAAATGCAGTGGAACAGGAAGGAAAGGGAGGGATAGTATTTTGCTACTCCAGAGTAATTGATGGAGGATTCCTTTGGTGGGAGGAGTGGCAGGGGAATTTTTACTGTTGTTTTCCGTCCTGTGGATTTAAATAATTACCTTTCATTAAAACCATTTAAAGCTCTGATTTTTCTTACAGAGATTCTACTTGTACTGGTCAAAAGTGTTGATAGGGAATTGGAAAGAACCTGGAGTCAGATAGGCCTGGACCTGCTCCTAGAAATGCTCCTGACTTCTAGTTATAAGTCACAGGCAGAGACCTCCAGGTCTAAAGTGGGGCCTGGAATCTGCACTTTAACAAATTCCTTAGAAGATCATGATGCAGATGGACCTCAGACTACACATCAGGAAACGCTGTTACGGACAAATGGCTCTTAGATCTTTAATTCCCACTGCAACCTTTTACCCCAAGACTCAAGCAAGATGACTGAAAAGGACACCTGAGAGGCAGGTGCTTGCAGTACTAGAATCGCCTGGCTTCCAGGGCTGGTCCACCGCCTTTAATGAGGTTCCTTCCCTTAGGTCAGTGGTTCTCAGCCCTGGCTGTGCATTGGGACCACCTTAGGGAGCTTTAAAAGAAAATACCAGTATCTGTACTTCACCTCCAGAAATTCTGATTTTATTAATCTGGGGTGGGGCCTGGTATCCCCGGCGGCGCTTATGCGTTGAGAGCTGCTGCTTTAAACGGCCTGGCCAGATGTTTCTTGATCCTGCTGCAAATCATCGTGTGCCCTCTGCACATGGCCCAGCTGATACATGTCTTAAAGTTAAATATAGTTTAGATTCATGCTGGAGCCCTTGCCATTATACTATGCAGCAGAGGTTACTGTAGAGAAAAACTTTGATAAAAGTGGTACCATTTGTCATTTTTGAGAAACTAATAAGGTTATTTTAAAAATAAATTTTGCCGCCAGATGAGTTTAGTTCCTTTCAGAATTGTTACTTTGGGGATTCAGACAAATCTTTTAAGGATGCTTCAGTTTTTCAAAACCCATTTGGCCTTCTAATTTTTTTTTTTTTTTTCTTTTTGCCACTTGTTTGTATTTGAACCATTTCCTCTGCTTTCCACAGAGCCACATTATAAGCCTCTGGAAATCATTGGCTCAACTCATTATTGTACCTTAAATCTTGTTCCCCAGCTTGGTAACTCATCCTGTTCACCAGAAAAGGCTTTGGTTGGCTGTTGGCTGTTATGTTGCCTTAACTTAAATCCCAAAGGATAAATACTTGCTACTGCCAAGTAGGACTTTGAGGAGGCAGCCAGAGGTTGTCTCTCTGCAGGGCAATAATTGGATGGTAAGGGCGTTCTCCTTTTTGTGGTGGGTTAGGGTCTCAGGGAGGAGAGTCTAGCTTGGGAAACCCTGATCAGAATAGGAGTCGCCAGGGTGAGTGTGGAGGTGGAGAGTGATGGCCCGCAGGTACGGCATCGACTGAGTCTCATGGGAGCAACAGCGTCTGCTGATGAGTTTCGATTTTCCTTTCCTACAATGTGATTCCCCTGAAATCCTCAAACGTTGCTCAGGGTGTTGGCAATTAGGTATGTCAGTATGACTTGGGTCGTAAAAGGAGGGTTCTGTCCGTGTTTGGACAGGGAGACGCTGGAGGGCGGGGGAATTGGTTAGGACCCTGTCCTGTGGGAAATGGTTATGTAACGGCAGGAGGGGACAAGAGAACCTTCTGGAGCAGTCGTCCAAACCAAAGCTCAGCAAGGTGACAGTCAGGCTCAGGGCAACCAGGTTTAGCAGGCGCTCCCACGACTTCGTAGACATATTTGGGAGAGAATTGGCTCAGCGGTAGTCGCGCAGGCTGGAAGCTTGAGGTATTTTGTTTGGCTCTGAAAAGCTAGCAATTTGGAGACATTGAATTACACCCATATCATTAAATACCGTTCACTTAGAATATTGGTGTTAGTTCTGTTGGTTGTAATAACAAACTCTATTATATGCTTCCGTCCATAAATTTTTTATTCATGTCCCCGCTATTGGCTCACACCCAGCACCACGAGAAATGACGCAAAGGCAGCAGGGCCCACCTCTACCTACATCAGCTCCCCGGGGTCCGTGGCTTATCGTTTCCAGCCAAGTGCACCAGGTGGCGTTAGTGTCACACTGTGAATACCCACAAAGACCTAAACCCTTCTGCTGGGATATTTTTACCACTTGGGGTCACTTAAGGATTACCTGACTTCCTTTTTTTCTCTGCTAAGCAAATCACAGATTCAAAGGAATTATTTCCCATTACATCTGTCAGAGTCTGTTGTCTTTTTTTCTGGATCCTGAAGGCCAAGAGATGAGAATTAGGATTTTTTTTTTTTTTACCCGTGAGTTGGCCTCACACGGTTTGTGCTGCAGTGGTTTCTCCTGTTACAAAGCACTTATGGGACCACCGCACCCTGGGCCCAGCATTCAGGAGTTCTCTGTACAAAAGAACTTCCACGCGTGTCAGAATTGCATTTATTCTAATTGCCATTCTCATTACCATCTCCAGAACGCAGGCTGCTTTTCCTCAGTCATTTCCTTGATTCTGCCTGTCTCTAAAAGCCCAGATCTGAACGCAGTGCGATGGGGTATCATGTTAACGCCACTCACCTTCCTGCCATTCATCCGGTGATCCTAGGAATTACGGCATCGCCCTTTGAGAGCATGGTGGAGATTTGTGGGATGATCCCCAATTGACTTGGCCTGCCTGTGGGTGGGAAGGGGTGGGGTGAGGGCAGGATGTGTGGGCTCAGACAGGCAGCCCAAACAATGAGCCTAGTCACTTCAGAAAGTGGCTGCACCTCCTTTTTTGAAAAGCCAAAATGATAAGTGGACACCCCAAGTGCCAGTCTCCCTGCCCACCAAGTGACTTCATGGGATTGAAGGTTAAGAGAGATCTGAGTGGGAACAATGACCAGATACGTGATCTGTCCTTTGCTTTCTACTTTTCTGCAAAGAATAACATCTTGCGGGGTGGAAGCAGGAGCCTTGAGTCATTATTCAAGAACAGCCTTTTCTGGTATAATTTAAAACCACAACAGGAATTCATTTATTTTCACCATTTCAATTTATAATTAATTCGTGTCAACCCCCAGTCAAGAACCTGAAATGGGCTTTTATTGCCTTAATTAAGTCCAGAATAACTTGGACACTTAAGGCCCTCTAAAATTTGGTCCTAGCCTTCCTAGCCTTATTTCTTTTATTCACCAATTCACATTGAACTTGGTCTTCTCACTTACCTCCATGTATAACAAGAGCTAACATTAATTGACCCATCCCTATTTACCAGGTATTGTTCTAAGTGCTTACTCATCTTAACTCAATTAACCCTCATAACCCCAGAAGATAGGTTCTAATAGAGTTTCCATTTTACAGATGAGAAAACTGAGGCTCCAAGTGGTGAGTGATTTTCTTAAGATGACCTGGCTAGTGAGCAGTGGCTCTAGCGCTGGAATGCAGGCGCGTATCCACTACGCCCTGTCGTTCTTGCTGCTGGCTGCTGTTGCCTCCTGGGAGGCCTTCCCGCCTTCCCTTTGCCTGTCAGATTCCGCCCAGCCTCAGGCATCGGAGTCACTATTACCTCCTTTGTGGGGGGCAAGAGAACACCCCATTTTTGAATACCAACCACGAGCCAGATATTTTATATGCAGCCTCATGTAAGAGCCAATGTTCTTTTTTTTTTGCAGATAAGGAATTCAAGGTTCAGAAAGGTTAAGTCTGAGGCCAGAAGGTTAAATCAGGGCTCCAGAATCTATGATTTTTGGTTCTATGCTCTGCCTTTAGGAAGCCTTCCAGTACATTACTCTTGGTCTTGCCCTTATACTTTAGATAGCTCTTGATTTTAAAAAACGATTTCATTACTTTTCCCCCCCTCTGTGTCTTCAGGTGGATCCAAAGTACTTCTCAGGAAGGGTTTCTGGGCTATACTCCCTTTTCTCTTCCTGCAGTGTCCATAGTTGGCATATGACAGATATTGATTAGCTTATTTTTCATGCCATGGGGAAGAGTCTATCCACTTACCTGACAGTGACGACCATTCTATGGAGACTGAGCCCCAAAACCAAAAGGCCTCTATTGACTTTTAACCCTGAGCAGGAATGGCCAGGACAGGATAGAAGATCAGGACCACTTTCAATGGGAAAAGATAGCTTTTAATTTCTTCAAGAAAATTTGGCCAAAACATGAGCATGATTTTGAACGTATGGGGCCCAAAGCTCCGACACCCTATGGCTGAGGTTTCAGTGTTATGGTGGACCCATACTTGCAGAGAAATATGTGAATTCATCACGGTTATTTTTGTAGCATTAAAGTTGGCGAACTTCCAAGTCAAGAACTTTCTGCCTTTGCAGTTCTCGGTTATTTGAGGCTGGATGACTCACTTTGTGTAACATCCTCTTGTCTTCCTCCTTTTCCTCCCATGGGTCCCCTCCTACCTGAGAGGATTGGCAGGGGCAGAGAGGGTTATGAAACTCAAGCCTCTGTCGACAACTTCTTTTCAGTTTTGTTAACATTTGTTGGGAAGCTGTCTTGATCTCCTCTTCTCTTTTCCCCATTAGGCAGGTCACTTCCTCTTCTGTGCCCTCCAAATCTTTTGTTCCTTCCTTTATTGTAACATTTATATTCCTACATTTTTATTTACCTGCTTCCATGTGAGGGTCTCTTCCTAGCTAGGGTAGATCCTTTACAGCAGGTCTGATTTCAGTATCCTCAGTACCTGGACCAGAGTGTGACCCCAAGAAGATCGTTTAGTAAACATTTGTTCTGTTGGAAGGAAGGAAATAGGAAGGAAGGAAGGAAAGATGGATGGATGGATGGATAAATGAGTTATCACAAGAAATTTCTATGAAGGAACTTTAGACACTGGCTAGCAAAATAAGGATGAGAAGTTAGCATTTGTTAGCTACTTAGTTTTTATTTTCTGGACAGGAGATCTGCACATCCTGAATACAAGGCCACTGAAAGAGACAGACTCCAAGCCTCACCTTTCTCTTTAAGAAGGATTAATGTTTTTCAGACTGACTGTACTGGCTTAACCCAGAACCACCTGGTTATTCTCGGAGGAAATCTTCAAGACCACTGTCCTCTATTCTGTCAAGTCATTCTGAGACACAGCAACAATATCCATCATGTAGGTGTACCACCATGCTTTGCATTTTCTTTCTTTTTTGGTCTCTACACCTCTGCAAGGCAAGAATAATTATTTTCCTCTAAGGAAACATAGGTTCAAAGAGGGGAGGTAATAGTTAACGATAATAATTGGAAACTTCAATACCCCACTTTTAACAGTGGATAGAACAACTAGACAGAAGATGAACAAGGAAATAGGATACTTGAACAACACTATAAACTGACGAGAAATAAATATCTCTACGACACTTCACCCAGCAACAGCAGAACACACATTCTTCTCAAGTGCACGTGGAATAGTCTCCAAGATAGACCACATAGTAGGCCATGAAACAAGCCTCAGTATGTTTAAAAAGATTGAAATTGTATATATTCTTCAATCACAATGGGAGAAAATTAGAAATCAATAAAAGAAATAACAAATATGTGTAAATTAAACAGCACAATACTAAACAACAAATGAGTCAAAGAAGAAATCAAAAGGGAAATTAGAAAATACTTGGAGATGAATGAAAAAGGAAACGTAGCATAGGAAATCATATGAGATGTAGGTAAAGCAGTGCTTGGAGGGAAATTTATAGCTGTGAGTGACTATATTAAAAAGATCTCAAACAGATACACTAACCATCCACTTCAAGGCATTGAAAAGAAAAAAAAAAAGAGTAAACTAAACCCAAAGCAAGCAGAAGGAAGGAAATAAGAAAGATTAGAGTGGAAATTAGTGAAACAGAAAATAGAAAAACAACAGAGGAAATGAACAGAACCTGAAGTTGGTGTTTTTGAAAAGATCGACAAATTTGACAAACCTTAGCTAGAAAGAGGTGAGGTAATTTTCCCAGCATGACCCCAGTAGTAAATGGCTATTGTCCAATAGACAATAGGACTCTCTGATGCCAAAGCTGGGGTTGGGGGTCTGTCTCCCACCTAGACTGTGAGCGTCTCAAGGCCAGCAGCCTGCCTTACTATCTGTGCATCCCCAGTGCCTTGCTCTGTGCCTGGCACATGCAGGAGCTCAGGAAATGTTTGCTGAACTAAAATGGAAAGTAAGCCTCCTCCCCATCCTTAGTCAACCATCTGTGTGAGATGATAAATTATGCTTCCAATGCAGATTGGGCTGAATTGCACTATTTCTGATGAGAAACGCTGAAAACAGCAAACTGCTTGTCCTTAAAAATAAACCTTTCAGCTTCAGGGATTTGGCCCAGAAATGAACCGTGTTACAGCTCAAGCCCCAAGATTGAGTTTATTACCTTGGAGCCAGGGGTTATGGGGTTTCTGACTGAAGTGAGAAACTCGATCACCTTGACCTGGCCCCAGGGCGCGAAGTAGGATTTGGCCACCCCTCCCCATCCGGTACCACTCCTGGTGAGGGCCGGCCCAGCTCAGAGGGGGCAGCTGATCCCAGGGAGCCCCAGATGCTGGATCTCGTCCCCAGACTGATATATTAGGAGCAAGGGTGTGGCGCTGGCACCCCAGCTGAGCCAGACTGGGCTCCAGGTGGAGTCTGGCTTTCTGACATTTTATAAGGGGTGAAATGTAAAGAATGTTGACTTTAATTAACCCAAGTGCATGTTGATACGTCCTGAAAGGCTGGTGGAGAGAAGGGGATCCCAGGTAGATTATGTGCCAGAAGGCTACCACGTGTTCAGGCTGGAGTGACAAGGCCACCTGTCCCGGGGGGCAGAGAGAAAGCAGAGTGCCTTCACAAATGGCACATCTTTTTGGCCAGACATTCTGCTACGTGAGAAAGGCTGGGTGCAGGCTGTTTGCCCATTTTTCAGAAGGACAAGATGAAGCCCCTAGAAGTTGCCCAAGACTCACAGCGGGCAGGGAGATGAACCCATTTTTTGGCCTCCCAGATTCAGTGATTCCTGGTGCACCCCTGCGTGGTGGGAGCCTGCTTGAGGAGCTCTATTTACGGGTCCCCACGAAGGATATGTGTGTGGTGCGAGGCAGGAGGGCGGGTGCTGGGCACCTTCGTGTGTGTGATTTCCCTTTTGGCTTCTATGCAAGGGCCCCCTTTTTTCCTTTTCTTAATTTAAAGATGACTCTTCTGGAAGCCTCCAATGTGGAATTGACCCTAAAGTGAAAAGAAGATCTTTTTAGGGCAAGAGCTTTGTTCTTGTGAATTTTCTGCCTCACCAACCATGGGGAATGTGAGCGGGGGCAGGGGGAAAAGTCTGTTAAAGAAGCTGCTCATTCATTTCAAGGGGCCGAGGAGCTATTTTGAAGGAGAAAAGTCTCCTCATTCTCTTGGCCTTTTGATCCACGCAGGCTCCATGGCAGGGAGTCGTTGAGGAATTACTCTGACCACCCCGAGCCTTCCCACCTGCTGTCGATGGGGCAGAAGGGACTAGAATTAACATGAGGAAATATAAGCTTTAACTGTAACTTTAAAATTAACTATCTCTAATTTTCCACACCATAAAATCAGTAAAATGGTTCCCTTTTTTTTTTTTTTTTTTCCAGGGAAAGTGATGAACTGGTACGTGCATTTTAATCAATTATAAAACATCTCCCTCTCCTCTTCTGTATATCTGTCTCTTCAGGATATCTGGCACAGAGGCACTATGCCAAATGTTGGACATAGATATAAAACTTCTTTTTATAATTAGAATAAAAGAAATACCTACTGTCAATGAGTATCAGTGTAAAAATTTGGTGATATAGTACATCAGGATTAGGTTCATTTACATACAGTAGCGTATTCAAAATAATGGTGACCTAAGCGCAAAATATTTATTTACTTACTTACTTGCTTATTTACTTATTTATTTACTTTAAATATAAAAAAGATGTGGAGGCAGGCAGTCTGGAGCTGATATAGTTGGTCCTCCATCATCAGAGATCCAGGTTCCTTCTGCTCTGCCATACTTAGTTCATAGCTTCCAACCTCAGAGATGCCTCATGAGCTTAGCTTGCTGCTGGGGCTCCAGCCATCACATGTGCCCTTAGAACAGCAGAAAGGGGGAAAAAAGGGAGGGGCAAAAGGAACTCCCTACCTGATTTTAAAGGGCCTTCCCAGAGGTCTGACCCAACAACTTCTATTTACATCTCTCAGAACTAGAGGCCACATCTCTGCAAGGGAGGCTAGAACAAGTAGGTTTTTATCTTTTCTTCTCTTTCTTCTTTCTTCCTTCCTTCTTTTTTCCTTTCTTTCTTCCTTCTGTTTTCCTTTCTTCCTTCCTTTCTTTCTTTCCTTCTTTCTTTCTCTCCTTCCTCCCTTCCTCCTTTCCTTTCTTCTCTTCTTTCCTTCCTTCCTTCCTCCTTTCCTTCCTTCCTCCTTTCCTTCCTTCCTTCCTCCCTCCCTCTCTTCCTTCCTCCCTCCCTTCCTTCCTCCCTTCCTCCTTTCCTCCTTCCTTCCCTCCCTTCCTCCCTTCCTTCCTTCCTTCTTTCCTTCCTTATCCAGGCATTTTGGGGTTCTGTGCCTGAGTCAGAATGGAAAGTTGGATATTGGAGAGGCAACTAACACCCTCTGCAACATGCACTTTATATATTTGATGGTGGAGTTATGTGATTTTGGTGTCCGTGCATGTGAATTTTTCCCATCCATTGTGTCATTCATCAGTCACTTACTCCTCATTCTACCTGCTCATGCCTTGCATGCCTAAATGATTAATACCCAGATCTTTTCCTCCTCCTGTGCGGGAGATAGACAAGTAGACAGAATACAAGTAGGATCCACAAGTATGATGGCAGAGAGAACACTGAGGGCCCAGAACACTGGGCGCAGGTTGGAGAGTTCAGGGAAAGCTTCTAGGTAGAGGTGACAGTGGTAAATTTTGAAGGATGATTAGGAGGAGTGAGTACTTCAAGATAGGAATGTTTACTTATTTAAGCAGGTGTGTGTCGACCGGTTCTCTATACCAGCATGAACCACAGAAACAACAGCAAAAACTCCTCGGAAATATCCTCTGAACAATTCCTGCTTCGCTAAGGTATGAGTAGAAAATGAGAAACTTAGAGATGTGTCAGTTAGGAACCTCCTGATTCCAAGTGATACCAAATGCAACTCAAACTGGCTTAAGCCTAACAGGGAACGTACCAGCCTACATAACCAAGAAGCCCAGACGCAGAGTGGCCTCAGACGGTACTTGATCCCGGGGCTGACCCGACGGCAACGAGCCTCGGTTTCTCTGCACTCCTTGGCTCTGCTGTTTTCTGAGATGGCTTCGTTCTCAGGCTGCATCTGGTGACCCCCCTCCCATCGGTCCCAGGCCCAGAGGCCCTGAGTCCAGCCAAAGCAGAGAACTGCTCTTGTGTAAGACCCGGATATTTTATGATGATTTGAACAATATAGATCATAGCCCCACTCATGACCAGTCACTGTGGCTGGGGTATTTGGTGCATGGCTGGCCCGGCCCAGGTTGCATGCTTGCTGCATCCCTAGAGCTCAGACCCCCACCGGAAATGAAAGGGATGAGGAAGGAAGATGGTCCCCCAAGGGAAGTTGGAGTGCAGTGGTTAGGAGGAAGGGGTATGAAGACTGGGTGACTGAACGTCAAGTATCCACTACAATAGGCATGGGCAGGTGTGGTAAGTATTGAGGCGGACCTTCACTGATGAGAATGGTGAGGGTCGAATGGGTTAGATAACTTATCCAGCACCTGTGGCCAGTGACTGAAGCCTTGACTTCTCTGACGGCAAAGCTGGTGGTCTTTGTCCTCACTGATTCCCACAGCGGGACCCCGTTCAGTCCCACGGCTTTGTGGTTGGGTCTGATCTGCCTGCGTTCAGCTGAGTTATTTGCCAATGGGCTGTCAAGGACGAGCCGGGAGCTGGGTGGCGCCCCAGGGCAGGGTGTCCGCATGTCCTGTGGGATGGGAATGACCTACACCATGGACACCCAGAGCCTGGTGGCTTGGCTCAGGGAAGGGACCGAAATGGGCTTTAGAACCTAGAGGAAGAAAAAGCTAGCCTGACCAGTGCCTCAGTTTCCCCATCTGCATACTGGATGAAATCATCTGGACGGTCTGTCCTACTTCCCTAAGGTGTTTTTTGTCTTTTATGATTTTGGTCAGTTCAAGACCTGTGGCCAAATAAACCACACCCCATGTACTCAGGCCCTAAATTCCCTAAATTCAGAGCTGAGGGACCACCGATCCCCCTCAGGAGGGGCCCCAGTGTGGACGGCGCCAAGCCAGCACAGTCCTCTTGGCTTTGTGCTGCTGTGCTCGGGCTCCTGGGGGGCAGACACCCTGGCGCCCCTGGGCACTGAGCCCCCTCCACACAGAGCACCTCTCAGGGACAGACCCAGCCTGCCCTGTGGTGACCTTCCCACTGATGGCGTGACCTGGCGGATGGCAGGCGCTGGGTAAGGTTTTTAGGAGCAGCGTCAAACACACTGGGAAAGGGGTTTTATGAGAGAATTGGCTGAGGAGGAGTGAGGGCGGTGACAGGACAACAGGGAGGTCTTCTCTGGAACCCGGGCTCCACTTCCTACCCCCATGGGATGTGCAGCCCCTCAGGGTGTCCTCGGGGAAGCCTGACTCCCCAGCTATGCAAACACTGTGATGTCTGTAGCCGGCACCGAGGGCTCTGCCAGGCCCGCCCCCCAAGAGGCTCCGGAGGCCCCAGGGATGCCACAGGATGCCCTGCCCCACCAGAAACAGGATACCCAGCTGGGGACCCCTGAGAGGAGACCGGGGCCAGGAAATGCTTCTTCCTGCTGCAGGGACAGCTCAGTGACCTGGAAAGGTGCGGACTAGAGTGCTCGTGTTTCCAGGGTGACATCACCTCTGGTGCGGACCCGAGGCTCCGCTCCCTGGACTCAGTGAACTTGCACAGTCCACGTGGTCGGCAGGGAGAACCTGGCGGCTGATGTTTTTCTGCATCCAGACAGGCGCACCTTGCATTATGGGTTCACCACTGGAAGAATTCCTAGAATCACAGAATCTCAGCTCAAAGATGCCGGAAAAGGGAGAGGGATTCACTCCTCCACGGCACAGGCCCACTCTCTCCAGCCTTCCACGTGACGTTTGCTCATCTTCGTTGCACGCTCCCAGGTATGGGAAGCTCGCTCTGTGTGAGGCCATGGCGTCACAGCTGGACCAGTTCTAACTCGCGTTGAAATGTGGACTCTTGTCATTCTCTCCGCTGCTCCTCACGGGCTCGCCCCCTAAACCGGATAAGTCTCTCTCCACTCCATGAGGTCCTTCAGAAATACACCCCACTGGGCTTTTCCCCAGACCAAAGGGCCAGGGCCCCTCTACTCTTTAATGTGACTTCAAGGGCCTCCTCGTCCTGGTCGCTTTTCGCTGAATGTGCTCAAGTGATGGGAGATGGAGCCCAGGACCGACGCGGCGCTCTGAGCGGGGTGTGGCTGGCGGGGAACGAGGCAGCGCCCTCGCCTCCGTGGAGCCGGACATCGGACCTCCATTCATGCAGCCGCGGGCGGCCTGGAGTGGGGGCAGCCGTCAAATCTTAGGAGCTCGGCCGCCGTTCCACCTCAGCCTTCACCCCGTTCCAGCCATTAGGTCGTCCGCTTCTTGGACGATAATTGGCATCTCGAGCCAAACCTGCGGCTGACGCTGCTGGAGCGCACCTCGGCGGTGCCGGCACCTCGGGGTCCCCACCGCTCTCATCCTCCCGAATTGTTTGGCTTTTCACCTCATGAAGGACAACGAGTCTTTTTTTTTTTCTTCACTTCGTTTTGTTCTGTGTGGGCAGCACAGCTTGGGGGATCACAGGTCCCCAACCAGGGACTGAACCCGGGCCACGGCAGTGAGAGCACCAAGCCCTGGCAGCTAGGCCACCAGGGAATTCCCAAGGACAACGGTCCTGACCATCTGAGCTTGGGCCCATCTTTCCCGGGAGATGCAACAGCTTGTGGCCCCTGAGGAGTGGACGCCCTTCGCCGCAGAGCTGCCCGGGGTGTCTCCAGGAGCTGCCCGAGGGGCCTGGGACCTCGGCCTCCTCTCTCCTGCCTGCCCCTCGGAGCCCGACATCCTGTGTAGGATGTGGTGGTTCTCTCACATGCTCCTCTCGCTCTCCCCGTTCCCGTATGTTCCCTCTGCCTCTCTCCGCCCAGCCACTCATCAGGCACCACCTTGGGCATTGCCCCCAACCTGTGCTCAAGGGCAGCGCCGTGTCATCTCTAAGGATGTGCCACAGGGAGGGGACACGGAGACTGTGGTAACTCCTGGGAGAGCGTGGAAAGCTGGAATCGTAGACTTAGAAGGGCTGGGGGGCCGGGGTTGTCCGCTCAGCAGGGACTTAAGGACAGACCTGGGTCCTGACGCAAAACCGGGCTATGAAGGAACTGACGGGGACCAGGTATTCAGGACGGCTGTGCGCTCAAGCGTGCTGTGTCCCATACGAGTGTGCCAAGCCCGGGAGGTGGCAGCTGGGAGCAAACTCCTCCCACAGCGAGGGGTCCCTTCTTTTAAGGTTCACCCTCTGGGCTACACGTGCCCCAGATGTCTCCCACCCAGTCCCGTGGGCCCGGATTTGAGAGAGCGGTGGTTTCATGGCGCCGGCTTTGCCACGGCTGCCGTGCCTCTGCTTTCCCTCCTTTTAGAAAAGGACTAACTTCCTAGGCGGCGTCCCTGCCAGCTCGCCAGCTACCCGGTGAGGCTCTCCTGCGCCCCTCCGTCGCCTCCTGAAGCATTAAAAGCGAGGATTGTTGAGGCCTCTCACCACGTGACCATGCTGATGCTTCCGACCTGGGGAACCTCTGCAGCCGAATCAGGGGAGCCTCCTCCCAGGCCCCCCACCTTCCCGCACGGGCTTCAGGTCAGAGGCCTGGGGTGCGCTGATCCGAGGCAGAGTCAGAACCAGAGGTCAGTTCGCCCAGAACCAGCTTGGGCTGCGTGGCCCTCGGCAGGCGGGAAGGATCTGGGGACTTGCCACCTCGAAAAAAGCCCTGTTAAATGAAAACTCCCTTTCATTTAACTAATGCAAACTAGAAGCTGGGGCCGATGATGGGCTATTGTCGCAGGGCTAGTTTTCCTGACTGAATAATAACAAAATTATGGGCACCTTTTAGTGAGCGCTTCTCTGAACCAGAGACTTGGACCCATTATCTATTCCTATTGAGCCCAGGTCTCTTTAAAGCAGGTCGGACCACCTCCACTTTACAAGTAAGGAAATAGAGGCTCAGGGAAGGTTCAAAAAATGCCCAAGAGCCTCCCAACTGGTAAGTCTGGGCCTGAGTTTAGAACTTTGGTATCTGACTCAGAGCTTGTGTTTTTTCTGCCCCACTGCTCTGCCCCCCTGGAAATAGTCCTGAAGAACATCCTTCCCCCTCCTACCTCTGCCCCGGCTGCCTGCCCACCAGGGCCTAAAGTCAGGCCCCCTCCCTCGTGGGCCGGGCCACGAGGGTAACAGGAGCCCTGCTGGGTGGATGCAGGATGGCCGCCTAAATGCACTCAGAGCTCAGGCCAGAGATCAAACAGGGCAGCATCAGAGCTGCCACGTGTAAATCACCCCTCAGAGAGGGGCAGTTCCAAGTGACCAGCGAACTCAGAGATTCCCACAGACATCCAACACCACCCTCGGGTCCTCCCTGCATGCCCTCGGGGGGTGCCTGGGAACCCAGACACCGAGTCCTCCCAGGCTTCGTCCCCCCACCTAGGATCTCCTGCGGCAGAGCTTTGGACCTGGTCCCCACAGTAATTAACACTTGCACGCGGCCTGTGAAAGGGTGGAGGGTGACTGACCTCAGATTCAAAACTTGCGGCTACTTCCTGGCTGTGTGATGTGAGACCGCACATCGCGAGTTAAATAACCATACTTTGTAACACAGTGATGGAAAGAATGGCGTTGAGCTGTGGTCTGGGGATGGGCTGGGATGGCGTGTGGTACCCACTGATGCATGGTCGGCACCTGGAAGAGGTGAAGCCCTTCCCCACGCCGGCCCTCCAGGAAAGTTTTCACAGCCGTCACATCACTGAAACGTCATAACCCTCGGATAATAGGCAGGATTGTCTCTGCCCCTTGAGGAATTAGGTTCCATGATTAAGCCGAGGTCACGTGGCTTTAAGTGTCAGCCTTAGGACTTGAATCTGGCACTGCCAGACCCCCAAGAGATTTATGCCTAAAATTACCCATAAACTTCGAATAATTTTTCCCTGTACAGTGACAGTGTTGGTCGTGACGCCCTAATACGTTGAATTCCCTCCCTGTTTTGAGAGACCGGAGACAGAGCAGTTTTGCAAAGGTGCTCTGCAGAAGTGAAGCGTGTCCTCGGAAGGGATCCGTCAGTGCCGCTCACGCCTCATGACCGTCGGTGTCTGTCCAGGGTCCCTCGGAAAAGCTGGCGGTTGTCACCTTCTCTGGGCCTTTTGGTGATGTTCTGTGGCTGCAGGTTGGGTGTCGAAATGACAGCGCAAATAACCGCCTCCTTGGCCTTCACCCCTCCCATCCAGCTCCAGCAGCTCTGGATCCTGTGGGAACCGGAGCTGAGACCCCTGCCCTGGGGAAGCCGGGGTCCCCAGTGGACCCCTCATCACCCCCGGGGCCTGCTTCTCGTCTTCCAGCGCCACGGGCAGTAACCCCTCGTCCTGTGAAGGCTGAAGAGGGAGGAATGTCACATGAAAGGTGCCCGAGGAGGCCTGGCCAGCGTCAGGCCCCCGATGGCAGGTGGTTAGCATTAAGGCAGCGCCGGGGGGGCTGTGCTGGGGGTTTGCTGGGAGAGAGCTGGTGCGACGCTAACGGGCCCCTTGGCCTGTGCGTCCTCGCCCTTCCTTCCTTCCGCCTGCCCTCGGCCTCACGCTGCCTTCAGTGACAAGGTTCCCACGTGCACTGTCCCAAAGGCCCCCTAACCGGGCCTGTGGCCTCCGCTCGCCCACCGTGCTCTTCCCCTAACACAGTCTGAGCTCGTGCCCCTCCCGGGGCCTCCAGGCTCCCCGGCCGGGCACCGAAAGCCTGATGGTCCAGCCTCTCCCCTCCCCAGCACACGCCATCCTCCAACCCCACGGAAACGTCCACAGTTTTTGTGCTTCTGGCACTTAGCACGTTACACGATCAGGTGGAAGGAACGTGTCTCCAGCGTGGCCGGGAGCGCCCCGGGCACACCGCAGCCCCACAGCAGCGTGAGGGGGGCACCGTCCTCTCCTGGGGCAGCAATTTCTTGAATCAGGCAGAAGCCCCAGAAGAAGGTGTGAGTCAGGATTGCTGAGCCTGGAGGGAAAGGCCTCGGTAATTATATCGGTTTGAGGATCCCTTGTCCCCCCGTGAATGTATAGGATGTTAAAGATTCAATTAATCCCTGAGCACTTAGAAAGTTTCCTTATTCTATTTTCCTTCCCTTGAAACGTTTTGGACATTTTCAGAAATATGAAGTAAAAAACAAATAAAAAATAACATGCCCCACTGGGCTGTCTGTGCCCCTCCTGGGGGTGAAGCTCCTCTCATCCGGGTTTCTCCCCTGTCCTTGCACCGGGAGCCGCCCTCGGGCCAGCAGCTGCCTCTTCTGTATCTTTATGTCCCCAGCACCTTGCTCACAGTCTGCACGTAGCCCATGGCCAGCGCTTGTTGAATGAATGAGCTGATCTCCAAAACCAAGATGGATTATTTCTTCTAATAAACTGCAGTGAATATCACCATACCTTTGACCGTCGGGGTTGATTGACCAGTCCTATTGCTTGATTTGTCCACATTTTAACCAGACCTTCTCGTTGCATCCCGGCACCTGCCTATGAGCTTTGAAGGTTCCACCCCAGCCTGGTCGTACCACGTGCTCCACACTCTCAAGTGTGAACCACGAGGGGCTTCTACCTTTGGGTTAAGTTGAACAAGAGTGAAAAATGATTGTGCTCTCAGCCTCTCTCTCTTTTCCTTAATAAGAGAGGAAACGTTACCAATGGCAAGGTCTTCAAAAGGCCACTTCGCAAACTCCAAATTGACTTGAAAGCACACAATCTTTCGCTGGAGGCCAGGGTTGGTATGTTTCTTATTACACCAGTGACCCTCACCCTGGAAAGCCTTTGTAGATGGGGCTTTTTTCTAGACAACCCACTGACGAGCAAATGATCTAACAGATTTCACACCACATAAATTTAAGCCTAATAAATGCCTTCAAATTCAGAGCTCCTAACTCTGGGTTCAGAGAGGTAGTCCCTTCACAAAAGCAATCATGTAGACAATTAATAAACCCACACACAGCACTGGGAAAGAGTGAATTCTGCTCCTGTCCCCCAATCCCCTGTCCCAAACCAAACTCCAAATGATTAACCTCGGGAAATGTAGATTTACCCTGGGGCTCCTTATTGGGACAGAAGGCGTGTCCATGGTCAGGTCCACTTGGCTGTAAACATATAGTGCCCTGTCCAGCACATTAGCCACTGGCCACATGTGGTTCTTTCAGTTTACATTTATATTAATTAAAATGTAAAATTCTGTTGTTTAATTGCCTTGGCCACATGTTGTTAGTAGCTACTAAATTACAGCACAGGATAGAATGTCTGTCATCACAGAAAGTTCTATTGGACAGCGTTGGTCTATTATGCAGGCAAAACCTCTCAGGGCCCAAATTGCTTCTGCTTTGTCTCAATTATCGGTAACCATACCCCCCTGGGACTGTTTTATTACATTCGTTTAGGTAAGCAAAATGAGGTGAAGTTCATACTGAGGGAAAATGTAGAATAAAAGAAAAAATCTTATTGTTAATGAGAAAAAAAAAGGGGGAACTTTGTTTTAAATCTGCTGATGAGCTCATCTTCTTTCAATGCTTTGCTATTTTGGGTGGCGTATTTACAGCTTTGGGGATGAATAATCTCGATTATTCAGGGCCGGAAAATAAAATCTGCTTTCTCATACCAGTAAGACAATTGCTCTGTCTGAATTAACAAGGTGATTGCTCTGGCTGCTTGTCCTTAAGCTGCTAAGGGCGAGTACATATCTACCAGCGGCAGTAAGGGCCTTGGAGACCCCTGAGGTCCACAACCTCACGTAGGTTGCGGTGGGAGGGGTGGGAGTGGGGCGTGGCAGAAGCAGGAGTGGGACGGCTTATCCATGGCCACATGGCCACCCTGTGGCAGAGCCAGTCCTCCTGACTCCTTCCCCAGCTCATTCTCCTTAGTGAATCACATACCACCTCTCTTGGGATGTTTACGCCTTGGTTTAACAAGCTATAAAATGGGGAAAGCCTTGCCCTTGTCTGGCAGAAAGAGCTACTTCAGTGCCAAGCCAAACCAGAAGCTTGTAGGGCCACAGAGGTCCTGGGAGGTATGGCCCTAGGTCTAAATTGCAGGTCATCCCCAAAGCGGGCCTTCTCAGCTTCTACACTGGGAAGTGGGCTTTTCCTCCTAAGACGAGGGATTTCCCAAACATGAGAAGTGGGTTTAGATGAGGGAAAGCCCAAAAGAATGACAAAAGGCCAGTAGCCTTCATCCACAGATGACACTGCCCGCTTACAAAATTGCATCCCGGACCTCCCTTGTAACTCCAGACGTCTGTATCTTCCTCTTTAACATCTTTTTTGGGAGGTATTTTAATGACACCTCAAACTTATTAAACTTACCCCAAAACTAAACTGATAGTCACCCTTCTCAAATCTGATTCTCCCCAATATTCACCAGGTCAGCGAATAGACCATCACTGTCTCGGTTAAACAAGCCCAAAGTCCCGGCATCATCCTCGACCCCTCCCCATCCCTAGGCTAACTGTGTCATTGCCCTGTTTTCAATTCTTTAATGACTTACGTTGACCTTAAGAGAAAGTCAAAGCTCCTTTATTAACTTGGAACCCTTACATAGGGTGCCCCTTCCTCTCGCTGGTCTCCCCTCTCTCCATCCTTCCCCTCTTTTCCTCCATTTCGGATACATTCTTCGCCACCTGTCAGTCTCTCTCAACTCCATGCTTCCTTCTCCCATAGAGACTTTGAAGTTTCCTCTTTCTGAATCCCTCCTGGGGTGCCAGGCCTTGGCCCATGAACTCTACTCACACTTCCCATCTCAGCTCAAGCATTACTTCCTCAAGGGCATCTTCCATGCCCTCTCGTCAAGGTCAAATCCCAAGTACAGGTTCTCAGAGCACCTTGGACCTCTCCTTCAGAGCCTGCATTGCAGCTGCAATGTCTCATTTATTCGTGTGATAACTGGACAAACATCTTTCACCCCCACTAGATTGCAAGCCCCAGGCTGACAGGGATCCCCTCTGTGTGCTCACAAAGAACCCCTGGCCCAGCATAGAGGGCGCACTCTATAATACTGAATGAATGAGTGAGTGAGTGAGTGAATGAATGAATGAATGAGCTCCACTGTGGAGTAGGTCATGCCTGGGTTTGAATCTTGGTTCCAGTATTTCCTCAGTTGTGTGAACTTGAGCAAGTCATTTAATCCCTCTGAGACTCACTTTCCTAATATGTAGAAGAAGAACCTAATATTTCCTACAAGGAACTTAGGGCAAATGAAATGATGGTGATAGCATGCCTAAAATAGCCACTGTGTCTGGCACACAGTAGGTACTCAAGCAATGGTTGTGGTCATCATCTAAACCTCCTTCCCATTGGAAGACTGGGTATCCTACTTAATATCCTTTAAGGCTTCTTTTTTTTTTTGGTTTAAATTGGCCTGTATGTCTGCTGTTTGCAACCAAAAAATCCTATAGGGAATGTAGCTGTAGTCCAGACTAACAAAATAAAATCATCAAGTTCCAAGTTGATGCCTATATTACTTCTTTCTAATATTTTTTGAGTACAAACGTTAACTCAATCAATTCTGTGAGCATGTCAACCCTCAGAGGCATGTACTATCATTATCCTTATCCTACCCAGTGAAAACTGAGACACAGCAAAGTTAAGTAACTTGTCTGAGGTCACACAGCTAATAAGTGCCAGAGACAGGACTCAGACCCAAGCTGCCTTGTGTTTAACCCTTGTACTCTGCTACTTTATCTATATTTTGAAGAATTAACCCCAAAGCAATTAAAGGTAAATAAACAAAATGCTTGTAACATGTTACATAAACCACTCCCTCCACTCCCATCACCTCCACCAAGATCCAAATTACGTAAAAAAACCCCAAACACATGTATACTTATCACATACGTAGAAAAAAGACATGAAAGGAATATACCAAAACAATGATTATCTCTGAGTGATAGGATCGTACATAGTTAAAAAAATTTTTTTCTTCACCAATTTTCAACACTATAAAATGTATTACTGTTATAATCTAAAGAAACAAACTTTCTGAAAAGTAACTGAATTTCTTAGTAGTAAAAAAAGAAAAAAAAAGAGAGAACGATATCAAAAATTACCACTGTATTCAAAATCCAAACAGAAAAGGGAGAGGAGGGAGTATGACGTGGCCATTCTCCCCAAAGCTTTGCTGGATGAGGCCCATCTTTGTGGACCTGCCTGACAGCTGAAATTCTCATTTTTCAGGCAAAGCTCTCTTGGAATTTTCAGTAATAAATAACCTTGGACCACAATTGGCCCACTCAATATTGGGTAATATCAGGTAGTAGCTGAGCACTAATTTGGTGCCTGGGAAAAGCCCTCACTGGGATGTGGAGGACACCTGGGCTCTAGCCTGAGCTTGGCTGTCCCCTCATCATGTGCCTTGGAAAATCTCTAGTCTCTTCATTTGCCAAAAGGGAGTAGTTGTATCTGCTTCATCACCTTTTGATCTGCTGTGAGTTGCAAGAAAGACAGCAAACCCTCACTATTGTAAGCGCTTCACATAGATGAACTCATTAAGCTTCAGGACAACCCAGCAAGTTAGATATTATTATCATCCCCATTGTACAGATGAGGAAACTGAGGCATAGAGCAGCTAAAGAACCTGCCCTGGGTCACATGATTGATACACATAGAGCCAGGACTCAAATCCAGGCAATCTGGCTGTCTTGTGAATTGTATGTGGTCATAACCACTATGCCGAGGGAGAGCTCTCAGCTTTGAATGAGATTCAACTCGGGAAAGAGCTTGGAGTAGTTCAAAACACTGAAAAAGAACACCAAAAACAAAAAAAACAAAGCAAGCAGTTAGTTTGGGGTCATTTTAAAGGAAATGGCTTCTTGGTTTGGGGCAATGTTTTAGAATGGTTAGTGATTAGAAAATAGGTATAAACCTAGGAACGGCTGCACATAAATAAAACATTTCCACCTCTCATTGGGGGAAAAAAAAAATGTTTCCACCAAGAGCACAGGAGATTCCCCAAACAGGAAGAGAGACACCTTACTCAATAAACTGGTGATCTGGTGTTTACATGTCCTGCTCCAGTAATCTGCCATTCAGACAGCAGAGAGATCATGTAATTAGATTTATGAAAATTGCTTGGGCAAAGCAACCTTGAAACTTCTTCCCTCTCTCCATGAATCAGTGTGTCCTTCAATGCATCAGCTGACCAGAAATTTGGTGCAAGTCCTATGCTGGACCCATACTCCCAAGTTGAGTTAGTTGCCTTTGATGGGAATTGAATACTGTCTTCAAGCCTCCTTGGTGGAAAAGACCTAACAAGGTCACCTGGTTCACCCCTTTCCCCACTTACCCTCTTCCACCTAAACTATCGTCCACAGATGAGGTGAGGTTCTCTTTGCAGGGACCTCCAGGGAAGAGGAGTATCTGGCCTCCCCCCTGGGAAGCCCTCATCAAAATGTTTAGGGACTGTGGAAGAGCTGCGGTAGAGGCCAGCTTATCAAGGTGGGATTTATTTACTTACTGTCCAAATCATTTCACATCAGATTGGCTTGTTGCTCTCTCAGCTCACGGGCTGGAGAGCGGAGGTGACAGATCACTCCATTGCTTACTTAACCAACCATAAACAGGACTTGAAAGAAGGGCGTTTGCTGCATGCAGCTCATCTTTGGAGAATCCGACATGCATCAAGTTGATGGCAAACTTCTGCTCATTATCTCAAAAGGTCTTTTCTACTTTTTTCCTTTTTCTGTTTCCAGAGGAAGGCATTTTCCTTAGAAAATTCACTAGTTTTACTCCAAAGAGAGCATTAGAATAATGCGGATCTAAGCCAGAAAGTGGTGTCCAGTACCAATGGCCTGGGGGCTGTTGACGGTTTTCTTTCCCACCTACGGGGACTTAAGGGCAGGAGGCAGCTCCCCAGATTTTGTGGCACTTTTAAGTTTATCAGTTTGCCAACACCCCTTGAACTTTAAAGGTGCCTTTGATTATCCACCATTTGGGGTGCAATAGGATTAAGTTGTAATGAAGTTAGAATGTCTAAATAAAGGTTGATCTCTATGATATATATACAGGAGTAACACATTCTGAATTTCATGGCAAAATTTCAGTTTAAAGTATTTTGTTCTTCTTTGCACTGCCCTCCCCCCTCCAACACCCTCTCTCTCCTCCAAATAAGGGAGTAAATGGGATGTCGACTACTCATACCAAGCCAGGTGCCACACTTGGCGTTGGGCTTTTAGAAATGACATTGGGCTTCCCTGGTGGCGCAGAGGTTGAGAATCTGCCTGCCAATGCAGAGGACACGGGTTCAAGCCCTGGTCTGGAAAGATCCCACATGCCGCGGAGCAACTAGGCCCGTGAGCCACAACTACTGAGCCTGCACGTCTGGAGCCTGTGATCCGCAACAAGAGAGGCCGCGATAGTGAGAGGCCCGCGCACCGCGATGAAGAGTGGCCCCCACTCGCCACAACTAGAGAAAGCCCTTGCACAGAAACGAAGACCCAACACAGCCATAAATTAAAAAAAAAAAAAAAAAAAGATAAAGGGACCATGTTTATCAGTTAAAATTTGTAAAAAAAAAAAAAAAAAAAGAAATGACATTACTTAAGTAAATTATCATAAGAACCCTATGCGATTTGCTTATCATTACAGGTGGGGAAACGGAAACTAAGATGGGCTATGTCTTTTAGCTTGTTTAGCTACACTGACACGGTTAGTCCTGCTGTTGGGTTTCAAGCCCAGGTCTCGTGATGCCAAAATCCAGACGCCTTCTTTTGCTGCCGTTGTACCTGCCAGACCGTGGGGACTGGTTAGTGGTCAGAGAGGTGAAGTCTGGTCACCAGAGGCACACGCAGGCATCAGAGGGGTGTGTGTGTGGGTGTCTGACATACAAGAAGCTAGAGGATTATGAGAAACAAAAATAAAGGTAAAATATGCTGAGAGAAATTACTGAGGGTATGACATTAAAATCTAGAGGAGAAGGTAAAATAAATAATATGGTCAAACAGGAAATAGAAACCATTACCCAATACTTGATCTAGCGAGAATTCTCAATGGGACTCATTTCCCATTGACAGGGTCTAGAAGTGAGGTCAAAGACACACAACAAGTAGCACTGAACAAGTAGCATATGTGCACCACTTAACATCTTTCTAGAACCAACAAGTATTATCGTAATGTTATAACATCCACCTTTGGAGGATAATAAGCCCTTTTGGTTAAGAACAAATAGGCCAGCGCAGTATCCACGCTCACACCAGTGTCCACGGGTACGTGATGTCAGAAGCCACTCGCTTCCCTGGCTGGAGCCCAGTGGAGACTCCTGGGATGTCCTCTCCTACAGGCTCCCTGGGAGGCAAAGCAGACAGGTGCCTACCAGGCCCTCAGCTGCCCTGCTGTGGGACATTATATAGGGTGCCACTTAACAGGTTGTAGAGACCTTCTTGGGGCCCTGGGGACCATGCCATTTCTTCTACACCCTCATGTCTGGGGTGATGCAAAGAGTGCAAATTATTCCACAGTCTGAAGAATCCACAGTGAGTGGGGGGCTGTGGGAATTAGATGCCTGAGGCAGAGTATGATCTCATCAGCTATTAGCCTTCTCTCACCTTAGTAAAGGTCATCAATGTCTTCTCAGACATGGAAATTTTGAACGAAAAATGTCTCCTTGTTTGTCCGCTTCCAACCGGGTACAAAGGACGGTGCAAACAGTTCGGCGGCTCCTCAGCTAAACATAGAATTACCATATGACCCACCAACTCCACTCCTAGGTCTCCACCAAAGGAATTGAAAAACAGGTGTTGCGACAAAGCTTGCACACATTCACAGCAGCATTATTCACAATAGCCAAAAGGTAGAAACAACCCAAATGCTCATCAGCTGATGAATGGATACACAAAATGTGGTCTATCCATATAATGGAATAGTATTCAGCCGTAAAACAGAATGAAGTACATGCTTTGCCATGGATGAACCTTGACAATATTACGATAGGTGAAAGGGAAGGACACAAAAGGTCACAGATTGTATGATTCCATTGATGTGAATTGTCCCAGAATAGCCAAATCCATAGCGATGGAAAGTAGATTAGTGATGGTCAGGATTGGGGGGAGAGAGAGGAAAGTGGGGAGTGGCTGCGTAATGGGCACGAGGCTTCCTTTTGGGGTTATGAGAGCGCTCTGCGCCCAGGTAGTAGTGATGGCTGCACAACATTATGAGTGTACTAAATGCCACTGAATCGTACACTTTAAAATGGTTAAAATGATAAATTTCATGTCATGTGAATTTTACCATGTTATTTGTTAAAGAAGACATAGCAATGAACCTCTGTAATACTCCAGTGTCATGTTGACGAATGCTGTGTTTGTTTTTTTATTGAAGTATAGTTGATTTACAATGTTGTGTTACTTTCAGGTGTACAGCAAAATGAATCCATTATACATATATGTATATCTATTCTTTTTCAGATTCTTTTCCCATATAGCTTATTACAGAGTATTGAGTAGAGTTCCCTATGCTGTACAGGAGGTCCTTGTTGTTTGTCTCTTTTATATATAGTCACGTGTATATGTTAATCCCAACCTCCTAATTTATCCCTCCCTCCCCTCCACTTTCCCCTTTGGTAACCATACATTTGTTTTCCATGTCTGTGAGTCTATTTCTGTTTTGTAAATAAGTTCATTTGTCTCATTTTTTTATATTTCACATATAAGTGTTATCATAAGCTATTTGTCTTTCTCTGTCCGAATGCTGTTTTCCAAATCTGGCCTGAGCCTTCTCCTCGGACGATAAGATGGAAAGATGTCATGCCTCACGGCTCCGCCAGGTACCAGCTCCGGGCAGGATCCCCACTCCCCAGGCCCCCGGGACACACAGCCTGTGCGTATCCGCCTGCCCGCCAGTAGGGTCTCCAGGCCGCTAGACAAAGACCCTTTCTTTTCCCGTGGTCAGGAGCAGCGGAGGGGGCACGGTGGGTGCATAAACATGGGAAGGAAGGCAGGCCGCCTGAAAGCTTCCAAAAGCCCCTTTCTGACAAGTGAAAAATGTTGGTGACTTTAAGTCACAGGCCAGGCTTTTAACAACCCTCGGCATATTTATTTAACCCAGTAAATACGTTTATTAGCAAGGCCGCCTCCTTTGTAGAGCAGGTAATGGATTCCCCATATGTTTCTGCTTTGCAGACCCGGGCAGGGCGGCCGACACCTAGCTAGCCTCCTCCAGCCTCCGAGGCGGAGGCCGGGTGTGTTGCCGCTTTACTGCCTGGCCCGGCCGCGTGTGTAATTACACTCACTCCCAGAGAGAAGGAAACCCCGGGCTGTGGCCTTAACTAGCCCCACGTTGCACGACCGAAGGGCATGTCTCGCAGGAGGGACGAGAGAGGTAATAAAGCTTTCACGTTATTAACTTTTTCCTTCTGAAAAGAAGCCTGAAAAATGCCATCGCACCGCATTAAAGGGCTTACGTGAGAGCGGCCACCGCCTAATGAGGGGCTGGGATCCGGGGCCACGTGCGAGGGCTCGGAGGGCCGCTTGGAATGGAACCTTGATGTCGTGCCAGCCCGGGGGGCACCGGTGCGAGGCGGGGCGGGGGTCGGGCTGAGGTTTGCACCTGACTTGCGGGGCGCGGGCCCAGACGGGCGGGGTGCCACCCAGGGCAGGCGGAGCTGAGCCTTCACCTCTCTGCCCCGGGAGCGGGTGTCAGGTCTGAACAAGAATCGCTGCTTCCCTGGAAGACCTTCAGACGCCGTGCGGGAGGTGACATGGCAGCAGCCTGGTGTGATCAGAGCGACGGGTGTCAGAACAGGTGTGGAAAGCACCGAGCCCTGAGGCTGAAGGCGTGATGGGCTGTGTCGGGGCCGAGGCCCCCCAGGGAGCACGATGTGGCCGCGGGGACCTCCAGGGTGAACTGCGGTGTTGCCAGAGAAGCCCCCTGCAATCTTTTTCCCAGATCCCAGCCATCTCACCCACGGGCCAATGAAAGGATTCTTAACTGTTTTAATTTGTTTTGATGGTTTGACAGGGGGTGACATTTCCTCCCTGGGCGTTCCAGTGAAGTCCAGTGGTCACAAGAATCCGTTATGGGGCAGCGGAAGGATATCACCAGGAGCGATGACAGCCAGGTTTGGCACTGAGAGCTTGTCTTGCAAGTCTGGTGACCCTGGGTGGGCCCCTCTGCTCTCAGGCTCTCAGGCTCTGACTGGTTGACTCTGAGCTGCCCCGTCCACACTGTGAGACTGTGTGCGTGTGGGGATGGGGGCTGGAAAGGGGGGGGGAACCAGGCAGAAGTCAGCAGAGTGAGAGCCTTTCCTCCGCAGCCTCTCCCACATCCTCCCACTGACCTAAGGACTCAGCCATCCTTCGGTAAGAAGAAAAGCAGGCAAAGCTCTGGGTTTGGAGGATGGAGAAGAGCTTGTCTAGACCCTAGAATTTGTCTCCTGGTGCAGAACCTCCCTCTGGTCCTCTGATCTATTGGACGATTTTGCAGGCAGCTCACCAGGTCAGGTCCAGGGAGACTTCTCCAGCCCTACTCCCTGGAAATCTATGTCTCCTCTCTGAGAGCTCCTGGGGACAGGGGGCAGCCTTTCTGTCTTCTTGCCCACCCTAGTACTGAGTTCATGTTCCCACCAAAAATAGACCCTGATCTAGAACTGCTGGGTCCAGTTGCACAGGTTGGGAACTGACCAATTCCTGGAGGGTGCAGGGATTCATATAGACTATGCTGCCTATGTGATGGAGTCACCCTAGAGTCGGGGACACTGAGGCCCAGGGGGGCTTGACTCAATAGGTATTTAATTTACCTTTGCAATTAATAAAGCACTTTTGTATGCCTTATCTTATTCAACTCTCTTTGTGGGAGCAGGCAGACATTAAGAATTCCGTTTATGGGTAAAGTGAGGACCACACAGGGGAAGAGACTGGCCCAGTGGCACATAGCCAGGCATGGGAGTGGCAGGAACAGGGCCTGAGTCTCCAGATACCTCGTCCAGTGCTCTGGTCACAAGACCATGGGTTTCCCATGAGGCCAATCTGCTCACTGTCTCTTCTTTGCAGGTGAAGGGTCTTCAGGCATCTCTGTATCATCCATGCCTGGGTATCCCTGGGAGACAGCTGCTCTGATAAACCTCCAGAGGTAATTCTGGGTTCAAATTCCAACTCTGCTAGCTGACAGCAAGTTACTTAACTCCATTCATTCATTCATCATTCATTCCATAAGTATCTACTGGTTGCCTGCTGTGTGCCAGGCATGAATCTAGGCACTGGGGATACCGTAGTAAACCACAAATCCCTGCAGTCAATGCTCCACAGCTGGCCCTCCAGGCTTGCCCTGCATCTGCCCATCCTCCTTGTGGTCTATAGGCGCAGCCACACAGCGACCTCTCCCCAGGGAGCAGAGGAGGAGGTCAGATTCTCTCCCTGGGCAGCCTCAGCCCTTGGGAGCAGGCAAGGGAGGCGTGGGAAAACTACCCATTCACCCCTGTGCTTATATTTCCTTGTCTGGGGCGGCTGAGCATTGTCATGCTTGAGCTGGTGATAATATATTCTGCTGCGAAGTGCTCGTAACATCCGCGCTTGTCTTGGTGAATGATTTTCCCTGATACGCAGAGCATTTCCTATACCATTCACCGAGCGTTGTTTATTTATAGGGTCACTGAAGGAAGGGAGATGCCCGTTTCCTCATATGTGAAATGGGGGTGGGGCAGGCTTCGGAAGAGTGCTTCATCCATAGAGAGATTATAATCATGCTGTTAAAATGTCTGTGAATGACCTCAAACAGTGCTCAGTGCCTAGGAGGCAATAAGAAGAAAATGCTACCAATTTGCATGTTTGTTATTACTGGAGGCACCGAATTCCATGCATGGAAGGAACGTGTCTTTGCTTGCAAAAGATTCCATGCCTGCCAAACTTGCTCCCATCATTTTTTCAGAGGGGGACTTTGCAGGTAAGATCTAGAATAGAGAGGCTTGGTGGTCTTAAGATAAACCACCTCCTCTACGAGGCAAAGGCACAGCAAAAACTCCAGGCCTCATTAGTTTAAAACAGTCCCTGCCTCTTCCAGGAAGCTTTTCTACATTCGAAAGGGAGAAATCGGAAAAGGCACGCTGAGGCTTCCGGGCTGGAATTCTCTGAGGCAGCAGCTGTTTGCATGTTTGCCCTTCAAAGGCTTCATGTCGGGACAGTTGAGGGTTGGGAGATGAAAAGAACTTGTGGGTAACAGGGAATCAGTGAACGCACAGAATGGCTTCTGAGAAGCATGCTTGAGAAGAAAAATGTTACAGGCGAATGCGAAGGATGACTTTTCCCTCCAAAAATTCCACTCATGCTGAGACTCGATCTGAATCACTTAGAAGCAGGAGAAGGTGATGCTTCTGGAAACATTAAAGGGGTTTTTGTTTTCACTCTCAAGAACACCAGGGAATGATTACAACTTCCTGTCACGTCTTAGCGACAATGAATATTTATTGATTGTTATCCTCACTTTATAGTTGAGGTGACTGAGGCTCGTCGTGTTTCAGTATGAGGACCATGGAGTCAAACCACTTGGGTTCAAACCCCAGCTCTACCACTGTTAACTACAGGTGATTTGGGGAAAGTTATTTATTCTCTGTGCATCAGCTTCCCCATCTGTAAAATGGGGATAATAAGTCATACGGGGGTGTCGTAGAGGCTTAGAACCGTGTCTGGCACAGAGTCAGCACTAGGTAGATGTGACTGATGATGAGGGTGAGGATGATGGTGATGAGGACGGTCACGGTGGTGATGGTGACGCTCAAGGCCTCATGGCTGGAAAAAAGTGGAGTCAGGTTTTGAACTTGAGACTGCCGGCTTATGTTGTTTCCACGCCCCCTACACTGTCCTACACTTTAGCAAAGGGCGCTGGAGAATATGAAGCAGAAATAGCTCAAACTAAATTGAAACCAAAATGTTAAAAAGCAATTTGCTTTACCCCTTGCGTTTCAGGGGAGCTACATCAGCCCATCAGCAGGAAGGTTGGTGGCAGTGGCCCTGGATCGGGGCCTGAGGCTCTGCATACTTCATTTGAAATTAAAAAAAAAAAGAAAACATAAGATCTGAAAAGCCCCACAACAGCTTCTCAGCTCACAGAACCCTCTACTAAGGTGAACGTTTTTTGTATTTTTCTTTTGGGGGGCAGTTTTCTCAACTGCCTTTCCCACCTGTTTGCTCTGCTCCGTCTGTTCCCCGTCGCTGTAAGTCCTCTATCTCTGAGTCCATCCTTCAAGATCCAGCTCAAGCCCCACCTCCTCCAGGAAGCCTTCCCTGACCACCTGGTCCACAGGGATGGCCTCCTCCACTGTATCTGGGTGCCCACTTGGCCAGGAGCACGCGCTCTGTGTGAAGTGGGACTCCTTTGCACGTGTGCATTAAGTCCTTTCCTGGAAACTGTACCCAGGACTGGAGACCTGCCCCATATCCCCTTGTATTTTTTATTGTATTTTGTTTTGACTATGGGTGATCCTTATTTAATTTTGATAAATCCACATCTCCGTATGCTCCTTGAGGCCTGGGGCCTTGAAACCTACCTTCTATTCTCACCGTTGTAGGTGACAGCATCTTATCACAGTGCCCGGATCAGGGAGACACATTCAATCATTCAGTCTTCCGATGACCAAACAAGCAGGGGCTCAAGACCTACCTCGTGCAGGCTCTAGGGGAACAGAGATGAGGGAGCCAGTTTCGTTGGGGCAGGTGGTGCGTGGGAGGAGAGTCAGCTCTAACACAAATAATTTCAACATGCTAAGTCGCGGGGCAGAGGTAGGTGTTCTGGAGCAGCAAATTCTGGCCAGGATATGTGAAAGTTGGTGTGAATTTGTTGTCAGAAAAGTAGGGAAGGATGCTTCAGGTAAAGGAACAGCTGGTGCAAGTGTATTTTGGCCTTTCAGGAGCCTAATAGGATTAGGCGATGATAAACTGGAGGATGTGCTTGGACAAAGAACGGGCAAGAAGGCCTCGAAGGATTTGGTCAAATAACTCTAGGTGTTGGACTGGGTTTCAGGATTTTCGGCAGGGTGTGTAGTAAGACGTGTGTTTTAGAACATAGGTTAGAGGCTGCTTCCACCGTTAATCTGATTTGATAAGTGCAGAAGCCTCTGCTGACAGCCAATATCTGAACGTGAGTGAGTAGCAGGCTGATGAAAAGCTCCCTAGGCGGTGACAAAAGCATATGATGCGGACGCAGCTTGAGTCGAAATGGCTATCTGTGTCCTGTTCTGGGAGCGAAACCCCATTTTGTGCCCCTCCGTCCTCCCAGGAAGCTGTCTGTCCTGGCGTAAGCTCCACCTCCGGTACTTTTGTGCTTGCAAACCCCTGCTCTCGTCCACCACAGGCGGCTCACAGCTTTCAGCAGAGGATTACTTAGAAAAATAAGTTAATGACTATCCTCGGATCAGGCGAGGTTTGCTGGAAGAAGCAGGCATGCCCAGAATTCGTTTCCCTCGAGTCTGATGGGGGTGGGTTGAGAACACGCGTTGCAAATTCCCGTCTAGGAAAAAAAGAAAGAATTCTTCATCCAGTCAAAGCAGCATCATTCGGAGTAACGTGTGGGGACAGGGCATCGTTTAAAAATATAAAAGCAGCTGTGAGCATCTTCTGAGCGTGGCAGGGTATCTGGGTGGCAGACCCCCCTGTGGAAATGAGGATGGGCTGTCGGCTGTGTTGTTCTTGGGGTTAACTGATCCGGGACCCCGTAGGAAACGGCTGGGGCTCCAGTGTGGAGGTGGAATGGGGAGACCGGGATGGGGCGGGGAGGGGAGGTGGGGAGTAGGGAAGGGACAGAGGGAGGGCAGAAGACAGGCTTGCTGGCTCTTTTTAGTCAACACCAGAGACCACCAACGGACCCCAGCTCTGGCTGGCTTCCTGCTCCTCGCCCCAGGCCAGCCCATCTGATGCTCTTCTAAGGACTTTGAAGGCGTCTATGCTCATTTATTCACTCAACACACACTTGATGTCCCGATCTTCCCACAGGGCTAACAGGAGAATAGAATGACACAAACCTCTTTGCCAAATGCTCTCTCTGAAACCTGCGAAGTCTGTTAGGGACACCAATTGCTATGAAAAAAATATATAGAAAGAAACACAAGTCGGGGCAGTATGTTGCTGACTTACAGCCTTTCCCTGTCCTGGAAAAGCCCCAGGACGTCAAGGCGACTGAATCAGCTGGTGTTCTGGGACCAACCAGGAGTGACGACCCAGGACAGGCACGTGTGGGAGGAGGAAGACAAGGATGGGAAAACGACCACACCCTGCTTGCCCTGAGCCGGCCTTCACACGCATTGTTCCTCACCTTTAAATAACCCAGGTGATTGCTGCTCTATGTAGGTGGTGGGACAAGATATCAGATCCCACCCCACTTGTGGAGACTACTTTGCACATGTCAGGGTTATTTTTTACTTGTAATAGAAGAAAATTGAGGCTCAGAGAGATTAATTTCCTGAGTCATAGCTAGTAAGTGACAGGGTTGAGACTCGAACCCTCTGGCCTGACTCTGGCCCACGTTTCTCTCCACTGTTCCATGAAGAAAGGGCTGCCTGGATTGAGCCAGAAGGTAAGCTTAGGGGTGCAGGGGAGATAAAGCTGGGGGCACCCCGGGGCAGCCGGAAGTCTGGCCCAGAAGGCCTGCAGAAGACTTTGCTGGGGATGCGGCAGGAATGGGGATTTCCAGGCCCCACTGGAAAGGAAGATCTTGACCAAAGTGTGGGTTCCGGCAGTCCCCTGAGTCTCATGAGGCCCCGTGTCCTTCCTCCCTGGTCCGGCCGGAGACTCTGGCTCTGAAACCGGAAGTTCCTGAGGGATAACAGTCAGGAATCGTCTGCCGAGAGTTGTATACAGAGAGAGGAAAACAGAGGTAGAACTGGACTTGGTGTAAACAGATGACTTAATGCTTTCCCTGGTCTTCTCCTCAGGGCTGGCTGACCCGGCTGCCTGGTGGGAGGCCTCAGCCCTGCAGAAGAACCGCTGAGATGTTGCCTCTCCTGCTGGAGATCTGGTTCTGAGGTTCTCCTGCATCCCCGCCCCCGTCTAGGCTCCCTGGAATTGGGGCCGAGTTCACTGGGGCTGCCTCTCACTGACCCTCACCTACATCCCCCATCCCCCCTGCAGCTCTGTCGCCAGCTGCTTCACAGGTAACATGGAGGCCACCAGCGGGGCCCGGCTTCTCAACCTCCTCTGTACCTTTTCACCTATTTCGCCGCAGATCCGTGCTTTCAGATCTAGCACGTGGATCTGACCACGCCCTGATCAACCTGGGATCCCTCTGTGGCTGCGGCTCCAGGGTACAACCTCGGCTCCATTTTCTACGGTAAAGAGCCTCCTTGCCTGGCTCCCCCTAGAGCCCACGTTATCGTCCAGCGCCTCCCATGTACGTACGTAATCTTCGGTGATAAATATTTTGTACCTACTGTTACTCTTTTGAAAGTTTTTGGGAAGTGGAAAATGAGGATGTGGGAGGGCATCACAGGAAACCTGTGTCAGAGATGGTAGTTTCCCCGATTGTGAAGGGCCTTTTGTGCCACATGAAGGAAGTTGGGAAGTGCTTCTATAGGCCATGGGGAACCATCAAAGGCTTCGGAGCCAGGAAAAAAGTGCAGAGCGATAAGTAATAAGCGTATCAATGGTTTATTTCACTGATGATTATAACAGAGTGCTAGGAAACAGATCTTTAAACACCTCCCTCTGAACTTACACCAGTAAAGCTATTCTTGTGGCCTCTTTCTTGCAGGGAGGATCTGGGGTGGCCTTCTCCGAGCAATGTACTTGAACGTGCACTGTGGTGACTGTCCCAGGACTCTGCAGTGTGTTCCATCGTGTCCAGGGCATCGGGAGAAATTGTCAGAACCGCCACCAACATTATTCCCCGGGGAGGCAGAATAAGCAAAACAGACAAGGGTCCAATTCTGACTCTGCTGTTTGCTGGAGGTGACCTTGGGAAACCCCGGCGTCTCCCTGAGCCTCAGTGTCTGCGTTTATAAAGTGGGAATGCTGACGCCTGCCCCACAGAGAGTACACGAGATGCTGTATATGAAGCAGTTGGAATATAGCGGGAGCCAGTAGGAGCTACTTGCCATCAATCCCCATTCCAAAGTGACAGCTGGAGGCTGGGAGAAAAGCCATACACACAACATCAAAAAAAAATTCCTTGAGGGAAAAAAAAAAAAAGAGAGAGAGAAGAGACAGGAGCATTGGAGAGGAAGAAAGGAATTAGTGCTGTCAACAGCAGGTCAGTTTGTCTTAAAACCTTTCAAATTGTGGAAAGAACTGAGAAATGTATTTCCTGGGGCAGGAGGCAGGGGGCTGAGGGGGCCTTGTGCCGACTGCCTGCACGGGCAGCTGAGAGAACATTCCAGAGGGAGGGGAGCCTGGTGTTTGGGAAGCCTTGACGAAGAGGTGAGCCAGTGGCCACAGGCTGCAGCCCTACTGCGAGCAGGCAGGGTGAGCCCAGGAAACGGGGGCAGAGGAGGCGAGAGAGACGTGATGCAGCGTGGATGAACCTTGAACACACTACGCTCCGTGAAAGAGGCCAGACGCCAAAGAAAACATAGCGTGGGACTCCACTGATAGGAAATGTCCAGAAGAGGCGATTCCACAGGGACAGAAAGTAGATTAGTGGTAGCCTAGGTGAGGGGGTTTGGAGAGAGATGGGGAGTGACTGCTAATGTGTGTGGGGTTTGTTTGGGGGGTGATGATCGAAATTGATTGCAGGGATGTTTGCATAACTCTGCGAATATACTAAAAACCACTGAGTCATGTATTTTAAGTGGGTGGATTGTATCGTATGTGCATCACATCTCAACAAAACTGTTATAAAAAAAAAATAAGGAAAGAGACTCACGGGAAAGACACACACCACTTTATGTATTTGTCTTAGAGACACAGCAGGTTCAAGGAAAAAAGCTCCAGGAGATTGTCAAGCCCAACTGCCCACTTTCCAGAACAGACGGCTGAGCCCCAGACATGCTGGGTGACTTGCTCGTGGCCCCAAAGCAGAGGGAAGGGCAGGACTACATACTAGCCCTCCTGTGTGCCAGGCCCTCCTGTGTCGGTGCTTTACACAGTCACCTACGTGACAGAATAGTTCAAGCCACACCATCCTGCACAGTGTTCGTCACGTGAGAAATGACCTTAAAATGCAGGTGGACTCTTTTGGTTTAAATCTCCATATCTCCCAAGAGAGTTTTGGCTATAGTACAGTAAAAGAACCCTAAAGCCCATCTTAGGCTTCTTCCTCCTAAACTCTCTAGAATAGATGGGTGTTAGGGCCAAGGTCCAATGGTGATGGAGCCAGAACGAACGGCCCCTGGGCTGAGGCGAAGAGGCCTGGCTGTGTAATTTGGGGCATGACATCTAAATGGGCCTTCAGAGATACCTCGGCCGAATCTACTTTGAAATATGTGGTGTGTGAAGCCCAGAGGGGGGAGGCGGTTTCCCAGGGTCACACAGCAAGTCAGCAGTGGTGGAGCTGAGTTAAGAACCAGGCCCTTTGGACCCTCTATCCAGTGCTCTTTCCATGGCACCCTGTGGCTGTCTTCAGGCCCAAAGGGGACAGGAAAGGAGGGCGGGGGCTGCTGGCTGTGCTGGGAAGGTGGAGGGGCTCCAAACACCCCAGGCTGGGGAGCCAGGGGCCCCATGCTCATGGGAAGTGCAGTCCGTGGGAGACAGAGGAAGAGCTCTAGGGGGGAAACAGATGGAGGGGAGCGGAGTCCAAGAGGCTGGGTCCCTCTGAGCTCTCTGGTTCCTAAAGGATGTTCCCGCCTTTGGGACCAGGGAAGGGAGGCTGCTGATAAAAACCAAGCAGCACATCACCTTAGACCTGCACGTGAGGTGACTGCCAATGCTTCTGGATGGTTCTGCTCAACTTTCCCACCTCAGAGAAGGAAGGGGGGTGGGTGCTGTCCCACGACCAGGAATGGCTTGGGGTTAGGTCGGCTCTGACCTGGGTCCTAGTCTTCGTCCTGCTTCTGACTCACCGGGACACCTTAGGCAAGTTCTCGCTCTTCACTGGGCCCTGGTCTTATCAGGGGTAAAATGAGAGAAAGGCTCATGCCCCTTTTTCTGAGCACTGAGGGTGAGCTGAGACCATGTCTGTGAAATCTGTGCACTGTTCTGTTGTGACTTTATGACAGGGTTTGCTGCATGTGGGTTGTGCCCTGGCTGCAAAAACACATTTCTGACACCACGGAGGTTTCTGTGCCAGGTCCCCGTGCTTGAAACAAGGTCCTCGTGGGGGAGGGGAGAGCATCTCTCTGGAGGGAGAATGTAAGTTCAGCCACCTGGGAGTGGGATCTGGGCCCCCATTCACGATGGCAGCCCACCTCTCCTGAGGGCCTGGCCCCATCAGGCCCCTAGAGGGGTCAGGAAGACGCACAGCAGGGAAGAGGGAAGGCAACTAACCTTATCCCTCATTTAGCCCTCATGTTCTCCATAGCCATGATGACTCCCACTCTAAATTCTACGTAAACCTGTATTCTCAAAATTAGAATGCCAAGGCTCAGAGAGGTTAAGTGATGCGTCCAAGGTCACTGGGCCAGTAGGGAGGGGCCGGGATAAAAACCTACGTCTGTCCAAGCCCGAATCCCACCGCCTTTCTGCCCAGAGCAGGGGGTACTGGAAGTGCTGTTCGCCCACAGTCTGATTTTGTTCAGGGCTGGCTGTGAGCCAGGCCTCTGAGTTTACTGAAATGTTCTGAGAGTTGCTGGGGGAAATGGAGCTTTGAACTTGCCTAATATAACACGGGCTGGTTCTCAGGATCATAAACATGTTTCTGAACCTAATTAAAGAGTCTCGTGAAAAGAGGGAGAGCAGAGCTGAGACATGACGGTCCGTCTAAAATCTCCCCGTGGGCCAGAACGGGAGCTTTGCTTTTTCCCAGACTTGGGGAGAACCAGCCCGCTCTGGGGCCAGAGAGTTAAGAGGCTTTAGAAAGAAGAAAAGGCTCTTTTACAGTCCTGGCTGGGGACCTGGGCTGTACCGGGGAGGGGATGTAGGAGGCGTAATTGGGGCTTGTAAAACATTTCCAGACGAAATCACTTAATGTGTTTTGGAGAGTAAAAGGTAACAGTCCGCATAATCCGTCAATTTGGGCAGTTTTCTACAGAGTCCACAGAGCCGTATCGGGGGACCCGAAGGATGGCTGGACCAGTGATCAGTGTGCAGTGAAGGCTGCAGGTGGACTTTATGCTGAGCATGGGACCCCTGAGCAGCCAGACACTGCTCCCTTGCTGTGTGACCTTGGGCGGGTCACTTAAGCCTCTGAACCTCGGTTTCCTTGTGTGGAAAGTGGGGATAAAATGATACCAACCTCATAGGCTTGTTGAGAGGCTTAAATGTGGGACTATATGCTAAATGGTTAAAACAGTGCCTGGCACACAGGAAGTACTCGTATAAATGTTTGCTGTCATTATTCTGCTGCCTTGGGAACGGGCTACGACCCGGCTAGGGCAGCGCTGTGGTTCCTGCGGAATAGTCCACACCTGTGAGAGTTTCTAGAGCTGGCGCCATCGTGTCTTGAGCTCTTCCTCCCATTTCTGTCCTTCTGTCCTTTCCGCCAGTATTGATCGCTCCCATCAATTTCCAACAGCCCCCTGGGACTGATTGCTTCATGGAGCCAGCCCTTTCCTCTGACGATGCCCTGTCCCTCTCAGCATAACATTGAAACCTCGGGGCCCTTTACACTGAGTTGACTTTCTGCCTTACCTCCAGCCCTGTCCCCCTGTGGCGGTCGCAATGTGCCAAATGTTTCCAGTTTCCCCTCCTTCTGGGCAAATGATAAATATTGCACTTCCTGGCTCCCTTGTGGTTGGCTGGGGGCAAACAACTCGTTTTGGCCAATGAATTGTGAGCAGAGGTACCTATGGGCTGGAGTGCTTTGTCCTTCTGCCATGACAACTGGGGGAATGTTCTAAACCAGGCGTCAACAAACTTTTTCTGTAAATACATTCAGGTTTGTGGGCTATATGATCTCTGTGGCACTTCTCAACTCTACCATTGCCATGTGAAAGAAATCATAGGTAATCCACAAGTGAACGAGCATGACTGTGTTGCAATAAAACTTTATTTATAAAAACAAGCAGCAGGTTGGGTTGGCTCATGGACCATAGTCTGCAAACCCCTGTCCTAGACCAGGTTGTCCAGTAGAACCTTCTGCAGTGATGGAAATGTTCTATAATATCTAGGCCGTCCAATATGGTGGCCACTAGCCACTTGTGTCCATTGAAAATTACAGAGCCTGAGGTGGTTACTCCTACTAGAGTGGACGGGCAATTCTAGGCAGTGGCTCTTCTTTCAGTGAAGGTCCTGGAGTGAAGATGACACGGAGGGCCCCAGCAGACCAGGATGGACATGTAGCCTGTCCAAAAATTCTTGATCTTATAAACAACTGAGATTTGGGGGATTTTGTCACTGCAGCATAACGTAATCATTCCTAAGCAATATACCCCTCACTCTCACCCCTGTACCTATCATACATATTTCATCTGCTTTCATGTAAGCATCCCATGCACATCCAGGCTTCCAGGCCTTGGCTCATACTGTTTACTCTGCCTGGGATACCCTCAACTGTCCCTTATTTCACTGGCATATGCTGCCTCGGTGTTTAAAGTTCAGCTCAGATGTTACCTTCTCTTGGTGGTTTTCCAATAGCCCTCCATACCATCTCCATGCAATAAGAACCACCTGCAGTTTTCTTAGGACTCTTTGCAAGTATAATGCAAATATAATGTAACTTATCTTGTGTTTTCCACTAGACTGTGAGCTTTTGGAAGAGCCCCCATCAGATCATTCTTCAACATCTTCATTGTGACCTGCATAAATTCTGTTCAGTTGAATTTAATATACATCAAACCTAGCCCATGGTGACCTTTCAGGTCCTTAGTGACTTTCTCTGGCCCTGGGTTCAGCTTTGGACCGTTTCCCCCATCTTCTTCTCATTCTTCTGGCCACAGTGAGACATCTCAGACTCTACAATTCAGCAATGGTGATGGTAGAGGATGAGGAGAAAGGGAGGAAAAGAGACACATATTAGTCTTATCTGGTAGTAGTATAAAAATATCAATTTGATATTTTACAAAACATTGAATCTATAGTAAAGAGCAATTGTGACTACAAACACAGACATAGCCCTGCTAATGGCTTGCAGAGCTGTTCGTAATATCTCAGAGTTGGTGTACCACCAAGCTGGGACATGTCTCTGGGAGGCTTTGTTTTTCAAGGCCTTACTCTTAAAATTTCTTCTCAGCGGGGTATCGCTTGTCAAAAATACATTTATTCTTTCAATCATTTTCATTCTATCTGACAAAAGATGTTGGTGTTTTGGTTTTCTGTACAAATATGGAAACATCACCATCACTACCCCTTGCATTTATGCATCTCTTTGCTGTTAACAAAACACTTGCCACCCGTGTCACTGTGAGCCTCCCAGTAGCCTAGGGAAGAAAGCAGGGCAGTATTTACCAACTGCATTTTACTCATGGAGAAACTATAGCCCAGAGCAGGGAGGTCATTTACCCCCCGTCGCAGCAGCTGGGGTCAAAATGGGAGCTTGGACTCCAAGCTCTTAGGGCAGGAGTCTCAACCCTCAGACACATTCCAGTCTGATGGCCACTATGACCCTGTGCCCTACTCATCAGGACTGCCATTATCCCAGTGCTGGGAGGTTGGGGCAGACCTGCAGGGCCCTTGCCTAACCCTGAAGTCATAGGAATTCCATATCCTACCCCTCTGGGATAACTTTAGCCAGAGAAATTTAGGTTTTCCTTATTACTTTTTGAAAAACGTGGCTTGATTCATTAGAAGTCTGATACCTAGAAGTAATCAAATTATTTAAAATGAGTTTGAGAATTTTTGGAGAAATACTGCAAGGGGAGTAATAGACCTAAACTTCTTTCAGTACCAGGAAGACATGTTTTAGGAAACTCTGCCTATCCAAAGGGTCATTCTTAGTCTCCATTAAGTTTTATTCTACCTAAAGTAGCAAAAAAAAGAAAAAAAAGAAAAGTGTTGTTGCAGATTCTCTTAGAGGTAAATTATTCTCCTCATGGGGCCCTCACCTGGTGGTGATGGGGAAGATGCCAGGGGCTGCCTCTCTTCCCAGCTGGCTGTCTTTCCCATCACTCTTTATCCTCACTTGTGTTCCCTACCCTTAGCTCTCCTTCCACTCTCCCACCCTCCACTAAGAGCAAGAAGAAATTGACAAATGCATCATTATACTAGGATGAACTGTGATAACATTTCATTTTGAGGACTGAAAAATCCAAGGTAGTAGACATAGTAAAATGTATACCGAATTTTTTTCAGGGTTAGTGTGCGGATTATGAAATCCCTTTTGTTCATTTACGGGCAGTTGGCCTCCTGAAATGTCCATTGTCTAAATAGTTCTACTAAAAATGGAAGAAACCCTTACATGAGCAATAAATAAATGAAAATATTCAATATGGGTGGAAAGAGGTAAAACATACACGTGTACATTATAAATTGGCATAGTATTAATTGGAGAATAGTGTGGTTGTATGTACTTCATATGTTACATAACAATATGTATGTCAAAAGAAATAAAAAATCGTATTCATAAAGATATTAATGAAAGTGTTTCCACAAGAGCAAAACGCTGGAAATGATTGAAGTGGGTTATAATAGGAGAACTACTTAATAAGTTATAGTATACTGTTACCATTTAAATAATGATTATGAGGATTATTCAGACAATAGTCTTCAGGCCAAAAATGTTAATGACAGAGGTATGTGCAAATACTAGACTTCAAGTTGGATGATTGAATTTATGAAAAATGTTATCTCCATGTGAATCAGGATCAGAAGAAAAAAAATGTGAAAATGAAAATAGTATATTAGGAATGGGAGGGTGGGTAAATATATATATATATATATATATTTTTTTAAAGGAATTCCTTTATTTTATTTATTTATTTATTTATTTATTTATTTACTTTTGGCTGTGTTGGGTCTTTGTTTCTGTGCAAGGGTTTCTCTAGCTGCGGCAAGCGGGGGCCACTCTTCATCGCGGTGCGCGGGCCTCTCATTATCATGGCCTCTCTTGTTGCGGAGCACAGGCTCCAGACGCGCAGGCTCAGTAATTGTGGCTCACTGGCCTAGTTGCTCCGTGGCATGTGGGATCTTCTCAGACCAGGGCTTGAACCTGTGTCCCCTGCATTGGCAGGCAGATTCTCAACCACTGCGCCACCAGAGAAGCCCCAACACTTCTATTTTTAATACTCTGATTTCCTGAGATTACTTGTCAGTGTACCAAAAACCAAGAAACCACTTGTCTACATTATGCTCTTTGAATGAAATCATTTGAACATGAAGTATATTAGATCTGATTCCTTAGGGTTTATGAAATAGTCTTAGCAAAAGAAAGAAAAAAAAGAGCTAATGAAGATTTTTATATGAAAAGTGCAAAGAATAGCAAATATTTGTCTTCTACCTAACTCTGTCAAATTCAAATATTTTTCTATACTTGCTTCATGTTTAAAAAGAAGTAGAATATTGTAGACATAACTGAAGCCCCCTGGGGACCTGCAAGAGAAGATTTTTGCTTGTTTAATGTCTATGTTTTGGGCAGGTCTCACCATGGACAGCTCAACTCTGTGTCATGTGGCATCACCTGGGGTGACTCAGCTGCACCTGGAGAATTCATCTCAAGAGGGCTCATTCACATGCTGGCCAGCGGGTGCTGATGGTTGCTTCCTGGGCCTCTCCGCGGGGCAGATTGGGCTTCCTCACGTCATGGTGGCTGGGTTTCAAGAACAAGCATCCCCAAAGACTGCGGTTGGAAGCTACCAGTTTCTCTTGGTTAAGCAGTCATAGAGCAACACTCAGGAGCAGGAACACAGGTCCCAAAGTCACACTGTAAGAAGAGCACAGGGGATGGCATCTCTTGTTGTGACCATCTTCGGGAAATACAATCTCCCACAATACTCTTGCTCTTAGAGGTTTGGATTGTTTTTTAAAGCCATTGGGGAGCTGTGACTAGATCAATCCCCCATGTAATCATTATGTTCATGATTCCTGAATGTTTTTGTGCCCCAGAAATGAAGCTGACTTAACCCCAGATTGATTTCAGAGGATGCATAGGGCCATAGAGCTGACTGGCCATAGTTTCAAAAATAACTTCATTTCAGATAGGCTGACCCAGCTTTCTGTCAACTCTACAAATATTGTACATTATGTTATCTGTAGGCATGTGTACCTATGTGAAGTTGAACCCCTCAGCTGGAACACTCCCTGTCTCCCACGATCCCATTCATTACTTTGTCCTCTTGAGTCCCTCTGATACCCAGTTCCCTGTCTACCTGCTGGGTGTGTCTCCCCCAAAACTCCCAGCTTCACTCTTGTTTATTTCCCCTCTGAGAGAGGCAGGTGCAGCTGAGCAGTTAAGACTACACCCTCTGAGGCTGGACTCCTTGAGGTTAACTCCTGGTTTTACTGCTTATTAAGTGTGTGTTGCTTTGGACAAATAACTTCCCTGCACTCAGTTTTCTTATTTATAAAATATATTATAAAATGAGTTTATAATAATAGCACCTTACAGGGTTGCCATGAGGATCAAGTTGATACACTCAGACCAGTCCCTGGTGTTGACTTTTGTTATCATTTCAGTGCATCTTCATAGCCTCTTTTGGATCCTAACCCAGGCTTTCCTTCCTTCTATGTTCTCATGTCTCTTCCAGAGAATAGATTCCATGCCATGTGACTTTTTTTCTTATTTAAAATGTGTAGATTTTTAAAAAGTAATAATCTTTCACATTTGTTTCATATCATTACTTATAAGATAATTTCATAGCCATTATCATGTTTAATCTTGATACCTATCTGTGGTAGGTAGAATTCTAAAGTAGCCCCCGAGAAAAAGAAAAAATAGTCCCCCAAATCCCTGTTCCTGATGTGTACACCCAGCATAATGCCCTCTGATTATGATGGCTTTTGATCTGATGATTAGGTTACATTATGACACATATATGTTACATGGCAGAATTGACTTTATAAAAGGGAGGTGATCTGGGTGGGACTGACCTAATCATGTGAGTTTTTTACATCTGAGTCTAGAGGTCACAGAGGGTAAGTCAGAGATTTGAAGTGTGAGAGGGACTAGCCATGAAGAGGGTTCACGGTTGCTGGCTTTGACCATGGAGGGGGCCAGGTGGCAGGGAATACAAGTGGCCTCTGAGGGCTGAGAGTGGTTCCTGGCTGACAGCCAGCAAGGAACGTGGACCTCAGTCCTACAACCACAAGAAGTCGAACTCTGAACTCTGCCAACAACTGGTTCTGAAGCTCCAGCTGAGAATGCAGCCAGCTCACATCTTGATTTCACCCTCGCAAGAACCTGAGACGAGAATCCAGTCATGCTGTCTCTGGACTCCTGATTGACAAACTGTAGGTGACAAGTAGCAGTTGTCTTAAGCTGCTAAGTTTGTGGTGATTTGTTGCATAGCAGAGATAACTGTATTAGTGTCCTAGGGCTGACATAAAAAATCACCACAAATTTGATGACTTTAAGCGGCAGAAATTTACTCTCTCCCAGTTCTACAGGCCAGAAGTCTGAAACCAAGGTGTTGACAGGGTCGTGCT
This sequence comes from Balaenoptera physalus, assembly GCF_965194825.1. Taxonomy (NCBI): domain Eukaryota; kingdom Metazoa; phylum Chordata; class Mammalia; order Artiodactyla; family Balaenopteridae; genus Balaenoptera; species Balaenoptera physalus. Next base: position 86,689,389 of record NC_138894.1, on the reverse strand, counting down.
CCCCCCAAATGTTCTGGAGAAGAACCTCCTTTTCCCTTCCAGCCTCTGGTGGCTCTGCGTGTTCCTTGGCTTGTGACTGCATCACTTTAATCTTTGCCTCCTGTTCTCACCACCTTCTTCTCCTCTTTTTCTATGCCTCCTCCTGTTCTGTCTTGTATAAGGACATTTGTCACTGAATTTAGGGTCCACCCATATCAAAAGCCTTAATTTAATTACCTCTGCAAAGACCCTTTTCCCAAATTTGTTCACACTCACAGGGTCTGGGTATTAAGATGTTGGGCATATCACTGTGGAGCCACCATTCAATCTGCTGAAATAACTAAGACAGAAGTAGGTCTCTGTATTGACTAAGACAGAAGTAGGTCTCTTTATCACTCTTTTTTTCAGAGAGGAAACCGCAGAGGGAATGGGCAAGTGTAGATCTTGCAAGTTCAAGTCCTGTAGATTCCCCACTACACCACAGATGCCTGTTTCTTCAACAGCACAACATTGGACAGACAATAGTGCTGATAAATATTTGTGGATTAATTGAAATTCCAAATTAGTCATGAGTGAAGCTCAGAAAAGGATTATACTGTGTTCAGAAAAGGATTCAATATTGAGAAGGAAATTATGTCTTCTGAAAATCTTTGAATCTGCCTAAAGAGAGTATTTTCATGTGAATATTTTCATTCTTGATTAAAATGATTAAGAGTCCTTATGAAAGGAGAGGCTTGGAAGCTTTCCAAAGAGACACCATCCCATATGGATTAGAGATAAGAGATGGAAGGGAGAACATTCTGCCTAGTGCAGTCTGGAAGCAAACTGACCTGGGATTGAATGCCAGCTCTGTCACTTCTCATCCAAGTGACCCTGGGTAAGTCAGGTAATCTTTGAGTCTCTCTTTCTGAACTATGAGTACAATAATATTCCTATCTCACCATGGGTTTTTAAAGACAATCTGAGATGATGGTAATAAGAACGCTCACTGAGGTGGTAAATACTAGGCGGCTTACACATATTAAGTCGTTTAAACCTCACAATCACCTTATGAGGTCAGTACTTATTCCCATTTCACAGATGAAGAAACTGAGGCACATAATGGTAAGTTCCAGAAGGCACCTTCTTAACATAACACTGTATTAACTGTATCAGTTAGGAGTTCCTTTAAAAAGCAGAGCCACCATAAGGAAGATAGAATAAGAACTTCAAAAAAAAATTAGTAATTAGACTTTATTAGACTTTGTGTAACTGTGGGAGCTGGTCAAGCAGTTTGGGTGCTGGGCTTGACCCCAACAGGGCCAGGAGGGATGGATGTGATGTAGGAGAGAATAAGGCCAAACTGGAACCAGCAAGGAAAGTAGGTCCGTGTCTCAGCCTCACTGCTCCATCCTCAGTGACACAGGTGACCTGCAGGGTTAGTTGGTGTCCTTCACCACATGACAGCATGTGCATCTGACCCGGGATCGCTAGGGGCTGGAGGAGCAGGAGCTGCTGCCGCCTCTGGCCACCAAGATGGACGCGCAGATCAGTGACAAAGCGTGGGAGCAACAACAGTGTCTGGTCCCACCACCTTCAGAGCCAAACAGAACGGCTGGGGTTTCATCCACCTTCCAGATCTCCTGAAAATGTTTTCTGTAGACAACCCTAAATGTGAAGTGTGTAGGGAGGAGAATGCTGGGAAATGCAATCCCAGCTCTGCTAACCTGACACGGGACAAATTCTTTAGCTACTCAAATATGAAAGCACCCAGAAGAGTGCCTGGACCAGTTAGTTCTTTCCTTAGGGCTTGGTAAGTATTAGCTCCTTTCTTTTCTGTCATTCTTGTTTGAGGAACAATGGATGAGTCTCTCAATCCAGAAGTGATGTTGTGAATAAGGTTCTAAAGACCAGGGCAGACAGGAGTCAATGATGGTAGAAGGGATGGTGGAGGGGGGTGGCGGGGTCCAGCCTCCTCTTAATCTCTCATCTTTCTCCCTAACCCCTCAAATAAACCTGCCATAAATATGTAGGTGACACTTCAAGGCAAGTCTCTCAGTCACCCCCTTCTCCCCCAACAAACTGCCACCCCTTACCCCTCCTAGGCAGAAATTCAATAATGCCTCTGTTGAATGGATAGAGAAGATGTGGTACATATATACAATAGAATAATATTCAGCCATAAAAAAGAACGAAATACTGCCATGTGCAGCAACATGGATGAACCTAGAGATTATCATATTAAGTGAAGTAAGTCAGAAAGAAAAAGACAAATATCATATGATATCACTTAGATGTTGAATCCAAAAATGACACAAATGAACTTATTCACAAAACAGAAACAGACTCACAGACATAGAGAATAGACTTGTGGTTGCTGGGGGGAGGGGTCGGGGAGGGATGGATGGGGAGTTCGGGATTAGCAGATGCAAACTGTTGTTTAGAATGGATAAACAACAGGGTCCTACTGTATAGCACGGGGAACTATATTCAATATCCTGTGATAAACCATAATGGAAAAAATATGAACAAGAATGCATATATATGTGTAACTGAATCACTTTGCTGTAGAGCAGAAATTAACACAACATTGTAAATTAACTATACTTCAGTAAAAAAAAAAGAGAAAACACTAAAACCGGACAAAAAAATAATGCCTCTGTTGGGTGAGAGCGAGGCTGGGTTAGGACAGGGCATGCTCCCTGAAGCCACAGGGGAAACTGGCAGAAGAAGGGTGAGCCAAGCTGAGCTCCCTAGAGGACAGCCCAGGTCCTTCATACGGGTAATGGGCAGGCTCGGGGAGAGCAGAGGAAGGGGGTTTGATGGTGGGCTTCAAGGTTGGGAGCTCAACTAGGTGGTAGCGAGGGCAGGAACAAGCAATGGATTGGGGGTGGGCAGTGAGGGTCCTGCATGACCAACGTGGGACCTGGGCTACCCTTTAGGAGAGGCAGGTGTGGGGCGTGGGCTGCACAGGCGCGGTCAGGCTGGCATCAGACCCAGGGCTGTGCCTGGACACCCATATGCCTGGCGGATCGGAGAGAGGACCAAGCCTCGCTTAGTTGAATACCATTTCTTGTTTATTTCTCCAGATCCAGTTCCCGTGCATATTGGGAACTTCCGTGGCTCCTGTCGCCGATGATCTCCCCATGACTCTTCCCAAGAAAACACCCAGGCACTTTTCTACGGGTTTGTATATATTGTGTCCGCTGATCCTTTTCATAACTCAACAGGGTAGGAATTGTCATCAGCATTTTGCAGAGAAGTGTTCTTAGAGTTTTGGAGCAGTTGTGTGTCTTGCCTGAAGCCGCTCCCCTAGCAAGTGGTAAAGCTGGGATTTGAACCCAGGCCTGTCTGGATTCAAAGCCCCTGTTCTCATCACTTCAAGGAGGACTAAAGAACTGGCTGAAGTTTTGGACTTTGAGGTCTCTGAGGCTTTTCCAGCTTTGAAAATCTGAGATTCTCAGGAGTATGAGGCTGGGTGGGTCTTAAAAAAAATTTTTTTTTTCAAATAGTCAACTGGGTTTTTTAGGATCTGAGATAGGAGGTGGAGTTGTTTCTTTAAAACTGAAGAAACCCTTTAAAGCCTGTATTCATTATGGTTTTTCCCTCTTCAAGCTTTTCAATCTCAAATTCAAAGCAAAATTTTAACAATAAACTCTTCCAGAAATAGGTTGCAATCTCCTTTTTGTTATTTTAATTGAGCCACTTTGCAATTCTTGGAATATTTTTTTTTGTAACGAGCATGCTTTACTTCTCTTGGATGACAATTCTGATTTTTCTTTTGAGAAGGAAAAACGGACCTCAACAGGTGCTTTTGGCCGAAATCACAATGACCCAAGAAAGGGGCGGGTGTGATTAATGGAGCTCCCCGCTACACGTGGGGTCATCTGTCCTCGTGCTGGGACGCATCCTTGGGGTGCCGGCGGGGAGCGTCACAAACTGATACCCAGGGAGCCTGATATCATCTGGCCTTTTCTCTTTTGACTCTTTATTCTTTATTTTCTGTTTGCTGTTCTATTCATTTGAGCAATTCTGTGTTCAGAAATGGGTCCATGGGACTATTTATCTTTGAAAAAATTTCACCGTTTATAACAAGAATCTTTGCCTTTGGGGACCTGGGCATGAGGACCCAGAGTGGGAGGGCTTCTGTGCTGGGTTCTGAGATGACATTCATTCCTTCCACAAATACTCATTGGACATCACCTCACCCCAGGCCCTCTCCGGTGCTGAGAGCTCAGCCGGGAAGGGAACAAGTCTCACCAACTCTGCGAGCACACATTCTAATTGAACAGATAAAGTGATCAGTCTTGATTAGAGCTCCAGGTCACTGGCCGCTCTGATTCTCGCCGTCCACAACTGCAGACAGCCCAGAGGTACAGAGCTCACATAACATTGTAAATCAACTATACTTCCATTGAAATTTTAATTATTTATTTTCAAAAAAGGAATTTTTAAAAAGTCAGGCTCCCAGATTCCAAACATAGCCGGAAGCTACATCTCAAGGAAGATATGGGAGCCAGATCGCAAAGAGCCCCACCCACAGACCCAGGCTGTAGGGGGTCCCTAGCCATTGAGAGGGTACAGCGACGGGCATCCACACTGACGGGGTGTCTCCTCCAGGCTGGGGATCTCTCCCTTTCACCCTCACAGCAATATCGGGTGGGAATTGTCATTGCCATTTCAAATGTGAGCAAACCAAGGCTCAGCGCCCTGGAACCCCTCGCCCAGGATCACAGAGACAGCAGGTGCCTCCAAACTGGGGGACGGCACTCCTGAACCCCCGCTGAATCCCACGCTCTCAAGTCCCCCTCGCCGTCCGGGTGGAAGAAGGCACAGGGCACGTGCTCACGTGTCTCAGCCTCCCTGCCCTCCAAGGCCGATCCTCTGTGGAATACCTGGTCCCTCTGGCAGCAAGCATTCACTTTCTTCTTGAGGAAAGAGGACGCTGTCTTCCAGAACATCTGGTGAGACGGGTCTGCTGAAGCCCTGCGGTGGGATGGACACTCTCCCACGTGCTCCTCCCCACCCTGGGGCCTTGGCGCTTGCTCAGCTCAGCTGGCAGAAAGGGACCGTTAACAACACGAGAGACAAGACAGAGGCAGCCTTAGCGCAGTGATGTGCTGGGAGGTTGCCCATCTTAGCAGGACAGAACTGAACGCTTGGAGGGATCTCACCCTGAGGCCTGACAGAGGACAGGTTTTTCTCATCCCCGACCCCTTCCGGGCAGAGGATCTGACACCCTCGGGGTGAAGCCATGGAGTCCGGGGACAGACGGCCTGACTAGAAACCAGAGGGCAAAGGGGACGGGGTAGGAGACGGGGTCCCTCTGGGGAAGGACAGATGCGTCAGGTAGAGACCGGGGAAGGGCTGGGGCTGGGGCTGGGAGGACTGACAGCTGCAGGGTGGTAGCTGAGAGCCTGTGCTTCTGCGGCCTCTGCCCCTCCCCCCAAAGGCAAGGCGCTCTCCACCAGGCTCCGAGGAAAAAGCCCTGATTGTTGGCAGGAAAGGTTTTCTAAAACAGCTTCCACAGCAACCGGAGGGAACTGAGAGAAACAGCCCAACGGCTCCTGGTTGCTTAGCAAGGGCTGGCTGCCTGGCAAGTGGCAGCCAGCAGGGAGGAGAGGAAGTCGGGGGAGAGGAGGGCTGTGCAGATAGTCTCTCCTCTGGTTCAAGGGGCTTGCAGTCAGAGTAGAATGAAGGCCCCAGACCTGCAGCCTGTTTCCCTTCTCTTCCCACAACCCTGATTGTCTCTCCATGGGAGAGCATCTCATCGAACATTCCGGATATCAAGTCCAAGCTCCGTCCACCGCAACCCCCCAAACACCCTAGGTCCTGGAGTGAGTCTCCAGTGGTCCAGTCGGCCCTGGGAAGAATGGCTCTGTGAACAGGCTCAGAGCTAAGTGGCTGGCAGGGCAGCCCAGAGCCTCGGGTACTTGGACAGGTCTAGGGCGCGAGGGAGGGCCGAGACTCAGGGTGAGCGAGTTGCCTTGGCCCAGAGGATGCCACTCTCAATGGCGAGGGACCCCCTACAGCCTGGGTCTGTGGGTGGGGCTCTTTGCGATCTGGCTCCCATATCCTCCTTGAGCTGTAGCTTCCGGCTATGTTTGGAATCTGGGAGCCTGACTTTTCAAAAATTCCTTTTTTGAAAATTCCTTTTTTGAAAATAAATAATTAAAATTTCAATGGAAGTATAGTTGATTTACAATGTTATGTTAGTTTCTGGTGTACAGCAGAGTGATTCAGTTATACATATATAAATATGTATTCTTTTTCATTATAGGTTATTACAAGATATCGAATGTAGTTCCCTGTGCTATACAGTAGGTCCTTATTGTTTATCTGTTTTACATATAGTAGTTTGATCTGCTAATCCTGAACTCCTAATTTATCCCTTTCCCTCTTTTTCCTTTGGTAACCATAAGTTTGTTTTTTATGTCTGTGAATCTGTTTCTGTTTTGTAAATAAGTTCATTTGGGTCATATTTTAGATTCCACATGTAAGTGATATCATATGGTGTTTGTCTCCTTCTGACTTACTTCACTTAGTACAGTAGTCTCTAGTTGTATCCGTGCTACTGCAAATGGCATTATTTAGTTCTGTTTTATGGCTGAGTAATATTCCATTGTATATATGCACCACATCTTCTTTATCCATTCATCTGCTGATGGACACTTAGGTTGCATCCTTGTCTTGGCTATTGTAAATAGTGCTGCAATGAACATTGGGGTGCATGTATCTTTTCGAATTAGAGTTTTCTCTGGATATCTGCCCAGGAGTGGGATTGCTGGATCATACGGTAGTTCTATTTTTAGTTTTTTAAGGAACCTCCATAGTGTCCTCCATGGCGGCTGTACCAGCTTACATTCCCACCAACAGTGTAGGAGGCTTCCCTTTTCTTGAAGCCTCACTTTTATGACACTGTGGGCCAGCGTGCTTTCTAGAGGTGGACAGATCCAGGGTGGTGGCCTTCAAGGGGCCCAGCTGATGGCCCCCCCAAGTTCTCATGGAGCCGGTAGCTCCTCCAGGTGGTCCCCACTCCTCATTCTCTGGAGAGCGGTCCTGGCTCCAGATGTGCCATTTACTCATGACGCCCCTCTCCCCCTCGGTTTCCCAAATTGCCAAAGTCTGCCCCAAGCCGGGCTTCCCTCTCCCTTCATTCCTCATTCACATCCAGCACAGTCTCTCTAAACTTCATGCTGGGAAGGCAGCAGGGTCGGGAGAGAAGAAGGCAGGCAGTCGGTTTCATCATTAGATTGCGTTGTAGCCCAGTGCCCTGTGCTTGAGAAACCCTTAACATTGACCTCCTTTGAGGTTGGAACCATGTCTGACTTACCTGGGTATCCTTAGTCCCTTGAGCAGGGAAAGCTCAGAGGAGTTTTGTCCAGTGAGAGGATGAGGGAAGAGAGTCCCAGGAGGGATGGAGGCCAGCGTGAGCCTCGTCTGCAGGCTGGAGATGAGGTTGCCGGAGGGGGCGATGGGAGCAAAAATTGGAAAGCTGAGCACTTAGCAGAGCTGATCCTTTGGTGCTAGGCCAGGGGGTGTAAATACCTGCAAAACCCCTTTCCTTCTTTACTCTGTTTAAAACCAAAGGAAGTTCACGGCTTGTAGAACTGCCAGCCCAGGGGCCAGGCCCAGGAAACAACGCTACCAGCTGACATTCTTGTTTGGGTCACTCCAGGGCTGGACCAGCCTCTGACCCTCTGACCCACGGCACCCAGGCCCTGCTGGTGACGCCGGGGCTCCCTCCCCTGGGCCACCTTGCGGAGCTGGGAGCCGGGCGAGCTGGACAGATGGCAGTTCATCAGTCACTCAGGTAAACCACTGGGAGGGCCCTGGGCAGGTGATTTCCAGGACACTTAGTTCCCAGAAAGGTAGGTTTCCATGTGGGATGGAAATTCGGAAAAGCCCACAAATGACCTGGTAAGAGCAAGAGCCTGGGGTTGGCCAGGAGGACAGGGTTGAAAAGCTGGCTCTGCCCGCCGGCTGCCTGGGCTGCCTTGCTGGGAGCCTGGCCTCTGGAGGGTCAGTTTCCTTATGTGTAAAATAGGGATCGTGGTCTCCGCTCTAGAGGTTGCTGTGAAGATTAGACAATGTAACCCGTGTCCAGCCTTTGGCGAAGGGCCAGGTAGCGATCATATTGAGCTTCGTGAACTCACCGGATCATATGAAGGTGGAGCATGGGGGCCACGCCCTTGACCTCTGATCTGCACTTTGCATGGGGGATGGTGGCCCGGGCTGGTGTTGTGCATGGCAGAAGGCAGGGACAGCCAAGTGGCCTGATTTTAGGCTCTAAAAGAGTCTCCAAAGACTGTCTCCTTGAGCCCAGAGTTCACCTCCTCCCCCCAGGACCCTTCTCCTCTACCGTCTCGTTTCATCTTCCCACCCTGTGAGTTACCCATGGCCCAGAGGCTTTCACTACATGTTAACTATGGGCTGGGCACTGTGCCTGGTCCTGGGGGATATAAGACAAAATAGAAGAAAAAGCCCTCCAAGAACTCACAGAGGAGAAGCCAGCATGCAGTACCGGGGCCTGGGGGCTGGGGGCAGTGGTGGGTAAGTCACTGGTCCCTGCTTGCAAGTGGCAAAGTTAGAATTTCAGCCCACATTCATGTGGTCTCTAGTAGAGGGCTCTTAGGTATGTCACCTATTAAAGGACTCAGGCTTTAATTACGGAAGGAATCTTTTTCTAACCCCAGCTTGGCTGCTGCTGCGGATGGCCCAAGGTCTCCTTGGAGAGGCAGCTTTGGGTGGCCCGGGGTCCCCCGAGTTGTGTCCTGCTGCTCTATGGAACCGACTCTGGCAGGGCCCCCATACTACTTTCATTCGCTATAAAAAAAAAAAAAAATGCTGGGAGTGGATTTAGTGGTTGTGAAATTTAAAAAGGCAAGTGCAGAGCCGGGAGGCATTTCCTTAAGCACGAAGTAATGAAGTGACCCGCCTGCCCGCCCAGCACGCCGCACATGGTTAGAATTAGCGGCAGCTGCAAAGCCATTCCACAGCCCCGCCGGGGCCCTCCCCGGTGGAGAAGAGTCCCCTCTCCTCTCCTTTTTTTTTTTTTTTTAAAGACTTCATTTTTTAGAGGAGTTTTAGATTCACAGCAAAATTGAGAGGTAGGTACAGAGGTTTCCCATATGCCCCCTGCCCCTACACATCCACAGCTTCCCCCGCTATCAGCATCGCTCACACAAGGGGCACATTTGTTACAATTAATTGTGACAAACCTACACTGACACATTATAATCACCCGAAAAGTCCGTGGTTTACATTAGGGTTTGCTCTCAGTGTTGGACATTCTGTGGCTTTGGACAAATGTATAATGACATGTCTCCCTCATTACAGCATCAGACAGAGCAGTTTCACTGCCCTGAACGTCCCCTGTTCTCCACCTCTTCATACCTCTCTCCCCCTGGCAACCACTGATCTTTTTATTGGCTCCGCAGCTTTGCCTTTTCCACAGTGTCATGTAGTTGGAATCACACAGTGTGCAGCCTTTGCAGATTGGCTTCTTTCACTGAGTAATATGCATTTAAGGTTCTTCGATGTCTTTTCTTGGTTTAATAGCTAACTTCTGTTTAGTGGTGAATAATATTCCATTGTCTGGCTGTACCATAGTTTATTTATCTGGTCACCTACTGAAGGACATCTTGGTTGCTTCCAAGTTTTGGCAATTATGAAGAAAGCTGCTAAAAACATCCATGAGCAGATTTTTGTGTGGACATGAGTTTTCATCTCCTTTGGGTGCATACCAAGGAGCACAACCGCTGGATCATATGGTAAGAGTACGTTTAACTTTGTGAGAACTGCCAAACTGTCTTCCGAAGTTTGGACAGCGGCTGAACCATTCTGCATCCCCACCAGCAGTGAATGAGAGTTCCTGGTGCTCCACATCCTCGCCAGCATTTGGTGGTGTCAGTGCCCAGATTCTGGCCATTCTAACGGGTGTTCCCAACCCTCTTCAGAGGCAGGGGGAATCCTTTCATGCAGGGAACACTTAGGGGACTTAGTAGCACAAAGTATCATCTCTTATTGAAATAAATTACCCCTCCACTCACTCTTTCAATAATTCATTCAGAGTTTCATGTATTAACCAGTCAATATATTTACTCTTCATTCACGTCTCTCACATTTACCCACCATAGGGAAAGGACACTTCAATGAATAAAACACCCCCGTTTGGAGGAGCTCACACACTTGTGTGGTGACAGACACATAAGTAAAAAATTGTAGTTCAGCAAAATAGTTGCCATTATGTAAAGATGCACAAGATGCCCAACAGACAGCCTAGCAGAAGGGAAGATCATGGTAGGCTTCAAGGAGGAAGTGTCCTTGAAGAATGGGTAGGCACAGATGCAGGGCTGGTCGTGGGAGGAACACATAGCTCAGTGTGGTTGAGATTTAAGACGAAAGGCAAAGGGATAAGTGGGAGGCCCTTGACCCTGGGGAAAGCTGGATTAAAAATTTGTATAGGGTAAGTATCCAATTACAGACATCTCTGAATGCCATGTTTAGGAGTTTGGATCTTGCCTTGCAGGAAACAGGCGCCATTGGCAAGTTTTCACTTCTTCACTTTCCGGGCCAGCGATGAGCACTTGTGCTGGCCATTTAGAGGTGTTTCAGCTCCCCTTGTCAGCGGCCCCTTGCATGAGAGACTCTCTCGGGGTCCCACAAGACTGTGGACTTTGAGGATTCTTCGCCAAGGCCGGCACCTTCTTGAGGCTGACAGCTCCCAGTTGACTGGAGCGTTGCTCTTCCCGGACCCTCGCCTGAGTTCTCCGGTGCCTTTGGACTCCTGAGCAGCTCCGTACCTTGAGGACTCCATCTGGGAACTGGCTCCAGGGCTCAGGGGCCCTTCCCCAGCGGGACATTTGCCAGAAACATCTGCTCAGGCCAGAGATCAAGACCTCTTGTTGCCACTTGTTGCCTCTTCTCTCTCTTGCTGCTCTTTAAGACAACACTTGTTGCTGTTTCTCAAGGAAGACACTATGACCCGTAGTGCATTGGAAACCTTTTGGCAGGCCTGAGCCATTAGGGCTGGACCCAGGTGCCCCCAGGCCCCAGGAGGCCCTGACTTGCCAGTCTCAGGTGATGACAGCCCTGGACCAGGTCTTCCAACCTCTGGGCCTTTGGGAACCTGTATGTTTACGTACACCTGTGTGTGCATGCGTGTATGTACATGTGCACACCTGTGGCATTCCTGAGCCTTGGTTATTACTGAGAGAGGCCCATATTTGGCCTTTTCCTTTATCACCATATATTTCTGGGACCCTCCTCAAATTAGGGTCAATCAAGTTCAAGGCCTGGGATGGGTGCAGAAAGAATCTGTTCTTTCCCTTATTGGACAGCCTTCAGAGCCGGAGTGGCTTTGACCACTAGCCACTATAGGTACAGTGCCTAGGGTCTATCGGCTTTTTAAGAGCCTATGGAAATGTTTGAGACCTGAAAAATTTATTTGCTCCCAAATAGGTAAAGAAAACAGCCAAATTGAATTTAACAAGTATTTAATCGGAAGTCTATAAAACAAATAGCTGCAATTCAGTTCTTTTAGAATTATATACTTTGGCAAGCCTGATTGCTAGAGATTAAATATCTGTGTCCTTCTAAAATTCATATGTTGAAATCCTACCCCACCCCCCAAGGTGATGGTATTAAGAGGTGGGGCCTTTGGGAGGTAATGAGGTCATGAGGGTGGAGCCCTCATAAATGGGATTAGTGGCCTTATAAAAGAGACCCCAGAGAGCTCCCTTGCCCCGTCCACCTTTTGAGAAAACAAGAAGTCGGCCGTGGAAACAAATTTCTTCTGTTTACAAGCCACTCAGTCTGTGGTATTTTGTTATAGCAGCATAAATGGACTAAAACACTGATGATTTCTAGATGTTTTCTTATTTTGAATTATGTCAAACAGTTTCTTTCAAAAGGGGACAGGGTTTCTAAGAGTCAAAGTGGCCAGGCCTATGAAATGCTTAAAATAATTGTCCAGAGTGAAGGATGGGAGAAATAGGGCCAGCTCCGGGCAGGACACAAGTACTGCCCTGCTGGCCTCTCCTTGACTGCTTAGAATGTATGTAGGTTTCAAACTGCTGCTACTTTCATCACTGTGATTGCTATTAGCACTGTTGTACAGATGTTAGCATATTTGCAAATATGTCACCACCCCTGCTGCTGTCACCATCACACCACTGTACCGCCACCACTGCTACCACTGTCACCACCATGGTTCCACCCCCATCTTAGCTACTCTCACCCCTGTAACCGAGACCTCTAGACTTACTACCCAACTGCCACCGTTACTCATCCCACTGCCATCTTCACTAGTACTGTTGTAACTGACGCCATCATTACCCTTAATTGTATTATCTGCTCACATCTAAATAATACTTCCTAGCTGAGGAAACTCTTTCATGCCAAGGCACTCATTTGACCCTGCTCACAACCTGGTGAAGATCATGGCTGATGTGGGTCATCTTGTCTTCATGCCATTGAGAACCTGGGGCCTCCCAGGGAGCTGTCGAGGGAGGGCTGTTCAGGATGTTTAGGTTAAGCTGCATGCCCTTGGCCAGACCCCAGTCCCAGTTCCCAACCTAACTGCAGGGGACGTTGGCAATCTAGAGGCGCACTTGGCTCTTTGGTGAGCACCAACCACCTCTGCAGCAGGCAGCCATCTGTGGAGCGTGGAGCTCTAGAAAGACCCCAGGCCCCAGTGCCCTCCGCTCTGTGGGGCCGATGAAAGAGCACCTAGGTGACGGCAGATCGCGGACTGCTGGGTGAGCTCCTTGCTGTGGCTTGGCCTTGGTTTTATTCTCTGTGCTCCTGTACCTTCGGCTCACTTAAGCAAAACACTCCTTCCTGTGTTAAGAGTCCCTGCTCAGTCTGGAGGAGTGACTGCTGGAACTGACACTAGAGCCTGGTGACTTCTCTCCCAAGCAAGGCCTTAGGGCAACAGCCATTGCCCACCAGTCTCCCCTATACAGATCCCCAATTTGTCCAGGCATTAGAAGGCCATGTACATAAGGGTAAGTCAGGCCCTTCCACAGCCCCTAGGAGAGAAGCTTGATTAGTCTAAGAACCAACAATGCTAATTCTGTTTCCCTGACCAGTAATTTTTTTAAAATTAAGGAATCGCCATACGGTGCAATTTTAGCCAACAAGAATTATAGGAACTCTGCTAGGGGGCTTCTGGGAAACTTTTCTTCAGTCTTAAAAAAAAGCCACAAAGGAGGGATATGTTTCCTTCTCATCTTTTGACATTGTTGTATTTTGACATTGTTAAAGCTGTGATATTTGGATCTACTGCAGCCTTTTTGTGACTATGAGGGGACAAGCCTGAGACTAAAAGTCTATCACACTGAGGATGGCAAGGCAGAAAGATAGAAGGAAACTGGGTCTGTGATAATGTCATTGAACTGCTGAATTAACCAACCCTGGAACTTCCCTACCTCTGGACCACTTAACATATGATATGATACAAATTTAGTTTAATCTTTTATCTTTATTTTAGTATTTTAAAAATTGTTTAAGCCACCTTTGGTTGAGTCTTTTACTTGCAGCCAAGAGCAATTAAAATGATTCAATGACAAATAGTCCATTTCCTCTGGGCCTTTGCACATGTTATTCTCATTGACAGAAGTGGGAATATTTTCTTATTCATCTGGTGAACTCTTGTCCCTAAAAATCAGCTCAGATGTTACTTCCTGTAGGAACCCTTCCCTAAATATTACTGCCCAAAGAGTCTATCATTTCCTTCTTCATGCGATCACTGTACCTAGTCCTTACTTGTATTTATTGCACAGTGTGTGTGTCACCCCTCCCTTGCCACCACTGTATCTTGAGGGCAGATGCAGGATTTTGTTTTCTCTGTTTCTCCAGCTCTGAGCCTGACACAGAATAAACCTCACTAAATAAGTGTTCAATTGAATCGAATCAAGTGGCACAATGCATGAGAAGTTCAATTAACTATAAAGCAAGAAACAACATGAGATAGTATTAAATTGATAAATGAAGTCACTAAAATGTTAATTGCTTTTTAATGAGCTTCATTCAATTAAACAGATGCTTATTTAGCCATTGATGCAGCTATCTGTGTAGCCAATGGAAAACAGATGTTTTCTGACAATCTCTCTCTCCCCTTCCAAGAACAGTTAAGGACAAGCTCATGGTCCAGCCTCCCCACTGCATAGTTATTCTTCTTCTCCCCAAAAGGCAGCAGGGTGTACTTGAAAGAGGACTCTATGAACATTCCCAGGGAGACTTGCATTTAAACCCAGATCTGCACTTGCTATGCACGACCTTGGGCAAATCACATCATTCGCTGTGCTTTTAATCGTCCGTAAAATGGGGATTATCATTCTGTTCCAACTACCAAAACTGCCTTGAGACTCCTGGGAGGCTAAGACTCTTTGTACACTGTTAGACTCTGTGTACGCTTTGCAGGAAGGTTACTAGCACCCACCACCAATTCTGCACTTAGCCCTGTCAGCCCTCGTATTGAACATATCTTTTTATTCTGATGCTTTGACATCTAGGGTCCTGCTGACCTTGGAGGGACTGCCCTCCCAGGATTATCCAATTCCTAGACATAGTAACTGACTTACTGAGCGTGCCTTTCGTATGCAAACCAACAAATCCAGAGCTCACATCCCAACTGCTCTCACACTTGTGGGCCACTATCCACCTGCCCTAATCACCCCAGAGCAGGTATCAGACAGCTAGGGACAGCCCCTATACCCCAGAGCCTGCTGAAATTATTCAAACCAGCCAGCCCTAAACCCGTTTACCCTGCCTCACCTATTCCTTCCTCTGAAAACCACAGTCAAGGCTCTTGCCCAAAGTCTCCCCACACTCCCTCTGCCTCCTGACTGACCCTGATGCTTCCCTGTGTGGCCCTGCATGGAGTGATGTGTCCCCTCCTCTAGAGAACTGTAACAAACTATCATTTTAATGGCAATCATCTCCTGTTCTATTGGCCTCACCATACCTGAATAACAGTAAAACCTTTAAAAACAGCCCTGTAAAGTAGACAGCTGGATAATGGGGGTAGGAGTAGGTGAGAAGGAATCACTCACTTCTTTCTTCTTTGAGAATCTGAGCATCGAAGCAACTCCTTGACAACAGTGAAGGAAGCCTCAGAAAGGGGCATGCACTTCCTTTGGCCCCTGCAGCAAGCAGCGCAGCCCAACCGAGAGGCAAAGACTAGAGAAACAGTATCCCTTGCTCACTGGGCCTCATGAACCATTTTAACATCTTGGGACGTTGAAAAGGAAGGGAGTCCTGGTTGTGAATTTGATCCTTTCAGATGCTTGATACCAAACCCCAGGTGTGCTCTGGAGAGCTGATTAGAATTCCGTAAATATTTGACCAAAGGCTTTGGGAACCTGAGGGAAGTGGGCACTAGGATTTCCAAGCCTGGTCTTCAGACTTAAGAGCCGAAGGCTGGGCTCTGATCTCCTACACTTTCTGGGGAGACTGGACTTGGGCGGGGGGAGACTTGACTTGTAAAGGTCCATTTAAAGCGTCTAGGGAAGGACAGTGCTTGGGAGCCTGGTCCAGCCTCGGCTGAAGGCTGACAGCCACTGCTGTCCCAGGCAGAACGGAGGGTTCTCTGTGCCAGAGTACCTGTGGGGTATCCTGGAGCGAGGCTCTGGGGACCACTGCTCTGGGGGCCCTAAGGGGAGATGGATGGAGGGCAGGAGAGGAGGGCAGTCGGGGGCTGCTGGTCTCTTGGGTTCCATTGGTTTCACCAGGGCCGCTGGGAAGAGGGAGTGGTGATAACACTGTTGAATTCCATCTTGCAGCTTGAGCCCTGTGTTGACCATGGACACAGCCTTCCTGGTGCCTGGAAACTGAGGTGGAGCTAGTCTGG
Organism: Balaenoptera physalus; assembly: GCF_965194825.1. Classification (NCBI taxonomy): domain Eukaryota; kingdom Metazoa; phylum Chordata; class Mammalia; order Artiodactyla; family Balaenopteridae; genus Balaenoptera; species Balaenoptera physalus. Next base: position 86,673,575 of record NC_138894.1, on the reverse strand, counting down.
GAAGAGCTTAAGCAGGAGCTTCCTTAACAAAGAGCTGTGGCTGATTCATCTTCTCCTGGATCTTTGTTGTAAAGTAAATATCAACCCAAACGGCAACTTGGAACAGAGGTTCAGGAACTGAGCTCATCTGGGCCTCGTGAGTCCCAGGCCAAATTAAAAGGCATCTGGTGCTACGTGAAGTGGCTTATGCTGGCTCCCCGAGGATGCTTCTCCAGCTGCCAGCTTTGGGTGTCTTCTAGGACCTCACCCCCACTTGCCTCTGCTGTACCTGGGCCGGGGGCTCTTTGAACATGGCCGGCAGCACTCTGGCCACTCCTCCTGCCCTCAGAGGTGGCCAGTGGCCTCTTGCAGCCTGTATCAGGCACAAGCGCCATGTTCGGCCCCGGTGCCAAAGCGCATCCTTGGAGGGGAATAAACATGTTCTAATCAAAACAAAACACTTCCAAATGGGAGTTTCCTGTTGGAATTTCCTGGCAGCTCCCAAGGCAGTGGTGATTATGGAAACACTCACTGCTTTTTTTCTTCTCTACGGGTGTGGAAGGCATATACAATATAGTCTTAGCCTCCCCTTTCTGGACAGAGATGACAGTGGTGGATGTCAGAGGAGGCAGCCTGAAATCGGAAGGTAACCAGAGGAGCTGCCGCTCCCGGCCACAGGAGAAACTAAAAAGTGCCTGCCCGCTCACCGAGACGAGTGGGCTGCATTTTCCTCTTCTATAAATTGCAGACACTTAGAATAACCTACAAGGCGCATCTAGGCATCATATAAAATGCTCCTCTGCCTCCTCACATGCCATTGGTGACAAAGCCCCATGCATTTACCTGCTCAAAAATTTCCCCTGAGTCTCCATCGCCTTCCAGATGAAACTCAATGTCCTTAGCTCAGCAAACAGGGCCCTTGGTGATCCGGCCCCTACCTGCGTCTGCATCTCTGCTCCTGCTTCCCCATCCATGCCTCATGCCCCAAACTCGCCAGCCCACTTCATACCGTGCTGTTTCCCTGGAATAGCCTTTCCCTAGGTCTACTTACCATATTAGTTTCCCAGGGCTTCCATAAGGTAGCGCAGCAAACTGAGTGGCTTAAATAACAGACACGTATTGTCTCACAGTTCTGGAGGCTAGAAGGCTGAGGTCAAGGTGGCAGCAGGGCCATGCTCTCTCTGAAGGTGCTAGGGAAGGATCTGTTCCAGGCCTCTCTCCTAGCTGCTTTGCCCACAATCTTTGGCGCTCCTTGTTGAAGCCCCACTCTAGTCTCTGCCTTCATGTTCACAGGGCATTCTTCCTGTGTGTGTCTGTGTCCAGATTTACTTTCTTTATAAGGATACCCATCATATTGGCTTAGGGCTCACCCTAATCTCGTTTTTACTTCATCCCCTCTATAAAGAACCTATATACGGCCACATTGTGATGTACTGGGCATGGGGGACGGGCACGATTCAACCCATAAAACTTTCCTTTTCTTTTTTTTTTTTTAAACTTTGGGTTTATTTATTTATTTATGTCTGTGTTGGGTCTTCGTTTCTGTGCGAGGACTTTCTCCAGTTGCAGTTGCGGCAAGTGGGGACCACTCTTCATCGCGGCGCGCGGGCCTCTCACTATCGCGGCCTCTCTTCTTGCAGAGCACAGGCTCCAGACGCGCAGGCTCAGTAATTGTGGCTCACGGGCCTAGTTGCTCCGCGGCATGTGGGATCTTCCCAGACCAGGGCCCGAACCCGTGTCCCCTGCATTGGCAGGCAGACTCTCAACCACTGCGCCACCAGGGAAGCCCAAGACTTTCCTTTTCTCATCTCCCTTCTGTCCTCTTTCTGCCCCCTGGAAGAACTGGTCATCCCCTCCTTTGTGCCCTCACTGGATCCTGTCCAAAAGACCATCAGAGGACCAAGAACTTGGCTTTTGGACTCTGTGCATGTTTCTCTAACTTATTAGACTGTGAGTTCCTTAAAGACAGGGACAGTGCCTCACTCCTCAGTATCCTTGGGGCCCAGAAGGATGCCAGTGCACAGGCGGTGCTGAGTATTTGCTTGCTGAATCAGTGAGTGACTGAAAGCATGAGATTCTTAGCGAAGACGTGAGTTGGCTCACCTTTCTCCCACCCGAATTCCCTGTAGGCGCCCCCTCCCACCAGCACCCCCGCCCCCAGTTTGTTGATGCTGCCTGGTCTCCCTTCTGTCAATCATTTTCACTTCTGACTGGGTAATCTTTATAAAATACGAAACTGATTACGTTATTCCCTGTGGTCAACGGCTTGACATCCCTATTGAATTAAATCTCTACTTCTTACATTGTAGCTATTAGTTAGCAAAATTATTATACAGATTATGAGGCATCCACTTAGTGGAACCTTATGTAGTCATTCGATGTGTGAAAAAATTGTTGTTGGCAGAGAAAATGCTTAGGAGTCTGAGCTCTATTCAAAATAGTAAACAATTGGCCAATCAGAACTGACCAATCAGGCAGGGTATGGCCCCAGCAGCTTCCAGCAATAGAAAACCAGTGTGATAATTAACTCTTACTGTCCCTCTGGTGTTAGCAGGAGGAAAGGATACAAAACTGAATACACAGTGTGTGGTGGGCAGAACTTTACGATGGCCCCCATGACCTTGGGCCATGGTGTTCCTCCTGGGATTATGTTATGTTATATGGTAAAAGGGAGATTATCCAGATGGGCCTATCTAATCACAAAAGCCCTTAAAAGCCAAGAGTTTTCTCTGGCTGGGAGTAGAGGGAGAAGTCAGAGATTGGAAGTATGAGAAGGATTCGACCTGCCCTTGCCGGCTTTGAAGATGGAGGGGACCTCAGCAAGTACTGGAGAGAGGCCTCTAGAAGCTGGGAGAGGCCCCCTGCTAACAGCTAGCAAGGAAACAGAGACCTGCATCCCACTGCTATAGGGGACTGAATTCAGCCACAACCTGCACAGTCCTGGAGGACAGTCTTCCTAGCCTCTAGATAAAGGCCTGGCTGACATCTTGACTTGGGCCTGTTCTCTAAGCAGAGAACCCAGTTGAGTCCAACTGGACTTCAGACCTAGCAGAACTGTGAAATAATAAATGGGTGTTGTTTTAAGCCACTGAGTTTGTTATGTTATTGTTATAATTGCATAATTGCTATACAGCAGTAGAAAACCGAGACAAAGTGGGATAATCACTTTAAAAAAATGAAATCGGAGACTGAAAGAAAATCTGCCAACACGTTAATAGCGGTTGCCCATGGTGATTATTTTCCTGCTTCTTCATTCTTTAGCGTCCTTTCTAAGTGCTTTATAATGTGCAGACTCCACTCTTACAATGAACAAACATAGTTGTCTCTGTCTTCTTTTTCTTATGAAGATCTAGGTTTCTCAAGGACAGAGGCTGATTGATCGCTGAGTCTTGGTCAATAGATATTTGAATGAACAAATTCAGCTTTCCAAGCCAAAATGGGTTTGCATTTCCAGGCATGATCTCTCATCCCAATAGTACCTCTGAAAATTCAGTATTATCATGTGCAATTCACAGGCGTGGAAGTGGAGACCCCGGGTGGGTGAGTGACTTGATCTAGGACCCCACACCTCGTTTACATGGAGTCCACATTTGAACCCAGGTTTGTCCGTGGGCTAGAGGGACCAACACACGCTTCTCTCTGTCCTCACATCCTGCTTACTAGCATTTGCTGATGTGGTCTCGGTGTCCTGTCTGGAGCTGCGGAGCTGCGGAGCCTGGAGCCAATGGCCAGTTCTTGTTCTTGGGGGCTCCCAGCCTGGTGCAGCCCAACACCTATAGCCCTAGTTCCCAGTTCCCCTCCGGGCCCTGCTCCCAAGGCCGGACCTCAGGTACAGGGGCACGTTTCATATCTGATGGTCTCTGCCCAGGACCAGGTCAGCTGTGCCCTCCAGAGGCCTGAGATTCCCCTGTATCTTCACAATCTGGACTAGCCAGCTGTGTGAAAAGGGCCCTGATGGCCCTAGGAGGCCCTGAGAGAGGGCGCAGCACCGCTCCCTGGCTCACCATAACTCTATGCCTGTGTTTACAACAGACTTTAAACAATTCTTATGCTGTCGACAACCCCCCACCAAAAGGCAGCTGCAAAACGCCTCCTTCCTGAGCTGACATCCCTGTTTAGAGAGGGACATCCGGGTTTTTCTTTTTCCTCTCTCTCTCTCCTTTAAAGTGAGATTTCAAAACAGCAGAGAGCTCTCCCAGCCCAGAGCCAAAGCTGGCCTTTTATCACCGGGAGGTCCTGCAAGAACCATTTGGAGAGTCTACTTCCTGTCCAGAGAGGAAGTGGCTAGGTCTTGACCTCGGACATACTCTCATTCCCAATCATTTTCCAGCCTGGAATGCAGTGATTCAGTTTCCATTTATAAAGTGAAATTAGTGCCTGTTGAATACTAGCCATGAGGGAGGGGGTGGGAAGAAGGAAATGAAAGCCCCTTCCAAACAATTCTCCCCTGTTTAGCTTGGAGCCGGCTCTGTTGTGGAAGGATTTCCTTATGTTCAAGGTGTTAGCAGCCTCTCTCAGGAAGAGCCCTGCTTCATTCTCTTCTGCAGTTAAAAAAAAAAAAGAAACTGGAGTGGCCGCGTGACTCGGCAGAGGCCTGGCTATAATTGAATCTCGTGTTTCCATGGCACTTTATGCTTTGCAAAGAACTGTCACACGTATTGTCTCTGCAGGTCCCCAGAACACCTCTGGAAGGGAAGCTGGGAAGGCATTAATGTCCTCATTTAACTTTCTTTGCAAAGTGTGTTAATTCCGAGAGCTTCTGTGGGAAGGCCCGGGAGACAGCGGTGGTTCGGGGCACACGGCCAGGTCAGGGAGTCAGGCGACCTGGCATCTGGACCTCGTTGGGTCTCTATTTCCTTGTGTGACTCTCCGGACTTTGTTTACTGATCTGTGACATGGGATGATAATACAGAGTCATCAGGAGTGTGCAACCTACATGTGTGAGGAGACAGGTTAATAGTTTGGTAGCAGTCGTTTGTTGCGTGAATATGCGGTTCTAGATGAGCATTTCCTTGGAACCCTGGAGGAAATCCTGAGAGAGCGGAGGAGCAGGCCTAGAGGGTCCCACTCACTGCCAAGGCTTGGTTGACCAAGGGACTGATGGGTAGCGTGGAGGTACCCGGGGGCACACCAAGAGACCACAGGAGCTCTGCAATCAGGTCCAGGGTCCCTGCCCTGCCATCAAGGACACGTCCCTTGGAGGCTGTGGACAGTGGCATGTGGAAAGGTCTGGGGAACAAGGTGAGGTGGTTAGGTACTACGAAAGGGGCTCAGATGTGCAGAAGAGCCCAGAGACCCCCAAGGAGGAGGGTCATCAGCAGACCCTCCTGTAGGGCCTGGGCAACTAGGGAGAGGGGATTCAGAAAAGTGGGTAGCTGGGTCCCACCAAAGCCCACGGCTTTGAGTAACTTTCCCGAGGTTTTGGCTAATAAGGGGTGGATTCAGGGTTCAGAGATCTTTTTCCCAGTCCTCAAAGTCTCCTCTCTCTGCCCCTCTAAAGCCTACTAAAGTGAGGGCACTGATAAGATGTGCTTCTCGATTGCACATTCATTCCTGGAGGGTGGACCACTGGAGGGGCACTGTGGGGTCTCTCCTATGGCCCCTTGCATCACGCCACTAAATGCATCTTCAGAAGGGCCAGCCCAGCAGGTCGCATGGGACTACAGACCCTTTTGGTAACTGCTGTGCCGACCTGGGAGAGCGAGATGGGAGGGGGCCTAGGCAACCAGCCAGGTTGATTCCAAGGCCAGGGCTCTTCCAGGCTTGCTCCCCACCCTTAGGCTACTGGGCTTCCCCACCCTGACCCAGATTCCTCTCTTCTCATGGACCAGCTGCTCAGAGCAGGGAGCAAAAGGACAGGCAGTGAGCGGGCAGGTGTGGGGCTGGGCAGGGGATGTGTACTAGGAGGCCCAGCAGCCCTCGCCAGAGACCAGATCCACCAGCTGACAACCTTCCCCCCTCCCCAGGAGGATCACACCCATCCCCGGGGAAGGTCCTTAGCACCCCGTGCTCCAGCCCACCTGACCTTGGCTGCTCTCTGGTCTTTGTTCTCCCAGGTCTCACGGCCTGGAGCCCTGCCTTTCTTCTTTCTTGACTTCCTTTTCTATCTTGGGAAATTCAGCGTGTCCTTGAAAATACAGGCCAGGACACGCCACCCTGCCTTGCCCCGCCCTTCTCCCTGCTATCTCTCGGCCAGTCCTTTCTCTTAAAGCTTGGCACTTTATCGTGACTTTACATCTATGTTTCACTTCTCCTGCCAGGTTCAAGGTGAGGAGTGCCCCTCTCTCACTCTTTACCTACTCCATTTCTGCTTCCCTTTAAAATTGACCAAATAAAACCAGGGAGAAAATACTTGTCAGTTTGCTAATATAGCTTTTATGGGAGTAGGGGCTGGACATAAGATTAGACCCAGAGCTTTGGGCTGTGCTAACCGCACATCCTCACCCGCTCAAGGACCACTGCTCTTGGGCATCCAATGCTCACCAGCTTGGAGCTTGAACTATGTGAGCTTGAACTATGCCTTAGCACCGGATTAAGTGTGACAGGGTGAGGAAAAAGGAGTGTCTGGGACACCTTGTGGGTTTTGGGCCTGGGTAATGGGATGGAAGGCGGTGCCATTCTCCAAAGACAGGAAATCCAGGAGGAGTAGCAGGTTTGGGCTGGGGGAGAAAGACCCCTGGAATGTCAGAGTCCCACTTTATGTCACACCTCCTCCGGTGCTTCTGGAATCAGGGTTCTTCTGATGGAGCGCATTGGGATTTCTCTGTAATATGCACACTAACTCATACCAGTGTGTCGTGTTCACCACACGTGCCGAATTTACCTACCCAAGTCCTACAGACACCTTACATAATGCTGTTCCTGTACGGAAGTCATCCTTAGGCCATTTTTTGTGACAATGTTGCCACTGTCCCAGCAACTAACGTTCACACCCGTACAGGCACCTGAGCTGAATCAGAGGACAAGAAGACAGTGCATTACGTGTTGCTTGAGGATGTGGCTAGATTTGAAGGGCTGATTGAATTTAGGGGTGTGCCTTAAAGAATGGGCTGGATTTAGGTAGGAAGAAAGGTTGAAAAGGTATGAGGATGAGTTACCAGGAAGATTCTGAGATGCCTGACTTCTGCCCGGCCCACTGTGAGGGAGCTGGGACAGACAGGCTTGGGGGGATTCTGGCTGCAATGACTGGCCCAGGCTCCCAGTACCTTCGATGACGTTTGCTGTGTAATGAGGAAAGCATCCCACCATCCTGCCCATCCCATGACCTTGACTTAGGCTTTAACTACAATTGCAAGACCTGATCATATTTACGGACTGGTTTTGTCTCTAAATCATAAATAGAATAGAAATCTTCCCAATTCATTTGAGTGGGCCAGAAGCTTTTTCTGAAAACATGGAAATATTAAAATACAGATATATTCTACTGTCTTCCTAAGGAACAAAAAAATAACTCTTTTTATATGTGATCATTTCTGCCGCTGATTGCGTGGTACAGAAATGTCCTGCAAGGATAGAGCTCTGAATTATGAGTCATTCATGCTTATACACAGCCTTCAGTTGAGGCATTTTGTAGAGCTCTATAACATGCCCCTATTAGAGTTTATTCATCTATATTCATACTGCTTTATATTGAAGTTTTCTTCCTTGATTTTTCCTCTGTCTGTGGAATCCATTTATTAATTTTCTCTTTGGAAATAAATAGGTAGATAGATAGATAGATAGATAGATATAGATAGATAGATAGATATAGATAGATAGATAGGTAGATAGATAGGTAGATAGATAGGTAGATAGATAGATAGATAGACAGACAGATGGGACTTGTGGCTCATAGAGTGTACCCATCTTCAATTTTACTAGATATTGCCAAATTGTTCTCCTAAAAGGTTGCAAGCACTTACAACGTGGAAATGAGTTCTTGCCAGACTGTTGAGTGTGAGATGGACACTCTCCCATTTTCACATAACAGGCAACATGTGTTGGAGTTGGAATCCCTTTTCGGTGCACCTCTCCTGTCCATGACGGGCACGTGCCACACCAAGGCGGTACTGTGCTGATGTGCTGAAACTGAATATTCCTCGCTAGCCTTTAGTGAGTGTTTGCTTATGCTGGACGCTCTCCTATGTTCTTTTCACAAATTATCTTACTTATTACTCACAATAACCTAAAAAAGGGCGATACTATTACCTCTGTTTTACAGATTTATTTCTTCGTTTGTTCATTCATTCATTCAGCAAAACACTGACTATTCTGGACCAGCCACAAATGGAGTAGAACCTCAGACTTCTTAAAAGAGGCAGCGTCTGACATGGCCTTTGGATGTTTTTGGCTGCCCGGACCCACTACTCTTTCCTGATAACAACCCGATTTCCCATGGGGGTGGTTACTTTTCCCAGAATGTATGGTTTTGGTGGAAGGATAAATCCGGGTAAAGACCTTCCACCCTGGAAGCTTATGACCTGGGTCTTCCCTGTCCCTGCACAGCAGCGAATTCGGCACTGCCTCCAAGGTCTTTGAATCCAAGTGGCTCCTGGTGAGGGCAAAAGGGAGACGTTGCAGGTCACTCTGGTGGCGCTGGTGGGCAAAGCTGCAGAAGGGCAGCCCCGACCTTCTCCATAGTAAGGGAGCTGTTGTGTGTCCTGCTTAGTACTTCCTGAGCCTTGGAATTCCCTCGACTCACTCCCCAGTCATCTGTCCTTTACCTGACGCTCCTGACATCCTTCTAACAAAGTCCCTTCTGAGGTTCATAACAAGACCCTAAACCGACATAGAAGGTTTGGACCAGGTTCTGGAAGCAGCAGCACTGAGGAACCAGCATGAACTCTTGTCCCTGGGTCTGCCTTCCTCCTGGATCTGTGAGCCATCCTGGGAACTGAGACGCTCTCCTGCTGCTCCGTTTTTCTAGGGATGGGATTATTGGGGAAGGTCCAACAATTCACCAGCGCTCCGTCCTCCAGGCATGGAGCCCCCGTAGCTGCCTCCCTGGGTACCTGGGCCTGTGAGGGAAATCTGCCCCTTGGATGGGAGTCAAACCCCCGTCGTCATGGCCACAGGCTCTGCCCTCACTCAAGGCATTAATTTCCAACTGGTAAAGACATCACCCTCCAAGGAATATTGCCAATGACCTGCCCAACCCAGAGAGGTTTTTCCTAATACAAATAGATTTTTCTGGAATATCCAAGGGCAAAATAATTTTCCCTCAGGGTATAAGATCAGCCCATAGACCTGTAGCTGGGAGAAAACGCCTTGCTTCTGCTCTGTGCTCACCTCACAGCGTTGTCCTGGATCCTGTGACACTCTCCCTTTCTCAACCCAACTGAGAGCTCCCCAAGGCCTGAAAAGAAGTTGTTTCTGCCTCTCTCTCCGCGGTGCCAGGTGCGGGTCTCGACACTGAGATTTCCAGTTGAATAAGTGAGTGCTGCACCTACCTACATGACACAGATTTGACTTGGAGATGCTTTATCTCCAAAGGAGGTGGTAGTTGGGAATCTGGGCCTTAAGAACTTTGGGGAGGACAGGCATTCGCCAAGGATTCCTAGATGCTGACGGTGTGCTGGGTGCTGGGACAGGATCGAAAATTATACGGTCCTTGGCCTTGGGGAGCTCACAGTCTAACAGGAGAAATGCACGGATAAACAAACCATTTCCACGGAGTAAGAGCTTCTGCGGAGGTACCAGGAAAAGGTTTTCAGAGACCAGCATTGCATTTTGCAGGAAACCAAGGTGAGGAGAGGGCCTCAGTCATTCAGTGAGTGTGGCAGGGCCAAGGCTCAAGTTCAGACATCTGTACTCAGAAGACAGATGTCTGCCCACCATTCTCTTTTCTCCTTGGGGCTATTCATGAGTTATTATGTAATTAATTCAGATACTTATTGAGTGCCAACCATGAGTCTGGCACAGTGCCTCCTGGTGGGGACGCAGAGGCGGGGCAGGTGCACGCAGACACTGGCTGTGTCTTCACAGGGCTTGTAGCCTGGTGGGCGGACAGACATGCAAAAGAGAACTTGTGAGTTATGACGCTGTGAGGAGGGGATCAGGGTGTTGGGGGAAGGGGGCTGCTAGCACAGCCCGAGGCTCCTCTGCATCCCTTCACTCACTCATTCATTTCATTCCTTCCATGACCATGTAGTGAGTCTACCATACGCCAGGCGTTTTCCACAGTCCCTCCCAGCACGTGAGTCTCCCAGTTTTGCACTCATCTCGGCTGAAAGGGAATTTGCATGAACAAGAGCAATCGATTCTGCAGTGGAGAAACTACTGAAACTTTTTTACAGGGATCTACTTGCACATCTTCACACCTTCCGTCACCAGCTGAGCCTTCCATCCTGGGCTCCAGATCAGCACTCTTCTGTGTTGCTGTGGTGGAGGGAACCCAGTGTGGCTGCTGATAAATTTCGTGTGTTTGGGAACAACATGGCGGCAGCAGGGGTACAAGACCAGGGAGCTTGGTGCCGTCTGCCTGAAGGACCACTCCCTCCACGTGGCCCTGAGCCACTGCTTCCCGCCCCGGGGCTGGTGGCGGGTGGAGGTAGGGGGGTGGTTCCTGAGGACCAGCGCTCTCTGCAGAGAGTCCCTGGGAATCTTCGGTGAGAGCAGTGGCCAGGGGAGCAATGCCCTGCATGGCTTAAAACCTACAAGGGATTCAAGAGAGGAGCGGTGATGGGGGCTCAGCGGGGGGCGCCACTGGAGGAAGCTCAAAACTGAGGGTGATGAACTTCACCCGAGGTCAGGGAAGGTTTCCTGGAGGAAAAGGGAATTTGTAAGACAGCCAGATGATAGCAACAAAGAAGGGGGAGTGTCTTCTGGGGGAGGAAGCCACAAGTGCTGCAGACCCTGGTGTGGGGTGTTTGGGTCAGGGAGGGGTCGAAGTCAAGGGAAGCGCCGGGAGCTCCTGCCTTCAGGTCGTTTGCTTCCGTTCCAGCCTCCGTTCCACACGTCCTCCTGGATCTTGCCTCGCGTAACCCAGACGCTTTGCCTGCTGTCCCTCCCTACCTCCCTGACCCCTCTTCCTGCTCAGAGGAGTCAAACCTTCTCCTCGCCCTCAAGCCACTCAGAGCCTAGCAGAGGAGAAAAGGGCTCTTGGCAACCCAGTGTGATAAGCTATGAAATGATGGAAAAATCCCGAGAAAGCAGCTCGTTCTACCCTAGAGTTTCAGACCAGGCGCGTAGAGCGTGGACAGCGGGGTGGGAAGGTGTTAGGATGAGAGGGGAGGTGTTTCTGAGCAGAGAGAACTGGCTTTGCCAAGGCCAAACCTTGGGAGATTCAGGGCCTGGAGGAGATTCAATGGGGCTGGAGGCTGCTGAGGTCTTGTTTGAAAGGGTCGGGCCGAGGGTGGGGGGACAGTGATGGAAGTTGATGCAGAAGGACCTTGACCCCCTCGCTGGGCACTTACCATGTACCTGCTGGGGCGGGTCTGAGGCTGGGGTTCTCACCTGGCTGTGGCAGGTAAGGAAACCGAGCCTCACAGCGGCTCAGAGCAGATCCTGAATCTCGGGGTTTTTTCTGCCCAGGTCCCATCACTGGCTCCTCGGCCTATGGCGGGGCGGGGGGCGGGTTTGGTCTTTCTTCTGAGTTTGCTGATGCTCCCTGGAGCTTTCTAAGCAGGACCCTCTGGCCTCCACCTACCTGGTCGGGGCTCTGACATGCACTGCGTCCAGGACTCCGGGCTCTCCTCACCCACAAGTGCTCTCCTCCCCTCGCCCTGCAGACTCGCTGCCCCTGGGCGCCCTCCTGCCCGGACCAGGCCAGCACCCCTCCGGCCGGGCCATCCTGTGGCCACCGGGCCCGGGGTGCGATCACACTTTTCCGCTCTGCACGAGGGTGTTTACGTTTCTGCTCCAGATGGCCTCGCACCCCTCCCCGGCCCCGCCAGCTTCCAGAGCATTTATCAGGGCCGGTGTATGTTTTTCTTGTGTGGGATTTGAAATGATTTCTTTAAACAAGGTCTAAACTGGGATTGATTTCCTCTCTTTATTTAGAGTGGTTTGTTTTGTAATTTGGTTCTTTTAACAGTCTAAATTGTGGGAACTGGGGAGAAAAAAAGAGAATTTGCTGACTTCATATAAATACAAATTACTTTATCTCTCTTTGAAGACTTCCATGTCTTTTCCTTGAAAAGGCTGGAGCCAAATTCTTTGGGGGTCCCTTTCTTGTCAGAATTGTTATGATGGGAAGGACCCACTGGCCTCGAGACTTCCATTCCGGGGCTGAGAGTTAAAAACAACTCTGGTCTTTACACGGTGCCTTGTACATTTCTCTCAAAGCAAAATTCGTACCCATTAATTAGATCTTCATGACATAAAATTCTCTTTTAATGTGATGTTCATAACAGCCCCAAGAGGTGAGGAGGGAAGGCAAAATCCCTCCCAGCTGACGGAGGAGGAAACATTGCCAGTCAGATTGTGGGCCTGGCCTGGGAGGAACTGGGTCCCTGGCTGAGCAGCTCCATCATCCCATGTTTATTTGATAAATATTTTTGAGTGCCCGCTATGTGGCAGGCTCTGAGTTGGAAGTGACCCTGAAAATGAGCTATGTCACTTTCCCCATCAACTGTTTGAATCCTCCTGCCCCGACAGCTTGCAGGCTGTAGTTGCCCTGCTTGTGCTTGCATGCTTCCAGTGACAGGGAGCTCACCACATATCGGGGTAGACCGCGCCAGCTGTCGATGGTTCCAATCATTGGAATCCTCGCTTGCATGGAGCTGAAACCACCTCCCTGTATATTTCACCCGTGCTGCCCCCTGGGTGTTCCAGTTTCCCCACCTCGTCCTCCCTTCTCTGGGGGAATCATCTTTGCTCGGCTTGGCGCTAACCTCTGGGTCCCTTATCACAGGTGGGCCCTGTGGTTCACACTACCCCTGGGCGGGGCCCTCTCATCCCTTACTCTGGGCATTATAACTCAGTCGATGCAGCACGCGCTTGCCTTAGCTTGGTGTCACCTCATTCCTGTGGATTGACATTGGCCTCATGCTGACGGAAGCCCCCTCAGCCTTTCCCCTACATCTTCTGCTTGGATTCTTAGACTAGACCGAGGAGATAGATTCCACATTCGCAGTCACTTTGCTGAACGCATCACCAGTCTCCACAGATCCGGTGGATCCTAACCTCATTATCCTTGAGGTTACCTTTCCTCTTCGTCCACGCGCTGGACCTGCCCCCCCGTCCCCACTTCCTGTCCAAGCACTAATTCAATCGTTGCCGAGCACTGAGCCCAGGAGAGGCCCTCTTTGGCTTGCTTTGGATCACTAGCAAGTGAATCTTGCAGCCGAGCTGTTTTCCAACTTGTCCAGCTTTCTGTAGAACATGACCTACTTTGTCAAACGTCTAGCTGGAGTATGGGTTCATTTCATCCACTGGATCTTACTGCTATCCCAGGCCACGGAGCCTCTTGGGAGGGGAACAAAATTTAAAGTAACTTATTCTTCAAGCTCACGTGCTGGTTCCCAGGGCACAGCGCTCGCCTTGTTTCTCTCCAGCTGTTCACCAATCATCTGTGTACTTACCCATTCTAAAATAGGATTAGCAGAACCCTTTTTCTGGTCTATAGCTGCATGGGATTAGGGAAAGAATAGTAGAAGAAATGAGAAAAGTCATTCACGGCCTTGAAGGCTGTGCTAAGGCGTTTGTAGGCAGTTCTGTCCGATCCGGAGCAGGCACAAGATGCAGGTTCAATCCTCTGTGGATTTCATATCCACCACCCCCCCTCCATTTGTAGAAGGTTTCCGAATAGTGGCTTAACAAGATGTGAAGCGGACAGCCTTGGTTTCCAGGTTACATATTCTGTAGAACAAAATCCTTCTGGAGAGGGTGACCATGTAATATACCTTGCACACTACAACAGAGAGTGAGAAGGATGCTCTTAATAATTATGCCAGGATGCTAGGGGCAGCGGAGGACTGCTCTGGACAAATCCCATCGAGTCCCACTCAGCACCTCTCTCAGACACTCCGGGATCCTCAGGTCTCTGACTAGGAACCGATGGGAATCATGTGTCACTCTGACCCTGCGTGGGGCTGCAAGGGTGAAGAGAGGGGGCTGAGGGTTTGGCTAAGAAGCCAAATGTTTTGGGTTTGCTAAAGTCTCAGCCGCATTCTGCCTGGAGCATTTCCCTCTTGCTGGCAGAGTTGTGTATTTTCAGGCAAAGTCGTTTCATATGGCTCTGGTGCCTTCCCACTCAGCTCATTCAGACCATCCTCGAACAAGCCTCTTGCTATCGAGTGAGCTCTCCCTGTGGAAGGCGCTTCTCTTTGAACTTGTAAGGCTGTTTATTTTTGGACTGGAAACTGGAAACCTAGAATTCCCCAAAGCCACAAGCTCAGCTCCTTCTTTGCAGTGATAACCTGTGGAACTTAGGGAATGATAACTCTGGAAATGTCCCAGAGGGGAGAACCCGAGAGGTCATTTCATCTGACCGGCTCATGTTACAGATGGGCAAACTCAGGTTCAAAGAGGAGGGAGGGATTTAGCGAAGATCACCCAGCATTTTCCTCCCCGTGCCTGGTATTCTGTAGGAAATGAAGCCATGCAACGCGACTAAAAATCCATTTTATTATGCGCGGCCTCAAGGCACTCATGATTCCAAGGTGTCCCAAGGCCGTGTGCAGACCCGCATCGTTTCTCCATTGTCAAGTGCACAGCCGAGTTAAAGAGCATTCATTGTGGAAGCAGAGTGAGGGCAGGACGAGTCGACTCTGGCTGCCCACAAAGCTGGAGGCGGTTCTGGTGGCCCCTGGGGAGCAGCGGTGTAGCCCCTTGTGATGCCCTCTGTGAAGACACCCCATCCCCTCTGCACATGTGCTCAGCTCCGTCCTCCTGGGAGCACGGTCATGGGTGGCTCTCCCTTGCCGGGACCCTCTAAGGAAGGCCTCAGGTCTCTACCTGCTCTGGTAGGCACCACGGCATAGAGAAGGAGGTTGGGCTTTGGCTTCCGCAGATTGGGTTTGAAATCCGGTTCTTTCATCTTGGGCAACTTACTTACCATGCCTGAGACTTAATCTTTTCAATGTAAAAACCACCATCATTCCCTCCAGGTTAGTTGTGATTATTGCATGGCATGATGTACTCAAGAGCGTGTGCTCTACGTGCCTAGCAAAATCCCCACCCTGCTCCCACCCCCAGTTGAGAACTTTTGCTTCTATTACCTTTTGCTTTTATTATGTCAGGGACACAACACGGTACCTGACATCATAATGTAGTGGGAAGAGTAGGGATTACGAGCCAGGCTGATATGAGCTGAAATCCAGCCTCTACTGTTATTACCATGTGGTCTTAGGCAAGACCCTTAATCAGATCTAGCTTTGTTTTCTCATCTGAAAAATGGGCATGATATTGGCTCTATAAGTTTGTAGTCAGTCAAATGAGGTGATTTATGGGACTGTCTGGCCCAGAGAAGATGCCTGACATATGTTCATTCCGTTTGCTTCCCTCTGGGAAGTACTGATGGTGGGCAGTAGGGGGGTGGGTCACGGGGTATTGAATCTCTCGTGGCCCTACGGCGTCGCAAGGGGATGGACGCTTCAGAAGGCCTGAATCTGAAGAGTGTTAAATTAGAACTAAAAGTCCGAAATGTTTAGAAT
Organism: Balaenoptera physalus; assembly: GCF_965194825.1. Taxonomy (NCBI): domain Eukaryota; kingdom Metazoa; phylum Chordata; class Mammalia; order Artiodactyla; family Balaenopteridae; genus Balaenoptera; species Balaenoptera physalus. The sequence goes on along the minus strand of NC_138894.1, from coordinate 86,658,021 downwards.
CTTAATTTTTTGTTCCAATTCCTGAAATATCCCCTTTGTCGTTGGAAACAGGCGTTATCTAGGTGCTGTTCACTTGTTGGAATGCATTTGGTAACTCTCTTTTTTTTTCCTCCCTGTAGCCACACAAATAACTACTCTCCATTGTGATTCTTTCACCCTTTAACAAATCACTGTCACATCAGAATTCAGTGTCATTCCCATAACAAGCCAGGTAATTAATACCTTGGTAGAATTTGGACAGCAAAAAGGCCCAGAGGGGAGAAGTGAGTTCCTCAAGGCTACACAGCAAGTCAGTGGCTTGCTTGGCCGAGAACCAAGTCAGCTGGCTCCTGGGAAGTCCTCTCGCTCCTGGAGCCACAGGAATTGGTGGTGTCTGTGGTGGCATAGCCATGGGGGTGGTGTGACAAATCAGGCTTGGGGAGGGAGAGGCGAGGACGGGAGTGTATTAGTTTGCCAGGGCAAACTGTAACAAAGGGCTGTAACAAAGTACCACGAGACAGGTGGTTTAAACAGCAGAGATTTATTTTCCCGTAGTTCTGGAGGCCAAGCTGTAGGGTTGGTAGAAACCCAAGGCCTCTCTTCTTGGCTCACAGATGGCCGTCTTCTCACCATGTCTGCATGTTAACCCTCCCTCTGTACACGTCTGTGTCCTAATCTCCTCTTCTCATAAGGACACCAGTCATATGTGGGATTAGGGCCCATGCTAGTGACCTCATTTTAACTTAATTACCTTTTTTTTTTTCTTTTTTAAATTACCTTTTTAAAAAGAGCCTGTCTCCAAATACAGTCACATTCTGAGGTACTGGGGGTTAGCGCTTCCACATACGAATTTTGAGGGACGCAATTCAGCCCATCACAGGAAGGGAGAAGGGAGTCTGGGAGGATGCTGGAGGAAACTGAAAAAGGAGACAGCCGAGGAGGGGAAATAGAGTGGAGAGGTTTGGGACACAAGGATGGCCTCAGGTGGAGGGTGGGAAAGCCCAGCGGAAGTGCTGCCATATTTTCTTCTCTCTCACCCAACTGTCCCCTCCTCTCCAGCCCCTCCTCACTTGATTTCTTTCTCTCTCCCTCCGTGGTCGCCTGTCCCTGGCTCTCTCTTTCTGCTGCTTTGATTCTATCTCTCCAGAACTCTCTCGGTCCCTTCCTCTCCAAGAAAGCAGAAAGCCTGGGGGAGTAGTGTGGGAGACGAGGAGAACTTTTTGTGCGTGATCATCTAGTAAGCTGGTCCGGGTTTTAACACAAAACCCACTGCAAATAAATGCTGTTCGATTAATAAACAGGGCTTCCCTTCTCCGCACAATTAGCAGAGAAGCTGGAGTCACCACAAAAGGGGCCTGTCGGTCCCGGGTCTGCCCGATCCTCTCTCCCTGGCTTTGGCTCTGGGGTCTCTCACCCTAATGTCTCCTGATGGGGAGACCATGACCACGTTGTCGTTCCCGTCCTGCAGTGGGGCTGGCACACCATCTCGGGGCTGAAAGAAAGGAAGGATGGCTCCTGGGGGTATGTGCCGTCCTCAGCAACAGGCACCGTGGGGCCTTGGATGTCACTTGACAAAGCTCCCTCTTGGAGAGATGGGTAGACGGAGGCCCAGAGAGGAGGTGTGACTGGCTCAAGGTTGCACAGCTTAGCGGTGCAGAGCTGCATCCTGACAGCAACCCATCCCCTTGCCAAGGCCCCGTGCAGCGCCCCAGAACACTGTCCCTGCCCAGTTCCACCCTGCTCCCCCTGACCCCTTCCTCTGCTTGTCCGTGGGTGTGGGTGTGGGCTGCCGTGTTCTGCAATTAGCGCCCAGCATTTAGGGCCCAGAGCGCTGGGGTCAGACTTCCAGGAACATCCTGGGAAGGAAGTGAGCCTTGAAGGGTCCTTCATTTCCTGGGACTTGGTGCCTTGAAGTCACTGCTTCTCAGAGAAGGAGAGAGGGGACCAGCAAGTGGGAACAGAGATGTCTTTGGCGGAAAAGGTTCGGGCTGAACTGGAAGAACGGATGATCCCAGACTTGCCGAGCGAGATGCAGAGAGCGGCAGGAGACAGACTTGCAGGTGGGGAGGGCACCGAGCCTGTCTAGTCCGGGGCTGCCCTAACCAAGTACCGCAAACGGGGGCCTTGAAACAACAGACATTGATTCCCTCACAGATCTGGAGGCCAGAAGTCCAAGATCAATTTGTCGGCAGGACTGTGACCTCCCTGAAGTCTCCAGGGGAGATTCTGTTCCCTTCCTTTCTCTTAACTTCTGCTGTCACCAGCGATGCTTGGCTAGTAGATGCTTCACTCCGATCTCTGCCTCTGTCATCACGTGGCTGCCTTCCCTCTGTGCCTGTGTCTCCGTGTCTTCTCATGACAGCAGTCATGCTGGATTTAGGGCTTGTCCTTCTCCAGTATGACCTCCTGTTAATTAATTAACTATTCCTATAAAGACCCTGTTTCCGAATAAGGTCACATTCTGAGGTTCTGGGAAAGACTTGACTTCTGGGGGGACACAATTCAACCCAGTCCGGGGTCTCAGGGGAGCGAGGTGGCTCAGCCTCGCTCTGGCTTCCCAGGCCATAAGATGGAAGATGCAGCTAAAATTGATGGTAGGCTGACCTCAGAGTTTGGACTTCCTCTGGCAGCAAGTGGACACCTATAGCTTCTGTCGGCCTCCGAAACAGACACAGACATGTCAAGAAAAGTTCTGGGGCTGCGGCATCTCCATGTAACTATGAGAGGTCGGGGCTGGATGGGAGTCCCCTGTCTGCGATTTGCCTCTTGGAATACAAGGGATTAGAGCACAGTCTGTGCCTTGGCCCGGTTTGGTGCCAAACTGCGGGCTCAGGAGTGTCTGGGGTGGGGTGGGGGTGTTGGCTGAATGCGCTCAGTGTATTACTGACCAGGGTAAGACTCACAGCTCCCAGGGGTGGGAAGCCATACCCAAAAGAAAGACAGTTCTGGCCAAGGCTGTGCGCTGCCACACTTTGCTGAGAAGTCTGGGAAACTCACCGGTGTTGACAGAGAGTAGCATCTGGTAAATGTCAAGGAGGAGTCCACACGGTGAGCTCTGTAGCTCTGGGTGAATCGGCGCCCCTCTCTGGCCTTCCTCGCCTGGGGTTCTGGGCACAGCTTCTAAGGTTTCCACTGATTCAGGTATTAAAATATTTAATCACTATAACTACCATCTTTTCTTGTGCAGCAAGAGTTTGTGTTCCTTTTACAAAGCCCCTCTGGACAGTTTATCTTACTTAATCTTCTCACCCTGGTGGGGTCAGTAAGTCAGGTGTCATGCTCACATTTCACAGATAAAAGGCCTGAGGCTGAGTGACTGAGCAGGGCCCCAGCACTGAGCAGTCAAAGCGTTTGAGGTTCAATGTTTAGTGACTTAGTCCAGCGTCCTAGGTCCCAAAATAGTTCCATATTCGTGGACTCTTTCCACAGCTATGTGTTGAGTGCCTGTTATTAGCTAGGCCCTGCACTCAGCACAGGGGACCATGCAAGTTAACAAACTGATAAAATCTCTGCTCTCTTGGGGCTTCATTGAACAAGAGAAAAACAGCAATAAACAAACAGATGGCATGTCAGAGGGGGAAAATAAGGCAGGATGAGAAGATAGGGACCATCTCAAGCTAGAAGGGCACTGCAATATTGTGTAGAGTGTAGACTTAGGGGGTCTCTCTCCTCAGGTGATATTGAAATAGAACCCTAAAAGGACGTTAGGGTGCAAGCCATGTGACTGCAGGAGGAAAAAGCATCCCAGGTGATGAGGGCAGCAAGTACAAAGGCCCTGAGGTAGGAACAAACTCGATGTGTTCATGAAATACAGGGAGATCAGTGGGCTCGCATTTAGATTATACATTTGAGACCTCCTAGGAGAACAAGGTGTATTTTTACTACCTTTTCCAAACACCATATATTTTGGAAATATAAATGTATCAGCCATTGCTTTAAAACGGTTTAATCATAAGACGTTCATTGCCCTCTGGTCCTCTTTCACCTTGAGACTTGGCTGTGGTCCATCCTATCGAGAGGCCAGATCCTGATCAAGGATTCTTGAGCAGTTCTGAGTGAGGACAGAAGGAAGACCAAGCTGAAGGCGGGTGAGGCTCCCGTAGTTGTGTCATGAACATGGAGTGAGTCATCGTATGTCTGGTGTCAGCAGTCATCTGAGCAGCTCTCCAGGGGAGCTGACCACGGACCTTTGTGAGAGGTAAACAGATGGCAGCCTGGGCAGGATGAGTTAACATCCTTCTAGGCGGGGCTTGGAGGAGAGAATCCAGTCCCAGCCATGAGATCCATCCTGGTCCTAGCCCTGGATCTGTCCTGGTGCTTGCCTGGAATACTCCAGACCTCCTTCCTCTTTTTGGAGTGGAATTCACTGCGCTCACAGAGTTTATTCAGCGCTATAGAGATGTGGGCTTGAGTAAGGAAATCTGAATGACATCAGTCCATTAGTGATGAACCAATATTTCCTGAGCCCTTCCTAAATGTCAGGCCCTGAGTTTGGAATGTGGAGGAATACAGAGATTCATAAAACCTGGGTTCTTCTCTCTTGGGGCTTATAGACAACTGTGGGGAAAAGATTTATGTCCAGGAAAGGTGAAGTGACATGCCAGAAAATGCACAGAGCAGTCTGAATTACCATCCCTCCGTCAGATGGGGGCTTCTCAGGCCTGACCGTACTAGGGAACCATCCAGGGAGCTTCTTCACGTGGCTGTTCAGTGCACTCACCCCCCAGAGATGGGGAAAGGGGGGAACTTCATGTGTCCTATCTCTTGGGGTGGGCAAAGTGCGGTGGAGGGCTCTGGGCAACAGTTATTTGAGGGGATGACAGAATTTGCGGGTGAGACAGGGCCTAAGATATCAAGCCCAGTAGATAAGGGTGAGGCCCAGAGGGGATGTTTCCTGCCCAAGGTCACACTCAGAGTCCGTGTCAAAGTGGGACTGGGACCCAGGTGTTCTATGAGCCTTCTTCACGTTCACACCTGCCTCTTGGCTCTGATCAGCTCCTGGACATCGCGGTTCCGTGACCCCCCGCTGAGCTGAGCTTTTTATTTATTTATTTATTTTTTGGCGCTCTGGTCTGTGGCTGGAGGGTTCAAGGGCCTGTGGCTGGAGGGTTCAAGGGCCTGTGGCTGGAGGGTTCAAGGGCCTGCTGATTCTGTCCAGAGATGGACTGAGTCCTCCCTGTGCCACTGCCTCTAGGGCAGGAAAGGGAGGTGGGGACCGGCTCAGAGACTGTAATCAGGGTATGGACTGGGGCCCAATGACAGTCACAGCTGACACCACGGTGGTAACTTCTGTGAAAGTCAGGCCAGAGCAGACACGATGAAAGTGAATACGTTGATTGAAGTCTTGCCTTTGAGTATAAAAAGACGAACTAAACAAGCACAGGCTGGGGAAGGGAAGGAGTGGGGAGAGCATGGGAAAAGGGGCCTGGAAGATTCTAGCTAATACTAGGCTCAATTTTATGGGCCAGCCATGTAGGAGGGCACTCAGTTGGCTAATGTGACCTCAGGCTGCATTACTAGATATCCAGTGTCTAGAACAAAGGAGGTGACGAGCTGACTGTATTTTGTGCTGATCTGTCTACACCTGAACGTTGCTTTCAGTTGTTTGGAGATATAGTGGACTAATTGGCAATTTTTGAGAAGACGAGGGCCAGGGGAGCAAAGGGACACGAACACATTTCCTTTGGAGAACTTTTTTTTTTTTTCCTTTGGAGAACTTTTGAAGGAAATGAGGGTCTCGGTCTTTTTTTTTTTTTTTTTGTAAATCCTCAGAGGGATGCTTTGTTTCATCCACTTTCTCCTTATAAGGTAAAATTTCGACCTGTAAAAGTTATTTCTTCCAGTTCAGCCAGTGGCTTGGAACACTGCTTCATCAATTGCACGGTGTAAGTGGTCCCGGGGCAGGTCCGAGGGTTGTGGAGTCAGCGGGACCGGATGAGATGGGTTCCAGAGCTCCACGAAGCAGGCTTTCCTAGGACCCTACTCCCGACTCCTAGCAGAGACCAGTAAGGAAATGGATTGGATTGCTATTCACTTTTTCAAAGATCAGATCTACTTCATTTACATGTCAAGAAAAATTTCTCAAGTATAATAAAGTGTTTACCATTTTCCTATAGTTCTTCAAATGCCTGACATTCATCTTTTCTCCCTACCTTTAAAATTCCTTTCTTTTTCACATTACCTTTCTTAATTGCTTCTTACTGTAAAAAACAAAGACAAAAAACAAAGATGGGTGGATCTGTTGTGCTCATTAGCAGGTCTATGCAGAAAAATGCACAGAGGTTTATATGCCATTTACAGTAAAAGCTCAGAGTACAAAGTTAAGGAGAATCTGAAATATCAGCCTTGCTCTGAAAGTAGCCTGTGTAGGATGAGATACCACTGAAGCTTAATCAGAATTTTCCTTCACCAATTATCTAACAGTGGCAAATGTAAAAAATCTGCAGTTAAAATACATAGCAGTCACTCCATATACTGCCCTCTCCCCACTCACCCAACTTCTGAATAACAGGGTTTTTTCAAATTTTATTCCCTTTAGTTCAAATTTCATGGAAAAAGCTAAAAAGTCATGTTTTAGCAATATATCCCCATAGAGCACTGCAATTTACCAAGATTTTAGTGTATTTGGACAGAAATCTTACTCAAAGATTAGTAATGACTATTTTCCAGCAAATATTGAGTAAAAAATAATTTTAACCCCAATCTGAGGTGATAAGCTTCCTTTTCTGGGGGACACAACTGCTGAGACAATAGTAGCAATTATCCAGGACAATAAAAGAAAGCCTACGACAGTCTGTCATATGATGGTGAGTGTGCATCAAAGCTCATCATGGTTTTTGGTGAGATCTTCCCCATAATTAGTAGCTTGGCTTCCAACAGACATGTTCCAGTTGTCCAAGATCTCCTCTTTAGTGAGCTTTTCATCCTTGTTTTTGTCCGACTCGTACACCAGGTGCCTGGCCTCAGCATGCGCGTGGTCATAGTCTTGCGGAAGGACCCAGTGGCGAATCTCATCTTTGTCCAGCTTCCTGTCCTTGTTCAGATCTCAGAATTCATTAAACTGCTCCCGTTCTGACAGCACCCAGTCTGGCTCAGGGCCATCCTCCTCGTGGGAAAACATATCAGCAGTATACTCAGCCTGACACACAAGGCCATCTCCATTCTTGCTGATGTCCTCCAGAGTTTCCCAAACCACAATCTCCTTCATGTGCCCAAACTCCTCAGGGGGCAGGAAGGCGGTGAACTCCTCCCGGGTGGCTGTCTGGTCACCATCGAGGTCTGCAGGCTTGAACCTTCTCTCATCACATGGCAGCATCTTTTTAAAGGTGTGATGATCTGAAGTATCATGAAAATCTGTGGGGTCTCCTAGGCAGTAACCGTAGGTGGCTTGTTTGTGTTCTTCCCAGGAAATGTTATCGTCTTTGTCTCGATCATAATCCTTCCAGACTTAGGTGACATTATCGTAGGTGTACCTTTTCTGCACCCGTTCGATCCAGGTTTTCAGCTCCTGGGCGGTGACAAAGCTGTCCCCATCCCTGTCGATTCAATCGACAATCTTCCCCAGCCTCTCCTGGCTCTCCTCCGAGGTGAGCTGGTGGAAGGTCTTGGAGTCCTCCTTGCCCAGGAAGGCCTCGTGGTCGTACTGGAAGCTCTGGTTGTCCTCGGGCGGCCGCTCACCCAGCTCCTTGCGCCCCGCACCGTGGGCTTGGCCCGCAGCGCCGGGGGCGCCAGCAGCAGCCCCAGGACCAGCCCCAGGTGGCACCCGCGGCAGCCGCACGCCATTGTCGGGAGAGGAGAGCTGCCCGCGGGGAGGCACCGAGCGAGCGATGAGAGCGGCGGCTCGGGGATGGGGGCTTGGAGTGAGCGCGGCGGCGGGGCTCGAGTCTTCGTCTTAGAGTTGAGGTGGTACAGCAGGAAGAGGAGATCTGACTACAGGTATCTGTCAAGGTGCAACGGAAGTTGTGTTTTGTACAGACTCAGGGGAGAGATACCTTAGAGCTTGGTATGTGGATTACTGCCTCTTGAGGTTGTGATCTTCATATCCCTGGAAGCAGTCACGTGAGGCCTCTACCAGAGAAGGGATTGCTCTAAATAATAGTGATAAGGACAGCTGACATTTGTCAGGTGTTACTATGTGCCATGTACACTGTAGATTGATTAAATCATTTAATCTTACCAACAACCCTATCAGGTAAGTACTATTATTATCCCCATTTTATAGATGGGAAAATTGAGGCACAGAGGGCCACTAACTTGCTCAAGCTCGTGCAGGGCAGTGTGGGTCCAGAGTCTGAGATCCTCTAGCACAAGAAGAGGGTTTGAGCAAGAAGACCTCTAAGATTTTTCCCATCCCTGAGACTCTGACGTTTTAGGGCATTCTCTACTGGGACCATCCTCAAGTCATGTACTTCTTGTGGCTTTTAGGTCACACTCCGCCTAAGGCCAAGGAGACAAGACACTGCTGACTCATTCTTTCCCAGCGGCGCAGGCTGGGAACTGAGCCAGGTCACTTGGCCAGCCTGGTGGCAGGTGCCGGTGCTTGTGGTTTGGCGGCGGGTCAGCAGCCGGGATGTGGCCTCAGGGGCTGACCCGTGGGGAGGGCAGTGTGTCCACAGAACTCAAACTCTGGGACCCTTCAGAGAGGGGTGGATTTGGGGATAGGAAAGAAATACAATTCAGAATTCAACAAGACGGACGTGTGAAACTGCAAAGCCCTAAGTGGACTTTGCTCAGCGCCAGGGTCGAGCGTGGCTGACCCATGTGCACCTGGGTGACCCTCCCTGGGGGCTGAACAGGGGCTGCTGACAAGCCTCTCCAGCACTGTTCATCCCTCGACATTGACCCAAGGCCTCCTCGGCAGCCAGGGAGGAACAGGGTGCCCTGCTGGAGGGACCTCCCTGCCCAGGGCTTCTCAGAGGTGTTCTGGGTACCGGCGCCCAGCAGAAAGTGTAAGGGTGCCTGGTCCCACCCGCTGCCCTGAGGGCTGAAGGGGTCAGTATCATGGCCCGTGGGTGCCCCCGGGGAGCTCCTCTTACATGCAATGGTACAAGGTTTTCTATAAATGGAGCTCATAGGTGGAATTAAAACTCTAGGAGGGCCTTCTCCTGATTCCCTAGGACCTCCTGCCCTGCATCTTCTAAGGGAGGGTTTTGTGCCTGAAAGTCCCTTCTCTTTTGTTTTTGGACACTTGGGTGACAGAGGAGTAGACAAATCCTGGCACCGAAGAAAGCAGCTGGCCAAACCCTGGTATTCCTACTGATTAGGAAGGAATTCAGTTTGAGTTAGTGGTTCCCAAACTTGTCTGATGATAAAACCCACTCGATCAGAACCTTTCTGTGAAGAACCTGGCAAAACTACATTTAAAAATAAGAGTCCCTTCCCCAACTTTTATCATGGAGGGAGACCCTGAGGGAAAAAAGTTTGAGCTACAGACTCAATTCACAGCACCTTCATCTTGGACTTGAGAGAGCCTTAAGGAATCTACACTAATGATCTGATAAAACCGAAATGTAAAGAACCCAGTGAATGCGAGAGAATGCTTCAAAAACCCTGAAGATTTTCTACCTTTAATTTTAAAAGTTATTTATTATTTTACAAACACTTTAATAGAACTTACTGTGAGCCAGATATGATGCTTGACAAATATTTGCTCGTTTAATTTTCATAGAACCCAGATGCCCGGTGGGGTTAAGTCACTTGCCTAGGGTCGCACAAAAGTGGTGGAGCTCAAGTTCAGACCTGGGCTGTCTGGCTCCTGAGTGTTTGCTCTAAACCACTAAGCTATACGTGTTTTTAAAACATCTCTTTTCGTTTGGCCACAGAGCAAACCCTCTCTTCCTAATCATTGTAAACGATAGAACAGCTTCGTCTGCATGATTTCAAATATTATACTTCCCCCCTGGGGTCCAATTAGCGGTGCTATTTTTGTATGTGGAGCCCAGTACAACTTTCTCTTTGGATGGAAAACCATGCCTATTGTTATGGCAATCCCAAATGCTGTGTGGAAGCTTTAAAGTACAGATGTTAATCCCTTTGTTTTTCACCCCAAATGTTGAAACAAACCTAAGAGCTCTGCTGATTCCTGACAGTTTTGAGTCTTTCCGCGTTTCAAATATTTCAGACCAGCTTGGGAGCAAACACATGATATTCTGCTTGTTTCTCTTGCATAGTTTATTTTTAAAAGCATGCATCTGGCTGCTTTTTCGTTCCCCAGAAGGAGGAGGGAAATTGCTCCGAGAAGGCGGGTGTTGGATGGAAACTTCTCCCCAAAGCAGGAGGCAGCTCCATCCGGATCTAGTTCCTTAGTGGGTGCTGTCCCTTGATTGGTCTTGTCCTTCAGCCCCAGGCTCAGAGCTTCCAAGCTCTCCCAGGAATCCTCTGACCTGCTGGGCTCCTTGCACGTGGACAGGAAAGAAGATGTTGGTTACTTGTATGTGCCCACCTTTTCAGAGGAATAGTTTAGTCACTCTCCGATCGTCCATGGTCAGGTCAAATAGAGGACCCCTTTCTGGCTGAGAGAGCCCGTTGTCACAGTGTCACGATCATTACTGAGCATTTGCTACGTGTCAGACGGTGGGTAGCTATGCCATGAAGTAGACATTAATATCCCCCATTTAAAAAAATTAGAAACTGAGGCCCAGAGGAGCAAAGTGTCCTCTACGCCCAAGGTCACGCAGCTCGTGAGAGCAGAGAGGGGACTGGAGCCTGGGTTTGACGCCAGCATCTCTGCTCACTGCACCAGCTCACGGAGCGAGGAGTCATTCTCATCCCTCGTTCCTAACACAGCACCGTGGGAGTCTCTGTAGGAGCAAATGGGCAGCAAATTCACATGGACCAGGCAGCTGGAGACTATGTATAGTCTGAAAACTTGGGCCTTGATTATAGCTCTTGCTTCATGATTTTCTTGGAGGAGCCCGAGTCCCACCAAGAAGTGCAAGGTGTGAAATTCACATAGCCTTTTGGGATCACAAGTACACTTTCACCAATAGCCTTAATCAGGGAAGATCACGTTAGCCAGTAGTTTTTATGGTTGCTAGTTATTTTCCGCAAGGAGCTGGAGCCAAAACTTGTGGGCAGCAGGAGGCAAAATAGCTCTGGCTTGAGGTGTGGTTCTATTCGGTGCCTTTTCTTCAAGTCCCAGCTCTGCCACCCGTTATTGGTATGACCTGCGGGCATGGGATTTGCCCACACCGAGCCTCAATTTCTGCATCTGTAAATTGGGATCACAGCTTCGTCTGCACTGGGTGGTTTCAAGGACTAAATGACATGGCGTACAAAGCCCCTGGCAGTGGGAGGCAAGTCTCCTCTGAGAGTCTCTGGGGCCCAGCCAGAGCACTCACTCGCCCCCCACCCCCAACCACTGTCCCCTGTGGGCACTCTCTCCTCCCTGTCATCCCAAGGCCTCCTGCCTTCTGAGCTCTCCAATCAGGTTCAAGTTCCTTAACTGTAAAATGGAGATAATAATATATAAACCAAGTGTCACCCTGCCCCTGGGTCCTCAACAACTCCAGCCTGCTTGGTCCCTTTCCTTTAAGAGTCAAGTAATGTTAGCTATAGGCTTTTCATACATGTCCAGACTGAGGAAGTTCCCTTCTATTTCTAGTTTGCCAGGAGTTTTAAAATCAATCAATGGGTGTTGACCTTTGTCAAATGATCTTTTTTCCATCAATTAATGGGATCATGTGGTGTTTCTTCTTTAGAATGTTAACATGGTGGATTACAATGATTGATTTTTGAAAACCAAACCAGCCTTTCATTTCCAGAATAAATGCCTCTCGGTTGCTGTATATCCTTCTTTCTAAATATTGCTGGATTTTATTTGTAAATATTTTGTTGAGGACTTTTGCATCGATGTTCATAAAGGCTATTGATCTCTGTTTTTCTTTTTTTAATACTTTCTTTATAGGGTTTTTATATCAGGATAATGCTGGCCTAATAAAACGGTTGGGAAGTGTTTCCTCCTTTTTTCTTTTCTGACAGACACTGTGTAGAATGGATATTATTTCTTCTTCAATTGTCTGGTAGAATTCTACAGTGAAATTATCTAGTTTGGAGGGTTTTTTTCTAACTACAAACTAAATTTCTTTAGTTGTTATAGAACTATTCAGGTTATTTATTTCATAGTAGGTGAATTTTGTAGTTTTTGTTTTTTGAGGAACTGGTCCATTTTACCTAAATTAGAGAATTTATGTGTGCAGAACTGTTCATAGTATTCCTTTATTATCTTTTTAATGCTTGTGACACCTCTAGTGGTAGCCCCTCTTTTATTCCTATTTGTGCCTCTCTTTTATTCCTGATTTTGATAATTTCTCTCTTATTTCCTTTATCAGTCTTTGTAGAGGTTTATGAGTACTGTTGATCTTTTCAAAGATCCAGATTGGTTTAACTGACTTTCTTAATTGCTGTCTGTTTTAATTCAATTGATTTCTGTTCTTATCTTTATTATATTGTTTCTTTAGCTTCCTTTGGGTTTATTTTTCTCTTCTTTTTTTATTTCCTAGGGTGGGGTTTTTAGATCATTGATTTAAAATTTTTCTTTTTTTTTTTTAATTTGTAAACATTTAATGCTATAAGTTTTCCTCTAAGCACTGCTTTAGCTGCATGGTACAAATTTTGATATGTTGTATTTTAATTTATGCTCAATTAAAAATATTTTCTAATCTCCCTTGATACTTCCTCATTGACCATGGGTTATTTAGAAGTATATTGTTTAATTTCCAAGTGACTGGAGGTTTTCCTGTTATCTTTCTGTTGTTGATTTCTAGTTTAATTCCATTATGACCAGAGAACATACCTTATACGATTTCAGTTCTCTTAAATTTGTTAAGGTTCTTTTTTAATGGCCTAGGGTATGGTGGCTGTTCCATGTGTACTTGAAAGGAGTGTGTATTCTGTTGTTGGGTGAAGTGCTCTATAAATGTTATTTAGATCCACTTGGTTGATGGTCTTGTTCAGTTCTTCAATATCCTTACTGATTTTCTGTCTACCAGTTCTATCTATTAATACTGAGAGAGGAGTTTTGAAGTATCCTAGTGTAATTTTGTATTCTGTCCAGGTTTTAAAGCTGCATTCATTGAGAGTAAATGTGCTTACTCCATATTTTTCAGAACTAAAGCCCATTTGCCTCTTTACCTAAATCATGTTTGTGCCACTGCTGATTGACTCGGGAGAGACACATCCTAGCAATGAAATATCTGACTCTCTTCACATTTTCAGTGCCTAATCCTAAGACAGGGTTTGAGAAGAACCAGTTGGGGAGAGTGGGGGACTCAGGCTTCGTCCAGAAAGGGGGTTCGTCCCACACCTAAGAAGGGTCTAGGTGTTCCCTGAAGAGCCCCTGCTATCTCCTTGTCTTCCCACAGCAGGGTTCAGGGATCGGGAGAGGCATTCCAGAGGAGGGGACACCTGACTCAGCTTCCAGGCTATTTCAGGGTCATAAAGGTGAAAACCATAGGAGGGACGGTAGAGGGAGCCATCTCTGCAAAGGCCTAGAGCCCGGAGAACACAGGGTGAGCCTGGACACATCGTCACCTCTTCTGGCCACTCTGCTGCTCACTTCTTGGACCCCCGGTTACAGGCACAGGAATCTTGCCTCTGCAGGCTGCAAAGCACTCCCCCTAAGGTCACCTCACTATGACCGAGTGGTGCCTTATTCCTTCCCTTAAGGATGAGAGCACTGAGGCTTTGTGGATGGACTCATCCGTGCCACCCTACAGAGACGTCACAGAACTGTTGTAGAACTCAGGTCTCCTCACTCCTGTCTAGCCCTTTTTTTTTTTTTTCCAGTGTGGGGACATGGATTTTTTTCCGCAGCTTTAATGAGGGATAATTGACAAATATAGTTGTACATATTTCAATAGTACACTGTGATGGTTTAATATACATATAGATTGTGAAATGATTACCATGATCAAGAATCAAGATAACTAACACATACATAACCTCATATAGTTAACTCCTTTTGTTTTGGTGGCAAGAACACTTAAGAGCTACTCTCAGCAAATTTCAAGGATGCAGTAGCATATTATCAACTATAGTCACCATGCTGTACATTAGATCTTCAAAGCCTATTCATCTTATACATTTGACCTATATCTTATACATTTGACCTATATCTCTCCATTTCCCCCAACCCCCAGAAACCAACATTCTGTTTCTATGAAATCCACTTTTTTTTTTGTAAGATTCCACATATAAGTGATACTATTCCTTTATCCACTCATCTGTTGATGGACACTTAGGCTGTTTTCATATCTTGGCTATTGTGAATAATATACAATGAACACAGGAGTGCAGGTGTCTCTGCAAGATCCTGATTTTGTTTCCTTCCGATATATTCCCAGAAGCAAGATTGCTGAATCATATCATAAGATAACTCTATTTTTAATTTTGGGGGGATCCTGTTTTCCATAGTGTCCTGTCTAATCCTATTTTCTCAGAAAGTTCCTACCCGTGCGGCCTCCCAGATCACCTGGGAGATTCTCAAGCTTTTCCATTTTTCTGTTTCCAAACCATTTCCATGTGCAACCGCTGCCTGCAGGTGCCCATCCCTCGAGGGGGCATATCAGCGTTTCCAGGGGTTGACTGAGTGGCCTTGAACTTCACAGTCTGAACAAGCACCCCTGACCCTGATAGGCAGTTCTCCTCTCCCTGTGCCTAGAGAAGAACCTCTGATTCTGTTCAAAACCTTTCATTTTACAGATAGTGAAACAATGCCGAGAGAGGGGAAGAGACCAGCTGGGGGATTAGAACTGAGACCCAAGCTGGGGATTTGGGATGTGGATTTGTGGCTCTTTAATAAGAAATCGATCATGGTTAACAGTTATCAAGCACTTCCTCGATCCTGTGACACTCTGTCAGTCCCTTTACGTGGAGGAACTCATGCATTCTTCACAACACCCTGGGAGGCAGATATCATTACTATTGAGCTCGTTTCACAGATGAGCAAACCGAGGCACGGAGAGGTTTGATAACTTGATGACGCTCACGCACCTAGCGCACGCGGAAGCCAGGGAGCCAACCCAGGCCCTACAAGCTCCAGGCCTTTGCGCCCAGACACGCCCACCTCTTCTGCTTCTCTACCTGTCCCCCTGTTTCTCAGCATCAGAATCCCTCTGCCACCAAAGGAACGGCCTTTGTTTCCCTTTTAGGGGCACCCGATCAGCTGCTGGGCTCCTCAGCGTTAGTGATATTCACAAGGAGTGTCCAGTGCCTGCACACAGCAAGGCCTTAGGGGCCAAGCCTCTGCCCGAGTGTCCTGCCCTCACCGAGGAGGTGCCCTGCCTGGGCCTGGCCTCCCATCCTGCGGACCTGGCCTCATTCCAAAGCCCACATCCTCTCAAGGTCTCGAGACCAGGAGCCCTTCCCAGCTCAGCCAGGACCCGGCTGAGGGGTGGCCCCGGGCAGGAGTGACAATGCGTCTAAAATTACCCCAGCTGAAAGCTGTGTGCGCTCCACCCTTCCTGCATCCCTCCCCGAGACTGGACCAGCCGAGAGAGAGCCCTCTGTGGATCGGGTGATTTGTGTTGGAAGTTGTGCTCCCAGCCTCTGGGCCCCTCTGGGCTGGAGTGCTGGGAGGGGTCCCTGGAAACCCAGCTTGTGTGAAGCAGGCTTGCCATGGGGACCGGTGCTCTGCCCCGGTGTCTTCTTTTGAGCTGTGGAGGGTTCTCTGGGTTTCTGTGTTCCCTCTCCTTGGATCACACTTGCCTGGTAATTCCTATTTAGCCCCACAGGTGTTCGCCTACATGCCTCTTCTTCCAGGAAGCCTTCCTTGCATACCTCCCTCCTGCATCCATCTGGGTTGCATGCCTTTTCCCATCCAATGCTTACCCCTCATAGAACTTTTCAGTATTTGCCTGTTCATGAGTCTGTCTTTTCAAGTAAAGGGCCGGGTTCACTGTAGTATTCCAAATCCCCAGCACAACACCCAACCCATAAGAAATGCTTAATAATAGGGAACTCCGTTCAATATCCTGTGATAAACCATAATGGAAAAGAATATAAAAAAGAATATATGTATATGTGTAACTAAATCACTTTACTGTACAGCAGAAATTAACACAGCATTGTAAATCAACTACACGTCGATAAAAAAATAAATAAAATTCAGAATGTAAAACTGGAAAAAAAAAGAGATGCTTAATAATGTTTGTTGAATTAGCTAATTAAAACAAAGATGTCAAGGGTGAAGGCTGAATAGTATAGTTTTCTTCACGCTGTAGCTTTTGGATATCCACAGTCATAAGAAAGGAAACATTCCAATGTTCAGGTATTAAAGGAAGAAACATGCCTTGTATAACCTATTGTTTTAGGAGTTGCAAACCCTCAGTTGTTTCTGCTGGTGTCTAAATGTCTTTCTGAGTGGGATACTTGGGATGAGACTTTAGAATGTCCTTGTTGGCAGGACTCTGAGAGGT
Organism: Balaenoptera physalus; assembly: GCF_965194825.1. Classification (NCBI taxonomy): domain Eukaryota; kingdom Metazoa; phylum Chordata; class Mammalia; order Artiodactyla; family Balaenopteridae; genus Balaenoptera; species Balaenoptera physalus. Next base: position 86,641,627 of record NC_138894.1, on the reverse strand, counting down.
CTTTATCCCTATTTTACAAAGAAGGAAGTGGAGACTCAGAGAGGTTCAGTAACTCGCTAGGGTTGCACAGCCAGGAAATGGCATTTTGGGGTTGTCTCATTATTCATAAGGCGTGTGTGTCTCTTACCTTCATGGGCTTTCATGCAGCATGGGAGACACACAGGTACTAAGACAATGACACATCGCTGGGAAGAGTACAGTGACAGAGGGAAGGGGAAAATTGCAGGGGGAGCCGGCGGGAAGAGGGACGCGCCTGCCTGGGAGTGTGCCGATTGGACCAGGGTGGGCAGCAATGGGAAGAGCGTGTGCGAGGCAAGGAGGCTGGAAGTGCAGGGCTCTTGGGGGACAGCGATGCTCCCCCCAGCCCCCCACGGGCAGCTGTTGAAATGAGGTGGACGCTTGGGAAGAGTTAATGTTGTTTTTGCCTGTCCCTAAAGTGAGGTCATGTCTGGCCACCGAACTGTCAGCTTTACCAATCCAACCTGTTCTCCCCAACAACAGTAAACCAGTCAAATCCATTTACCCTCTTCACCATCAAATAAGCCGAATTTCCTGACATCAGGATTTCTGGAGGTAGAAAGGCTTTGCCAAGAGGTGGAGAAGAGCCCTCCGGTTGGGTCTTTGGGCAAGTCCTGCTCGGCCACTTTCCGTCCCATCCAGGCAGTGTCTGTCCTTCCATCCATCCATCCATCCCTCCAACCATCCATCCATCCATCCGTCTGTCTGCCCGGCTGTCCGTCCATCCCTCCGTCCGTCTGTCCATCCGTCTGTCTGTCCGTCCTGGCCAAATTGGCAGGTCGGGGCAGGAGCCTTCCATGGCCCGCTGCAAGCTCTTTCTCTGAGATGAGTGATGAATGCGCTTGGGGATTAGCCGACTCTTCCTGGCCCTGGTGGTGCCAGGAGTGAGCACATTCCTGAAAGGCCAGAGCTGATGGATGCCTTGGGGGGAGGGGGAGGCTGTAGGGAGAGGAGAGGCTAGAGTTTGGGAGGGGATTCCTGACATTCCCAGGGATGGGGGCAGAAGTGCCTGGAGCCATGATGGACAGACAGCTGAGAGAACAGGCCCAGACCAGGTGCGGGGTGGCGGGGCCTTGATCCACACCTCCGGCCCTCCCCACCCCCAGTGCCCTGGAATGTTATCTTTCCTCTAATCACCTGCAGGCCAGAGAAGAATGAGGGGGTGGCACTTGTGTGAGAGAGGTGGCTTTTTCTGGGTGGGGGGGAAGGGAGGGAGAGGGTAAGGAGGATGGTGGCCTAAGGGGGTGGGAAGAAGATACTAGAGCTTCCTGAATCCCACCTACTTGCATCATAGTGGGCCTGAGTGGGGAAGGATGTCGAACCTATAGAGCTTCCCATAAAGGACCTTAGGGTACCACCTCTTCCACCCCTTTATGTGGTGACTGAGGTATCTTAGGGCCCAGGGCACATACCAGAACTCTTGATGTCTTTGGTTTCATAATCAGATACCTCTTGCCCTGGGCCTCAGTTTCCCCAATTCTAGGAGTGAAGAGGTTTAATTCCGTGGTCTCTGAAGACCGTCCTGGTTCTGATGTCCTTGGACCTCTGAGAGCGCTCGCCCCAGACCGCTCACGGGTGGTGGCTGGTGAACAGACAAAGAGGGGAACGATGTGTTAGCCGTCTCACTCTTACACTCCAGCGAGGCCCCCGGACAGTGCTGGAGGCAGGGAGTCCGTGCAATCTGCTTCTTTGGAACCTGAGTTCCTGAGGCTGCCTGGCAGAGGGAGAGCGTCAAGCCCAGATGCTGCCAGGGTCCACCCTCGTGCCTGTGGCTGAATCGCTCCAAGCCTCGCTTCCTAACTTAGAAATCAGGGTGACAGCGGTGACCTCTCGTGCTTAGGGCAAGGCTGGGGCAGGTTTTCCTGAGGCTTCCCTTTCTGGCCGCCCGTTGGCCGCCCGCTCTGGCTCTCATCTCTAGAGCGTTCTGCAGACCAGGCGGCCACGGGTCTCAGAGTTCCCTGGTTTCTTTTGCGGTTTTTCTTTTCCACAAGGCGCTTTGTTCACTATCTAAAGGTAATGTCCTTTTCCTGTCTTTTAATACTTCTCATTAAACAAAAATTTTGCTGATTAGAGGAGAAAAGGACGTGGAAGATTGGGGACGGCTGAGACCCCCCAGTGACCAGCACTGGGCCAGGGTGTCTGCCGAGGGGGTACATACAGGCACACCTTGTTTTACTGCACTTCACTTTATAGAGCTTCACGGATATTACGTTTATTACAACTTGAAGGTTTGTGGCAACCCTGCATTGAGCAAGTCTATTGGGGCCATTTTTCCAACAGCATTTGCTCACTTTGCGTCTCTGTGTCACATTTTGGCAATTCTTGCAATACTTCAAACTTTCATTAATATTATATTTGTTATGTGATCTGTGATCAGTGATCTTTGATGTGACTATTTCAAAAAGATTAAAATTTGTTGAAGGTTCAGATATGGTTAACATTTTTTAGCAATAAAGCATTTCAAAATTAAGGTATGCACAATTTTTTTAGACATAATGCTATTGCACTTAATAGACTACAGGATAAACACAACTTTTATATGCACTGGGAAACCAGAAAACTCGTGTAACTCACTTGATTGCGATATTGGCTTTATTGTGGTGGTCTGGACCTGGACTCCCAGAATCTCCAAGGTATGTCTGTATTTCTTCCCATTTTATAGATGAAGAAACTGAGGCTGAGGGACCTCAAGGTCGCACAACTAGTATGAGGTAGAACTGGGGTTGATTCATACGTAGCTGAGTGAAACTTTGTGATAGTTTCTTCTTTTACAGCAGAGGAGTCCTCTGAACCACACTGCAAATCTCATAGTAGACGTATGACGAACAAGAACTATTCTCTTGTGGTTACACAATGATTTACTTAAAGACAAGTGACCTGAACACATAAGTTGCTTTTCAAATCTTTATATTCTAAATAACGCTGCCACGGTCATTCCCATACATCCATTCACAATATGTACCAAATGCTACTGCGCGCTTGGCACTGCGTTGGCTTCATGATGTGTTTGTGTCCGTCACTGAGGGACTGGTCCCCCTCTCCGTCTTGCGTCCTCCTGCACCGTGCCTGCCGTGGCTCCTTGAACACGTAGCTGTTCTGAAAGTATCCTTTACACGCCAGAGACATCACAGAGCCCGGGAGAGGCTGGCTCTATTTTTCTTCCAACCTGGAAGCTAAAGACTGTATCTCTTGTGGGAAGCCACCTTTGAATACTAGCTGGAAAAAAACTGATGGCGCAGTCCCTTATCAGAGCTTCCTGAAACCCTTCAAAGGAGCACAATGTTGGGAGGGTGGTACTATATCCATTACCTCATCTCCTTTGCTGTCCTCCTTTTTCTGGTCACATCAAACAAAAACAAAACGCTGGCCAACGCTATCCATAGGGGCTGTTCTATATTAAGATGAGCAATTGTGAGGAAATCTAAAATTAGCCCAGCATTAATCAGCTCCTGTCGCCAACATGGATGACTCAGTTTTCAACTGCACACGTCCTGAATTCCAGTGGTGCTCTCAGGGGCAGCACTCAGTGACATGGACGGAGCGCAATGCTGGGACATCGTGTGGCCACGGGCCCTGGTAGGAAGGGCACTAGCTTTTAGAGTCAGGTAGCCTGGGTTGGGATCCTGGCTCTGACCCTCACTAGCTTCAAGTCCGAGGACGGGTTTCTTAACCTCTTTGAGCCTCAGTCTCCCCATATGAAAAGAGGTGATGAAAGCACCTATTTCATAGGGTGGCTACAACAATTCAATAAGATCACGTATGTAAAAGTGGACCCAGCATAATTCCTGATGCAATGGTGCCTCCCTGCAAGGCTGGGGTTGCCTGCCCAACTCACGGTAGCAGCCTGCACAGCCCCGAAGAGGACCATCTCCCCTTGGGTGTCTGAATTCAGCTTCCTCTTGTACACGTCCAGGACCAGCCCGAGGCGCTAGTCATCCCCATTTCTACCTAACCAGTATGGCAATTGGCACTGGATAAAATTCGATCAGCACTCTGCTCATCTGGGGGTCAGATACAGGAGCCTCTCAACTCCAGAGCATGGCCATTACCCTGCAAGCAAGCAGGAAATGCACCTGGGTAACAAGGAGAGTAACTTCTGCAAAGGGCCGCTTTTGTCCACGAAAGAGCAAAGAGAGCCAACCTTGGGCTTTCTTGGCAGAGTTTGGTGGCATAGAATTCTGCGTGGAGTGAAAATTATTGACTCAATCATGCTGAATCATGTCTGCTTTCTTCCGGAAAACCTAATTTCTCCCCCTTGTTAGTGGGAATAATGTTTCAGAAGCAACTTAGGACACATTGAGAGGTGGAACAGAGAAGTAATAGTCATGGGGAACGGTTCTGGGAAAGAAAATGGAATTAGTCGCTGGAGACAGGTTGGTGCCAGTGAGCGCTGGACACCCAGCCCTCAGCCTGGTGTTTTCGGAGGACATCAGTGAATCAAAATCTGTTTAAAGGCACTGATGTTGTATGCGTTATGGGGTCCAAGTTCACACTGCTCGCTGCGCGACAGGCCGATAAATTGAGAGACGGAAACCAGCAGAGAAGATAGTGGGCTATTGTCCCAAGAAGCATCTTACCCTGCTTAGAATTCAGGCTTCTTTTATAATAAAAGGGAAGGGAGTACGGCTGGTTTTTGCAAACTTCTTGGTGCAGGAGTCCTTTGTTCTTGCAGCTGTCCCCATAGGTCTCCTCACAATGTTCCTATAAACCTTCAACAAGAGAATTGTTGTTTTCTGTTCTGCAACTTTTTATCTCTATTTGAATGGAAAAGTGTTATACCTTTAAAGGTCAGAGGCTTGAGCATGGGCTATCTTGTCTATTTCAGGCTATAGGCAACATTCTTTTGCAAAGGTGCAGAGCCAGCATGACTAAGCACAGGCAACAGAGCGCAGAGGTTAGAGCTAAAGGACTAGATCCAATATGGAGTCAGGTTTGTTCTTCTCTGTTACACACATACTTTGTTAAAGAAGTCAGGAGCGCTTCTAATCCATTTTATACTCCCAACGCAAGTGGCTAAAAATATAAAAGCTTATCACTTCAAATGGAAAAATGTCAGTAATCTGGAATATTGGCTTTTATGGAAGTTTCCTCACCTCACTCACAGAGGACAGGCAGGGGCTGCAGGGAAGGTTTTCTCTGGCTTCCAAAAGGAGTAATAGCATGTATGGGGGCAGGGGGTACAGGGGAAAATCTTTGTACTTTCCACCCAGTTTTGCTCTGAACCTAACACTGCTCTGAAAACTAATGTCTATAGAGGAAAAAAAAAAAAGAGAGATGAGATTGGCACAGATTAGTTCTTAATGTCCCTGTTTCTAGCATTGAATAAATGAATACATATCACTTTTGACTTCTGATGGGTGCAGAATGTACCTCTTTCTAAACCTCCATTTCCTTATCTGTAAAATGGGGACGAAACCATCATGTATCTCCCAGGGCTGCAGTGAGGATTAGACCAGATAAGATTATGAAGCCCTGGGTGCAGTGCTCAGTTCCGTGGAGATACCAGTAGCCCTATCGTCTTTGGATTTGAAGGAAAAAAATCAATTTCACGTAACTGTGACTGCTTTTTGGACAGCACTGAGGAATGCGAGCTTGATTGAGGCCAGAAATAAAGGGCATTTTGAGTCCTCAAGTCTCCGCTCTCAGGAGAAATTGACTGTGTCTTGTCATGGATCCCAGCCATGATGGAGGTCCCTTTTCTATCCCTTCCCCACCAAGCGGCCTTCCATCCCTTGCCTCCGGAAGCAGTGTTAGCATCTGAGAGCTGGGAGGGAGAGGAGGAACTGTCCCCTGAGCCCACGAGTCTTTAAGCTGAACAGAAAGATTCAGGCTTGCTGGGCCCCTCAAACTAGCCTGTAATATGCAGTGACATTTTGAGGTATTGGGCTGTGGCCCCTCTTGAGCTTCTTCATACACATCACGTGACGGCTTCCACCCCCATTCAGGCAACAGGAAGCCTGTGAGCTGCAGAGGGCAGGGCTTATGTATCCTTCCTTTGCGTCCCCAGAAGGTGGGCACGAGGGGTGTGGAAGGACCCTAGGACAAGGAATCAGGCAGACCTGGCTTCCTGGAGCCTCAGTTTTCTGATGGGAAAAGTTGAGTTGATAGTCTTTGCCCTGATAGCCTTTCAGTGTTGTTGAGAGCCTCCAACAGGGTACTTAGTCTGCAAACACCTTGGGAATTGCCAGCTGCGGAAGTTGAGTCTGAGGAGGAGAAAGGCCATCTTGGATGCTGAGTGTCTCACCATCAGAGGGTGTCCCCATCTCTTTCTCTTTCCTCTTACTGGGGTGTGGAGCTTCCGGTCACTGCTCAAGTTCACATGCTCCATCCTCAAGTCCCATGTGGGTCAGCCTGCCCAGATTGCCACCATGGAGGCCATGCTGGGAGAAGGTCCACCTTCTCCTTGTTCCTTCATGCTAAAAGCCTGCCACCAGGAGAAGGGAAGTGCCGTGCACTGGGTCACGTGGCTTGGGAGTAGGGGTGGGGTGAGGTGGGCTTGACCCCGGATCTCTGGGCTCGCAGACCTGCCTCCATCACTCCAAGCTGGCACACACAGCCTGATGGTTTTCCATCCCTCCATCACTCAACGCCGTGAGCACATTAACTGAAACATTTTATCTCCTGATACGCAGTGGAGGGAGTGTCTACAGGACACCCTCCAAAAATAATATTTTTGCTCTCCTGCAGCAAAATACACAGAATTCGTTCTTGTCATTTTTGAATCTCTGGCAACAACTCAACGCATTCTTATTTAGAACAATGTAACAATCTGACTTCTGTTTTGGCCTCTAAGTTCTTTTGTCCCTTCCAACAAAGTGTGAAATATGCACTTCCCGGAGTAGGACGACAGCTCCTGACAATGTAAAACAATAACAAACCGAGCCAGAGGCAGGGGTGGGCGCTGGAACCACGATCCCAGCCCTTTTGAAATCCTCTGTCTGGGTTACCAGGAAGACCAAAAATAAGTAGCTGGCAACAACTGCCTGTTTACAATGGGTTGGCAACATTTTCTGGTTCTGGTTTGCAGTCAAGGATGGTGTGATATCAAAGGTTGTCCCTAACCGACCCCCATATACCTCGGTCCCCCGATTTGTTACTCACTTTGCACAAGGTGACCCCCTCTGCCTGAGCACCTACTACCCCATCTGGATCTCAGAGTCCCTTAGGTATTAGCTCCTCTGGAGACTTGCCTTGACTCATCCATCTGGTCAGTAAATGTTTGCTGAAATCTACAGCATGCCAGCGTGGTGATAATCATGACTCAAACACAGGTTAATACTCCCTCCTTTGTGCTAGGTCTATTTATGTTTCTTCATTTTAGGTATGAGGTGACTGAGGTCTAGAGAGGGGAGGTGACTTAAGCCAAAGGGATGTTACAAGTGACTTGAGAACACAGAGGCTCTAAGAGGCTCTACTGCTGCTCAAGTTTCCATAGATGCCCTGGGTTGCACATGGGGGCAGCTGGTCACCCCCTCATCTCTGCACAGTGGCAGGGGAGCCCCAAAGACCTCAAGAGCAGGAGGACACGGTGGGTGGCTGTGCCTTACGCCACGCCAGGGTGTCGGGGTGCACCCTAGATGGGGCAAGAGGAACTAGGCAGGGGGCTGGGGAAGTGAGGGGTGATTCCAGTGAGAGGTGGTGGAGATCAGGGTGGAGGCACCCCACAGGGAAGAGGCATGGGCTCTCCTCTACGAGGGAGGCATGTGGGGCTCCTGGTGGGGGAAGCTGGACAGGGTGCCTGAGGTCACTGGGCCGGGACAGACGGGGGAGAAGGAGGGGGTGTGTTGACCACGTGAACCTGCAGGCTCCAAGCTGCCCCTTTCCCCAGGGCAGGACCTCCAAGCACCTGACGCCCATGTGAGGTGACATGCTCTTCTGGGAATGGCCACATTGCCTGCACAGTAACGCGCAAGACTCCTTCTACCCATGCCCCCTTCCTCTGCACCCCTCGATGCTTTCTCTGCACCCCCTGCCTTCCCCTGCTCCAACTCCTATGACTAATTCAACTCAGTATTAACCAGAGCTGCTGTTTCTTGAAGACCTTATTCGGTGCCAGGCACTGCAGGAGGTACTTTGGCTAAATTAGATCAAACTTGCAACATCCTGGGCAGGTAGTTATTATTTCTCCCCATTTTGCAGATGAGAAGGTTGAAAATCAAAGAGGTGAAGTGATTAGGCCAAGATCACTCAGCTGTGTCTGGGATGCACACATGGAGGTTACTTCCTGTCTCCACAGAGGTCAGTATGAGCCTCAGAGCTAGAGTAGAAGGCAGGGAACCCAAACTTGGACCCCCTGGCGTTGAACCCCTCTTCCCCCCACAGCCCAGGCACCTCGTTTCACCTTTCTGGGGATCCATTTACTTATTTGCAAAATAAAGACACCAATAATATGCATTTCATAAAGTTACTTGGAAAATCAAATGAAATGATAAACATAAAATGATAAACAGAATTGATAGTAATTAAAGCAACTCCCGAGATGTTGGACTTCATTTTTATGATCCAGTAACAATATGATTGTTCATATAGGGAGAATATTGGTGCATTATTTATGAAAATCATTGAGGTTGAATATGTTCTATCTTTACTGATGGCTCAGCACTTTGAGTTTTTCCTTCTCTGTGAAGATTTCCCTCCAAGCTTTTGTGGAAAAAACTTTAATTCTAGTTCTAATCATGAGACCTCAGTTTGCCCATCTGGAAACTAGGGATAATCAATCTATGGAGATAATCCATGTGAAAGTATTTTGAAAGCTGCCAAGGGCTGTAGAGAAGGGAGTATTTATTAATCTAGATTATTCGGCATCAAATTTAAGAATGAAGCCAGAACGTTGTGAAGACATCTCTTGAGTTTCGCTGCTTGCCAAAGCCACTTCTAGGGCCATATTGCCGCCGAGGGCTCCACATCTATTCCTTTTTCAAATTTCCTCCTTACTCTCAGCACCCACCTCTGCCTGGTTAGTGATTTTTTTGGTCATGGACAGAGAGAGTAATTTCTCCATGGGGTGACCTCCTTGCCCTGCTGCAGCCTCAGCTGGTGTCTGAGTGAGGGAGAGCATTCATTCCAAACTTAGTCCAGCTCTACTTTCAAAACAGGTCCAGAATCTGGCCACTTGTCCCTTCTCCCAGTGCTACCCTGAGCCTAAGCTCTCATCAGCTCTTCCTGTGGAAGACTGCAGACCTCCTAACTCTTTTCCCCAGTCTGTTTTCCACACGATAGCCAGAGTGGTACTATAGACCATAACTCATTTCTCTAAAGAAGGTCTACAAATGGCCAAAAACACATGAAAAGGTGCTCACCACCATTAATTATTAGGGAATTGCAAATCAAGACAATAAAATATACTTCATACCCACTAGGATGATTATAATTTTTTTTAAAAAAGGAAAAGAGCAAGTATTATTGAGTATGTGGAGGAATTGGAATCCTAGTACGTTGTTGATGGGAATGTAAAATGGTGTAACAACTGTGAGAGACATTATGGAGGTTCTGCAGAAAGTTAAACAGAATTACCATATAACCTGGCAATTTCACCCCTAGGTATATACCCAAAAGAACTTAATATAGGCATTCAAGTACTTGTACATGAATGTTAATAGCAGCACTAATCACAATATTTTAAAGGTGGGAACAACATAAATGTCCATCAATGGATGAATGCATAAACAAAATGTGGTGTATACACACAATGGAGTATTATTCAGTCATAAAAAGGGATGAAGTACTACATGCTACAACTCGGATGAATCGCAAGAATGTTATGCTTAGTGAAAGAAGCCAGACACAAAAGGCCACATATTCGACTTCCCTGGTGGCTCAGTTGTTAAGAATCCACCTGCCAATACAGGGCACACGGGTTCGAGTCCTGTTCCGGGAAGATCCCTCATGCCGCGGAGCAACTAAGCCCGTGCGCCACAACTATTGAGCCTGCGCTCTAGAGCCCGCGAGCCACAACTACTGAGCCCACGTACCACAACTATTGAAAGCCGCATGCCTAGAGCCCCTGCTCCGCAACAAGAGAAGCCACTGCAATGAGAAGCCCGCGCACCACGGTGAAGAGTAGCCCCTGCTCACCGCAACTAGAGAAAGCCCGTGCGCAGCAATGAAGACGCAACGCAGCCAGAAGTAAATTAATTAATTAATTAATTAAAAAGAAAAAGGCTGCATGTTTAATGCTTCCATTTATATGAGCTATCCAGAACAGATTAAAATCCATAAAAACAGATTGGTAATTGGCAGGGGCTGATGGGTGTGTGGGGAAACGGGGAATAACTGTTTAATGGGTATTTTCTCCGGAGAATTTAAAAACAATAATAAAAGCACTAAAAGTCAGCCTGCTTTTTCTTATCACTGTTGCTGGCAATTCTAAACAACATCAGTGATAAAATACTCCTTTCCAAAATGTCTTTTGTGGGTCCAAATTCTAAACAATAGCTAGGGTTACTCTGTGTGTGTCTATATTATATATTATATAAATAAATACATATTATATTCAAATTATATAAATATATATACTATATAGGTAAATTATCAATACACACACACACATACATATATATATAACTTTTTAATCACTTACTCTTAGTAAACAAACATTGCATTCTTTGTAGAAGTTAATTTTGGGAATGTTCATGTATAACTGGCTCCCTTGACATTTAGGGACCAAGCTGATGTGCCCGTTTGGAGAGTAAGTTTGCAATGCTTTATAGTCCTTAGAATTTGCTTTGGTACCGATCATGTCCTCAACCCCCAAGGTACTACTCATCACTAACTTTAAATAATAGATTTGAAATAATGTCAGCATAGGGGTTATAAAGACAAAGAAACAGAATTTGAGTTTTTCATTCTGTCCTTCATGTGAACACTTGGAACTTTTATCTGTGTTTAAAATTCAGAACAATGAAAAGGTGTGAACCGTGAGGTGTACTATTTTTGTCCAGCAAATGCAAACTTTAGTTTGTACGTAAAATACCTTACTGAATTTGGGCTTCCCTGGTGGTGCAGTGGTTAGGAATCCGCCTGCCAGTGCAGGGGACACGGGTTCGAGCCCTGGTCCAGGAAGATCCCACATGCTGTGGAGCAACTAAGCCCGTGCGCCACAACTACTGAGCCTGCGAGCCACAACTGCTGATCCCGCGCGCCTAGAGCCTGTGCTTCGCAACAAGAGAAGCCACCGCAATGAGAACCCTGCACACCACAATGAAGAGTAGCCCCTGCTCGCTGCAAGTAGCGAAAGCCCACGCACAGCAATGAAGACCCAACGCAGCCAAAAATAAATAAATAAATAAATAAAATTTATTAAAAAAAAAAACTTTACTGAATTTGTATAGTATCTTTAAAAGTGAAATGCATTTTTCTTTTGGAATTGTTAATTGCTTGTTTTAAAACTAAAGAAATGATCAAGAAAACGATTATAACTGAAAATAATTTGGTTGCATAGAGGAGGGGGCGGGTTAGAAAATGATAAACTCTGGATGTCGAATACACTAGACAAGCCACTGGGCAAGAATCTTTTTCAAATGCAAGTCTGATCTTGCAGCCCCCAAAACTTCAGGCTCAAGCCCCAAGGCCTTGGGGGGGGGGATGAATTGGGAGATTGGGATTGACATATATACACTAACATGTATAAAATAGATAACTAATGAGAACCTGCTGTATAGCACAGGGAACTCTACTCAGTGCTTTGTGGTGACCTAAATGGGAAGGAAATCCCAAAAAGAGGGGATATATGTATACATACGACTGATTCACTTCGCTGTGCAGTAGAAACTGCCACAACGTTGTAAAGCAACTATACTCCAATTAAAAAGGAAAAAAGAAAGCAAGCCGCAAGGCCTCAGCCCATGTGTCCCTGCCCGAATGCTCCGCCCCCAGGGGCATGGGCCATTTCCAGGGTGGAAGTGACTTGATGACTGGGTCCTGCTGGTGGGCTGGCAACGTGCAGGGGACGGGGTGGGGCTCCTTCAGCTGCGAGGCCTTGGACGGCAGGCTCCTCAAGACCCTATGCCTGCCTTAGGCAAGGCCCTGACCCTGTGGAGGCCTCGGTTTCCTCTCCTGCACCGCGAGGGCCCATGCTGGACGCTGTCCAAGGACCTGCCATGCCCCATGACTCAGCTTCTTCCCAGGCCTGCTGTCAGCCTAGGCTGGTAGAGTTCACTTTCTGGAGAGGAAGGGAAAAAAATGTGAATTGTTTGTGATTCAAGAGAAAGTTAGAGCAATCACTGCTTTGTGAAAGTGTCTTTGTCAACTTCCTCAGCCTGTTCCCTGCTTTGGCACCAAAATAGACCCCTAATTATCTATAGGCAGCAATTGTTTCCTCCTCACTAAAATTTTTTTTTTCTTTTTTCCCTTCTTCTTCTTTTTTTTTTTTTAAACAGACATTTTTATGGAGGGAAGAAATTGGGCAAAATACGCCACAAGGTTGTAACATCCCTGTAATATCCCCCAAACAATTAGCAAACTGAGCTCCCTTGGCCTGTGGGGCATATTAAGAGAGGCCATGTTTACAAGAGAGGGTTCAGGTAGGTGCAAGGGGAAGCACTTGGGGCTGGAGTCAGAACTGCCCTCAGGTGTTGGCTTTGGGCAAGTCCCTTCCCAGGCTGAGATTTTCTCATCTTTCAAATGGAGATTCTGATCCGTCCTCTCTTTTTTACAGCTCTGAGCTGCACTGTTCCAAACTGGCAGGACTGACTCTTTTGACCCACTTGGCGCCAGGCCCTGGGCTGGAGGGTGGGGATTTGGAGATGGATGGGAGAGAGCCCCTGGATTCAGGGGCATGGCCTTCTTCTTGCTGGGCTCTTCCAGGAGAGCTCAGATGCGGAGCTCACAGCAGGTGGAGAAGGAAGATTTGGGGAGGGCTTGGATAGGACCTGGGTAAACAAAAAGGAGGGAGGAATTGGTCAGTGGATAGATGGAAACAAAGCACTGATCTGCTGAGCAGAGGTTGGGCTAGAGAGGAAGCCAGAAGTAGGAGACAGGGTTGGGAAGGTATGTGTAGTGAAGTTTGCCTCGGTGGTGAAGTGGAGGAATGGCAATTGCTTCAGCAAAGGAAAGAGGCAGGGAATTTGTGAAGGATATTGCAGCCTTTGAAGCCATGATCCATGCTTTAAATCCTCATCATAGAAAAAGAATTCTTCATTTGGCCTGTTCATGTCACGGGTTGCCACATACATGACCTCGTTTACTTTTCCAAGTAATACAGTGTGTAAGTATTATAATTTGCATTTTACCAAGGAGGAAATGAAGGCTCCAAGATGAAAGATTAGCTCAAAGTCACACAGATGGTCAGAGTCAAGACCAAGACCGAAACTCAAGACTTTAGACAATTTGGGAAATGGTCCATCAGGCGGCATCTTTATCAACCAGAGTTCTTAACTGCCAGCAACTGAAATGAATCCCTGAACAGAAAGGGATTCATTAAAAGGGTGGTCCAGTGGTTGAGACTCCACGCTGCCAATGCAGGGGGCACGATTTCGATCCCTGGCTGGGGAAATAGGATCCCGCATGCTGCATGGCGCGGCCAATAAATAGATAGATAGATAAATAAATAAATAAAACAGTGACTATGTAAATCAACCGTACTTCAAAAATAATAATAATAACAAATTAAATAAATAACTAAATAAAAGGGTGGTTCGGAGAGTCCAGGAGGGCTGGAGACCTAGGCCTGGGGTGGAACTGGATGCGAGGACATGACTGCCTTCGTCGCGAGTGCTAGATGCTGTCACTTGCTCACTGATGTGCCCAGCCTCGGACCCTGGACCTTGGTGATGGCCACAGCTGCCAGCCAAGTAGCCACTGCTGCCCAGAAGCCTCACCTGCTGCAGGTACTGCTTCTTCTGCTTCCCTGACTACCACAGAAGAGAGTCCCCACTTCCTGCATCACCAGGCCTGAGTCACGTCTAGGCAGCCGTGATCGATGGTGAAGGCCAGGACAGGAGCCCCTGTTCCAGACTGGCAACGTCAGGGCTGGCCATTTTCAGCTTGCACCATGGGGACGGGCCTTGCCTCCCACCAAGACTCACGGGTGGCTAATAACAGAGAAGGGGTTCAGATTTTTTTTGGCCAAAGAGAATGACAAACGTCCACTCAGCTTCATTCCTGGGCTCATAGCGTATGTGAGGTTGAGCAGGGGTAGTGGGAGCGTGGCGGTCCCAAAGAAGAAGAAGAAAGCATTGTGGTGTGGAAAGGCCCAGCTTGGGGGCCAGTGCCTGCGTTCTAAACCCAGATCACCCCCCCACTGGACCCTCAAACACCTCACAAGGTGGACAGGACAGGGCTTCTCAGATGAAGAAATGGAGGCCCCGAGAGTGGAAGGGACGCGCCCAAGGTTATGGAGGTCACGACTGCAAGCTGGTCTCTTGGACCCAGGAATTTGGATTCTAACCCAAACCTCTTTTGAGGACATGGAGACCAGGGCACTGCAGGAAACAGGGCTTTTCTCAGAACCAGCTCCGCCTGTTTGACACTTGATCTGGGCTGGGGAGGTGGGGTGCAGGAATGAGCGTCAGGTCAGATCAGAGATGGAGGGCGGGTACGCATTCTGTGCATTTATTGTGTCTGAACTGAATCCGCTTCTTGTCTGTGCCTCTTGAGCAGGATGCTGTGTGGGAGGGCAGTGTGGGGCCGGCAGGACTCAGGAATGCCCGGATCTTTGAGCCAGGCGGGCAGCGGATCGCCCCTTGTGCGTCGGCTGGGCCCATGGGGACCCTGGAGTGCATTTCTCCGAGGCCACAGCTGGCGCCATCTTTGGCACTGTGGGCCTCAGCTGGCTCTGGGTTCAAACCACAAAGTCTCTGCCCCAGAGCATAAGGGAAGGCCCCAGGCTGAGCCTGATTGGTAGCCTGGGCTGTGGTCAGTTTACCAAGGAGCCTGAAAGCAGCGGAATATCTGGGTCCTGGACCTTGGGCCCTGGGAACAAAAGCATCCTGTAAAGGGGTGGCCCGCCCACGTTTTACCTTGTCTGCTTACCTGCCTGAGCCATAAAGAAACTCCCGTGGTGACTTTGGCCTGTGAGCTTGGACAGGCTTCTGGTCCTGGGGGAGGAGCCCTGAATTTGGAGTCACATGAGCCCAAGACCAGTCCCAGATCTGCTGCAGCATCAGCGCCCAGCTGCGACAAGTCACTTACTTGCACTGAGCCTCAATTTTCTCTCCTCTCCTAAGGGATAATCGTACTGTGAGGAATGATGGAGCTTGTAGATGCGAACGGCAGACAGGACATTATAGGTCCCTAATGACTGTCTGTGGACGGAGTGCATGATGGAATGAATTCATCTGGAGCTGTCCCAGGAAGGGGTGTGCGGGGTAGGACGGAGGAGCGGATGGGATCGGAGGCACCACATCGCGGGTTTATGAGAAACCTTAAGTATCTTGTCCAACGGCATCATTTTAAAGGTGGAAAAACTGAGGTCTGGAGACAAGGAGGGACTTTCCTGAGGTCACATGGCGACTAAGTCCCATATCTAGTCTCTTCTTAATCTCGCTGTGTCCATTCCAGCTTGCCTCCTTCAAACACACAGCGGAGGCCCTACTGGTCAATGAATTACACAGGCTTTCGAATCATCAGACTTGGGCTTTCAAATCATCAGACTTGGGCTTTCAAATCATCAGACTTGGGCTTTCGAATCATCAGACTTGGGTTATAATCCCTGGCTGGGGGCTTTGTCAAGGCCAGCTAGCTTCGTGAGCCTCAGTTTCTCTTATCTGCAAAATGGAGATAATAATGCCAACCTCTGTGATGATTAAATGCCCGGCTCCCTGTAGACATCGAAAGGAACGTGAGGACGAAAGCCCCAGATGTGGCTGCCCAGATAACATCAGGCCCCACGTGTCCTTTGTTGGATGCCATTGTCCCTGGGGGCTTGCGGGGCAGAGTCCCTCAGAGGGCACAGAGGAGGGGGAAGTGGCAGGCTCTCCTCTCCAGGAGGACAAAGTCAGACTCAGCACAGCAACGGGGGGTAGGGACAAGCCAGCTGGTGTGACCTCGGGCAGGGGGTGCCCTTCTCTGGCCTCGGCACTCTCACCCATAAAACGAGGGAGGTTGCTTAGGTGATTTTAAAAGCTCTTCTATCTCTGATGTTCAAACATTCTCTAAATGTATTAATTTCAAAACTCCTGGCAGTATTTCCAGGAGCTGCCATTTTCTACCAGGTCAGTTTTGAAATGATAAGCAGGCAGCTCATTAGTCTCTCTGCCCGTACAGGTGGTTCTAGGGAGGGGGTGAGTGACACATTTTCTGCACTGTGCGCATGTCAATTTTCCAACGTCTAGTGCTCTCCAATAGCAGCACCCGTTACCCCTAGTAGGCAGCTCACTCGCAAAGGTCTGCTGTGCCAGGGTGCCTGGCGTTGCAGGCTGGGCACCTGGTTGGGGCACTCTCCTCCCTCCGAGAATGTGGCCACACCTGTAAGACAATTAACCAAATAGCTTCAGCGAAAATCCCACCGCTTTACATCTGAAATATGCTAACAATTGAGAAGAAAAAAAAAATCGGTGGGAGTGTTTCTGACATCGATCATCTGAATAACTGCTTCAGATATTCATTTAGCATGTTCACAAGGAGGCTCACTAAAGTGAACTTTCCCAAAAACAAGATACACGGTTTCTAAAGTTTCTCCTCCAGACCCAGGAAGGTGAATCTTTGTCGGCGGCTTCCTTGAAAATCAGAATGTAGGGAAAAGAACGTGTTCTTTGGGTTCAGCAAAGCCTGGGCTGTAGCTCTGTCACGTACTGGTATGTTCCTTTAAGCAAATCATTTCACTTCCCTGCCCTTCCTGGGGACAAATCAGTGCATGCATATCCAGAAGTGAGCTCTGCCCTCAGGTGGTCCAGAGGTGTTCCCTGAGCAAGCGCGCTGTCATGAAGAGAGGCCAAGTAAGGCTGAGTGGGACCCCTTCTCGCCTTACTGCTCTCTCTTACACCCTGCCATCTAAAATCATGGCCCGAACTTTCGCAGGAGCCTCTCCATTTGCCTAGAATGTGCTTATACCCTCGGCAGCCTAGCAAACTGTTTCTCATTCTGAGACCTTCAAGTGTTTCTCTCTCTGTGTGAAGCCTTCCCTGACCCCAACCTACCTACACAGCCAGTCGGAGCTAATCAATCCTTTATTCCCATCTGTGTTCTCACAGGGCTGGGGACGAGGTAGGTCTTCAACTTACACATGATGGAGTGAGGGAATAAACTGTAAGGTCCTTTTACGGATGTACGTACACCCGAGTAAATGTGAAGAGGTCAGGCTCCTCTTAATGAATCTCCTGGTGCTCATAGCAGTGTCTGGTGTGTGAAATGTATTGGAGGAATATCTGTTGAAACAATAAATGAAACAGTAAATGAATGAGTGAAATGGAGACTTCATAATTAGGTCAGAGGCAATGGAAAGTACCTCATTCTTTCATTCAACATTTACTGTGTACACAGGATGTCAAGGAAAAAGAGCAGACATGGTGCTTGCCGTTATGGAATTTACATCCAAGGGGAAAGGGGGTCATTACACAAGAAAGTGCAATAAAATTGATAAGGGTAGAATGATGTAGGGGTAGATTGCAAGGGAAACCAATCTAGTCTAAGGGTCTGGGAAGTCCTCCTGAAATAAGTGGCTCTTAAGCTAAGTACTTAAGTATGAGAAGAAACTAACTGGATGGAGTGGTAGAGATATTTCAGTAACAGAGATACTTGGTAAATGCAAAGACCCAGAGGAGGGTGGAGGGCAGACGATAGTGGAAGCTGAGGTTGATGAGGTGAGTGAAGGACACGTTGTCGTAAAGGACCCGAGAAGCCATATTAAGGAGTCTGGGCTTTGTCAAGGGTAATGGGAAGCCACCCAAGGACTTTAAGGCTATGAGTGACAGGTTTTTAAAACTTAATCTAGCTATGGAGTGGGAAATGAATCGGAAGCAAGCAAGAATGAGGGAAAAGCAGTCCAATAGAACTGTATGCTTTAGGAGAGTGAGATTCTAAAGACAAAGATGACATGTGGAGTAAAAAGTATGCGTGGTTAAAGTGATCACTGAAATTCCCATTTATCACCAAACATGCAGAATTTACTATCACACTGATCCTTGATTCCAGAAGCTCACAGTGTGACTGGGGAAGACCCCATTCACACAAACAGTAAAGGACATTACAGAGCTTTCCCCTGGGCTAGGAAGAGTCTCAGTAACTCTAAGGGAAAAGGATGAAGAGAGAAACCATGGGCTGAGATCTCCTGGGAAGTCATCGTGGCAGAGGGGAGGGTTGCCCAGAGCACTGACAGTGACACACAGATATGAGTAGAAGGAGGGAGAGGTTCTCAGGTAGAGGCTGCAATGAGAACGGCATGCAGTATAGATCAAAAGAAGACTTACCTTGAAGGAATTATTGAAAGCTAAATGGTTGGAAATATTGGAAGGTGCTATTTTCATTAGACTTGACTTCTCACCTTAAAAAAATTGTTTTTATCCTCAAGGTTTGTCTAGAGGCATTTGCTTGTGATAGTGTGGACTGTTGTTTGGGGTGGGAAAGCATTGGGCATCTTATCAGTGTGAACTAGACTGGCTGGGTTCGCGTGCATCGGGCGGGGTATTTGTTCTCAGCGAGGAAGGAGCTGGACTGGGTAGTTCGGGTGTTAATTGGAATATGATGAGATTTGTTGTGAGATGGAACTATTGAGCTGGCACGGGTTAAATTTAATTGAGTCGTGTTTATTGTCACGGATTTCTTTAGTTATTCTAGGCTTAGAGGAGATCAGTTGGCTGGCCTGAATAGAATTCCAAGTGGCTGACTTGGAACCAGTTGGAATATACTGGATTACATTAGGTCAGCATTGGTTGGCTAAGGCTGGTGCTTTGAGACGTTTCTCAAACTTCCTGAGAGTGTGCGGGGAATCAAGTTTGGGGATATGTTTGCAGGGTGAGAGGAGAAGGGAAGTGTCCCTGGTGCACCGCATTAGTGCCGCCGACCCCCCCGGGCAGTCTGGTGTATGCGGTTGCGTAAAGGGGCACTGCCAGGACGGGACCTGGGTCCCCTGTCCCACCCACGCCTTCCTCTTCCCAAGACTGCCCCTCCCCTCCACATCCTAGGCAATGCCCGTTTGGGCCCATTTTGCTCCCCGCCTGAGTTCCATTTCTTTCTCTGGGCCTCTATCCCCCCATCTATGAAATACAGAGATTGAAATTCCTTGCAGGTCACAGAGCACACCCATGCTTTATTCCGTGGGATCCTGGCTCCATCCCTGGGGAGTCAATGCTGTCGCACTGATGGGGGAGCCTGAGGCTTGGAGGATGAGGGGTCTCCAAGGTCACACAGCCGGGGGAGCATCTGCCAGTTGCAGAGCTCTTCAGATAGGCCTCCTCACTGAACCCCTCAGAGCCTCAGTGGGGCTCGGCGCCGGGGGCTGGGCTGGGCTTCCGACTTGCCCATGAACATATGTGGTGATGTCTGCCCACGGAGTGGCTTAGTTTGTTCTCCTGTGACCTTCGTGTTGACATGACCCAAAGACCCTGTAATGGAGCAGTCCTGGGTTCCGCAGAGAGGCGTGGGAGTAGGAGAGAACTGTGGTCCCTAACAGAGGGGAGGAGGAAAGGAAGGTAGCGAGCCAGCCGGCCTTTCTGATCCGAGCCCCCAGGTAGAAGAGGCATAAGTCAGTCCCGATCAGTGGAGCCTTCCTCGCCTGTGTGCCTCGGCTGGACCGTGTGATGGGGAAACGCCTGGAATGACAGTCAGGAGACCTTGATGTGAGTCCCGCTTCGTGTCCTGTTGGATGAGTCTTTCCAGCTCTCAACTCCTCGGTTCCCACCTCTGTAACATGGAGACGCTCATGTCTCCATCAGGACTCTTGTTGGAGCTCAGAACCCGGCGCACAGTAGGTGCTCTGTGTGTTATCACTTCTCCCGTCTGCCCGTGAGTCCCAACACGGAGCCACTTAGCCTGAGCAAAATCGGTATCTACCGTCCGTTCCCAGGTGACCTCCTGTAACCCCTTCCACCCCGGGCAGGTCGACTGACCTGTGACCCTGAGGTGTTGACAGAATCTCTGACCTCTGGGAAGGAGCTGGTCACTTTACTGAGTTTGTGCAAATAGATAAAGAACAAAGTGGCCCATAAATCAGGGCAACAGGAAAAACAAATAATTCTCTCCCCTCTGGGAAAGGAGCAGCAGGGATGTGGCAGATGGGGTGAGGGGACAGCGGTCCAGGCAAGTCCCCTCAGGGCTTCCCCTGACGCAGGGGACCCTGTCGCCCACCTGGCCATGGGGGGAGGGCCAGTCTTGGGAAGAGGAAGGTGCGAGTGGGGCAGGGGACTCAGGTCCCGTCCTGGCAGTGCCCCTTTACGCAACCGCATACACTAGGTCTCCAGGTCTCCTCCAGGAGTCTGGCCCCTGCCAGAAGCCTGGCCTGGGGGCTGGGGAGAGAAGGTCTCTTTTCTTTACAGGAATTACCAGTTGTCCAGTGTCACTGGAGGAAAGAACAAGCCAGGAATGGGCCTCACAAGGCCTCAATTAAAATGTGAACCAACCACTGACTGTGTGATGATAGACCAACCTCTCGCGGCCCTGAGTCTCGGTTTCCCCACCTGTAAAATGAGAGGTTCATCCCCGTACTGCCTGCCTCCCCCCCATGTGATGGAGGGACAGGAGACAACACGTGTGTAGGGACGAGGGAGCCGTGCAGTGTCCTGCGAGCCGGCCACCCGCTTCAAACCCTGGCTTACGGCCGGGAGAGTGTGGGCAAGTGATCGAACCCCTCCCACCTCGGTTTGCTTTTCTGGAAAACAAGGATCGTGACAGTTCTGCCTCCTGGGGTTATTCTGACACACTGTCTAAGACACCACATGTTATACTAGGTGTTTGCTAAGAAAAATTTCTCCCCATCCTTCTCCCCGTCTCATCAAGATCACACCTTCCTTTCTGGACCCTGATACATTTCAAGGTGGCTCGAGGGCGTTTACGGAAAGGTAAGGACTGGAAGAGGAAAAGCCCGCACGCCGCGTACTGCCCTGGCCAGGCCCCTGCCCGCTGCTCTCAGTCTGCTCCATCCACACCCACTCAAGGCTCTGCGCTTCCTGTTCCTAAGGTGACCGGCACCCCGATGTCCCCAGGGCTGAGGGGTTCCCTGGGATGTGGGACTTGCAGTACAGCCTCTGCTCCTCTGAGCAGAGAAGGCCCTGCCCGAGGAGCCCACGTGGCCCCTTCCTCTCTCTGCTCAGGCCTCCTCCACCACCAGATGTCAATTACACCCCCTCTCACCTTGCTGTCTTTCCTCCAAAGCCCTTCTCACCATCTGGAATATTGTATATGTACTTGTTTATTTATTTGTCTCACTCCCCTCTAGAATGTAATTTCTGTATGAGCAGGGAATTTGATTTTGTTTTAATTTTAGAGAATATGTCCTTTAATTCTCTAAATAACCCCAACGGGCAGGTACTGTCACCATCCATGTTTTACAGAAAAGGAAACGAGTCTGGGAGGGGTTCAGTGATTTGCCCATACTCTCCCTGCCATGAGCCAGCATCTGAGCCAGGGGGGACCCCATTCTATTTCAGTTTTTTGTTTTTGTTTTTTGTGTTTTGTTTTTGTTTTTGTTTTTGTTTTTTTTTGCTGCTGTATCCCCTGGAGCTTAGAATAGAACTTAGCAGGTAGTAGGTACTTGATAACATTTTTATTGAAGGAACAAATGAATGAATGAATCTCTGGTTCTTGGATCTAGATAAAAGCAGAGAAAAGGCCAAAAGGGTTGCTTTTTAAAATGAGGATTAAAAATAAAAGTTTATGGCTGTCCCGCGTTGACTGATGAGGTGCGGGCACCCTCGCACAAAGCAGGAGGCGGGGTCGGATGCTCAGACTGGAAAAGGAGAGACAGGGAAAGTGCAGTAGGACTTCAAAGCGCCAACAGCTCCTCTTGGGCTGTGTCTAAGCATGTGAGGCCCAGAAGTGAGGCAATTAATCAGGTAATTCCAGCCCCCTTCCACCCAATGGCCTCAATTATCTGGCTATTTGAAAACTACCCGTTTTATGGGTAATGAGTGTTAATAGGCTATTGTCCGGAAACAGTCTCTCCTCCGGTTTGCTCTTTGGCATTCAAGAGGCCCCAGGCAGCAAGAAAGGTTCAGTTCCCTGTTTGAAACTCACTCTCTGCTTCTGTAACAGGAGGACAAGACGGCCTTCTTCAGCAGGATGCTGTCAAAATTAAAGAGTGGGCAGACCACCTGGTCCAGGGCCTGGAACCCTGGCTGCGAAGCAAACATTCTTTTCACTTTGGTCATCACCTTCATGTCTCTCCCGACCAGTCTAAAGCCTGACCCTCTGACTACCTGCCCTCCAGGTCCACCTCATCTCCCTAGTTCTGCAAACTCCTCTGAATGCAACCAGAGAACTGTGAGAAGAGGAATTGCTTTCCATCCTTCCTGAATCTCCCCCCAGAACAGAGCTTGCCCTGCTGGGGAAAAATTACTGAGCCAGAAAAAAAAACAAAAAAAGGAGAGAGAGAGATTGCAGAGGAGAGGGAACTCCCATGTCTTGAGCCACTGGCTATTGTAGCCCAACTATTGTGCTGGGCCCTTTCAAAGCACTTTCTCATTTAATCCTCACAGCAATCCTGCCAGGGGAGGGTACTATTATGATCCCATTTTGCAGATAGGGAGACTGAGGCTCAGAGGTTTCAATAGCTTGTCTAAAGGTAGACAGCCAGGAAGTGATGAAGCTGGGACTCAAACTCAGGGCCTGTGGAGTCATCAACTCCAAGGCTTTTTGGATTACTAAGTATTGAACCAAGAAAACCAGGGCTGGAAAAGTCTTATGAGATCTTGGAATCCAACCACTTATTTAATTAACAGATGGTCGAAGACCACCGGAGAGTGGAAAGAGCGGTGCTAGCATAACGGGAACGGTGATGATACTATTGTAATAGTGACAGCCAGCCCGGAGCACGCGTCTGCTGGGTGTGGCTGAGACTGCAGGCCTGGGGCCCGCTGTGAACCCCCATTCCTGCCCCCACTCCCTCTGCCGTTTCTGCCCCCTCCTGAGGTTCCAGCCTTGCTTACAGCGGCTGCCACATCACCCCCCAAGCCCTGTGGCTGCAGCCGCGAAGGTGGGTGGCCCAGGCTCCTGCTGTAGCCGGCTCTGCACCAGCACCCACCCTCCCCACCACCTTCCACTGGCTGAGCCAATAACTGTGGGTTTCTGGTCTTTCCTGAACTGGATGAAGGTGCCAAAGGAGGGTCTTGGTGTTTTTGTCTCTGTGAACTAAGCACCCAGCACAGGGCATCTCCCAGACCTCGTGTGTCAGTGGCGAGGAATGAACGAGTGAAGAAGACGTGGCCGCACAGCTCTTTTCCTAGGCGTGTGCTTCCCCCAGCCAGACCTTAGTCTTCCTGAGGGGCACGCGTCCTGCCCAGCTCCATCCTCCCTATGTGTCTGCATGGGGTAGGAGTGGGGGACAGAGTCATCTTGGAGAGGGGAGCGGGGAGGTATGGGAGAGGGATATTCTGACCTTCTTGGGCTGCTTCACATTCTGCTGAGGAGGCCTGCCTTCCTGGGAAGACGAGGTGCACTCCTGTGTGTCACCCTGGGCAACAGTGGTTTCAACACCCCGGAGCCTGGGAAGGGTGCAAGATTCCAAGTGGTGAGAGAACCTGGGAGGGGCCGATATGTCCCTTGAGGGACAAATGCCACCACTACACAGGACGGGCGGGACCTGGAGACCGTCTTCAGCTCAGCCCTGGTCCAGCTCTCCCTGCCCCCAGCCCCAGTGCAGGGGGACGCCCGTCCCAGTGCAGGACTACCGTGTGCAGAGGGAGGGCCGCTGAGGGGAACCAGGGTGGCGATGGGGGCTGATGTCAAAATGAGTGGAAAAATAAATTTTTTAAGACACTCTATTCTTTATTTCTCTGGAAAACACTAAATGATAGAAAGCAACTCAATAATCAATGAAAATTGAAGAGCATAATACTGGTATCATTCTAAATAGCACAACTGGAAACACTCTTTCTATCAACTCTACTAGGTGTGGTCAATGTTCAAGTGAGCGGATATTAGCACTGTCATGTGGGACAGTCCACAAGTCAATCAGCAAACACTGAGCATCTACTGTATACTCAGGTCTGTCTCAGATCTGTGCAAACGTCTCTGAGCCTCAGTTTCCTCGTCTGTGAAATGGGGGTAACAATGCCCCGCATACCTCGGGCCTTTCTCTGGGAGAGACGGCAGGGGCCAGAGAGAGAGCTGACTCAGGGCGCCCACAGCGGCCCCCCAGCTAATGTCTGCTTCTTCCTCCTTCCCTTCCCTGCTTCATAGGGATGACAGCTTATGGGAGTGAGGACGCCTCAGTGCTGATTAGTGTGGATGTTACGTTTTTCCAAAGAACTCCCTGTGCCTTCTTTTCTTCCAGCCTCACGAGAGCCCAGCAGGTTGGACAGGGCAGCCTGGAGGCCCGCAGGTCAGGCAGCGGAGGACTGTCCCAGGTCACCCAGCATGACAGTGAGGGGCTGGGGGCTGGGACCCAGATCTCCCGACTGCCCATCCGGCCCCATCCGCAGGACTGAGATGGCAAACCTGCCCACTCATCAGACCTTGGGAAGGGGAGCCATCTTTTCGCCTCATAAGTTCCCCTGGCTTTTTCATCCTGGTCAGGGCAGTCCTTGACAGGGAGGTTGATGCGAAACAACAGCCATGGACCGTGGAAGTCGGGGTGGGTCTCTAATCCGCGGGGACCTGGGAGGTGGTCCCTCTCTGGGCCTGAGATCCCACCCGTGAGTCCCAGGCTGCCTCAGCTCCCTCAACTGACCGCGTACGCCTGCCGCATCCGTTAATTTCGTGAAATCATAAGTGGGTTTCAACGTCCCTCGCGGCCAGCCAGGGGGAGCGGCGAACATGCTGCCTGGTGCGAGGAAGAGGAGGGCGTGGGTGACAGCAGGTCGGGCGCAGGGAAGCAGCCCGGGGGAGGCAGCAGCCAGGCCGAGGGCTTCAAAGGAGGCGGCACCTCTCTAAACCAAGCCTCTGGAGCGGGGGTGGAAGTTGTGCTCCAGTCTGCTCTGCCTCTTGCCGGAGCTAGGTGTTCAAGGGGTAAAAGGGCTAACTGGTCAAACAAAGGTCCGGGGGGAAACTGAGGCAGCTGCACGAGAACCTGCAGCGGCCGCTGGGGAGGTCTGGAGGGAGGCCCTGACTGCCAGCTTCCCGGGGCTGTTGTTGGGGATCAGATGACACAAAGGATGAAGGCTGTGTGCAGGGTGGCCCCGTTCTGCAGTCATCACCAGTTCTCTCTCTGTCTCACCCTCCTCCTGCCCATCCTGGATTCTGGGCACACTCATGGCCCCCTCCCCCGCCGAATCTCCCCTCGAGGTCAGCCAGAACTTCCAGCTATGCCCGCGCTTCTGGGCCGTGTCCTGTGTGACCCCCTCCCCCAATGTCCCTTCTCCCTCAGCTTCACCTGTCCAAATACTGTGTATTCTTTTAAACCCAGATGAGAGCAAATGACACATACACACAGCAACATGGATGAATCCCAGAGGTGTTATGCTGAGTTTAAGAAGCCAGACACAGAAGAGAACATACACGTATGATTCCATTTACATGAAGTTTTGAGACAGGCCAAGCTAACCTACAGCGATAGAGATCGGAACAGAGGTTGCCCCTCGGAGGGGGAGGGATTGGCTGGGAGGGGCTTTGCAGGCTGGTGAAAATGTTCTTTATCTTCATAGGGTGGTGGTTCCACAGGGAGACCTTTTTCAAACTGTAAAAACTATACACTGAAAATCTATACATTTTATAGCCTGCAAGTTATACTTCCGTAAAAACATGTGATGCATAATTCATAATAGCTGAAAAGGCGAAGCAACCCAAATGTCCATCAGTGGGTGAGTGGATAAATAAAATGCGTCATATCTATACAATGAAATGTTATTTGATATTAAAAATGAAGGTCTGATACATGCTACAATATCATGCTACCACATGGATGAAACCTGGAAATATTTGCTAAGTGAAAGACGCTAGTCCAAAGTCACATACTGTATGATTCCATTTATATGAAATGTCCAGAACAGGCAAATCCACAGAGACAGAAAGTAGATTAGTGGTTGCCTAGGGCTGGGAGAACTGGAACTGCTAAAAGATGTGGGATTTCTTTTTCCGGGGGATGAAAGTGTACTAAAATTTTTTGTGATGGATGCACAACTCTGTAAATACACTAACAAACACTGAATTGTACATTTTAAATGGGAGAAATGTATGTGAATTATATCTCAATAGAGCTGCTTAAAAGTTATGCCAATATAAAAAAAAGTCAAAATATCACTCCTCGATCATTTATCTTTTAATTTTTTCTAATAAAATTAAAAATAATAACTTAAATTTGACAGACGCTTATAATTTACCTGGCATTTTGCTCTTATCTCATGGAATGCTCACAAATTAACCAGTGAGAGAGAAATCAGCCCTATATTAGTGGATATGCATGGGCTATGGCCCAGATTGGAACTGGGTTCAAATCCAGTTCTGCTATGTGCTAGCAGCGTGGTATTGAACAAATCATTCCAATCCCTGAACTTCATTTTTCTCACCTGTAAAAATGGTGGTGATAACACCTACCATGAAGGGGTGGTGGTTGAGAGAATTGGGGGTAATGCAGATGTATAGTTAGCACTCAGTAAAAAGTCTTATTCTTTTCTCCATTTTATAGATGAAGACGCAAGGTCAGGCAAAGCTGATCAGGTAAGGTGCCTAGACTAGTACTCAGGCTACTGGACATGGGTCCTCTTGTCCTATGTCCATCCACACTTGGTCACTTACCGAATGCTCTTGGTTCCAACCACAGCGACCAAGGTAGTTGTTGGCACAAACAGATACTCAACAAATGCTTGCTTGAATGTAATACAGCACAAGAGAGGAGATTGAAAATCAGAGGAGTTAAATACAACCCCTTGGAAAACACCTAATTTCTAGTTCAATGTCCGTGGTGTCAATGTGTCGCAACCCCAGAATCTCAGTCCTCATCGACACTGGCCTGTAACTGAAGATAAACACGCTATCATGCTGTCTGCTGGACAAGTCATGGAGGTGGAGGGTCCTACATCAGTAGGACTGTAGAATGGGATTTGCCTTGCTACCAGCAAAAAAAAAAAAGAGGAATGATCAAATATCAAGTAGTGGCAAAGAAAGACCACTCGTTTACCAGATTATGTGGATATTTGCTGTGTGGCTATATAAGAGGAGGAGGTCAGAGTAGCCACCAGTTCTATTCAGGCAGTGACACATGGTTGATAGGAGCCAGAGGAACTGTGTTCTAGGTATGCAGTTTAATCCTTGCAGATGCACAGCCAAAAATTCTAGTAAGTGAAAGCATGGTATGGGTCCAAGAAGGTGGGGACCACTGGCTCATCCATTGACTGTATGACTGAAGAGCTTGGAGGGATCGAAACTTCTTCCCAAAAGAAACAAGTGCAAATATTTCATCCACATACAATTTCCCCTTGAGTCTTTGAACACGAAATCCATGCAGCTTCAGAGGGAGCATGTCAACATTCCCTTTCTGTGTGTTGACAATGCAGATAACGTCATTTCATCATACATCTCATTCTTTTGACCTTCCTGAGGCCCCCTGACCTCTCCCTGCTGAACAGCTGGTGGGGCCGACGTGCCCATGGCAGCCCACAGTGTCACCTAACCCTATTGGCCAATTATTTAATCTTCTGACCTGAGTAAACAATCCAGGAAGGGGGTAGCCCAATCCCCTTTGGTCAATCTCCAGCTAGAGAGCTTATTGTGAATTACGTTGGGGAGAGCAGAGTGGCAGAGGAAAGCTGTGCGTTTGCTTTCTTCACTCTCTGAAACCTGTTGCTCCACCAGCACTTTGTTTCTTTGGTGCTATAATATACATAACATAAAATTTATCATTTTAACTATTTTCAAGTGTACAATGCAGTGGCATTAAGTATATTCCCATTGATGTGCAACTGTCACCACCATCCATCTCCAGAGCTTTTTCATCATTCTAAATGGAAACTCTATACCTATTAAACAAAAACTCCCCATTTTCAGCTCCTAGAAATGTCTATTCTACTTTCTGCCTCTATGAATTTGACTATTTTTAGGTGCCTCATATAAGGAGAATCATATAATATTTGTCATTTTCTGTTTGGCTTAATGAAGACTTAGCATAATGTCTGCGAGTTTTATCCATGTTGTAAAGGCTGAGGAATATTCCATTGTATGTATAGACCACATTTTATTCATTACCAGCACATTTTTACCATCTACTATCTGGTTCTATTCTAGGCACTTTGGTGTACGGGTGAGGAGACTAATGAGATTAACAGCATTTAGACATTCTTAATATAATTGATGGTTAAATCAATATGCTACTAAAAGATGGTGGTGATGGGGTTAACCGAGGGAGACATTTCTGAGGACCGGCCAAATCAAAGATTTGGGAAGTGACCTGAAATATACAGTTTCCTGCGTGCCTATTGATTCTCCCTTGTAAATTGTTCTTCTTCATATGTGTGTACTTGAGCAGGCTGAGAGAAGGGTGAGTTAGCTGCAATGTGTCAATTTCCCTTTCATTTCTAAACAGTTTCCTTATTGGCTTCCCTATTTTGTACCCTGCTGTTGATGCCTCAACTTCATTATCAGCTTTCTTATTATCATTTGCTATTTTAAAAACATTTTTCTCCCTACTACGGTCGAGTGTCTTTGGGGATGATGCAAAGTAGAAAAAATATACCTAGTCTGTTATCAATCTGTCAACTTGATTTCCTTTTATTTGAAGTTATTGATAAATTTCACCCAACCCTTCCTCCCCCATCCTGCCCTTCTGTCATCTCTCCATCTCTCCTCTCTGCAGCCTCTTCTCCTGTCTGCTTGGTTCCTCTGGAGCCATTGGCTCAGCATGGTCTGTCTGTGCCCCTTTCCCTCTGGTCAGCAAAGTGACCAAGTAGAGCATGGCCTGAACTCTTCAGGTTTTTCTTATTCCTTTGCTGCTTATTATTCTTTAGATTTGGTGCTATTTTGGATGTCTTGGATTAGTAGAGACAAACTCTGATCAGTGAGGGTTTCTGATATTTACTGATATTATGATAGTTCATTAATTTCTATTTATAATGAAAAAAAAATCTTTCAAAGAGTGAGCATAAGGACATCCCTGGTGGCGCAGTGGTTGAGAATCCACCTGCCAATGCAAGGGACACGGGTTCGAGCCCTGGTCCGGGAGGATCCCACATGCCGCGGGGCAACTAAGCCCGTGCACCACAGCTACTGAGCCTGCGCTCTAGAGCCTGCAAGCCACAACTACTGAAGCCCACGTGACACAACTGCTGAAGCTCACAAGCCTAGAGCCCGTGCTCCGCAACAGGAGAAGCCACCGCAGTGAGAAGCCCGCGCACCGCCACGAAGAGTAGCCCCAGCTCGCCGCAACTAGAGAAAAGCCCGCGCGCAGCAACGAAGACCCAACACAGCCCAAAATAAATAATGAATAAATAAATTAAAAAAAAAAAAAGAGTGAGCATAACATACAAGGCTGGTCCTCTCCCCCAAGAACATTCCAGCAGTACTCAGCTAACTGCTGTGGTCCCTTGTATATACCAGGCATTACCCCTCTCTTTGCCTTTGCCCAACGGCTCCCATGAACTAGACGTTTAAACAAATATGCCATGCGTCTTTCTGCTGTGGCACCTCTAAAGCTTTGCTGCACGCGTTTGTTTAAATGTCTGCCTTTTCCTCTTGATCTGAGCTCTTCCAGAGCAGTGACGGAGGCACAGCAATGAATAAGTCACAATCCTTTTGCTCAAGCAGCTAACAACGACGTGGGAAGACAAACATATAAAGGCCAAGTACAAAACGAAGGTGTGAGGAATATGCTTTGGAGGAAGAAATAATCAAGTGTATAGAGGGGGGGTTAAGTGCCGGGGGAGTTTTTAGTTAGAAACTGAAAAATGGGAAAGATTTACAAATGAAGAAGTACTGGGGCGGATTGGGGGCATTTCAGCCAGTGGGAACAGCGTGAGCCAGAAAGAGGAAAGTGCATTCGGAAAATGTCACACTGGCTGGTGAGGTAAGAGAAGTGAGCTAGGAACTGAGGAGGGCCTTGGATTGCCAGCCTAGCCATCAGCGCTTGTTCTGGGCCCACGTGGAGCCACTGAGGGCTGTGGAGATGGGTGGCTGTAGTCCCAGTGTGCCTTAGGAAGATTAATCACTGCGGTGAGGGCAGCGAGACCGAGGCAGAGGCTCTTGCAACAGAACTGAAGAGAGACGGTGAGAGTGGGTGGAGACCAGGAGCGGGATGGACCTGTGGGTGCTTCCCTGGGTAGGAGTTTCCCGTGGATGTGTCAGTGGGCGGAAGAAAGTGGATGGAGAAGCATTTCTCCACCAACGGGGCAGTTGCCAGTAAGAAAGTTGCTCTCCCAGGCCCAGTGTTTATTGTTCTCTGTCACAGTCTATTTTCTGTTACATAATGCATCAGGCTGACCCCTACCCCACAGACTCTGCCCCAGAGGCCTTTCTTGGCCTCAGCCCTTGGGCCTGTGATTGGGCTGCTGGGCTGACAGGCCCCCCGGCCAACCCCTCCTCTGTCCCCCGGGGTGGGGGGGCTCAGCAAAGCTGCTAAGCCCCTGCGGGGGCTTCCACGCCCAGTAGGGGCAGAAGAGGCGCAACCGTAGGCGAATCAAGGCAGATCAAAATGTGATAGAAGCACAATTCCCCACCTGATCATGTGCCTTGGAAGAGTCGTTTACCCAGTTTCCTGATCTTACCTGCAAGAGAACAAGATTCTGGCAAAATAAAAAGTGCTAGAAAGAGATGGCTCAACACCGAAGAAAATAAAACAGAAATGGGCCATCACCTCCGATACTGATGTTGTCATGGCCCCTATTATCGCTTTGGTCTTTAAGGGCTGGAGAAAGACGTTGAAGAAAAGGGGCTGCCCCCCACCGCGAGTTCTGGACAACTCGTAGTGAGAAGAGCCCTGAGTGGTACCCGGAGCTACTCGGGTCCAGCCTGGAGACTGGGCAGGTCCAAGGAATCAGGCCCTGGTCTCCAGACCAGCCACAGTAGAACACACGGTGTGTGTGCATGTGCGTGTATGTGTGTGTGTGCGCGTGTGCGTGTGCGTGTGTTGAAGGGGGAGGTGGAGCTGTTTCTTGAGCTGGTGCACGTTTGGGCCCTCCTGGTGGGCCTGGTCTGCCCGGGATGTGGAGGCTGAGGGTGGGCACGGCGCCCAGTGGCTGGAGGGGGCAGCTCCCCTGACCCCCAGGGGCTGAGTGGGAGCAGGGCCCAGGGAAGAGCTGCCAGAGTAGGCCTTCCATCCACAGCCAGAGACGCCCCCGAGGGGAGGTTGTGGAGGGCAGACCCCTCCAGCTCAGGACAAGAGCCTGCTTCTGTACATGGAAATATAAGTTCCTCCAGGACCGCTCTGGCAGAGCCCCAGGAGCCCTCAAAGCCGTCCACCAGTCGTGTAGGCAGTTAACAAAAATGCGGTATGTACCTACTGCGCTCCGTGGGGTTTCTAGGTGCTGGAACGAAGTGAACATCTCTCCCTCCAGAGCTCCCATCCCCCAGTGAAATGGATGACAGCTCGCGTGGAAGGTAGCAGTTTACAAGTTCTCCCACTATGCTAACTAACGGCGGTCCCACCACAGCCAGGCTACAATGTCCATCTTTGGGAAGGTAAGTGATTTCGCCCAAGTTCAAAGAGCTAATAAGTAACAAAGCAGATAACGTCATCCAGGGGCCCCCTCCACAACCTGACTCCCAAGGAGTTGTGATGAGCAAGTAGAATGAGGTAAAAGCACTTTGTAAACCAAGATGCACCGAACGAGACGTGGCTGTCATCATAAATATGAAGGAGATCGGAGGGGGGCCCGTCTGGAGGCGAGCAGAGGTGGAAACCGTCCCTCCTTGCTGCACTTGGGCTTTGGTTCGGGGGTGAGGGACGAATGTCCTTTGCTCCCCCCCAAATGCCTGTGTCCCACTGCCTTCCTCTAATCTTTTGGCATGAGTTAGAAATGTTTGTTTTGGCAGCTGAAGGACCAAGCTTGTACCAGTTAAGACGAGTCCACCGCTGGACAAAAGGCAGTGCACGCAGACCCCTCTGCACGCAGGAATTCATCCTGTCACCTCTGTGTACCATCCATAACCCTAAAAGACGGTCCTGTCATCTTATCTGGCAAGTGGGGTTTTAGCAGTCCCTTCATTAAGCCCGGAGAACAAAGGCGGCTGGATGAGGGTCCCGGAACGTCCAAACACGCTGTCACCCCTAGTGTGAGGCTGAGGCGGCCTGGGGAGGGCCGGGCGCTGTTTACAGATGGGGGAGATAACCGCAGAGGAAGGTCGTCCCGGCTTCTTTTCCATCCCCCCCTACCCTGCCCCCCTGGGGGGCGTCCCTGACCACCCTGATGCTCCAGCTGGCCTGGGGGGCTTTCTAAGCTCCTGATGGAGGAATGCAGACAGCCCAGGACCCCTACCTTCACGGCTTGTGAGAGAGGAGGGGGTGAGAAGTGGGGGCAGGGAGCCTGCAGGAACCAAGAATCGGATTTGACAATAGCACGGCCATTGCTGCTAAGGGCAGAGCCGGTGGAAAATAGGAACTGAAGCAACGGGTAACAGTTGGAGTCACCCCCTCTGAGCCAGAGCGTTCTGAGAAATCTCTGCTTCATACGCCACCCAGCTAACCTCCTCCCCCTGGAACAGCAGTCCCCTCTCTGTCATCAGAGACAAGGGGCTCCTCAGAGGCGGCTTGGTTGCTGCCAGTGATGGGGAGCTCACTCCTCCAGGGGCGTCTGTTCCTTTAGAGGGTAGCTTGCCTGAAAAACCTCCCCAGGGCTGAGCTATATCTTCTACCCCCTGTGCCGGCAGGTTGAATGTTTACCTTGGCTTTGTGCTCTAAGACACTCCCAGGAGAGAAACTTTCTAGTGGATGAATTATTATTATTATTCTCACTACCACCAAAACTCATGATAATCATCATCATTATTAATGATAACACCTTGCACTGAAAGAGTACTTCTTACTTTTCAAAGTACTTTCACACCCAAGAGTTTATTTGCTTATCCTAACAGCCCTGGGAAAGGGGCATGAATTAACCTTATTTTTTCAGATAAGCGAAGTAAGGCTTGGAGAGATAAAGTCACAGGTACAGGCCAGTAAGAAAAAAGGTGGGACCAGACTCCACATTTCCTCACTCTTAGTGTGTGATGCTTGACTCGAAAGTAGCTCTCAGCATCTCTAGACGTTCTTTGAGGGTTAGCTTTGTGTTTAGTGGCATTTCAAAGAATCACCTCTGCCCTGACGATTATGGCGGTCCTATCCCCACTCCAGAATGAATAGGTGTTGTTACAAGATTTCAATCAATATTAGAAACACACTTGAATTAAAAATAAATTTTTTTATTGGAGTACAGTTGATTTACAATGTTGTGTTAGTTTCTGCTGTACAGCAAAGTGAGTCAGCTATACATACACATATCTCCACTCTTTTTCAGATTCTATTCCCATACAGGTCATTACAGAGTATTGAATAGAGTTCCCTATGCTATTCAGTAGGTCTTATTAGTTATCTATTCTCTATATAGGAGTGCATATATGTATTTAAACACTGGAAAAGTTTGTTTTGAGAGCTAGTGAGGTCCCCATGCCTGGAGCTGGGAGCACGTGAGCTGATTAAGTATAGATATGATAAAGGACATTTGAGGACCAGGTCAGTGGTTGGAGTATAAGATATCCAGGTACGTTTAAGTTTAGTGGCAGGAAAACTTCTTTTCTTCCCAGGCCCCGCTGTTAGCAGATTTGAGGACTAACATAGGAGGGCCCATTTGGGACATGGTGCTGTGTGTCAGAGCAAGACGGTACCGCTGCTTCCAGCACAGGGCTGCCGGCCTCCCGGACACTTCGTGGCTTGTTCACAGCCTCCTTGCAATCAGGGAGCCTCCGCACAGACCCACAGGGCTGCCCTTGACCCTAGGACAGACCTTTTGTGCTTCAGATCTTGTTTCCATGAGTTAAGTCACCTTGTCTCCGCTCATGACCAGCAGATCTCTTCCTCCTGCTGAACAGACCTACTCTAAGGTCAGCCCCTAAGACACCTCCTCCAGGAAGCTCCTCCTGGTTTCCACAGCCTGCCGAGCCCCCGGTCTTCTGAGAGTCCCGGAGCCTGCCAGTCAGGACCTCCCATTTGGCTTCCAGTGTGGAAACCTAGGGGTGTCAGAGATGCCCCTTTTCCAGCACGTGCTGTGTCCCCGTCAGGATGCTCCCATTCAGTTCAGCCTCCGCTCTGGCCCCCTGTGCGCGAGTCTCCTCTCATCACGCCCCTGTGAAATGCCTCCGGCGGTTCCCCAGCACCAGCAGCATTAGTCACCCTCTTCTCCCTGCATGTAAGGGCCTTCGGGTTTGTTCTGTCGCTCCCTCCAGCCTCGTTCCGCATCTGCCTCCTGCGTGCTGGTCCTCACGCAGACTGGCTTGAATAAGGCACATTCTCCCGCCGCGCTCTCAGTGTGGAGCAGACATCATTCCCCATGTTCAACTGCCCGGAAATCTCCCTTTCATCCCTGTGATGGTTAATTTTATGTGTCAGCTTGACTGGGCTAAGGGACGCCCAGATAGCTGGTAGAACATTGTTTCTGGGTGTGTCTGTGAGGAAGTTTCTGGAAGAGATGAGCATTTGAATCAATAGACTGAGTAAAGAAGATCATCTTCACCAACGTGGGTGGGCGTCGTCCAATTTGTTGAGGACCTGAATAGAGCAAAAAGGCGGAAGATGGGTGATGTGCTGTCTGGGACACCCATCTTTTCCTGCCCTCGGACATTGGTGCTCCTGATCCTCTGACCTTTAGACCCGGACCTCCTGCTTCCAGTTACTGGGTTTTTGGTGTTTTTTTAGATTGAATTACACCACCAACTTTCTTCGTTCTCCAGCTTGCAGATGGCAGACGGTGGAACTTTGGGGCCTTCATAATTGCATGAACTAATTCTTATAATAAACGTAACAAATGTAAATGTGTATTTATATATAAAACTTCTATCGGTCTGTTTCTCTGAGAACCCTGATATAACCCTTCAAGACTCAGCTCAAACGCCGTGTTCTCTAGGAACACTGACTCTCCTGACTGCCAACCTCCTCCAGCCCTGCCGGGCCGGGAACCGCCTTCCCTTCTTTGCGTAACCACTGACTGTGTGTACCATCCCTTGGTTTGTTCTGATCTCATAGAAGTGTGTTCATTTGTCTGTGAATATACTTCCTAGATGGGGTTCTGGTGTCCCTGCTAGGAAAGCATGTTCTCATGTTCAGAAAAATTCATTGACAAACACTTGTCTGCATGTCCCAAGAACTTTGTTGATCTGGATGGAATCCCCCGACACACTCTTAATCTCCTCAGTAACAAGCGTGAATGCACACGCATACACACACACAGAGCACACGCATGCAACGTACAACACATGCACACAACACACCTGATACACCACACAGAGATGCAATGCACACAACACATACGACACACAACACATGCACGTAACACACAAGACACAACAAACATTCGCTGTTCAGAACCACTTCCCGCTTCAAGTTCCAACATGTTTGCAGCTTTTCTTGCCTGACAGGTAATGGGCTGCGTAGACAGAGAATAGCCCTCAGTCAAGTTCTCTGGGGTCTAAGGACTGGGACCGATTCACTGTGTGGTGATGGGCAGGGCCCCTGACTTTTCTGGGCTTTTTCTGCAAAATGAAGGGATGATTCTGTGATCCAGGAGGTTCCTATTTGGTCTAATACTCTAAGATTCTAAGAAAAAGTGCAGAAAGGAGCGCTCTCTGAGTCCTGCTCCTCAAGGAGCCTGGGAAGTGCTTTCCCAGCTTTGCAGGAAGACAGACTAGTGAAGTCTGCATGCACGCCAGAGCAGGAACGCAGGCCATCAGGAACAGAGACTGCGGAGGCACGGAGGAACCTTCCGAGGAAGGAGGCGTTTGAGAGGGAGACCTCAGATAGCACAGCGTGATTTGGGGAGTGTCAGGAGCAAAAGTCCCCCCCCTTTCTCTGTCACTACTAGTTGTCAAGGTGATGTTTGCTTCCATCTACACTTTCCTACGGTCACTGCCCTGTGATCAGCAAAGCGCCCACAGCTCAGACAAGCACTCGCTGCATGGGGGTGAGGGAACAGACAGCTGGCAGCCTGAGCGGGGCCCTCCTCCTGGGCTGGTGTGCTGAACCCGCTTTCTGGCATCAAGCAGTAGCTTCCCTCATCAGTCCCTGTCTGGTGCCGTGACACTTTTCATTTGGGATTCCAGATATAGTATCTCTATGTCAATAGAGGGAGAAGGAACCCTAACCGGCTAAGAGGATGCACGGAAGGGAGGACGGCCTCTCAGAGACCTTAGGGGAAGAGCGGGCGTGTTCCTGGCGGGGAAGCCGGAAGGGCATTCCGAGCAGAGCAGAGCAGAGGCACGAGGGCGCCTCAGTCCCTGAGGGCACCCGGCAGAGGGGGGCTGGCTTGTCCCAGCCTGGGTCCCTTCAAACAGTGAGGGGGCCGGGGGTGGGGGGACTGCCAGCCAGTCCTTGTCTCACCTGGACGTTTGGGGACTTGGGTTGGAATTTCCATCACATCAGGAAATAAGCCCCTTCTTGGGAGAGATCGCAGGAGCTGGTGGGAAACGGATTTGGGGAC
This sequence comes from Balaenoptera physalus, assembly GCF_965194825.1. Classification (NCBI taxonomy): domain Eukaryota; kingdom Metazoa; phylum Chordata; class Mammalia; order Artiodactyla; family Balaenopteridae; genus Balaenoptera; species Balaenoptera physalus. The sequence continues at coordinate 86,604,995 of NC_138894.1, read as the reverse complement.
GTTAGGCTTGATATTACTTCTTCCGATAAAAAGGCGTTGGCTTAACCTTTCTGTCTTCTGCTGAATCACTTTCAAAGGTTCATTAGACTTTGAGGAAGGAAACTTTCAAACTCAAACCACATGCTGTCCACAAAGAACAGAAGCCCCCGACCCACCACCGGCACAGTGAAAGGCACACGGGTTCCGAGCTGGGCACCGTTCCCGTGGAGGGGGCTCCTGCCGAGGGGCCGCCGTGCTCCGAGGGCCCAGAGCACCGTGGTCGGAGCAGGGCCCGGGAGTGCAAGGCGGTAATAACGGCGGACTTCCCAGACCCGACAGTGTGCCTGGCGCTGCTCCAGGTGCACTGCCTTCCTTATCTCGTGAAGTCTCACCCAGAAGGAGGTACCATCATTGTCCGCCTGGCACAAACCATGGTCCAGAAATGTTTGGGAACCTGTTTTAGGTCACATGCGGCAAAATGGCAAAGCCAAAGGCCAGACTGCCTGGGTTTGCAGCCCGGCTCTGCCATTGACCTGCTGTGTGACTTTGGGCAAGTTACTTAGCCTTGCTGAATGGGTTTCCTTCTGTGTGAAGTGAGCATAGTGATCACACCTGCCTACTGGGGGACGAGTGACCACTGGGTTTACCATAGACCTGGCACAGGGCCTAAAACATAGCAAGTGGCCGCAAATGTAAGGAATGGCTGAGTAAGTAAGGTCCCACTGGGATGCCACCACCTTCACGGGGCTTTGTCCTTGAAGCTGCTTGACATCAATCTTCTCAGGACAGGCAACACCAGGAACTCTCCTCTGCTATTTTATTCAACCCTTAAATAGAACTTCCTGTGTGCAGATACTGTTCTAAGTGCTTTCTAATCTACTATTACCCCCATTTTACAGATGATGAAAGTGAGGCACAGATAGGTCAAGTGACTTTCCCAAGGTTACACAGCTAGGCAGTGGTGAAGCCAGGATTTGAATCCAGACAGTCCAACTTCAAAGCTCCATCCTTTACTACTGCACTGTGTTGCTGCCATCCTACTGTGGGTTTATTTGCTTCCTCCAGTGAGCCCCTGGGGGGCAGGACTTCGATGATTTACGCTGATTCCCCAGCTCTTCACATAAACCCCGGCCCAGAGGAAGCAAGGGCTTGGAGAATATATTCGTTCAACTAATGGGTCAATGAGCATTATCAGTGGAGACTTTCTCACAAGCTAGGTTTGAAAGTCCACAGGCAGACAACAACATCAGACAATATTTTTCATGCAATTCTTTTTGGAAAAAGTCCTGCTGGCTGTTCTGTTTTTCCCAAATGCAGTGGTCTGGCTCAAGGGACCAGAATTTATTTATCCTCTTTTTGAGACTGTGTCTGTCATTTCCTTTCTACCAGGGGGTGGGGTGAGCGGGGAGAAGGTCAGTTATGGAAGGCTCCACAGCGGAAGTGGTATTTGTGCTGGGCCTTAAAGAACGAGCAGGGGCGATTTAGGCATAAGGAAGCTCGGTTAGATTGCTTTTCATGTGGAGAAAATGCTAAGTCTTGAAGGCAGGGTCTATGCCTAAGGTATCTTTTTATCTTCTCCTTTTTATTCTCTGTGTCTTTCACAGACTATTCATTCACTGTAACTTCTGGCATCCATCCATCCATCCATCCATCCACCTTTCATCCCTTCATCCATCCATCCATCCATCCACCCACCCACCCATAGAATACTTACTGAGCACTTACATCACTCTGCGGTGCCTTGGAGGCACACTGAGGCCACGGAATGGAGGCCCCAGAGACAAAATGTTATCTTATTATCAACAAGCAAGCATGTCAAGGTGCTCTGCAGCCCAGTTTGGAGGGCAATGAGTTCCCAGCCCCTGTAGTACATAAGCCAAGATGGTCCAGATGTGGTCATTAAAGGGGGTCTGATTGTCAACAGGGAGTTGGATAAGAGGGCTCATCCTGAGGTTCTTCCAAGTGCAGAGGGCTGACCCGCTGACTTGAGTGTTGGCAAATCCTCCACATCCAATATCCTGGTATCTTGTGTCCTTAGTCACTCAAGACCCTGAAAAACAAGTCCCTCTTTGACGGAGACTGGCTCGGCCCAGAAATGGCCCTTCCTTCTGTTCGGGCCTCACATCCCCCATGGCTGCTCCTTCCTGGCCAGAGGCTGTGGCCCCCGTGTCTCGGCGTGGAGAGTATGCGCTGGCTCACCACACACACAGCCCCCTTGTTCCAGGAACGCAGGCGGCTGCTTGGAGCCACTGCTGGAAATGGCCTCCCAACAGATGTGCCTTTAATTTGTTTCCGGGTCAGTGGCCCCCATGCCCCGAGGAGGCCGCCTCCCAGGCAGGAGGCCCTAAAATTGCCCTGTGTGTGCGTCCCTGGATGAGGTTATCCATCACTGCCCGGCCTCTGCCCCCGGATGCCTCACTCTGGTGGCTGGCTCGAATCGGACTGCTTGATGTGGAGAAGGGGGGTAGCCGGCTCTGTCCCCTCGGGTGACGGCCCCTCAAAGGGCCAATTGTAACCACATGGAAGGGAGGCCTTCTGCCCTGGGCCCAGGGTCAGCCAAAGATCTCTTCCGGAACAGAGACTTATAGGAGGGAAGCGTGAGAGGTTTGCAAAGTTCTTAGAGTAGAACCCGTGATCGAGGTTGCTGTGTATTTCTCTATCCAGTGTCCATTTACTGAGCACCTACTACATGCTGGGCACTGTACCAGCCCCTTCCCACGCACCAGCTCTGATTCTCTAATTCTCAAGGAAATTCTGCCAGGCAGGCACAATATTCCCATTTGACAAAGGTGGAAACACAGCCTCAGAGAGCTGAGGTCTTCTCCAACCCAACAGTAAATGGGGAGCCGAGATAAGAACCTAGGTCCGTGTGGCTGAAAAACAGGGGCTTTCCCCAGGACCACACTGCCTCCCTGTCTAGGACAGAGAAGCTGCATACAGTAGGTGCTTACTAAATCAGCATGTTTCCTCTATCAGTCTCTTTGTCTATATAAAATGTGGATAATGACCAAATGGGTTTTTTTTTTTTTAACAATTTTTTAAAAAATTATTTATTTATTTATTTATGGCTGTGTTGGGTCTTCGTTTCTGTGCGAGGGCTTTCTCTAGTTGCGGCGAGCGGGGGCCACTCTTCATCGCGGTGTGCGGGCCTCTCACTATCGCAGCCTCTCTTGTTGCAGAGCATGGGCTCCAGACGCGCAGGCTCAGTAATTGTGGCTCACGGGCCCAGTTGCTCCGCGGCATGTGGGATCTTCCCAGACCAGGGCTCGAACCCGTGTCCCCTGCATTGGCAGGCAGATTCTCAACCACTGTGCCACCAGGGAAGGGAAGCCCCCTCCAACTGGGTTGTTTTAAGGTTTAAATGAGAGCATGTGTATACAGAGCCTAGTGTAGTGTTTGGTGCTCAATAAAAAAATAAAGGGGAAATGTTCAGCATGCATGGATAGTAAGAGTGTGCGTGGTTTGCAGGGCCCACTGCAAGCTCCCTCGCCCCCTGCAATTCTCAGGCCAGTGCACAGGTGGGGACATTGCATCACAGAGGCCCAGAGAGGACGGAGACTTGCTCCACCAAGCTGAAAGGTGGCAGGACTCAGCCCCCCTGCCAAGGCTTTGTCCCTCCACCACGCTGTGTGCAGAAAAGGACTTGTTGGGTGGATGTGTCACCAGCTACTTTCAGGAGCTCAAAACCGTAGCTGCGATCAGGAAATCAACACCTCTCCACAGACAACTTCCTGCGAATCCACGGCAGCTCCTTGTTGCCTGGCAAATAAACTCCAATCTCTGATCCTGGCCTCCAAGGTCTTCATAGTCTGAGGTGCCTGAGTTGCCAGCCTCGCTTTGCACTTCTCTCCTGCCACACCACAGCCCCACGCTAGCTAGATTACTCCAGGAGCTCGGAACACACCTGTGAGTTCACAGTGACGGTCTTTTTCTAAAGCTATTTTCTGGGCCTGGAGTTCCTTCCTCTCTCTTTATTCTCTCATTTTCTGTCTATGGAACATTCTGCTGTTCCTGCCCCAGAGGTTTTCCAGCACCTCATCACCACCCCAGTGGTAATTAATCCCCCTCCATTGTGTTCCTGTATCACATATTAGATAACCTACATCCTAGATCAGGGTCAGCAAACTATTGCCCGAGGGCCAAATCCGGCCCACCACCTGTTTTTGTAAATAAAGTTTTATTGGTACACAGCCACTCATTTGTTTACTTGTTACTTATGGCTGTTTTCAAGCTACAATGGCAAAGTTGAGGAGTTCCTTCAGAGACCGTACCAGTAAAGCTAAAATATTTACTGTCTGTTCCTTTACAGAAAAAGTTTGCTGACCCCTCTCCCAGTGTGAGCAAATGACCTGTTTCTGTTTCCTTCGTACCTGTCCGGGTGGGAACAAGGTGAGGTCAGGAACACTGGATACTTTCCTCTCTACCCTGGGTGCCCAGTACCCGGGCCTGGCATAGACAGCGTTCAGTGAAGGGTTACACAACCCATGGCGAGGATGTGCATGCACATCTGGCCCGTGGCCTATCTGACGTGGCCCCTCGTCATGATGTGGTGTGGACACAGCTCCCCCAGGGATTCTGGCAGCGTGTGGTCCAGGGCCAACTGGAATCCTGGTTCTGTCCTGGGCATCGTCAGAAGCACCAGAGAGGAGCGGCAGGGATCCTGGGAAGTCAGGGCCGAGTAGTGATTGATTGACTGAGAGCCCAGGTCAGAGCTGAAGAAGCCCATACCCTCCGGCGAGGCCGGGGCTTTCCCACATTAGTGGGGTTAAGCAGAACATTCCGGGTTTAGGAGGGAGGACTCCTGGATTCTGTTTCCAGATCCCATCTCTGGTTGCCCTGCCTGTGATGGGTGAGGCTTTCCCTTAGAGCAGAAGCACCGAGGTGGAGAGGTGGTACATCCTGCTGATGGGATCCAGGCTGCTGCAGCCAGCAGGGACCAGCTGGGTGAGACCAGCAGCCCCGGGGTCCTGGCCACAGCTGGGCTGAGAGCAGACCTTGGGTCTCAGTGGGAGAGTGGCCCGGTGGGAGTTAACAGAAATAACCAGTGACAAATAGAAAAAGGCCTGGGACCACAGTCTGATGTGGGCTTCAGGCCAGGAGCGAGTATGGGAACGCATCTGACGCTGCCCCAGGTGGGACAGTGTTTCCTCAGGGGCAGCCGCCAGGACGTCCCAGTGGCATCCCAAGCCCCCTCTGTGGCGTTCTTGCCAAGGGACCGTCCAGTTTCTGCTTGCACACCTCTGGGAGCGGAGAGCTCACTTCCTCCTGAGGAGGCTGATCTTGTATCCATGTCCCCAAGCCCTGCCAAGCCTCCTTCGTGACAAGCTGGAACCTTCTTTTCTGCACCTCCCGGACTTCTGCCTTAGAGACACAGAACAAACGCCTAAACCATAGACGGCCCTTTGGTTCTGAGGGCTGGGGGACCAGAGTGTGAGACCACCTGCCCTTTGGATGGTCCTTGTGGAGGGTCCTGGGGCTCAGTGGGGGGAAGCAGCTTGCCATCCAAGACCACCTGAGAGGAGCAAGTCCAGGTGGGTGAGTTAGAAGCACGTCTTCCGTGGGGAGATTGGTCCGGAGCTTCCCTTTTTACGGCGCCGAGCACACTGCCACCTGCACAGAGCCGTGCAGAGCCGGGGGACCCGGAATGCATGTCTCCATCACGCCAACCAGGAAGAAGGACCCTGAGTTGAGTGTGAAGGGGGCTGGGAGGACTTACCGAGGCTCTACCACGCCCCAGCCCCCTGCCCTCGGGCCGATCACACAGCTTTTCTGATTTGGCTTTCCCATCTATAAAATGGGAGCACTAATAACCACTTCCTACTTGCTGTTGTGAGTATTAAGTGCTCAAATGCATGGAGTGTGGTTAGCGCAGAAGAGGTTGCAGTCTTTAAAAATATTTTCTGATGGGCAGGATAGTGAAGAAAAACTAGCTGTTGTTTCTAAGGCACCTATGAAGCTGGCCCTTACTCCTCAAGGAAAATGTGTGTCTCGCTTGAGTCCCTATTTTTAACCAAATGCCACTTCCCTCAACTGCTGGGATGCCAACTTAGAGTCCACCAGGATGACCCAGACCCGAGGGCTTCCACAGGCACCATCTCATTTAACTGAATCCTCGCTGCAACTCTCGGGTATAATTTCCATTCCTTTTGTGCAGATGAGGGAACTGAGGTGCAGAGCGGTTCAGAGAGGCTGAGTGACTTGTCTGAGGTCACACAGCTCTTGGGTGAGGGGACCAGAGGCACTTTTTCCTGAGACTCCTCTGTCATCTCCCCTTCAGGACGGGCTGGGAAACTTTCTGAGGAGCTGAGTTTGAGCTGGGTGATTTCTCACTGCCTGACTCCACCTAGGCTCTCTCCTGGGTAGGGGGCCCTGTAGCTGGCAGACCTCCTTACCCCAGAGGGCAGACATCACCCCAGCTCTCCCAGGCAGGTTCTCCCTCCGGAAAGTGCAATCAGTGCAGCATATCTAACCCAAAGGGGCTCCAGCAGCTGAGCGTTCTGGCAGAAACGCCCCCCCGCCCCTCCCCCTCCAGCCCCCAGGCCCCTTTTTTGAGATCTGTGATCTTCCTGCTTGAAATCACCTTTAATTTCCCTCAGGAATGAACAAGCATTTAGAGGTTAGGTTTCAATTACACCTGGAAAAAAAGTTTGACACAAATTTCAAGCCAAATAAATTAGGAAACCACAGAGCTGGAAACACAAAGCGGGGGATGGCGAGAGGCTGACCCTGGGTCCCTGGGCAAACAGACCCCTTACCGGCCCCCAAGACCACCCTTCCCAGGCCCATGGCTCACCCACCACTTGGAAGGTTTGGGCCCTCTCCCCGCTACTCCCCAGGGCCTAGGCTGTCTTTCCTCTTCTGCCTGGCCTTTCTTCTTCCAGGAAGCCTTCCTTGACTGCTCCGGCCATGGGATCTCTTGGCCTCTGAGCTCCTGTAGACCCAATTTTGCTGGTGACTCCCTTAGAACCGAGAATGACTCTGCTGTAACAGCCTCTTGCTTCCTAGTTTTCTCAGATTCCCTCACTGAAAACTCAGGAGTAGAAAAAGCAGCAAAGTTCTCTCCACTTTTCATACAATGAAACTGATTTCCTTTACTTAAGCCTCCTTTGTTTCTCCTTCCTTCCCTGCTGAGAAGTCTCACCCACTCCCTGGGTCTCAGCTTCAATAGCACCTCCTGCAGGAAGTCTTCCTTGATTGCCCCAGGCCAGGCTGAGGATGAGCGCCCCAGCCTATCTGACTTCAGAATCACTGGGCAGCCCTCTGCCCCTCATTGCCAGGATCTGGCTGGAGAAGCAGGACGTGTGACCCTGATGGTCAACAGCAGCCTGGCGCATGGAGGGGTGCGATCGCCAGCTGTCTAGGAAAGTGCAGCCATCTGGGATATGCAGCCCCTGAGGGCCAAGGGGTCCCAAGCAGATCTGACCAAACAGTCCAATAACCAGATCCCCAAAGATGAGGCAGGCTCAGAGATGTGGCCTTGCTGGAACGCCCAGGTCATTCTGGCCCCAAAAGACTGTGAAATGGGGCTGGAGTGGGGTCAAGGGGAAGGGTCCATTCCTGCTCCTAGGCCGGCCCCAGGGTCTGGCTCTGCCATCCCCCCATCATCTAAGGCAGAAACCCAGCGCATGCCAGGACTCCTCCTCCTCCCTCCCTCCTTTCCTCCATGCTCCCGCAGACTCCCCTTCTATCTTAAATATAGCACACTATATTACTTGTTTTTACGTCATTTTCTCCATTAGATCGTGAGCTTCTTGAGGATAAGGTTTTCATCTGGTTAATCTGCAAACTGATAGTCCTTACCTAGCGACTTCCATGGATATTGGTGGAAGGAAGTGAGGACGAAATGGAGGAAGGATGGAAAGAAGGAAAGGAAGGAGGAAGGGAGGCGAGAAGGAGGCAGGGAGGAAGAGCTGGAAGAAAGCCCTGAGACATTGGAGCCAGTAACCTTGGTCTTGGCTGGGGAGTTGGAGGAGGCATGGTAGATGGGTATTTATAAAGGAAGCTAAGTTGATTCAGATGCTTCTGGGAGAAAAGCCCAACCTCCCCAGCTTGAATTTCAAGGCCTCCACGATCTGGCCCTAAAACACTTCCTGCCACGTCTCCCACTACGAATGAACTCCCGGCATACACACAACCACGCTTCATACTGTCCACCATGACCTGGCCCCATCACCGAATCACTTTCCCATCTCTGAGCCCTTTGGCCCCCCTCTCCCACCTGGATGGGGTCCTCAGCAGGCTGTGAGGGTCTGTCCCTGGCATCCAGCATGAAGAACACTCATCTGTGGGAAGGCAGAGGAGACCAGAGCAATGCAGGGTGGTGAGTGTTACGGTGGCGGGGCTCCTGGGGTAAACCAGCACGTCCAAGGCTGCCTGGGATGGGGTCGGAGGGTACTCTGCCTGGACTGAACCTTGGAGGAGGAGGGAGGCTCCTGCAACATTGCAGCCAGAGACGGAGCTTGCGCCTGGCCAGAGAGACACAAAGGGCAGGCGCTTTGCTGCCTCCGCAGTCCTTCCACCTCCTCCGTCTGGAGGACTCCCTTCCATCCTAGAGGCCCCGAAGGTCCCTCCTCCGTGAAATCCTCTCCCTGACAGGTGTGAGCTACTTGTCTCCTTCCCACCCAGCACCCAGCACCACCCTCTCTCAGTCTGAGGTTTTGGCTCCGAGTCTGTTTTGTTTCACAGTCAGAGGTGTGAGCCCTGGTCATCTTCTTGCTCCTATTGGTCTGAAGCTTCCTGAAGAACAGGCAGCTTCTTCTCCACCAGGTGGTCCCTGGCAGAGCCTAGAACTGGCGCTCAGAAGAGACTTGACAAATCTCAGCGCAAGTGCAGCTGTACCAGGCATTGCTCTGGGCACCCTGAGTGTAGAGATAAATGCGCATCAGTAAGTGCACGCAACCATGTCACGCCGGGGGATACCCGGTCTGCGCTAAGTGCTTGGCGTTAATCCTGCAGCAACCGGTTTCCAGATCGGGACGCTGTGACGGAGAGGAGAAATCAGCGCCCACGCTCACGGATCCCAGCGGGGCAAAGCCAGGTCTCAAGTCCAGGCTGCTTTGCCTCCTTACCCGGCATTCTCCCTCCCTGCTCCCAGGGGTGTCGCTGGACTGGCAGGGGGACCGTGCGAGGCAGCACCCAGGGGTCTTGGACGGGTTCTGCAGGCAGGCAGGTGCTCAGACCCCAGCCATCAAGTCCTGGCTGTTTCCTGGTTAATCAGCAAGGGCAGGTGAAGGGCTAGGTGCGTGGTGACCAGGACCACAGCCCTGTCCTCCCTGTGCGTGAGTGACAGGGACCACAGCCTCGGGCCAGCTCAGAAGGGTCCCAGGAGGATTTGGAAGTTGGAGAGCAAAGTCAGACTGTCCCACATTATCCAATTTTTCTGGCACCAAAATTCCTGCGCTCCCAGCCTGGTGGTCGTGAGACTAACCCCGGGCATACCGTTTCAGTGATGTCAGCGCATGTAATCAGAATCAGAAACACATGCATGAAAGGGCCTGCCTGGGTTCAGTGAACACGGGAAATTACACATTGAGGGGAAGACCCACCGGATGGGACCACTAGAATGCCAGAAGTCTCTACTGTGTGTGTTTGGTATCAGGAACAACCCTGTGTCCACACCCCTACACCTGCCCATGTAGAGTGGATGCCAAGGGCTTTGAAATCATTTCAGTAACTGCTTGGTATCCTAGAGGTTATGACACAAAGCCAGGATAGGACTTTTAGCACATAAAGCATTTGCCTATCTGGCCCTTCAGTTGTATCCACATCACCCCTGTGCAGTGGGCGGGCAGGACGGTCACCCCCTTCCCAGGCACAGAGCAGCCCTAGAGACAAAGTGCCCAAAGTCACACCATCAGTTCCATTCCATGGTCATTTATTGGCACTGACTCGGCACGGGCATGGTGACACACTTCATATGGTTTAATTTTCACAACCATCTTGAGAGACAAAAATTAACATCCTCAATTTACAAATGGGGAAACTGAGTCCCAGAGAGGCAAAGCAATTGGGCCAAAGTCACACAGTGTATCAGAGGCAGATCTGGACCCACACCCCCGTCACCTCTACCTAAGCCGTCCTGGGAGAGAGTGGAACCTGGCAGAAAGGATACTGCTGTCCCTGAGTTGCCCCTCATCCCCCCAGAGGCGACAAGCCAGCCTTGGGTGGTACAAGCAGAAGCCAGAGTCAGGAAGTGACGCCGCGCCCAGAGCAGACCCAGAGGGGAGGAAGCGAGGCCTCCAGAGTGCCCCAGGCTGGCCTGGCCGGGGGCACCCGCTGGCTCCCTTCCACGCCTTCCCCAAGAATGTGAGCAATGTTCTATGGCACGTGGCACAGGCCTTCCGCCGCCCCCATGGAGAGTTTGGGTCCTGAACCTTCCCGAGCCGGGGTGGGCTCCCGCGGCTGAGGGCTGCATGTCCTTTAGGATGAATGGAGCTCCCAGTGAGAGGCAGGCCCTGGGCGGGAACCCAGGGGGCAACGGCGTGAGCATAACTGCCTCGTTGTGTGGTATCATCGCGGGAAGGCATGGGCCACAGGCAGATGAGTCGCTCGGGGGTCAGCCCTCACCTCTTGGGGCTGCTACGAACCAAGACCCAGGGGAAGGTTGCCCAGACCTGCCCCTCCGTGGAGACAAGTCTGCAATGTTATAAGGAACACAGGATTTGTACCTTCAAACACTTGCTGGCCCCAACTCCGTCCAGAACCCAGCAGAATCCCTCCTGTGTGTGCACACGTGTGCTCGTGGGCACGCATCAAGGCAAGAGTACACTTGATTCAGGCCTCAGCGCGTCCCTGGATGCAATCAGCTCCCCAAACCTTTGTAGTGACAAACTCATAACAACAAAATGACCGTAGAGCTCGAATAGATGTACCAGTCACATAGCCACTTCTCTTCTGTTATCTCATCTGATTCTCACAGCCACCTTTTGAGGTAAAGGAAACGGAAAACCTCTTCCCTGAAAACCTCTTTTCCAGATGAAGAAGCTAAGGTTTGCCCAGTATAGGTGAATTAGACCAGGTAAATTGCCAGTTGGTGGCAAAGCTGGCACTTGAAACAAGCTTTTGTGGCTTTTAGTCCAAAGTCTTTTTCCTCTCGCCCCACTGCCCTCCCTCTGCTGGGTGTCCCCAGAGCCTGCCCGGTGGCCTTGGGCCTGGACTCTCCTTTCTCTGGGCTCCCACCGGATTCCATCACTCTCATACTGTTCTCGAAGCTCATGGTAACTTGTGCTCTGTCCCCTCCAAGCCAGTCCCAGGCAGGTCTCCTTCCCGTCCGGGAAGAGTGAACAGAAGATTGTAATGGGTAAGTCACTTGGACCAGGAGAGAACATTTCAACTTGGTTATACAAGGCGGGGGGACGGTCTACCCAGACATCTAGGAAAACATTAATCTGCTGTGTTAAGTGGCTTGGTAGAGGCAAGGATGGGGGTTGGGAGACACGATCCTGGCTAAGACAAAGTTCCCTTGAGGAGTTGCTTTGCCTAGTTGCCCCTCCTGGGGACAGGAATCTTTGCTATGAAAGATCTGCGTAGTGTATTTGGCCTAGATATCTGTTTAAAACTTCTCCATTGAGGTTTTTGTTTTTTGTTTTTTGTTTTCAGAACTCAAAAAAAACCCCAAAACAAAAAAAAAAACCATGACAAAAGCCATTAAGAAAGGCTTAGTCCATGCTGCAAAGGAGAGTCGTACAGAGTGGGGTTGTCTGTCGTTTACCGTCTCCCCAGAAATTCCTGAGACATCTCAACCCACGGAGGCAGAGGGACGGGTCTGGGATGACGGTCAGGGCTGGTTGCCTCAGGCGAGGTTCTCAGCATCTCACCCAGAGCCGGGCACATCATGTGTGTGTCGTATGTGATTTGAATGGGGATCTTTATTCTTCATTTTCTCTTATTTGGGTTGGACATGGACTTTCTCCTCTGAATTCCTTTTGTCCTCATCCGAAAACGGGACACATGTGAACGGCCTTGCAAGTGTCTGTGATCTGGGTGAAAACATCTGCTTCCAGCACAAACTAAACACATCAGCAGGAGCCAAGAACCTTCCCCTGCGCTCGCTACCGTTTGACTTCTTTTATTAATAACTTGGGAGGATTGCAGGCAAGGACTTCTGGCAGGAATGAAAGGAAATGATCCAGGGGAAAAAAAAAAAAAAATCAAACCCATAAATAAGTTAAAGTCACCGGCGGAGGGCGTTTGATCTTTTCTTCTTTTTTTTTTTTTAAGTGAAATATGGGCACGTCCCTTCCGATCCCCGCAGGTGGAGGGGCAGGCCTAGGGCGCCATGTTCTCAGGGGTTAATGAGGGGTGGCGGGAGCAGGCACTTCCCTCTAAAACCACGGCCCCTTCTCATGGGTCTTTTGGGAGTTGGGAAGTCAAGCTCGGCTGTGAGGAAGGCCACAGGATGGAGAAGAAGAAAGAGCGTGAACTTTGGAACTGGGCAAAGCTGGGTTTTAAACTCGTTGTGTGATCTTGGGCAAGTTCATTGCCCAAACCTTATGTGATTTTTGTGTCAACTGGGAGAAATAATGCCTACCTCACAGAATATTTGTGGAAATGAAATCTGGTGATGTGAATAAATTAATCAGGGTAAGTGTTCCCTAATTGCCATGAAAGTTGAATGGCACAGCCTAACACAAACTGCCGGCTGCGAGTCCCATGCAGGTCACCCGGGCTCCCCTCTAGCCCGTGGCTCCGGTAGGAGGACCAAGTGCACATGGCAACTGCCTGGGGCCATGCTGGTTTACACTGGCTGTCCCAGCCTGATGACCATTGGCCCCTCTCTCTCACTCTCAGAAATGTCCCAGTTTGGATAATAAATTGCATGGTCACTCCAGACTCAGGAAGCCAGGCTCTCTCTATCCCCTGCTGCCACCATCGCTACAGGCAGCATCCAAGGACATCCTGGCACAACGACCCTTAAATGCCTCAGCCAGAAGGGACTCATGCCATCTGCCCCCATTTCATTGGCTACATTGGTTTCACGGCTTCATCTACCAGCCCTGGTGTTTTCCCACGTGCCCGGAAAGGAGAGGTGGGCCAGATGACGGGCGTGCTGGCCTGAAATGAGGTCCTCAAGAAATGTTTTGCCCCTGCCCCATTCCTCCCTACCCTTCTTCAGGAGCCTCCAGGAATACGAGGAGAAAAATGTTGTCATGTCAGACCACAAAACAACAAATGTTCTAGGAAATACACATTTTTAATGTTAAATGAAATATAGCCCTTTACTGTTTCCAAAAGGCTTTCTTTCACCTTTGTGATCTCTCTTAATCTTCCCTATTGGATGATTGCACCGTGGGGCAGATATCAGGATTTTCATTTATAAGAGAGAAGACAGATTCAGAGACATATACACCCATTGCACGAGGCTGCAGAAGGATGGAGCCAAGACTTAAACTCAGTTCTCCCAGCTTTTCTCCCTCTCGCAGGCCTATGGGTGCAGAGGTGATGATCTTGGGCACCCTTCTCGGCGAGCCCGCGGTTGAGTTTCCTGCAGGACTGAGAGGCGGCGGTGAGACCAGGGCTGAGGGCTGAGGGCTGCTCATCTAGGATCACAGAATAACAGAGGCGGAAGCGATCTTGGAAGGCATTTTGCCCACCCTCTTCGTTAATGTACTTGGGGAAACTGAGACCCAGAGAAGGACAGTGACCTGCCTAAGATCACACAGCTAGTTAGCTGCCTCTCCTGATTCCTACTGCAGTGTTCTTTCTGCTGCTCTGTCACAAAGTCACAGAGGAGAAGACAAAGAGATGAACTCTTTCCTTGGTGATTCTGAAAAGGAGAGAAGCCGGCACAGGCACAGGGAATAAGAGGGTACATGATCTCAGCCATGTTAGTAGGAAGCACAAGGACCCTCGGATGCTGAACAACAGAAAATCCCTACAGACTCACGGAGCTGGGAAGTCTTCGGGTTGGTGACACTCGGGCCAGGTTTTGTGGTGAAGACTGCCAGCTCTCCGCTATGATCTACTCTTCCATGTAGCTGGCGACATGGCTGCCCAGATACTCCACATCTTCCAGCCTTCCTTGAGGTTCGCTTGGCCCCATGCCAAAGTTTGTGTCGGCAGGATGGGAATTAAAAGGATGTGTCATACTTCTAAACTTAACCAATAAACTCTTCTGAATATATGCTTCCATGCGTTTCCCTCCTTCTCATGGAGAGCTCAGATCTTGGAGGTCAAATGTTGAATATGGCAGGGTGCAGTCAGACTAGATTCCTGACTACGGGACCGGGCAGAGCCACTGCCCACCTCAACGCCCCACCCGTCCTCCATGGCTGTATGAATGAACCTCTTGTTCTTAAAGCTACAACATTCTTGAGAGCTATTTAATGTAGCGGCTTAGACGGTTCTAACTAACATAGCCTTGAAGATCAGATAAACCTTCAGTGGAAGAGGTGGAAATAAGTCATTCTCGTTGGAAGGAACTGGCTACATAAACATGTAGATATTCATCCGTCTATTCATTCTTTCAGCAAATATTTACTGAGCGTGTGTGGGTTCTCAGGCGCCAAGCTGGGTATTAGGCACATCAAGCAGAGTGAGTCAGTTCCTGTCCTCAGGAAGCTCCCAATCCAGGTAGGCAGATTGCCAATCAGGGTACAAGTACTCCCAGAGGAAAGGCACAAACCCGGCCCGGATGGAAACAAAGAGGATTTATTTCCTGAAGAAGGTGATAAGAAAGCTGAGACTTGGAGTGGGAGAGAAGTTCTAGGCTGGCCAAGGCGAGGTTCAGGGGTAATGAGAGAGGATGCCATCCAGAAAGACACAAACAAACCAATATCTGCAGGAACTTGATCGCAAAGAGTTGCTACTTGATCCTCTGGGAGCCACTGAAGAACTTGGAACAGGAAAGTGACATGATCAGATTAGTGTTTAAAAAATCTCTCTCTGGCAGCTGTATGATGGATGAAGTTGGAGTCTAGTCTCTCTTCCAAGTTTCTCTGGATCTCACTCTCAGCGCTGTAGTTCCGGGTGCCACCCCCTCCCCCCTGGATGACTGTGACCATCTCCAGATGTGCCGCTCCAATCCATTCTCAAGAGGGCAGTGTGAATGATCCTTCTGGAGCACACAGAGGACCACGTCTTCCCTGCTTCAAGCCTTCTGTAGTTTCCCATCACCCTTCAGACAGTCCTTGCATGGTCTGGCCACAGGTCACCTGTCAAGCTCAGCTTTTGCCACTTCTCACCTCATTCTCTGCCAACTAACTAACTGCGTAGCTTGTTCTCTCTCCCCTGTGGGACCACAAACAAATGGGTTCCTCTCTTTCCCCGTCTCACTTCCCCGACCCTATCCCTCCCAATTCCAAGCCTCCTGCAAATCTTAACTGAGATGTCAGTTCTATCTGGAAACCTTTTCTGACCCCCAAGTCTAGGAGATGTACTCCTGCCCCCTGTTCCCCCTGTAGCCTGCATCTTGCTTTATGGTCGTTGTCTATTTCCTAGCCTGTATCCTCCACCAGATCATAGCAATGTGGAGATACAACAAGAAAAGTAGGACTTTCTTGGTGACTGCTCTGTCCCTTCTTGCAGTTTATGGCACTTTTGTACTATGGTTGGAATGCATGGCTGGAGGCAGGAGAGCCTTCACGGTCACCCAGATGTGTAAAGCAGATACCTTGGACCAGGAGCAGGCTGGAGGGATGGAGAGGAGAGCAGTGGTCATGCGTCTTGCTGAAGAACTTGGTAAGTATTGTCAACAGGGTGCAGCTGCCCTCAGCTCTCTCCACCACTCCCACCCAGTGTGGCCACGGAGCCCAGGCTTCTAGGGATGAGTAACGGAGGAAGGAAACCATCGTGTCACGTGACAGACGGTGAACTCCTTGCAGCTCGAGCACACCTCCATTACAGCGTTTGCATTTAGTGTTCCATCATCTCTTTAAGTTTCTGTCCCTCCCACTGGACTGATGACTCCACGAGGGCCAGGACTAGAGCTTGGCGAGGTGTCTACCCCCAGCTACTGGCAAAGAGTGGTACAGAGAAGACCCTCTGAAAGAGCTTGCTGAACTCCTCTGAACTTGGCCGAGATTCAGTCCCTGCCTTCAAAGACCTCCCAGTGACTTTCAGGTGACACCTCTGGACACACATAACTTTTTCAAGGTGGAGGCAGTAGGTGTTTACAGCGTTGGGACTGTGCTTCCGAGCACAGAGGACCGCTCATTGATTGTGATTTGGGGCAGGGGGGGTAACGAGCCCCCTGGTGCACACCAGCACACCTCCTGTTTCAGGTGGTGCGTCTAGTGGCAGGGAGCAGGGGACTCATCACAGTGACCTGACCCCGCTAACAAACCACCACCAAATCCCTGTGGCTCAACTGGTGAAGATTTCTTTCTTGCTTCTATGACGGTGCCACGCAGGCTGGCAGAGAGTCACACAGTCATCAGAGACCCAGGCTCCCTCCATTCGGAGCAGGGTTTCTCAACTGCGGCATTTTTACCCTTTGGAAGCCAATCGTTCTTCGTCGTAGGCGCTGTTCTGTGCTTTGTAGGACATTTAGCACAGCACACACACCTCTAGCTGTGCCAGTGTCCCCTACAAAACTGTCCCCGGTTGAAAACGACTGATCTAGGGTCTCCTCCCTCCTCGCCTAGAGCGCTTCCTTCGATCCCCCACCTCTACCCGAGGGAAGGGAAAGACTGGGGGGGGGGGGACATGTGACACGGCTCCTCAATTCTATTGGACAGACTCAGTCACGTGACCACAGCTCGTTGCAAGGGAGGCTGGGAAAGAAAGCGTGCCGTGTGCCTAGGAGAAAAAGGAGGTGGTCTGGGGACCAAGTAGTCAATGTATTCCACAGGTAGTAAGGGGCCACGTATGTCATTTTTCTTCTTGAAGATAAGAAAGCAAATTTTCTTCTCCACCTCCCCAGTGGGGCTTCATTCTGGTCCCCAGTGCCGTCCGCGGAAACCTCCTGGAAGGTCTTCGGGCTCATCTGGAAAACCGTAAGGACGGCCTCCGCCCACATCGCACCTCCTCGGCCCCCGATGACTGGCGTAAACCTAGGGACACCCGGAATTCCTGCTGACTTGGCGTCCCTGGCGTTCCCGTGGCGTCTGCGAGGGGCTGCGGAGCCCAGAGGTGTCAGCCCCTGCCCTGGAGGAGGGCGTTTCCCAGCAGCGCGAGGTGTTCTTCTCCCGTGGCCACTGTCCTGACGAATCGGTAACGTACACATGCCGAGAAGCCAGGGCCATCCTCGTGAGAATCTCCATGCAATGGGGGAGTCAAGTGGGAGTCCGGGTGGGGAGTAAGGTGAATCACACGGTGGTGCTGGGTGAGCCTGGTCCCACTGGAAACTTCCAGGGCTTTTCTGACTGGAACAGAAAGAACCTGAGAGAGAAGTGTGGAATCCAGACCAGGGTGGTGGCGGTAGCTGGGGGTCGTAGTGGAATGTCAACACAGATTCCTTCTTCTGAATTTCATCAGTAGAGAGTGAGCACTTCGATTCTCTGGATGGACCGAATTTTTCTGGAAGCCCCTCTAGGAAAATGGCCGTTTGAACCCCTCCCGGGGGCCCTTTCTCCAGCAGTCTGCAAACTGCTGGAACTCCTCCACCACAAACGCTTCATGTGGTGAAGCCGAGAATTAATTAGAAAAGGAAAAAAAAAAAAAAAATCTCTCAAGACACAGATCTCACAACCTATTAGCATTAAGATTAGCATTAAAGAAAGTTGGAAACTATAATGTTTTAAGCACAATTTATAAGTCTAATTTCCTGTGTGTCACTCTCAGATAATAAATGCTTTTCCTTCAAGTTGAAAAGTCCTGGTGGAAAGTGGGGGGTGGGAGAGAGGGGGGGGGAAAGAAAGAAAAAGTTAATTTAAGGCCTATTCGTTTATTTTTAGTCGCCCAAGATCTGAGGGGCTGAGAACATTTCCCGTTTCTGATAGAACACGCCTTCCTGTGTAGCAAGGAAGTCCCCTGACCTCAGGCCTCCTCAAGGTGCTACTGATTTTTGACAGAATTGCTCAGGCAAGGGCTTTGAAAGAGGCCAAGCCAGGCCTGCGAGGGGAGGGCGATCTGGGGTCCTGGAGGGACAAGGTTAATTGCTTGGAGCCTTGGAGGATGGAGCCGTGTGGCAGGGGCCACCGGGCCACCGGGAGGCCCGCTTCCTTCGTCGCCCACCGCTTCCATAATAAGACATTCCTGCTAATTTGCCAGGAGCTGAAAGGGATTTCTGTTTTTAGCCTTGGGTCTGTGGCAACTGTTTTGTTTTAAATGAAAATTAAACGGGGACCCGGAGCTGGGGCGGAGTATGGGGAGGCAGAGCCATAATTGAAGCGCGTTACTGGTAATTACCTCGGTCTTTCTTTCACTCATCATGCTGACAGAGGAATCTATTACCCAGCAGCTCCATTTCCACAAATTGCCCTTCCCTGAGGACTCGGGGAGGGGGGTGGACCACGGTGGTGCTGGAGGAATCACGGCTTTGTTCCAGAACGCGGGCCTCCAGCCATCCTCAGAACGCCGCTCCAGCTGTCTCTTAACCAGAGGGAGGGGAGATGAGCCAGAAGGTGGAGAGAGTCACCTGGGGAGAAGGATCTTGTCCCAACCAGGGTTTTTAACCCAAGGCCTCATCCAGCAGATCCATTTGGAATGCTGTGTAAACGGACGGGGATACAGCCTTATCTCTGTCTCTAAGGAAGAAAGGAAGTTGGACGGGGATGACGGACCGAAGTACCAGGTCCACTTTGAAAGCTCTTGCATGTCTGTGTGATGGAATAAGCAGAGTTCTTCACGGGGGAGATGATCCTTGGCCGCGCCTTCTCCCATCCCTCGGCGCCGGCAGGGGCCTGCCTGCCATGCCTCCATCTCTCCCGCCTTCCTCTTCCTGTGTCTGACTGCGGCCTGCCTCTTTCACGCTCCCCTTACTTCGTCCCCTCCAGCCTACTGTCCTCCTGTTCCTCTTGTCTTTACCTCCCGGAGGGCTGCTTTCCCGTCCAGCTCCATTCTGCCAACAGACCAGGTTGGAAGAGTTTGAAGGAGTTCCACCAGCGGACACTGGCACCCCCCTCTGACCATCCTAACACGTGGTCTCCTAGACTGAGGTCTCCAGCGTGTGCCAGGGCTTCAGAAGCCTACCCACCAGTAACCAGAACAAATGGTCCAGGGGAGGGTGGGGGAAAGGATGTCAGTGGAGTCTGGCTTCAGCCCTCTTCCACCTTTACCCTCAGCATCCACCCCTTCCAAAAACATTGATTGAGCCTCTATCGTGAATGAGACAATTCAAAGACAGTAAGGCACTAACCCCACCCTCAGGAGGCTCATGGTTGGCATGGGGGAGGGGAGAATAAAAGGCATTTCATTATACTTTGAGCCCAAGGCAGATTGTCACCAAGGTTAAGGGGCCTCGAGGCCTGGCCTCTGCCCCATGTTTCACTCGATAAACAACAATCCAGCAACCACAATAATTTAAAAGCAACAGAAATCTTGACTTCAGTGTCTGAAGGGAATATCAAAGGAAGATTGCATTCATAACGCCTGGCAAAGCTTCTGAAAATCCCTTTTTAATAAAGTGATTTCAATCTCTTCCTAAAACCCAGCTTTCCGTTCCCCTCACTGCCACCAGTAACTCTCTGCTTGTCCAGGGTAAATCCTGTTTGCTGCCTTAGCTTTTCCAATTTTCAGCCTCTTGACCCTCTGCTTGCTTCCTCCCTCCCTCCTCACAGGGCCAGGCAGAGGCTGCCTCTTCAGGGCGGTGGGAAGGCCCTGGCTTTGAGGCGTTTTCCCTGCCAGGCCACAGCTGTCATGGGTCCATCCCAGCTAGTCTTCGGTTTCCCGCACCAGAACCGGGCTCTGCACTGAAGCGTGGCTCTGGCCAGACCTTGGGGAGGGTATGAATAAAGAACACGGATGCCCACTGGCTCCTGAGAGCCCAGGCCAGCACTGCTCTCCTCCTCCTTTTGCCTCTAGTTCCTCGTAAGACCTGGCATAGAGCAGAGGCAGAACAGGGGAAAATGTCTGCTGATGGCACAGAGCTGAGCATTGCTTTCCAAAACGTGGAAGAAGGGTTAGGGTGTAAAGACCTATGTGGATCTACGACTAGACCCTGTCTAAATAACACTGGAGGGGGCTTGGCAATGGAGGTGGGCTATTCAAGGTCTCGGTCACCTCCTCCTTGGGTATCCTACGGGCTATGGCCCTCCCCCCTTTCCTTCCTTCCTTCCCATGGGACCCACCTGTCCTCAGAGAGGAGGGGCCTGAGAGTGTCAGATGCATTTTACAGGGAAATGGCTTCAGTGACCCAGGTAGAGTCATGGACTGTCCAGCGGTCCTCTGCTGACTTGGCTAAGACCCACTGGAGAAGCAGGTTGTACCCTCTAGCTAGAATTATGTGACTTGCCTGGAGTCACCTTCAAACAACAGTCAAAATCCAGGCTACCACTTGCCGAGCACCTACTATGTGCCAGGCTGGGTGCTCACACAGTTTGTTTTCTCATCCTCAACAACACTAAGGGCGGGTGTTATTGGTAGGATTATCCTTATTTCAAAGATAAGGAAAGCTCAGCGAGGTGGCGCAAAATTGCCCAAGGTCACACAATGAGTGTGTTACAGAACCAGGTTTTGAACTCAGATCTTTCTTACTCCAAAGTGATGATCTTTCTACCAGCCCTGCCGCCTCTCAGAGCTGAACGGCAGTCGACTCTTTCATTTTCCTAAAGAAGAAGAAGGAGGTGGACCAGGTGGCCTTTTTGGAAACTCTCTTATGTCGTGACTGTTCCCTCAGATATGAAGTCTTCACATAGCATCTTTGTAGGAGAACATCCAACAGCTGAAACAGGAGCTGGATCAACTGCCATTTCAAATCTTGTGTTAGAAGGCTGCCAGTGGCCATTAAAGAAAGGAAAAGGATTCCATCAGAACATCATTCTGTCTAAGATTCATGCTAATCAATCAGCTTTCGGGATGGGGGATGGGACACTGCCGCACTAAGCTCTTACGAGAACACACAGGTCTTGACCAGAATCTTGACAGGTCTCTGTGCACATTTTAAATGAATTGAACTTACCTGTGTCAATCGAATTTAGGTCAACCATTCATCGAGTACCCATTCTTGGCCGGGCGCTGGGCTGGAGGAGGTGAGCATTGAGAGAGAAACAGGACGCAGTCCCTGCCCTCAGGGGGATCACGGCTGGGGTGGGGGGAGGTGGACTGTACAATCCCAGTTGGAAAGAGCTTTTAGAGAAGCAAGTGCAGGGATGTGTGGGGAGCCGGGGAGCCAGAGCCGACCCTGTCTGGTAGAGAGGAGAGCAGGGAAGAAATACTTCCAGGAAAACATGTAAAAGTCTCCAGTGAGAGGCCAGGCCCCAGCAGAAAGGTGGGAGTTCAGAGATACTGTGGAACTATTTTGTTTGGTGAGAGCCAAAAGGGTAAAGAAAGAAGTAGCATCTTTGGCTTGTTTTGATTTCTGTTTGCATCAAAAAAACAACAGACAAACAAACAAGCAAAACCCTGGAAGAATCTCCTTTTTCTCTTTACTATCCGGGGTTGTACACAGAGTCGTGGAACAGGAGTGGTCGTTTTGGTCTCATAGATAGAATTTGCCCAAATCCTCACGTTCTCTTTGGCTGCACGTTCTAACATGAAGATGATGAGAAAAGGAGGAGAGGATGGGAAGAACTTTCCTTTAATTCCATGCTTTCCCAAAGCATTGATTAACACAGTGCAAATCTCCATTTTAATTGAGCAAACATTGACAGGGTACCCACTATGTGCTAGGAACTGCGGCACATGCCTTAGAGCCATGATCTAATCTAAATCTTCAGGACAATCCTTGTATTTATATTATATTATATTTTCTCCATTTGCATAGGTGGTCAGCAGAAGCCCTGGCAGACCACAGTGCTCGTGTCCTTTCCTCTAAGCAGCACTGGCTCCCCAAAAAGGTAGAATTTTGGCTAGCCTATTGGTCTCCACGTCAAAGCCTTTTTCGCTGAATTCCTGGGATGGTTTCCTGGTTCTGGCGGGGTTCCAGAACTTTCCTCCTTGCTCTGTCTGGATCCTTCCTTCTCCCCATCAGCACTCTCCAGAGGTGCTGCTACTGCCTGCCAGTGCCTGGGACTTCCTCGGGCCCCTACACAGCTGGAAAGAGAAACAAGAGGAGAAGCACCACAGGGGCAGGGGGTCTGGGGAGGCCCTAAAGCTCCCAGCCTCCCTTGGCGTGGAGCCCTCTGTAGGCCTGGGATGGGTGCTGGTGTGGTCCAGGCTGACCTTCAGGCTACCCCCGGCACAAATTTCATCCCTGCTGTTGCGCGTGAGACTAAATTTCCTGAAGGAGGACAAGTTACAGAGACAGCACCCTTGGGGCGGATGTCTAACCTTGTTCCAAGTGCAAGTGAGTGCAGAATCAGAGGCCACGTTCACAGAGAGTGGGAGGGAACAGAAATGGCACCCAGTGCAATCCTTCATAAGACCAATGGAGAAACTGGGACCCAGAGAGGGGAAGACACTTGTCCAGAATCACACAGCAAGGGCCCGGGTCTCCCGCTCCCAGCTCCCGTCTCTCCTCACTGCGCTGCATTTACTACACTATTGCAACGAGGTTCCTTTCACTATGAAAAACTCGCAGAACGGAAAATCCCTCAACTGTCTCCGTTTGGGCTTATTTTTTAGAAATTCACTGACATCTATTTCAGTTTTTTTCCAAATAAATGCTTACAATTCAAGCATCCTATGTTGCGCTTGATCCTGGAAGAATAATTTTAGGGATTTCAAGATCTCACTTAACAAGCTTTACATCTTGATGAAATGCTGATTTTCATATTGTTCTCAAACTGCACAGTTGCAGAAGCCAATGCCAAATGAAAGCAGGATATTTCGAAGGAAAAACTTAAAAATTTAAAGCCATGACAAGTGATGACAAGTCTGAGGGTGAATGAAGTGATGAACACAGCGTGTGTGTGCAAAGGCACCGGGGTGCAGTGAGAGGCACTCAGACTGTGGGTAGGGGTCTGGCTCAGACCTTGGGCCGGGCCCCTCTGGCTGCGTGACCTCTGAGGACGGGTCAGCCCAGCACCCTGGACCCCAGCGTCCTCATATATGAAATGGATTCACTGATGCTCACGTTACGAGGTCCCGCGCAAGACAGGATATATGTAAATTGCTTGGTGAAGCTAAGCCACCAGAATCAATCCCGTTTGTAAGTGGTGAAGGGAATCTGGGCTGGAGGCGAGGATTCGGCTAGTTATCGTGGCCTCCTGACATGCAAGTGACAAGAAACTTGAGAATATCGATGTGTTTCTCACACAGGGCTGGGCGCTCACTGCGGTCTTGAGTTTAATTACAGCGTTAAAGGAATAAGGAGCTTGGGAGGCATCGTGATGGATGAGAAAGAGAATTGGCCCCAGAGTCAAGAGACTGGGTCTGATGACGGGCTCTGTGACGGCGGGCAGGTCATCGCCCTCTCTGGCCTGGACTGCCCATGTGGACACGGAGCTAGTGGGTCAGAGATTGCAGGTGGCATCTGGGTCCAGGACAACTCTGAGGGGTACCTGGAACAGGGCCTGGCACGAAAACAAATGTATTTTGAATGAATTAGCGATGGCTGTCCCGGGCTCGTTTTGAGAAGAATAGAGAGGCCTTCCCCAGGCTTCGCGGGAACATTGATGGTGACTGACAAGCTACGTCTGCCATGGGCAAGGTCAGGGCGGGGCCAGGGCTTCACGTACGGCCACAGTTATTGACCCTGGACTAGATGAGGGTCAGGCTGCTGCGCGTAACCTACAGCATCAGGTTCTGCGTCTGCACGGCCTCGGAATCACTCGGTGAGGAACCGACCTCTAGCTGCCTGGAGAGCTGGAGCCAGGCTCTGCCAGCACAACCCCAGGGGGCGCCCTACGTCTCGCCCCCGGGGAGCCTCCTGGAGCCGGGCAGCACAGTGGCCCTGGGTGGGAGCACTGGCCTGGGAGTCCGGAGACCTGGCTCCTCGCCGCCCCGGATCAGGACCAGCTGCCAGCTCCCTGCGGGGCCACAGGCAAGTCCCTCCCCCTCTGGGCTTCAGCTTCCTCATTGGGGTTTGAATCCAGCGGCTCCTAAGGGCTCCGCTCTGCTCCTGCTCTAAGCGCTTGAGCGCTCTGAGGGTTCTCTTTGCCTTGCCATGGAGCCGGGCCCCTGATTTGGGCAAATGGAGCTTGTTTCTGGGCAGCTGCAAAGACCAGGAAGGGCGGCGGTGGTGCTGGGGGAGCTTCTGGCAGAGACCATTCCCCCCAGTGCTGCAGCTCTGAGGCTCTGGGGCTGGAGACCAGACCCTTCGTCCCCTCGCGGGAGCACTCGTGTGGCGGTGACCTTTGGACGCCCCTGGGGGCGCAGCCCAGCCTTCCAGTCCTGGCTCAAGGGATGAGTCTCTTCCTTCCTTTGCTCCCGAACACCAGCTCTGCAGCAGCAGTTTTCTGCACGGGCCCTGCGTGGCCCTACCTGAGCCTTTGTACAGCCCAGCACTCCTGCCCGGAACCCCTGCCCCCTTCCTCACACGTACCCTTCAAAGCCCCACCTGGGCACCACCATCTAAGCGCTGCGCACCTGACTCCCTCCCTTCCAGAGATCATCACTCTCTCCTCTGCTGCCTCTGCTTCTATTTCAAGGTTCTCCTGCACATCACTTGACACGCTGGGTTAGAGTGGTCTCTCCCCCGGGGCCTGGGAGCGCTTTCTGGGGAGGGCAGGTATCTGCACAAAACAAGACCAGACCGCTTCTGGGACGCCCTGACCGTGTGCACAGCATGTAAGCGCGGAGCGGGGTTGGCGCTGTGCAGACACGCGGGCTGCCGCCATCTCCCTGTACTGCCTCCCTGGCCCCCCCCCGCCGCCTCCCCCGGTCCTGGGGCCGGTCTGGCTGTGGTGGAGGAACATCCTGGGGGTGGCTTCGTCCTGTGTGGTGGAGAGAGGTAGACGTAAACATGACTGAGAGACAAACCCTTCTCCCAGGGAACTGTTATCTGTGCAGACCCGTCCGTGGTGCGTTGAAATCCATTCCTTCCAGGGGGATTTATCTTTCCTGATTTTTTTTTTTTTTTTTTTTTTTTTGGTGTGTGGCAAGTGTTAAAACTAGTTATCAAGATCTGTTAATGAATGCCAGAGTGATTATGTTGAGATCCCCATCAATTATGCGGAAAATCAGGTAACCAGACTATTTACTTTATGTAAGAGATGTGTGGGCTCCTTGTTCACTCTCTGAAAGAACATTCCTGAAAGGGTCATTTTTTATTTCCTGAGATGCCTTTTTTCCTAATTGCTTGAAGGTTTGAAAATTGCTCCCTTTCCCCTATTTTTATTCTGCGTGAATGTATTTCCTCGTGTCACATTTCCCCGACACCTCCTGTCTCCTGGAGAAGCGGGGCCCCTCCTCCAGCCTCCCACGTGCCTTCTGTCTCACCAGGAAAACCTCGGAGATTTGAAACCAAGTTGGAAGAAACACAGCTCCTTTGGTTTTTCTCTTTTGTAAACAGATTTGACAAAACAGAGTGGGAAGAACCCAAGAATGGGTATGAGGAGAGCTGGCTTCCCTTCCCGGATCTGTCACGAAGTTGCTGAGGACATGGGCAGGTCCCTTCTCCCTTCTGTTTCCTCGAGTGTAAAATGAGGGATGAAGACGATCTGGGGGTCTAAGAGGGCCTGGGGTTAGAAGGTCCCGGAGCCAGATTTTAGTTGAATCTAAGGATGTCTTTCTCTCAGAGCTTCCCGACACATCCAGTCTGCCTAGTGAGACAATCCAAGCTGAGACAGGGCCACCCTCAGGGAACTGCTATAACCAGGGATTCAAATGATAAGGGGTTGGTCCCATTTAGCTCTGGTTCCTTGAATGGATGTGGTCAGAGGGTCTCTTTATCCTGAAAATCAGCTGTACCCCTTGCCGGGTGCCCCGTCATCTTTTAAACCGCATGCTCACACAGACTTTTGAGGCTGGCTGCCCGTGGGCAGACACTCCTCCTGGTCCTTCCACCCTCCCACCCCGGGGCAAATGTTACAGGTCAGAGCTGAGCATACCCTCCTTTAGCGCTTTTGTCTCTTGGACTCCATCCGGCCACACTGCAAAGACCAAAAGTGGAGATGGAGGCATTTCCTAAAAGTGAGTCCATCTTCACAGTGCTGGATGACCCAAGGGCAGGAGGGCAAGCCAGCCAAGGAGAGATTTCTCAAATCCCGGGTGTCTTCCTTGAAGTTGTACATTTCCATCCTAAAAAAAAGGACCATCGGGGCTTCCCTGGTGGCGCAGTGGTTGAGAATCTGCCTGCCAATGCAGGGGACACGGGTTCGAGCCCTGGTCTGGGAAGATCCCACATGCCACGGAGCAACTAGGCCTGTGACCCACAACTACTGAGCCTGCGCCTCTGGAGCCTGTGCTCCGCAACAAGAGAGGCCGCAATAGTGAGAGGCCCGCGCACCGCGATGAAGAGTGGCCCCCGCTCGCCGCAACTAGAGAAAGCCCTCGCACAGAAACGAAGATCCAACACAGCCGAAAATAAATAAATAAATAAATAAAAAATCCTTCCCTCTACTTAAAAAAAAAAAAAAAAAAAAGGACCATCATTGACTTGGCCTGAACGAGCGCAACTTAGCACACACCAAGCACCAAGCACGTGAGCGCTAGCTTAAACCAGCCCCCAAGCTGGCTCGACTGGCCTACCCTTGAACTGTCCCTTCCTTCCCCAGCTGGGGAAGTGTCCCCCAACTCCCTGGAAGTGACTGTTCCCAGGCAGCCTCCTGACAACCAGCGCACATGCATCAGACAGTTTCATGGTGAGAAATCCCCTTCTGTTGTGTTAAGCCCAGACATTTGGGGGCTTACTGTTACAGTAGTTAACCTAGCTAATCTGATTTGCTCTTTAGGCCTCTTACCCCTCCATCACGTAACTGCCTACATGTCGTTCTCTCTCACTAGTCTGGGAGCTCTTGGAGAGAAAAGGCCTTGTCTGATTTGTCTTTATATTCTTGAGGCTGATGGTCATGCCTACAATGTGTGTTGATTGAATGAATGAATATTGAGAGATGTTGGCTATTTAAACTTATAACCAGAAAGAGAAGCTGAACGAGTTGTTAGACACTTTTTTTCCATCAAAATGGGACTGGAAATCCTAGAAGACTTCCTGGAAGAGATGATTGAAAATTAAAAAAAAAATTTTTTTTTAATTGGGTTAGATAGCAAGGGAGGGACATCCCTAAAACAGGGACCACGGTAGACATGAGGGGGGTTTAAATTGGTAGCAAACTGGGGAGTGGGGAGGGATTGAGGGAGAGAGAGAAATAGGATTTGGGGGGTGAGAGGAGGCCCAAAAACTATGAAACAAAAAAGAAGCAACAGAGAACGCTAACCCTCACCAGGCACTTTCTGGAGCCAGGCACTGACCCGCCATTCCTATTCCACCTCCCCCACAGGTCCATCTCCAGGAGATTTTACGAATAAGCCTCAGAGACTGAAGCATCTGCCAAGGCCATGTGGCAGGGAGACCAGGTTTCTTCCACCCCCAAGGCCATGCTCTCTTTCCATCTCACTAACAGCGCCTGGGCTGCTCTGCAACAGTGTGGGGCGACCACACCCCACCCCGTCCTTTCCCAGCAGCTACACGCTTCTCCAAGACAAGAAGGTAGGTACGACCCAAGGAGCACTGGCCTTGGGGTCAGGACACCCAGGCCTTGGCCTAGTGCTGCGTGACCTTAAAAAAGTCCCTTTTCTTCTCTGAGGCTCAACTCGCCCCTCTGCAAAATGACGAATTGGGGCCAGGTGACCCTCAAAGGCTTCTGACTAAACTGGCACAGGATCCACCCCTGCCTCCAGGGAAGGCCGGCCTCTCACAAGTGAAGGAGAGAGACCTTTGCAAGTTCTGTACGGGGGGTGGGGGGGGGGGGCGCGGGAGAGCTGGAAGACCGCGGCACGCAGACAGAGCGGCAGGGCAAGAGGAGAGATGGGACCCAACTGCAGCTTCCTCTCGGCCTTGGGAGTTGGAGAGGCCATTAGGGGAAACAGCAGGACACGAGGAAGGAGGTAAGAGCCAGAGGTCAGTAGTCTCAGCTGTGCTTACCCCAGAACCCAGCCTCAGGTCTTAAGGACCCTCGTGTAATAGAGGAAGAACTCTGCTTCCGTGAGCTCTTTCTGTAGCATGAGAAAAACATGTCAACACCCCTCCCAGAGCCGAGCACACACCATGTAAGCTTTTGGTGAAAAGGCTCTCCTTCAACATTCCTAGTGCTTGGGGTGAAGGAGTTTATCCCCTCCTCACCATCCGTCTTTGCTACTCAGGATGTAAAATGAAGAGGAGGGTGGAAGCCTTTTGGTAATTTACTTAGTCACTGATTCTTTGATTCAGTCGATCTTTATTGAGCACCTACTATATACTAAGTCCTGCACTAGGTACCAGGAATGCAAGAGCAGACAAGTCAATCCTCATGGACTTGACATGGTGGGGATATATAGGCAGTCACAGTGATTACATCAGCAGGATTCTTTCATACAGGATTGTCCACGAAGGCGGTACACCAGAGAGCTCCCAAGAGAGAGCAGTGGGGTCTACGGGCTGACTTTTTTTTTTTTTTTATAATTTTTATTTTATATTGGAGTATAGCTGATTAACAATGTTGTGTTAGTTTCAGGTGTACAGCAGAGTGATTCAGTTATACACAGACATGTATCTATTCTTTTTCAAAGTCTTTTCCCATTTAGGTTATTACAGAGTATTGAGCAGAGTTCCTTGTGCTATTTATAGTACGTCCTTTTTGGTGATCTATTTTAAATGTAGCAGTGTGTACATGTCAATCCCAAACTCCCAATCTATCCCTCGGGCCGACTTGAGAAAGACCATCCAGGGAAGGCCTCTCTGGAAAGAAATATTTGGGCTGAGATATGCCTGATGAGGCGGAGCCAGCCATGCAGAGAGCTGGGAGGAGGGAGCCCAGGAGAAGGGGGCTTGATGAAAAGACCCCAGGGGCCAACGCTGTCTGGAACCCAAGGCCATGGAGCTTCAGCTGCTCACTCCCTGGGACAGAGGCATTTTGGGACCAGACCCCCAAGAAAAGACCAAGACCAAGGAAACTCTCTGGTCCACAGGAAATCACAACCCCGGATTCCGGTGTCTGTCCTCATCACTCCTGATGTTTGACAACTATTTCCTTCCCACTCCGGGTCCAGCGTCCAAGTGCAGAAACACCGGAGCACGCCAATGAAATTGATTTAGTGTTGGCGGTGCACTCTCTTCCCCAGCCTCGGGCAGGAGAGATTTACGGCTCCTGGAAGTGCCACCCCTCCCTGCTTCCTGTAAATCTCCCACCACATTTTGGGCGGCTGGAGCTATTTGGGTAACCTTTATCTGAACCAGAACTTCCTTGCCAGGAACTTCAGAGGGTACCTCCAGGAAGGAGGGGAGAACCTCAGGGGCCGACTTCTTTTGGGGATTCCAGGCCTGCTGAGGACAGCTGCTCCACAGGCATGAGGCAGAGAACAGAGCTCTTCTTTGATGCTGTGACGGCGTTGTGGGCATGGCACAAACCCCCAAAGGGGCACTTAGGGTTTATGGAGGGCGTGTGGATAGGCAGCAGGCTATTAAGCCTGAATGTCGGGCCCCTCAAAATAAAAAGGATCGAGGGACTCGTCCGAGGCCAGATGCTCGTGGCTGCAAGGGATGCTGGGCGTGGTAGAAGAGAGAGCATAGCTTTGAGTCAGACGTGTCTTACAGATGTTATGGTATATTATATATCAATGCGTTCACGGTCTGTCTCGCTGCCTGGAATCTCATCTCCATGAGGCCGGCTCTTTGATTATTCCCAGATACGTCCCCAGCACCTAGAACCGTGCCTGGCTCGTGCTGAGTGCCCAGTAAGTCGTCGGTGAGTGAATTGATAATTCTGGATGTATTCTGGCTCCACCACTGTGTGACCTTGAGCGAGTCGCTGCCTCTCCAGGCCTCAGTGTCCTTCTCTGGATATTGGCGATAAGAATCGATCCATCAGACTGTTAAAGGAGAGGCAATTTGCTTACACATTTCAGGAAACATTTTCTCCCTTCTCTTTCCTCTCTGAAGCCTGGGAGTGAAGAAAAACAGCACGTGTGCCATGTCCTCAAAGCAACAGAAGCTGGGCCTCCACGTTTGGGGCACTTCCCTTTGCAGAAGGAGCTGTCACACTGGACAAGTCACTTAAAATGTGTGTTTCTTTGTGATTTTGCAACTAAGAGATTTTTGCAGTCACCTCCTGCACAGGCATGGTGCAGAAGAGGGTGGGGAAGCCCTTTGCAGCCTGCTGGGGTGGCCACAACCTGTGGGAAAGGGCATAGCACTCTGGGCTCTAGAATGGAGCTAGCCCCTGAACGGCTGCCATGTGACGCTTCCTCCAGGAAGCCTTCCCGTACCAGCTTTCCTTTGACTCAGAGGAAGCTGGGCTCGGGCCCCCGGAGCACCCATGTTGCCCTCTCTCAGAGTTCTGTCCCTCCTTTAATCGCTGCCTCACTGGCCCTTAGAGACAAGGTCTGCCTCTTCCTTCTCTTTATTCCTGGGGCCCTTTTGCTGAGTGAGGGGACAGAGGGAGGAGGGGAGGTGGTCCAGCCTCCCCTGGTGCCACAGTGACATTTATCCTGAACAGGCTAGCCTGTGGCTGCCATCTCTGGCCAGAAGGAGCAAACTGAAATTGCTTCAGTAAACAGCCCAGTCAGAGCAAACCCGGGCCTCATTAAACCACAATTAGGATTGCTGCTCTGGCTTCGAGGGAACTCCGCTTGGGACCTGAGACTGTTTATTTGAATAAGACCGCGGCTGGGCGGCGGGAGGGGAGGGACAGAGGTGGAGGTGGAGGTCAGGCGGCGGGCGTTGGATCTTTCTGTCATTCTGGACACTTTAATAATGGGAAAACCTTTGACCTGAGCCCTCCCAGATCCCTGGATTCCAGAACCCAAATAACTACGGGACAGCAGTTTTGAATCTCCCTCAAATTCCTAATTAAATGGGATAAGGTACAGACAGTGAGTGCCCTGTGCATAGCAAGGACTCCATAGAGGTGAGTTACCTCCTAGTAATCTGGTTCGATATCCACACCAAAACCACAAGCAGAAAAGCTCACTTGCTGTCAAAATTCTTGTTTAGACTGTGAATGGCCACAATATCTTTCATTTGTCCATCATTTTTTTTTCCTATTGAAAAGCAAACAAGCAAATGAACGACCAGACATCTCTTGTGTATGTCTTATCTTTTAGATTCTCAATACTGTATGTCTCTCAGCTTTCCTTCCAAGACCCTGCTCAGCCTAATTCATCTCTCCTGATCCTGGCCGTCCTGCTGCCTGTTGCCCTTCTAGGATACCACGTGGCAGTAACAAGAGCTAACGTTGTTGTTAGGGCTCTGCCATCTACAAAGTCTTTTTTCCACTTAGCTTTTCTTGTCAAAGCCTCCCAAGAGTCATTTCAGGTCAGTGTTACCGGTTTTCTCATTTTAGACACGAGAAAAGAGGGGTTAGAGAGGTTAGGTGATTTTGCCCACTATCTTGAAGCCAGTATGGAGTTCTCCAGCAGATAATCCATTCAACTAACAATCACTTATAGAACACCTACCATGTGTGGTACTGGAGATGCAAAATGAGTGATGATATAGCCCCTGCCCTCAATGTGCTCGTTATCTGGTTATCTGATGGTTCATTTGACAGAATTTCTGTGAGCCTCTGAAAGCAGCTCTCATTGGACTAGACAAGGCCCAATGGCTGACGTCTTCTGGTTGGATGCATGGATAGTTGGCTCGATGAATGGGGGGAGGTTGTGATGCTTCAAGCTCCACCAGCATCCCACTGCCTACGACAGAGGAGTCTGGGGCTGGGAATGGCACCAAGTGCTGTGAGTGTGACACTCATGCTTTTAGGACCAGGGATCAGAGCAAGCTAATTCTACCAACTTTCCTGATACCTATGGCTCAAACTCAAACATGCCAAGCCTCTAAAGAGGGCATGGGCCAGAGCTGCAGACGGGAGAAGACCTCACTTTCAGCCTGGCCCAAGGATCCCCAGGCCAGCCCACCCAAGGCTCTGAATGGGCTAATAATGATAATGGACAACCGTCCTATAGTTAAGCAGAATCCACTGGCAGATTCATTCTGTTCTAGGTGAAAAGCAGGCCACGTTTCCTGCAACTTTAATGATTGCATGCCAGCGCATGTCTTTTTGTGGAGAGCTAGAAAATAGAGCTGGAAGGTTGATTAGAAATCAATAGCAAACTTTTTTCATAGGTAAGAAAACTGAATCCAAAAGAGATTTGTCCAAGCTCATTTGGCATATTCTAGAACGTCATATGATATTAGAACATATTATAATATAGGATTGAAGACTGGCCTGGGATAGGGAGATAAGAGCCTTAGCTCTGCCACTAACCTACTATATGACCTTGTGCACTTTACTCCCCGCTCTCTAGGCCTCAGTTATCTCATCTGTAAAATGGGACAGATCTCTATAGTCCCTCTAGCCCTAAAAGTTAAGTGAATCTGGATTTCATATTATATGCGAAGTTTAGGCAGTATGGAATATTATTTAATGAGTCATTGATATTTGCCGGGAGAATAAATTATATTTCCTCTGATTAGTGATGTCAAAGGAGGAAGGGACCTCCTTGTAATGTTGAGTTGAATTTACACAGGCTTTTGAAGAAGCCTGGCGAAATGGCCTTGTGACACAGAACAATGCCTGGTCAATAACGGGCTCCCAATAAACGTTTGTTGAATGAATGAAAGTGAGTTCCAGGTGTAGGTTCTGTTGAGGACTGTTTACTGATGGATGTCAACTGGTCGAACGTATGGGGGTCAGTGGGAGCTGGTGAGTGAAGAAACGGATGGTTGGATGGATAGACGAATGAGTGAATCGATGCGACATGCCTGAGACAGTGACCTGACAGGCTCCCTTGGGAGTGTTTTCTCTGAGGAGATCCTGAGGCCCATGCGTAGGGCAGCCAGAGGTAGACCAGCAAGCCCAGTCCTATGGGCCTCCGAAGGACCCTGTCATGTGCAAGTCCTATAGCTCCTCTGAAGCTCAGCCAGAGTCCTCTCTGAGAGTTCCCAGGGGAGATGCTAGGGGAGACCCTGGTGGAGGGTGAAGGCTGAGAGTAAGGGCTCACGGGAGGAAAGCACAAACTTGACCAAATCCCATTGCCACCCAGAAAGTGTACTCACCCCAGCCCACCCAACTCTCACTTCTCTGGGTTTCCACGGAAATTCTTCTTTCCTTCCGCTGTATCCTCATCTTACTCTGCTTCATTGGTTAAGTGCATGAAGGTTGGTCTTCCTTCGCTGACCTGAGCAGGCTCTGTGCCTGCTTCGTCTCGGCACCTCCCCTAGGCCAGGGCTGGCTCGTGATAAGTCCCCAGTCATGGATCGAATGGGTAAGTGACTGACTGATTCTTAGTCTACAGCTGGTGGCTCCCTGAACCTCAAAGGACAAAGAGTAAATACATGTTGCCCTCAATTGTTGTCGATAACTTTTTTCTCACTGGGAATAACAGTGCATATTTCACACCAACGTTAGCCAACCGTTTTTATATATTAATAGTAATACTTTCCTTAGCAACAAACCCGATTTGCATAATCTTTTGTAGTTTTTAATGTTTTATCTGGATTCTCTCATTTTCATTCTCATAACGTCCCTGAAAGGGAGCTAGGGTAGAGATCATAATCTCCCATTTGGGGAAGAAACTGAGGCTCATGGAAGTCAAGTGACTTGTCCAAGATCATGTTTAGGGTCAGGGCGGGGCTGGGACAGACCCAGCTTTCCTGATTCTTGGCCCTGTGCCCTCCCCTAGTTATGGTTTTCTACTTTCACCCATGGCCATGTTTAAAAGAAACTAGGAGGCAAAGAACGGTTTTATCAAAGAATGTTCAAAAACAATGATATTCTTAATTAATAACAAAAGCAGACGCACACTCTTGGTGGGTTCATAAATAGCCAGCTTCAACCTAATTGATGAAAATGCCGTGGTACCAAGTTAACGGTGACTTCAAAAACAGTGAAATCCAAACAAGGCCACAATAAAACTGTTCCCCCCCTTTTTAATTATCTTTGTTGTTTTCAACTTTGCCTTAAACTCTTCTCTGGGTCTGGGCAGGTCACACCTGCCATTTTGACAAGCGTGGGGAGGAGGTGTGGGGTGGTGGGAACCCGTGGACTGTGGAGCTTTAATCTGACTCTTCCACGCTCTTGACCTGGAGCAAGTCATGCTGCAGCACCATGTCTCAGCTCGCTCTCTCGTTTGAAATGGGGAGGGCAACCCCTGCCTGATGGATTACAATTTCAAAAGGTAGGTAAAACAGCCAGCATAGAGTGTGACACAGAGAAGGTGGATGATACTTGAACGCTGGCTTCCTCTTACTGCATCAGGTCCTTAAAGGACCTCAAGGACTCTTTAGAGTGAGAGGCGCTCACAGGTGGGAACCTAATGGCTAAATTCCTATGGCCCATGGTACCTGTCTCCTGCAGGACTTTTGCAATCAGGTCCTCTGTATTTGGTGTGACATGAAGCATGTCATTCAACCTCTCTGAGCCTCAGTTTCCTCATCTGCAAAATGGCTGTCCTAATACTGACTTCAGTGCTTTGCTAGGCTTGAATGAGAGCACATGCAAAGATCTGGGGCTCAGTAAATGGTAAGCTGTCACTATCACTGTCACATGGATGGCAAGGGGGAGAGCTTGGAAGACGGAGTCAGGAGAGCCAGAGTCAAGTCCCAACTCTGCTGCATCTGCGCCCTGGGCCTCACTCTCCTCATCTCTAGGATGGGGAGAATGATTCCTGGCCCGCCTACCTGCAGGGCAGCTTGGAGGGCCCAGGAGTTAGTTGATGGTCTTGACCTTGGCTGCACACGACAATCCCACAAGGAGCTTTAAAAACAACCCAATCCAGGGACCCACGTCTGACCAACCTAATCAGGATTTGGGGGGTTGGAACCCAGGCATGTGTGTCTCTCAGATGTCCCTGGTGAGTCTAATGGGCTGCCAGGTTTCGAGTCCCCGAGATAAAGATGCGGCCTCCTTTTCCAAATCGTTGAGGCCTACACACATGAGGGAGTCAGGCAGGAGGGCTCCCCTCCAGGCCCTGCTCCTGGTCCCGGGGGACGGAGACTTCTCGGGGTCACCATCCCTTCCTCGGCTGGGTCGGGAGCCATCAGCCTCTTTGATTCCCTTTCAACACTTCCCAGGATTTCTGTCCCCTCTGAAGAGGGAAGCAGGGTGCTGGCAGTAACCGGGGCTTGCTGACTTTAACCTTTAAAAAAACAAGCTTTATTGTGAAGACCAAAAGGTCTTATAAACCTTAATGAGCGGCATATGTGAAACACATACGTGAATTGCTTGTTTGAAAAATATTTCCCAGCTAGCCTTCAATAGCAGAGCCTTTATTATTCTAAACGGGAGCTTGTCTTACCAGAGGACTGAACAAAACCCCAGTTGGAGATAATTATCTTAGCAGAATTCCCCGTGGGTCCCTGGAGAGGGGCCGGGGGTGGAAGCCGCTGGAACACATGTGCTAACTTAGGCTGCCTTTGTGTACACAACAAACACAAAAGCTGGACTCTCCGCAGCGAGGAGAATTCCGGCTCCTGAAGCGGTGACCTCAATATTCGTTCCGGGGATGGCAAATAGGTTGGTCTCCATGGGTGGGGGGTGGAGGTGGGAAGGGTGGGATGGAAGACACGTGTCCAAACTCCTGCTCCAGGCAAGAGCTGGGCGGTGCAGGCAGAAAATAATGGGGCCAGCGATCGAGAGATGCAGGCTTTTCCCGTTAATTCCTCTTTGGGGATGTGACTCTGAGCAACTCGCTTTCACCGTCTAGGTCTCAGTTTCTCCATGTGTAAAATGGGGCCAGTGTAGTGACTCCACAGGATGCCACAGTGATCAGAAATGATTTAATCCAATGTACAGTGGAGGAAAGCAACCTCTGGATCAGTAAATTCCACGGGCAGCAACTTGACAGGCAACCCGCCTTCACCGTGCAGAAGACAAGGCTGGAGACACAGCCTGAAGCAAGAGTGTTGGGTTCCAAAGGCGCCCCCCGCTTCCCGGGACTGTTAGACACCATTACCTGAAGCTTTGGGCTATCGGCCTCCTGAGTCTGGCCCCCAGATATTCGGGGAAAGTGGGCCACTGGGCCTCAATTAGCTGGGTAACGGCTTCAGTTCCCTACTGCTCCCTACTCCTTAATTATCTGCCCGCTACCTCCCATCCCTGAGCTCAGGAATGCCGCAGCCCTTGCTCTTTTCCCAGCCCGGAAGCCACGAGAGGAAGCCACCTTGGTGGGACGTGTCCCACAGCTGCAGGCAGCCCAAGGAGAGGCGGGCAGGCCCCATCAGACCCAGAGCACGCTTTGATCCCCGTCCTCCCACCCCAGACCCCCTCCAGGGGCTTGGGGCAAGCCTGCTGTGTAGGCCTGAGCGAGGTCAAGGGGTTGAACTAGATGACCTCTGAAAGTCTGTAGGGTGAAATGGACCAAACCGGAGATTTGGAGCAGGAACTAAGGGCTGCCTAACAGTGTACAACTGCTTTCACTTTCTCCAGCCTATAGTTTTCTCATCTATGAAATGGAGCTAATGAGGTCTCTCCAGAAAGGTCGTGTTTGTTAGGGTTAAGATAGTCAATTATGTGACATGCACGTATAATTAACTAGGTGCCTGGCACCCAGGTGTGGCTCTAAACAGCCCCCTTTCCCTCCTGCTTCTCCAGCCCCTCCGTCAGCAAGAACCCTTTATGCCAGTGAGGCAGCTACGTGAAGTGGGAAGAGTTTCAGAGCAGGGTCCGTGGGCAGGTAAGGCCATGCTTTCAGCCTTAGTTTCCCCACCTATAAAATGCTGCTCCCTAAGGGGACTTGACTCTTCCAGTGTTCTAGGGAGAGAGACAGCATCCTCCAAGCCCCAGGAGCGTCCACTCAGGCGAAGCCCTGCACCAGGCTGCTCTCCTTGCCCCCAGCGCAGGCACCCTGCATGTTTTCCCACCAAGGTAAACAGAGTCATTAACACTTTATCTTAATTGCTACTAATGATGGTAAATTTGCCTGATTACATAAAACGGGGCTTTCTGGACTAATTCGTTTCCTAAGGTGAGCTGGAACATTTAAAATTTCAACTGAGTCATTCCAGCTTTGCAGCTGAACCTTATTGGTCAATTGTGGGTTATTTATGGTGGATTTGACTTCTCCTGGCACTGGCTATTGGGGACAAGTATGAGACAGGAGCCAAAGGAAAGAACAACCACCCAGATTAGGGCAATCCTAGTGAAGGAAGAACTGGAGGATGGTTTCCCCTTGGTTCCTCCAGTTAATTCTTGTGTCAGCCATTTTCATAGGTTTTCTTAAATATTCACATTTTTTTCCCTTCCCATTTCATAAAGTGTTTTAAATCCAGACTCCATCAAACTGGCACTTTTACAAAATTCACTAAAAGGTTCAGAGTTAGTTTTATCTTTACTGTGTTGTATATATATATATATAAATACATAAAATATTAAAATATTTCTTCCATTATTTTTTTAAACCAGAATTCCTTTTTGGGTTTCTTAACAATGTTGGCTGATTGTAGTGCTTAACTTTTCTTGTTTAAATTGCTTCCTTTTTAAAACATTCAATAAATTGCTTTGAGGCTGGTGGCCGTGTGTAAATGACAAATGCATGCATATGTATATTTCCTTCAACAGTCTAAAAGTTTGTCAGGCTCTGTGGTTGAGAATTTTAACTTTAAAAAAATGTGATGATCCACTTCAATGCGACTTGGTCCAGCCTTTCTCTTGCAACCAGTGGTCCAGACTTTCTCTTGCAAGGAGCGCCAACTTACAGAGCCCCGGGAGAAGCGGGCTCTGAGTCATGTGAAGTCTGTGCTAGGGGATGTACTTGTATATGCCCTTGACCAGGTAAATTTGATCTTTGTGGGTAAATGTGCCACCTGTATTCACCTTTTCCTTCTCAGGTTTTAGGACATTGCAGTTTGCAAAACACTGCCATATCCGTTTTTCCATGTGACTCTTACAACAGCTTTGAGGCTGAGGCAAGGCAGTGGTTGAAATCCCACTTTACAGATGAGTAAACTGAGGCCCACACTGACTTCCTTAAGGCTTCTCATGGACTCAGACCCAGCTCTTTTGAGTCTCAGAATCCAGCGATCGTCAACTGCTCTACCAACATGGGAGGGCTATCGGTGAGAAAAGACCAGGAGAGGAAGGCAAGAGCAGAGGGAAGGTCTCAGGTGTCATCTGCCCGTTTAGGTCCCTTGCATCACACCCTCAGTCTCTGCGGTTGCTTTTTTTTGGAAATTGATGACTAGACCATGAGCTCATCCTGATGGGGTCTGTTATAGACTGAACTGTGTCCCCCAACCCCCAATCCAATTCATATGTTGAAGCCCTAACCCCCAGTGTGACTATATTTGGAGACAGGGCCTTTCAAGATGTGTTAAGGTTAAAGGAGGTCATAAGGGTGGGGCCCTAATCCAATATGGCTAGTGTCCTTATAAAAAGAGGAAGAGACATCAGGGATGTGGTTGCACAGAGAAAAGGCCATGTGAGGTCACAACAAGAAGACAGACATCTGTTAAGCAAGGAGAGAGGCCTCCAGAGACAATGACCCTGCTGACGCCTTGATCTTGAACTTCCGGCCTCCAGAGCTGTGAGAGAAGACATTTCTGTTGTTGAAGCCACTGTCTATGGTATTCGTTACAGCAGCCCTAGATAAGTAATACAGGGTTCCAGTCTCACCATGGTCACCTTTGCATCCCTCTTCCCTTGGCAGCTGGGTGATGGAGGTGGGCAGGCTTTGGGTGGCTCAAAAATGCCAAAGACTTACCCTCCTTAGAGCACGTGACTGCCAGCCTGAGAGCATGGTGCGCAGGACCCTGGGCAAATAATTTTTTTGCCAAGGCCTTGACTATATAAACAATTTAAATGAAAGATGAATTATGAAATTCATGGGCCCATGTGAGGCACAGTTGATTCTCATTATTCATGGTAGTTATATTTTATAACATCACTGTGACCACTGATTTAGCAAATACTGAACCATTGCTCCTGGGGGAAATACAGGTTAGGTTCCCATGAGATTCTGGTCACATTTTTGTCAACTGATCAACACATAATCTTGTTCTATGTGTTTCTGTCTAAAGACACCTTATTTAATATATGTTTTGATTCATTAACATTGATCTCAGGGTCAACAGCATTGTAACTCATGCCTGAACAAAGCTTATCTCCGTAAGGCACATCACAGCGTCACACTTAGGAACACTAGATGACACTTCAGCACTATGCTTGTGTGCCACATTTTAAACAGTGAAATCACCAAAATAAAATAAAATAAAATAAAAGCACTAAAATGCAAAAAAAAAAAAAGACAGTACAAGAAGTTTACATCTCTGAGAAGTGAGACAAAAAGTAGAGCATCGTCTGATTCTACCTTAGCTGGGAACGTGCACTTTGGACAACTCAAACTTTTCAACACTCTGCACATGTCTATGAATGACTGTGAAAGCACTGTGAATATTAATTTGGGGGGTAAACTACATTTTGGTGAAGACACAAATTTGCAAAGACAGAATATGTAAATAATGAGGATCAACTGAATGGTGGTTTCTTTTTTTTCTTTTTTTTTTTGGCCTTGCTGTGTAGCATGCGGGATCCTAGTTCCCCAACCAGGGATCGCACCTGTGCCCCCTGCAGTGGAAGCTCGGAGTCCTAACCACTGGACCACCAGGGAAGTCCGAGTATGGTTGTTTCTTGATGAAGATTTAGAATGATGGTAGGAAGAATTGTATATTTGTTCATTGTCTGATTAGTGCTTGTGAAGATTCCTCAGTGTCCAGGCACCATCTCTGACTGTTCAGATCCGGAACCATGTCATCAGGATCTTTACTGTCAAATGCTTTAGTCCTGGTTAATTTCCTATCATCTCCCAGTTTGAGAAATCATGCCATGGCTCTTCCAAATCTTCTTGTATTGAAACAATACAGAACGACTTGCCTCTGCGGTTTTCCAACACCATTTATTGAAGGCTGGTTACGTGACCACCAAGGCAAGTCTCACCCAGAGCAGGCAGGAAAACGTGACTGGTCACTCATTTTATGGTCATGTTAAATTTACTGCTGGGAATTTTATAACATAAATGTAGAATGACACATCTTGAGCACTTTAGGCCATAACCATTGCATTTTTAGAATGTGATCTCTTCCAACGTTGACCTTGACTTGATTCACACACTGCGACCAATAGGCAGGATGGGCAGAGGACCTGTGGGCACAGGAAAAGAGCTCATTTGCATAAGAAACGTCTGTCCTCATATTTCACAGCTGAAGAAGGCCTGGGGAGAGCAATGCATCCCCTTGTCGATTGAAGGCAAGAGGGGACATTGACTGGAAGGGCCTGTTGGCTTTGTGTAGTAACTGTCTCAGGAGCCCCAGGAGAAGACATGAGAAGGGTTTGGCAGATGGTGTGGAGCCTGTGGAAGGCATGGGGTGTTATCCTAGTGCCAACAGTAGGGGTACACAGGGCGCAGATTGCTGCCCTCCCCCACTCCTCCCTTGAGTAGGGTAGATTTCAGGAGGCACTGTGGTAGAGCACGGGCGAACAAGAGCTGGTGCCTGGGGTTCAAGCCCAAGGATCAGTCGACAAGGGTAACCCAGAATCCTGAAGTTGTCCTGTATCTACTGTGAATCAGAGTCTCCCCAAACCAACATGTCACCTCCATTCTGGCAGCCCATTTTTGTTTAGTCCTGGAAAAGAAGTACCATGTCGGCAGCAGGAGTGATCTGGACATCAGGCTGCTCTTCTGGGACTGGCGCCCAACCACTGGAATCCAGGACAACCCCGTAGATGTAAATCCTAGAGCTCCTTGAGGCATCTGGTCAACCAGATGTGGGCAGGGGGAAGAGGGGCTAGAGAGTCAGAGAGTACCCCAAAGGGGAGAAATGAGCCCTAGGGCCCACACAGGTCCCAGTCTGGACTTGGGGTGCCCTGCCCAGATGGCATTGCCAGCTTCTAGAATCCCAGGCATGGAAGAGGGTGGGGCTTGGATAATTTTGAGGAGAAGAATGGCCAGCATGTTGCAATAGTCCAGGCAAGACATTATGGAGGTTACACATCTTTGGTGGGATTGTAAATCAGTAGACCTCCTCTGGAAAGCATTTAGTAGTAACTGCCAAAGCTAAACATACATACACCCTATAACCAGCAATTCCTCTCCTGGTTGTATAGTCAATAAAAATGAGTGCTCGTGTTCACCAAAGGACTTGCACACAAAGATTCATAACAGCATTATTCATAATAGTAAAAACTGGAAACAACTCAAATGTCTATCAATGGTAGATTGGGTAAATAAATTGCAGGGCATTCGTACAATAGTATACTATGTAACAGTGAAAAAAATCTACATGCAACAACATGGATTAATTTTCCAGACATTATATTGAACAAAGAAGCCATACTGTATTGTTCCATTTCTACAAAGTTCAAAACAGGCATATTATACTAGAGGTCAGATAGAGGTACCATTTGGGGGAGGTATTCACTGGGAAAAGGTACAAGGGAGCCTTCTGGGGGTACTGGAAATGTTCTAAATCTTGGTTTGGCTGGTGGCTACATGGGAGGTATACATATGTAAAAACTTATGGAGCTGTGCATTTAAGATTTGTATACCTTCTGTTTGTTAGATATATGTCAGTTAAAAATCTTAAAATTGTGTGTGTGTGAGAGAGAGAGAGAGAGAGATGGATGGACTGGAAAAAATAGGTAGCAATGGGGATGGTGAGGCATGGAGCAATTAATTAGAGAGATGTTTAGGTGTTAGAGCCTAGCTTTAACCATTCAAAGTAGGCCTCACCATGGAAACAACCTAAATGTCCATCAACAGAGGAATGGATAAAGAAGATGTGGTACATGTATACAATGGAATACGACTCAGCCACAAAAAGAAGGAAATAATGCCACTTGCAGCAACATGGATGGACCTAGAGATGATCATACTAAGTGAAATAAGTCAGACAGAGAAAGACAAATACCGTATGATGTCACTTATATGTGGAATCTAAAATAAGGCACAAATGAACTTACCTATGAAACAGAAACAGACTCACAGACACAGAGAACAGACTTGTGGTTACCAAGGGGGAGGGAGTGTGGGAGAGGAATGGACAAGGAGTTTGGGGTTAGGAGATGCAAGCTATTACATATAGAATGGATGGGCAAGAAGGTCCTACTGTATGGCACAGGGAACTATATTCAACATCCTGGGATAAACCATAATGGAAAAGAATATAAGAAAGAATATATATATGTGTATAACGGAGTCACTTTGCTGTACAGCAGAAATTAACACAACATTGTAAGTCAACTATACTTCAATAAAAAAGTAAATTAAAAATATATATAAAAAACAAAGTAGGTCTCACTGTCCTCATAAAGGAAGTACCTGGGGCTCAGAGACACTAAGCAGTGGAGGGGGGATTTGAACCCTGCTCTGCTTGATTTCAAGTCTGGAAACAGCCACTGCTCCTGAGGCCACATGCTCAGGGAAAGTGATCCCATCCTCTGCTCTCGGGGGGCCACTGATCCATCTAGGCTGGTCGTGATGATCCTCTTCCCTTTGCCAGAGAGTAGTTTAGGGCTTGGCAGGGGACCAAGATCTTCTCGATCAGATGTGAAGGGAAGTCCACTGGGGGCTTCCGAGAAAGATGTCTTTTCTTTAAGGAGACATGAGGAATACATGCTTCTCTTCCGTCTAGGGGCCTTGTTGTGTCTGTCGGGGTGTCTCAGCTGGAAGGGCAGCTGCCCTGTTGGAGCACAGGGAAGACCAGCCAAGGGCAAAGCTGACGCCCAGCGGGGGCAGAGTGGGGAGACGGAGCAAACCTGGACACTGGTGACGCTTTTAGCCACTACATTCACCAATCCTAGACACACCCTACCTTGGTACTTTTCTAGGGCCTCCTGGCCTGCAGCGGACCCAGTGAGGAACACTTCTTGTCCCTTGGCTGTTCCTGACGGTGTTTGTGCAATTACCCGGGTGAAGTGGGTGAACCCACAAAGTGAACCCAGGTGAAGGGCCTGGAGCCAGGCAATCAAGGAGGGTTTCAGGGCTAGAGGATGGCTTCAAAGGATGCACATGATTGGGGCCAGGAGCGAGGCAGGGGGAAGGCCAGGGAGAGAGGATGTGGCCGCAAGGGACGTAGGAGGTGCTATCAGTGCCTTGTGCCTGGTCCCCCTGCCCACCTGCGCATCCACTCAGCATGGTGGGGGGTCCCCATGCCTGCGGACAGCTTCCCATCTCAAGCACCCACTGCGTCTCAGCTCCCTAAATATGAGCCCATTCATCCAAGGAGTGGGTGCAGCCTGGAAGTGTGTGTGTGTTTAGTGGGGAGGGTTAACGCTTCCAAGATCGAACCCTGAGCTAGCCAGCCTCTGGGGGAACCCCGCCTCCTTGCCCTCTGCCCCACTGTGTACCAGAGTTGATCATATGGCCAACAGTATACAACAGAAGCAACAGCGTGTCACTCCTGAGATTAGATGACAAGCCTTCAGCTTCCATCCTAGGTTCTCTTTCTCTCTTCCTCACTCGCAGGTCACTCACTCTGGATGGAGCTTTGTTGTGAGACGTCCTGTGGAGAGGCCCACAAGGCCCGGAACTGAGGCTTCCTGCTGACAGCCTTGCAAGTGGCCATCTTGGGAGTGGATCCTTCTGCTCCAGTTAAGCCTTCAGAGATGGCAGCCCCCGCGGACAGTCTGACTGTGGCCTCATGAGAGACCCTGAGCCAGAACCCGCCAGCTAAGCCTCTCCTAGATTCCTCACCCAGAGAAACTGTGCGACAATACATGTGTGCTGTTTTAAGCCTGTAAATTCTGGGCCACCAAATTGTTGCTCAGCGATGGATAATGAAGACAATTCTTAACCAGTAGGGGACAGGAGTGATGTCTCCAACCTCCCATCTTTGGAGGAGCAATTCTACCCCATGACTCAGAGGATTCCCGGTGGGACTGGGTCGCAGTTACCGAAGTGAAAACCAGCTCCACGATGCACCCCTTCCTGACTTTCCCTCCAATCCCATCTCCTCCTCACTCCAGCTTTCCAGGATCATTTCTCAAATGAACAACCTGCACCCAAATCCTTGTCTCAGGCTCTGCTTTGGAGGGAATTCAGTCTACGACAAGGGACTTCATGGAAAGAGGTT
Source organism: Balaenoptera physalus (assembly GCF_965194825.1). NCBI lineage: Eukaryota > Metazoa > Chordata > Mammalia > Artiodactyla > Balaenopteridae > Balaenoptera > Balaenoptera physalus. Next base: position 86,560,900 of record NC_138894.1, on the reverse strand, counting down.
TAGAAGCTAGAATGTGAACACTCCACAAGGGTAATGGGGGACAGAACTGGTTGACATGAAAGGTTTTTTTTTTTCCAAGAACACTTTTTTTTTTTATTGGAGTATAGTTGATTTACAAAGTTATGTTAGTTTCAGGTGTACAGCAAAGTGAATCAGTTATACATATACATATACCCACTCTTTTTTTAAAAAGATTCTTTCCCATATAGGTCATTACAGAGTATTGAGTAGAGTTCCCTGTGTTATACAATAGGTCTTTATTAGTTATCTATTTTATATATAGTAGTGTGTATATGTCAATCCCAGTCTCCCAATTTATCCCTCACCCCCCCATCCCCTGGTAACTATAAGTTTGTTTTCTACATCTGTGACTCTCTCCTGTTTTGTAAGTAAGTTCACTTGTACCCTTTTTTTTTAGATTCCACATATAAGCGATATCCTATGATATCTGTCTTTCTGTGTCTGACTTACTTCACTCAGTATGACAATCTCTAGGTCCATGACATGAAAGTTTTAAGGACCATTAGCAGACAGCCTGGAGTTCCAGATGCATGTGCTGCCTTGGGAAGACTAGATCAGTCCTCTTAGTCTACTCAAAGTGCTGGATGCCATGTTGCCCCCCATCACCAGCAGCAGGGTGCGAGGAGATCAAGATGTGTGTCTCAGCTCTCCTACCAACTTGCTGTATTCAGAAGTTCACTTGTCTCCCTGGGCTTCATTCGCTAATCTTAAATGTGACTAGTGCATCTCACTACTCTAGACAGTGGTGAAGACACATGAAAGAACCATAAACGGTGAAGGTGCCTGAGGTGGTCTCTAAGTCCATTCCACTCACCTCTCCTGATTGGCATCTTATTGCCACACGTTGGGTTGCCTCCTGGGGGGACTGACCTGGTTATTGAACCACATCAAAACCATGGGGACTGGGGATGGGGCCGCTTGTGAGTTTTAAGAGCTATCTGCTTATCCTTCTGCCATGTCGCTAAGAGATGAGATGGGAGGGACCGATTTCTCACATTGGAAAGTGACAGCATCATTTCCTAATTATCACATTTGGGGGAACAGATGGGGAAGCATGTGGAGGAATTATGGGCTTCTTTTTGAAAGGGGGGCATGTTTTCTAAAGAAAGTTACCTCCGAATATTTCCACCCAGTTGTCCTGAAAGCATTTGGGGTTTACAAGGCATTTAGTAAATAAGATGCTTTTTTACAGATGAGGAAACAGAAGTGGGTAAGGGGAGTCAGGATGAATATTTATTGAACACCTGCAGAGTGCCGGGTGTTTCACATTCTGAGTACATTTCATGTTTACAGTAACCCTGTTTCAAAAACAAGAAGATGGAGGCTCAGCTATTGAGAAGTAGAGCTGGGAGTTAAACCTGGGATTGTCTGGCCCCAAAGACCCCTTTAGAATTTGCCATGTGCAAATGAATGCAGCACTCATGCTCCTGGGTTATTGCACAGGTGGGCATAAAATGTCTGGACACGGTTCCTCAAAAAGTTAAACAGAATTACTGTATGACCCAGCAATTCCAAGACTAGGTAGATACCCGAAAGAATTGAAAGCAAGGACTTAAACAGATCCTTGTACACCCATGTTCATAGCAGCATTATTCACAACAGCCAAAAGGTGGAAACAACCCAAATGTTCATCAACAGGTGAACAGATAAACAAAATGTGGTGTATGCGTACAGTGGAGTATTATTCAGCCATAAAAAGAGATGAAATTCTGACACAAGCTATTATCACCGATGAACCTTGGAAACACTATGCTAGGGAAAATAAGCCAGACACAAAAGGACAATTATTGTATGATTGCACTTCTAGAGTAGGTACCTAGAGTAGGTAAATTCACAGAGACAGAAAGTAGAACGAAGGTTACCAGGGGCTGGGGAGAGGGGGGACAGGGAGTTATTGTTTATTGGGTACAGAGTTTCAGTTTGGAATGCTGAGAAACTCCTGCAAATGAATAGTGGTGATGGTTGCCCACAAATGTACTTAATGTTACTAAATTTGCACTTAGAAGTGTTAAAATGGTAAATCGTATGTTATGTGTGTTTACCTCAATTTTAAAAAAAAAAAAAAGCCCTGGCACAGGGCAGATTTCTGCTCAGAGTCTGTGGGAGCCTGAGCGGCAGAGAGATGAATGCCGATGGGATAGATCTGGAGAGGCTTCTGGGAGGGAGTGGGATTCAGCTGGGTCTTGAAGGGTATGTGGATTTCATTAGGCAGTTTTGGAGAAAGAAGGGCATTCGGTGCTGACGTGAGGATGAGCAAGAAGGATTCATAAGGGATGGGAGGATATACACGCCAGGTTGCACGCAGTCCAGTAAGGCTGGAGTGGTGTGTTCGTGAAGAGCGTAATGGGGATGGGGATAAGAAGGGAGGGCTGGGACTTCCCTGGTGGCGCAGTGGTTAAGAATCCACCTGCCAAAGCAGGGGACACGGGTTCGAGCCCTGGTCCGGGAAGATCCCTCATGCCGCGGAGCAATGAAGCCCGTGCGCCACAACTACTGAGCCTGCGCTCTAGAGCCCGTGAGCTACAACTAATGAGCCCACGTGCCACAACTACTGAAGCCCACGCGCCTAGAGCCCGTGCTCCGCAACAAGAGAAGCCACCGCAATGAGAAGCCTGCGCACCGCAACAAAGAGTAGCCCCCGCTCGCCGCAAGTAGAGAAAGCCCGTGCGCAGCAATGAAGACCCAGCGCAGCCAAAAATGAATGAATGAATGAATAAATAAATAAATTTATAAAAAAAAAAAAGAAGGGAGAGCTGGAGGACCTTGCCTGCCAGAAGGGTCCCTTTCTACCTGAGGTTGAACCCGAGGGGCACCAGCAGTGTCCTGTTACACAGAGACACCCCCTCAGCGCAAGGGGACGTCAAGCATAGCAGTGCAGAGCAATTCTGTGTGACAGCTCTCACCTCCTACCCGTCTTGTCCTCACTGGCACCTGGTCTCACTGCCCTGAAACAAGCTGGCCGTGCCCCATCCTCCACTCCCCGTGGCCTCTGCTGCCGAGACCAGCTCAAGGTCCTGCCACAAAGACACACTGGCTGTTGGCTAACAAGGACCATTACCCTTTTCAGTTTTAGAATCATTTAGATGGGCTGCATCCCTAATAAACACTAATACACCCATGGACTAGGAAAGGAAGGTTTTCTCCTACTTGTCTGCTGCCATCCAGCCTCGAGATGGTATTACCAACGCCTCGGACCCCTACCACACACACATGCACTAGGCTAGGGAACCCGAGGGCGGGGTCGTCCTCAGCGCCCATTCCCCAGTCGGCACCCTGCAGGCACCTGGCGCTCCAGGGTCTCGTGCTGAATTGAATTGAATAGGATCTCACTGGGTTTTGAGCACCATCTGGTCCCCCTGCCCAGAGTGCCAACCTTAGAGTTGGCATGTGGCATTTATTCGATCAATCTCAGATGTGTAGTTGAGGTTGGAGGACAGACGTGAGTCAGTGCTCATGGATTTCCAGTCCTAAGGAAGTCGAGCGGAATAGACTGAGAGCTGGTACTGAAGTACCTTCTGGTACTGAAGGTGGAGACGAGCCCCAGCAGACAGATTTGTCTCCAGCTTCAAGCTTCTTCCTAAGAAAGAACACCTTGGACAGTTCCAAGATTTCTAGAGTGATGGTCAAAGTCTATATCTGCCTGGAAAAGCCGAGAGATGCCTTTGTCATGTGGACAAATAATAAAGGGGTGTACTGCTGCTGAGCAAAGATCAGGGTGATGGTGAGAGTTGCCATGGGCTCAGTGCCGGTAAGTTTTCCATGAGTTATTTAAATTCTTCTCTCCCCGGGAGATAAGCAACCCCCATGGGACTGGCTGACCACTCTCCCAACAGGTACTCTAAGTTCTAATCCAAACCCACATGCTCTGGGGAGGTCACACATGTCTTGCACCACGCACTCTCCCTAATAGGCGCTGTCACCCGGGAGGCATTATCTACCGTCTACACTCGCGTGACTCCCAAACCACTGTCTCCATGCTGTGTGGTCATACATCCTGCTGCCCAGTGCCCACCATCATTGATGTTTCCTGCACAGGATCTCCAAGCCGTCCTCTCACATCTGCTGCCCTAGGGCCCCTGTCTCAGTGGATGGTACCTCCATCTCCCCAGCCTCCCAAACCTGTGCAGTATCCTTGCCAACCTCCTGCCTGTCAAAAAGTCCGTTCAAGTCTTCCGTCGTTGTATCTCTAGAACCTCACCACTTCTCTCCATCCCAGCCACCACTGCATTAGGTCAGGCCACCGGACCCTCTCACCTGGATGGGGGCTCCCATGCTCCCGTAACTGAAACAAGGATGAGGCCATCTCTCTAAAAAGCTTATCTTCTTCAAATGACTCTCCTGTTAAAACTTCATCAATGATTCTTCTGGGGTGGCTTTTGCTTCTGTTCTAACACCCTCAGAGATTTGGATCCTGAGTTCTAGAGCCCAGGACACTCTCTGGGTGACCCCAGAGCGTACCCACGTTTAGGCATCCCTGGCCTCCGCGGCCTGTGCCTCTGGTGCTGGGACGGGCTGTTCCCGATGCGGGCAGGCCTCACGCCACTCCTTTACTCTTGCAAGCACATCAAGACATGGAGACCCAGACCACACTCTCTGCCGGAGCCTCGTACCCTCGAGGGCTGGTCCATCCCTGTGCCCTCAGCCACGCGCGTGTCCCTCGGGCAGAACACGGAGGACACTGCACCGTCCAGCTTTTGACCATGACCGCAGATCCTTCCGGTTAAGGATTGTGTCCTTTGTCCCTGGGCCCCCAGCAAAGGGCCAGGGCAGGCATTCAGGAACTGTTTCTTAAAAATACAGCGTCACCATAGCTTTCAGGTTTTTAAAGGCTTTTTATTAGAGTCTCACACACGCAGAAAGATGGACAAACCCCAAGTGCACAGCTCCATCGGTTTTCACATGTGAACACACTTGTGTCACCGGCTCAAAGATTGACCTCCCAGCACCCAGGGAGCCCTGTCTGCCCTCTCCCACATCTGCCTTCTAGAAGCGGCGTGTGTTCTCACTCCTGACCCTCCTATGGATGGAACCGTATAGCACGTACTCTTCTGCATCTGCTTTCTCTCTCCTTATTTTATTGAGCTTCATCTGTGTTTGTTTTGTCGCGGTTCATCCGTGTTGTGAGGGCCATGGAAGGTGTGGGTAGGAGTGATCGGTGCGTTCTCACTTCAGCCTTCAGATTTTTGGTCGCAGAAGGGGGAGAAGAACCCCTTCCCTGTGTGGGTCCTGGGGCTGGGCCTCCGGCTCCCTACTCTGCCAGGGCCCCCCTCTCCCCGCCCCCGCCACGATCACGGTAAGGACAAGCCTGCCCCTCTCTGGCTTCAACCCCTGAGTCTACGGTGGGCGAGCTCCGAGTGACTTCCTGGGTCCCTTCTGGCCCCGGCCATCTCTGCCCCAAGCTCTTCATGCCTCATGCCCGGCTCCCCTCCCCACGGAGATGACTCAGGCCGGGGGAATGCCAGGCTGGAGGCTGATTCGATTAAGGGGGAAAGAGGAGCCTTGTGAAGCCACAGGGCAGGCGTGCCACCACACTGACCCCTCGGAGGATGCTGATAATGGGGCGAGTTGCCGGGCCGCGGCTGAGGCCGGCCCCCGCAAACCTGATTACAGGGTCTCTGGCTGCAGCCTGCCTGCCTCTCCCAGAGAGAACAGTCTTTATTCCCTCAGGCAGGTCCCCGGACAGGCAGTTTAAATTGAATCAGGCCCTGGTCCCTGGCACAGAATGGGCCATTCACTGGCCCTGCCGTCCCCTAGCAAAACAGAACCCTCAGCCATATGGCAGCGTGGGGAAACTGGCTGGACGTGTGGCCAGTGGCCAGCCTTGCAGCAGCCTGCACAGGCCAACTCAGAAGAAGGGCCGTCTCCAGGGTCCGTGGTGCCAAGCCCGAGCTCAGGGACAGATGCCCGGCTGACAGCCGTCGTGGGTTGGGTGAGCCAAGGGATCAAGGGCAGAGGGAGAGGCAGGAGGCCTGGGTGGCCGTCGACCCAGCCCGTAATGGTGGCTCTGGTCCCAGCCACGTCACGTAACAGCGGTGGGACTGGGGAAGACCACTCAACCTCCCTAGTGCGTGGCCTCACGTGTGACAGAACAGTGATCCCGCCAGGGCTGCTGTAAGGATGACGCGAGATGAGGAATATGCCCAAAAGGGCTTCGCGTTGGTCTGCGGCTTCTCAGAGGTGAATGGGGCCCTCAGCCCGTCTGCAGGAGGGACCTGAGGCCCCAGGCAGAAGCCCTGGCCGCATTGTTCCTGCTGTTTGCCAGTCCAGTGGGCGTCAGCCTGACGTCTAGCTGCCTGTGTGGCTGGCCGGTGGCCTGTCAGATACCAGCTACTATGACATCTTCCTAGAGGGAGCCGAGACACCACTCCCGGATTTATGGATAGAGGAACTACCCCTCAGATAGGTTAAGGGACCTGCCCACATCAGAGAAGAGGGGGGCCTGAAATTCACATCTCCCAGCCCCAAATATAGCAGCTTTTTACGCTCGTCATGATTTTAGAGACAAGGAATCAGTGGCCACAAAGGGGAAGTGACTCCCCCAAGGTGCACGGTGAGCAGCCCTCTTAAGGCACCCACTGTGCCCGGGGCTGCCCGGGGCTGCAGCAGCAGGACCGGTGCACGTGAGACGCTAGTCTGGGGGAGCCTTCTTGCTGAGGTCTCAAAGGCCTGGAAAAAGCACAAAAATAAATCCTTAAAAACGGGTGTGGCTGCCGCAGCAAGTGTGCTAAACTCAGACCCAGGGGCTCCAGCTCCCGCGCAGGCCCCCTCTCCGCGCCCACCCCGGACTGGCTCTGGCTCTCGGTCTCTGTCGCCGGCTGGAGCTGAGTGAGGGTCCCCCCAGTGAACACCCCAGAGCATCACCTTGGTGCACCTGGCTTCGCATCAGACCTGCCTCCCTCCTCTTGTTTCCGTGGAAACACCTCAAGCCCAGCGGATCAACTCTCACCTGAGGCTTTCATTAGCCCGAACATTGGAATAAGTTTTGATTCAAACACGACACTTTTTAACGCAGGGAAAAACTCGTTTTGTGCAAAACCCCATTATGTGGAACGGACAAGCGGGTTGATGGCCAATTTAGTTCACAGAGCTTTGCAGCTGACCTTGAATTAAATCTGCAGGAAGCAGCCTCCATTTTCCCCGGGAAGAGTCACAGGTGTAACCACAGCGGGCTGGTCCCACCCCATCCCGCCCTGCTTCAGCCACTGCCTCCCCCTCAGCTCGGAGAGCAGAGGCCTTGCTCCAGTACCTCTCGGGGACTCTAGGGCTCCAGGCTGAGCCCTGGATCTCTAGCTGGGTCTCATGCCTTCCTGCTATCCTTGCACCCGGGCCCCCGCCCTTCACTCAGCACCGCGTGCTGATCTTTGAATACACGGTGTTTGTTCCAGCCCCCTGCATTTGTAGGTGTGGCATGCCATCCTCCTGCCCCCCAGAATATCTATATGTATATCCTTCTCTTCATTTTTAATTGTCTCAAGACGCTACTAATTATTTCTGAGCCTCAGTCTCCTCCTTTGTAAAGTGGAGTGATAACGCCTACTGAAAAAATACATGTAAAATACCTACACGGGCGGTAGGATTAAAGGCTGTGCTACCTACCAGCGGAGGAACAGTTTCGTAGCTTCCCTGTGCCTGTGTTTCCTCACCGTAAAGGGTGGGTAACATAGTCCTTCCCTCCCTGGATTGCTGGGAGGTTTGAGTTAATACAAGTAGGGTGCTTGGGATAGTGACTCCATGCTGTGAGCGTGTGATGGTGACCGTTTGTTCTCTGGAATGGAGGCCCCATCCCCTGCCCCTCACCCTTGTTAATGGAAAGACCCTCCACACAGTTGGCTAGAGACACACGGGACCCCCTGGCCTGAAACAACTCCTAAGAGGATGCTAGGAGAGTCCCACACAGAAACCAGGGCCCTTCTTCCCTGGTGGGTGATCTCTTGGGGTCAGCGGGGCAGGATGGGACGGGGTGCCCCTGATCTGTGTTTATTACAAGTGCCGCTCGCTGTGTGGGTCCCGGGCCCTGGGAGCAGGTTCCTCAGGAGGCTGCTGCCCTCCGCTCCGGATGAGGCTGGACCTCGGCTGCCTGCGCACACCCACCCCCCTCCTCTGCCCAAGCTCCTAGGGGCTTCGTCCCAGCACCCTTGCCTGCACCATCTGGACCCTTCCACCAATCCGCTGTGAACCTCAGGTAAGCCACGTCCCCTCTGTAGCCTCAGTTTCTCTTAAACTTTCGGGTACGTCGCAATCACCCCGGTCACTGGTGACAATTCCTGGGCCCTGGCAGGGGGCGGGTCATGCAGGAGTCTGCAGCCCACCCTGTGGGAGACACAGCCTGGATGATGAGCCCAGGCCCTGAGTGGGTGCTGAGCGCTGGCGGGGCCCCCAGACTCTTTTCAGCTCCGGGAGTGTTGAGGGCGGACAGCCCTCTGTGGTCACCCTACCCACGCCCACTGCCAGGGTCACATCTTCTCCCCAGCCCAGCCGTCATCCAGTGACCGGTCGAGGAGGAGTGGGAGCGAAGGCCTAGCCCCTGGCCCCAGACCAGAGCAGCCCTGCGGGCCCAGCTCAGCTCCCAGGTTCTGTCGTCACTGCATCCCAGCTTGACTCTCCCCCCGCCTGGTCCTGCTTCCTTCGCTCCGCAGTAAGTCTCCTGCATGTTAATCTCTGCCTCAGAGTTGGCTCCGGGCGCCTGTCCTGCAGTGGTGCTTTCCAGACCTCACACAAGCATCACTAGCCCTTGTAGGGGTCTTTGATGTAGAGAGCATGTGCCTCGTGCCAGGGATGCAGAGACACACGGAAGATGCTCACGGTCCAGCTGGGGTGCGAACAGGCCAACCAAGGATTGCAGGACGGGGGGGCCCAGGGCTCAGAGAGGTTTGTACAAATGCCACGGGACACACAGGATGGAGGCCCTAATCCTGCTGGGAGGCGGTAATGCATGGAATGGTAGCGTCCAGGAGACAAGGAAGCGCTAGCTGGCTTTGCAGGGCAATCAAGATGTTGTCAGGCAGGTAAGGGGGCACCGCTGCAGGAAAGCAGCTCACGCACCTTTGCACTTTCCCCTGGAGAAGTTCTCTCTTCCGGGAAACCAGAGGCTCGGGAAGGAAGAGGGGAGAGACGGCGTGCAGAGATGAGCATTCCCAGCAAGAAAACATTTGCTGTTGTTTTTCACCCGAGCTAAGCCAGTGGGACAGAAAATGACGTGGTGGCAGCCCGCCAGCCCGGGCAGAAGAAGCACACCAGATGCGCGCACAGCGAGCTCCTCCAGCGCAGCCTGGACGATAATTACCTAACGGTTGTCCCGCTAGAAGACGCTCTGGATCCGGAGGCGTTTACAACAGAACAGCGTGTCCGGGAGCCTTGGGCACTACCTCACAGTGGAGGGGGCAGACCTCACCAGGGGTGGATCAGCCTGGCCGTGCAGCCAGGCCCCTCTCCCCTGCGCCCACAGGCAGGGCATCCCCGCCCAGCTGCCCAGCTGCTGGTGTCACGGGTCACCCGGAGTGTCCTGCCTCCCCAGGGACTGAAAGCTTTTCAAGACTCAGGACAGTGTTGTACGCAGCCAGCACTAATCAATCTATTGCAAAGGCTACTATTGGTCCAACCAATGTCCACTGTGCTTGACCCTGTTCTGGGTCTCTAGCCCTTGTCCTGGAGATGACCACTGTCTGGTGGGAGAGAAGGATGAATAGCAACAAGGAGTAAGAAGGGCAATGACAGAGGCAACTCAGGGGTCCCTGCCATCCACAGGAGCACAGTAGAGGGCACCAACCCCAGTTACTCTAACTATTGAGGACAATTTCTCAGAGGCCCCAAAGGTAGAGTAGGAGTTCACAAGTACAGGGAAGGGTGTTAAAGGGAGAGGGAACAGTGTGTATGAAGTCCTGGAGGGGAAGGGCATCTGTAGAAGTGGAATGAGAGTTGCTCCGGAGAGGTGGCAGAGACCAGGCTGCCAGAGCCCTGAGGGATTGGCCTTGGGAAGCCTCAGAAGGGTTTTAAGTAAACCATAAAAATGCCTTTTCATGAAAATCACTTTGTTTTCTAAAGATGGCTTCCAAAGCTTGAAGCCCAACCTGAGGAGATTAGATTTGACCCAAAGAGAGCAAGAAACAATTCTCGAATCTATTAATGCCAAATTCACTCCAAGGCCACAGACCAGGGTCCACTTGGGTTGGCCCCTCCCACCGATACGTGGGAGAGCATCTCCCGGGGAGCCTGAAAGGCCAGACTCAGCACAGTCCTTGAAGGGATCCCTGGAAATCCTCCTCTACCAGGGAAGCAACGGGGGGCCTGAGAGTGGAGGGTCTTCTCCGTCAGGAACAGCACGGCACCCAGTGCCCATGGGCCCCAGAAGAGGTCAGCAGGCTCTATCAGGTGTGGTGGTGGCCCGAGGCCTGATGCCAGAAACAATCTCTGCCCTTTTGTTTTCATTATTTCCTGCTAGAAGGAGAAACATCCTAGAGCAGCACTCCTCGTGAAGTTAGGGGGAAGTCCCCAAGCTTTTAAAAGGTGTTTTATCCTTTCTCTGATTGGATGAGTAGGACAGGAATGGGAGAGAAGGAGAGGGAGAGAAAAGGATGAAGGGGTGAAGGAAGATAGGGAGCGATGGAGGGATGGAGGAAGAGGGAGAGAGGGAAGTGTGAGTGCAGGAAGAATAAGACACTTACCGCTCTGAAAAGAGGTTTAACTACAAACTCCTGAAGTTACAGGAGGGAGGGGAGAGGGCTGGTCTCAGTCTCAGGCCGTTCCTAGCAGCTGGGCGGGGGGCATTTCTGGTTGGGTTGAGACAAGTTGCAACAGTCAGGGTCCAATCAAGACACAAACCACCGCGATCATTTGCACACAGAGAATTTAACATAAAGAATTCCGAGGTATAAAGCTATTAACTAGGTGACTGGAAAAATAAAAGGAGAACTCTGAAATATCCTGGAGATAACAATACACGGAGCAGTTTGCCACCCCTAGGACTGCAAGAAGCAAAGGAAGTGTTCAGGATGTCTAAAACTTGGAAGTCTTGAGGGTGGGACCCACAGAGTTGAGCCCCAGGCATCCGGTAAGGTTGCTCTTTAGCTGGTCCTGGGGTCTCCGAGCTGGAGGAGGGGTCCTGGGGAGTTGGGACCCAGACCTCTGAGGCTCTGCGTGCCTGGTGCTGGGGTCTCTGGAGAGGAGGGCAAATGGAGCTGGTCTATAAGGGGTAGAAGAACAGGGAAACTGGATCCAGCTGCGGATGCCAGGGTGGAGGAGCATAGGTGGGGTGACGTTCAGAGGAAGAGCGAGTCCCTTCAGCCTTCTGGGCTCCCCCATCATCCCCTACTGGCAGAGCCCAATAGAGAGGCTGCTGGCGATGCAGAGTGCCACCCCCAGGACCATGGAGCTGATTCCAGAAGTAGATTTGGAGCTGAGAGAAAATACGGTAATTGAGATCCTCGCATTTAGCGCAGGAGCACGAGCCTTCTTTGTGGGTGGGAGGGCAGGCAAGGCTTGTGTTGAGAGGAGGATTGTTAATGGGTCTCAGTATAGGAAATGTGGAAAACAGGGCAGGAAACAAGAAAGAAAATCACTCATAATTCTGCTCCCCCAAATGACCGCTGCTAACGTTTTGGTGTATTGCTTTCCAGTTGTTTTTCAAAACATGGTCATGATCTTACATATATAATTTCACATCCTAATTTTTGGTTCTATATCACATCACAGCGTGTTATGGGTTGATGTGCCCCCACAAAAGTGTTGACGTCCTCACCCTCAGAACCCATGAATGTAATGAGATATGAAAATAGGGTCTTTGTAGACGATCAAGTTAGGATGAAGTCATACTGGAGCAGGGTGGGCCCCTAATCCAGTGTGACTGGTATCATTATAAAAGGAGAAAATTTGGACACAGACACCCACACAGGGAGAATTCCACCTGGAGGCTGAAATTGTGTTGCTACAAACCAACGAACACCAAGAATTGCCAGAAGCCACCTGCAGCTAGGAGAGAGGCCTGGAACAGAGTCTCCCTTGGAGCCTCAGCAGGAACCGACCTGCAGACACCGTGACCTCAGACAACCAGCCTCCAGAACTGAGACAACACACTTGTGTTATTTAAGCCACCAAGTCTGTGATGCTTTGTTACAGCCACGCTAGTAAAGTAACAGCAAACTAACAGCAAAGAATGGTATAAGCATCTTCTGGTGTTACTGTAAACTCTTCCCAAACATAATTTTAATTACATATACTACTTCTCTAAGTGGATATAGGCTAATTTGCCCTATTTGGGATATCTTTTAACTGTCTTAAATGGCATTATATTGGTCAGATTTTTCCATCAATCTTGCTTTCTTATTTTGTATTATTTCCTTTAGATTTCTTGAAGTGAAATTATTGGGTAAAATAATACATATATATATACACACACACACACACACACACACACACATATGGCTTCTAACAAAACAAAATTTTTACCAATTATAAAGTTAACACAGATAATTTGCAAAATAAAGGAAAGGATAAATATTTTAAAAAATGTTATGCCAGTCAGAGATACCAAATGGTCCCATACCATTTTAGCCTACTTTCTTGCAATTATTTTTTCAGGTTCCCAGCACTTACAATGGCTTTCCATAAAATTACATTTCCACCACAAACTGTATATGAGAAAGTCTGTCTTGCAGCATCTTCACCAGTCCTGAATATTATGACCTTTCAAAATCTTTGAGAATTTGATTGGTAAAAATCATGTCATAGTTTTACTTGGCCTTTGATTTCTAGGGGATTGAACATTATAAAGTGTTTTTAGCTATTTATTGGCTCTCTGTCTAATGAAGTCCATTTTGTTTTTTAAAAAATCAAGACCTTAGTGTTTTTCTTATGCATTTGTGTCTCTTTCAAACATTAGATGTTAACCTCTTGTTATACTGGCTACAGGTTTTTTTCCATCCCTTTTTTAAACTTTTAATACGGATCCCCTTTTAATGCCCACTTTACCTATTCAAATCTACTGAGCTTCCTCTTGGCAATCTCTTCCACTACATTTCGGTGGTTCTCCTTGTTCAGAATGTAAGTTATTTATATGTTCTAGACATCTTATGGTTTTATATATTTGTATTTAATTCTTTAGTCCATCTGAAATTTGTGCTGGAGTATAATATAAAATGAGAAGCTAAAGCTTTGGGATTTGGGTTTGTTTTCTTTTTTTATTTAAAAAACAGCTTTCACATTGCGCCTGTACAATCTCCTGAATGATCTTACCCTGTTTTGAGGCCAACCTCAGCACAGGTTCAGTTTGGATGGATTCTAGAGTTAGAATCTGTTTCATTGATCCAGACCTATTTATGCTAGCCCCTTACCTTCTAGCATGATGTTTTGAAAAGAGGTAGGGCTAGTTTTTCCTCATTTTTCTCTCTCTCTCTCTTTTTGGTGTGTGTGAGTTTTTGTTTTCCCCTTAACTACTCACATCTGTTTATCTTCCAGGTAGCATCTGACATGAGAGGGGCTTCCCTTTGAGCCCCTGTCTCCCGAGGTCGAGTCAGTTCCTCCCCCACTATATTTCTGACACCCCTGGAGCCAGCCAGAAAGAGAAGAAGCACTGAGGCTATGAGCGCTGAACCCCTGCTCATTTTAGAAATAGAGAAATCTGAGTCCACAAGGTGTGAACAACGCAGCCAGGGCATGTGCTGGAGGAAAGGAGAGGAGAACCTGAACAACACCCCACCTTTCAGGACTGAGCACACCTGCCCTGGTCAGAGGGTGGTGGCATTTCCCAAGCCTGACTGATGGCAGGAATCACCCAGGGCTTATCTCCATTCCTGGGTCCAACCCAGACCTGGGGAACCAGAATCTCCCAGGGAGGGGCCCAGGAATCTGTGTACCTGGGAGATTCTTCACATCACACAAGGCTAGAAAACACAGAGCTAGAAGAAGAAGGCAGAGCAAAGACTAAAACCAGGACGTTCTTCTGGACTACCCAGACAGCAAGATTGGCACCAAGAGCCCAGGGGAGAAGAAACCCTGGGAAGGGCTCCTGCAAGGGCCTGAATTCCAGCTGGGCCAGAGATCTTGAAGATAGGATCAAATGACGGAATGAGAGCCATCCTGGCAGGCAGGATTTGTCAGGCCTGGGTGGAGCAAAAGGAATATGGCAGGAAGCAGAGAAGGATCCCAAATATCTTCAGCAAACATTTACAGAGCCTTCTGACGGGTACAGGAGACACAGGGAGAAATCGAGTGCGTGGTCCTGTCCTTAAAAAGCTCACAGACAGGTAAAGAGAAGATTACAGTAGAGTGTGCTAAACGCCTAGGAGAGAAGGATGTCTGGGAGGTGATCATTAATTTTGCCTAGAGCAATCGAGATCGACTTCACAGGGAAGACGACCTTGCGCCCCAGTGGAAGGATGCCTAGCAGATTCTTGGGTAGTGGTTGGGATGGGCTTGACAGGTGTGGAGAGGAAAGGTGGAGACATTTTTTTGAAGCAGGAATGAATTGAGAAAGGCTGAGAAGCAAGAAAATGCTTGGTGTTTTGGGGAAAGTGTAAGTGGTTCAGTCCAAAAAATGTCTAGTGTGTTTGCAGAAGCCAGGCTACGTACGAAGAAGCTCGGGCTTAACCCTGAGTTCAATAGGGAAACACAAGAGGGTTTAAATAACACAATGAGGTGATCAGATTTGCATTTTAGAGAGATCACTCTGGCTGCCGTGAAAAAGTTGGTCTTAAGGGGGGGAGATCGAAAGTAGAAAAACTGTTTAGGAGGTTGTTAAAAAAGTTCAGTCATGAACTAAGAAAATGGGAATGGGTGAGTAGGGGAGGGGGTATGGATGAGAGAGAGCAGATTTGGGTGGCTTGGGCTGCAGGTTTGGAACTTCTCTTAATATTTGCTCCATCTGAATGATTTCCAGCTTTAAAACTTCCCCTGGATGTTACTCCAGCATGGAGTGACTGTCCCCTAATGCATCATTTTTTCTTTCATGCTAGTCTGGGAGGGTAAGCTACCATGCTAGGCCCACTGAAGGCTCCATTTGCTATGCTATAAAAATGGGAATAAACCAACATTTATTGAATCTTGTCCCAGGAACCTCAAAGCAATTCTATAAAGTATATAAATTTGTTGCCATTTCACAGACAAGAAAACTTACCCAGAGAGGCAAAAAAGTTGCTCAGATAGGTAGCAATACAACAGATTTTTGTATATTGATCTTATATCCTGCCACCTTGTAAAACTCACTGATTAATTCTAGTGACTTTTTTGTAGATTTCATTGGCTTTTCTGTATAGGTGATCATGTCATCTGCAAATAAAGTTTTGCTTACTTTTTAATTGGATGCCTTCTTTTTCTGCCTCATTGAGCCAGCTATAAACTACAATGTGCAATACTGCACTGAAGTGGTGAGAGGCTACATCCTTGTCCTATTTCTGATTTTAGGGGGAAAGCATCAAGTCTTTAACCATTAAGTAAAATGCAGGTGTTCTGTAGATGCCTTTTACAGGTTGAGGAAGTTCGCTTCTATTCCTCGTTTACAGAGAGCAGCGTTAGAAAGGGCAGATGTGTAGTATTTAAACCCAGTCTCTCAGACCTTAAATCCTGAGCACTCAGTCCTTCTAGCAGCAAGCATGTGTATTTTTTCTCCACTTCTTGCCAGTTCATTTTACAAAAGGCCATTCCCCTACCCTCTGAAAATATTTCTTTAACTAGGCAATGGGGAGGAAGAGATTTCTCAAAGGCTATTTCATCAGAAACTTGATGAACGTTCTGTTTTGCTCTAACGTACAGGTTCTTATTTCTCATCAGCTCGACTCTTTAATTTCATGTAAGTGGTGTAATTAGAGTGACTGTTAATTGGTGTATTACTAAGGTGCCATAATGGTATGTGACAAGCCTTAATTAGCATGTGGTCTGGCACTCAGTGTTCTCAACGAATCACTCGGAAACAGAGATCGCGCTCTCAAGAGTGGCACTTGATATGAACAGAAAGGTAGTGCAATTTTGAGGCAATGGGGAAAAAAAGGAAAGAAAATAATAACCTCCAATGTTCTTTGCTCATGGAAGTGGAGTTCTCACTGCCCCCGTTAGCCACACCTCCACAGTCAAAGAGACAAGGGTGCAGAACGTGTGTTGGGCTCCACTTGAATGCAGAAGGTTGTACAAAGGAGCCACCTCGCATTGTCTCAGTAAACAAAGACATCTCTTTAACCCATGGGACTGTTCTTTAAAATAGGTGACCTCTAAAACACAGGGCCTTCACTACCTCCTTAACCTAGAATGTCCTGAAAATTTTCTACCTATTTTGGGATCCAGAAGTCAACTCACTCATTCTTTTTTACAACAATGCATCCATCAACCCATCTGATAAATATTTTCTGAGCACCCAGTATGTGCCTAAGGCTCTAAGGAGATCAGAAGAGGAATGTGACGTGGTCCTGCCCTTGAGAAGTTCCTTGTCCTTCTTCACACAGCACCTGGGCTTCCTTCCACCAAGGCATTCGTCACACGGCACAGTAACCGGCTTTCTACCACCAGTATCCCTTAGGGAGACTGAAGTTCGTTGAGGGTGATTTTATTCTACTTTGTACCCCCTCGTCCTTAAGCATCTAGTACAACACCTGGAATATGAATTAACAGACTGTTAATATGAATCATTTCATGGCATTAAAATGGGTGTTGGGGTGTTGTGGAAAGAATATTGCTTTAGAATTAGAACACTTGCCAGCTGGGTCAATCTGGACCAATTACTTTGTCCTTTTGAGCCTCAGTTTTACTTGTCTTCAAAATGGGAATAAAAAGGGAATTCCCTGGCAGTCCGGTGGTTAGGTCTCGGCACTTTCACTGCCAGGGCTCAGGTTCAATCCCTGGTCAGAGAACTAAGATCCCGCAAACCACGCAGCACAACCAAAACCAAAACAAAAACAAAAAACAAAAACAGAAACAAAAACCCAAAATGGGAATAAAAATAACTCACACAGTTTTGAGACTGATGTGTAGCTCAAATGATATACTTTATAACGTGTTAAACTGCAAAGTGCCATTCAAATCAATTATTAAGTTATCTTATTAGTTATTAATTTAAAATGTCACCAGTACCATTTAAGATAACACCCCAATCACTCTAAGAACATGAATTGCCTCTTCTGTTCTGAAAGTTTTCCAAAGTTGATTTCTACAATTCAGGGAACTCTTCTAATATCTGTCAGCCCTATTGGTCAGAAAGAAAATAAAGATAAGACTTTAATCAATTTCCTAGAGATTTCTACTAAATACAAACTCATAGATTGTGTTTGTTTCATTTTTTAAATCAACTCAGAGCAGATAAATTATCCAGCCTTATGATTCAATGTGCATCCATCTATTGTTTCTAGCAAAAACCCAATTCAAATAAGCCATGGCCCATTTAATTGCCTAGTTTACAAAATTTCAATTTTAATGCGGTTGAAATGATACTAACTGAGCTTGTGCCAAGCATTGAGCTGGGTACTAAGGGCACAATAGTGAGAGAAGCACACCTGGTTTATAAATTAGCTTGGTTTGTAAATATAACTCACCTACTAAATAGCTGTAGAAGCTTAAAAAAACCTATGCTAGTGGCCAGAAGCCTTATTTCCATAGTAAAATATTGGAAATAACTAATAAGTAATGGTAAGTAAAAACTGGAAAAATATCTTCCAGGTATGATGAGGCCTAGAAGATTCTTTTTACTTGGAACCACAGGTAACTGTATAATAGCTTGTCTAGAAGCAATGATGGAAGAGTCAAGTGGAGTTTCACAGACCACACAGATCTTGGGGTACTTAGAATATCCACAGTCAAAGAAATGGGATAAAAAGAGTTGCTATTCTCCATTGTTTGGGTAGAACACATCTGTTTTTTAAAGACTGATCTTTGAGCATGCAAATGGAGAGTCTGAGAGCATTCCACAGGGAGCTTGTAAGCACTGACAGTGGAAAGCTGTTTGTCAAAAATGATGAAAAAATGGTGTCCCAAGAGAGAGAGATGAACCCCAGGGCCAAAGCTGCACAACTTGATTGCTCACCATTCACATTATAGACTCCAGGGGGCGCCATTATGTAGACAGCAATCTTGTACAGGCAGTGATTCAGGCTCTGAGTAAGGACTTTACCCAGGCTCTACTTTTGGGGATCAGTATTTAATAAACACCAGAACCATTTCACAATTATACACATATGTTATTTTAAGTTAGCATATTTTACATGTGTATGTAAATATACAGATATATTAATAAATTTAGCAAATTTGTACATAACTCGATCTGTAGACTAAATCTAGATCTGGAGTACCAAGATAAACAAGCCCTACAGATATCATCAAGGACAGAAACCTGAAATGGATAGACATGATAGGTGGATTTCCTGGTTGGGTAAGTCAATTACCAAGGTCTCAATGAGTTAGTGAAACCATGCGTCTGTTAGCCAAGTCTATCCTGTAAAACTGTTGGAAAAATAATTACAATATCCTGCCATGTAATTCATAGACACTGAGACTTTATAAATTAAGAGATTGTATATTAGAATATTTGGCACTTTGTCCAGTAGCTTCAAAAAAGAAAAAAAAAAAAAAAAAGCATAAAGTTATGACCAAAGGGTTAATGCCTAAGAGTCTTATTCTGATATCAAATTATTCTAAGTCAAGACAAGAGAACTCTATAAATATATTTTGTTATGGCAGCCTCTCTCTGACTCTCAGAAACTTCTCTCAATGAATGTCATTATCCAAGGCTGCAATTTTCAGACTCTGCATGCACAGATAATGGCTGTTCATTCATTGCATAACTCCTGGCGAGGAACCGGTCTCAACTTCTCTTTTAAAAAGCTCAACAGGCTAGAAAAAAATTGTTTGAAGACAATAGCAATAGCTTTTAAGTTCTTTCTAAAGGGGCATGATTTTCCAGAAGCATCTTCTTTAACCCTGTAAGAATCCAATGTTACTTCTGCCCAGGTAATTCTTTCAAGTCCTTTTTAACTAGGTAGGTATTCCAACATTTTAGTTTGGATATCAACTGACAAAGTAAAGGTACATTTATTCAAAATAAATGTTCAGGTTAGTCATTGTTATTCCACTGAGAAAAATAGGATTGGACTTTAACCATTCATTTAAGAAATAGTTATTCAGAGCTTATTAGGGGCCAGACAGTGTTCTAGGTGCTGAAGATTCAGCTCTGAACAAAGAGGCAAAGACATGAAATCTACATTCTAGTAGGGAAGACAGAAATAAGCAACAAATATATCTTAATGTGTCAGATGAGGAAGGGCTGTAAAGAAAAACAGCAGGGTGAAGTGACAGTGACAGACGTTTTTAAAAGCATGGTTGTTTTTTTTTAAACAAAAGGACATGGAGAAAATGTTTGCAACAGATGTAGCTAACAAAGGACTTATATCTAGAACCTAAAAGAAACTTGTCAACTCAATAATGAGACAACCCAATTTTAAAACAGGTTGAAGACTTAACAGATATCTCAAAAAGAAGGTATAGAAGAAGTGGCCAATAGGCCCATGAAGAGATGTTCAATATCTTTAGTCATGGAAAAATGTAAATTAGAAAGACAAAGAGATACTACTACAAACCAAGTAAGATGAGGAAACATTTTTTAAAGACTTACAATACCAAGCATTGGCAAGGGTGTGGGGCATGGAAATTTCATTATTGCCGGTGAGAATGTAAAATGGGTCAATCACTTCGGAAAATCCTTCGGCTTTTTCTTGTAAAATTAAAATAAACTTACGCTATGGCCCAACAGTTCTACACCTTGGTGATTACCCAAGAGGAATGAAAACATCCGTCCACAGAAAAGACGTGTGAGTAATGTTTATAGTAGCTTTACAGACAATAATAAAAAATGGGAAACCACCAAGACCACCACCAACCCCCCCAAAAATATGGATCAATAGGTCGATGGATAAACAAACTGGTATACTCATAAAATGAAAAAGAACACCTACAGATACTCACAAGAAACATGAGAGAATCATTATGCTGAAGAGGAAAGAAGCCAGACACAAGAGTCCAGACTGCATGATACCATTTATATGAAGTTCTAGAGCAGGCAAAACTCATCTAGAGGGCTAGAAACCAGATCAGTGGTGGCCTGGGAAGGGACTGAGGGGAGTATTGAGGCTCCGAAGGCAATAAAGGAACTTTTGGGGGTGATGGATGTACTCTATGTTTTCATTGGGGTGATAGCTACACAGGCGTATACATTTATCAAAACTCAGCAAACTGTTTACTTAAAATCTGCGCATTGTACTCTTTGCAAATTACACTTGAATAAAGTTGAGACCCATTTTTAAAAGAAAGGAGTTCAGATTGAAGTTTAAAATTTAATCGATGGGTTCAAATAGATATTAGAACCGACAGGGAAATTTGGTAAATTAGGACGTAAAGAAATGATCCAGAATGCAGCACAGAGACGAAGAAAGGAAGGTTGACAGGAAGGATAGAGCGAGATGGAGCAAGAAGTACTAACGTATTGAAATTGGAGCTCTGTTAGGAAAGGAGTGAGACATGCCCCAGCTGATGCCACAAGGAGCAGGGATGAGCTTGGTCACTAAGCCTCGCTAAGACTGCAGACGCACAAGCAACATAAATCACTGCTGTTGTTTCAAGCTGCTAAGTGTGAGGTAGGTTTTTTAAAATAAAACTGTAGATAACTGGGATAGGTTTTGGTACCAGGAGTCTGGTGTCGCTGTAACGAAAACCTGCAAGATGTAGCCTTAGCTTTGGGACCAGACATGGTAGGAGCCAAAGGGCTTCAAGGAGGCTGTTGGTGAAGACTTGAATGTGAGAAAGGTGTTATCAGAGGCCAGAAGAACTTGCATGCAGGAAGATAAAATTTAACAGTATTATCACCCATGGTAACATGTAAATGAGAAGCTGTACCTAAGGAACTGACAATCTAATGAAGGAAATTTCCAGATGCAGTGGTGCTGCCTGTCTCCTCCAAGTTGCTTCTAATAAAATCAGAGAGCAGAGAAATAAAGTGATGAATGGCTCTTTAAATATAAAAAAGCGACCCACATGAATTGAAAAGTTTGGCCACACAAAAACCCACACACAAATGTTTATAGCAACTGTATTCATGACTGCCAAAACTCAGAAGAAACCAAGATGTCCTTCAATAGGCAAATTAATCAATAAACTGTGATATAAATAAATATACAGTGGAATATTACTCAGCAATAAAAAGAAATGAGTTATCAAGCCATAAAAAGACATAGAGTAAACTTAAGTGCACATTTTCAAGCGAAAGAAGCCAGTCTGAAAAGGCCACATACCGTGCAATTCCAACAACAATAAAAGCCAGACAAAGGACAGAGGAATACAATTGTGCTAAGATAAATAATAAAATGTGCTAAGAAGCTTACAATCCCAAATTAAAAATATGTAAGTGAATATTTTTATGGCTTCTGGATAGGGAATGGTCTCTCAAGTAGATTCAGAAACATCATCTGTAAAGAAAAATATATACACATATAAATATGATTGTGTTAAAGTTAAAGCAATTTGGGTCAAAGGCATTATTAAGAATGTGAAAAACATAAGCCAAAGAATGAGGGAAGACTGGCAACATATATAACCAATAAAGGGCTTTTATCCAAAATACTTTTTTAAGAAAAAGAACTCTAACACATCAATAAGAAAGAGATAGTCAACACAGTAGAAAAATGGCCAAAAGACTACAACATAGTTCATAGAGGGAGAAACACAAATGCAGAAAGAGATTTCAATCTCACTCATCATCAAGAAAATGAAATCATGATATTACTTTCCCATCAAATCAGAAAAAAAAAAAAATAGTTCTGACAATAACAGATCTTAGTGAGGGCATGTAGCAAGAAGAACCCTCGTACACTGCTGATGGGAATATTAATACATATAACCACTTGGGAAAGCAATCTGGTGTGATCAATGACAGTTGAAACCCATACACTATGTATAACCCTGCAATTCCATTCCTGGATATAGGCTTTAAAAAAAAACCTCTTGTAGGTATACACAAGACTCAGGGTAAGAATGTTCATTGCTGCATTGTTTGTAGTAAAAAAAAAAAAAAAATTGGGAACAGTATAATATCCATAAATAGTAGAATGGATAAATAATGTGTAGATCATTCATCTAATGCACTATTATGTCACAATGAAAATTAATGAAATCTTGCTAAACGCAAGAGCACAGGTCCATCTTCAGAGCACATTGAGTAAAAGAAGAAAGTGCACGGAGAGTATGAGTCCATTAATAGACTATTCAAAACCAGGCAGAGCTAAACCGCATTGCTTAGAGTTACACATGTAGGTGGTAAAACTGAAGAAACAGGGAAGTGTTTACCATACAATTCAGAAAAGCGGTTACTTTCAGGAGCTAGGGAAGGGAGTATGAGCTGGGAGGGAACATCTGGAGTGGGGCGTGGGAGGACGAAGCTTGGGGTGATGCCGGCGCTCTAGTTCTTGCCCTGGGTGATGGGTACACAGGTGTTCACTCTAAACATGTTTATTTCCCTATACATCGAAAGACTTCTTTTTTAATTTTTTTTCTATTTGCGTTTGTTATATTCCACAGCTTAAACAAAATGGAGAAAAAGTTTAAGTAGCTTTCTCAGGCTCAAAGAGCTAGTTCCTCACAGATTCATACAGGACAGCCTCCCACCAAAACCTCTTAACCTCTACGCTACAGAGTCTCTGTGGTAACTAGCTAGTTAATTAATAATACATTAGCTCCTCCAGAGCCCTCTCCACTAATGCTTATGTTGTTTTACCTCTCACTCTTCTGAGCCGCCTGCCCAATGCCTTTCATCCAGGTATTAGTCTCTCCAGACTGATGTCATACAAGAGCATAGCTAAGTCCTTCTTGGTCACATTTACAAACTTCTGAGTTGAAGAACCTTTTTAGGTACAGACATTCCATGATGCACAAGTTCAGGGCCTTGCCCTTGTCACACCCCCTCCAAGGCCTCTGTCTCCAGATGTTAAGGTATCTGGGCCAGGTGCACCCCTGAATAACAGCAGTTACGATTCTAGTAACCAGAGGGCCAGGCTAGACAAGCCATTCCCCTCCCACCGTGCTCGACGGCTGCGGTACTTCAGCCTATAAATGCTGCATGTGTCACACACACAATGAGCCTTCCTGAGCGCCACCTCCCCTCCCCCATACCAATCAATACAGCTGATTGATTTCTTCCTAGGGACCAGATAGACTATTCACTCCTCTGACTCCGCCAGGTGATGGCCCAGGTCTGACTGGGTCATTTACGTCTTTGAGAATTCTTCACCAGCTCCCCAGTGCCAATGTCCCCCCTCCCCTTCCAGACCGGAAAGATCTCTGGCTCTAGGGCAGCTGGGTCCTAGGAGACAGAGCGGATTTGGAAAGAGCACCACATGCCTGTGACTTCACTGATAAGAACTGAGAGAATAACTCAAGGGTGATGAAAATGGAAAGCCAGGCAGAACGAGCAGTGGGGAGTTTACTTGAAGGATCATCTAGGTAGAAAGCAGTAAGATAGGAACTGGTAAAACTCCAGGAGAAGCTGGAAGGGCCAGGAATGGCAGACAGAGCTGGAGGAAACTCCTGAGATCCTTGGACCAGGCTGTAGGCACCTGTAGCAGAGGGTCTTGGCTAGGAAGCAAAGTGGTAGGAAAGTGTTAGTAAAGGGAGTTAAACTGAGTCCAACACCACGAGAATAAAGTTCAAATCTGTAAGCCTGACTTTCAGAGCTCCCCAGATTTGATTCTAATATTCCCTTCCTGCTTCATCTCCCATCGCCCCTTACACATGACATCCCCAAAGTTCATACCACCCAGACAATTAACCACCACGGATACACCCCACACTTCCCCCTCCCCCAGCTCTCCAATCACCTGTTACTGAGTGTGTGTGGCCAAAACGACCACCTAGTGCCTCCCAGGCTCTGTGTTCAGTTCCCGACACTCATCCTCCCAGAAGGCAAGTAACGTTATGCCCACATTTCATTAGGGAAATTGCAGGACGTAGGAATCATAGGCCTCTGGTCACAGAGCCCAGGAGGGTTTGAGTCAGGTTGTGAATCCAAGTTCTCAGCCCAGCATTCTTCCTTCAGGGTTGTCCCAAGCCTAGCTGAGCTGCTGTGGGAGACGTGAGCCCGGCCACATCCTCCATGGGCTCTGCAGGCCAGGAGCAAAGGCCAGGCTGCTGCCCAGCACAGGGGACAGTCCAGGAGCTGGGCAGGTGCCTCGTGACAAGCGATGGGACCACAGGCTGCTGCTCAAGCTTGGAAGCACTTTAAGGGCAACTGGGAGTTGGGAGTGAAGGGACACAGACGTGCCACCCAGGATATGTGGCTTTGGCATAAGATAATTTTGAGCTGAAGGCACTTGAGAAGCAGCAGGCTCTTCTCTACCTAAAAGCAGGGTCTAAAATTTCCCGTGAGAAAGGTATCAGGAAGAGAAGAACGTTCTTATCACTGGAGTCTGTAGTTGACGCCAGAATGGACCTGTACAAACAAACCTTCTGAAATAGCCCATGGGGTCTACTGGTTTCCCGTGTAGATTTCCTGGTCACTGTCACAAAATTTACTGTCCCTAGCCCAAGCCCTTTTGTCCTGTCACATTCCCACAATTTATTGTCCTTTGTGTAAAAAGTATATAAGCGTTTGGGCCTAACACCTTCTTCAGGTCTTCATTTTCCTTTTGAAGACGCCTGTGTAATTATATAAATATGAAGTAAAATTTGTATACTTTTCTCCTGCTAAGCTGTCTTATGTCCATTTCATTCTTAGACCCAGTCACAGAACCTAAGGGACTAGAAGGGAACTTTTGCTCTCCTGCAGAAGCAAAGTCAACTGTACCATAATATCTCATTTTTCTGGTACCATAGTTTCTTTTCTCACAGCTGAGTGCCCAGGAAAAACCCCTGGCAAAACCTCTTTACTGAGCTAAGCACGTGTGTGCCAGCAGAACAAAAAAACACATCCATGTAAAGGCCTTCATGGTATCAGTGAAACTATACAATGCTTCTTAAAAGGAATGAGATTGTTAAAATCCATAAGTTTGCCCAGTATTTGGTGACACCTTCAGCGTCACTTATTGCTCATCCAAGGACACTGTAGTCCTACCAATAACCAGTTGATAATCCCCGTGGAAGGGATACAAAGTTTCAGACAACTAACAGTTGGCAGAGTATTCTCACATCTCTTCTCTCACTCCTACTCCCACAATAGCTCTATGGTGTGCTGGGCAGAGTGAGACTTGTCACACTGCCTCACCTACCACTGATGTCATGACAGACAGCAGACCCCGGCAGCAAGAATACTTTCCCAAGGTGACTCTGCCAGCTTATTTCCCCCATCACTTACCTAGTACCTACTAATTAGAGTAGACACTTTGCACGTATTATTTGATTAAAACTTCACAATATCCTGAGAAGTAGAAACTACCCTCTTTTTAGAATAATATTTGATTCTAAAATGTATGTACAAAAGCACCAAGAATAGCCTGTAGTGTTAGGAAGATGTTGAACAAAGTGAAGGACTTGGCAAATCTTAATCAGACATCATCAAGAAGTGTTACAAAGCCAAGATGATGAAGACAGTGTAGTATCAGTTCAGGGACAGTCAGATTAACTACCGAGCAGACAAACAAGGGCAGACTGGTGAGCCAGGGCCAGACCCCCATACACATGGAACTGGATTTATGACTGAGCAGGCATTGCAAATCAGAGGGAAAAGGATGGGATTTTAATAAATGGTGTTGGCACAATTGGTTATCCATATGGCAAACATGGTATTCGATTCCTACCTCACACCATACATGAAAATCAACTCCAAGTGAATTAAAGATGTAAATACAAGTGATCAAACTACAAAATACTTAGAATGAAATATATGAAAATGTGTTTTTGATCTCAGGAAAGGAAAGAATTTCTTAAACTTAAGTCACAAGAGGTACAAATAACAAAATGCTCAAATCATAGAGAAAAAGGTAAATAAAGTTGACTACATTAAAATGTAAAACGCTTATTTGAAAGACACCATAAAGAGAATGCAAAGACTTTCACAGACTGGGGATAAAAATGTCCCAAAACTTGGAGAATTTATTTCTGATACATGTAATGGACAAAGCGTTAAGTATTACTCACATAATAAAACAAACCTCATGGAAAATTTGGCAAAAGACTTGAAGAAACACTTTACCTAGCAAGAATCTTTTATAATCACTAAAGACATGGGACTTCCCTGGTGGTCAGTGGTTAAGGCTCTGCGCTCCCAGTGCAGGGGGCCTGGGTTCGATCCCTGGTCAGGGAACTAGATCCCACATGCCACAACTAAAGATGCCGCATGCCACAACTAAGACCCAGCACAGCCAAATAAATAAATAAATAATTTTTTAAATTAAAAAAATAAATAAAGACATGAAAAGGTGCTCAACTTAATTACTAATTAGGAAAATGCAATTTTAAATCATAATGAAATATATTTTACATCTGCCAGAGGGGCGACAACGAAAAAGTCTGAAAATATCAACTTTTGGTGAGGTTGGAGCAGCCAGAATATGTATACACTGATGGTGGGAGCATGAATTGATATAATCCCTTTGGAAAATAATCTAGCATCCTATGATAAGTATCTGTATGGATTCTGACAATTCTACTCTGTAGTGAATACCCTAGAAAAACTTTTCCACCTGTGCTTATGAAAAGATGCTTAAAAAACGTTCAGGGTAGCACTGTTTATGATAGCAAAACTGGAAACAGTTCAAAAGTTCACCAATAATGAATAATTAAATGTATGATATACTAGTATAACAGAATATCATACAGAAAGGAAAATGAATGCATTGCAGCTGCATGAAATATCATGGACAAATTTCTTTTTTAAAAAAATTGAAGTATAGTCATTTACAACAGCCAGGACATGGAAGCAACCTAAATGTCCATCAACAGATGAATGGATAAAGAAGATGTGGCACATATATACAATGGAATATTACTCAGCCATAAAAAGGAACGAAATTGAGTTATTTGTAATGGGGTGGGTGGACCTAGAGTCTGTCATACAGAGTGAAGTAAGTCAGAAAGAGAAAAACAAATACAGTATGCTAATGCCTTTACATGGAATCTAAAAAATGGTACTGATGAACCTAGTGGCAGGGCAGGAATAAAGACGCAGATGTAGAGAATGGACTTGAGGACACAGTGGGGGAAGGAGAAGCTGGGACGAAGTGGCCGAGTAGCATGGACATATATACACTACCAAATGTAAAATGGTTGGCTAGTGGGAAGCTGCCGCTTAGCACAGGGAGATCAGCTTGGTGCTTTGTGACCACCTAGAGGGGTGGGATAGGGAGGGTGGGAGGGAGGCTCAAGAGGGAGGGGATATGGGGATATATGTCTACATATAGCTGATTCACTTTGTTGTACAGCAGAAACTAACACAACATTGTAAAGCAATTATACTCCAATAAAGATGTAAAAACTAAATAAATAAATAAAAATCAAAAAAAATTGAAGTATAGTTGATTTACAATGATTCTGGTGTACAGCAAAGTGATTCAATTATATATATATATATATTCTTTTTCAGATTCCTTTCTATTACAGGTTATTACAAGATATTGAATATAGTTCCCTATGCTATACAGTAGGTCCCTTGCTGTTTATCTATTTTATGTACAGTAGCATGTATCTGTTAATCCTAAATTCCCAATTTATCCCTCTGCCCCCACCCCAAATAAATCTCAAGAACTTAATATCGAAGAAATGAAGCAAATTGCAGAGGAATGCATAGACTGTGGTTCTGTTTACATAAAGTTCAAAATCATGCAAATCTAAATAACGTATTGTGTAAGGATACAAATACATGTGGCAAAGCTCTAAAGAAAAGCAAGAAAGTAATGAAACTGAAATGTAGGGTGGTAGAAAACTCTGGAAAGAAAAAGGATGAGATTGTAGGATGGACATGCAGGGGACTTCAAAAATAATGATACGGGTGTGATATGGGCAACGCTTTATACTGTGGTGTAGTTTGTAACAGCAAGAAAGGGAAAATGACCTAAGAAGAAACTGATTAAATAAATTACAATATATCCCTTTAATGAAATAGTGTGCAGTCATTTAAAAAGAATGAGGAAGCTCTTTATGAACAAATATAGGAAAATCGCTGGTGGGAAAAAAGAGGTTCAGAACAGTGTTTATAACATGCTGCCATTTGGGTAAAAAAGTAAGAAAATGCATAATATACCTGGATGGGATGTACGAGAGCCAGATAACATTGGTTACCTCTGAGAAAAGAAGTAGGTAGGTGAAAAATTTGCACTTTAGGTCATGGGAATAAAGTATCTAATTCTAAACTTACAAATTTTAAATATTACCTTATTCATGTCAAAGTATATGATGCTTAGAACTTCAAAACACTCTAGCAAGTTAAAAAATAAAAGTCTAGACAGCAGATGCAAACTATTATATATAGAATGGATAAACAACAAGGTCCTACTGTGTAGCACAGGGAACTATACTCAATATCCTGTAATAAACCATAAGGGAAAAAAAATGAAAAAGAATATATATGTATAACTGAGTCACTTTGCTGTAGAGCAGAAATTAATGCAACATTGTAAATCAACCATACTTCAATAAAATTTTTTAAAAAGTCTAGACAGATGAGAGAAGATTAGAAAAATGTTGATAATATTGACGCTGGATTACGGGTGATGGGATGGCGGCGTCTGAAGTTTTCTATAGCAAAAGGTATATATAGAAACCTGCAGAGTTCTGGGTCAAAACTCAGATTAGTCACATGTGTTTAAATCCTCTCCATCTCAAGACTCCACTAAAGTAACATAAAATGCATTTTAAAGCCATATTCACAACATAACTTGTTTAAAATGATATCAATGACAACAAAACCAGAATCAACCTACAGAGATGGTTCAATAAATTAGTGTGTAGCCACGTGATGTGGAATTATGCAGCTGGAGCCTAGAATTCAAAGCTAAATCACCCTTAAGATAGATTTATTCCACTGGGGGACCAAGGTTGGGTAGAGCATTTCCACGTGATCCCCTTCCATTTGCAAATGGAGGTAGAGAGGGATTGTCCAGTACTTCCTGCCCAGGGATGAGCAAGGTCTCTAAAACACTCCTACCTGATTGGAGCCATCGTACATGGTTTGGTTTATTTGTTGCAGGACCTAGCTTTACCCAAAGTCATAGGCGTGGATTTTCCAATAGAGACACATTCAAAACTTGAACCCCAAGAGAAGAGTGGGTCTTCCTGGTGGCTTCCTGCATCAGCCAGCACCAGGTGACGTGCACAGGACTCACTCTCCCAATAACAAGGGGGTAGGCAGGGCAGCTAGTATTGCTTCCGCTTCACAGAGCACAAAACTGAAGCCCACGTAGGTGAAAGGACATGTCCTCAATCTCTTCACTTGACCAGAGAGCAACAGAGTTGTGCTGCCTCCAATGCGTTCACAAGAGCCCCAGAACACTGGGTGTGCCTTCTGGAAACCACAGTGTGTGAGAACGAGAGGCTGGCTCTCCAGCTGGATGGGACTTCATCGTGATTTGATTTGGGGATTGATCTGGCATGGCTGCACTACCCACAGGTACAGGAGAAGCCACCTGGGGGACCACAGGGTGACTGCGAGAGGAAATCACAGAAACCTACCAGAGCAGAAAGTCTGTTTTCACACCAGCTGCAAAGTGCAAAATGATATGAAATGGTCAACTCCGCTCCCCTGGTCCAAAGGATGTGAAATCCTATCTGAGTCTGTCTGTCATCAGATCTGCCGCGTGGCTGGGGGGCCATAGCACAGAATCTTCTGTGCCTGGGGCAGGTTCCCCTGTTTCTAGGCTTTGGGAACGAAGGCAGCGCCCCCTTGCTTGCGCTGAACCTCAGTTTCCTCACGGGTAAAGCTGAGACTTCCTGGCTGGGAGGTGTGTAATGAGGATTTTACAATATCATGTGTGAAAATGATTCGTAAGCTGTGAAATACTAACCTAATGTTACCTCATTAAGTGAGATAATACATGTAAAGTATCTGCCCTGGCCTGTTATGTAAGTAGGTGGTCAACCTAAAATTTCTTTCACTTGCTCCCTGTTATTCCTACTGGATTATTATTCCAAGCCCACCCCCATGATGGGAAGTCTTAGAGGGTCTTAGTGTCCTTTCTCATCCTATACTATTGTTATCTTCTGGTGGCCAATTTTCTTTCCCAAAAATGGCACAGCCATATTTTCAGTCCCACATGGTTTTCCAGAACCTTGCCACTCCCT
Organism: Balaenoptera physalus; assembly: GCF_965194825.1. Classification (NCBI taxonomy): domain Eukaryota; kingdom Metazoa; phylum Chordata; class Mammalia; order Artiodactyla; family Balaenopteridae; genus Balaenoptera; species Balaenoptera physalus. The sequence continues at coordinate 86,530,660 of NC_138894.1, read as the reverse complement.
ATCGAGAAGCAGGGTTTATATCCCCTTGGACATGGATGGGGCACCGTGACCACCTTGTTGAGTAGAAGATGGGGGCACGGATGCTGCATGATTTCCGAGGCGAGTTCATAGGGGGGATACAGTGTCTACTAGGATCTCTCGGGATGCTTGTCTTTGAAATGAGCCACCATGCTGTGAGGGAGCCCAAACTAGCCCACAGGGAGAGTCCACAGGGAGAAGCCCAGAGCAAGGGACGGAGGCCCCCAGCCGAGAGCCAGCACGAGCCATGAGACTTGCAAGGGAACAGACCTTTAGATCATCCCAGTCCCCATACTTTGAGCCTTCCAGCTGAGACACCATGGGGCAGAGGCAAGCCACCCCCACTGTGGTCTGTCTAAATTCCCGGCCCACGGAACCAGTGAGCCCAGTAAATGGTGGCTTTATGCCACTAAGTTTTGGGGTGCCACTTGGCACAGCTATAGTGACAGGGACATCCCCCCACTTCACCCTAGATCTCTTGAGGGGGGAGGCTGCTTCATCTGCTTTGTCCTTGGTAAGCTGAGCGGAGGGCACAACGGTGCTCTTTCAGGACACTCAGCCCCTCTTGCAGGCACTTTGGAATGCCTCTGTGCCCTTTGAGGCCAGGACTCCTAGATGTGCAATGTTTTTTAATCATTCATTCAGTCAACAAATATTTATTAAACGCCTAATGGGTCAGAGGGTCTGCAGACGAGAGAGTCAGCCAATCAGACTCAGCACTGCCCTCATGGGGCTTACGGTCCAGTTGAGAGTGAATGCGAGTAGATTACAACTAAAAAAGGACACAAAGTTATTCCACACTGTGATAAATACTACAGCAGGAAGTACATAGAGTGAAGGTGGTGAATAGCAGTGGGAGACCTACTTGAATAGGATGGTCAGCAAAGGCCTTTCTGAGGGAGCAACACAGAGACAGGTAAGCCTTGGGAAGGGTGGGGCTGGGGGTGAAGAATATTCCAGGTGGTGGGACTACAAAGGCAAAGACCTTGTGAGTGGCAAGAGCTTGGAATGTTGGGGAAATGGAAGACGACCGGGGTGGAGGGGTCTGGTTCCCCAGGGCAGGGCTGGGAGCTGGAGAGCTGAGAAGGGGCTGGCCACGGAAGGCTGTTTGGATTTTCCTCTAAAAGCTGTGGGGAGCCGCTGGGGGGCTTAAGCACATTAGGATAATTCTCAAGAGTTTGCCTAATACCTCCTTGGTCTCAGTTTCCAGCACCAGCTGCGTCTGAGAGAGCAGAGCATGAGGGAGGGAGGGTGTGAGCACGTACATCACTCAGGTCCTTGGCAGGAGTTAGACGATAAATCTCTGACGATGTTAAGTCAGATCTCACAGAGGACAGCCTTGGCTGGGAAATAAACTCCAACATCAGGCTGGGATGCTGGTATACGTATCATGATGTTCTTAGTTACTGGGAGTGGCCTTGTGACCCTGTCTCTGTCTTGCTGTCTCTGTCTCTCTGTCTTTGTCCTTCTCTCTCTCTCTCTCACACACACACACACACACACATACACTATCAGCCAAAAGTAGGTACATACGAAATAAGGAGCTTCTGAACAATCAAAGTCATGGTCACCAAGTGGACACCCAGTTGCCATATCCTTTATTGTTCCAAAAGCCTCCTAGGCCTGGATGCCCGCTACCTCTCACTTTGCATCCAGGTCTGGCAGCCCTGGTTCTCTCTAGCTGAGCTGTGAGCAGTAGCAAACTAAGAGGGGGTGACTAGGGGAGGTCACAGTCAGTCTTGGCAGACAGCCTGGAGTAAGGGAGGGACCCCGGGAACTTCAAGGCAGGGTGGTGGGTGCCAGCAGCCCAGATCCCTCTGTGCCTTGCCTCTTCCAGCAGCAGCACCTGTTCTTGGTTTAATTAGCTCTGTGTCGCTGGATTAACACAGCAGGGCAGGGGCTTCCCTGGTGGCGTAGTGGTTGGGAGTCCACCTGCCAATGCAGGGGACACGGGTTCGAGCCCTGGTCTGGGAGGATCCCACGTGCTGCGGAGCAACTAAGCCCGTGCGCCACAACTACTGAGCCTGCACTCTAGAGCCCGCGAGCCACAACTGCTGAGCCCACGAGCCACAACTGCTGAAGCCCGCGCACTGCAACAAGTAGCCCCGACTCGCCACAGTTAGAGAAAGCCTGCGCGCGGCAATGAAGACCCAACGCAGCCAAAATAAATAAATAAATAAATAAAAAGAAAGCAGGGCATTTGTAGCATATTTTAGAATCGTTTCTGTTCGAAATGAATAGAATAAAAACATTTTTTTTGGCCTCGCAGCTTGTAGGATCTTAGTTCCCCAACCAGGAATTGAAGCTGGGGGCCACGGCAGTGAAAGCAACGAGTCCTAACCACTGATCCGCCAGGGAATTCCCTGGAAAGAATAAAACTTTAATGTTTAAAGAGGCAATAATAACGATGACAATATCCAGGGTTTATATTTCACGCTCTCTCTCGTTTACCAACTCTGTATTCACCCATTTGATTGTCATGATAGGCCCTTAGCTTTCTAGAAATGTCAGCTCTCTGACACAATCACCCCTCTCCTTCAGCAACCCCCCCGAGCCTGCACGCTCAAACACACACACAGAGCTTCCAAGAAAGCGTCCTCGTGGAGATACACAGATGTCTCCTTCTTACCCTTCGTGAACCCACCAAATAAAATCCACATTGGGCTTGAACAGGAGCCGGACCGTCTGCGTGAGGCCCAAGACGGGACAGCCCCCTTGAGCAGGGCCGCGGGAATGGCGGGAGCGGGGCAGCCCCAGGGCCCTCCTGTGTGGGGGCCTCATTCCTGGAACAGTGGCTGGCAGGCGTGAGGGCTCGGGCTCTGCCCTTCGCACGCTGTGTGGCACTCTGTGGGCCCGTCTTCTGAGTGTGGTCTCTTCCCAGCTGTTGCTGCCTGCATTGTGTTTTCCCACGCCTGGGCCTGCCCAAGCTGTCCCCAGCTGTGACCAGCTGTCAGCCAGCTGTCAGCACTCAGCTCCTCTCCCACCACGTGACACTCCCATCATCAGCGGGAACCCAGAAGGGCTCTGTGACAGGCAGGTTCAGGGACAGACGGCATTTGAGGCCTGAGCTCCCTGCAGTCAGGTGGAGACCCCGGTGAGAGACCCACACAGACGGAGCCAGAGAGACAGACACCCAGACAAGCAGGAGTGGACTCAGAGAGATAGATGGGGAATAGAAAGCACGCACACACACGCGCGCGCGCACACACGCACACACACAGCTGTGCTTACACACACGAGGCAGCCAGGAGTCACTTCCCCCCCAGCCGTGGGTCCTCCCGGGAGCCAGGAGCTCCAGGAATCTTACTAGGGGCCTCCCCAGCCCAGCTACTCAAAGTGTGGTCCGTGAACCAGGGCCAGAGGCCTCGGCACCCGTGGGAGCTGTGAGACCTGCAGAGTCTCAGGCCCAGCCCAGACCTGCAGCATCAGACGTGCATCTTTACCAGAGCCCCGGGAGAGTCACAGGCACGGTAAGCACAGGCAGCGCGGCTCTCACTCCTGTCCTGGCCTCTCTATCGCAGGAAGTTTGAGGAGGACCAGAGAAGTGCGTACACTTTCACTCCCGTGATGCAAACCGAGCGCCAGGAGGAGCGGCAGCGGGGCCGGGGGGTGGGGTGTGGGCGTGGGCTGAGCCCTCCTGCTCTGCATGCAGAGCCGGGACGAGCTCAGCGCACACGGTCAGCTCTGCCCCCGTGGTTCCGCCACCTGGGCTGCCATCGTTCCCTCTTCTCGATGGTCCCCGGCCATCTTCCTCGGAGGCCCGGTCCCAGGCTCACTGAGACAGGAGGCCTTCCCGGTACACCTTGAAGACAGAGGTCTCTCTCCTCCACTAACCACAGCCAAAGTAATGATAGCTACTAACCCGCTGGATGGTCTCCGTATTCCCAGGCTGCTCGCTGATTTCTCCCACTCGATACACAGAGTGGAACTGAATTAAGTACTATTATTATCCCTGTTTCACAGATGGGAAGGCTGAGGCTCAGAGGGCTACCCGTCCTTTATTCAACAAGTGTTGAGGGGATACCAAGTATGTGCCGGGGTGGAGGACCAGCTGGTCTGTGAGCCCCGCCCCCTCCAGGCTTGTGCGCCCAGATGGTGGTCCCGGGGGGAGCAGGGGCATAGGACAAGCCAAGCCCAGAGGAAGGGGCAGGAACCCTGGAAATCTCAGCTGCCTCGCCAGAGATAAGGGTGCTTTGATCTCCAGGCTGTTTCCCACACCGAGGAATTCCATTCAGGCCCGTAGGCAGGCTGGCTATCTCCTCAGCTGCACAATTGGCCCCCTGAAACCTCCAGAAGGACAATTATTACTTGCTGACGAACTCGGGATCTGCTTGGTTCCACAAATAGGGGTCTCTTCCTGGAGGAGCCCTCCCTGCCCAGCCCTTAGCCTCCAGCCCCCGGGAGGGGTCCCTCCACCCTCAGCCTGTCACTGCCTGAAGCTGGTCCCCCACTGGAGGCTGCTAGAGTGGCCCTGGACAGAGGCAGGAAAGAGGGGCCGCCTGGTAGGAACACCCCCAGCTCTGGGGCACACAGACGTGGTGCGGAGAGAGGAGTCACCGTCTCATCCACCTACCAGCTGAGTCTCCTGGGGAAACTGACCTCACGTCTCTGGAACTCAGTTTTTTGGACTAAACGGGGACAATGGTAGGACACTGCCTATCTGGAGGGCTGGGGGAATCCGAAGAATGTAAAGGTTGCATAAGCGTTAAACATACGGCAGCGAGGTTGCCTTTGCACTGATTGGAGCAGGTACAGCCCCCTGCTGTAGAAAACCACCTCCGGTTTTTATCTTGGGGGTCATTTATTAAGCCTTTGCTTACGAAACACAGATTGCATTATGCTGAGCACAGTTTCCCTTTTTTAAAATCTTGTTGCCTGACTTTCTTGTTATAAAGGGCAGGTGATAAAGGCATAAGGGCACTCTGAGGTGACAGCAAAATGAAGTCTCTGGCTGGTGAGAGCTGAATGCAATCGGACACAGGGATTGCTTTAGGGAGGTGGTTTGAAGGCTATAAATGTAGGATTGTGAAAAGACCTTTATTACTGATGTTTCTGCAGGAAAAGTAACTTTATCTGCTGAAAATCTCACAGAAACGATCACTTGTAGAACATGATTTCTTTTTTTCTTTTTTTTTTGATTTTTGAAACTAGTGGGTTTTTTTTAATGAAGTATAGTTGATTTACAATGTTATGTTAAGTTCTGCTGTACAGCAAAGTGATTCAGTTATACATATATATATACATTCTTTTTCATATTCTTTTCCATGATGGTTTATCCCAGGATAGTGAATAGAGTTCCCCGTGCTATGCAGTAGGACCTTGTTGTTTATCCACTCTCTATATAATAGTTTGCACCTGCTGACCCCAAACTCCCCATCCATCGCTCCCCAACCCCCCCTGACAACCACAAGTTTCTAGAACATGATTTCTGAGATTTCATATGAATGGAGTGCTCATGCTTTAGCAGAGATGGGCTCCTTGGAGCCCCTACCGGGTGCTAAGCCCACTATCTTATTTAATCTTTTCAACAGTCCCATGAGATGGGTACCATCTCCATTCTCCAGCCAGGAAAACGGAGGTCCAGAGAGAAGTAACGTAGCTCGGGTTGCAGAGTTGGAAGCAGAGAAGGAATTTGAAGGCAGGACTGTGGTCCTCCAAAGTCCTGTCTTCTGCTGCAATACCCAACCCACCTTCCTCCGTGTAAAAGCTTCCCTACGTGGCTCCACCCCATAAACACCAGATGACTCGGACTAGCAGAGGTGAGAGCCTCCTGTAAACCGTGAAGTCCTCCATACAGGTCAGGACTTTTGACATCAAAGCTCTAATTTATTACAAGTAATTTAGAGCTTGTTATTTCCTCCACCAACAAAGCCTGGCTTTTTCAGAAGGAACCACCGCAGGGTTCCTTGAATAATGAGGGTTTAAAATATTACTAAACACAACTTTCCAGGATTACAATCTGCTGAAGGGAAGCGAGGGGCAGTTCGGGCCGGGAAGTGAAATCTCTGGAACTGGAGGAGTTTGCAAGAGCAAGAGGCACTCTGTGAGGCCTCCTGATGAGAACGAACGCTTTGGGTCACCCCAACCTGTTCACAGCCCTGGAGCAACCAACTACAGTTTTTGAAACTACATTATTATGTATTGTCACTATGCCTGTGGTAACTTACATTTATGGCAGGGCCTGAGAGAGTTATTATTTCCAGTGAGCTTCAAAAAGGTTTAGTAACCTTTTTGTTAGTCCAAGGTTATATATACAAATATCACTTAATAGTGATGTACAACCGTATGGTCCAGTAAATCCACTTTGGGGTATACCCGCAAAAGAATTGAAAGCAGGGACTTGAACACCACTGTTCATAGCAACATCATTCATAATAGCCAAAAGGTAGAAACAACCTGAATAGCTATAGAGGGATGAATGGATAAACAAAATGTGGTATGTACATGTATCTCATATCATTCAGCCTTAAGAAAGGGAAGAAATTCCCACACATGCTACAACTTGGATAAACCTTGAAGGCATCATGCTAAGTGAAATAAGCCAGACGCTAAAGGATTCATACTGTATGATTGCACTTACTTCAGGTACCTAGTCAAATTCATAGTGACGGGAAGTAGAATGGTTGTTGCCAGGGGCAGGGGGCAGGGGGTAGGGGGAAGAAATGGGGAATTAATGTTTCATGGGTATGAACTTTCTGTTCGTGATCATGAAAAAGTTCTGGAGATGGATGGTGGTGATGGTGGCACAACAATGTGAATGCACTTAATGCCACTGAACTGTACACTTAGAAATGGTTAAAATCGTAAGTTACATTTACGTTTTATGTTATGTATACTTTACCACAATTAAAAAACAAAGTCAATGTACAACCTGAATAATAATGACGGTTAACATTTTTTGAGTAGCTAATAGGTACTCAGTACAACCGTATGAAGTAGTTACTATCCTTCCAATTTTATAGATGAAGAAACTGAGGTTCAGAGTAGTTCTGTGAGTGCCCCCAAAGTCGTAAAGCCAGAAATAAAGGTGGGATTTAAAGTCAGATCTTTCTGGCAGTTCTTTATTTCTGTGTGCTGCCTTCTCTCCTATGAATGCCTTAGTGCCCTCTGCATGGCCTTAAAAAAAAGGATTTTGTTGGGACAAATTAAAAGTCCTAAACTCTAAAAGAAAAAGAAAACTATTGGGACTTCCCTGGTGGCACAGTGGTTAAGAATCCGCCTGCCAATGCAGGGGACACGGGTTCGAGCCGTGGTCTGGGAAGATCCCACATGCCGCGGAGCCACTAAGCCCATGCACCACAACTACTGAGCCCGCGTGCCACAACTACTGAAGCCTGCGCACCTAGAGCCCGTGCTCCGCAACAAGAGAAGCCACCGTGATGAGAAGCCCGCATGCGGCAACGAAGACCCAACGTAGCCAAAAATAAATAAATAAATAAAATGGTTAACTTTATAAAAACTAAAAGAGAGAGAAAGCTATCAGCAAAAGGCATTTAGCCTTGGATCATTAGTTAGGAGCTGCCTCTGGCCTGGGGTTAGTTCCTCCTCATTCTGTACCTCAGCTTCCCCATCAGACAATCTGGTGGCTGGCTTCCAAGGGCACGTCCAAGTCCCACATTCCAATACTCTCCACCCCGAATAGACCCTCAAAGAGAACAGTCTAAAAAGAAGCTAAATTCATAGGCTGACCATAAGTCCCATTTTGCCCCAAACCGTCCCAGTTTCTGCCTGTTGCCCCATGTAATGACAGTTGCATCCCTTAAACTTTTTTTTTTTTTTTTTGAAGTTTTTGGCCACATGGCATGTGGGATCTTAGTTCCCTGACCAGGGGTTGAACCCACGCACCCTGCATTGGAAGCATGGAGTCTTAACCACTGGACCACCAGGGATGTCCCATACCCCTTAAACTTTCAAGAGTGTCCTGGGTTGGGTGATACGCTCACCCTACAAATGCACTAACCAGGTTTTGTTTTGACAACAGTTGACTTCAGACCTCACAGTCAGAGCTGCCTCTTGTAAATTCTTTTTACTGTTTGGTTTGAAACCTACAAGGTAAAACCATCCGAAGGTTGTCAGGATTGATATGGCAGGCTTTGTTCTGAAGTCTCTCAATGGGGACAGTTATAAGTATCTTTGCTTAAAATTTGCAAGCCAAGATACCGAATGATTTGTTTGTTTCTGCTTCAAAGCTTTAAAAAGCCCTTTTATCTATTGTCTGATAGGGATTATTCTGTGATTTAAAAAAACCACAACAATTCAGTTCAGTAATTAAGAAAAAAATTCCAAGTATAGGGCCAAATACAAAATGGCTGACCTGGCAGGATGGGTGAAAGGAGTAATTATTATGAGGTATTTATGAGTTGACCCTTAGAAGGACCACACTTTTACCCAAGAAGAGTAAGTTAAAAATTGTCTTGTTCTACTCTTTGGTAATTTATTGTCACTCTGAAAAAGCTTTACGTTTTTTAAAAATTTAATTGAAAACTAATACATTAGTTTTAACAAATGTTAAACAAAACTAATACATTCTAGAAAATGTAAAAAATATAAAACAATACAAAAAGACAATAATTCCATTCCCAACAGACCTACTGCTAAAATTTGATATATCCTTCTAGTTATTTTGTATTCACGTATATGTTATTTACCCCAAAAGAGTAGTCATGCTATATTTTCTTCTATAACACTTTTTGTCCATTTATATGCCAAAGCTTTTTTCTGTTTCATCAAATACAGTCTATAAAACCACTTTCATAGCTATATGGTAGTCCTTCATATGAATGTGTCAAAATTTACTTAACTGTGCCCCTACTGTGGGATGTTTCTTTCCAAATGTTTGCTTTAAGAAATCAAAAAGGATTGAGATAATCAATCCTTTGGCCAAGACTTGGTGCATATCGAAATTATTTTTGGAGACGAAATTTCTGGAAATGCATTTGTTCGGTTAAAGGATACACAGTTTTAAGGCTCTTGATAAGTACTGGGATCACAGTCACTGTGAAAATCCTAAACCTTCCAGAATAAACACAAAGCAATAGAAATTGAAGGGACAGTCTTATAGTTCTCGGTTTCTTCCCCATAATCCACTTCCTCTGTGTCTCACGGTGATGGGTTCCAGAAGAACAGAGGCCAAGCCTGTTTGAATTATCTGCAGTGAGACCATTAAACTGTAGCGGGGAAGGACACAGGACTGGGAGATCGGACTTGAGGCTTCTAATCCTGACTCAGCCCTCACCCGTTTTGTCCATAAACAAGATATCTGACCTTCTGGACCTAAATCCCTCCATTCGTGAAACTGGGGGGGTCAGCCAGATAATTATGAAAGGCCCTTCCTGTTCTTACATAGGAAATGAAAGAAAGCAGATGGAAATGCAGGTAAAATATTAACAAGTTTCTTCTAACTACCTGTAGCTCTCAGTGCTTTTCTTCCCCCTCATTTCCACTTCTCCCATGTCTCTGACATCTTCCCTGGGCTTGGCTGTGTTTCATCTTTCTTTCGCTAATATCTCACTCTTGAACAGGCTTCAGCTGGGTGGTCAGCGATGACCAAGCCTTTCTTCGTCTTTAGGAATTAGAAGTAATCTCTCCCTGATGTGCTCTTTTGCAGTTTATCTGGAGCCTTTGAAATGCAAATCACTCCAACCTTCAGCCAGGGAAACTGGATTCTATAGGACCTCCAACTGACCTCCACAGCCTGCTCCAAGCTCCGAGCAGGCAGGAGTCTGTGGCCTGCTTCCGAAGATCAAAGGGCCATTGTTCACCTAGAGTCACCACCAGAAAACCCAGATTAGTGAGTACTTCCACCACCATCAGTCTTAATATCAAACCTCTACTAACATGGACAGGACGCAGAGGCTTTGGCCACTGGGCTTCAAGCTGCTCAAGGAGAGAAGCTGCTGCGACATCTCAAAAGAGGGATCGGTATCAGGTAAAGTTGCTTCTCTGAGCTCTCTTGGTCTAGAGCAAATCAAAGGGGTCTAGAGCAGGGGCTCTGGAGTCAGCTGGCCTGGACTTGCATGAAGGAGCTGCCAATGCAGGCGTTTGGAATAAACTGAATGAATCCCTCCAGCTCTGTCTAGGTGACGTATGATCCAGCAGTTTCAGTGGTGCATTTGCTGTCCCTACCTTGCTTCTCCTGGAACGAGTCCTGACTGGTCCATGGAGGTCTGCAAGCCCTGGCGAGCAGGGAGTGGATTCTGATCTGCCCAATCACCACTGGTTTCCACAGTCTGCTGTTGGATTGCCTGGACCCGTGCCTTCTCTTTCGAGTGAATGCCCCGTGGACACACACGTTATCTCCACTCCCTCCTGGAATCCCACTAAAATGATAGTAAAGGAATGCAAAAGGCATGAGCCGCAAGGACAAAGGCGAGAGGGGAGGAGACGGCAGTAAACAGAGTTAGCCACAAAATTCAGAAGCTGGAAAACAGATGGATTTGTGGTGACTAACTTGGCAGAGAGAAGAATCATCTAACTTTCTTCAGTAGGTTGAGTAAACTAGAGAGGAGACAGTAGCAAACAAGAGCTGTCGACGGAGTTCTAAAAGCATAAAAACAGATGGATTAATGGCATCTCACTGAAAGGGGAGAGGAGAAGGGAATCTAACTTTTTTCAGTAGACTGACTAGAAATAAGCGGATACGAGCCCTAGAACTATGGAAAAGCCCCATCTGGGGAGCCCCAGATTTCTCTGGAGGTGAGGATTCAGAATAGGGCTAAAAACTGGAGAATTAGCTAAAAGTCTTCATAAGGAGCAGTTAAACCTCCAGATGCCCTCCCATACCCCATGCACCCACTTTGGCAGAATGCTGAAAGTTTACTCCCTAAACTAATTAAATTGAGGAGGATATCATCTCAGAGACACTAGGCACGGCTGAGGACAGGATGATGTTTGGTCTTGAAAGCAAGAGGACAAAGTAAAAGTAAACACAAATGCAGAGTGGTACCATCCCTGCTCCTGGGCTCCTCTCTCTGCCTGACTCTCCAAATGGTGGTACTCAGGTTACAATCACCCCAGGCACATTTTGGCAAGAAAATGGAGAAATTCTCATTGCAGAAATTGATTGTCCAAAACAAGAAAAACAAAAAAATCTGTGAATACTGACATTTGAAAGTTCACCCAGAGAGCCAGTCAGGTCCCCACCTGATCATATTATAACAAAGCCTACCACTAAGCAAACTCCATACACGCACACAAAGCTATCAAGGGCCTTGTTTTAAAATATGGTTATACAGCCAAAGGTCAACCGATTTTTTAAAAAGCCTCTAGTATGATGGAAAAGTCAAAACAATTTCTAAAAGGGAACCCAAACCAATCAGAAGACCCTTATCTCAACTTTAGAAAATCCAAAGTAAATTTTCAGAGAAACTACACAGGAAAATTTCCCAGAGCTAAGGGATATGTTTTTTTTTTTTAAATAGAAAGTATCCTCCAAGCATTAAAAAAAAAAAAGTAATGAAATTTAATAATAGTAGGTATAAAAGGGATATCCTAAAAGTTTTTGGGAAAAAAAAACCAACCAGAAAACCAGAAAATAAAAACACATGAAAACAGTGTCTTAAAAATTCTGAGGGAAAATATTTTCCAAATATAAAACATTATACTCATCCAAAATATCAATCAAATGTAAGTTGAGACTTGACTTGAAAGATCTCAAAAACTTATCTCCCACAAATCCTTCCTTGGGAAATTACTGCAGAATATACTCCACCAAAATGAGAGAGTTAAGAAAGTAAAAGATGTGGAACATGGCAAAGATGGAGTCATGGGGACCAGATTTACCCTCCCACCTGAAACAAGTAAAGAACCAGACAAAATATATGAAACAATGGCTCTCAAGACATTGGACACCAGGGAACAGAGGCCAGTAAGCTCTGAGGGATGGGAGATAAATTGAGTCCTGTAGTGCAGGGAAGGTCAATGAGACAGAACCCAGAGGTTTCCTTGAGGAGATGCAGCAGGATGTCTGGGGAAACCAGGGCAGCTGGCATCTATAGGATGGGATACTTGAGTAAAGAGAGCTGCACAGAAAGAGAACCTCAGAGATCTGAAAAGGGTTGATGCCCTCAAGTATTCAACTGAGTACCTATCAGTTCACATGGGTGAGAAAAGTACCCACAGTCAGAGAAAGAACCATTAAAAGGATTAGAGGAAACACTGATGGGACTACTGCCTGTTCCCAACAGTCAAACTGCAAAATCTCACAATTCAAGAAGCATCAGCTAAATACAAAAAAGGGTTTTGTCTCAGATTTGGGGGATAAATTAGCCTTAGACTAACCATTGCTTTGTTCCAGGCCACCAAAGATTAAAAACAAAAACCAAAAAGATTATTTCCATGTAATTTAACCTCAACCCAGAACAAAATTCAAGAATATTTTTAGGAATGGAAAACTATCCAGCACCTAACATAAATAAAATTCATGGATAAATATACAGACTATTATAATTATTATCATGGAAATTTCTTTAAATAATAAAACCAGTTACAGTAAAAATATTAACAATGTGTTGTGAAGTTGATAACGTATATAGAAGTAAAATGCATGAGAATAATATCACAAAGGCTTAGAGGGAAGACATAGACATATATTGTTGTAAGATTCTTATACATGAAGTAGTATATCACTTGAAGGTAGCCATAGAAAGTTAAAGATGTATACATAGACTATAAAGCAACTGCTAAAATAACACAACAAAGAATTATACCTAATGAACCAACAAAGGGATTAAAATGGAATCATAAAAAAATACCTCATGAATTCAGAAGAATGTGGAAAAGGGGGGAATGTAGAACAAAGAACACATGGCAGAAATAGAAAATAAATAGTGAGATGATAGATTTGAATCCAAACACATCATAACCACATTAAATATAAATGGTCTAAATACCTTGAGACGTGTAGACAATCTCCAAGATGGCCACCATTGAGACATACTTGCTGGTATTCACATCATCATAAGCCTTTCCCACTGAATGGGCTGGGCTTAGTGACTTAGTAAAGACAAGGTAAGGCTTATGTCTTGGTGTATGATAGGAGACTAGTGTATAAAAGGCTGGCTGGCATTGTGTTCTCTCTCTCTCTCTCTCTCTCTCTCTCTCTCTCTCCAGGAGCAGTTGCTATGAGGAAAGCCATGATGTGAGCAGTCCTATGGTGGAGCCCACATGCTGACGAACTGCAGCCTCCTGCAATCAGCCTCCTGAGTGAGCTTGAAAGTGGAGTCTTTAGTCTCAATCTTCAGAGACGGAAGCCTTGACTGCTGCCTCCTGAGAGATGCTGAGCCAGAACTGCTCAGCTGAGCTACTGCAGGATTCTGACCCTCAGAAACTGGTGAGATAGAAAATGTTTGGTGCTTTAAACTGTTGAGTTTGGGGATAATTTGTTACACAGTGGTAGATAACTAATATCAATTTTAATTAAAAAACAGATTTTGTCAGGTTGGATAAAAAAGCAAGACCCACCACTTCACACCCATTAGGATGGCTAATATTTTAAAAACAACAACAATAGCAAACAGAAAAAAACAAGTGTTGGCAAAGATAGAGAGACACTGGAACTCTAGTGCATTGCTGGTGGGAATATAAAATGGTATAGCTGCTGTGAAAACAGTATGGTGCTTCCTCAAAAAGATAAAAGTAGAATTACTGTGTGATCCAGTAATCCCACTCCTAGGTATATACCTGAGAGAACTGAGAGCAGGGACTCAGATTCTTACGCACCAATGTTCATAGCAGCGTTATTCACAATAGCCAAAAGATGGAGACAACCCAGATGTTCATTGATGGATGAATGGATTAACAAAATTAGGTATATATACACAATGAAATATTATTCAGCCTTAAAAAGGAATGAAATTCTGATACGTGTTACAGCATGGATAAACCTTGAGGATATGCTAAATAAAATAAGTCAGACACAAAGGGACAAAAACTGTGTGATTCCACTTATATGAGTTACCTCAAGTAGACAGATTCATACAAACAGAAAGTAGAATAGAGGTTACCAGGGGCTGGGGATGGGAGGTATTGTTTAACCAGGTACAGAATTTCTGTTTAGAATCATGAAAAAGTGACAGCAGTGATGATTGCACAACATTGTAAATATACTTGATGCCCTGAACTGTACACTTTAAAATGGCTAAAATGATAAGATAAACAACAAGAATTTACTACATAGCATGGGAAACTATATTCAATATCTTATAATAAACTATAATGGAAAAGAATTTAAAAAAGAATATAGATATATACATATATATGTAAAACTGAATCAGTTTGCTGCACACCTGAAACTAACACAATATTGTAAATCAACTACACTTCAACAAAAAAAGAACAAAAGAAAGAAGGAAAGAAAAAACTACTTACATAATGGAAAAAAATGGCTAAAATGATAAATTTTACCCTATGTATATTTTACCACAATTAAAAAAGTGGGAAAAAAGCAAGACCAAATGATATGCTGTCTACAAGAAACCTACCCTAAATATATAGATACAAATAGGTTAAAAGCAAAAAGAGGGAAATAGATATGCTATGCTAATGTAATCAAAAGAAAGCTAGAATGGCTATATTAATATCAGACTATGTCTATTTCAGGCAAAGAACAGTATCAGGGATAGAGCAAATCAATGCATTAAAAAAACCCCACAACATCTTAAACATCATATGCTTAACAACTGAGCTTTAAAATAAATGAAGCAAATATTAATGAAACTGCAAGGAGAAACAGACAAATCCACAATTATAATCTGAGATTTCAACAACCCTCTCTCAATAACTATAAAACAAGAAAACATAAAACTAATAAGGATACAGAAGACTTGAATAACACTATCAACCCACTTAACTTAATAGACATTTATAGAACACTGCCAACAGCAGAATATACATTCTTCTCAAGGACACACAAAACATTTACCAAGATAGACTATAGCTTAGGCCATAAGACAAGGAAGTCTTTATAAACTTAAAAAGATTCATGTCTTACAAAGTATGTTCTTTGACCACAGTGAAATGAAGTTAGAAATCAATAGTAGAAAGAGATCTAGAAAGTCCAGAATATTTGGATCCTAAATAACACAAGTCTGAATAATCTGTGGTTCAAAGAAAAATTCTCAAGGTAAGCCTAAAAATATTTTCCACTAAAAGGAAATGAAAACACAACATATCATCCAAGATAGTACTTGGAAATCTACAGTGCAAAAAGATTATATTAGAAAACAGAGGAAATGTCTCAAGGACATCATCTTCTACCTTAAGAAGCTAAAAAGAAAAGAGAAAATAAAGCAAAGAAAGTAGAAGAAAGGGAGATAAAGGAGTAAATAAATAAAAGATAAAAATACATAAATAATAGGGAAAAATCAGTGAAATCAATTGCTGGCTCTTTGAGAAGATCAATTAAATTGATAAACTTCAAGTCAGACTGATCAGAAAAAAATAGATAAAACAGAAATAGCCAATTTCAGCAATGAGTGAGGTAGTGAGAAAATCATTTCAGATTCTCTAGCTATGAGAGGGACAATAAATATTATGAACAACCCTAGACAATAAATTTGACAAATTGATGAATGGACAAATTCCTAGAAAGACAAACTACCAGAGTTTCCTCGAGAAGAAATAGATAACCTGAATAACCCTATGTCTTTTAAATAAATGACAAACTTTCCCACAAAGGAAATTCCAGGCCCAGATGACTTTCATGATGAATTCTAATACACATTTAAGGAAGAAACTCTTCTGATTCTATGCTGAAGAGGAAATAGTATTTCTCAACAGATTCTATGGGACTAGTATTATACTGATATCTAAACCAAAGGTGTTACAAGAAAACTAGACCCATATCCCTCATTAGCACAAATGCAACAATTGTTAGTAAAATTTTGGCAAATTGAATTCAACAATGTGTAAAAAAGAATAATATATCAAGACTCAGTGTAGTTTATCCCAGAAATGCAAAGTTGGTTTTACACTGGAAAATCAAGTAATATAATTTACCATATTAACAGACTAAATCCAAAATGAGACCAAAAAAGGGATATGATCATCTCTAATAGAGGGCAAAAAAAAAAAAAAAAAAAAAGCATTTGACAAAACCCAACATCGATTCCTGATAAGAACTCTCGGCAAACTAGCAACAGAGGGGAACGTCTTCAATCAGATAAGGGGCATCTACAAACTCCTAAAATTAAAATCGTACAACGCCTGAATGCTTCCTTCCTAAGATCAAGTTCAAGGCAACGCTGCAGGCTCTCACCATTTCTATGCAACATTGCACTGGAGGTGGTAGCTACTTCATAAAGGCAAGAAAAAGAAGTAAAGGGCATCTGGATTGAAAGGGAGAAGTAAAACTGTCTCCATTTATGGGTGACATGATGGCCTACATAGAAAATTCTTAAAAAAAAAGTTACGACAACTATTAAACGAGACTAGCAAAGTTGCAGGACACAAGATCAATATACAAAAATCAATTGTATTTCTATAGACTAACAACAAAGAATCAAAAATTGAAATTTAAATTATAATTTACAGGGACTTCCCTGGCAGTCCAGTGGTTAAGACTCCATGCTCCCACTGCAAGGGGCACGGGTTTGATCCCTGGTTGGGGAACTAAGATCCCCACAAGCCATGCAGCATGACCAAAAAAAAAAAAAAAATTTATATATATATATATATATATATATATATATATATATATATGTATGTGTGTGTGTGTGTATATATATATATATACATAAAATTTACAGTAGCGTTGGAAATATTAACTGCTTAGGGACAAATCTGACAAAAGGTGTACAAGACCTTTAAACTGAAAATACAAAACATTGCTGAGAAAAATTAAAGACCTAAATGTGTGGAGAGATACACAGGTTCATGGATCCAGTGACTCTATATTCCTAAGAGACCTCTTAAGACTCCACTAAACTTATCACTAAACCTCACTAAATCTCTCCAGACTCAACACACTTCCAATAAAAATCCCAGCAAGGTTTTTGTGTAAAAATTGACATGCAGATTCTAAAATTGGTATGGAAATGAAAAGGATCAAAACCCAGATCTACAAAAGGAAAGGAGTATTATCAAGAAGTAATAAGTGAAGGTAAAATAAAAATGTTATTTTTCTTATTATTAATTGATTTAGCAGATAACGGTTTATTCATAATAATAATAGCAACAATGTATTTGATTATGTTTGCTTATGTATATACATATGCTTATGCATGCTTATCTATACATGGAATGAGTGACAGCAATGATACAAGGACTGGAGAGAGGAATTAAGATTATTTGATTATTATAAAATAGTAACGCTACCTATGAAGTAGTCTAGTGTTATTTGAAAGTAGACTTGGATTAGTTGTAAATGTGTATTGAAATTTCTAGGGCAATGACTTAAAAAAGTAAAAAGAAGTATAACAGGTATGCTATAAAAGGAGAGGAAATGCAATCATATAAAATGCTTGATTAAAAACACAAAAGACAGAAAAATAGTGGAAGATGAAAAAAAGGAACAAAGAAGATGGGTAACAAATAGAAAATAGTAGCAAATATGGCTCCAGCTGTATTATATCTTATATATCCAAGATATTAATCCAACTATATCAATAATCACTTTGAACATCAATGGTCTAAATGTACCAATTAAAGACGGAGATTGTCAGAGTGAATTAAAAAAAACAAAAAGACCCACTTATAGGTTGTCTACAAGGAATTAAAACCACAATGAGATACCACTAAACATCCAATAGAATGTCTACAATTAAAAAGACTGATTCTACCAGGTATTGGCGAGAATGTGGAGCAATCAGAACTCTCATACACAGCTGATGGGAAGGTAATGTGGTACCAACATTTTAGAAAATAGTTTGGCAACAATAACAGCAACAAACACACCTCTCTTATGACCCAGTCATTCCTCTCCTAGCTATTGACCCAAGAGAAAAGAAAGCTCATGTCCATACGGTGATCTGTACATGAATGTTCACAGGAGTTTTATTTTTAATAACCGAAGAACAAAAACAACCCAAATGTCTTCAACAGGAGAATGGATGAGCAACTTGGGGACATCTATATAATGGAATACTACTCAGCAAAAAAAAAAAGAAAAAAGTAATGAACTATTGACACAGACAACAACAGGGATAAATCTCAAAATAATTATGCTGAGCAAATGAAGCCAGATAAAAACAAGGACATACTAGATGAATCCAACTATATAAAATTCTAGAAAATGCCAACCACTCTGTAGTGACAGAAAGCAGATCAGTGGTTGCCTGGGGATGGGGTAGGGACAGAAGAGAAGGATTACAAAGAGACACAAGGACATTTTAGGGGGTGATGGAGATGTGATATGTTCATTATCTCGATTGTGGTGATGGTTTCGTAAATGCATACGTATGACAAAATGTATCAAATTGTACATTTTAACCTGTGAAGTTTACTGTTTGTTAATTACACCTCATAAAGCTGTTAAAATTTTTTAAAAGCCCTTTAAAAAAAAAAAAGACATATAGGACTTAGGGATCCAACACAAGAGATAGGGGATGGGAATGACCATGAATTTGGTAAGAGAAGGCCTAGGACACAGTTGAACGTGAAAGAACTGTCAATCCAGATTGGAACAGGAGGAAGGAATGCTCCAGAAAGGATGTTTCCGAGGAACGAAAAGGAAAGACATAGCTTACTTTGTGCGTTTGAATGCATCAATTAAAATACTAAGGAAATACAGTTCTATTGACGAGTTTGGAATGAGCTAGAGATAGATACATAGAAAGCTAAGTAAACAAAATGAGGCAACTATGAATTCCAAAGAATGGGGAAAAGTCATACAAGACAGGAAATGTATTGACAGTACACAAAAATATCTGTGTCCCAAACATATTTACAGTGGCATAAACGTGGAGGTAAAGATTATTTCTTTAGCCAAATTCATATACTATATTGGGAGAAGTGGAGGGAGAGGGGTAAGAATTGGTGTATAGCTGAGTGGTGGCGGAGAGAGTAGGAGAGCTAGAATCCCGACTCCCATACCAAGAAGTCAAAAGACAAAAAATCTAAAAGCATCAACAAAGAATGTAACTCAGTGAGATGATGAAGGTGCCTATCTAGCCTTATTGTGGTAATCGTTTGCAGTACATACGTGATCAAATCACCACACTGTACACCTTAAACTTACACAATGTTATATGTGAATTATATCTCAGTAAAGCTGGAAAGAAAAGAAATAGTAATATAAGCATATTATGTAGACAGATGGGGGTAGATAGCAGAGACCTAGCTGGGGAAAATAAAAATAATTGCCTCTAGGGAATAGGAGTCGGGGTAGGGAAGAAGACTGAGTCAGTAGACGGCTGGTTGTTACCAAAACCCAATATTCTCCATCTTTTTAAACTATATATAAATATCTCTGTGACCAAATAAAATTCAAGAAAATGGATGGAAAGATTGCTGGGAGAACATCAATAACAGTGAACACAGTGGGTTTGACTCTTTATTTCTCCCTGCTTATTTGTACTTGCCCAGAGTTTTTCCAAGTCTATTTATTACTGTCATAAAAGAGTAAAACAAATGAGTCAATAAATGCAAGTGAACAAAAAGCCCATCCTGTTTACAATGCTCAATAAGGTAAAGGAAAAGACTTTGAAAAGAAAGTAGAAACCGAGATGGAAAATCCCAGAATCAGAGCTGCTGGCAATACTCCTGATTGGCAGTGCCCAGGAGCAGCCTTCCCGGGGAAATCACCATGGGATCATTCCAGGATGCAAGCCAGGCTTCCTGAGGGCCGGATGCTCACACACTCCACCACACACACACACACACACACGCACACACACACACAAACACACACCACACACCACACACCACACACACGCACCATCAAAGGCTGATATAAGATTCCTGCCATCGCTAACGGGCTGCCTTCCCGTACCTGCAACTTAACAACATCTCCCATTTGGAACTTCAATGTCCAGACCTCTCTCCTTTAGAAGGGAACTGAGAGGTTAGAGTGGGACGTGAGTGAGAAAGGAAGTGAGAAGCAGTTGACTGCTATTCTAAAGAGAACTTCCTAAAGTTTCCAGGGGAAAAAGCTACAAAAATGGGTCCTTTGCACAAATGATCTCACTGAATTCCAAAAAATAATTCATATCCCCTTTTGACAGGAAAGGAATCAAAAGCTGAGAGAGGTCAAAGAATCTTTCCAGGTTCACCAAAGTCAGAATTTGAACGCAGGCGCCTCCATTCTTTCTTGCCCCATTTCTCCTTTCCATCCTTCCTTCATCATTTCTTTTTTCCTTCCAAAAATATTTATATGGCACCCAGGCATGACACTATACACGGGTCTGGGTCTTCATGGAACTTACACTCTAGTGGGAGATCTGGAATAAATAAATGAATGGAGCAATTTCAGATACTTGTTAGGGCTGTGACACAAATAAAACATGGTGATGTAATAGTAATGGGTGAGTGCGGGTGTGGGTGCATCAAAGTGGTCAGGGAAGGCCTCTGAGGAAGCAGCGTTTGGGCCGAGCCCTGAATAACAGGCTGTGGAAAGACCTAGGAGCAGAGTGCTTCAGGTACAGAGAAAAGGAAGGGCAAAGACCATGAGATGAAAGTGAAGAAAAGTTATCAACTCCAAATACCACGGCGAACCCCACTGGCGGGGGTCTGAACACTCCTTATTTATTTATTTTTTTAAAACATCTTTATTGGAGTATAATTGCTTTACAATGGTGTGTTAGTTTCTGCTTTATAACAAAGTGAATCAGCTATACATATACATATATCCCCATATCCCCTCCCTCTTGCGTCTCCCTCCCACCCTCCCTATCCCACCCCTCTAGGTGGTCACAAAGCACCGAGCTGATCTCCCTGTGCTATGCTTATGCGGCTGCTTCCCACTAGCTATCTATTTTACATTTGGTAGTGTATATATGTCCATGCCACTCTCTCACTTCATCCCAGCTTACCCTTCCCCTCTCCGTGTCCTCAAGTCCATTCTCTACGTCTGCTTCTTTATTCCTGTCCTGCCCCTAGTGAACACTCCTTATTGATATGACCTCTGCCCTGTCTGGTGTGGGCTTCCCTGGGAAGCTGACTCTGAAAGTGAGATTAAAGTCCAGGAAGATTATTGGGGAGGGCTCTTGAGAACTACTCGTGTGAAACATGAAAGCAGAGAGACTGGGCAGAGGGAGGAATTAAACTGTGTTGCAGCCTCAAGGCACTCTGCACAATCTGATCTTGGCATAGCGGAGCGCTAGGGTTGAGAATTCAACCATCTCTGGAGCTCCACTACCCTGCTAATTAAGTTCCGGACCTGATACTCAGCCTCTTCTGCCTGCAGGTTGCAGGTTGTCTCCTCATATGCTACCAGAAAGGTTCTCTGGCTTTCATACTTGACCTTATTGATCAATCACCCTCAGCTTTCCACTGTCCTTGTCAAATGCATCAGTAGTTCTCAGTAACAGCCACCCTACTCCATTGTTCTACCCTCCTGCCAGCCTCTCAAATATCTGAGATACGTTCCCCCCCCCCCCCCCCCCGCCGGTGCATTCCTCTCCTTGGATATTCCATCCAAGTTCATAATGGAACTCTTAACAAAGTTCACAGCATGCCTGAGGCAATCAGGCCTCCACCGCAAGTGATGGAGTCCTCACGGCCAACTGGCCGGTGAGTGATCAAACTCCAAAATCCCAAGGAGAATCGGCTTCCTCAAACCATTCCTGGTACCAGCATCTCTGAGCGGCAGACTTGTGTGCAGTAAGTATGTTGGTGGCTGTTCTCTGAATCAGCCCCTGTGGGGCAGTGAGGGAAATACAATTAACAAGAAGGAGTTGAACTCCAGCGTCTTGGCAACAAACCTCAGCCAATCTCACAGGGAGATCTGGAGCTGGGGTGGCTCTTCAGAATTGTCCCGGATTGAAGCAGGGGGCTGGCAGTTTGTACCTTCACATCAACCAGTCTGACCGAGCTGCCTCATGGGAGGGGGCCATAACTTTGTGAGTGGCAATGGCCTTCAGCCAAGGGTAGCGTCCAGGAGGGACTCAGCTGGGAGCCATCAGTAGAGGCAACACTGCCGGTAGCTGGGGGGATGAGGGCTTGGGTTCTGAAGAGGGTTCTGGGGAGTAGGTGGGGACAGCCACCCCAGCCCAGTTTGGACACATCTAATGCAAAGAACAATTAGCTTCCTTTCCTGAGGCCTCCGTGGAATCAACATCTGGAGGCTGCGAGTCTGAGGCCCCTTACAAGTAGCAAAAGAATTTGGACAGGATGCATTTAATCTTGAGCTAATGGTACAATGCTCCGCCAAGATAAACTTCTCAACCTCAACATATTTTATTTTGAAAAAAATGTTATTGTCAGGTACAAGGGAAATTCCTCCTCACTTAGGCTGCCGGGCCAGATGACATAATCCCTGGCTGGGTCCACTTGTGTGGTGTGTTATCTTTTTCATCTGAGCAGATCTCTCCCCCACAGACCCACCTCCCCAAAAGCTGGCCATGGTTCCTAAGTAATTCTAGCCTCTGACAGCTGCAGGAAAGAAAGAAATGTGACTTGCAAACAGACATTTTTTGGATGTCACGTTTCTAAACACCAGATATGTCGGATTTCTCCCCACCCCCGGCTCTGGGTGGAATTCAGATGGGAATTGAAGGGAGTATTTGGGAGTCTCTTTTTAATTCCTTACATTTTTATTGAGCATCTACTGTGTGGCCAGTGGGGTGGTAGCTATGAATGGTAATGACCGTCTTTCACTGCCTATCAGGGGCCAGGCACTGTGCAGACATTACACACTTGTTATGTCTGCAGGGGGTAGAAGGATGCTAAAGTCATCCCGGTTGTCTAGACGGGGAGATGGAGGCTCAACTAGATTAAGACACTTTACCAAGTCAGTGGTGGAGCCAAGCCAGAGATATGGGCCTTCAATTTTCATGCTCAAGGGCTTTCCATCTATCATGGAGTCTAGCAAAGCGAAGAAACTTGACACGCGCATGTGGAAGAAATGACTGAGTCACTAGGAGAACAACAGGGTGGAGTGGAGTCAGCCGTTCTACAGTGTGACACCCAGATCAGCTTCTCAGGCAGGTCCTGGCACTCTCCGAGAACTCTAGAGCTCTCTAGAGCTGCCACAGCAGTCCAGACGCAGGCAGAACCTCTACAGGTAGGACAGACAGTTCAAGCCCAGGAAGGGGCTGCCTCTTGGCCCTGAGCCTTCTGTTCTCTGCTCCAGGGAAGCCGTGTGTGCGGCTGGCGTGTTTCCCATTCTCTCAGAAGCAGCCCTGAGTTCCTCCAGCCCTGCCTCAGGGGATTTCCTTTAGGGCTGGAATGGAGCCAGGGATAGGATAGGATGGGGGCAGAAGGGAGGGTCCTAGAGCCACATGCATCACAGGATCTCAAAACATACAAAGAAGTGCAGGGAATAAACACCATCTTTCTTTTGGGCATAGTTTGATATCAGATCCTGGATGTATTCGCTTAATCTTCAAAGATTTTCAGAGGCATTTTTCCTCCCAGTGAAGTTGGCAGGGCTGGGATCACCAGTCCCATCTTAGATAAAAGAAGTGAGACTCAGAAAAGCTACCTGACTTGCCCAGGATCACCCTCAAGCACCAAAGTGAAGGTTTCCTTCAAGTTCATTGCTCTTTTTGTCCCCCATCCCCATGGCGTCGTCCGAGCCAGAAATGTGGGAGGGGACAGTGTATTCTTGTAGGAAGAAGACAAGCTTTGGAGTCAGAAGATCTGAGTTTGAATCCTGGGTCACTAACTGGGTGACCTTGGGGGGAGTTACTTAGCTCCTCCTGGCCTCGGTTTTCCCATCTGTAAAATGGAGCGAGTAATCCTTGCATCAGAGAGATTGTTCTGAAGATTAAAGGCTATCACAGCTATAAAGAAGCTGGCCCTTGCTGTTGAAATAAATCTTACATCTCTTTTCCCCTTCTCAAAGATGTACAATTATTCCTACACGGATGTGTGATTATTATTATACATTTATATTTACCTGTCTTATTCAAAGAATAATTTGAGACAGCTGTTGCAACAGTAAGCCCAAAGCAGAAGGATTTTGTCCCCTTTAATCCTTGATCTCCAAGTGTCAGTGGAGGTGGGTATGTCATCCCGAAGATGCAGGAAGTAGAAGTACAAGGCGTTCCTTTAACAGGCACCACCGTCCCAGGCTGAGGATAAAGCTGTGCCTGGCCTACAGGAGCCCTGCTTTTCTCTCCAGGACCATTTCTCACTCTTTCCCTCCTTTCCCCTCCAACTTTGTCTTGACTGTGCAGTCCTATCTCTGAGCATTTTCAATGCTCTTCCCTCTGCCAGGACCGCTCTCCATCTGGCTGACTCACCTGGAATGTCACTTCATTCGTTCATTCATTCATTCATTCATTCAGTGCCGACTGAGTGCTCACTACACCCTAAACAGTGTGCTGTAACATTCCAGTGGGGAGACAGTGAAGAAACAAGCACACGCATACAGATTGCTGTTACTGAAAACTGCTAAGAAGAACAGGAGAGAGCAGCGCAAAGAATCGAGAGCGGCCAGGGGCTGTTGCAGATACGATGCTACAGGATTACGTGCCTCGGAGCAGAGTCCAGATGGAAGTGTAAGATGGGAGCGTGGGGCATCAGGTCGGGAGGAACTCAAGTGCAAAACTCTAGTGGGAATAAACTTGGCATGTGTGCAGAGAGAAGGGAATAGGGGTCCAGGTGCCCCCACCGCTTGCTGGGCCTGGAATCTGGGTTGCCAGTGAGGGGGTGAACTTGATCGCCTTTATGAACTTCCTCAGGCTCTGACCTTCTAGGAATCAAAGATCCCTGAGCCCGTGGCCAGCTGGACAGAGAGGGGAGGCGTGAGGACACGGATGCTGCAGTCAGCACAGAGGAGCCTGCGCCCTGCTCCCCAGTGCAGGCCGCCGGTCCAGAACGAGATGGACGCACAGTGGGACTCTGGGTGGGATCAGGCAAACCCACCCCTGCCAGCCTGGCTCAGAGATGGAAGGAAGTGCAGCTAGTTCACTCTGAGAGAGACCCCGGGGACCATCGGTCACACTCATCTTCCCACCCAAGGCACAGTTCCTTCTGTCTTAGTTTCCTAGGGCTGCCGTCACAAAGTACCACAAACCAGGTGGCTTTAAACAATAGCAATTTATAGTTTCGCCGTTCTGGAGTCTAGAAGTCTGAAATCACGATGTTGGCAGGGCCTCGCTCCCTCTGAAAGCGGTAAGGGAGAAGACTTCTTGCCTCTTCTAGCTTCTGGTGCTTTTCTGGCAACTTTGGGGATTCCTTGGCTTGCAGCCACATAATTCCAACCTTTGCCTTTGACGTCACATGACAGTCTCGTGTGACTCTGTCTTCACATGGCTGTCTTCTTAGAAGGACACCAGTCCTATTGGATTGGGGCCCACCTACTCCAGCATAACCTCGTCTTAACTCATGACATCTGCAACGACCCCAACTCCAAATAAGGTCACACACTGAGGGTTAGAACTTCAACATACCTTTTTTTGGGGGGAGGGGGCAAATTCAGCCTATACCACCTTCCATGCCACCGTAACAAAGGGCCTTTCAGCCTCTGATGGTCACTCCCACTGACAGAGGTGCACGGCCCTCAATGCAGTAAGCTCTCTTGCTGGAAATTTCCCTCTCCTCCCTCTCTCCCACAAATATTTATTAAGGGATTCCTACCGTCCAGGAGCATTGCCAAGTCCGGCGTGCCCCGCAGTAAACAAAACAGATGGTGGGAAGGCTGACATGACATCATCCTTGCCCACGGGTCCCAGGTTCCCCCTGGGGCCACACAGAACACGCTGGCCCACCCCAAAGGTGGCCCTTCAGAGAGCTGAGGACAGCGGTGGGTTCCCCCAAGTCTCCCTCAGATTGAACACCTGTGGTTTCTTCACTTATTCCTCAAATAGAGTGAATATATATTTTATGGACCAAACTAGTACGGTTCTGAGGGTGAGAGTGGCTGCTAGTAATAATGACACAGAGACAACAGGCCTAACCAGGCGTGTCCCAGGCCGACTGTTCCGTACGGTCACCTCATGGAGCACAGGTTTCCAGATCCTTCCTCACCCCGGCTACTCTCTTCTGGATGTTTTGTAGTCTGTCTCCTTTTAAATCATTGCTCCCAGAATTAACTACCGTGAGTGTTTGGCATAGTGGAAAAAGCCAAATAGGCAAGGAGATCATTTTAATAAATGTGCCAAACAGCTTAATAGAGACGAGAGGGAGGCATTATGGGAACCCCAAGGAAGAAACAATGAACTGTTTCTGAGAAAGTTGGGGATGGCTGCAGAGAGGAGCTGATATCTGCAATGGACCGTCCAGGGAGTAGAGATTTCCCATCAGGAAAGTGAAGGGCGTCTTGGGAAAGGGCATCTTTGGCACGCCGTGATGGGGAGCGAGCGGGGTTCCCAGCTCACCTGCTGCTGATGGAGACTCATGTTATTTTCCCCTAGAGCCCGTGAGGTCTCGTCTGATGCTAGCTTTACTTGGGGTTTAATTATGGGATATTATGGGAAAGACACACTTGTCCTAGATGCCTGCGGTTCTATCTGAACCTACTTCTGACCAGCCCTACTTCTGTTCTTCAGATTTGTTCTAAGGAAGAACCAACCAAAATACAGGCAGAATTTGGCAAATAAGGCGTAAGCAGCTTAATCCAGGATCCATCGCACTTCCAGGCCCCAGTGGGAGTGAGTCGTTTACAAGCACTTGCTGAGACAAGCTTCACTGATGGGTCCGTGCTGGTCTCTGGGGAGGCGAAGATCACTCACGGTCACTGCTCTCAAAGAGGTGTAGCTACTGAGTGAGACACACACGTGCAAAGAACTTCAAGTCGTGCCAAAACACCTAAGGACTGTCACACCCCTTTATAAGTTTGCCATACGTTTTGGGAACACAGGGACTAGTTCGCACTGGAGGAATAAAATTGACTTTCACTGCAGAACTTCCAGGGCTTTGATGGCCAAGTGAAGCATCAGAGCTAGAGAAAGAGTGGGTGAAAGGTGTGGCAGCATGAGAAATGCCTGGAGTAGGAATAGCCTCTGGGGCTGGCCTGTGGGGGGCAGGGCAGGTCAGGGAGGCGACCTCAGGATGCAGCAACAAGGCATTGCTGGCATAGCAGGTCACCATCATGCCTGGCCAACCACCTGCATCCCTGTGTTCCCTCTGCAAGGTCTAAACGCCGGTGCGGAGACTGCCTGGGGGGAGGCGAGGGCAGGAAGGAGCCAGCTGGATGACTTGGCCCCTCAGCCAAGCACACGTTACTGCCTCTGGCTCGGCTGGTCAGCTGGCTGCACCCTCTCCTCCTCTCCCCCTTGGAGGCGGGCCCTTCATCAGCCGTGTGCAATCGTCCTCTGAGGTGGGGGGTGGTGGCTCTCTAGGGTGACGACTCATCACGGAGCTGGACTCTATCCAGACCCAAACACTGTCCGCAACCCCGGCCCATAAGCCACCAGCACATCCTCACCAGCCCTTTAAAAGTTTGGTCAGATTCATCTTGGACAGACGCTGGGACCGGGAGTGTGGGCCCTGGCAGAGGCTGAGAGAGAAGTTCAAGCCCCCAGATGGTCCCCGGTTCTGTGCCCTCCCGTCTGAGCTGAGAGAGAATTTCTGCAGGGATGCCTGGAGCTCAGGCATCACGTCTGTCCCAACTCACTTGGGTAGAGGAGACCTCCCTCTTCTCTGAGAGCTTGGTCCCCTGCAGGACCATCTCCAGCACAGTATCCCAATTGGCGGTCTCTGTGTCTTCTTCGCCTCTGGACTGTGAACAACCCAAGGGCAGGCAGTGTGGCTTCCCCATTTCCAGATGCTCAGAACTAGTACCCAGTAGGTGGTCTGAGAATGAGGAGGAAAAGAGGAGGGCAGTGGATGAAGGAAGGTCTGCGGAAATACCATCACGGGTTCCTGGAGACAAGAGAGGGATGAGGAAGAGGGGAATGGGGCTGCATTCTGGGTTTGCTTTTGTTCTTGGAGGCCTCATGCATTACAAATACTGCAAAATTAAACTTTGTGACTGTGTGGTTATAAATGTAAATCCAGGCACGATTCTTTATTAGATAGTCATTGTGATTATATTCATTTTTTTCTTCTGATTTTAAAAGAAATTTAACTTAAGCCTTTTTTGGGGCCCCAAGGCACTGCGTTTACTGTGCCCTAACCAATAAGCCGGACGTGGGCTGTGAACAGGGTGGTCAAATAGTAATGAATGGTTCCACTCAGGCACCAGCCAATCAAAACCAGAGCAAGGGGCTTCCTTGGTGGCACAGTGGTTAAGAATTCGCCTGCCAATACAGGGAACACGGGTTCAAGCCCTGGTCCGGGAAGATCCCACATGCCGCGGAACAACTAAGCCCGTGTGCCACAGCTACTGAGCCTGCCCTCTAGAGCCCATGAGCCACAACTACTGAAGCCTGTGCGCCTAGAGCCCGTGCTCCACAACAAGAGAAGCCACTGGGATGAGAAGCCCGCGCACAGCAACGAAGAGTAGCCCCTGCTCTCTGCAACTAGAGAAAGCCTGCGCTCAGCAGCAAAGACCTAACGCAGCCAAAAAAATAAATGAAAACAAACAAACAAACAAAAAAACAGAGCAAGTTCCTGAAGGCCCCTCACTGTGCCAGACCTTACCTCTTGGTTTGCTGGATCTTGGGAAGGGTCACAGGCTCTGGAGGGAAGGGCTGAAGTGGTGGACAGAGGGGCATTTGGGGAGTGTGGCACTGTGACTCTTTACCAACTGGAATCGAAGGGTTTCAATGTTTGAAAAATGGGTGTGGACATTCTGGTGCCTTCCATAAGCCCTGGATGGAGGTAGAAATAACAAAACATGGTCACTGCAAAGATGCAAGATGACTCAAAAGGAGGAGGCGAACCTGAATTCCAGGTTTCTGATCTGGGTAAAAGGTGGTACCATCACTGAAAGAGAGAATTTGGCAGGAGGTATAGCTTGAAGGGAAAGACACTGAGTTTAGTTTGGGACATGATAAATGTGATGGATTTCTGGGATTTCTGGGAAGTGATGTCTGTAAGCATTGAATAGATGGGTATAGTTTTTTAGGAAATAAGGTGAGGATGCAAAAGGCAATCTGGAAGTTTCAGTAGGCACATGGTAGGACCTCAATCAATCTGTCCAGGGCTGAATAAGAACTCCAGACACAAACACTTCAGCCCCAGGCTCATGGACTGATTGCAAGGACCCCACGCAGACTGACTTCAAGGGGAAAACACAGACCATCCTTTGTCTGATTATGATCGAAGCAGACAACTGGAGGGCATATTTCAGCTCCAAGTACCCAAGGTGTGGGACCTGTGAGGGCTTACTGCTGTCAGAAGTCAGCATGAGGGGCCGGCAAGAGCTTGTCTTATTGTCTTGTACCTTGAAGATCCGGGAGGCATAAGGAGAAGAAACTGCATTTTCCAAACCCTGAAGAAATACTCATTTTCTTTTCACATCTGTTTCCTTAAGAGTCCTTTTTTTTCCACTGTGTTGATAGATATTATATAATCACATTGTTTAAATATTTGAGATGGTGATTACACCACCATTCAGTTTTAATCGCTGCTTCTGTTAACATTGTCAGACATTCTCAAGCAAAATTAATTAGGACCAAACAATGGATTGATGGTCTTTAAAATTCAAACCTTCAGAAACTAACCAGTTTCCTAACCCAACACCATAAATGCACAGTGAATTTAGACACTAGAACTTATCACTTCAAGGATGTTTTCCCCTAAAGCCACATGTTAGTCTTACCAATAATAAATAAAAATACAAAATACACAATGAAGAATCACAAAATTTATTTTTATACAAAAATCCCTTCTATAGCAAGTCTGATGCTTCACTCATCTCTCTTTGAATCCTGTGACAGTTTACTCAGTACCTACTAAGAGAGCCCCATCCATTGTTGGCTGGTTCTAGTCTTTACCAAATTCTTTCTCCTACTGTTAAGACTGGGAACTCTATTCCCAGACAGTGCCTCCTGTCACTTGTAAAGTTCACTTGCTGGAGCAACACAGAAAAATTCCATTTCCAATCCGAAGATTCCTTTGAGAGTTGAGTCCTCGTGAATGGGGAAACAAACAGACTCACTAGATACCATCCTCTGCTCCCCAGTGATATATTAGGGTGAGGCTCTCGGGAGCCTGTGGTTGACTTCGCGTCCCATATGGTGGTGTCATAAGTCTACAGACTTACAGGATTTGAGAAATCTTTTTTTCTAATACCATGCATTAAAAAAAATTTTTATTTATTTATTTTATTTTATTTATTTTTGGCTGCGTTGGGTCTTCGTTGCAGTGTGCAGGCTTCTCATTGTGGTGGCTTCTCTTTGTTGCAGAGCACGGGCTTCAGGAGTTGTGGCACATGGGCTCAGTAGTTGTGGCTCACAGGCTCTACAGTGCAGGCTCAGTAGTTGTGGCACACGAGCTTAGTTGCTCTGGAGCATGTGGGATCTTCCCGGACCAGGGCTCGAACCCATGTGCCCTGCATTGGCAGGCAGATTCTTAACCACTGCGCCACCAGGGAAGCCCCGAGAAATCTTTGAGAAGGAGTTCTGAACGGATTCGTAAGTTGCTGTGGCTTCACTTAGATGTCATTCACATAAAGGAGAGTGCACCCTAAGATCTACCTAGGC
The DNA here is from genome assembly GCF_965194825.1 of Balaenoptera physalus. Lineage (NCBI taxonomy): Eukaryota > Metazoa > Chordata > Mammalia > Artiodactyla > Balaenopteridae > Balaenoptera > Balaenoptera physalus. The sequence continues at coordinate 86,500,010 of NC_138894.1, read as the reverse complement.
CATTGTCATCTGGGGGGAGATGGGGGTCAGTGTTTGAAGAAGAGAGATAATATGCTATATTGACTATGTTAAAATCAGATTGTATATACAAGTATATATTGATACGAAATTTTAAAATTCTGTTTATGAGGTTTAATGCAATCTTGAAGATTGCATCAGGGAACCTGAAGAGAGGTACCTTTACAAACAAATGTGCACTTTGGTCATATTGAGTCAGATTGTGCTGGGTTAGAATTCCAGCTCTGCCACTAATTAACAGTGTGACCTTAGGCCTTAGCTTCCTAAGATGGAAAATGGGTATGAAAACAATTCACCTTGCAAGTTGGGAGTGAGGGTTAAGTGCCTGGCATTCAGCCTGGGATATAGCAGGTGCTTGATACAGGCAGTGATTAGGGTCGTAGATTCCAATTTTACACACGAGAGAGAATGTGCATGTAACTTATTTATAAAATTAAAGAGTAAAAACAGATATAATGATCTATTAAAATATATTTCAAAGCCATGTGTTTAAAGTGTCTGCTGATGTTTAAAATTTTGTAAATTTAAAAAGTAATATTAAACTTTTTTAATTTTAATTTTTCATTTTTTAAAAAAAGTTTAAGTAAATAATAACCAATGATAGTTTTAAAAATTTCAAACAATAGAAAAATAAATAAAAATTTCCTCATCATCCCTCCCCTCCATCCTAATCCCAGGCCCCAACAATTCCACTAAACAGTTTGGTGTACAACTTTCAGATGTGCATAAAGAAGCACATATGGTGTTTTCCCTTCAAAAATGAGCTCATGCTATACGTTGTTCTACAGCTTCACTTTTTCATCTAACACTATAGCCATATATGATTCTGATGGCTTTTAAAAGAAGGTATATATTATTCTTAGCCATATATTATTCTGATGGGCTTTTAAAGAAGGGTTTTAGCAGAAAAAATGCCAGCGAAATGTGATGTTTTGAGTACACGATTCTAAAGAGTTGGATGAAAACAGAAAAACTCAGGTTAACATCTGATTATTTCATCTCTAAAATATGGCAGAAATCCAGACAACAGGTGGGGAAAAAATCCAGATAAGACAATTTGGGAATTCATGAATGAGTAGGGATTAGTTTTGTAATATTGACAATCACCCCTACAATTACACGGCACTTTGTCATTTATGTCACAGTTGACTCTGACAGCAATCCTGCAAGGACGGAGGGACCAATTATCCCATTTTAAGCCCGAGAAGACTGAGGTTCGAAGAGGTGTCCATGCATCTGGGAGGCCAGGTGTTGGGAGGTGGAGGAAAGGGGGTGTGTCGGGCTGCTTAACAAACCTGCTTTTCCCTGAGCTGACTCATTAAGGTCCTCGGCCAGCAGATGGACCTAAAAAGGAGCAAAGTGACCCCTTGGCATCTGACTTGATGAATCGTGCAGAACTGAGGCTACTTCTTCAATTTCGGAGGAACGCTTTTTTTGGGACCTCTGGCTTAAGGGCTGGGCTCCTCTTCATCTAAACATAGTTGTAAACGGTTCACAGTGTTTGGTGAGCCCCTCCGAAGTGCTTGCCCCACGTTAGAAATCAAATGCAGAACAGTGCAACCTACACTGGGTGGGCATCGGGCTTCTGTCCCAACCTGGGCATGTCCACCTCTCTCGGGATGCCGTTGCCCCAGCTACCTGAAGAGTGGCTTGGGCTAGGGGAGCTCTTCCTGGCTTGGAACTGGGGTCCCCGGGGCCTCCGTGAGGATGGAGGAAGGGGAGGAGACCTCACTCGTTCCCAGGTTCACAGAGTGAAAATCTCCCGCATTCATCCTCATGGTTTCGAAGGTGAACCTTTAATAAAGGAATTATCTAAGGTTGAAGGTTTGGGTTTTAATGGAGCAGAATGAGGACGAAAAGGACCAGAGACCCCATCTGACACTGGATGGTGATGCTTAGGAAGTTTGCCAAGCTCTGCAGCCCCGTCTTCTCCGTGGAAGTTAGGCGGGATGCTGTTGGTAGGAAACAGGCATCCTTGGCCTCTCTGACAGCATCCGGGGGGCCCCTGAAAGTCTGGCTTTCCTTGGCTCCGATTAGCAATGATGGGACGGGAAGACCCAGGTTCTCTCTGGGCTGCTCTTGACTGGTAATACTGTGGGTGGAGGTTCTTTAGTGAGCCAGAGGGGAGGAGTGGACCAGCAAAGCCTCTTCTTCCTTCTCCCCAGCCTTCCCAAAACCTTGGACTGTGAGAAATGAGTATCAGATAGAGAGAAAGACAATCTTCCTTGGGAGCCTAAGTAGATTTTGCAGCAAAGATGACACATGCCCAGGCTCCCGCGTTCAGGAGGCACTGGGAACCTTGCTTAGCTGATCTGCCTCTGCAGGAGTCCCAGCCCCTGGACCTGCAGGGCGAGCCTTTTTTGAGGATCTTGGAGCCAGTGGCTTCTCTCAGCCCTCCACTCTCGAGAACTGACCATCTCACACTCACATCTGAACATTTCATTCCTTCCTTGTGAAACTAAATGCACCACAACCTCAAACCCCTCAGAGGAGAATGGAGATAACTGCAGATCTCAATAGCAGCAAGAGATGAAAGCCAGAAACTTCTGCTGGTTTCCTAAGAAAGTGCTGGGGTTTCTTATTTGTGGGCTTTGATTTATCTAAGTGCTTGACTTTCAATCTGGGTTTGAAAATCCTGAAGATGCCCAGGGGTTCCTTTAGAGGGAGCCAAAAGGGGGTGGAGAAAGTGGGGCTCAGGGTTCCCTATTTCCATATCAACCAGAGCCATTCCACTTCTGTCTCATGTTTTTTAAAAAATGTGGGCTTGGGCTTCCCTGGTGGCGCAGTGGTTGAGAGTCTGCCTGCCAATGCAGGGGACGCGGGTTCGAGCCCTGGTCTGGGAGGATCCCACATGCTGCGGAGCAACTGGGCCCGTGAGCCACAACTGCTGAGCCTGCGCGTCTGGAGCCTGTGCTCCGCAACAAGAGAGGCCGCGATAGTGAGAGGCCCGCGCACCGTGATGAAGAGTGGCTCCCACTTGCCACAACTGGAGAAAGCCCTCGCACAGAAACGAAGACCCAACACAGCCATAAAAATAAATAAATTAATTTTAAAAAAAAAGACTTTCTATTAAAAAAAAAAGTGGGCTTAGTGTAAAAGTTATTTAATTATTAATTAATTAATTAATTAATTAATTAATTAATTAAGGCTGCGTTTGGTCCTCATTGCTGCACGCGGGCTTTCTCTAGTTGTGGTGAGCGGGGGACACTCTTCATTGCGGTGCACGGGCTTCTCATTGTGGTGGCTTCTCTTGTTGTGAAGCACGGGCTCTAGGCTCGCGGGCTTCAGTAGTTGCAGCACATGGGCTCAGTAGTTGCGGCTCACAGGCTTAGTTGCTCCATAGTTAGGCACGGCATGTGGGATCTTCCCGGACCAGGGATCGAACCCGTGTCCCCTGCGTTGGCATGCGGATTCTTAACCACTGCGCCACCAGGGGAGTCTCTAATTATTGCTTTTTAAATAAAGAGTTTTGGGACTGGCGGTCTAGTGGTTAACACTTGGAGCTTCCACTGCAGAGGGCTCAATCCTGCAGCGGAATTTTGATGCTAAAACCAAATTTGAAAACCACAGGTCTGTAGCCTCACTTTTCTATGGGGTGCTGGTCCTGACATTCTACATGTATATAGAGCTCAGTCTTGTTTTGGGAGAACAGAGAAATTCACTCACTCATTCCACTAACATTTATTGAGCACTTCCTTTGTGCCAGGTACAACTATGCCCTGTGAAAAATAAAAAGGTCTAATAAATGCCCCCCTTGCCCTTGAGGATGTTGTCTAGTGCTGAATGGTACAGGTTACAGGCCATGGCAGGTGGTTCAGAGGAGCGGAAAGCGTGAGGGCTGCGAGGCAGGCCTGGGTTTCCATCCTTGAGTGATCTGATTCCTAAGAGCTGTAGCCATGGACACAGCTGTCTTCAAAACATCTCTCTTTCTAGACTTATTTTCAGTATCTTCAGCTTATGAGGCTTCTTTGAGGAGCAGCCGTGCTTTAGTTTCTTTTTCCTAAATCATTTTGTCCAACGGAGGGTCACTTTAATCCAATCAGAGGTTTTAACAAAGGGTATAACAGCTGTGCTCTTGATTTGTTTCTTGCCTTCTCCTTCTTTTTTTTTTTCTTTTTTTCTATGAGGGGCTGCTTCTCTAATAAGGATGATGTAACATGTAAAGAGAGCAAAAATTAAACCTTTGTTATATTGAGCCACTGAGATTTAGGGGTTCTTTGTTGCTACAGCATAACCTCATCCCTCTTGACTAATACATTTATCTACTCTTATATCATGGGAAAACTCCTGTTTCTCATCCCATAGCTTAAATGTCTCCCAGTCTGTGAAGTCATGGTCTACCCCCCCAGATGGAGGTGAAGGGTCTTTCTTCTGTGCACACAATATATTATAACATGTAATAAGTTTACCTGAACTTTTTTGTGTCTTTGTCTATCATCCGCACTGGCTTGTAAATACCTTGAGAGCAGAAGTTATATATATGTATTTATTGATAGACTGAATGAATGCAAGTATAGAATTTGGAAATTGCTTCTTAAAGCCTAGCGTTTATTGCTCATTTCTTAGCTGCAAAGACACAATCCGTCACTGTATAAGCGACAAGGTGCAATTGTCAACATCTGCCCGACAACTCGGGTTAGGTATGAAAGTTTGAAATCAAGAGGATTAGAAAAGAGGGTCTGTAAGGTTTCTCTAGGCACTGTAACAGCCAGTGCCCTGTGAACAATGCCAAACCAGACGGAAACCCTCCTCAGCAAGTGGCAGGGAATATAGCAGTCTTCCACACTGAAACAATTTGTTAGCATTTACAAGTTCCCATTTTCTGCATTTTAACTTCTAATTGGTTTCCTCTTTTGTGCTAAGAATGCCATCTGTCCCTTTGACAGGTTTTTGGATTTGATACCACTTACCAGGAAATATGACCATCACTGTAAGATGATTCTAAAGTGTCCATCCCAAACAGCCCAGTTTTAATAACTTCACACAGAATCCTCACTATTCCTGTGTAGAAATTTCACCATTTTTCAAGCAGTTTCACCTCCACATTTTCTAGGAGTTCATAATATAATCCAAGGTATGTGGCCTTTTGATTCCAAATCTCTTATCTGCTCCCTTGCAGTAAAACGGATATTATTATCCCTATTTGCAGATGAGAAAACTGAGGCTCTGGAAGTGGACTTGTCTAGGATATGGAAACAACATAGTACCAGGACATTAAACTTAATTTCTGAATCTAAACCCACTTCTCTACAGATATCATTTCCACCTTGTGGAATAGCAGCAGGGATAAAATTCATTATTCCCATTTAATGAACCAAGTAACTGAGGCCAAAAGAAGTTAAATGACCAATGTAAGATGCTTCAACAATTAATTCACAGCCCTAGGCTGGGAGAACTCCAATCTTCTCCCCTGTGGTCTTGTGCTCTCACTGTTACTTCCTTACCCTACTTTGACTTTGCATGACCTTCCTCCAAGACCAAAGTTACCTGGGTTGTGGACAAGCTAAGAGGGAGGGGGAACCACCCAGGGGAAGTGCTGGTTGGAGAAAGGATTATTAACTAGTTCCAGAAAATCAGAGGACCAACTTCAGAAGGCTCAACCTGGAGCCCATGTGCTGTGTTCTGTTGGTGTAGGATTTGCTGAGCCCCTGTAGGCAAGTTGGAGCCGGGACAAGAGACCACTAACTCCTACTGAGCATCCATTATAAAGCAGGCACTTTAGGGATGCTTCCCTACTTAATCCGCAGGGAATGCTAATTTAATTTATAGACGATGAAATGGGAGTGGCTGCCTGGATTGGCTCATCTGGCAGAGCTCAGCTGGGCTGTCTGCGGTGGGGAAGGCTTCTTCGACTCTGGAACTGCTAATCTTGTTAGAATAGCCACACCTACACGTGAACCTGATAAAGAACACAGCTGGCTAATGCTAGCTGGCGGTCCACAAAGAATGGAGATTTGGATGGGAGAGTGTAGTTGGGGCGAAAAATATCAGCATTCCTTCTTGGAGAGTCTCCAGCTGATTTTTGAGGACAGAATTTGAAGCAGAAAAGAAAAAGACTTTCCAGGCCAGAAGTAGCAGTGGGGCCTGTTACTCATCACTATTGAAACACAAGGAAACAGCCCCCCCATCACACCCCACCCTCAGGCAGATATTAGGGTGGGTCTGGGCCGTAGGGAATGACTCCAGAATTAAAGGAAATAGAGATTAGCAAGAACCAATGAATGGGCAAATCAGCCATCTGCTCTGTAACCACCAGAAGAGATCTGAAAACCTCAACTGAGGAAATCTGGACACACCCAACCAAATTAAATCAGTGAGACTGGAAAGTAGCCCCAGAAAAAGAAGATGGGATGTAGGAAATGCTGCTGTTTCTAAGGGGCAGTGCCAAACGGACTTGAAGACCTGATCTGGAGTCAGAATTCCTTGTGGTTCTTACCGGCTCCCGCTAAGACTGGGTTCCCCTCCGTGCAAACTCTCTGATGTAGATGATTCAAGTTTAAGGTCTACAAGGTGGAAGCTTCTTTGCCTCCCCCACCCCTCAGAGCCTGAACCTGAGCAACTTGCCTGTCTCCCAGGACAGTTTTCCCATCTTGCCTTTTAGCATCAAGAAAAGCAGGTAAATGGAAATTCTAACTCTAAGGCAACAACCACCCACGGAGCTCTTTGCAGTTGGCAAGCCATTTTTACTCACCCCCGTCTTTATGCTTTCCCCAAGTCTCTGTAACATACTAAGCCTGAAAGAAGGTGTCCCATGGAGGAGGGTATCTGAGCTGCCTCAAAGGATGTGAAATCAGTCTTCGAGAGGAGTACAGAGCCTGTTGGACACTTCTCATTTTCTAGATCTGTAATTAAATTACTGGCACTCAATGAGGATAATTTTTGTTTTAAACATAATTGTGGACTTCTCTGGTGGCGCAGTGGTTAAGAATCTGCCTGCCAACGCAGGGGACACGGGTTTGATCTCTGGTCCAGGAAGATCCCACATGCGGCGGGGCAACTAAGTCTATGTGCCACAACTACTGAGCCTATGCTCTAGAGCCACAGCTACGGAGCCCATGTACCTAGATCCCATGCTCCACAAGAGAGACGATCGCAAGGAGAAGCCCACGCACCGAAATGAAGGGTAGCCCCCGCTCGCCGCAACTGGAGAAAGTCCACGGGCAGCAACGAAGACCCAATGCAGCCAAAAATAAATAAATAAATTAATTAATTAAACATAATTGTGCCATTACCAATAAAACTCCCCACCCCCAAAACTCTCAATGCTGGATCTCAAATTTTCCTCCAGCCTCAGAAGTCAAAAAAATATATGTCTTGCCTTGGGCACATCCAACATCATATACTCAAATGGCTTTGGTTGGCTGGATTCTAATCCGAATTAAACCAGTGCCATTTTGTCTCTAATAACCCACTCAGCTGACTCAGCTCAGCACTAGTTTGGTTTGAAAGAATGCCAACCAGCCTGGGAGACAAAAGAGAACTTGGGGGGATGATTTTAGGCTTTGCAAAAGGATCCTTTACTTCCCCCAAATGATCAGCTTAATGATGAGCTTTCCTGGGGAGTAATAAAAATATTGTTTTGAAAAATAACCAAAACAAAAAATTAAATTTGCTCATAATTCCACTGGTTCAAAAATATTTCATAAAGAGGAAAGTTTCTCCCTTCACCTGATTCCTTTCTTCAAAGTAAACCACTAATGAAAAATTGTTGCATATTACACCTAAATCGTTGTTGGGTTTATGCAGACATATCTAAGTGCACATATATCCAAAATGGCAGACCACTGCCCTAGACCTTGCTTATTTCCCTTCATACTCATGGATATTTCCAAGTCAGTACCTATAGATCTAACATACTATTTTTAGAGGCTGCATGTTATTCCACTGCATGAATATATTATAATAGATGCAACCATTTTCCTATGGATGGGCATTTAGATTATTTATAATATTTTTGTTATTGAGGACAATGCTGCAATACAGGTTCTTGTTTACGTATTTTGACGTATTTATTTTATTATTTCTTGTAGGATGGATTTTGAAGACTGGGATTGCCTTTACTCTTGGGGCTGGAACGCCAATGGTGTAGGAGAGGGTCGTGTCTCCCCCTGCCCCCCTCCCGCCCCCCCTCCCGCCCCCCCCCCCCCTCCGCCTTGCCAACACTTGGGCCAATCTGCTAGACCAAAAAATGTTAATCTCCTTGAGATTTAATTTGCATTTCTCTGACTACTAGTGAAGCTGAGCATCTTTTCATATGTTTATGGACAATTTGCATTTCCTATTCAGTAAATTACCTAGTCTTATCCTGGACCCATATTTCTATCGGGTTGTTTTTCTTTTCAATGCGTAGGAGCTCTTTGTGTACATGGGATTTACTCTTTGTCTCTTATGGATGAGGAAAGTATTTTTCTATCACACCGTTGTCTTTTGACTTTGTTTAGGATACGTTTTAAGTGTGATTAAAAATTTTTATTGTCATCAAATATGTTAAAATTTTTCTTCCATGTTTCTGGGCTATCTGTCTTAGAAAGAATTCCACTCTCTATTTTCTTTACTTGTATAACCTTACTTTTTCCAATTTAAAACTTCAATTTAGGTTTTTTAAATTAATTAATTAATTATTTAGTTGCTTAATTAATTCATTAGTAATTGGGTAAGTCAGGCAGCTAGCTTTACTTTATTCTAAATGAAGAGTCAGGAATTTTAAAAGCATTTAATCAGCAAAAATGTACACTTTGGAGGGAGGCAGGGAGGGACCCAGTAAAGTTCCTAGGAGAAACCGTGGTCCCTGAAGCTGGACCCAGAAGATCTTTAACGCACGATCTGGGAAACGCATCTAGAGGTTTTTGATCTCCCAGGCCAGTCATGGGTTGGACCCCTCTGAATGTGTGTGTGTGTGTGTGTGTGTGTGTGTGTGTGTGAGAGAGAGAGACAGATCTGGTTTTGTTTTATAAAGAAGGGATTTGTAGACGAAAACATTGTCCTCCCTCAAAAATCTCCCCATTTATAAACCAAATTCTGTGTACAACTCTGTCCTGTCTGTTGGTCCATTTTAGGTGTGTCTCCCTCAGTCCATGATGAGCTCATTCAGGCTGTGCCTTTACTCATCTCTATTCTGAATCGGGACAGTGGATGCCGGCTGAACTTGCCTTCCAAGTCTTCTCAAGATGTATTTCGTGTGTGTCCGCATAGTCTAAGAGTGTTTCAACATTTTTAAGAGGAATTTGCAGGCTTCTCTACAAGCAAACAAGGAACCTGCAGTAGCAAGATTTCTCCACGGACAAAGTCTTTTATCTTTCCATTTGCAAATGAAAGTACCAATAAATACTTGTAAAATTTTATCATTCTGTTAAACTTCAAATTCAGACTTGTCAGTAATTACTGGTTTGCATTAAGAGCATGAGATTAGAGATTGAGGTCCAGGAAGAATACATGATTTGCTTGGAGGCACACAGAGTAACCGGGTCTCTTCCCTTTTTCTGCTGCACTTTGTCCCTTGACAAAGGACGAATGGCGTGGTGAAGGGCACAGGTCGGGTCAAAGAGGACAAGGTAGGACTTTTAAATGTAGCGACTAGGGTCATCCTGGCCTATCGTAACAGTCCCCCTGCCCTTTCGGTAAAAAGGTGGGGCAGGCAATTCTGAGAGCACTTCCTGGGGCTGTTGCTGAGGACCTGAAGGTCCTGGCGTGGCATTCATTCCTCTTTCCCTCTATTGCTGATAAACAGAAACTCCCTTCGAAGAGCTGGCTTTGCTTCAGAAGGACTCATTCAGGCCTCTCTGCCTTGAACAATATCGTTGAGTACGTACGTATACAGGTATCTGCTTTGCTCCAAGGATGCCCTCTGGAGCAAAACAGACATAGATGGAGTGAGGAAGACAGAGCCTGTTTCCACTTGGTGTCTCGGGAGAAGCAGGCATTAAACAAACTCTCCCAGGCATATATCATTACAAATGAAACTAAGTGTTCTGAAGGAAAATTCAGGATGCTTGGGGAGAATACAGCGGGAGGGCATGGTTTAGATTAGGGGGTTAGGGAAAAGCAGAAGTGGGAGTGTGAAAGGCTTTTGCAAAGGTTTAGAGCTTTACATACGGGAAGGAAATAATAATAATAAAGGTGTTTGGAAGGGCAGCTTATCCTCATTCATGGGCCACTTCCTAGGACTCTGGGAACCTGCCTCTCTCCCCTGAATTATGTAGGCATCCAGGGTAAGGACTGGAAGAGCCTTCACAAATGCTAATAGGTGAGCGTTTTACAGGCTGCCCCCTGACCCTCTGCATCCTCCTCCGTAACTAGTTTGAATGCGGAGGTGAATGGCGAGGATGACTGGCATTTCCAGTTTGGGAAAAAGGAGGTGGAGAAGCTTTCCCACCCCAGTGAGGGGGGGGGGAGGGGACAGGTTTCTCTACCCCAAACCATCCGAAGAGGAACGTTTTTCCCGAGGAAATCCCACTTCATCGTGTATCTGGTTGTGAAGGGGGCTGAGATGCGGGTTGTTCCTGGGGAGTTTTGGTTCTGGAATCTCTGACCCTGTCACCCCTCCGCCCCCCAACACACCTGCAGGAAAGCTTGACCAGTGTGAAGTTAGGATCTGATAGCGGCGGTGGGATGGGAGAGGGGGTGGGGTGTTAATTTCCCCGGAAGAATCGATCAGGATCTGGTAATAACAATAGCTGACACTCAACACCCATCCTGTGCTGGGCACCGTCCTGAACGCTTTCAAAATATCTTAAAACAACCCTGTGAGGTAAGCACCCTCACTAACTCCATTTCACAGTTGAAGAAACCAAGGCACAACGAGGCAGATCAGCGATAGCAGCTTGCCCCTTTGCCTGCAACAATCTGAAGCCAAGGTTTCTGAGCCAGGGTTTGGGCTGCAGGAGGTGTGGACCGCCGACTCCAAAGAGGACCTGATCCGCCTCCCCATAATTTGGGAAATAGCTGGTTTTGAAAGGCTAACTTGGGAGCTCGTGGGAGCGGCTTCGGGAGCCTCACGCCCATCCCCTTCGGAAGCCGAGGCGAGCCGGCACCCCCCGCGCGGTGGTGAGGACAGGTTGACAGCGCGGCGGGAGGGCTGCCCGTGGCCCCAGTTGGACCCCCGAGACCAGGCCCCGCGGCTCCGCTTTCTGCGCGGCCTCCGCGAGGTGTCGCCTTCGGCCGAAGAAACCACAGCGGCGCCACCCTCGTAGCCCGCAGTTATTTATTTATTTTCAAACAAGGGGGCGCCCCTCTCCTTTCAATTTAAAACTAGAAACCTCCCGCGGTTTCGTTCCTAAATGGGCGCGTCCTCTCCCTCCCACGGTGCACCCCGGGTCCAGCTTCCCTTCCGAGATCACACACGAGCAACACCCCTCCCTCGCCCCCCGCACGGCCCGGCCGGACGTCGGCCTCGCGCTCAGCAGCACACACACGCAGTCGAGGCGGGGGCTGGGTTAGGAGCCTCTGAACACCCCCGGAGCCCTCCGGAAATTTTTTTTTTTTACGCCGAGCAATTGCCAGGCCCGCAGGGTGGGTGTTGCATTGCACCGCTCGGCGCGCAGCTGGTCCGCAGAGTGCACAGGGGGCAAGCCCGGGGGTCTAAAAGGGCGGGAGGAGCACGCCCCGGGCTTCCCAGCTCTGCAGCCTCCGCTCTGCAAAGAAGAAAAGCAAGTGGCTTTTGGCGCGAAAGACTTGGCGCCTCCCCTGATTTTTATGGAAATCAAGAAGGCGGGGTAAAGCCGCTTTCCTCTGCCTTTCTCCCTCCCCCTTGTCTGTGCCGCAGCCCCCTTCTCTCCCCGCCCCCCGGGTGTGTCAGATTTTTCAGTTAATAATATCCCCCGAGCTTCAAAGCGCAGCCAGTGACAGTCATCTGTCTGGACGCGCTGGGTGGATGCGGGGGGCTCCTGGGAACTGGGTTGGAGCCGAGCTAGCGCTAGCCAGGCGCAAGCGCGCACAGACTGCAGCCACCCGAGGACCACCCCCCGCCCCTGACCACCCGGGGACCCCCGCACAGAATCGCCTCCGGATCCCCGGCCGTCGGCGGGAGGTAAGGAGCGGGGGGCGCCAAGCGCCCGGCGCCCCGGGAGCGGCGAACGCGGCGGGAAGGCAAGCCCTGGACGGGATCGCGGCGGGCGCACAGGGCGCCCGGCTGTGCCCGCGGGGACTGTTTCTGCTTCCGAAACAAAACCCTCTCGGGGTTTTCCCTGAAAAGCCACTTCCAGTCCCCAAGGCTCCCGGACTGGGAGAGACCCGCCCTAATCCATCTAGTGCCCTTGCCAGGGGTTGTAATGGCTTCATCGAAAAGAAATTCACCCTTCTCTAGAACGTTTGTCTGCATTTGAGCTGACGGGGAGCCGGTGCGTCCCCACCCCGAAGCTGGGTTCTCCTCCAGAGGGTGCCCCCAGAGGAAGAAGAAGGGGGTTAAGCAGGGCGAGGCCGTCGCGGTGGTAATCTGGGTCACTGCCGCCCCAGCTCAGAGGAGACGTGGCTCTCCCTGCGACCCTCCCCGCGCTGGTGCCCCTGAACCATTCCCGGGAACTGGGGTCCAGGCTCTCCCAGGAAGAGGACGTCGTTGGGGGCTTGGAACAGCGGGGGTGGGGTTAGAGAGGTTCAAAATCAGCTATTGGCAGTACTTTCCCTGCAGCGGGTGAACGCTGGGGGCGTCGGATCAAAATTTGGGGGAGGGGGTTCTGGATTTGGGTGCCTGTTGTTGGTCTCGGTCTAGAGAAAGGGTTTTTCCATTTGCAAAGTTTCCTAAACCCCCCGCTATCGCTTGCGCTCCCGAGGTTGCAATTTTACAAGTGGGGGGGGAGGGGTGTTGAGGGTTCTCCAGAATCCTAGACCCGGTAGCTGGGTTGGAGTCCTGGGCTTCCTGGGAGCAGCGGGCCCTACTTGGGTGCAGCCGGGGGTGTTGGTGAGCTGGTGGGAGCTAGAATTCTGCAGCCTTGGACAGCCCCCTCCCCCAGGCAGTGCCTTGTGTGAATGAAACGGCAGTTTCCAAAGTTGCAGAGCTACGCCGCCACCCCCCGCATCTGCATGCCCCCTCCCACCCCCTGTCGTAGACAGCTTGTACACAAAAGGAGGGAGGGAGAGAGCGAGAGACACAACTTCCTCCACCTTCGGGAGCCCTGGGCGGAGTGGGGGGCTTGGAGGGGAGATTGAGGAAGCGGGTGAGAGGGGGTGACCGCTGCCCATCCCCACCCGTCGCGCCCCCCATCCGGCTCCGCTTGCCAACCCTCTCCTGGTGTGTCTGTCGGTTGCAGTGTCGGAGGTTGGCGCGGGCCCCCGCCCTCCGCGGCCCCCACGGGAAGGAAGCACCCCCCGAACTAAGAAGAGCGGAGCGGAAAGAAGCCCTCATTCGGCGGCCAGGAGGCGAGCCGATGCCGAGCTGCACCGCGTCCACCATGCCGGGGATGATCTGCAAGAACCCGGACCTCGAGTTTGACTCTCTGCAGCCCTGCTTCTACCCGGACGAAGATGACTTCTACTTCGGCGGCCCCGACTCGACCCCCCCGGGGGAGGACATCTGGAAGAAGTTTGAGCTGTTGCCCACGCCCCCGCTGTCGCCCAGCCGTGCCTTCCCGGAGCACAGCCCGGAGCCCCCGAACTGGGCCACCGAGATGCTGCTGCCCGAGGCCGACCTGTGGGGCAACCCGGCCGAGGAGGACGCGTTCGGCCTGGGGGGCCTGGGCGGCCTCACGCCCAACCCGGTCATCCTCCAGGACTGCATGTGGAGCGGCTTCTCGGCCCGCGAGAAGCTGGAGCGCGCGGTGAGCGAGAAGCTGCAGCACGGCCGGCCGCCCGCCGCGGGGCCCGCGGTCCCGGCCCCGGGCGCGGGCGCCAGCAGCCCCGCGGGCCGCGGGCACAGCGCAGTGGCTGCGGGGCCGGGCCGCGCCGGGGCCGCCCTGCCCGCCGAGCTCGCCCACCCGGCCGCCGAGTGCGTGGATCCCGCCGTGGTCTTCCCGTTCCCGGTGAACAAGCGCGAGCCCGCGGCGGCGCCCGCCGCCCCGGCCGGTGCCCCAGCGGCGGGGGCCGCGGTCGCCTCGGGGGCGAGCGCCGCAGCCCCAGCGGGCGCCCCAGTAGCCGCTCTTCCGCGCACCGGCGGCCGCCTGGCCAGCGGCGGTGACCACAAGGCCCTCAGCACCTCCGGAGAGGACACCGTGAGCGACTCAGGTAAAGAGCGAGCCAGGGCCCGGCTGCCCTCCTGCGGTGCTGGGGCTGGGGCGGCGCCGGGTGTGTCGTTCGCGCGCTAGGGGGCTGGGGGAGAGTCGTTTGGAGGTAGTGCTGGTGGCGGAGAAGTGGGTTTTCCCAGGCCGATCTCTAGGGTACGGAGGAGAGGGTGGGTGAAAGCTGTGATCTCCAGCCTCACCTTCCCTGAAGTTCCCTCAGGGAGCCCCCCCCCGGGAGCCCGACTCCATCACTGGCCCACACCCCGTCCCCCGTCTCTCTCTGCAGCGTCCTCCGAGGAAGAAAATGAAGAAAAGTTGGGTGGCTAAAGCCGAGTTGGGGTTCAGGGGGCCGCTGGCAGAAACCTGTTAGCCCAGGGGTGGAAAGGGACTCAGCGGCCCGGGTCAGGGGTGGGGAGACGCCCCGAAAAGCACAAGCCTGTGCAAAGTCCTCTTTAGGGTGCAGGAAGTTAGGGAGGGATTGCACAGATGGTGAGTACCGATTGTATTTTATTTTTTCGAACCTCGGTACTCTTTTTTTTTTTTCTCCCTCCCTCGGTGGGTGGTGGGCTATTTGCTCCTGGTCGGTCGCCAGCAGGCGGCGATATGCTGGCCGGCAGGCGGGCGAGGATCTGAGAGGCTGGAGGTGGTAGGGCCATCCCTCCCTCCCTTCACTCAGCAGCTGGCGGCCAGTACCACAGCGGTTGTGTACATTCTCAAGGGGCCGCCTCTTTACAGTGTGCAGTGAGAAGCGCCCGGTTTTATCTTCTAGCCAGAGCTCCAGGACTAATTTCAGACCCGAGCTGTGTTCTGTAACCCAGTGTCCTTCAAGGTGAGGGCGGGCACTTAGCAGGCCCTCCAGGAATGCACACACCCTGAAGTACTCATTGATTAGTTCTATTGTGTGCCTCCTGGTGAAACTGAAGAGCAGGGTTAAAACCAAGACTTTGCCTGAAGGTGAAGAACTCTAGCCAAATACTGGAATAGCCCTTGTCCTTGGAGCTGGGAGACTTGGACCTTGAAAACCACTGTTTTCAGAATGCAGATGGATTAAAAGCCTACATTTCCTTCAGGGCTGAGGACAGATTCATCTGAGGCTCCTGGAAGGAAACTTGGGGATAAGCCTTCAGTTTGAACGGCTCTGTCCCTTTAATGTCTGTGCCTTGACAGCTTTTGGTGAGGAAGCACTTCCTTCCAACAGCTGTCTTCTTGGCAGAAAACCAAAACATTGGCTTAAAGGGACCCACCGACTGGAACAGCCTCACATTTCGGCTTTAGAACAAATCCCACAATTGTTCAGCTTTCCGGTCCCCTTCAGATCAAGCAGAAGATGTGTTTTGATTTTCATGCTTTCATTTTAAACAATAATTTTCTACCCGAGCATGGTAGTAAATGAGGAGAGAGGGGGAAAACGCACACTTGATGCTACACGTTTTTGTGGCTGCTGAGGGTGGTGGTGACTTGGAGAAGAGGTGCCCCCGTATCTGGGTTTAGAGCTCCAGTGGATTACGGCTCTGTAGTTAAGGTTTGATCTTTGTTAAGATGAAAAACTGCTTACTGTATAGAACTCATGTTCCTGGAAGACAAGGTATTTTTCTTCCTTAGTGAATTAAATTGTTCTTTAGTTTGTTTCACTTAAAATCAAACTCCACCATGTGTAAGTGGCTAACTGAGGCTCCTAAAGTAAGGAGCCTCCGTTCTTAAGTGTGGAGATGGAAATATAAATAAGTCTATGGGGCAGACTAGCGATGATGGTAAAGGGGTACCATTTCCTGAGACTCTTGTCTACGTATTATCTGTCCAACTCAACCTATGGCATTATCCCCCATTTAATAGCTGGGGAAACTGAGGCTTAGAAAATACCTTGCCCAGGGTCGTGCGGCTAGTGTGTGTGATGGAGCCAGGATTCTGTCTAACTCCAAAGCCGAGGTTCTTTCTGTTTCTGCCACCTGCTCAAGCTTGAATGGAGGATGAAATGCTAGGAGTATGGGGAGGGAAAAAGCATGTACAGCTCTCTTCAGAGGCCTGTGCTGATGGATCACAGTAAGAGCAAACCACGGGCCAGGGCCTGCTGTACGAGACTGTATGTGTATTTTATTCATACGTGCCTCATCATGAGAATTAATCCTCACCTTGTTCTCAAAGATGATGAAGATGACGAGGAGGAAGACGAAGAGGAGGAAATCGACGTAGTGACTGTGGAGAAGCGGCGGTCCTCCTCCAACAGCAAGGCCGTCACCACCTTCACCATCACCGTGCGTCCCAAGAGCGCGGCCCTGGGACCTGGGAGGGCCCCGTCGGGTGAGCTGATCCTCAAGCGCTGCGTCCCCATCCACCAGCAGCACAACTACGCCGCCCCGTCTCCCTTCGTGGAGAGCGAGGACGCGCCGCCCCAGAAGAAGATAAAGAGCGAAGCGTCCCCGCGTCCCCTCAAGGGCGTCATCCCCCCAAAGGCCAAGAGCTTGAGCCCGCGCAACTCTGACTCGGAGGACAGCGAACGCCGTCGAAACCACAACATCCTGGAGCGCCAGCGCCGCAACGACCTGCGGTCCAGCTTCCTCACGCTCAGGGACCACGTGCCAGAGCTGGTGAAGAACGAGAAGGCCGCCAAGGTGGTCATCTTGAAAAAGGCCACCGAGTACGTCCACTCCCTGCAGGCCGAGGAGCACCAGCTTTTGCTGGAGAAGGAGAAGCTGCAGGCAAGACAGCAGCAGTTGCTAAAGAAAATGGAACACGCTCGGACTTGCTAAACGTGTCTCCCAACTGGACAGTCACTGCCACTTTGCACATTTTGATTTTTGTTTTGTTTTGTTTTGTTTTGTTTTTTAAACAAACCTTGTGTTGACATTAAGAATGTTGGTTTACTTTCAAATCGGTCCCCCGTCGAGTTTGGATCTGGGTGGGGAGCAGGACGTGAGGGGTTCTGCCAGGACCTCGGGAGAGGGCCTGCAGGATGGGATGCAGGTGGCCCTGGCGGTTTTCCTCCGCGTCACCCTCTGAGACGGTGGTCGAAGTCCGTGACCCGTTGGGAGCCTTCTGGGGCTGTTGAAGTCACCTTGTTTGTTACAAGTTTCCAGACGACAGAAAGTCATTCCTTCTTTTTAAAATGGTGCTTAAGTTCCAGCCGATGCCACATGGGGGTTTGCCATTGATACCCCTGGGGAACATTTCTGTAAATACCATGGACACACCTGCCTTTTGTATACGTCCTGGGTAATGAGAGGTGGCTTTTGCGGCCAGTATTAGACTGGAAGTTCATACCTAAGTACTGTAATACCTCAATGTTTGAGGGGCATGTTTTGTATACAAATATATTGTTAATCCTTGTTATGTACTGTACTAATCCTTACACTGCCTGTATACTTTAGTATGACGCTGATACATAACTAAATTTGATACTTATATTTTCGTATGAAAATGAGTTGTGAAAGTTTTGAGTAGATATTACTTTATCACTTTTTGAACTAAGAAACTTTTGTAAAGAAATTTACTATATATATATGCCTTTTTCCTAGCCTGTTTCTTCCTGTTAATGTATTTGTTCATGTTTGGTGCATAGAACTGGGTAAATGCAAAGTTCTGTGTTTAATTTCTTCAAAAATGTATATATTTAGTGCTGCATCTTATAGCACTTTGAAATACCTCATGTTTATGAAAATAAATAGCAATTAAATGATGCAACTTTTTTTTTTTTTTTCTTAATAGCAACGGTTAAACTCTATCCTTTAAGCAGCAACCGTAAAGAGCCCATAACCTGGAGAGGGAACTTGGTTTCCATAGACAAGTCACTTTATACCTGTACGGTCCTGGCTGGGGAGGGGCCATTGTCCCCACTTGAGGTGGAGAGAACTGAGCTTAGGAAGGTTACGAGATTTCTCCCAAGTTTAAGAGCATAGATATGTTATTAGTGATTGTGTGTGCTAGCAATAGCACCCCATAGTTTACAAAACGCTTTCCTATACGTTGGCCACTTAACCAAACTAAGCTGGGACATCAGACCCTTGGGAAGGAGAAGTAAAATTAAGACACTGAGTTCTGCAACTTGGCAGTATTTGGTGTTGGTAACCTTTATCCCATTAGCTGATGGCTTTCTATTTCGGCATAGAGTGCAGGTCATTTCTAAGAAGAAAGCATTCATCAAAATTTACTAGGACCTGTGCAAGGTTCTATGCTAGGCATTGTAGCTGAATAAAGATGGAGTTGGTCCCTCCCCTCAAAAAGCTAACAGTGATTCACCAGAGTAATTCCTGAGTGACAGCGGTGTGGCCCAGCTCAAGTGCCTTGTCCCCTTCAGGAGAGGCACTGGGGTGTTAGTGTAGCTCTGTCCGCTTGGCACTCCTGTTATTTTGGTTGCTTGGACTGTTCTGTGGAAGCCAGATTAACCTTTGCTGGTTCTGGAGGACAGCCAGGGCCAACAGGTTGGGGGAGGGGGCCCCAGCAGAGCTAGGAGGCAATTTCAGAGTTTCCCTGGTGAGAGATGATACCCTTGCTGGGGAGGCATTCAGCATCTCAGAACTGAGAGCCTACGAATACATCTCTTTGGTGAAAGGTGGTACTCAAAGCTATTTCTCTAAGGTTTCATTCATCTCAGATTTTAGCTTTGAACTGAAAAGACCTTTGCTTTGCTCAGAAGAAAACATGTCCAGGGATGAGAAACAGCTTTGCTTGCCTAGGCCACCAGGGTCCCTGTCTGCACTTTCCAAAGACCAGTGGAGTTTAGAATTTGAGGTCCTCCCCTGGTTTACAGCCACATTTCCTGAGCTATGAGGTTGGTGGTATTGCCATGGACATCACCAATGGTCAGATCATGTTGAAATTCAGGTAAAATTCTCTTTACTCCTTAATCTTCCTCCTTGCCCCCATCCCCACACTAAAAAATAACCCTCTTTGAGAGTCCTTTTCAAACTGTCATTCAAAAAGACTTCCCGTCCATTTGCATTTTACAGGCCTCAAATCTTCCCTGCAGCCTCTGCACCTTGTCCTGTGCCCATGAGCCAAAAGAAAATTGAGAGACCTCAAAGTTATTGAGATTCTTGAAACCCAACTCAATCATCCCAATTCCTTTTTTTTGTGATCCCCATATGGGGGTCTACCTAGGTGTTTCAGATGAGATAGAACTCTAGTCCTGGAGGAGGTTAAACTGTTGAGATGAACAAGGCTTTAAACTGTAATTCCTACCAGGCTCCATTTTTGCTCTGGCTGCTGGGAAGCTCAGAGCCAAATTCCATGCTCATTCCACATACTGAGTGCCCATTCTCTCTTCTAAATGCTTATGATCTTTTGTTTTTCATTGTTATTTAACGACCTTTTTAAAAATGTTCTTTAAGTTACTTTAAAGAGAACTTTTTGCTTTAGGTGGATCAAAAATATGTATTAAAATGTTAAAACTAAAATAAAATACCTCTCATTTGCCTTTCCTGCTCCAGCCTAGGGCAAGTGTCACTCAATTTAGATCTGCAATAATCTGTAAAGTAATTGCTATAGTCACAGAAGAATTGAACCACTCCTTTCAATAACATGAGAGCCCTTCTCTGCATTCCAAGAGCAGTTTCATTTTTTTTAATTTTTATTTTATTTTGTTTTGGCCATGCCGTGCAGCATGCGGGATCTTAGTTCCCCGGCCAGAGATTGAACCTGTGCCCCCTGCAGTGGAAGCGTGGAGTCTTAACCACTGGACCGCCAGGGAATTCCCCAAGAGCAGTTTTGAGACTATTTGAGAGACGGCTCTATATCAGTTAGATCAATAAATCATAGGACTTGGAGGGAGCGTAGGGACCATCTCATTGAATTACTTCATTTTGTAGAATGGGGTCATGGGATCCCATATCGAATTAGTGGCCGAACCCGGGACTGGAGTTTGCTTATGATCGGTCTGTGTTCTTTCCATGGTACTGGCTTTCCCCACACTCACACGGTAGCCTCCCTACCTCCTGGCTCACCCATCCACCCACAGGGTGCTTCCATATTAGTCCTTCTAAATAGCCCACCCTGCATACAAACTTCTAACAGTTCCCCACCACTTATAGGATAGAGTCCAAATCCTTCAGCCCAGCCTGTGAGGCTGCTTTCACCCTGGCCCACCAGCTCCATCACCCCTGCCCCTCCACAGACACCCCTCTTTCCAGCCACGCCAGGCACGCTCTCTCACCTCTGACTTGTCCCACTGTATTCCCTCCTCCTGGGTTACCCAGTTTCCATTTACTGAAATCCTTTTCAACCTGGAATGACAAACCCAATGTCATCTCGTTCAAGAAGCCTTTCTCATACCCCCAGGGATGCCTTTTCCAGCTGCTAATCCCACATCGCCTCTGGAGAGAGAAGAGTCCCCATCACCCTCCTGGACCTCCTTGACCGTGGAGTCCCCTAAGGCGGGTACAGCGTCCTGTTCTCCTCTGATTCTTTGGCTCCGGCCTGGTGACTGACAGATGACAGGGCCTTGGCTGAGGCGGGCAGAAGCCTGGCGGCTGAGTAGGCAGCAGAGGAAGGAACGCGGTGAGGACCGTTACGTGGCTGCCTCCTGCCAACCAGCTTCCCGAGCTCTCAGGCTAATCCAGCTGGGGAAACACATCCACTGGGCATCAGTGAGCATTGGGAGCTGACGGCTGGAGGTGAAGAAAAAACTCACACGGAGGCCTGTCTTTAGGGAGCCCAGAGTCTGGAAGGGAGTTAAGTCCCGGGGGGCTGGGTAGAAGGAGGGGAGACCGGAGGGATGGGTGGGGGGCAGGGCGATGATTGAGCCAAAGCCTACGAGGGGTCCCATGGCTGAATCCAGCTCTTCCAGTTTCCCACTTCAGAGCTCACTTTCGGAGGAAGCTGGTTTGCTGGTCTGTCGCAGGCCTAAGGAGGCTTGTACGCTTGTCTGAGGCCACAGGTCACCTGCACCGTGGTGACGGTGGTTACAATCTTTCCACCTCTGTGTAGCACCGGAGAGATCACTCAGGTTTTTACACCCGACTCTCACAATCCTCCAGGAGAGCTGGCCAGTTCATCCTATATCCATTTGGGGAACTGGGTCTTCTGGGTTTGACTTTCATTCATCCCCGTGATGGCTGTCTTTTGAAAATCCTAATTTGGGTTGTTTTTCGAATCAGAGGTTATTAGGTTTGGAAGAGGCCATCGATCTCAGTGTCCCATTTCAGAGGTAGAACACCAGAAAGGAAAGGAACTTCAGCCGGTCTGCTCACTTTTCTTTTTCCTTTCTACCTTTCTCTCCCTCTTTTCCTCCCTCCCAGCCTCCTCCCTTCCTTCCTCTCCTCTCTCTCTCATAACAAACATTAACGTCACGCCTACCATGTGTCAAGCTCAGTTCCAGGTGCTTGGGAGACATCAGTGAACAAAAGAGATGAAACTCCCTCAAATCCGTGCTTTAGGGAATTTGTGGTCTAGGAGAGAGTGACAACAGTAAAAGAAATACAATAAGCAACTAAATTAAATAGCATTTAATAAGGTGGTGAATGCTATGAAAGATAAGTAGTACAGAATGGAGGAACTCTGGGATGCCACAGCAGGAGGGAGGCGGGTTGCAGGTTTGAGTAGAAAGATCTGGAAGTTTCTCTGGAGCTGAGGGGCAGGGCTGGTGGAGAGCGACCCGGGCACTGTTGTGGCCTCAGTCTTCCTAGTTCAAGGCTCTTCCTCCTTTAACTCCCTTTGGACATTGGCAAAGGTCCCCCACCGACTTATCATTCACTCTCTCTAAGGGAAGCACGAGGATGTCACAGAGTGTGGATCTAAAGTTAGACCACCTGGTTTGAATCTGATCCCCACACCCACAAGCTCTGGGTTGTGCAGTTTCCCTACCGGTACCTCGGGGCTGGCACTACCCACTTCACCTGGGCTTCTGGGAGATTTCAGAAATTCACTAACACACGGCACGTGGAATAGTGCCTGGTGCATGATGGGTACGATTTAAGTCTGTTAAACAATCTGATTTCTTGTTGACAGAATCCTTCCTCTCTCCATTTCCCTAGGATGTTACTAGGGCAAAGAATCTTTAAAAAACCTTTAGTGGCAGAACAGATTCACAAGCCTGCGCTTAACAAGAACTTTGCAGACTTTTGTTCCTCAAAAGAGGCCTTACAAAACCTGAAAACGGGTACCTTGGAAACAAATGAATGTGAGCTTTGAAGCCTATTTTAAGACGAAGCCTAGGAATTTGAGTGTGGCAGAACATCGACGCCTTCTACAATGGTTTATTAGTTTTCCTTACTTGTAAAGGAAATCTCTTCATAGGCCACTGACCAGGGTTACCTGATCTCTTTTGATATTGGCGTATCATGCTGCAAGACATTCATCCTGAAGCCTTTGACCAGGAGAAGTAACAGAGCCTTTTTATGGTTGAAGCAGACAAGCCTATGGTACAATGCGTATCGGGAGAACACACACAGCACGTACTCCTGTGATAAATACAGATGAGTTGCTGTGAGATGTGCTCTAAAGAGGCAAGGCGAAATCGACTTTCTTCTGCCTTTCAGCAACCCTAAGAATTTCAGCAGGCTTTTGGGAAGTGGTGTGCAAGAGAGAAGTCTGTTTCTTCACGAATCTGCAGCTTGTTACCAGTTGAATTTTCTGTCTTAGGCTACCGTCCACCATTTTCCTGAAGGAGACCGTAAAAGCAGTCCGTCCGGCCTACAAAATGATGTTCCCAGTTGACTGGGAGACAGGTCTGGGAAATACAAATACTTGTTTTGGGCTTGGATCTTAGCTCAGTTATTCGCTATTTGCGTTGGCACAGGAGGGAAGCACCTGGTGGTCAACTGACTCAACTGGAAGTGGGATGGATTGGAGATGGTGACCTCCAAGGCCCCCTTTCAATTCTAAGGATCGAGAGTCATTGATCCTTGGGGATGGCTGGAGTCTTGAATGGTAAAATATCTGCAGTGCTTGGGAACATTCTCCAGTCTCCAGGAAGCTCTGGGTGTGACGCACATCGGGCTCTGACATTCACTAGTCCGTGGCTGAGGGCAAGTCACCTCCCTCTGAATCTCACTTTCTTCAGCTCTCAGACAACAACAGTAATCACCACCCACCAAGGTTCTTACAGGGATAGAATGCCGTAAAGTATGAGAGGGATGGGACATCACTGTGGAAGTTGGGGAGTCTTCTATGAGGTCTTACTGCCACAGTCAGCTCTCGTTCGGCACGTGCTTCACCGGTGTACTTCACTGTTTGCTTTCTGATTCGTCTCTAAGTGGGTTCCCCCCAGGTAGGAAACACATTTAAGGTCAGTAGGCACATCTCTGATTGCTCAACGGTACCTAGAACAGGTAGCTGCCCCATAATGTTAAATAATTATTGCCAATGAAAAGACTTGACTCATTGTTCAAAGCCAGCTAGAGGTTCTCAATTTGTGCAACTGGTTACACAGGTTTGTCTCATCTGGAACTAGAGAAAACAATGATAAGTCCAATTCTTAATTGGATTACTCAAATGAAAACAGAATATGATAACAGATAGCTAACACCTTGAGTTTTCGCTTGGGGTTGGTGTAGCCACTTTTCTTTGGCATAAAGCCAAGAAGAACAGGAAATTTATACTGAGACTAGGGATTTGAAGATGCTCAAGCTATAGTTAAGAGACATTTTTCGTTGGTGAAGAGGGCAGGGTTGAGACCAGGGTTTACTATTGTAAATGGTCTGTTTGCATTTGGGTGTGAAAGTAAATCTTTCTTATCCTAAGTTGGTCCTTTTTCTGAATTCCCTGAACTAATATTTTATAGTTTGTCTTCAGGGAAAAGCATCTTTCTACCAGAAACCCTGTTCTCCAAACATGTCATTAAAATAATGAAGTTGGAGGTTTCCTTGGTTGTCTGTAACTGTAAGCTTCCAGGATGGCTGTGAACGCGTTTCGTTTGACACCTCTGGGAGGTTGCTTCTCCTGGAGAGTCACCTCCCTTGGAAATTCCTCTGGGTAATGTAAGTGCGCACGTCCTTCTGTCACTGCAGTCCGACCCTCCATTACCTTTGGCTGCCTGTGTGTGAAGGCTGCTGTGTTGCCCGTGGCCGCGGGTTCTGCTGGCTGGGCAGCCCCCGGAGGACTTTTTTCTTGCCGACGGTGACGAACCACAACATGAACATGTTGGAGCTAAGAAACAGCCTTTAGCTCAAGTGCAAATTAAGCCCCAGCTTCACTGGAGGCATGGATGCTGAGGGCGGGGTAATTGGAGTAGAAACCACCATGAAATGCTTATTGTGACGCTCACTGCCGTTCAAGTGCTCTCTCCACAGTGTTTTCACTTGAGGAGGGGAAGTCCTTTTGCAGGGATGTGGTTTCTTTTTCCCCTCTTGTCCTGTGACTGTCCCAGTTTTAAAACTGAAAGTCCTGCGTCTCGGTAAACAGTCCGTCTCTGGGCACACGGGGCTGGAGCGTCCCTCATGCTTCCCTCCCGTTAGCGCTGGCTTTTTCTCACCGCAGGGCGACCAGCCGGACAGGGCTCCTCTGTAAGCCTGGAGGCCGAGGCTGGGACCACCACCGCACACACCTCCAAGGGCTCAACCAGCCATGTAGAGTTCAAGGGCCTGGCAAGCAAGGAGGGGCTGGAAAGAACATTGCCTTGGTGTCGGGGCACCTGGACTTGAGCTCTGGAACCACTGCTAAGTGACTCGAAATGAGTCAGACTCAGGCTGTATCAGGAGGAGAAATCTCTTGTTTTCCTTCTGGGATGCCGTTGACCGTGAGTGTGAAGGTGGCGGGTTCCACACAAAGGCTGACTTGCCCACTCTACTTCTCTCAGGCTTTGGGGCTCCTTCTATTTA
This sequence comes from Balaenoptera physalus, assembly GCF_965194825.1. Lineage (NCBI taxonomy): Eukaryota > Metazoa > Chordata > Mammalia > Artiodactyla > Balaenopteridae > Balaenoptera > Balaenoptera physalus. The sequence goes on along the minus strand of NC_138894.1, from coordinate 86,475,097 downwards.
ATGATAATAATACTACTAATAATAGTAATAATAATAGTAGTGCTTTGGAGGAGTGACCATGACGCTGGCTTCTGTCCTCTAGCCCGGGCTTTTTTTTTTTTAAATAAATTTATTTATTTATTTATTTATTTATTTATTTTTGGCTGCGTTGGGTCTTTGCTGCCGTGCGTGGGCTTCTCATTGCGGTGGCTTCTCTTGTTGCGGAGCACGGGCTCTAGGTGCAGGGGCTTCAGTAGCTGTGGCTTGAAGGCTCTAGAGCGCAGGCTCAGTAGCTGTGGCTCACGGGCTTAGTTGCTCCACGGCATGTGGGGTCTTCCCGGATCAGGGATTGAACCAGTGTCCCCTGCATTGGCAGGCGGATTCTTAACCACTGCGCCACCAGGGAAGTCCTTAGTCTGGCCTTCTTGAGTCTCCTTCATTCCTCAGGTCTTTGCAAGGAGCCAAAAGGAGCAATTTTTAAGTTACCAAATAATCCCAAACTGTGAGGGAATGGCCTTCCTGAAGCTATCTGGGGATGGGCTGGTCCCAGAGACAGCAGGGGACACATGGCATAAAATCCTCCCTGAGATTCTGTGGGGAGGTGGGTTCTGTTTCATCAGAGAAGCTGAAAGTTCAGGCATCTGAAACTGGGTTCAGACCTTCGCTACCGTTAACGTGACCTGTGAGATTCACAACTCCTGGTGGTGGAGTTTCCCTTTTATTGGCGGTTGTGAAACCATTTTGGCCAAGGCCTTTGGGGCTAGAGGGATGGCATCCCTCAGGATTTGAAGGTGGGTTCTTTCACAAAAGGAACAAGAGGGCAAGTCAAGTAGAGCTTTTAGGGACCTTTAAAAGAGGTGTTTACATATATTTAGCTTTTGGGGGTCACCCCCAGTTAACTCCCAGGGAGCAACAGTTTCCATATTCTGAAAATTCTTATTCAAGGGGCACAAGTGCCTGGCTGAAGATCCTCCCCTGTCCCAGGCCCCCTGAAGGGGAGAGGGTCTGTCATGTTAATGACATGTGCATATTATTAAGAGAAGGGACAAAGGGCCTGGAGCTTGGGAATGAGAGTTGATCTGGGGACTCTTCAATATGCAGATGGTACCCTTATTATAAATCCCATGAGGGGAGGGCCCTGGGAGAGTCAGCCCTTAAAGCTATCCTGATGGAGAATGGCTTCGGTTTGGGGGTCCCCTCTCCACTGATTCGGAGCTCCGAGCTCACTCGGCTCTCCACCTCTCGCACACCCCCATAAAATGGTAATGCTCTACGTGATCACAGAATGCACTCTGAAGTCGCAATGCAATTTTGTTTTGATTTCTTGGAATTATGGAATTACGGAATGCCAGGCTCCCCAAAATCTCCTGAGCCATGTAACGCTTGCCCTTCCTGTACTAGGGCTCAACAGCAAAATGTAGAACTCAATGCCATTCCATTCAACCCTTCCAGGGATGGAGAGCGTGTGCAGGTGAAGGAGATGGAGTGCAGGTGGGGAGAAGAGTCACGACCGCAGAAGACTCTGACCATCACCTAGGAAGGAAGGTGAGATGTGAACACAATAATTTTCAGAGAAGGGGTGGTGCGAAATATAGGAGAGCCTTCCCACAAAGGAGATGGTGTGCAAGGTGACCTTAGTGGACGGGTGATTGGCCTGGTGGGGAAAGACAGGAGGAGCATTGCAGGTTGAGGGGCAGCCTGAATGGAGCTGCATGGAGGTAGGTACGGAGTGTGTTTAGGGCACAGGTGCATCCTGGGGCTGCAGGTGAGATGGATGGGTTGGGTCTAAGGACTGCCTCCAGGCGATGGGAACCCACCACGGGGTCTGAGGAGAGGGACATGATTGGGTCCCGTGTGACTTTGGAAGAATTTGCTATTACAGGAACATATTTAACCCACACAAAGTTGTTCTGGATGGTGCTCGCCAGTCTCAGTAACTAGTAACCATCGTGACTGCTTCCCATGGGGCCCCCCCCAGCACTCCTGGCCTTGGTGGGGGGAGCCCAGACCTGGGCCTTTGAGAGCCTTGGTCTTGACTCAGCGAGGCCACCACTTAGTGTTTCTTCCACCTCAAGCCTTGTTGATTCTGTGTTTTCTCTCTTCTCTCTGCTCATTTCCCCACATCCAAAGCCCAGGGACCAGCTTAAAGGTATCTCCTTCACAAAACCTTCACATTCTCCTCTGCAGAGTTTTCTTTCCTGCCTCTAACCTCACCCAGTGTCTTTCCCATACTCTTTTGGGCTTTGAGAAATGAAGATAACTCCCTCCCTCCCGACCATGGTCACTATGAAAAAAATTAGACAATAAAGTATAAAAAAGAAAGAAAAATATCGCTAGTAACCCACCCTTCAGAGAGAACAACTATTAAAATGCTGGTGTACCTCTTCCTAGATTTTTCCACATACGCATAAATATGTATGAATATGCCTGTTTGTTTTGTATCTTTGTTAGGTCACAAATTACTTTTCATTGTGTATTATAAGTCACTGTATTTGGGTCTTATCTCTCTTACAAGGAGTAAGGGGCTCTCTTGTCTTGTGTGTTCTGTATCTTCTAGAACGGGTTTTGCACAGAGTAGGCAGGCAGCAAGTGATGAATGAATGATTGAATGGGTTTCTCTATACTGTACCTCTCTGTAAAATGAGAATTTTTGATTATGTTATGTCTGAGGTCTTTCTTAGTTGCCATAATCTGTAGACCTCTGGTCATTTATGTTTCTGCCTTGGGTAGAAGAATCTTCCTACAAGTCTGGTGACTGGGTATGTTCTTTTTAGCACTAACATTGTTATGTCCCCAGACTAAAAGGAGATCAAACAATGATTTCAGACACTGACACTGGGTCCATACAAAACCTAAGAATCACCTGGTTTGGTGGGGACAGTTATGTTTCTTTTGTCTTACCCAAAACGGGCCAATCTTGGGATATAAGCTGTCACTTAGATTCTGAGAAAAACAAACTGTTTTGAACGCTGTGGATTCCTCATTTCTTCTGATCTGCAGCGCTACCTTCAAATAACCTATATGGCACCTTTGCATGAATTAGAGATAGGCTTCCTCTCTTCTCCAGGCAGACGTAGCCCACTGGTAGGCATGGCTTGGTGAACAGAATGCAGCTGGAAATCAGCTCCCTCTTCCCCCAGCCCCAGTAGGGCACCTCTTGGGCAGGACACAACCTGAACAATTGTACTGGCAGCCCTGGTACCTCAAAGAACTGAAAATGCCAGTTAAATGTTTGATATCTCTGTTCAAGTTTCTTCCCTAAACAAATAAGAATAGGCTATAAATAGGCTAGCGTTTGTGAGCTCACATAACAATACAATTCTACAGGAGGGTGCAGACACTCCTGGCCTCTGTGCTTTCCTCCAGCTGACCCCTCTATCTGGAAGCTACCCTGTCCCCACCTTTCTCAATACTACCCATTTTCCATGGCTCAGCTCATCAGCTGTCTCTTTCACAAAGCCTTCCGTGACCCATCTTGTTGGAATTTATTGAAACCTCTCCTGTGCTCCCTTAGTACTACTCTACCCTCCTGCGCTGCACATCTCATGTTTCACTTTGGGTGTTTGGTGATTCGTTTACATACTGTCCAGGCACCCCCCTGAGTCTCAAGTTCATCATCATTAAAATAGAGATGGGGACTTCCCTGGTGGTCCAGTGATTAAGAATCTGCCTTCCAATGCAGGGGATGCAGGTTCGATCCCTGGTCGGGGAACTAAGATCCCACATGCCGCGGGGCAACTAAGCCCACGTGCCGCAAACTACAGAGCTCACACGCCCTGTGCCACATCTAGAGAGAAGCCCGAGCGCCACAACGAAGAGCCCACGCTGCAGTGAAAAATCCTGCGTGCCACAACTTAGAGCTGACTCAGCCAAAAAAAAGAAAGAAGATAAATCAATAAAATAAATAAATATTTTAAAAAATAGAGATGATAGACTAGATCTTCCAGGTTCCTCAATAAGTGCTATGAATATTACAATAACAATACCTATCTTTCACTATCTGTGAAACTCCTAGAGAAGAGTCACACTCTTTTTTGATCTCTGGATTCACTAAATCCACATGATTTAGTGAATTGCTGAAGATTTTATATATATATATATATATATATATATATATATATATATATATATATACATATATATATTTTGGCCGCTCCATGCAGCTCGTGGGATGTTAGTTCCCTGACCAGGGATCAAACCTGCGCCCTCGGCAGTGAAAGCGTGGAGTCCTAACCACTGGACTGCCAGGGAATTCCCAATGCTGAAGATTTTTAAAGCCTTCCCAGATGTTTCTGACGTCCAGCAAGGGATGAGACCAGTGTAAGATAACAGAGCTCAGGCTTCATGGGCAGGAACCACCAGCCTGTTCACTACAGCAGAGTTGAGGACACGAATGTGGGTGTCACATGCAGAGCAGACCAGAGCCTTAAGGCTGAACCCGTTAGAGAATCCAGGGAATGTGTGGTAGCTCACAGTGGCTTTGGGGACTGCTGAGGGCATAGTGTGGGAACCCTCTCTTTCCATTTCACATCTAGAAACACACACACAGACTGAAGGTGAGGAGATGGAAAAAGGTATTCCAGGCAAATGGAAATCAAAAGAAGGCTGGAGTAGGGGAACTCCCTGGCGGTCCAGTGGTTAGGACTCAGTGCTTTCACCGCGGGGCCCGGGTTCAATCCGTGGTTGGGAACTAAGATCCTGCAAGCTGCTCGGCATGGCCAAAAAAAAAAAAAAAAAGAAGCTGGAATAGCAAAACTCATATCGGACAAAATAGACTTTAAAGTAAAGACTGTTACAAGAGACAAAGAAGGACACTCCGTAATGATCAAGGGATCAATCCAAGAAGATACAACAATTGTAAATATATATGCACCCAACACAGGAGCACCTCAATACATAAGGCAAATGCTAACAGACGTAAAAGGAGAAACTGATAGAGACCTGGGCCATGCCCTCGGGAGAATGAATTGCTTCTTCCTGTCTGCTCGAGTACGTTGCAGTGCCGTCAGGGAAAGGCAGGCCACCCTGGCACGTGTGGATCTGGCCGGCCAAGAGCCCCAGTGGGGGTCCCCACCTTAGTTTGCCCTTTTTTCCTCCCATCACCAGCTTCTCCCTGCATCTAGTGGGCATGGCCCCTTGGCCCCTGTGAGGAGGAGCATGACTGGGGGAGGGCTTAGTGCCCGGATCTAAAATGGGTACCAGGTGGAGGTGTTTGTGGCCAAGTGCACAGGAAGCTTTAATCAGCTCTCCGGTCTCTCCCACGGAGCCCGCAGATGGCTAGTGCTTCCCAGGCGTGCCTGGCCATCCCTTCCACGGCCAAGTGCTCCAGGGAGGGGCCCTCACCTGTCTGGGGAGCCCCCTCTCCATCTCCATCCCCCCACCCAACTCTGCTTGTCGTGCCCTTCCCCCCCCCCCCTCCCCGCACTGTGCTCACTCAGGCCCCCATCGGAGGACGTCTGTTAACATACAGCTTTATCATTCTGTTCACACTGCCTTTTTCCCAATGGGCCGTGAGCTTCTTGAGCTCAGGAAACATGCGGTAGTGACGGTTATTTGCTGGACTGAAATGAAATCTTGTTCCTTCCAAGTTTTACCCGGGTTCCCCCTGCCACGTGGCTCTGGGTGCAATAGCCTTTCCAGCTATAATTAGAGGATGTGACTGCGACGCGCCGCTCCGGCCACACGAGTGCCAGTCTGATGTCGTGGGTTGAGAGAGCACAGGCCCTTGGGTGAGAACACCTGGGTGTGTATTCCAGAGTCCCCTCTTAGCGCTCAGCCTGGTTTCCCTCTCTGCAGGCCTCCGTGTCCGCACTGGGAAAATAGAAATAAAAATAGTGTCTAGCACTTCGGTGTGTTGTGAGGAGTTAATACAGTGGCAAGGCCCATAGTAAGTATTTAATGAATGTGAGGGATGATTTTTATAATTTTTGAAAGAATGTGGTCAGCTTAGGGAAGAGACCCCAGGACAGCCCTGAGCAGACATGGCGGGCGCTTCGGCAGCACGTCCCGCCCCTGGTCCTCAGCTGGTCCAGGTCTGCCCGCCGTCCTGGCCGAGTGCGCTGAGCAGCCCAGGGGGCACCGAGCTGGGAGCCTCTGGGGCGGGCGTATGTGTGCGGAGGGGCGAGGTGCGTGGGGCTCGCTCGTCCTCTGCCCTGAACCGCGGCTGCCTTTGAGCTCTCAGCAGCCATGACCGCCTCTGTAACAGGCGGTGATCATTCCAACCTCACAAGCTGCGAGGAGGATGGAATGAAAGAAAGGACCTCAGGGTGATGCAAACCGTAAAGCACGACATGAACGGAAGGGGATATGGTTACCCAGTGGCTCCCTCCATTTGCCTAATCACCCCTGACCTGGGTGGAGGTGATTCCCATTTGACATACGGAGAAACTGAGGTCAAGGCCCGTAAAGGCGCTGGCAGAGCTGGGGAGAGGACGCAGGTCTGCGGCCCCCTGGCTATCACCGGACCCTGTTCCTCCAGGGTTTGAGGGGAAGCCTGGCCTCTGTGCTCCAGAAGCCTGGTTTGTTAGAAACAGCCACAGGCGCTCGCCATCCGGGGAACCCCGAGTGCGTCCCTTCCCAGGGACTCGGGGCTGGTGGGATTGGGCCCTTCTGGTCCTGGGAGCTGCGGGCAGGTCCGTCCAGTCTGTGGAGCTGAGGCAGTGGGGCTGGGCCGGTGTCGCTCTCTGCCTCGCCATGGGGGCCAGGCCCTAATCACTTTCTTTAGAGGGCTTTGTGCAGCCCGTTCTTTCATTCTGGGCCGACACAATGCAGGGGTGAGCCGAGGTCAGATTTCCAACCTTCAGCTCTGGATTTCCTGTCTTCCGTGGGGTGGAGGACAGATTCTGCCACCCAGCTTCCTGTCATCTCAGCGCTGGGGGCTCTGGCTCCCTGGCGCCAACGTGCCCTGGGAGACCGGGAAAGACCCTGGGAGGATCTGGCCCCCGGCTCCTAGTCACTCAGACACAGGCCCTGGCTGCTGCTGGACACCAGACATTTCTCTAGGTCTTTGGAAATGGCTTCCTGTGGGTTCACATCCCGAGAGCATCCTCAAGGCCATTTGAAATACTGTAGGTTAAAAAAAAAAAATCACTATTCCCCAGAAACAGCGCTCAGTGGATGCCAACCTCCGTTACCTTTTTCTCAGCCCAGAATAGGCAGCAAGAGAGAATGAGGAATAAGCCCCAAGTAGCAGAAAGGAGTTAAGAAGTGAAGTTTTTCTGAGGCACTGCTGTGCTTCAGGGGAAGAGCTGGGGTTTGCAGAGGAGGTGGATGGAGGGAGTGTAACCGGTCCCTAGGACTGCCACACAAAGTACCACCGGCTGGGTGGCCGAAAGCAACAGGAACTTATTTCTCACGCTTCTGGAGACCAGAAGTCTGAGATCAAGGTGTCGGCACAGCCACGCTCTTTCAAAGTCTCTCTGGGAGGACTGTCCCAGGCCTCTCTCCCAGCTTCTGCTGGTAGCTGGCCATCCTTAGCGGTCCTTGGCCTGTAGATGTGTCCCTGTCCTCATCTTTACTGGGTTTTCTCTCTGAATTTCTGCGTCTCCACATGGCTGTCTCCCCTCTGTGTCTGTGTCCAAATGTCCCTCTTTTTTTTTTTGGCTGCCCGGCGTTGCATGCGGGATCTTATTTCCCTGACCAGGGATTGAACCTGCGCCCTCTGCAGTGGGAGCGCCTAGACCTAACCACTGGACAACCAGGGAATTCCCAATGTCCCTCTTCTTACAAGGATACCAGTCATATCGGATTAGGGATCCACTCTACTTTAGTTTGGCTTTGTCTTAACTAATCACCTCTGCAATAATCCTATTTCCAAATAAGGTCACATTCTGAGGTACTGGTGCTTAAGAGTTCAACATACCTTTTGAGGGGGCACACATCAATCCCATAACAGGCGGGCTCAGGTCAGTCAACTTTTATTTACCGTCTGCTCTGTGCTAAGCCCTGTACTTGCTCTGGGGATACAGAGATGCACAAGACAGTCTTTGCCCTCAGGGAACTTACAGCCTAGTGGGGAGAGGCAAGGGAGGAATAGCTGTTACAATACAGCAAGAGCACTGCTGGTGGGAATGTAAACAGGTTCAGCCACTGTGCAAAACAGTATGGAGGTTTCTTAAAAAACTAAAAATAAAACTACCATATGACCCAGCAATTCCACTCCATATCTGAAAAAAACAAAAATGCTAATTCGAAAAGACTCATGCAGTCCAATGTTCATAACAGCATTGTTTACAATTGCCAAGGTATGGGAGCAACCTAAGTGCCTGTCAACAGATGAATGGATAAAGAAGATGTGGTATATATATAAACAGAATACTACTCAGCCATAAAAGAGAATGACATTTTGCCATTTGCAGCAACGTGGATGGTCTTGGAGGGCATTATGTTAAGTGAAATAAGTCAGACAGAGAAAGACAAGTACTGTATGATATCACTTATATGTGGAATCTAAAAAATACGATGAACTAGTGAATATACAAAAAAGAATCAGACTCACAGATATAGAGAACAGACTAGTGGTTACCCAGCAGGGGAGGAGGGGCAATAAAGGGTTGGGGATTAAGAGGTACAAAGTATTATGTATAAAATAAGCTGCAAGGATATATTGTACAACACCGGGAATATAGCCAATATTTTACAATAAATATAGAGTATAACCTTTAAAAATTGGGAATCACTATGTTGTGCACCTGTAACTTATATAATATTAATATTGTACAGCAACTATACTTCAATTAAGAAAATTGAAGCAATCCCAGGAATGGATTGAAAACAGGGTGATGAGGGCTCTCGTAAAGGCGTCCACTATCCTACCTGGTGAGGAGGGAAGGGAGCCTTTCTGGAGGGAGGGACACAACCTACAGAAGAAAGCCGGGGACTCAAGAGGGACAAGGGTGGCAAAGACGAGTTTTTCAGATTCCAAGAATACTGTGTGAGATCAAATCTGCCAACAGACTCAGGAAAACCTCAGAACTCCTGGGGGCGAGGGAGGTTTCTAACAGCCGATGTGGGTCAGGGAACATCTCCCTCGAACATCTTTCTTTTTTAACTGCCTGCCCTCCATTCCAGGGCCCAGGAAGAATGGCCAATGGGCACATGTGTGGTGCTTTCCTTGCCCCTCAGTACCTGGATCCGCAGGTGAGAGAGAAAAACCAAAGCTCCAGTAGCTGGATGTGACGTTTCTAACTGTTTTCATGAATTCTTTTGATTCTTTTTTGGAGTTGCAGATTATGATTCATACTGTGTGAAATGAAGTGGTATCGGTGCCTTGAAATAGAGCGTGAACTTGGAGGGGTGGTGGCCATGGGGTACCCAGGGACGAGGGTGGAGCACAGGGCAGCCCACGGCCTGCGAGCAGAACAATCCAGGGCTAGTGCTCTGTTTTTTTTAAGCATCTTTACTGGAGTATAATTGCTTTACAATGGTGTGTTAGTTTCTGCTGTATAACAAAGTGAATCAGTTATACATATACATATATCCCCATATCCCCTCCCTCTTGAGCCTCCCTCCCACCCTCCCTATCCCACCCCTCTAGGTGGTCACAAAGCACCGAGCTGATCTCCCTGTGCTATGCGGCTGCTTCCCACTAGTTATCTATTTTACATTTGGTAGTGTATATATGTCCGTGCCACTCTCTCACCCTGTCACATCTTACCCCTCCCCCTCCCCATATTCTCAAGTCCATTCTCTAGTAGGTCTGTGTCTTTATTCCCGTCTTGCCACTAGGTTCTTCATGACCTTTTTTTTTTTTTTTCCCTTAGATTCCATATATATGTGTTAGCATACTGTATTTGTTTTTCTCTTTCTGACTTACTTCACTCTGTATGACAGACTCTAGGTCCATCCACCTCACTACAAATACCTCCATTTCGTTTCTTTTTATGGCTGAGTAATATTCCATTGTATATATGTGCCACATCTTCTTTATCCATTCATCTGTCGATGGACACTTAGGTTGCTTCCATGTCCTGGCTATTGTAAATAGAGCTGCAATGAACATTGTGGTACATGACTCTTTTTGAATTATGGTTTTCTCAGGGTATATGCCCAGTAGTGGGATTGCTGGGTCGTATGGTAGTTCTATTTTTAGCTTTTTAAGGAACCTCCACACTGTTCTCCATAGTGGCTGTATCAATTTACATTCCCACCAACAGTGCAAGAAGGTTCCCTTTTCTCCACACCCCTTCCAGCATTTATTGTTTCTAGATTTTTTGATGATGGCCATTCTGACCAGTGTGAGATGATATCTCATTGTAGTTTTGATTTGCATTTCTCTAATGATTAATGATGTTGAGCATTCTTTCATGTGTCTGTTGGCAATCTGTATATCTTCTTTGGAGAAATGTCTATTTAGGTCTTCTGCCCATTTTTGGATTGGGTTGTTTGTTTTTTTGTTATTGAGCTGCATGAGCTGCTTGTAAATCTTGGAGATTAATCCTTTGTCAGTTGCTTCATTTGCAAATATTTTCTCCCATTCTGAGGGTTGTCTTTTGGTCTTGTTTATGGTTTCCTTTGCTGTGCAAAAGCTTTTAAGTTTCATTAGGTCCCATTTGTTTATTTGTGTTTTTATTTCCATTTCTCTAGGAGGTGGGTCAAAAAGGATCTTGCTGTGATGTATGTCATAGAGTGTTCTGCCTACGTTTTCCTCTAAGAGTTTGATAGTGTCTGGCCTTTCATTTAGGTCTTTAATCCATTTTGAGTTTATTTTTGTGTATGGTGTTAGGGAGTGTTCTAATTTCATACTTTTACATGTACCTGTCCAGTTTTCCCAGCACCACTTATTGAAGATGTTACATTTGTTTAAAGTCGCTAATGTCATGAAGAACTTTGAGGATCCAACAGTGGCAAGTCTGATGGCCCATAACCACTCTTCTCCGACTTAGCAGGAAGCTAGCGGGTAACTAGGTTGCCCTTTGATGAGTTTTTCATTGTGAACACTTCATGGTCTCGGGTCTAGAGGCAGGAGATCTGGATTCTAAAGCCCTTATCTCGTGGTGCTAGAGCTACTGACCTTCTCACAAGACTGTTTGCCTGGCTAGAATGTGTGCTTCCCCAGGGTAGGGCCATGTTTTATTCTTTTCTGAGTTTTTAGCAGCTGATCCAAGGCCTGGAAGGCAGAAGTGCCCATTCTATACTTTTTTTTTTAATGTGTGTGTGTGTGTGTGTGTGTTTTTTTTTATTTGGCTGTGCCTCATGGCTTGTGGGATCTTAGTTCCGCAACCAGGGATTGAACCCGGGCCCTCAGCTGTGAAAGCTCGGAGTCCTAACCACTGGACCCCCAGGGAATTCCCTATAGAATTTTTTTTTTAAGCATTTTCTTTTATTTCTTTGATTTACAATGTTGTGTTTAATTTCTGCGGTACAGCAAAGTGATTCAGTTATACATATATATATTCTTTTTCATATTCTTTTCCATTATGGCTTATCACAGGATATTGAATATAGTTGCCTGTGCTATACAGTAGGACCTTGTTGTTTATCCATCCTATGTGTAATAGTTTGCACCTGCTAATCCCAAACTCCCAATCCCCCCCGCCCCCAGTTCTATACATTTTGGGTGGAAACTTCTGGATTCTAGTCCCTGTTCTGGGCCTCAATTCCCCAATCCGTCCTCTAAGTAATGAGCCTATAGCCAAGGTCTGTAGCTCTGTCAGCCTACACTTCTGAGAACTTGACCTCCCTACAAGGCGTTTCTGGAGTGGCTATTTGGAACCAGGCCCTAGAATATTCAGCAGAGTGCTGTCAGAAACACTGTAATGTAACTCTATTGAGTCTGTCTTCTTTGGAACCACAGGCTAATGAACCCCACGGTCAGTTTCGAGAAGAAGGGGAGCCTGGGGCTGAATCCTCACAACCGGATCAGCGTGGTCCCTGGCAGAGGGTGGGGACAGGAAAGGGCTTGGTGGATGCAATTTGTGGGCCCTGAAACTTATGCAATTGGGGGATCCTCTTTAGAAAACCATAAAAACAAAATCAGATATGAAAGGAAATATTTACTCAGGATAAAAGAACTTTAAAAAATCCCATATGAAAACACTGAGCCCTGTAACCATCACAAACCCCAGAAAACCCATGACAGTTTTATTAATGAATCACCTGGGATACCTCTGGAATACTGCTTCCTACATATTTTGGGTTGTCTCTTCATCTGACAACAATTTTTTAGCAGCATTCTCTATAGAGAGAATGGAAAGATAATCCAGTCTTTTCTCTAGCATGGAATGGCTAATCATTTTTTAAAAATTATTTGTACTTTAGAAAAGCATCTATTTCATAATTGCTAATTTTGAAAAGACCTCTATCAAGTATCTTTCACAGAAGAGCTGTAAGATTTCAAGGTAGTCCTATGCAGGGATGAATCTTAAATATTCTTTGAATTGACAAGTTTCATGAACAAGTTTCTCATCAACAACCTCGTGTGATGTTGTGTGGTAAGTTTTAGGCTATATTTGTGAAGTCAGTACTTCATACCAGTTTCCCCTTAGCTGGATGGCAAAAATGCCCGTGACGACTGCACTGCCACCAGAATCAAAGATAACCCAGGGGAAGTTGGAGTGAGAGAGACAGGGTTCTAAATCACTCACCTCTAAAAGAGTTTACTTTTGCAAGTTTTATAAAACCGGGTGAGTCCATTGCTAAGGTTCTGGAAGAAGTCAGTGGGTTGAGTGTCCTGAAGCTTCAGTTTCATTAACTTTACAGAAAATCTGCTTCTGTTTGAGGGAGAGAGGGACCAACGGCCAATCAGTGACTTTCTTTCCCACCCTTGCTGTTCCACTTTGTGGGACAAAGGAGAGGACAGAAGGCTGTCTTTCTATTCTCACTCACTAACCTTGAAATCTTTCCCTCTCCCTTTCCCCTTGCTCTTTCCTTCAGGTTTCTCCCTCGTTGTTTCCACTGAGTCTTTTCAAGGTTCTCGGCCCTATTCCAGGTCCCATCCAGCTCTGCCACATCTCAGCACATCTCAGGGAACAGATGCTCTCGCCCTGCGATCTTCTCTTTAACCTTCGTTGGACCAAGTTTAATCTAAGTTCAAGGTTTCTCTCCAAAGCTGATTCCTTCAGTCCAAATGATTATTTCTCCTGTTGGTGTCCTTTCAATAATAACTCACTTGTGTTCCTCTAACTACACTCATCTTCTGTGTTCCCTTCTCCACTCTGAGCTCATAGCGGGAGCGGAGGTCATCCGTCCATCAGCCATCCTCCATCCCATGACTGCCATCCTCCCTACATACATGTGTGGAACACGCATTGTGACTGGTTCAAACAACATCACTACATCATGGCTCAGCCAAAATGATTTTTACTTCAATTCCCAGGAACCAATTAGGATTTGCCAGACAAATATTTACAAGACAATTACTTTCAAGTGCATCAGCGTGGATTATAATATTACCTGTGCCTAAATAAACACAGTGAAGGGATCGGAAGGCTTTTAAAACGTCCACTTCAACTTAAAATGAGATCAGAAATCATTCTAAAAGCCCTGCAACTTTATGACAGGACACTGGACGAGCTGTGGGGAATGAGGAAGGAAACGAAATAAAACCCAAGCCTGGGATGAAAGCGCACCCAAGACATCCTTCGTGACCTTTCCCTGCACAATCAGAAACTGATACAGCAGGAAAGACACGGTCACTTAGGAGCTTCCAGATTCCTTTAAGCCTGTTCCTCTGATGAGGAGAGAGCAGAGGAAACACGACCCTGTGTGCTGAGGACCCCACCGCAGAGGGGGCGGCAGGAGGGCTCAGGACCTGGCAGGGTCAAGGGGAAAGCAGGATTCCCTGTCCAGAGCCCTCCAGTTGCAGGAAAGACCAGACCTGGCTTCTGAATGGCCAGCCTCTGTTCTCTGGGCAGAAGCTGCTCAGTTGCTGCCTTGGGCTGGGAGTCAGATCTATAGGTCTTAATCCAAATTCTGGCAGATTCCCCTTCTGAGGCCAAGCAGATGATCAAGCCTCCTGATCTCACTGTCCTCAGTATCCCGTGGGGGGCCTGTTCCATGCCGACCCCTGCGCCAGGAGTGGGGATGCAGACAGGGGTCCAGTGGGATCCTTACCCTGAAAACCTGGGTGTCTGGACCTGGAGGAAGCAGCACTTATCTTACAGATAAGAAGGAGATCCTCAGGGGAAAACAATACTGAAGGAAGACATTCCAGAAAGCAAGAAAAGAACAAACAGAGGTTTGGAGATACTAAGCAACTCAGTTTGTATGGAAACTGCAGGTTATATGAAGGCAGAGAAGGATGGGAAGCGGAACTGATTTGGGGTTGAGCTTTAAAAAAAAAAAAAAGAAATATTAGAAGTCCCATGGATATCAATGCATTTTATGGAACACATCATAGAATGGATATGAAGATGCTTTAACATTTCTGAAATACCGTGTAGATGCAATTCATGATTGCCAACACAGACATACACACACAAACACCCACAAAATTGTGGTCTACTGGTGGTGTTAGCAGAGCGTTGTTATTCTTGGGAACCCCTTTATTTGTTTATTTCCCCATACTTTTTCTGGGTTAATTTCGGGAACTTACTGTTTTTCAGCGAGTGCGTGGCATCTGCCATGATAGCCCCGAGTCAGGGCTGAGGTCTCATGTTGTTTTCCCGACATCAAGTCAAGGATGTCCGGGAAACGAGAGTGAAGGGTAAGTGTTTGTTTCCTGGAGGAACCCTTGTGACGCTCTGACTGAACGTAATCATGCCTTTGAAAGATCAGCTAATGCAGAGACCCCAGGGGCGGTTCCCACCAGCGGTAAAGAGGGAAACACTTACCTCTGCCTCTTCCTGTGGCTGAGAGAAGAGTGTGGAGGTGGGAATTGTGTCTCTGTCTTGCCGGCGATTTGCTGAGTCACCTCCTATCTCTGAGCCTCAGTTTCCACACCTTCAAAATAACTGGTTGATACGGTCTCCAGGGTCCCCTAGAAATATAGTCAAAACTTTACAGTAGCCCTTTCTTGCTGAGACTGATGAATTCGTGCCTTCCTGAGGCCCCGAGTCTCTCCTGTACCTGCCCTTACTCAGTTACTGAGTGTTCCCTGTCACAAGTGGTGGCAGAATAAGGCTGGGCGTGGCAGAGTGAAGCCGACATCTCTTCGGCTCAATTCACAGGAGATTTATCTGCGTTCTGGTTGCTGGTCTATCTACTGACTCTCTCTACATCATCTTAGGAGAAACTAGAATTCCTCTGAGACTCAGTTTCCACATTTAGCAAGTGGAGGTAATACGAATAGAAGATTTCTCTCTGTGGATCTGCACCCTGAATCTTCCTGCCACCTGGGTACAATCCAGATTGTGTTTCTGGGTTTGTATTCTTGCTTTGCATGGCCTGAATGTTCCTCACCCTCGCACATCTGAGAAGGAAGTTCTAAGAAGCAGACAGCTCATGGACTAGAAGCCCCCTCTGGGGGCTTAGAACAGAGACTCTACGGCCACCCCCCTGACGATTCAGTGAGGCAATACGACTTTGACCCAGGTCTCTTATTTTTTTCTGCCGTTAAGTCACATCCTATAAGATGTCCTGATTTTTGACATTTTGCCTAATTTGGTCTGAATTTGGTTGTTTTGTAAACAATATAATTTCAAAGACTCCCACTTGGCTTCCCTGGTGGCGCAGTGGTTGAGAATCTGCCTGCCAATGCAGGGGACACGGGTTCGAGCCCTGGTCTGGGAAGATCCCACATGCCGCGGAGCAACTAGGCCCGTGAGCCACAATTACTGAGCCTGCGCATCTGAAGCCTGTGCTCCGCAACAAGAGAAGCCGCGATAGTGAGAGGCCCGCGCACCGCGATGAAGAGTGGCCCCCGCTTGCCGCAACTGGAGAAAGCCCTCGCACAGAAACGAAGACCCAACACAGCCATGAAAAAAAAAAAAAAAAAAAAAAAAAAAGACAAAACTGTAGTTCTCAGAGGCTCTCATTAAAAAAAAAAAAAAAAAAAAAAGACTCCCACTTTCTCTATCCCTTTCCACTTTTTGTGTTCCTATAACCTTCTAGATGTTGGGCGGGGTACTTCACCTAAAGACCTGCAAGATTGCTATGAATTTCTCTGTTGGACAGATGAGGAAACCACATTTTTGATAAGTTCACTTTCCTGAGGAAGATATCATGGACTTGAAGACCTGAGTTCTTTCCACTTCTTGCTATTTCCATCAATCTGGAAAAAAACAGACCTAAACCTGCGTTTTAGCCCCTAAAAGGAGCAATGCTTCTCAAGGGGGACTTTGCTTCGTGCTGTCAACATGAACTTGGAAAACTTGTAAGTGCATTTTTTAGCAAATCAAATCCTATTTTCAGCGCCTTAAGGGAGCACATTCTATAAAGGAAGTCTCCAGTGAATCCTTTTGTGAAGCAAGGACGTTTTTCTGCAGCTTTAACAATTTCTGTCTAATTCATCTGCTTTCTAGACCAGAACTTTTAGACATAGTATTTTTTCTCAAGTGGAGTCCTGCAGGTATTTGTCCAGCTTTTGATCCTGATTCTTTATAAAATAATAGCAAGAAGGATGATTGGAGGGATTTGAAGATGTACATAATATTGCAATTGTACAAATCAAAAGAGTTCACTGTGAAATCATTCCAAATTTTTAGCCTGGTATCCGGGGCCATTCATGCTCTGGCTCTCTTTCTAGTCTTATTTTTTGCCTCTCTTATCTTACCATATGCTCCAGCCACCAGCACCTTCCTCTTTTCCAAAAGCTTTTTATCTTCACCTCTCTCTGAGCTCCGTGCTCACCGAGATTCCTTCCCTTTGAATACTCCTCATTATAATACTACTTCTCCAACCCGGTGTGTTCGAAAACATGTGTGAACCCACACATAACACCTCACTCACACATACTCCCTCCCGTATCCACAGACACGCCCAAATCCGTCAGATATGCTGTGTCCAACCTAGAAGCCACCAGCTACACGTGGCTACCTCAATTTAGTCGCATAAAATATCAACAGATGAGAGGCTAAACAAAATGTGTTGTATACATCAATAGAATATTATTCAACGCTAAAAAGGAAGGGAATTCTGACACAGGCTACAACATGGATGAATCTTGAAAACATGCTGAGTGAAAGAAGCCAGACACGAAAGGACATATATTGGAGGATTTCATTTATCTGAGGTACCTAAAATAGGCAATTCGTATTGGGACAGAAAGTAGAATAGAGGTTCCCGGGGGCTCCGGGTGGGGACGGAGAATGGGGAGTTATTGTTTCATGGGTACCAAGTTTCATTTGGAGTTGATGAATAATTTCTAGAAATGAGTGGTGGTGACGGTTACACAGCCATGTGAATATACTTAATGTCACTGATTTGTACCCTTAAAAATGGTGAAAGTGGTCAATTTTATGTTATCTGTATTTTGCCACAATAAAAACGCAAAGATATTTTTCAAATTAAAAAAACATTAGAGATAAAATGCAGTTCTTCAGTCACACTAGCCACATTTCAATTAACGGCCACGTGAGCCTCGTGCCTACTGTATTGTTCAGAGCAGACAGAGGACATGTCCATCACCGCAGAAGGTTCTAGTGAGCCGTGCGGCTTCAGCTCCTTCTAGGCCCACTTATTTTTTTAAAAACATTCCTTGAAGCTCCAAGCATCTGTGATTACTCCCTCCTTGGAATTCTTGTAGTTATTTGTCTTGACCTCTTTCAAGGTTTTATCAAATTCTTCATTGTATTTCAGGCAAATAGGTAGCAGTTGATTTCTTGACAAAATTGCAAGCCGGTGGAGGGCAGGGTTGAAGTTTTGGTGGAAGGATCATGGATCTGGGTGTGCTGGTCCCTCCCTACCCGCCACGGGTCCCCCTTGGAGCTTTGCAAACTAATCAGCCCTAACCAAATAGGTGTCTCTGAATGAATGGATGAGACAGGAAGACAGACGGCCTTCCGTGTTATGGTCCTCGCTGGGAATGTAATTCTATCGTATATATTTCAGGAGCCATTAGAAAATGACATATTTGTCTTCCATGAATAAATTTGTATCACAACTCTTGGGCCATAAATTAGATGTCTTCTGTGTCTTCCTCTGGGAACGAAGGCAGTGTTCTCTGGGAAGTTTTGTAAATGAGACCGAAATTTGTCCTATGGACGTGTGAGGTCACTTCTCAGCTAGCCATTGAAGGGAGCTGCCGAGTCTTTCTTCCTAAAACAAATGGCAAAGTCACTTTGTTTTCTGTAACACAAATCCTTTCACAGCAAATAGAGTCGTCTTCTGCTCATTATCTTGTCATTAAAACCTCTGGCTTGATGTATTTCTCTATAAAATAAACCTGAGACCTTATTCATAAAGGGGAAAATGCAAACACGGGCTTTAACCACGTATGAAAGGGACCCCGTGTAAAAAGAGCTTTCTTTTGCCTCTTGAGTTCAATGATGAGATCTCGTGGACAGACAACATTTTTTGACTGGTAAGAGCAGAAACGACCCTCTTGAGTTACTGTTTAGTGAATGAGGGCCTTTGTCTCCCACTGAAGAATTAAAAACCTACGGGCCTCCCCCATGCAAACAGGAATACGTTTCACACAGCACACAGCGGTGTTGGGATTAAATGACTGCATCATGAAAAAAGCCAGAACAATGCCCACTCACGTTTTAATCATTTACCTGGCATTCCAGTTGAGACCGTTTCACCGAAAACTAGAAGATTAGGGAAAGACTTTCGTTTCCTCCAAGTCCTCTTTCTCTGCATCTCTGTTCTTTTTTGTGTCACTTCAAGGTGGAGAGTCAAGGAAAATTGCACATTTTCTACTAGCCAGTTCTGAATTTAGGAACATAGACTCTGGAACCTGGGAGGGGCCTCCAAAGTGTGCGGTCCAACCCCATCATTTTGCAGTGAAGAAAGCGAGGCTTGGTGGGAAGGGGCTTGCCCAGGGTCACACACGGAGTAACGAGCAAAGCTGAGAGTGTCCACTCGTGACCCGTGGTCACCATTTTTTCCTCCTGTGACAGTTGGCTGATTTGACATCTCTGAAGCTCAAAAGATCTTCTCCTTCTTTAAAGTGATTCACAATACACATTTAAGGAAAACACAATTCATGGCAAGAAAGGAATGTATTTGGGAATGTTGAGTGAAAGCGTGTAGAGCTGGAAACTTACTAGGTTCTGTCCTCATCGTGCCGTGCATTCCTGGGTGACCCAGAAGCAGACACTCGTTTCCCTGTGCCCCCTTATCTGCATTTGTGCATAGGGAGAAAGTTATCAGTCTCATGGGTTTATTGGGATAAAACAAGATAATAGATGGGAAAGTGCTGTGGGGAGCTGAAAGCGCTAAGCGAATGCAAAGTGTAATTATCCATGTGAAAACTGCTGTTTGGTTCAAAGTAAAACAGGGAAGAATGGTGGAAAGTGTGAAGAAGTGCCTCTGAAGGAAGAATTCCATTTATAGACAGAGCAGTTTCTTCGAGATGGAACTCATCCTGGAGATAGAAGGATTCTCTGAGAGTAGACACCCTGGAACTGAGATGCTTGGCCAAAGGGAACAGCAATGACAAGCAGGATGGGATCAGAGGTGAGCTGTGTGCATGGGGTGAGCGAGAGAGGGTGCTGGGTGCAGTGAGAAGAGTGTTGAATTCCAGTTCTACTGTGGCCTGCACAGTTCTAAGTGCCTGCACATCTGTGGCCAGGGCACTTCACCTCTGTCTGTACCTTGGTTTACTCCTTTGTGAAGTGAGTCCAGTGATACCTGCTCTGGGGCAGGTCAGAATCATCTACTTAAAAGCCCATTGCAAACTGTGGAGCAGCTCACGGAGGTGACCGAGGTCAGGGAGGACGGGAACTGGGTTTCTCTGCGGCTCTGCCAGTGACTAGTTGTATGTGGTGTGGGGCAAGGTACCAGGCCTCAGTTTCCTAATCTTTAAGTGAAGGTGCATGAAAAGATGATGTTGAGAGAGAGAAACGAAAACTTCCTAACTATTTTTGACCCCTTCCTTATTAAAGCGCAAGGCTACATCGCAAGGTCCAGAGCCTCTGAGTGATAGGCAGTGTTATCCCAGGAGGGTTATGGGGTGCCCTGGAGGACCCCTCTGGCAGGATGTGTCAGGGAGCATCTCAGCCACTGCACTTTTACTTCTCTTTTCATGGCTTGGGGAACATTGGGAGAAGACACCTCTGCATGTGACAGAAGGAACACTGCAGAATTTCAGGGCTAGAAGGGACCTCAGAGGTCATCTAGTCCAATCACCAGTGTGCCCGGCATCCTTCGGTGGTGTCCCTGTCAATCAAAACATGGATGTACCTTCCCGAGATGGTCCATTTCATCTTTGAACAACAAGGACTACAAGGAAAGCTTATTTTTATTTTTGAAATCTGTCCGGATGCCAAGAATTAACAGAATTTTCTTCATCTAAAACGGTTTCCTTATAACCCTACCTCAGAGTCCCTATTTATCTACTTAAACTGTTCATTCAATAACAATAACAACACTTAAGGTACTTATTACATATCCTGCACTACCTCAGGTGTTTTGTTTTACTAGTTCAAGTGAATGTCACAACAACCCTAAGAAGGGATATTGCATTGTTATAATCCCTATGTTACAGAGCGGGAACCAGAGCACAGAGAGGTGAGGTATTTGGCTAAAAGTCACACAGCAATTATGCTTTGGAGTCAGGATTCCAACAAGGCAAGCCAGGGGTTTGGGGCCCTATGGGGTATAGCCTCTCTTCCTCCTGGGACTTCAAGATGCTTTTTCCCTGGCACTTTGTGTGTCATTTTCAAATGGCCCTTAGCACTTTCCATCTAGTATTATGCTTTGGTATTTGGGATTTAGCCTCCTTGGGGTCAACTAGCCAGAAGCCCCACAGAAAGCCAGGCCTCACGGACCGGAGCAGAGGCGAAGATAGTGGTCAGAAAGGTGCAGAGCCCAGCCCACCGCACGATATTTGCATCTCAAAGAAGCTTTGTGGTTTTCTACCAGTTTCAAAGCTGTCACTACAGGGAAGGGCCCCATGGTATTTGCAATTTTGAGGGCTTGCAAATGACTCGGGGCTGACCCCTGGGAATCCGGCACATCCGAGCTCCTTGCCTTTCACACACCTTTCAGTTTGAGAGATCAGTTTAGTCCAGTTCAGGTTTTTGGTTTATTTATTTATTTTGGGGGGCTAATGTGTGCAAGACTACAGATGTTTGATGACTTCGTGAGAGCAAATTTCATTTCTGAGGAAATCCAATGTTGAGTCTTGTTGGTTCCAAAGGATAGGAGGGATGTCCAGTTTCTTTTTTTTTTTGCAGCCTTACGCCCCATGAATCTTGCAGCTCTAACAGTGGACAGACCTTAGCATGTCGTTTCCTTTCCTGCCTCCACTCCTGTCTTTCTCCCTGGGAAGCGCTCTCACTCCAGTTTCTGGGAAGAAAATCCTACCTTACCAGACCCCTCAGAACAAACCACCGCCCTCACCATCCAATCCCTCCTGGTGGACCTGAGCCCCGTGGTTTTTCCTCTTCGTATCCCTCCCTGGGGCCTCGCCCAGGGCGCAGCTCACAGCCGGTGTTCATTTGGGTGGAACAGAATCAAATTAAACCCAATTGAAATAAATCTAATTTAACCTTTGTTCCCCAGTTTACTCGGCTGTACAACTGCAGGATGGGAAGAGAGATCACTTCCTCCACCCAAATTCGAGGCAAATATCTTCTTCCATTCCCAGATGGCCCCTCACTTGTCCCAGAGGCAGAAAAGAGAGCCGCTCACCCACTTGGGCCAGTGTCTGGGTTTCAGAATTCCACGTTCTCCTTCCACCTGGTTCTAGGAAGCCTTTTATGAGAGTTGACACCAGAGAATCTCTGTTCCCCACAAGCCATTTCTCTTCTGTGCCTACAAAGGATAAAGATCTATTTGTCTCTGTGTGTATGTTACAAAAAATGAATGAGGATTTAATTACAGCGGCTCATTTCCTAAAAGGAAGTCCTATTTACGATGTACCATATGTTTTGCCAGCGGCCATACCCCTGAGGGCCGGAGTCTTGTCAGATCTCCTTAGATAAGCAGGGGTTAGCTTGCCCGGCCTCACTGGGTCTTGACGGGAGGACAAGCCTAGGGTCCCAGGAAGTGGGGAGGGAGATGTAGGTGGGCTCCCGGCTGGTGGGAAAGCTCAGACCACCACTGACCGACCCAGGAGCCTCACTGAGTGACCAGGGGACGCTGCCCTGGTTTCAGAGGATGGAATCAGAGGCTCAAACAATTTGTGATGATTAAAAATCGCCTGGCTTTTTTCATCTATTAAAGTGGCTCTTGAGGGGGAGAGCGTCTCTCTCTGATCCTTCCTTTCGTGGTTTTAATTCCCCCTCCACCACTTCTGAGCCAGCGCAGATGGCTTTCTAGAGCTCCCAGAACCTTCCTGCGAGGGGAGGGGGCAGTGGGGAGCCAGGAGGGGGTCTGGCTTGGTCCTAGTGATGACTCCCTCCTTTG
This sequence comes from Balaenoptera physalus, assembly GCF_965194825.1. Taxonomy (NCBI): domain Eukaryota; kingdom Metazoa; phylum Chordata; class Mammalia; order Artiodactyla; family Balaenopteridae; genus Balaenoptera; species Balaenoptera physalus. Next base: position 86,452,723 of record NC_138894.1, on the reverse strand, counting down.
ACTGTTTGCTGCATTTTCTCTTTGGTGGTGCCTCTAGTTTTAGATGCCGGAAGACAAGGGTGGGTCCTTCAGGATTTCTCAGCTGGGCTTTAAAGCAGTTACTGGAACCTGCTAGAACCTGACTCCACTGATGAGATTTATGACCGGGAGGCACCTCTTCCCACCCAGGCTTCCCTTTTCTTTCCAAGCTCCCTTCCCCCTTTCCAAGGTGTTCTGTTTCTCTTGCCTCCTCAATCCATATCACTTTTTAAACTGTGTCCCCAGAGGAGGGGTCACGGCCTTATCCCCCTTTCTCCTGTGCCCCTCCCCAGACTCTGCGGCTCTCCCTGCACTGCTGGCATATCTGAAGGGATGAGTGTCCCCTCCCAGCTCTAGCATTCACTTGCTGTGATCTTTAAAGTGTGTCCTTTCTGACTTGAGCTTGGTGGGGGACCCCATCCTCTAAAATGTCCCTTTCAGCTCTCACACTTGATCATACCAACTAGCAAGTGGTCCTGTCATTTTTTTTTTTTTAATAGGGATCTAGCAGGTCCCCATCTGCTCAGAATCAGGCAAAGCCACCAGAAATCAAGTGGCCTCCTGGGAGGTCAGGACCCTGATGGAATCGCCAGTCCTTGGGCAGTGGTCCAGGAAGGCTCAGATGCTCCCAGTCCTGGGTTTTCATTGTAGAAACAAGATGGGGGGGTGAAGGAGGTTCTAGTGGCCGGTTGGTGAGCGGGGAGGGTGTGTACACAGGGACGTGCGCTCTCGGCGCAGAAGATGGAGATGACTCATTGTGGACCCCCGCCGTCTTCCCCAGGGGTCCCAGGAGCTCTTGGAAGACAGGGGTTGACTGGTTCACTCCTCTTCACCTGTGTGTTCCAAAGAGGTGCCCAGGGACACCCCGTGAGCACTGCAGCCAGAGCCTTCCCTGCTCCCCTGCTGCACCGGCTCCCATGTCTTCCCGTGTCCCCCTGCATCCCCTCGCGACCCTCAGGCCTCTGGACGCAGCTTCCCTCTGCCTTCCTGAGGGACTAGACAGGAACTTTCTCAGGTTCCCCTTTCCGGACTGTGGCCAAACGTTTTGGCTTCCCCTTCACGTTATCTCAAGGAGAAATTACATGGGATTTAGGTCCACTGAAGAAAGCACACTTCTAATTTCCTGGGACTTAACAGCTGCATCGGGATCTCAGCGAGCCATCTCTAAGTCTAAGGTGATTTGGTTCCAGATGCCTTTGGCTAATTAGAAACCCCCTTTAGTTAGTTCTGTTACACAAGAGCCCAGGGCACCCCGTGACCCTCTGAAAAACTGGCTAGTTTTGTAAAATGTATTTTTAGCTGGAATCAACGGGTGAGACCGTTGCTCAACTTTGCAACCATGGCGCTGTCTTCCTCTGCACCTCTGCCGTCGGTTCCTCCTCGCCTTCCTCCCTCCGTGTCCTCACTTTCGGCCGCTTCTCCAGCGGGGAGGCCTAGGCCGCGTGTACGAGTGCATAGGCGTGTGTGCATGTGTGTGTGCGTGTGTGTGCGCGTCGGTGTCAAGGCCGGGCGGGAGCGTGGGGCTCCCGTGCAAGGCGGCCATGCTGCATTTCTGTGTGCTCCTTGTTCAGTCCCCGTCTCCATGGCGACGGGAGCAGCTGCTCCATTCTGGGCCTCGGCTTGGCTGAGCGGGGCGGCCCGCCCGCCTGTCTGCCCGCCCGTCCTCCTGCCCAGCCGTGGGAGCTGCCAGCTCTTCGCCCTCCCGCTGCCCACAGGCCCTGCCAGCCTGGGCGCAAGAAAGCGTGTTTACTAACACCATCCACACGGCTCCCTGGGTACCGCGGCTCTGCCCAGAAGATGTCAGGCCGAGGGTACTGGGAGGTGGGCCTGGAGCCAGGCTGTCTGCAGTCGAGGGAAAACTCTCCCTGGCCGGCGGCTGCCCTGGCCTGCCAGCGCCCAGGCGAGGGCTCCCGGCCTCACTGCACAGCCGCAGGCAGGCACTGGAGGGGAAGAGGCCCCGGCAAGGCCCCCTCTGAAGTCTCTCATGCCCGGCCTACAGTGGCTTCCCAGAACCTCCAGAACATTCCTGGCCTTTGTGCCCCCTCAATCCCAAGTTTTCCAGAAGGCTTCCCTGACCGCTCTGCTCTTAGAGGGCTTGTCACCGCCTTGACTCTTGGAGCCATGAATGACCAAAGCAGTCAAGGACATCAAGAACTACAGAGCTGGAGGCGACCTCAGAGACGCCTTAGTGCAGTGGTCCCAATGTACAGATGGAGAAAATGAGGGCGGGGGTGGGAGCTGCGGGCGGCGGGAAGACTTGCTAAAATCACAGAGCGAATCATGGGGGTACAAGGACGTCCACCTGCCCAGGCCGTGCCCTGGCAGCATGCTTTTCTCTTTGGCCCTTCTCAAGATTGGCCTTGGCCTTGGCCTTGGCCTGAGTTCCCTGAAGCGGTGGGCCCTTTCCTCCTCCCCTCCCCTTCACCCTTCTTTTCCTCCTTACTCTCTCCCTCTCGTCATCTCTCTGTCTCCCTCTTGCCCTCTTGCTGGTTCTCTAGAGAGGCCTGGGCTCTGTGTGCCATGAGCATGTCTGTGGGTGTGTATGTATGTGTGTGGCCTTTGGGGAGTGAAGGATGTTTCTCCTCTCATCTTCCCCTCAGCATCCAGCCCAGGGTGAGGCCGCTGATTAACAAGTTACCAAAAACTGAGTCTGAAACATCAGAGCCAAGGGCCAGAAGGCCTTGACCTTCAGCCGGCTTCTCTCCCACACCACATCCCCAGGCTCCTCTACCAGCCCGGATTCCTCACACAATTCGGAGGAGACCTCTGTCCCTAAGTGCTTCCCCGAGAGCCCACAGCCCTCCAGCTGAACACGTCTCCCCTCAGTGTGCGGGCCACACTGCCTGGTCTCTCACCATTATTCCCTTAGGAATGCCTGGTGAATGCAAATCTGAGTTATGGGTCAACTCACTTCTGGTCCCCTATTCACTCAACAGGCATCTATGTCATACCTGTTCCAGGGCAGGTAACAGGAATCTGGATATAGGCTGTGAGGGCCCAGCCTGGCCAAGACTTCTTTGTCTACAGTTCAGCCTGTTTCCTGGCTGTGTTCTGCCCCCTGCCCCTGTCTGTGCTGAACTCTGGCTTTTTCCTTCAGGCTCTTAAGGTGCACATTCCATCCTTCTTCCCCCTCAGTTAGGAAAAGACCTGAACTTGCAGGCAGCAGTGAAAGAATGAAAGGAACTGTACCCTCTCTCTCTTGGAGGTTTGTACCCCAAATCTGATCCCGGCTGTGGAATTAGAGGTTGCCTGTGTTCTGAGGAAAAGGATCTCGGGCCTCAGCAAACATACAGGCAAATTTTCTTTGGAGGATTTGCAGGTTCCTGCCTGGCTGTCCACACTCTGCTTGAGGCCGGCCCTGATGCAGACCTGGGCTCGGCTCTGTTCTGTTGGCGGGTGCAGATGGGTCCCTACTATGGGCATCACTGGCTGGGATGTGGGAGATGGAGAAGGGGTCCAGGTGCAGAGGAACCGGCTACTTTGGGGCGGGCAGCAGTGCTTGTGTGTTCACCATTCGCTCACTGTCTACTGCACCCTAGGCCTGGGATTCAGTGCCTTCCACACATGCCCTTTCTTTTAATCCTCACACAGATCCTATGCAGTAGAGATGATCAACCCAGTTTTGTGTGTGTGTGTGTTTGGCTGTGCCACACTGCTTGCGGGATCTTAGTTCCCCGACCAGGGATCGAACCCTTGTCCCCTGCACTGGAAGCATGGTGTCCTAACCACTGGACCGCCAGAGAATTTCCCACCCCCCCCCAACCCCCGTTTTGTAGAAAGGAAAATGAAGCTCAGATAGTTTAAGTGAAACTCGCCCAGGAAACCCAGCTGTGGATCAGAGCCCAGCTCTACTCCACTGAAAAACTCAGCTCTCTTTCCTGAATCATCCTGCTTCACAAGATCGGTGGGCGTCTCTTCTAAACCAGCATCCCCAGGACAAGTTTGCCACTGTAGAACCCAATGAGCTGCCCTCAGTAGCTCTTACCCTATAGCCACTCCCTTAGTCAGGGCTCCCCATCTTTCTCCTGGAACCCAATAGCAGCCTCCTGTCTCCACGTCTCCATGTTTGCCTGCCTCTAGTTTATTTCTTATGTAACTGCCAGAAGGAAAATTCTAAAATGCAAATTCTTAAAAAAAAAAAAAAAAGAAAAGAAAGAAGAAAACATTAAAAATAATAACAACCCAGCATGTTTACTATGACCCACACTTATGTGAAATTATCTATGTAAGTACATTAATGTCCAAAGAGAGAGAGAGAGAGAGAGAGAGATTTAATTCTATGTGTATTGTCATGGAATGCCATGATAATTCAGTTAGGTAAACTAAGTTGCTAATATGCATAACATGATTCTTTTTCAACTGAAAAAGTCGACCATTCCCCATGTGTGTGTGTTTACGTTGTAAATGTTGAAGGTAAAAAGGAAAAGCATGGAAGGCTGTATATACCAGTCCATTAATGGCAGTTATCTGAAGTTGGGGAGGAATGGAGGGAGGGTTGGAGACAAAAATAAGCTTTTTCTTAATTTATTTTTCTACTGTTTCACTTGTTACAACACACACACTCACACATACATTACTTTAGCAAGTTAAGAAATGCTAAATAATTTTTAGAGGACCAAAATCTGATTAGGTCCTTGTTACATAAAATCCTTCAATCGCTCCCCATTGCTCCCGGGATACCGTCCAAACTTGACATGTTTGCAAGGCTTTTCATAATCTGTCTCCCTTCCTGCTGTCTTCTCCCTTCCTGCTCCCTTCCTGTCTGCTTCTCCCGCTTCCCGTCTCACCATGACTGGACACAGTCTATGCTTCAGCCAAATGGACCTCCGTTTACTGTCTTTGCTTGGCCTTCAGGTTTATATCACTGTTTTCTGTATGAGAACCCTCCTTTCCACCTTGCTCCCCTTGTCGTGCCTTTCACAAAAAGGCATCATGGCAGTGGTTGTGTTCACAGAAGGGGGGCTTTACAAGGGTGGGGTGGAGGAGAGGTAGTTTGGGAGGGTGTCTGATAAGAAGTGACGACTAAAGTGAGTCTGTTCAGTTTCTTGCTAGAAGTACTGACCAACTTGCCTCACGGTTATGAAGGACGCTTACAAATTGAAACGTGTGGTATACCAGATGTCCCTAACCAAGAGGCTGCGGTTTTTGTTCCATTTCAAGTGCCAAGGACCATTTCTGTCCCCACGATTGGGCAAAGCAAGGGTCAGAGCAGGAAGTCTTTGGCTTTCGACACTGGTGACTTCAATGAAACAACTCTTAAGGTCTGGAAACAGGAGGCAATGATAATTTGAAAAAGGCTTCAAATATTCACTTAAGAAAGAAAGGCTTTGTAAGGACTTGGGCAAATGGTCTCTTGAGAGAAGAGTCATAGGGTATTTGGTATTTTTTGATTAAAAATTTGAGAAGGCTTCTGTAGAAGAAATAGCATTCCCGTGGAAGATAGGATATCAGAGTTGTCTAGTCTACCTTTGTCACCATTTGGCTGGTGACCTCAGACAAACCACTTACCTCTCAGTTTCCTCTTCTGACTGGTCTAGGTCTTCTCTAAAAGCCCTTCTGTATGTAAAAGTGTTAGCATCTCTCTCGGAACTCATAATTCATCCACACTGTGACTGAAATGCTAGAGGCATAACTGGTACGTTTTCAATAGAAAAAAAGATTAAATTAAAACAAATAATTTGCACTCTGATACAAACCAAAATGATCAACAGAATAATACAGCTTGACAGTAACCTATAATTTTGACAAAGATGTGTGAAATCAAGAAATGTTGACATTCATTTCAAAATACTGTAATAGTGCAGGGCTAGGCTTACCCAATTCTCTGTGTGTGCATGTGTGCATTTTAAAGCACTGGTATTATATATTTTAGCTGTTATTGTTCAAAGAGAACTGGCATCCTGTGTAGAATTGGGTGTCATAGTCAGTGTGTAAACTGAAAGAAATCAGCCCAGGGGATGCAACTTTTATGCTTATTTATGGGAAAATGCTGTTTAACCTTGAAGTAAAATCTTTTGGAAAAAAAAACTTTCTTGTGCCTTGCAAATACTTTTCCTTGAAACACAAAAGGAAGAAAATAGGATTTTTTTTTTAAACGAAAAAAAAGTTTATATACAACGAATCATTTTCTTCCCTTCTAATCAGGTGTATATGTGAACTTGAAATTATAAAGAGACCATGTTTAGTAAAGTAGCTGTAGGTTTCGTAGGGAGATCTCTGTGGGCCTGATTCTTGTGCCCAGGAAGCATTGGGCAGGAATTCTTCGAGGAAAGTTCACCAAGGACTTTTCTGGTTTTGGAGGCTCGGGAGGGTCTGAACGAGCCCACGATACCGGTTGAGCCACATTCTCCGAAGACTCTTGCACTAACAACCAATTCCAGCAGGTTCTCCGAGCTTCATGCTAGTGGCAACAAGAACTTGTGAACTGGAAAGAAACTTAGAAATCATCCAAGCCTTGATTTATAAATGAGGAACAGGGAGAGCCAGAGCTGGGACTGGACCCAGGGCACCGACACCTGGCGTAGGGCACTGTCTTGCCTCTGCTGGACAAAGCTGATAGTGGACGGTACCTGTCATCTTCCACTGAAGACAAAGGCCCAGCTTCCCTCATCAGAGACGAGGCTTAGAGTGCAAGTTCCTTGGGGGAAAGAGAGCCCAGGGCTTGGGTGTCACTGAGTCGGGATGAGACAGACGGTTTTCTGGGGATGCCACAGGCCAGAAGGACAGGCTGGGGAGACCCTGAGTGGGACGGGGCTGGCGCGGACCAGGAGCATGGGAATGGCTGTGTGAAGGGAAAACTGGGTGGGAGGCAAACGTCCCCTTCTTTATGCTTTGAGCTGCAGATATGCTCTGGTTTCAGCGTGCACCTGGGCAAAAGCTGGCAAGTGACCGTCTTCCGTAGTCTTCCGTGGTTTCCTATGGTCTCACGCGGTTCCTCTTCATCTCTTCTTAGGACCAGACGTTTTGTCACTTTAGCCCCTATCAACATGCAGATGTCATTTCCCTAATATCTTTTTTTTTTAAGAATTTTTTTTTTTTCATGTTAGCCTAACTTTATTTACGTATTTATTTTTGGCCGTGCCGCAACACTTGCGGGATCTTAGTTCCCTGACCAGGAATTGAACCCCGGCCCCGGCAGTGAAATTGCCGAGTCCTAACCACTGGACGGCCAGGAAATTCCCCCTAAAATCTTTTTTAAAAATCCCAATTTCCAGATGGAAAACCAGACAGGTGAAATGACTTCTCCAAGGTCCCCCAGCTGTGTGTGCAGAGCGAGGGCTGAACTCCCAGCCCCTAGACCTGCTATCTTGCCTTTAACACCATGCCTGTGACTTATAGATAGAGACCTGTCGTCCCCCTGAGAATGCTGGTGGGAGAGGACCAGTTAACCTTGTCCTCTTGGTTTCCACATGATAAACAGATGCTCCAAGGATTTTGTGGACAAAAGCACGAGGCTGTGATGAAATCCACACAGAAGTCAACGCCTTGTGCCAGGGCCTCCGTGAGCCCGGCCTGAGCCAGGCCCACCGAGGACTCAAAGCCACTTAGGGCTAAGGGCATGATCTTGGGGACCTTCGGTCCAAGGGACTGATTTTTGCTTAGCACACAGCATCTTGGGAGACTTAAAGAGATGTCAGAAGGGGCCCATGGTTTGGCTCTGGGCGATCCGGGGGAGTCACTTAACCTCTATGATCCTCTATTCTTCATCTGAGAAATGAAGAGGGAAGGTCTTCCTTAGGGGGCTGCTGCTGAAAGGACGGAATTAGATAATGTTTGCAACCCAGCCTGGCACGTGGGTGTGAAACAAATGTTCGGGGCCGCCTCGCCCCCCTCCACTGCCGTCACACTGGGTCTTACTGTTCTCCGCACCTCCTGCCCTCGCTGGGCCCCTGCTCCAGGTCTTGTCACTTCCCCTGACTCAGATGCCACATTTGTCTCCTGAAGCCTTGGATCGGGCTCAGACGCCCTTGTTCACCTCATCCCACCCGCCAGGCGTTCACGTGGCTCACGTGCATGTTGCCTTTCTCCTTGTCTTGTGGTGGGAGGGAAATGGCCACAGTTTTGAAGGCTGGCTTTTTTACTTAAAAGCTCTGTGACCATGGACCACTTACTCCAACATTTCTGTGCCTCAGTTTCCTCGTTTATAAAACGAGGCTCGCAGTAGCGAAGCACAAAGGTGGTTATGGAAATCGTAACAGAATCATGTCAGCTCCTGATCCATGGTATTCACATGGTGCGTGGTTAACGGTTATTGTTTTTATTAGATCGTAAGTGCTTGGAGGGTGGAGGCTGCGTCTTGCTCATTCTCTTTTAGTCCCTGTCATGCGTGGTGTGGAGTAAGTGTTCAGCACAGGTCAGAAGAGCCGAGAGCGGCCTGGAATGAAGCCAGGACCCGGAGTCCCCAACCGCCTGGGGAGAGAGACACGGGCTCAGCCTCAGCGGTGGAATTAGCCTGCTCTGTGTTTGAATCTCAGCCTTGACACTCACCCGCTATGTGATCTTAAGCAGTTCCACCTGAATCTCCGGGCTTTTTTTCAACCTAAAGTGGAAATAATCACTCCAACTTCAGAGGCAAAGCCCCAGTCTCTGTGCAGGACCACTTAGTGGCAGCTGGAATGGTTAGACTGAGGCTGGTCTTATAAGAGGCTTCTCCAGGGGGATTCCTGGGGGAGGGCAGAGCCGTTCCTGAGAGACAGGGAACAGGTGAAGCGCAGGCTCTCCCGGACCGGGCTCGGAGCCGCTCCTTCCCCAGCCATATGGCGCAAGGGACTCTAATACAGCTGTCTGTGCACAACTGTAACCAACAATCTGGCGATTGTTCGTCTGGGAAGCCACCACCCCTGCCGTGTGACAGCCGGTTCTGCACTACGGTGGAAGTGCTGTGGCAGGCAGAACCAACTCTATTTGCCCTGTGGTCCAGGCTGGAGGACAGACAGATGCAAACGGAACTGATGGCAACAGGAGATGTCTCCACCTTGCTTACGTGAAAAAAGCTGACCATGAGGAACGGGGGACACATGGCAGAGGGGTCCGAGGAGGATCATTTCCCCCGTGCCTCTGTTTCCTCATCTCTAAAATTTAGGAGTTAGGCTGGCTCAAGGCTGAAGGCCTTTCCAGATCCACCATGCTAAGATTTGAAGACAGATGACTTCCACATTCGACAGCTGGCTTACTTTTAAAACTTTGGCCAAAAGATCTCTTGCTAATACCAGCTTCTGAAGACCCCTCCCTACTGTCAGAGAAGCAAGAGGAACAAAGTGAGAGAAAGTGAAAGAGATTGGGGGTGGGGTGGAGAGGGTTGCTGGGAAACTGCAGGAGGGAGCCTGGAAGACAGAGAACCTGAGGGCAAGGAAGGAAGAGAAGGAGAGAGGCCAGGAAAGAAAGAGACAAAGACGTGACCAGGGAGGAACCCATCTGTCATTTTGCTTGCCTGGGCCCTACTTTCACATCTGTGAAATGGGTATAAAACCTTCCTGCCTAACAGCTCCATAGTCAGGATCCAAAAGAGAGTGATGTGAAAACATTGTACCACCTAATAATAATCTTGGGGATAATGTCAGTCATTACAAATGAAGGAAATCATCCAAGGTATGCAATGGTGGTAACATCTTTGGCAGATTATTGAGGCAATTAGAGGTGATGTACATAACCTACCCGGCTGCCTGCCTGCCCACAGTAGGTGCTATGTAACTATATATAATATATGGAGTAGTAGTTATATCATTACATAACTAATCATAGTTCTATTATTCTAATTATTATTATTATTATTGGCCTATTGAAGTCAGGTCTGCCAGGAAAATCTGACTTCTAAGCTTGGCCCAAGTTTCTGAAAGTCTGGCCTTCCTTTCTGCAGACCTGGGGTGTCAGACCCTGTCCTGGACCTTGGGGACACCAAGGCAAAGAGAACATTTATACGCAGTGAAATCACGGAGTCAAGGAAAAGTCAGAGCATTCAGGGCCCTCAAGTCATCATCTAACCCGATTGTGTCCTCTTCTAGGTAGAGACTTGGGACCCAGAGAGGATTGGCTAGGACCACCTCCACTCAGGGTCACCCCTTCTCTAGCGGCAGAGCCAGCAGGGAGCTCATGTCCAAGCTCCAGTGTAGAACTCAGTCTACCCACGTATAAGGAGAAACAGCAAAGATCAACGATGACTAAAGCGGACAGATGTGACTAGTGTCCCCAGAGGGAGGGAAAAGGAATAGTTTCCTCAGTTCTCTTTTAAGTCGTTTCTAAGCTGCTTTCTGGAATCAGCCATGTGTTTCAGTTTGGTCCTCATGGTGCTTCGCTTTTGCCATCAACAACGGGATGATTTGTGCCAATGAACCAAAATACACTGGATTGTAACAAGCTCTAGCGATCGCCTGGAAACCATTCCACATCCTAATGCGTACTCATTACTCATAATATGTTCAAAATGCACTCCTTGGAACCCCGGCTTGAAATACCCAGAGATCCATTTTCAATAGACTGACAAATAGAAGACGTTAAACATTATTCATAGAAACAGTGTTTATTTAATCTTTAATGCTACCTAATGCATTTCGGTCAAAGTCATCAGTTCATGTTCAGGCTTTATTGCGTGGAAAATGGATGTGCTATTAATAAGTCAATACAGATACAAATATGGTTCCAATTGGAAATCATTACGTTGCATTAAATAGCAAATGAAATCCATAGGAAAGATTTGTTTTGTTTTGTTTGTGAGGAGGAAAAGGAGCCCTGAGAGGCATTTCTTTGCTCGCTAATGAGGAGGAATGATTGGTTTCTGCGGAGCGGTGTATTACAGTATAGGCCTCGCTCTATTCTCCTCAGGATGGGGATTGGGGCGTTGCCTTTCCTCGGCACAGCTGTTTGCAGCTGTGGGCCCAGCTGAGGTGGCTGCCTGCGTTGGAGAGTCAGCTGGAGCCCCCAGGACACAGGAGGAGGAGCTGAGGTGGGGCCCTTCGCTCTTCTTCCCTCCAAGCCGGTGGTCCTGGTGGACCTCAGCGCTCTCCTGAAGTCAGCTGGCTCTGGGAGGGTGCTGACCCTGGCACAGTCACGCCCAAGCTCCACGGCAGCGTGTGTGAAAGAGCACGCAGGGCTTTACATCATTGGAAGCCTGTTATGAGCCCAAAACTGCTTTTGGTGGCCCCAAAACAGGCCCGTATGAAAAAGGAGATTCTTGGGGGCCTGCAGTGGAGTGGGTGAGATGAGGGCGGGATTGGAAGCTGAACAGATGTAGATGCAAGCGCTGGTCGCCCCATCTAGGGTCTGTGTGATGTAGAGAGTGTGACTCAGCCGGTCTGATCTGATTGGTCCTCATCTCCATCCTGAGGAGACAGCGGAGGATGACGTGTGCTGACCGCCCAGCACAGAGCAGGGCTCCGTTAGCATTTGCGCCCTCCTAATCTGATGCTATGCTCGAACCTTCTTCCTGAATCTTGCCCTTTGCCCCAGTCAAGTGCAAGAATACTCAGGACTGAGCAAAACTCGAGAGATGGTCAGTGCTTGCTTAGTATTTTTAGTGAACGATGTCATCTATTTTTAACTCATCGTATTCTTTCTGCTGTGACGATCTCTCTCCTAAACTGGGTGGCTGATCTACCCCTCCCACTTGGCACTAAGGAGGTGAAGCCTTGCCTGCTTTCATACCTAGAGGGGCCCCTTTTGCGGAGAAAGCCCAGTTGCCTCTTCATTTCAGTGAGTGGTTCAGTAGAGACCTGCCAGCTGCTTGTGAAAACTTATGTGATGGATGGGCAGTTATGCTCTGAGAAGTTCCAGCATAGGCAAATTTATGGGGCACTCAGTTGCTGAGGAGAGTTCCCTTTCTCTGGCTGCAGAGCAGCCTTTTGGTTCCATCTCCAGCAGAGATGGGACAAATGATGGTCAACCCTGGTGAACAAACTGGGGAGTCAGGGGGCCCCCTCTCATCACACTCTCCGTGATTATTTCTGAGCAGTTTAATCCACCCAGATAAAAAAGAATTATAATCACCAAAACTTGTATAGCACTTACCATCAGTCCAAGATCAGTCAGAGATCTAAATGCTTTAATTCAGTTCATTCTTACAACCATCTCCATCTCACAGATGAGGAAGCTGAGGCACAGAGAGGTCAAGTAAGTTCCCAAAGGTCACACAGCAGGGAATGGTTAGAACATAGGTCTTGCTCCAGAGTCTAACCACTTACTTAGAACACTATTCTGCCTCCCCTGGTGTAAATATTCACTTCTGCTCAGAGATGCAGGCCATTTCTCAGAATTCTGGTGGATTTGGAGCTCTTCTGCCAGTGCCGAGCCGTGTGTGGCCTTGCCAAGTCACTTGGCCTCTTTGAGCCAAGTATGTTTATTTGAACCACGTGGCAGAATCGTGTGAGGACTGAGAAATGGGAGCAATGTTGTTAAATGTCTACCACGCTGTCCAGCCTACTGCAGACACACAGACGGCTCAGACATAGTTGCTAACATTATGATTTCAATATACACACACAGAAAAGCCCCATATACTTTCTTTTTTGATTTGCACTCGGTGGCATCTGAGTGCTAGGCTCAGGGCAGGAAGTGTCCCTTAAAGAGATGGTTCTCACACCTATCCCTGTTGGATTCCCCTGCAGCATGGCCACGAATTTCTTGCATACCTTTCAGGGCGGGACCACGTCAGCTGCTGAATCCCCTCCTCTAATACAGAGCTTCGGAGTCAGGTAGATCTGGCTGGATTCCCATCTTGACCTTCCTTCTTCCGGGCGCAGGACCCCCTACCCCTGGGAGCCTCAGTTTCTGGAACTAGGAAATGTGCATCGTCACATTTGCCTTGCTGAGTTCTCGCGAGGATGAAGGGAAATAACATGCCTAGTGACCAGCAGGACACCCGACACATAGTAGGAATCCAGCAAGTGCTAGCTACACGTGCACTTTCCATCCGCTTTGGAAAGTCTGTGCTATGTGGTGCTGAAATCTTTTTCTCTCTGCTTCCACTCATGGCTTTCTTGTCCTTTCCCTGGAGACCACACAGCCTAAGACTAATCCCTCTTCCACATGAGAGCCCCCAGGCATGTGAAGGCAGTTTTCATGCCGCCCTGAATGTTCTCTTCTCCAGACAAAACAGCCCAGATCTTCAACTATTTTTGCCCCCCGTGCCAGATTTTGGTCATTTTGCCATACTGTGGTCTATCTCAGTGATATTACACATACGGTACTTACGATGTTGACTTTTATTTGTCAGACTGTGGCCGCACCACGGACGTTTTCAATAACCCTGGGGCCTGGGAAGAAAGCTAGGACCACATGCTTCCTTTGCAAGGACAGCCACCAGCGAGCCGAGGGAGCTGGCAGGAAACAGAAGCAATGACGACCGCTGCTCTAGCTTGACCTCTGGGGAACCAGAGAGTAATTTAGGGCTTGAAATATGGGATGCAAATGAGTATCTGCCTACTCCCTGGCTTCAGGAAAGTGACTTTCATTTTCCAAGGTGATTACAGTAAATTACACCTGGAAGAGAGAACAACGATGTCTCCAAGTGCCATGAATTGATCGAAGAGAACTCAGCACCCGTATGTGTGTCTTGGAAGTGGAGGAGAGAGATGGAGACAGGGAAAGGTAGTATTTAATACACGAATTAGGAACAGAAAATAGCGTAGTCCCCGCTTTATTGTGACAGTTTCTGAGCGCCTATGTCTTAAAAATAGGAATAATGTGGATAATCGTTAGCACTCCCTTTACCTGGGTTTTCCAGAATTGAATACATTATCCTAATATAACTTCCCTACATGCTCAACAGCAACAACAGAGATTCTTCCGGGTCTTAGAACATACCATGAATTAAGCATGGTGAAGCCAAATTAAGAAAATGAACTGGGCGATGGTTTCTTTTCTAAAAAGAGGGTCTGGCATATGCCTGACTTCCCAGGATGGAATGCAAAGAGAGAGATGTTATAAGACCCTAGCCGAGGGGAAGCATTTTTCACATTCTTCACCTAGAGTCCAAAAAGGAGCCAGGAAATTGATATAAGGGCAGCAATATAGGTCAGAGGAGGAAAAGTTCAATGAATGAGGATCATTTAACCAAAGAAGGCCGCCCAAGGGGGGTCTAATCACAGTGTTGGGGGACGTGAATGGGTGTCATTCAGAAGGGAGCCATGCTTTGTCTTTGTGGGCTGAGAACGGATTAGGCAGGAAGGGGATGAAATTGTAGCAGCAAAGACTAAGGTGAGCCGTCCCTGGGAGAATTCTGGGGGTGGGGCTGGTCATCTACAAAGGATTATTTAGGAGTAGTCAGAAAATGGCTTTGACTCTAATTTTTCTTACTTCACACTCATGTTTTCAGAATGGGGTAGATTGGAGTTCTTCTGGGACCTGAATCAGGTGGCTTTCGCGGGCTTCTCCATGGAATTTTTCTGCCATTCCCTGACTAGGAATGTTTCCTAGTGCTGACATCAATTGGTACCTGAAGCGTTTTCTAAGGAAGAGAACTGATTCCGCTTCTTCGGAGCTGGCAGCCCTAAGCAGACCACGCAAGAACTCTGCCGAGAACGCCTTGTCCTGGGGTCTCCCACACAGGGGATTTCAGATTCAGGAGGGCAGGCCCAGGCTTTCTTTGCTTCAGAGCTGGCTCAGTGCTACTCAACTTCAAAGGAGATTGTAAAACTCAAAAGTTAAGAGATGGGTCTTTGGATGTAGTCACCATTTTCTTTTTGATAACTCACAAAGAAAAGATAAAGTAGCTTTCTAAATGTTTGTAAGTGATTTAAAATGATGCTTGTTATTGATAGGAAGGGAACTATATATATTCCATATGTATATACATATATATATATAATCTCTGTACATACACACATATATTCATATAGATCCGAAAAAGATCTATTCATAAGTTATTTGCGATAGTTGTACTCTATAAAGTCTCTGCAAACACTGAGTCAGTGAATACCGAGCCATTGCTCCTGGGGGAAATACAGGGTTAGGTTCCTGTGAGCTTCTGGTCATGACATTTTTGTCTATTAGTCAATACATAGACTTGTTTCATCTGTGTTTCTGTTTAAAGGCACCTTATTTAATAGATATTGTGGATTCATTAACATTGAACTCAGGGTCAACAGCCCTGTAACTCACGCCTGAGTGAAGCTTACGTAACACACGTTATTTTCTCCGTAAGGCACATCACAGCCTCACACTTAGGAACACTAGATAGCACTTCAGCGCTACACTTGGGGGCCATTTTAAACAATAAAATCACCCCCAAAAGCATAAAAGTGTGAAAACCACAGCACTGGGTAGACTGAGGAAAAGACCCTGTTTACAGTAACGAGAACTGGGACTCCCCCTGTTCAGCCTCAGCCGGGAACAGGTGCATCAGGTGACTCCAAGTTTTCACCACTTTGCCCACATCCAGGAATGGCTGTAAAGGCACCATAAGGATTGACTTGGGGGTCAGAAATAAATTTCAGTGAGTAGGCAAATTCGCAAATACAAAATCCCAAATAGTTGGGATCGATTGCAAATAGAAAATCGACGATGTATTTGCAGAACACAATCTTTCCAGGAATTGAGTAAAAGGCACCAACTGAAATCCTTCGGCTGTTTTCGTTTGGGGAGCTAGTCGGGGTGGGGATGAAAGCAGAGTGCTCAGTGATAAACACCTTCGCCTCTTTATTCACTTATGCTTTCAACAGCTAGACTGGAGTGGAACTTGCAAAGCAGACTGATTGGCACTGAGTTGATCCCCAAGATGGGTACATGACGCCTCCTGCCAGGAGCCAACAACGCAGTTGGGGGTCACATCATAGGGCTTAAGTGCCAGGGGCATAAGAGTGAAAAAAGTGCTGAAGAAGTTGCAGAGAGAGGGCACTGCCAGCAGGGGGACTGGCCAAGGCTTCTTGGAGGAGGTCAACAGATGCAGCTTTCAAGAAACGAAAGGACTTGAAGACGGAGAAGGTAGGATTGTAGGCACTCTAGATGCGCATGTGAGTGTGTGTATTTTACTTGTGAGTGTGTGTGGTGCGTGTGAGTGTGTCTGGGTGCTGTCTTTTGTGTGGATGTGCTCATGAAGTGTGAGTGAGTGTGGTGTGTCTATGAGTGTGTGTTGTGTGTGGGTATGGTGCTGAGGTGGGGAGTGCCTAGGTTTTGAGAAGCTACAGAAGGCTGTGGCCAATACACAGCCCGGGGCTGACTCTCCAATTGAACCTTCCCAGCTGGGTCACCTTGGGCAAGGGACCTAACTTCTCTGTGCCTCAGTTTCTCATCTGTAAAATGGGGATAATCACAGTATCTCTCTTTAGGCTTGTTGTGAAGTCGAAATGAGTTCATACTTGTAACATAATCAAAACAGTGCCAGACACAGCAACTGTCATATAAAGTTTACTACTGTTGCCTAAGAGGCCAGGAAGCCCAAGATGGCAGTCTTGGGGTATGAGGATTTGGGGACGGGCTGACCTGAGGGGCCTTATCTGGGGTCCCCTGAGTGGCGCTGGGAGGGGCTTCGGAACGGCAAAGGGCAAGGTGACAGGTGTTGCATTATCCCCTCTGGGTGGGGTGATGCTGAAGTCGGAACAGTTAGTGGTATTGGGGGCCGGGGAGTCCAGAGCAGGATGAGAGATGCGGTGTGGGTCAAACCAGTGGATCAGGGTGGAGTCCGAAGGGAGAGTGTCCATTCCTGAGGGTGTCACCGTCGGGAGGGTGAGGACAGTGGGAGGCCGGGGAGAAGTGCATTCACAGGAGGTGATGGAGGGCAGGCAGTCCCAGACCCAGCGTCCCTGGAGGCCAGCCCGGCCAGGGTGGATTGTTCTGGAAGAAGGAGAGGAACATCTCTGGGATATCACGACCCGCTGTCCACTTTGCACACCAGAGATTCCCTCTGCTTTCCCTGCCTTTTCTCCCTCGGCTCCAGGAGAAGCTGGCTGCCCTTGGATGATGCCATGAGACTCGATAACACCAGGATGAACTCAGGGACCTCTTGACTCAAAGGCTTCTTTAGAATGTCATCAGGATGAGCTGGCATTGTCTGCTTAGGTCTCTGTCATCCCCGCCAGACTGGGGGACACTGGAGACACGGCTCTTCTTTAACATTTCATCCCAGCACCGATCCCCAGGCACCAGGTAACAGAGTGTTCGGTCAACAAGGGTTCCTTGAACTTGTGGGGAAACCAAGGCCAGAAAGAGTGAAAGAACTAGTGTTATGATCATCCAGTGAGTTGGTGGCAGCTGGTACCTTGGGCTGCTCTTAGCTTACCTACAGGGCTCTCAAAGAGGTGTGAAGTCAGCATGCTTTGGTCTCAGGGACCCCCTGCGTGTTTTTGTTTGTTTCCAAATTCCCGCCCTCCTCTCATGGTGCTCGTGGCCCATTCCTCCATCACCTTCTGCTTCAGCTGGGTTATCTAGGGAGGTGGGAAAGGGGCTTTAGTTGGGTGTTTTGAGAACTTAGTCTTTGCTTTGAAAAGAGTGTTCCCTTCCCTGGGGAGCGGCCCATGAATGGGAACTGTGCTCCCGTTGGCAGACTTTGAATTGTGACCCAGGTCAAAGGATGTTTCCGGTCGGAAGGGCGGGCCTCGCCCTCTGAAGGGTCCCCTTGGTGTGAGCCTCTCCTGACGGGTGCAGGAGAGGGCGCAGGCTTTGGATCCAGCGGGACCTAGGACTGAATTCTGATTTTACCGCTTCCTAGCCGTGGGACCTCAGGAAAGTCATATATGAACCACAATTACTTTATCTACAAAAAGAATGAAAATAGTGCCCACCTCTCTTTCTGGGTTGTTGTTCTGATTAAATGAAGTCACACGTGAAACTTCCGTGTCCAAGACCTGAAGCCTAGGGTGTACTCTGAAATGGGGTCCTTGTCTCCTCCACTCCCTCCTCCTCTGCTTTCTTTCCCTTTTGGTTGTTTGAAAATTAATCCTCAAAAAAAAAAAAAGAAAAGAAAAGAAAAGAAAAAAAAGAAAAGAAAATCAACCATCCACAGGTGACAGGTACAGTAAGCTCTCTCTTTGAGGGGATGCTGGACAAGTTCACGGCTCCATCATGTGGGAAAGCACAGAGACTTCGGGAGGAGCAGGTGGGCCGATGAGGAGGCACGTGTGTACATCCCTGCGTCGGCGAGTGTGTTAGCGTCCAGCATCCGTTTGATTCTGCTCGTAGGCAACCACAGAAGCATAGAAAGCATCTGGTCCACTACCTCATATGTTCAGATGTGGCCCAGAGGGCATGACTGACTTGTGCCAGCATGGCTGGTTCCTGGCGGATCTGAATCCAGAACTTGTCTTTTGGTTCCCAGTGCCATTCTGTCCTTTTATTCACATGCACGTGCACGTGTGTGTGTGCGCACACACACACACACACACACGCACACCATGCTGTTTTCTGTTTTTCAAAAAATGACATCTGTTCAGGAATCACATTGCCCGATGCAGTCCTTTCTTTCCTTCTCTGTGTGCCCCATGACTCTTGCCACTGAAGTGTGTGCACTGTCGCTTTGCCCTCTGGACTTTCTCAGAAGAAAGGAATCATGAGGAGCGATGGGTCAGGCTCCCTGGGGCACGAGGCCTGCCCCGCTCTGGGGAGCAGACGTGCTGGGTTTCACGGCAGCCTTGGCCTGGCTGTCCCCTAGGTGTCCAGGGTCCTTCTTGTCTCCATACTCTAAACATATATGCCGTTTATAACCAAAGGTCAGTTTTCTGGTAAAATGAGGGGTTCCCTTGCTTTGCAGGCACAGGAGCGTGGACTTGATGTGCAATGGTGCCTGAGTTTCCCGGGGGGCAGCTCAGCTGTGGCCCTGGAGGGTTTCACGAGGCCCAGCACAATCTTCCTGCCTCCTGTCTGGGCCTCAGAATGTCCCCGAGGCGATGCCCACGCAGACAACTGCATCTTTCTGGGAAACAGGAGCCAGCTTTTCAACTGCTTCTTTGATCGCAGGTTCTGCCCAAGAGGCTCCTAACAACCGCTGTGCTTTGAGCACGTATTATGAGGTCTGCGTGGGGCACATGTGGTCTCATTTGATCCTCACAACAGTCCGTACAGGGCGGTGATTTATCCCTCTTTCGAAGTCAGGAAACTGAGGCTCAGAGACATTAAATGATCTGCCCGCAGATGTTAAGCCCAGGTCCCTGTATCTCCATTGAAACAACCCTAGTTTCCCTCCTCATGACCAGAAGCAGGGCTTCTAGAGACGTCAGATGGGCTTCTTCACAGTGAAAGACAAACAGGGCTGCACCCTCGTGATGTCACCTCCGGTCTCTCTGGTCTCGCAGGCACCCGTCAGGACACTGCCATCCTGTGGGGTCCTTTTGTGCTTTTTGAGGGGCTCAGCACAGGTGGAGGGGTCTTGTGTCTCTCTGTCACCATTCCAGCAGCTGGAAGCGTCCCCAGGGAAGGTAGTCTTATGGATTTTAACTTAATCACTCCATCAACAAATGTTTTGGGGCTACATAGAGCTTCTAGAAGAAAGTCATAGTGCTTTATTCATCTTTGTGTCCCTGGTGCCTGATACATAGTAGGAATTCAGTAAGCTTTTGCTCAGAGAGTGAAGAAGCACTTCCTCCTTGACAGGCACTGGGCAAGGACAGTGGGGGATGGAGGGGAATAAGGTACAGCCCCTCCCTCTAAGAGCCCACTGTCTAGATCAGAGGAGGAGCTACATTGACACACGGAAAGTCAGTTAACAGAGTGGTCACCCTTTTTAGGGTCCAAACGAGTTTCACTGCCAGGAAATTCAGTAGAAAGATCCCCTGGGGTCAGCAGGCTCCCACTGGATGTGTGACGGGGCTTGACCAGAGGCAGAACTCTGTAATGTTCAGAACTGTCCAGCAGGGCTGCAGAGAGCTTGGGGGGCAGGGATCTCTCCGCTGCCGACAGGTTCAGGAGACGAGGTGGGAAAGGGGCGTGCGTGTGCGTGTGTGTGGCAGGGGTGTCTTCTTGCACTAGGAGAGAGATTGGACCTAACGATTTCTTCTGTGTCTAAGTTTCTAGTTCAAACATTGAGTCGGTGGAACTTTCCAGGAAAAGATGTGGTTTAGAACCCAAACCCAAACCCAAACCAAAAAACAGTATCCACACAAGGAACCCAAGGACTCCTCTAGAATGTTGGACAGTATTCCCTCATGCTTATTTCCAACCTCTGTCGCATGCGTCAGTGGCCACTGAGAAGGTCAAGGTCTGTCCTCCGTAGCAGCTTAAGAGGGGAAGAAATAGTTTTGTTATTCGGGGAGTAGTAAGAAGGGTCACATGGGGGGGTGGGGATTAGGATAGGTGGAGGTCCTGGGAGGCTTCTTGGAGGAGGCAGCATTTAAACAGGATCTGGAAGAACAGACTCAGCAACTGGCATTTGTATCCCCCTCCTCCCTCCCTCCATCCATCTACCATCCGTTTGCCTGTCCATCCATCCTTCCATTCTTTCTTTCACTCATTGATCCACTCACTTGTCAAATAGCTATTGAGTCCCTACCATGTGTCCGGCATATTCCCACACATTCCTTGTTTAATTACAGCAATTCTGTTAGGTAGGTAATCGTATCCTAAATATACAGATAAGGTAAATTTGACTCCAGGCGACAAAATTCTTCTCCTCTTACCCCATTCCAGTGTGCTTCATCTTACATCAAGGAAGAAACATCTCCTTATCTTTAAAACGCTGTCTCCCTTTGCTTCGCCCATCTCCCTGCCCTACTCACTTCTCTGACCAGTCCAGTCCTAGCAAGCTAAGACACAGACCTGAGACTTTGTTCTCACTACCTTTTATTTTAGTTAAATTAGGGTACCCCCTATTCTCCGAGTACCCTTGCATTCTTCCCATTTCTGGGTCTTTTTTCACCCCATTGAAAATGACTCTTCCCACTGAAGTCGGCTTCTCTTCACAGTACAAATGTGTTAAATTGAATTCGGCTCCCAGTGTGCCCGAAACGTCCCTTCCTCCAGGAAGTATGCAGAAGGCAGTTTTCCAGACATCCCGGCACCTCCAGGAACCCTGGGCAGTACAGGCAGCCCCAACCCTGGCATGCGGGGCCGGGAGCTATTTCTGGATGTCAGTGTTGGACAGGCAAGGACCCTGTCCTTGGGGTTAGCTCCCAGGGGTCTGCAACTCCTATGTGGTAGAAGCCAGTCCTAGCACCAAACACCACACTGGACATTTTGACTATGTTCCATTTAACTGCATAAACCATGTGAGTTCTGCCCCATGCGGGCATCCTGTCCCTGCCCCAATCCTTTCCTCCCTCAGTTGCTGGTCCAAACCCCAGCCTCGCCTTGCCCATCCCTGGCTCTCATTTCATCCCAGCTTTGACTTCATCCCTTACCTGTGTTGACATAGTATTTGGATTTGCCTGGTAGTTCTGTTTTCATTAACCAGCAGGGAATGTTACTCATTGTTCTTACGGATGGGAAATGTAAGAACTGTAGCAGCTTTCCTAGTGGGCTTTCATCTATGCTTTCACACAATTCGTTCCATAAATTAGAGCAGGAGATTTGCAGGTATGGCTCCAAAGCCCTGGGCTCCCACAGGAGGTAGCTCACGGCAAATACACCTAAGCAAGAAACAAGGAGCTCGGAACCAATGAAGGAACGGCACATGCAGTGACAGCGGGGGTAAGAGATGGGTGGAGGGTCAGGGACGAAGTGAGGCTTAGGTGTGGAGTGCCGTGCCAGGTATATACATTATTTGGAAATAAAAAAGGATGTTTTGGCCCTGACCAAATGTTTTCTCTAAATAGCCCGACATTGGAATTGTTCTGGGAAGCAGAGGTCAACTCACTCTGATGGAGACATCTGCCCTGCCATCCCCAAAGCTCAACACTGGGGGCCAGGAGACGCAGGCTTGAGTCCGGCTTCCCCTCCCAGGTCACCCTAAGATCTCTGTCTTCACTAACCGTCTCTGAATCAGCTTCCTTCTCCATCAAGTGGAGATAACACCAACTAGCAGAACGGCTGAGGGACCTCCTGAGCTACTGCGGGTAGTAAGCACTCGAGATTGTGCAAAGGCCCCAGGACTCAGCAGAACGGGGACCTGACACAGGCGCCTTGGGGAGCCGGCTCGTCCTGCCCGCAGCAGGGGGGTGGCCACAGCCTGTCTCCACAGTGGACCCCCACTCTGAGGGCAGGTCGGCGGACAAAGAAACAGCCCTTTTCTGTCTTCAGAGCTGGGGTTCAGGACAACACGATCCTGTGGGTAGGAAGCACTCCGTGGCTTTTCTGCCCTGTGCGCCACCGTGAGCACGTGGGGCGGCAGGGGGAGGGCTCTGGGGGTGGGGCTCTGGGAGGGAGGAGCCCTGGGGGCCAACCACGCCCACAGGCCCCAGGAATGAAAAAGAGGCTTTGCTCAACCAATTGCACATGGAGCAATTTTGAATGTCAGTAGCCGCTTCCCTGTTTTTCTCTTTCCTCCCAGTAAAACGCCCACACCGTGTCCCCCTCTGTGGGGCTCCCCCTTACACCGCCGGGTGAGGGGCACATAGTAGGCCCTCAATAAATATCTGCCGAGTGTGTGAGTGGATGGCAATCTAGCCCTAATCCTCTCTCTTCAGCTCCCCGCCCCCAGGAGGAAATAAAAGATGTCCATTTGCGGCTCGGCCACATTCAGGCGAACTTCCATATTGCTGCCAAGTCCCGCCATCTGCCACCTCCGCGGGGCAGGTGCTGGCAGCCTCGGCACCCACAAAGCCCGCGCGGGCACAAAGGCCCGACGTGCACGGGTAATTGCTGAGCGCACGGCCCGCCGGCCGGCCGGGCTGCGGCGAGTTTGCCGCGGCTGCGGAGGGAGATTTGCATACAGATGGCCAGTCGGGCCTCAGGGGCGCCCGCCGCCATCGCCACCGCCACCGCCCAGGGTGGACCGGGGGCAGCCGCTTCAGAAGTGCGCGCGGCTTTGACGGCAGCCCAGCCCGAGAGAGGCCTCATTCTGCCCGCCCTGAATAGTCAGCCTTTCAGGGGGATGCTTTGAAATTTGAAAAGAGAGAGAGAGAGAAATCAAGAAAGAGAGGCAGACGGAGGTTGGGAGAGACAGAGACAGAGAGACAGAGAAAGACTGAGACAGATTGAGAGAGAGAGGAGCAGAGAGACAGAGACAGGGAGATTGACAGAGACAGAGACAGAGAGATTGACAGAGACAGAGACAGGGAGACTGAGAGAGACAGAGACAGGGAGACTGAGAGAGACAGAGACAGGGAGACTGAGAGAGACAGAGACAGAGAGATTGAGAGAGACAGAGACAGGGAGACTGAGAGACAGAGACAGGGAGACTGAGAGAGACAGAGACAGAGAGATTGACAGAGACAGAGACAGGGAGACTGAGAGAGACAGAGACAGGGAGACTGAGAGAGACAGAGACAGAGAGATTGAGAGAGACAGAGACAGGGAGATTGAGAGAGACAGAGACAGGGAGACTGAGAGAGACAGAAACAGAGAGATTGAGAGAGAGACAGAGACAGAGAGACTGAGAGAGACAGAGACAGGGAGACTGAGAGAGACAGAGACAGGGAGACTGAGAGAGCCAGAGACCTTGGAGGAAGGAAAAAAGCCATTTCTCTTCGAGGGACAGAGTTTAGTGGGAAGGGAGCTGGGGCTTCAAGAACTGAGGCGCCCCAGGGATGCGGGGAGATCTCTGTGGAGACACCCCCGGGGACTGCTCCTGCTCCTGGTCATCTCAGACGTGCAGGAAGCAAGGAGGGAGGGGCCCTGGGGGGAGAAGCGGCACTTTGAAATTGTGCAGGCAGGTTGCAGCTGTTTTGAAACAAACAACAGCAAACCCCCCATACCCAAAAACAAAATTTAAAAATCCCTGTAATAAAAAATAAACTCTAAAGGTTAAGCTGGCAGAACCGTCTCTAAAGCAAGTCCCCGAGTCCCTAAAGGTGCCACTGGGGCCCAGGCTTTGCTGTCTTTCTTCGTTTGGAAACGGCCTGCGGGGTGAGCGGCCGCCCCCGGGGACCCAGGGACACAGCGGCGCTGGGCGTCCCGATCGCGGCAGGTGCTGGCCGGCGACTGGGCGAGCTCTGTTTAGCAACCCGTCGGCGGCTTTCGCTCCGTGTTTGCTAATACCCCTCGCCCTCGCCCTCCTCACGGCTCCCCTCCCCACCTCCTCAGTGAATGACCCATAGGGCTGAAGAAAGAAAGGCGTCATTGAACTCCTGTTGCCTCTCTTGTCCAAACTAAATGAAAGGGAAACAGAAAAGCAACAGAGAACGGCTATTTCTCATGTTCTTCACTGGACATTTTAAACCGGCTTCTTCCCTGTGTCACCTCTGCCTGAGAAATCTGGGAGTCAGCCATGATACCCCCAGGACCCGAGCAGGCACCTAGACCTTCCCTTCTGCACCCCTTAAAGCTACTCATCCCCCCACCAACCCATCTTCCCCAACTGCGGCCACAATGCTGTTTCTAAAACGCAATTCCGGTTTTCTCTCTCTTTTCCTTAAAACCGCTCATTGGCCCAGGATCGTCCTCTCGAGGATAAAGACCAGCTCTTTCGTTTGGTGTGGAAACCCGGGGTTCCTGCTCTTGCTGCAGCCCTTACCCCTCCCGGGCCCTTCCCTGGTCATGGAGATTCCATTCTAGTCAAGGCCGTTTCCCACCCCTGCCTCTTTGCTCAAGGGGCTTCACTTCTTGGTAAGCCCTCTTCTATCCTGATGAGCAGGATGGAGGCTCCTTCCTTCCTCCTACCCACTTCCCTTCCTTCTTCCACCCCACCAACAAACAAGTTATTGCTGCCAGCACTACACCTAACATCAGGTGCTGAGGATAAAGGATTGGAGAGAAACGCTTCTGTCTTCCTTCCATCCTTTCCCTGGGTACCATAAGGCATCTAGAGGAGGACACAGAAGTACCAAATCTCCCCATCCCAAGCTGAGACTGTAGTTTCTAGCCACATGTTTCCAGACGATGCCTGTTTTCTCTTTTTTTTTAAATAAATAAATTAATTTATTTATTTGGCTGCGTGTGTCTTCGCTGATGCGCGTGGGCTTTTCTCTAGTTGCAGCGAGCGGGAGCTACTCTTCCTTGCGGTGCGTGGGCTGCTTATTGCGGCGGCTTCTCTTGTTGTGGAACACAGGCTCTAAGTGTGCGGGCTTCAGTACTTGTGGCACGCGAGCTCAGCAGTTGCTGCTCGCGGGCTTAGTTGCTCCGCAGCATGTGGGATCTTCCCGGACCAGGACTCGAACCCATGTCCCCTGCATTGGCAGGCGGATTCTTAACCACTGCGCCACCAGGGAAGTCCCATGATGCCTGTTTTTATATCAGAGACAGATACCGATGAACTCAAGACTATCACATCGCTGAACTGAAGGCTCCTCTTCAATGTTTTGATCGTGTTTTTATGTCTGAAACTATGCCAGGAACTCAGGGGAAGTCGTTCACGGAGGATCAATTCTATAAAAGGGAAATTACTGCCAATTTGAGCCAGACATGAACATAGCTTTTATGATCTCTCTTTTCCTTTCACCACTTGAAAAGTCAGAGCAAAATGTACTTTAGATGCTGTATATTATTCTTTCAACAAGTATTTAGGTTGAATGAATGAGATTGTAAGTGAGGTATTTGGGTGTTGGTTGTTTTTTTTAATGAAATTAGCTCTGAAATGTTAATATTTTCATACTTGGAAACATATCTCTTCTTGATGATGCTGAATGATGCTGTGCCTATTCTTTTCACTCTGCAAGTTTTTTTTTTTTCTTTTTATTGAAGTATAGTTGACTTACAACATCATGTTAGTTTCAGGTGTACAGCACAGTGATTCAGTTATGCATATAAATATATATATATATATATATATTCCTATTCAGATTCTTTTCCCTTATAGATTCTTACAAAACATTGAGTATAGTTCCCTGTGCTATACTCAGTAAGTCCTGTTGGTTATCTACTTTATACAGATAGTGTGTGTATCCCAACCTCCTAATTTATCCCTCCCTGCAAGTCTTGCATGGACTTTGGCCAAAAGGAATATAGGCCGGTCTCAGCAGAAATGGAAAGATGTGCTGTAGCTAAATGAGCATCACGGGGAACAGACCACAAGGTGAAATGGTTTCTCTTGGAGTTGAATCTGGGTGCCTCTTGGCAATGATCACCCTTCTGTGGGCTTCAGCTTAGTCCTCCATAACCTAGCAATTGGCACATCTATTTCAAGGGTGGGGAGACTGGAGTGGAGAATGAAAAATCATAAATATGAGAAAACAACCTAAATGGTGTAGTGACTTCAAAGCGTTCACAGGAGACTACTTGGTCTCATTTTCAAACTAACTCTGCATCACTACCGGAAAGATAACTGTGGCAAAAACGAAGAGGAGAGGCAAAGTCAGAGGAGCTCTGGAAACCCTGTTGCTAGGGCTGTGGCTTAACGGCCAGGCACTTAAGCTTGCTAAGCATCATTTTCCATAGTTCCAAAGATACTAACATCTACTTTCTAGGCTTTTTGTAAGGATTAAGGGACATAATGTATATCTGATGCAGTATCTGGCAAATAACAGCTGCTAAAAAAAAAAGAGAGCCGTTATTATTATTAATTTATTATTGCTAAGAGTAAAATTTTAAAAGGTAAACTAAATCTATGCACAGATTGGCTCTTTTATCCACAAGAAATTAGAAAACAGAAACAAATCATCATATTGCCTTAGCTGCCCTGTTTATAACTGTACTTCCATGTGTAACATTTTCTCTGTAGCAATTTCAGAGGCATAAAGTTGTACTAACTTTATTCAGAGTGTGAAACACTGTGTTCCTATTTCCCAGTCACTTCAGGAGGCAATAAGCTATTGAAATATAATGTATTAGAAAGCATCGTTCAGTTCAATTCAATTTCATTCTATTCTGCAGATGTTTCTAGAACACAACAGACATTTCTAGAATAGCAAGGTACTACGATGTGGGGAACTTAGAGATGAAGAGCATAAGTGATACGTTTAAGAGATGTAAGCAGATTACTATAGGAACAGAGTTGGGTATCCAATGCGCCTGACTCTGAATCCTGCTCTGTAACTTCCTGTGACCTTGAACATCTGTGTAGCTTCTTCAGGCTTTTCTTTCCTCAGCTGTAAAAGGGAGAAGAAGAACACATCTTATCTCATAGGGTTGTTGTAAAGAGGAGAGGAAAGGTGCATGCGCAGGATGGCACTGAGGGCACAAGATCATTGCAGCTTACTTTAAAGTGTGGCGCGATGGCTGAGACTCTAAGAACACTGGATGACGGACAGTGAAGCCCTGGTGGTGACAGCGTCCATCACCAATGGGCGTGGCAAGGTGTCCTCTCTCTGGGACGTGCTCCATCACCTCTTCCTTCTGCTGCAGGCCGGAGGACACCAGAGCAGTCGTGATGACAAGCCTGGGAGAGGTGAGTTCAGTAACCAGAACTTCTGATCCAGTGCTGATTAATTTCCTTGCTCTCAACTTCTTCTCTTTAACACCAAGGCTTGTAGACCAAGGTGCTTGGAGAACGAAGACCTCCCAGAGCCTCACTTTCTTCCTTTGACAAATGGGGAGAAAATGCTTCCTTGAACTACTTCACATGATGGGTGGAAGAGAACTGACAAGACAGACAGGAAATGGCTCTGTAAACAGTAAGTTGCTGTACCAGTGCTTAGGATTGCTATCAGCTCCTGGAAAAGGAAGGCACAGAGGAAATCCCATCAATTACTGAGCTTACTGAGTTTTGTGTTACTCCTGCAAGGAGATTTCACGATAATGAGCTGGGGAGCAATTGCCATCCAGTCTGTAGCCTCTCAAAGTGTGGACCACGGATGGGCCGGCAGCATCAACTATACCAGGGAGCTTGTTAGACGTGCAAGACACCCCATCCCACATCTGCCCCATCAGAACCTGCATTGTAACAAAATACCCATGAGTCGTGGAGACATCAAAGTTGGCAAAGCCTTGGTCTACAAGCCTTGGTGTTAAAGAGAAAAAGTTGAGAGCAAGGAGATTAACCAGCACTGGATCAGAAGTTCTGTGATCCTGGAGGAGAAGGGATGTGTGACCTGCACACACCTTTGGTGCTTTGGGGTTGCTTGGGACAATGTCAGAATTACAGACGGTAAGAGAAGGGGAGAAAAAGGAAATGTCGTTACTCAAGGAAGGCTGGAGGGCTCCCTGGTGGCGCAGTGGTTGAGAATCTGCCTGCCAATGTGGGAGACATGGGTTCGAGCCCTGGTCTGGGAAGATCCCACATGCCGCGGAGCAACTAGGCCCGTGAGCCACAACTACTGAGCCTGCGCGTCTGGAGCCTGTGCTCCGCAACAAGAGAGGCCGCGACAGTGAGAGGCCCGCGCACCGCGATGGAGAGTGGCCCCCGCTCGCCGCAACTAGAGAAAGCCCTCACACAGAAACGAAGACCCAACACAGCCAAAAATAAATTAATTAATTAATTTAAAAAAAAAAAGAAAAAAAGAAAGGCTGGAATATGTCAGGCCTCCGCAAAAGTTGGGAGTGGTAGGCAGCGTTCAGTCACTGCGTGGTTCAACTCCTGTGGTCCCGTCACTCCTGGAACCAGTTGTTCAGGTGTTCCTTGGGGAAAATCCAGGCGGAACAGCTGTCTCACCTGAGCCCAACGCCTTTCAAAGATCCTAATGAGCTCAATCAACATCACAAAGGCTTCTAATGAGGAGACAGCACTTAGGAACTCTTTGTTATCAATTAGTTAATCATTAGGTCAACCCGCACTTATTGATGGCTGGACTAACCACACTTAGAGGCACCCTGACATTTTTACTGTTACAGATAAATCAGAGGTGGAGCCCATTGTCTGCCCAGGCATTTTCAGGCTTTCTTACCTTTCATCGAGGGGCTCCTATTGCTTGGAAACCATTCTCTTCTCAATTTAATGCTCAGTGGGCTCCTTATCCTTTAAGACTTAGCTCAGCGGCCACCTTCTCAGTGTACTGATCTCAGTGGGACCCTCAGTCAGTTTGGGGTAAGAGTACACATGGATGCTGAGGGCTGGAATGGGAATTTTCCCCCTTAAAATGCTCAGGGACTCACATTCCCCATGGGACCCCATGGAAAGTCTTGGTGTAGCGGGGAAAGGTGTTTAGCATACCCGGAGGGTGCCTCCTCTGTGCTTGGCACTTTCTAGGTGTTTTATAGTGATTGATTTATGTCATCTTCACAAGGACCTTCCTAGGTATATATTGTCATTTCCATCTTACCCACAAAGAAAACCGAGGCTCAGTGGAGCTAGGATTTATACACAACATTCTCCAACTCCCCAACTCTGCTCCTTTGAACCTCTGCAGGTTGGGGGAGGGGGAGGAAGGGGGAGAAGAGGGAGGGAGACCTTGTCTATGATGGGAGTACCCTGGGTAGTGTCTCCGGGCTCCCGGATCGAACTGGAAGTTCAGCTGGAGGGAGTGTGTGTGGCGATTTCTAATATGGGCCACTCAGACCATTGTCCGTCTCTCACTGTTTGGTGGATTGCTGTTGGGTGGAAATCAAGATCCTATAGCTTCAAACATCTGGATGGACTGACATGGGAGGTCCCTTCCAGCTGCAACGCTTCATAGTACCATGAGACTAAAGGGAAAACATAGCTCCTTTTTTTTTCTTTCTTGACTAGATATTCTCTCTTTCCTTCTTTTTTTCTTTCTTCCCCCTCCCATCTCTCTTTCTTTTTAAAGTGGGTGTATTTAGCCATTATAACTGGTTAGAAGCCAGAGATAGTTAGACGTCTTCTGGTTGGAACAGAAATAGCCCTGTTAGCCATGGCCTGCATCCAAGCTCCTGAACAGCCCCCACCCTGGCCCACACCGCCCCCCAGAAGATCTCCATATAAATGGTTCCTTCAGGACTCCCCTTTGAATGCTTTCTTGGTCCTGGGGGTCTGAAATGGAGCCAATTTGAGAGAGTTCCAGGCATTTCCCACAGGGCCTCCTTCCCAAAAGCCTTTCAAAGCAATCCTCTCTAACTAGGGACTCCAGCCACTGTAAAGAGTTTGGAAAACTTGCCTTCAGGCTCCTGACACCTTTGCCCCTGACCCTTGGAAGTGTTCAGAACAGGCTGGCTTATCCTCCTGCGCAGAGACAGTGCCCAGGACGGTAACTGGCACACAGCAGTTTTGCAATAAATGTTTGTTAGTTTTAACTGTGAAATACATTGGAACTGTGCTGGTATCTTCTGGAGCTGAGGCCTGTGCAGGATTCCCAAGTACCCTGACTGTAGAAGGATCTCTTGGTGTCTCTCCGGTTACTAATAATGAATGGATGAAATAAACGAGTGACTTATACGTGCTCTTAAATGTCCAAGAGAACATTTCAGTCAACTCGCTCATATTCCCAGTATTCACAGCAAGGATGTGAAATGTGGGGATATTGTGTGTCTGTTAAAATAACAATAACAGAACCAAAGTCACTTCTGCAAAGCACAGTAGGGAGAGGGATGGACTTGGCAGAAGTGAGTTTGAATTCGTGCTTTCTTGCCATCAGGATGTCTTCAGATATGTCGTTTGGTCTCTTTGGACCTCAGTTTCCTCACCACTATTAGTTTTCTTCAAAGACCTTTGCTCAAATGAGATAATAAATATGAAAATACTTTGCAGAGTATAAGGTTAATCATATTTTCATTTACTTAGGCTAATTTTTAGAGGCTAACAAACTGGGCATTTTAAAAAACAAATTCTAAATGACCCCAACCTGAATTAGTAATATTTTACGAATGCCTATGTAATAGGTGGGGTAGGCAGCTGAGGCCCAGGGAGGATTAGTAACCATCCAAGTCCTTACAGACATGGTAGGTGGCCCAAAGAATAGTTCTCCAGAATCCCAAACTCTGTGTTCCTGTTTTCTTCTTCCCGTGGGCCGGAAGAGCAGTCAGTGTACACCAGCTTGCTTTCTTCCCAATGAGGTCACCATAGTGCTGTGTGGCCTAGGGCAACTCTCCTGCCTCCTCTGGGTCTCTCCTTCCCCATCTATAAACCTGAAGATCTCGAGGTCCCTGCCTATTCCAATCATTCAGAATTCTAGTTTATATTCACCAGAAGACCTTTTTAGAATGAGCATGCTCATTTTCAAAATCCAAATCTCCCCTTGGATTGAATTGATTTCTTCTTCCCCTGGGCTAGTAAGGACATTTAAGTTCAGTTATAGCAGGTATCCTACTGTGCTGTGGTTTTCTCCAGGGTGAAGGTAGGAAATATACCTGACAAGTATTTCTTTGTATCTTCTGAAGACCCTAACACAGAACTGACACAGAGCAAGTGTTCAGGAAATGTTTGTTGCATTGAAAACCCATCACCCAGTGGGTCACCACCTTGATAACCTATCCTATCACTGTGAAAATGGTAATTAAGAAAACTCTAGAGAAAAAAAAAAACATGGAAAAATGACTTAAGATATAAGACTGATGAAAACAGCAGACACTGAGATGGTCTCCACAGCCTGATTAAACCATAAAATGCACACAAGGGTAAGAGTGGAATAATAATGTAATAATAACATCACCAGCAGCTAATATCTATTGAGTGTATATATGTCTACTGATTTTCTATGCTTTTCAAATATATCATTTCACTTTATTGTCATAAAGTCCTCATGAGGAATGTAACATTATTATTCCCATTTTACAGATGAGGACATTGAGGCCCAGGGAGGTTAAATTACTTGCTGTGGGTCATACAGCTAGTAGATGGCAGAGCTGGGTTGCACATCTCAGCGCCTCCTATGTGGCAGGCATGTTAGGTACCCTATGGTGATTAATTCACTAGTCTTCACTACAACCTTCTTGGGAGTTATTTTTATCCCTATTTTACACTTAAGAAACCTGAGACTTGGAGATGGATTTGGTGGAGCTGGGATTTGCTCTCTATCACACTGACGATAACAGAATATCAATGATAGAGGCTGGGTGATGCCTAGGCAAGGGTTTGGCCTTGCAAGGTCATTCTCCCTGGATTCCAAACCCAGCTCTGCTATCAGAAGCCCTGTGAACTTGGGTAAGTTGCTTAATCCTTCTGTACCTCAGTTTCTTCATCTGTAAAATGAGGATAATTTCAGGCAGTGACTATACCTTCTAGAAAATTCAACAGAATAATGGGCTAGAATAATAAAACCAGGGGAGGCATGTGGAGAATGGCATCCCAGCTGGGGCTCAGGTGTTCAAGGGGTAGGAAAGCTGGGTGTACGGAAGATGGAGAGAGGGGAAAGGTGAGGAAAGCGTTTTCTGAGTAGAGAGCCTGGCTCTAACTGCTACGCAACATAGCCCCGGAGACTGAAGTAACGCGGATTGTGTGTAAGGTTTGGTTTCTAAAGTCGTCCTTATGTTATTCGATCGGTAAACATTTTAGATGGAATTTAAATATGGAATGAAAGAAAAAAGGAAGTCAAATTCTGAAACTGGCTCTCTCACTGTGGAATCTGAAAGTCATGGTTTTCTCACTGGTCAGGGAACAGCTCTATCGTACTGTTCTTGTTATCCTTTTGATGATGATCATATTAATTAAATTATTAGAATCATTATTACCATTGATTATCGATTTGCAAAAATACTTTACCAGCTGCAGGGCTCTCATTTAAATATAAAGGAGGAAAGTCCATTAAGTAGCAGAGAGCTGGGTACTGTCAGCTGGTGCTTGGCCGTGTTAATTGCAGCTCATTCTAATCTTATTATTAAAGAACGACCTCTGCTCTGCACACAGTGAGCCTCTATGTGAAAGTCACACGTCCTTGTAGTTGATCTGACTCCATTTCTTAGAACACTCCTACAATTTCCACTTCAAAAAACTGTTTATTAAGCATCTACTCTACCCTCAGCACAACGGCCGGCTTTTTGGGAGAATAAGAAACAGTAAACTATGGGGTCCCTGATCTCAAAGCTCTTAGAGTCTAAACGAGGGTAGTAGATGCACCGCATGAAAATTATAGGGATTTGAAATTGTATGATATGACATACACCTTTCTTTTCTTTTTTGAAATAGATTATTTTTTTTTACAGCAGTTTTGCGTTCACAGCAAAACTGAGAGGAAGGTACAGAGATTTCCCACCAACCCCCCTATTCCCTAACATGCATAGTCTCTCCTGTGATCAACAGTGTATTTGTTACAATCGATGAATCTGCACTGATACATCATTATTGCCCGAAGTCCACAGTTTCCATTAGGGTTCACTCCTGGTGTTGGACCTTCCACGGGTTTGGACAAATAGATAATGACATGTGCCCATCATTACAGCATCACACAGAGTATTTCCACTGCCCTATAATACTCTGTGCCCCACCTATTCATCCCTCCCTCCCCCTGGCCCCTGCCCACCACTCATCTTTTAATGTCTCCGTAGATTGCCTTTTCCAGAATGTCATATAGTTGGAACTGTACAGTGTGCAGCCTTTTTAGATTGGTTCCTTTCACTTAGTAATACACATTTAAGTTTCCTCCATGTCTTTCCATGGCTTGATAGTTCAGCACTGGGTAATATTCCATTGTCTGGATGTACCACATTTTATTTATCTGGTCACCTACTGGAAGATGTCTTAGTTGCTTCCAAGTTTTGGCAGTTATGAATGAAGCTGCTATAAATATCTGCTGTGTGACTTCGAGAAAGTTCTTTTATGTCTTTGAGCTGCAAGTTGTTTATCAAATACAGATAGTAATAAAGGCGGGATAACATAAAGTTTATGCACTTGGACTGGAAACAGACTGGGTTCTGATGGTGGCGCTGACACTTACTAGACCTTGGCCACATCACTGGACTTCTAATGAGGGTGAATAGTTCCTGCTTCACGAGTTTGCTCTGAAGATTAAATTAGTTAATAGTGTAAAGCGATTAGAACAGTGTCTGAAAAATGGTAAATACTAAGGGTTTGTTAAATAAATGAAATAAATAATGCCCATCTCACAGTACTGCTTTCAATGTTAAATGAAAGAGCATATACATTACCCAGTATAAGACCTTTCATATGAAAGACATTCAATAAATGTTCTTTCTTGGCTCCTGTCCTTCCTTTCAAAGTACAGCACCAAGAGCATTTTCTGCCTGCTGCTGCATAAGTGGTATAGACCATGGCTCCCAAACTTGACAGAACATCGGAATCATTGGGGAACCTTAAATATTCCCAATCCAAGCACACCCTAGACAAATTAAATCAGATGGGCTGCGGATGAAATCCAGGCATTAGTGTTTTTCCAAACTCTCCTTGTGATTCCAACGTGCTGTAAGTTGGAGAACCAGTAGTACACAGATCATCAGGGTTCTGGCAGGGTCCTGGAAGTGGCGAGGGAAGGTTTCTTGAAGTTGATGTTCTTTTTGTTGGCTCCTAGAGGCTGTTCCCTCGGCTCAACCCACCTCAGAAGCTGAATTCACACCTTCAACAAATTGTTATTGGCACCTGTGGTATGCAAGGCACAGAGCATGTATCCCTGAGCAAGCTGAGCCAAGTCCTGTCCTCTTGGGGCTTACCCTAGAAAGTGGAGATGGACATACATGTAAAAGAATGAGTATTGGGACATCCCTGGTGGTCCAGTGGTTAAGAATCCACCTTCCAACTCAGGGGACGTGGGTTCGATCCCTGGTCGAGGAGCTAAGATCCCACATGCCGTGAGGCAACTAAGCCCGCACACCGCAACTACTGAGCTCACGCACCGCAACGAAAGATCCTGCATGCTGCAACTAAGACCCGATGCAGCCAAATAAATTAAAAAAAAAAAAAAAAAAGGAATGAGTATTATGTTGAGAAGAATAGAGATAAGTGCCACAAACAAAAGAAGAACAGTATAGAGTGACTGGGGTGGGGTGGGTTCAGAGGGCTTTCTGCTACGTTGATATTGAGTTGAGCCCAAAGAGATGACACGGTAGGGTGGGTACTATGAAGAGCGTTCCAGGTGGAGACCACAGCTTTGTGTGTTGAGGGGTGGAAAGGCCATGAAGCTGGTGTACAGTAGCTAGAGCAGCAGCCCGGACAGGAGCCTGGAGAGACAGGGGCCTGGGCTAACAGGGCCTTTTGGAGATGCTGAGGATTTTCTTTGGGTTTTATTTGAAGCGCCATAGGAAGCGTCTGGAGGCTTCGATGCAGGGCAGTGATGTGATCTGATTTCCGTATTTCAAAGATGATCCCTGCTGGGTGGAGTGTGGAGGGTTAAGTGTGAAGAGTGAATGTAGGGAGAACAGGTAGGAGGCTACAGGTGCAGCCCGAGTGGGAGATGCCTGTGGTTTGGGTGAGGGGATAGCCGTGAAGAAAGATGTCAGTCATCAGGTTCTGGATGTGCTTTTTTTTTAATTATTTAAAAAATTTTTAATTTTTATACAATTTTTAAAGGTTACTTTCCATTTACAGTTATTACAAAATATTGGCTCTATTCTCCGTGTTGTACAGTGCATCCTTGAGCCCACCTTACACCCAACAGTTTATACCTCCCACTCCCCGCTCCTATACTGCCCTTCCCCGGATGTACTTTTGTGAAAGAGACAATGAGACTTGCTGATGGATGGGACATAGAGGATACAGCAAAAAACACGATCAAAATGACTCCCAGATGGTGGACCTGAGCATCTGAGTGGATGGTGCCCGTCCTAGATGGGGAAGACTGTGGGAAGAATATTTAGGGAGAGTGTGGTCTGGATGTCTTGGGGTTGGTACCCGTGGCTGGGCTGGGGGGAGGGGTAGGATTATTAGCTCCTGTGCTGATATGTGGGGATACCAGGCCCACTCAGAGTCTGTCCCGTGGTCCTTTGGTCCAGGAACATTTGGGAGAAACTGTGATTCCCACCTCCAAACATCCATGAAATGTCCACAAATGACATTCCAAATGCTGTGCAGAAGAGTAGGTGGGAACACGTATCGTCCAGAGTGGTTTAAACCATTCCTTTTTTTTTTTTCCCCTCCTTTTCTTCAGAAGCAGAGCTGAGCTCGGTTGCCTCAGCAAATCCATCTCAGGAATCTTAAAGCTGAGCTTTGAATTTCTTTTCCAGAGACTTCCTTGAAGCAGCACAGTGAAAAGAACCCTGGGCTGGAGCCTGGCTGCCTGGCTTTGTGATCTTGGGCGAGTCACTTAACCTCCGTGAGCCCCAGTTCCTTCATCTGCAGATGAGGGCGTTGGATGGGGTGTCCTCAAGGGTCTCTTTGAGCTCTAATGATCTGGTTTCTTAAAGCAGATTCCTTCCTCGGCTCCTATTAAAGCGACGCAGAGAGAGGAGGGGAGGGTCCCTGCCTGCATCAAAGTGTGCCCTCCTGGAGCCCCCTCGCCTTCTGCAGTGGGACTTTCTCATCCTGCCTTTTACAAAGTCAAAGGCAGAGGAATGTGATAATGAAAGACTTTTGTGGATTCTGACATGGGAATTGATCAGTCCTCCTTGTACACCTACTAAGAGCCTGAGCCTAAGCTGGTAATGAAGAACTAGAGATAATTAATCAAAAGAAGGAATTTAAAAAGAAAAAGAAGATGATTCATTTTCTCCTCTCAAGAAACGTATTCTCATCATCCAGTAAAACATCACATTATTGAGCCCTTACTGTGCGCCAGTAAATTCATATGAGATAATGGTGTTATATCATTTAATTCTCTTTTAAGATGCTAGATTCCTCCCTTTTATCAGCTTTCGGAATGACTTTGTGCCCAAACAACGTCTAAGGTGAACAACGACATTTTAAAAATGTTTATGAACTCATAGATTTTTGTATAGGTATTGATTTCAAATTTCATTCCTTTTGGTTATTTTTGTTTTTCATCCTCAAATTGTGTCTTTTTTAGCTAGGGACAATCCTTCACATTGGCTCCTGTAACCCTTTGGACACAACCCCAGCAATCTTTGAGAGCTTCCTTGCTATCTGGTACAGCATTATTTCATCCTTACAAAAATCCCGAAGAGATAGATACTGTTATTATTGGCATTTTACAGATGATAAAACTGAGAATTGCTCAAGGCCGTAAGGCGGAGTTGGGATTTGATCTTCACTTGGATTCCAAACTCTTAACCATTACAGCGCATAATCAATTTGAAGAGATTAGATGAACACAAAGGAAATAATTAGTAAATAGCAAAGAGTGTGTTAAATTAATTTAACAAGGATGCCATTCGAATGAGTTGTTTCTAATGTCTTAAGAAGCCTAGGAAGCAAAGCAAACCTAACCCTATATTGCCTCAAGGTTAAGAAATCCAAACCCAAAGACAATCAACCATAAATAGCCGACTAGGCTCTCCTGAATAAGGCAACTGGGTAAGTTATAGACAATCAAATACTTTTCTTGCTTTGCTTCCTTGTCTTCTTTATAAAAGTCTTGCCCCTGGCTCCTGTCAGTGGACCGCTCCTGTCCACTTCTTGTTTGGTGCTGCCTGACAGGAATCCGTTTTTGCTCAAATAAACACTAAAAAATTGTCATATGCCTCAGTTTATTGTTTAACAAGTGGCATATGTCCTTTGATTGATTCGTTAAACATCTATTAAGTTCCAATGATATGCCAAGTGCCATGAGATGAATAAGACAGGGTTCCTGGCCTCAAGGAGCTCATGTTTCTTTAAAGGCTGACCTTTGTGGTCATGACAGTGGGTAGGAAAGGAATTCAGTGTGGACTGGGGAGGCCCAGGAGACTTCTGGGATGAGATTAGATCTGGCCTTAATCTGGCTGATTAAGGACTTTTCGGGGAAGAGGCTTTCCAGGCAGGGGATGACATGAGCAAAGGCCCAGAGGCAGGACCCAGCCTGGCAGAGGGGTTGGCAGTGCCCACGTTGTCTCAAGTCACTCATCTTCCATAGGCTTGACTCCAAGAAGAGTGGGGATCATAGATCAAGCATGCTATGAAAATGAGTCTTTCTTTTTTCTTTTTGGCCGTGCCGCGTGGCTTGCGGGCTCTTAGTTCCCCAACCAGGGATTGAACCCTGGCCCCTGGCAGTGAGAGCACCGAGTCCTATCCATTGGACTGCCAGGGAATTCCCGAAAATTACTCTTAAATGGCAAAAGAACTTTCAAGTTCTGCATTATAGGGAAGGCCAAGGATTATGGGAAGATTCTGCCCCACCACCCCAAGCTCTTCAATTTTTTTTTTTTTTGTATTTTGTATTAAACTGTTCCCATGCACAATGAGAATGGCAGCCCATTTTGCATGGGAACTGGAGTGGTGCATGTGCTCGTGTTATGTGAGCTCTCAGAGGGTGGAGACTGCATCTCACTGGTCTCTGTGTCTTCAGTGATCACCACATGGGTTGACTTTTAATCATTTTAAAAAACTGAAATAAATTTTCTTTCAAAACGTTTATACCATTTGATTGGATAATTCCATTATGTGTCCCTGAGAATCTACTGCAAAGAAATCATCAGGGATATGGATGCAGCTTTCTGCCAAAGATGTTCATCATAGAAGTATTCGTATCAATAAAGCGTAAGAACCAACCTCGACATGAATGTTTAATCACACCATGGTCCATTCTGTGCTATTCTAGGTATGATTGCCTTTAAACCCATTGTAGGAATTCCCTGGTGGCACAGCAGTTAAGAAACCGCCTGCCAATGCAGGGGACACGGGTTCGAGCCCTGGTCCGGGAAGATCCCACATGCTGCGGAGCAACTAAGTCTGTGCGCCACAACTACTGAAGCCCGTGCGCCACAACTACTGAAGCCCGTGCACCTAGAGCCCATGCTCCGCAACAAGAGAAGCCACCGCAATGAGAAACCCATGCACCACAACCAAGAGCAACCCCCGCTCGCCGCAACTAGAGAAAGCCCGCGCACAGCAACGAAGACCCAACGCAGCCAAAAATAAATAGATAAATAAATAAGTTTATAAACCTATCGTAGATGTTAAGCATCATGGTTGTGGGGAGTTCTTAATCACATGAGAATATTGTTAGGCTATATTGTTGAAACATTCAGGGTATGAAATTGTGAACACAAAATGACCCTAACTGTGTAAAAACAAAGGCATAGGAAGAAGCCTGGCAAGAAATACACCAAGAATGTCAGCCAGAACTCCTCTCTGGGACCGTTGTTATCTTCTCCTTTTTGCTTTTCTCCATTTTGTAAAATGGGTGAGCCTTTCTTTTATAATACACAAAACAAAAGCCATATAAAGGACGATCATTGTTCTTCTTTACCTACTGACTCAATGTTTTGACAAGTTAAAAGCTGAGTGTTATTTTTGTTACCTAAAAGAGAACAGGGAAGTCAGGAGGGGTGATGGATGCCTTTGGGAAGGGTGGGTGGGTTGAAGGTGGGATGGTCCAGCAGAACAATTCAGGAAAAGGGGTGAGGTCACCAAGTGGGTGAGGTGATGGCGGGGGGTCCCCACCTCGGTGGTTCCTAACCCCTGCTCTACGGCTACCTGAAGAGGTGGCTAGGCCAGTGCTGGTGGAAACTCCAATTTTACAGTCATTAGGGGCACAGTGGGCTGGGCCATCGGCGGAGGCTTTGATCTGGTTAACCTCGCTGGGGGTCAGGCGGCTCTGACCCCGGCAGTGTTCTCACTCTAAAGCCGCAGCCGGGTCACCGCTCCCATTGTTCCCCCGCCGACATTAACTCCCGGGCCAGGGAACAGGGCTCTTCACCACCAGCCTCCCACCCAAGTGGGCCAGCTTTGTTCCCTCCCCATAGGCTCCCATTGTGCGTCCTCAGGGGGAAAAAGCCCGCGTTCATTTCCGCACTCTAATGGCTCCATCCTCTTCCAGCCCATAAGCATTTTGTCACTGTGACCCCAGAGGTTATTCAGGCCTTTTGATCTTGCCTACCTAGAGCCCGGCTCCTCAGCTGCCATCAGGGGCCTGACCCCCGACCCGGAGGGTGTGCCCGTCAGGTGACGGGGCCCCGGGCACGGAGGCACTTAGCTAACGGGAAGAGGGGGCGGGAGTTGGGCACCAGCGTGGAATGGATTCTCGTGGGAGGTACTTCAGTCTTTCTCTTCACCAAAGCCCTCTCTTCTCAGAACGCAAAAGCCTGAGGGCCCGGGGGCTTCTTCCTTCTGGGAAGGGGCGAGAGGAGCTTTATCTAAAGCCTCTAGCCCTCCACAGTCCCACCCCTGCTGCTTGGCTGTCCTATCTCCCACCCTTGGTCCCAGCACACTCCCCAGAATTCTCAATTTGCTTCCTATCCCCTGGAATGTTCTGGCCTCCCGGACCCTCCACAAGTTCTCTGCAGACTCTGCACTAATGTAACCCTTCCCACCCCTGGAGCGCAGGCAGTGGCAGCTCCTTCCCCTCCCACTGGGCCCCCCATGACTGAGCTCCTTGAAGGTGGATGCACATTTTCTTCCTTGTTAGATCCCTCTTCCCGCAGCATGCCTCCAGCAGGGGCCTGGCACCGTGACCTGGTAACGTTTAGGCACTTCAAGCCAGGTGTGGAGTGACTTCTGATCATTTCAGAAGGAGTCTTATAGAAGAGACAGGAATAAATATGGCTTAGGGACCAAAGTCTTCTGAATCAGGTTCTAGGGGGTTGAGAGGTGGTAAATGTACTTCAGAAGGGTTTTGGTGAGTTTTTTAAAACATCACAAGGATCAAATCATATGCTCACTTATTCCTACAAGCAGGAATTGAATACCTTCTCTGGATAATCGTTAAATTGCTGTTAGCACTGGGAATGCAGAAAGGAAAACAATCGCGGTCCCCGTCCTTGATGGGCTCCCAGTCTGGCGGTGGAAGCAGGTACGAGGCGGTGCCTGGTAGGCAGGACAGCATGGACCACCAGAGGTGTGATGACAGGTGGGCTCACATGCATGTTGAATTCTGCGTGGAGACAGGAGGAGCTGACCTTTAAAGGGAGGGTAAACCTATTGAGACAGATGAAAAATGTTCACAATAAATTTATCAGGCGATATTGTACAGCCTGGGAAAATTAATCTGTTTCCTCCAAAGTGAAGAATCTCAATTCAAATTCCAATTAATGGCTTTGAGGAAACTACACTGAAGCATCAAAGAGCAAGTTAAATACAGACTTTTCTGTCTGCCTCCGGACAGCCGGCTGCCCTTCATTGACACTTGTCTCTGTGCCTCTTCAGGAAATCTGGGCTTGCCCATAGGCAGCTGGCCACAACTGCCCTTCCTCCGTGTAGGAATCTACCTATAGTTTCCTCCACGGCAGGGTGAAGTCTGTTGTTATTCTATCAGCTACTCCTTTTCAGCCCAGATTTAAAACTGTCCGGAAGGTAAACTTAGGTTCTTTCATTAATACACCCATTCATTCATTCCTATCCAATCAATAATCTCTTCTTTGTCAGTCGAGTCATTTTCATTTATTCATTCCACAAGTACTTTACTATGTGCTTGGACCTGTATTAGGTTCAGGAGATATAAAATGAATACACAGTGATGTCTGCCCCCAAGAACATTCTTTTAGTGAGGGTCTCTTACAATGCCACCCAGGAAGTGCCGTGATGAGGGAAACACAGTGTATTAGGGGAACCTTATCTGGGAGTATTCAAGGCAAGCAAAGCTTTGCTAGACGAGATTATACTTGAACAACTCTTGAAGGCCAAGGAAATATCCAGGTGTGGGAAAGGGGTGGGATGGAGGATTGTGTTTGAGGCCAGAAGGACGTTGGGTTAACGAGGAAGACCCTGGAAACAGTGAGGAGCTTGGAGCAGGAACCCAGGGCAGCCCGGAGTGGGCTCTGGCCCTTGTTTCTGAAAGGCCCCGAGCGCAGGAGGTATGCACTCCAATCAGTGTGGTCCCTCTGCTGGAATCTCCCGCTGTGTCCTGGGGATGGATCCCGCTCTGGCCACGACCTCCTGACAGAGGTTGCCTGCCGCGCTCTGGGTACCACCTCTGCGTATGCCGCTTTCACATAGAACTTAACCTCTGTCACTGGTAAAACACCCGAGCAACATGCAAAAGCCTCACCGTCTTCCAAAATGTTGCATTGTTTGTACAGGTAATTTCTGAGAACATTTACTGGCTTCAAACTGTTCTGTATTCTGTTGGGTGGCACCCTCCACCGCTCCCCTACCGCCCATCGGATGCGCGATAGATGCCTCTGCACGTGCTGTCTGGATCTGAGGAAGAAAGATAATTATTTGCCTTTCTCATAAGGAAAAGCTAATTACTAGAAGGAATCCCAGCATAATTACACAGTTAGGCTTCGTGTCTTTGTACACATCACTTCCTGACAAAGACATCCCAGTTAGCCTGTAGCCATTTGAAGGAGGGGGGGTGGTGATCATTTCTGGTTCTCTCTCTCTTTCCCACCCTGTCGCCTGCCCCTGACGGATGGCCCTTTAAGGCAAGTAAACCGAGTTAGGTGCTTGGGTGATAGGAAGTGGAGAGCGGAGCCTTACAGATGTTTGGTCCTCACAGTAACCCTCTAAGGGAGTTATAGATGGTTCCACAGGCGAGAGTACTCAGGGAGGCATGTCACTTGCTCAGGGTCTCTGCTGATGAATTAGAGTTGAGATTCGAAGCGGGGTCTCTGGTTGGAAAGCTTGCCCTTTTCCCCAGGATGGCCTCACTGTTGGACGTTGACTTGGCTGTTGGGAGGGCCCCCGTGCAGAGTGGCAGTGTGGCCAGGAAGGGCAGGAGGAACTTGCTTTCAGTGTGCCCTGGCCCAGCTGGCTACGAGCTGGAGTTGAGGGCTGGGCTGGGGCTAGGCCACGAAAGGAGGGACATTGGGACTTCCCTGGCAGTCCGGTGGTTAGGACTCCACACTTCCACTGCAGGGGGCTTGGGTTCGATCCCTGGTCAGGGAACTAAGATCCTGCAAGCTGTGCGGAACAGCCAAAAAAAAAAAAAAAAAGGGAAAGGAGGAAAATGTACATGGTTAAGTGTAGGGATAGAGGTAGTCACACCTCTGGCAGGGAGGGTGGGACCAGGGGTGTGGTCCTCAGTGTAAGGGGGGGTCTCACCAGTGGACCTTCCCTTCCTCGTTGGCCCATCCTGCTCCCAGTACAATCATGACCAACTGACAGGGAGGGAAACCTCCACAGAGGAGGGCCCACAGGCCTTGAAGTCTGCATGGTTTTCTCCACAAGGAGAAACAGGCCAGGAGGCAACGTGAGGCTATTCCAAGGAAAGAGCAAAGAATTGAGCAAAGGCCAGTGCACAATGCTGCTGGAAGTGAGCAAAATACAGGGTAGGCGCCATTTTGTTGAGTGAGGGGTGACTGCCGACCACGATCTCATAGACCCACTGCCATCTCTCACCTGGGAGGGGAAGGGATTGAATCAGGTGATTTTGAAGTTTCTTTCCTACTTTGACACTTTGTGAGTCAATGTTTAAATATATTTAAATATTTTAAATGCTGTTTGGACACATCTGTTGAGGATCTTAACTTCTTCATACCCTTTGGTCTAGTGATATCACTTCATGACATCTTTCTAAAGGCAACCTACAAACAAGCATGTTCATTACAGCGTTGTTTATAACGGAGAAAAATTGGGAATAACCTAGAGATCCAACAATAGGGGATTCACTACGTAAACAATTCTTCTATATTTTTAAAAAAATTTTATATTGTTTTTATACTAAAAACAATAGGTTTTTCTACAGTTACTGAAGGGATACTTATAAAGACTATAAAAACAGAGGGAAATGGTTATGTCATAACATTGAGGACAATACAATTGTGCATTTAGCCATGATTATGAGAAAACACAATCTCATAGAGCCGCAGACACACAATTACTCACAGAAAAAAATTAGAAAGAAGCATTCATGGTGGCCTTCTTTGACTGATGGAACTCTAGGGGCTTAAAAAATTAATTTCACTCTTCTAATAGGAAAGATAAACATTATAAATATGTTTTTTAAATGAAAACACAAATAATGGCAATAAAAATAACAACAAAAACTCTAGTGCCAGGGCCGGACTAGTTGCATCTGTGACTTGGAAGAAGGCAGCTTCAGGCATCAGAAGAGTGGTGGGCCGGGTGGTAGTGGGGAAGCGCTTGAGACAGTGGTGGTTGGCGGATGTTGGATCCCAGCCCCAAAAGCAGGTTTCTCAGTGAAATCAACTCCTCAGAGGCTCTGAAGGAGGCACCCGGGGGTAACAGCGAGTCCCGAAAAAAGTCGTGAAAGTCTGTCTCCCCAGGGTTTTGTGAACTGTTAACACGGCCTACCTTCTGTCTTTAAACTTCTTGGGAAACAGCGGAGGCTGACAGTTTTCACAGCAGAGCCTAGACTCTGGGTCATAGATTCAGGCTCAAAACCTGCTTCTACTTTTTTGGTTTTTTTCTTTTTTGGCTACGCTGTGTGGCATATGGGATCTTAGTTCCCCAACCAGGGATTGAACCTGTGCGCCCTGCAGTGGGAATGTGGAGTCTTAACCACTGGACCACCCGGGAAGTCCCCTGCTTTTACTTACTTCTAATTCCTTTTGGGATCTTGGCTTTCATCCATCAAAGAGGGAATTACAACAGAGACCCCAA
Organism: Balaenoptera physalus; assembly: GCF_965194825.1. Classification (NCBI taxonomy): domain Eukaryota; kingdom Metazoa; phylum Chordata; class Mammalia; order Artiodactyla; family Balaenopteridae; genus Balaenoptera; species Balaenoptera physalus. Next base: position 86,408,502 of record NC_138894.1, on the reverse strand, counting down.
GGAGGTAGGCAGAGAGATTTCAGTGAGGTACTAGCAGCAAAGTGCCCTACTCAGAGAAGGGACTCAGCCCAAAGTAGCTCGCGTTTGTAAGTTTCTTCTTAGCGGACTTGCACTGCTTCCTCCTTTGTTGGTGAGAAATGTGTGTCTGGTGGTGAGCTCTTGCTGTGATGATCCCGGTTTTAAATTGGCCAGTTTGGTTAATGACATCGCCTAGCAGGCAGGCCTCATTGTGTGAGCAAGCACTAAATTAGTCCCACAAAGGAAATTGCTTTACTGATGTCCTGCACTGACACCAATGAGAAGGTCCCCCTCCCCCCAAGACAGAGCTGACGGCCAATCACTTCACTCAACTGGCCAAGTGTTTCAGGAGATCTGAAGACTGGAAGCAAAACCAGCTTTTACGGAGGCTGGCAAGGCTCCTGGGAAGGCGAACTTCTGTGCCCTTCTGCTCTGGTCTTCTACCTGCCTGGTACCAGTTCAGTGAATGGTTTTCTATTCCTTGGATATAAGCAAAATCTCCCCATTATTGCCGAATGGGGATTTCAGAAAGGTCGATGATACGTATTTTCTGACCAGATGGCTCTGAGAAGCTCTGGCAGCCCCAAGATGACCCAATAATCTGGAGGCTTAGATGGTGAGGATTTGTGAGGTTATGAGGGAGGCCGCTGTGTCTAGAAAGAACAATCTAATTAATACCTGCCCTTCCATCACGACAGCTCCACTGCTCAGAGCCTAGAAGGATGCTCAGGCTTCATGCTTTCCTGTTTCAAAGTTAGACTGTCTTGGGGAGGTCAGATCCTATGCCATTATTAGTTACTGCTGATACGTCAGGTTAATAGGGACACATCAGGATAGGGTGCTGGCTAGGTTCTGAGAAGTAGGGCTGGGCAAAAGTGGAACCACATAGCAGAATAGTAGTGGAGGCACTGTAGACCAGCCTTCTCCGATCCCCTGGGCTTTAGGTTTCACCCACTTTTAAATTCCGTGTAAGTTAAGGCCTAAAGCAAGATTATGGTTAAGGTGAGAGAGAATCAAGGAAGACATCTCGAATGAGAGATGGGGGGTATGGGATGGGGTCAGGGAGATAGAAGGCACGAAGGCATGAAGCATGGAGGGCAGGGCACCAGCTGTTCATCCAAGAAGTGGTGTGTGTTTGTGTGTGTGTGTGTGTGTGTGTGTGTGTGTGTGGCTGAGATGACATCCAGAGCCACTTTCAGCCCCAAATAGTTTGCCTTCATAGGGTCCAACTCCCGGGAAGGAATCCAGGAATGACTCTTCTTGAGGGTGACAGCTGTGGTCCAGGTCCGGAGCCTTCCGTCCTGCCCACCAGCAAAGGCAGGCTTCGCCCTCTGCCATGGAGAGGCTGCTTCTGAGAGGCTGATCTCTTGTGGATGCCAAAGCCTCGGTTGTCACAGAGTCAGGAGGGACAGAGGAAAGAGAACGGGAACCGCTGCAAAGTCGAATTCATTACCCCACGTATATTCAGACGTTCACGTGAGGTGCTGTGATATGAAGGCTCCTTACCTCTCTGTCTCCCCAGTCACCCTCTCACGAGTCTGAGCCATGATTCTAAGATGGGGAAACTGACGGGGGAAGTGACTTGTCCACTGCTAGCCACAGAAGGAATTAGACTGAGTCCCTAAGTCTTTGTTTCCTTGACCTCCAGACCTGTGCTCCCCTCACTGTGTCACCCAGCCTCTGATCGCCCCCCTCAGCAGGCAGAGCTCCTTGGCGTTTCCTGCCTCATGTGGACAATTGTGAGGCTTTATTGTAGCTGGGATTTTGTTTCAAGCCTTTAATATGATTAACAAACATCAAATATCAAAAGCTTATCTAGTAAACACCTCCTGTCCGTGCTGTCGATGTTATGGTCAGCTTCGGATTGAAGTCGAGTCACATTTCAAAACAGATGCAGTTTCAAGAGGCCAGAGCCAGGCCGCCCACATCTGCTGGCTGTGATCTTTCGTGTGCAGTAAATGGCATTGTTGGAGAGCTTGGCTGTAAAACATCGGCCTGGTCAGCAGGACCTGCTTACAATGCCTGGAGCTTTCCGGGGGATTTTAAAAGTGCAGTTGAGCACTCCGAGGCTGGCGTGCAGTCTGCGGGGCGAGGATCGGTCAGCTGCGGCGTTCAGATCAAGTATTTATTATCTTTGACCCAAATGCAAGTGATACTATTAGGAGCAGCGGGGTTTCCAGGAACGATGCTGGTGAGAGTGGAGGGAGACGGTGAGCATTTGTGAAATAAGACGATGCTGCCCTCCGTATCTTCCCATTGAAGCCAAAGGAAGCGCACTTCCGTCCTTACCTTAGACGTGAAATTTAAAAAAAAAAAAAAATTCTTTTTCCCGTTTATGAGTAAGTGGGGCACGAACCTACGGCAGGCTCAGTGTGTGTTTTCCCTCGGGTCCACGGGTATCGTGGCTAAATGCACAGCCTTTTCTTGGACGTATCAGGACGAGAGGTTGGGCTCTACCTGGGGCCCACTGAGCCCTCCAGGTCGTCTTCGGGGATGCAGGCTGTGCGTATTTGTGTGTGAGCGTATGTGTACGTGCGAATGTGAGTGTGTGTGAGTGCCTAGTGATTCCAACTCTACCTGGGGCCCACTGAGCCCTCCAGTCATCTTCGGGGATGCAGGCTGTGCGTATTTGTGTGTGAGCGCATGTGTACGTGAGAATGTGAGGGTGTGTGAGTGCTTAGTGATTCCAATCACTGCAACACAACCACCGACATCACCTGAGCGGCTTTCTCTGTCTACTGTTCACATGGGAAGAAGGAGATACTCTATCTGGGGGACAAATGTTTCTCGGGGCGCCACAGTCCGTGGATTTGAGTGACCCATTCCAGCTGTTCTGGCGGCAGCTCCGAAGTTGGCTGTAGCCCGGCGGGTGGCAGGGTTGTTTGCACCGTGGAAAATGTGTTCCTAATGGGGCAGCAGCTGCCACCCGCCAGAGCTCGAGGAGTTGGTGTCATGAGAGAAATTGTTCTCTGCTATTGGGTCTGGCCAATTTCACCCATAAATGAAGATTCGCTGCTTCCAACAGCGGGGGCATTTATTGTTTGGATTACTGGACGCTGATGAGGAGGGGGTGCTGATCTACTGAGAAAGTTAGCAAGTAACTCCATGGAGAAACATTGCAAGAGCGCGCTCAGGGTTTGAGTGGGGTCTGAACTGGGCTGATCTGGGTCCCACCTGTGGTCTGCAATGTTGCTGAAGATGCAATTTACCTGGGTCTCTCATGATGAACCCCACTGTAGGTGCTGCGGGATCCTGGAGGGGCACGTGAGCAGAGGGAGAGGGGTGGGCTCACTGGAATGGGACGATGGAGGTGTGGGGCAGGAAGGGATTGTCAAAACTGCAATTTCATCCTCAGATACCGCCATCGCCAATGGTTCAGATTATTGGCATCAGTGTATGGGCTGTTACTCGAGTTCAGTGAGGAATTCATTTTCTTTAATTCAGTTTTCAATTTTTTATCAAAGTTATACATACGTGTAATTTGAGAAATTCCACAAGGTTTCTTAGGAAAAACAAGTTTCCCCCAACCTCTCTCTCCGTTTCCTTTCCCCAGAGGTGACGACTTTTAACTCTCTTGGTTGACTCACATTGTTTTCCTCCTCGTCTTTCAGTGACATATTGTTTCTTGCTGTGACAGTTTCAGGAATCCTCTATTGGCTTCCCACGAGAGAAGATGGACATTTAACTTCTTTTGTGATCGTCCCCCTACCCAACGTCTGTTGACAGAAACGTTGCATTCCTCCCTTACATCACAACTTTGGATATGGATGAGGAAAAGGGTGCAAGAGACAGAATATGGAACCCAGACACCCCAAGCCAAAGGAAGATAAAACCATTTCTCAGTTTATTGTGGCAAATGTGGAGTTTGGGGCTGAAAGCATCCAGGTAAAGGATGCTTGAGGCTTGCAGACCCCAAAACTATATGATGTCTTCCACCAGGCTGGGAATCTCTAGAAAAGCTGAGTGTTGGGAAAGTGTGTCATTCTCCAGCTTTCTATCCCTGGTGATGCTGTGTGAAAGGGAACCTAGTTGGGATTAGAAACACACTTTCCTCAGAGCTCAGGAGAGCCGGGAGAGGTATGCGGGGGTACATAAATAATGGACGAGCTATGGCAAATGCATTCGAAGTGAACCATCTGTTCCTGCTGCAGAACAGACCCACGAAAATGTGATTCTGACCACGAGGTCCTAGAAAAAGAAAGGAATTATTTACGTTTATGACAGGCACCACACGGAGCATCGTGCTTGGCATCAAAATAGGTGCTCAAACCATACTCGTCTTCAATAGTGAAAGAGCTCCTTTGGCAGATAGGTAAACTGAGACTCAAAGAATTAGAATGACCCGCTCCAGGTCTTATAGTAGATTAATGGCAGGGCAGGTGGAGGCACCCATGGGCCCTCCCTGCCTCCCTCCTTCCCTCATATTGAGGTACTGAGGACCACTCAGGCCAAGTGCTGTGTTAGGCACTAAGGAATAAAAAGACAGAAAACCAGACCCTGAGCCAGAGGAGCTAAGAGTCTTTTCAGGAGACAAGTAAACAAACAATTCAGGAGAGTACGGAGCGTGCTGTGACAGAGGCAAACTTATGCAAGGTACTTTGGGAAGAGAGAGGAGGGAGGGTAGAGTTGGTTTGGAGGATGTGAAGCCCCCAGGTACTGGTGTCAGGCTTCGTGGAGGGGTGTATGTTACTTTTCTTATTCAACTGCTTCATTTCACATAGGGGGACACTGAGGCCAAAGAGGTGAGTACATTTGCTCAGTTTTTCCTCAGAGGAACTGAGGAAGGCTTCCTAGAAAAAGGGGTGATTGAGCTTGATCATAAAGGAAGAATACATTTCAGCTAAGAAGACTATGGTCAGCCTTCCATTATGTGATCACTTGACAGAATGTGCAAGGATCACAGGGCAGAGATGGGCAGGAGGCCAGGAGGAGACTTATGCATCTATTCACATGAGAGGTGACATGGGCTTCAACAAGCGGGACAGTAGCCAGGGAATGAGAGAGGGAAGATGTAAGAAACACTTTGGTACAAGAACTGACATGACTCGGTGATTGGCTGGAGGCGAGTGGAAAAGGGAGGATGTAGACTGACTCCAAGATTCCTGACTCAGCCCTCCTGGACGGTGACGCCATTCACAAGCAGAGGGAACACAAGAGATGAGGGAGGTTGGTGGGTAAAGAGGATGAGTTCAGGTTTGAACTTGTGGATTTGACAGGTAAGCCATCTAAGCAGAAACGTTCAGTTGGCAGCTGGGGTTGAAGGGCTGCAAATACAGAGAGAGGGCTGAAGAAGGGTCAGAGGTTAGGTTGATTGTTGTTGCTGCAGAAAGAAATATCAGCCAGGGGCATGCGCAGTGAGAGAAGAGGGTTGAGAACAGACCCTGAGGAGCATCCACACGTAAGGGGTGGTGAGAAGGGCAATGCGTGAAGGTGTCTGCAAAGGAGAATCCAGAGATAAGAGGAATTTCTCTCAATGAGAGAAAATCGTTTTCAGGAAGGAGATGATAGCCAGGGTGTCTAATGTAGCAGGAAGGTCTGGAAAGGAAATGCCTGAGAAAGCCCATTGGGTTCGGCAATATGGTGGTAGGTGAGCTGGATGAGGGCGGTGTCAATGGGATGGTGGATGGTGGAGGCCAGAATTCAGTAGAGTGATGAGCCCTTGGGTAGCAAACTTCCGTGCCACTTAGGAACTCTGGCTGGCCTTGGGATGAGCAAGACTGGTGTGCTTGAGGATAGCAGTCTGCAGTCCTAGCTCCTTGAGACCCACTGAAGAGCTGCCCTAGAAGACCAGAGGATGGTAAGTCCTTTCCACGTGATTCCAGCCCAGACTAAAGCCAAGCCAGTTTGGTGAAAGAATAGGGCCCATTTCTGCTTTCTGGTGACACTATGCCCTGGTCAGTGTTTTTTCTTTTTACTCTGACTGGTATATACATTTATGAACATCCAGTGGATAATGTTTGCTGCTGCTTCCAGGTGGAATTCACCCAGCATGAGACATTGCAGAACCAGAATCCAAGGATCATATACAAGAGAATTTATTTTAACTCAGGAGGTCTCCTTCTTGCTGATGTGAAGACAGGTAACCAGTTTTATTTCTATTCTTTAGTGAATCAATGAGCAAATCCTCTTGTATGTATGGTCTCTAAATCTTGGAAGACGAGCTTGCTTTTATTCTTGGTTGAGAAAAAGAAATGACATAGACCTAAGTGGGGGGTGGCTATGTTATAAGGATTTCTGCTTGTTTATCTCATAAGACATTTAGATACCAAGTAAATGAAAGATTCCTGTTTTCCACAGGTTATTTCCAGATTTTTGCTCATTTAATAGCTTCCATGATGGGATGGTTGGAGAGTTAGTTCTGAATTGGGCCCAAATGACACTTAAACCTTTTCATGAAAACTCTGCATCTTCCAGAGATATTGGAGAGTGCTTATAGTATTCATGTCAATGAACCAAAACCATTAACAAATAAAAAAGCAAAGGAAAGAGGTGAATCTCTTAGACGGAGGAGAAAGAAAAACATAACAGGTAATTGGGATAACGTAGTAACTGCAGGCGAGCAACACCTTTGGTCTTGAGCATCTTGATTCCAAGGCAAGAAACCTTGGCCGAATTGCATGACTGTCCATGTCAAAATCACATAAAAACATGATCAGTAGTGACTTTAGGGATCATGGAACTATATATTTAGATGAAAGGGTAGAGTTGGTTTGGAGGATGTGAAGCCCCCAGGTACTGTTGTCAGGCTTGCTGGAGGGGTGTATGCTACTTTTCTTATTCAACTGCTTCGTTTCACATATGGGGACACTGAGGCCAAAGAGGTGAATACATTTGCTCAGCTGATTGGTTGGTGAACCAGGACTAAATTCCATATCTTTTACCTGCTTTTTTGTCTACAGTAATTTCATAATTCTTTGCTATTTAAATGGCATTTGATTTTCATAAAATTCACTAAAAATTGGTCAGTTTCACCATCCAGAGATAGGTACTGTTAACATACAAAACGCACACACATATATGTATACAATTTGTAGATTACATATCAGTTTCTTTCTGCTTTTTTAACATTATATTATAAATATTTTACCATGACACTAGGAATATTTCTGTAAATGTGATTGTTAATATTTGTATAAATTATCATATGGATATACCACATGATGAACTTACCTGAAAGATTGGCTTTTTTTTTTTCCAGGTAAAATCTGTTTAAAGACATGCTTATTAGCCCAACCTTTTGAGGGCAGGCAAAACAACCTCAGAGAAATTTCTAGCTCAGAGAGTTTGGCTATACTTCCCACACGGTGATATGTGGGCACGATGGACCCTTCATTTCCAGACTCCCAGAGTGGCTTCCGTTAATTTGATTCTCTCTGCCTCTGAGGACACGAGGATGTCTCCTCTCAGCTTGATTTCCGCGTCTTGGTTTGCACACCTTGGCTCTCTGACTGCACCAGAAGCCCTCAGCACTTCCGTCTGCTGAGGAGCAAAGGGAAAGCCGTGGACATTTCCAGCATCATGAGTCGAGCCCCCAAAGGGGGGTTGCATTTACCAAAGAGAAAGATTCTTTGAGATTTTAAAATGGACAACATGAAATCAATTTCTACAAGACTAACAAATTAGGAAAGAATGAGGAAGGATGTTCAGAGAAATGACCTAAGGTCATTGCCAGGTCCTTAAAGTGCTTTCTGAATCATCAAAGAAAGATTGCATTACCACCAGGATGGTTATAATGTCAGGTTCAATTTATTATGTCTGGATGCCTTGAAAATTAATCATTTAAATATAGGAATTCTGTTATTTATTTATGATCTATACCCTGCTTACTTCAAACATGAATCAGAAATAGCATGCCATATATATATATATATATATTTATATTTTATTTGTATTTTTGTTAAAGTAAAACGTACATTGTTTTGGTAACAACAACAAAAATCCCCTGCTCTACCCTATTCACCTTCTGATGTTTGCTCTTTAAAGGCGACCAGTTTCAGCACTTTAAGTTGGTTTTTATATGATTTATTTCCATTTTCTGTGGCTTGTACTGGTATTTTTAAATTTATTAATGCTGGGCATTATCCATATTGACTGCTGGTGCACCGCTGGTTGATTACCATGTGCTACTGTCTAGATGGAGCGCAAGATATCACAGAATCCGAATCCAGGAAAGAATATCTCTAACCTTCAGGTTACTTTAGTCGTCTTAAGGATTTAAATCTCTTATAACTACATCCTTCACATTCTCTCTTCCTATCCTCCCGATTTAATTATTGATACTTCACAATTTGTACTTAAATCAATAGTATTTACATTTTTACTATGAAAATATTGTTCACTTACAAGTGCTGTATTAAGAATACTTTCTTTTTTTAATATAATATTTTGGTTTCTTCTGGAGTTCATAATTCTTTACATAGGACTCTGTACATATTAATTTTTTTTTTATCTTTAAGTTGTATCAAGAGTTTTTTTGCAAGTGCTTTCATCCATCAGTTGCATTTTCCCACCTGTAGATCCCTTTCCCATGGCTCTGTGTCTTCTGCTTCAATCTGGACTGCTTTTTAAGCCTGATACAGAGCTGCCATCCGGGATGTAGTCAACTTCATGTTAAAACATATTCCCTGTCGCTTCCTGGATGAGGATCATATTTCTGAGTCCCATCGATATCAGGCTTAGTCTTGTAACTTGCTTTGGCCAATGAAATGTGAGTAGAAGTGGCATGTGTCTGTATCATTTCTGAGAAGAAATTTTAGAGCCAGAGTATGGTTTGCCATGATTTCTTTTATCCTCTGCCATGATGGCTGTCAACATTTCAGATAAAAGATGCTCCATCAAGTTAGATCTGGAGTAAAGACAACATGAGACAGAGCCATAGCCAACCCACAATGGTCGTGTAGCAAGAAGTAAACCTTTGTAATTGTAAGCCCCAGCATGTAACCTAGCCTATTTTGTCTGGGACATGTGACTTATCATTGCTGCTTTTCTATGTTGGTTGTTCTGTTCTTAGTTTGCTTGTTCGTTTGCTCTATCTATCTACCCACTCACTCTATCTACTTATCTATCTATTTTTAATTGTTTAACCTCTCATTTTGTTGGAGCATACCCATGCTAGCTTCCTAAGAAACGGTGTATAAGATGTACAATTTTTGAGTTCTTGCATAAAACATTTTTTTCTTTATTATATTCCCACATTATTTAGCTAGTTTGGCCGGGTATAGAGATTTAAGTTGAAAATCACTTTCTTCCTGAAATTGAAAGCACTGTCTTCTGATATTCTGTGTTGCTATTGAAAAGTCTGATGCCATTCCTTTAGATACAATTTAAATTTTCTTCCTTGGAAGCTTTTAAATCTTTCCTTATCTCCATGTTTTGGAACTTTACACTGATGTAACTTACTTTGGATCTTTTTTCATTCTTTTTTTTTTCTTTTTTGAATCCTGGAGCTTATGTCTTTTCCTCCTAGGAATTTTTTTTTTTTAAAGGAAATAATTTTTAAGTTCCCTTAATAATTTTCTCCCCTCTCTTTTTTCTTTTTGTAAATAGTGTTAGTCAGATGTTAAATATCCTGGACTGAGCCTGACATTTCTCCTTTTCTGTTCTATTTTCCAACTCTTTCCTATGAAAGAAAATTTTGAAGATTCCTTATTTTTATTTTCTCATCTTTCTATTGAATTTTCTATTTTTGCTGAGCTAAAATTATTCAAAGGACTATTTTATGGGAGAATATAGAGAAGATGACTTTGGGGATCTAAATCCACAATATTATTTTTCCTTCTATTTACAATGTTACGTTTGTTAGTTTCTGGTGTACAGCAAAGTGATTTATATATATACATACATATATTCATTTTCAGATTCTTTTCCATTATAATTTTTTCCCCATTATATTTTATTACAAGATATTGAATATAGTTTTCTGTGTTACACAGTAGGACCCTGTTGTTTATCTATTTTATTTATAGTAGTGTGTATCTGTTAATCCCTAGCTCCTAATTTATCCCTCTCTCCAAATCCACAATACCTAGCTTTCAAATTGTATGAACCCTGAAGTCACGGAGTTTAGTGTCTCCCATCATCAGTCCCACCCCCAATTCGACGGAGGAAGATGATGGTTCCCAGAAAGGAAAAGCGCGTGTCCAAGAAAAGGTAGCAGCACCACCTCTTACTTCCGGTCAGCTGCCTTTCCACCGCCATGTGGAAAGGCAGCTGACCGCTTCCTCAGATCATGGCTAAAACGTTGTTTCAGTTCTACCAGAGGGAACGTTTTAAATCAGTTTCTGAATGGAAGTGAACAATGAAGACTGGCTGGGGCACCATTAAAAACTGGGGGGCTTCCCTGGTGGCGCAGTGGTTGAGAATCTGCCTGCCAATGCAGGGGACACGGGTTCGAGCCCTGGTCTGGGAAGATCCCACATGCCGCGGAGCAACTAGGCCCGTGAGCCACAACTACTGAGCCTGCGCGTCTGGAGCCTGTGCTCCGCAACAAGAGAGGCCGCGATAGTGAGAGGCCCGCGCACCGCGATGAAGAGTGGCCCCCGCTTGCCGCAACTGGAGAAGGCCCTCGCACAGAAACGAAGAGCCAACACAGCCATAAATAAATAAATAAACAAATACTTTAAAAAAAAAAAAAAAAACTGGGCACTTAATGTAATGGTCAGCAAGCATCACTCAGGGATGTGAAAGTTTAGTTCCTCTTCTGTCTCTGACTTACACTCTGATTTTGGCAAGTCATTTTATCTTTCTAGACTTTGGCGTCCTCATCTACAAACTGAAGACCTTGGAGTCACTCATTGCTTTTCAGATTATATTCTTCTGAGTCCTAGGAGTTCCATGGGGTCTTGGGCCTTGGAGGCTTGGGGAGGGGGCTGAAACAGGGAAAGCGAGGCAGAGCTCTGGGCCCTCACTCTACTTCAACGTGAGCAGTTCCCCTTGGATTTGTTTTCTATATTTGTTTTCATGGAAGCTTTTACTGCAAAAACAAGATTCTGTGGCTACATGTTTGAGAACCACTAGGCCAAACCTCTGTAGGTTTTCTTGTGGCTTTTCTGCCTCTCTGATTAGAGATGTTCTCTAAGGGCCTCCCTTAGACAGGCTCAACTTTATATGCTGTCGAGCTCGCTGGAGTTCCTATAAATTAGGATGCACATCGAGATAATTACCATTCTGGAATTCTAAGCACTTAAATACAAGTCAATCCTTATAACCCCCTTTTAAACCAATTGCCTCACTGCAGACATGGTCACTCAATATATATTATCGAACGCCAATAAAACAGGAAACTCGATCCTGCCATTTCCCCAATTAGACAGTACAGACGGGTTAAAGCCAGAACCGCAGCCGTCATTCTGCTGGCAGGATCTGACTTCTCTTCACAGAGTTGAACTCTGGTTGTCAGGCCGGGCGCAGAGGCACCCAACGCCTTCCATCCCCTCAGCTCTGGAGGGTCACGGTCCCTCCCCTTTGGGAAGGAAATATTTTCTGCTCTTTTCAATAATGTTTACTAAGCATGAGAAAGGAAACAGTAGATCTAGGCCAAACACTACTGTCAAATGGCAGGGCTGGGAGTGAGCAGACCTGTGTCATAGCCTGGGCTTAAGGGAGCCAAGGTCAGCGGTGGATCCCAGAGGACCAGAGGGGCAGCTTCTCCACGGCACACCTGCTCTGCAAAAGAGCCTGGGGTACCTGGGGAGCTGAGCCAGAGAATGGTTTTAGGACTCTGGGACATCAGAATGTCCTTCCTAGATAGCCCTTCAAGATTATGCGATAGAACCTTTGCATTGGATACATGGGAAAACTAAAGCCCAGAGAAGGGACACCCCTTGCCCAGGGTCACACACAAATCAATACTTCATCTCTCCCAGTCTACATCTGCAAGTCCTCAGGCATCTCTGAACAGCAACAAGGCACTTAACTGAGGTAACTGACAAGGAACGTGTTCTTGAGGGGTGACCTTGAGGAGGGATGGTGAAGGGACCGGACTTTTCCACTGTGGGCCATTACCAGTAAGCAGAAGCCAGTTCCCCATTAGCCAAACCCAGGCCAAGTTCATCACCATGTGAGACTCTGGACCTCACACAGGACCAGGGACTTCAGAGGGGATCCAACGTATGTGGGAATTTCTTCCTGTCTCCCCTGGCTCTCAGGCCACTGCAGTCTATGCCTATCGTTGTTTATCTTGGTTAAAAATACCACCACACCCCAAACACTCAGTTCTTGGGCCTCCTTTGGTATGTTTATTCTTGATAAAGCATTCTACCCTTTCTGAGGTTGACAGTCTGCGGCACTTCTAATAAGGACGGGGAACTCACACGTATCATTTTCTTCTGTAAATAGTCATTCAATTAATGAATATCCACCGAAAGAAGAAGGCTCATTTCCAGCCTCAGGCCGTGGGCTTTTGGTTTCAGGAAAATGCAGATGAAATAGAGCCATCACCAGCCCCTAGGACAGTCTCAAGAGGGGTAACTGTCCTCTACAATTGCTGCCGGGGAGCAATTTGCCCTGGAATCCAGCATACCATCCCTAAACTGACAATTTCATTTCCCTCCCAGCCCGCCCCCTGCCCCAAAGATCTGCTGACACCACGAGTTCCATTCGAGAAGGCGGCAGGATAATAGGTGAGTTCCATCCATCAGTCAGCGGTAATAGTCACAGACCCTCACGACGCCTTTTGTCTGCTGGTTTCCCTGAGGACGCAGGCTGGGGACCTGGGGTATTTACACGGCCTTTGTGTTTGTGTGCTTTTAAAATCAGTCCTCTTGTTTACTTTCCTGCCTTCACCCAGGCTGTTTACTACCTTTGGAGGGGCCCAGCGACTAAGTCAACACGTATGAAGACCCAACGTCAAAATGTCATAATACGAATGAACAGGATTCAGAAAGGCCAGGGACATTGGCTGCTCTGTTGGGTCCTGTTTAGTCTGAGGGTAATGAAGAGCTCACAGATGACCTGATTTCATTAAACTAGGTCAGATTCCGCTGAAAAGCGGCTATGATTCTCACCCAGTTATCCAGCGAGCCCTCCCTTCCTCCCCCCTGCCCCACCTCGGGGCTCGAATGCTTTCTGGGAATTAACGCTGAGTTTTGTCAATACAGTAGCTAAATCTCCATGGAATCATTGGACCTTTCCCTCTGGCTTCTGTTTGTGCAGTGGTGAGGCCAGCCCTGGGGGGGAGGGGTGTGGCAGGCTGGGGAGCTTTAATGTCGCCTTTTGGAGGACGTTCCCTGCCGGACGTATGATTCAGCTGTAGCAGATTGCTCTCGAGCCAGACATTCTGAGTTCCAGCATCTTATCTGAGGGCTGTATTGACGGAAGCAGCTGAACCGACTCAAAGAGGAGCTACCGTGCACACAAGGCTTTCAATGTGTGCAGTCTCCCCAGGAACAGCCTCAGAAATCTCGCAGTGGGGAGCAGGAAGGGGACTTGTCTGAGGGTGGAGGCGGGAAGCAGTGGGGTCTGCAGGGAGGGAAGCAGTGGGGTCCGAGAGCCTGTCCTCCTTCTCTGGGCTCTGGAGGGAAAGACTGGGTCAGTGGTAGGCACTCTGGGCAGGCAGAATTCAGCTCATCCACATAGAAGAAGGCGTTTCTAACAATTAGAACTAAACGGAGAGGGACGGGCTGTCAGATGAGATCATCTGTTAGACTTTATTAAGCATCCAGTCGGTTTCAGGCCCATGCCGGGCTCTTCATCTACTATTTCTCTGAGCTCCACAACATCTCAATGGAAGGTGAGACACAAGAACACGGAGGGTTAGAAATCTTAAGTGACTGATTTGGGGACCAAAGCGAATACGTGGCGGAATCAGGATTTGAACCCAGATCATTTTTTATGCTTGCTCTTTCCACTGCCCCTACTGCCCTCCCCCCCACCCCACCTTGAGCATTGCTGGGATTCTGCAGAGGGGGTTCATGCATGGAGGTTGAGTCACGCATCCATGGAGGCTGGACCAGATGCTTTCTTCAGCAAACTTTCTCCAGGAGAATTGTGAGACTTGAGGATTGAAAAGGTCAGATTTCTTGTTCCCAAAGAATCCGAGGGGAAGATCTTTGGAAGCAGTTTCAGAGCACACTCTCCGTCACCTCGTGCTTGTCCAGAGCTCAACTTTTCGGCTCCATCTCTTTTGGGCAGCTTCTCTCTGCCTTGTCAGGCCTGCAGACCCTCTTGTCTGGAGCATCCATAGTGCTGACCGGGCAAGTTTCTCCCAGGGGACTGAGCTCTCTGGGTGCTGGGCACTCTCCTTCCTTGGCCAAAGGTCCGGTCTCCCTGGGGACTGGCCTGAATCCTGGACATCCGAGTCCCACCCAGCAACAGGCAAAGGCTATGAACACGTAATTGGTTTTTGAGGACAAACTGGGTATCACCTCTCCACTTCTACAGGGCAGGAGGAAATGTCTTCCAAACAGAGCTTGGCATTTGGACACATAGGACGGTTCTAGTTCGAGTTCTAGTTTAACCTCTGCTTCTTCCTGTGAACCCTTGACCGTATCACTTTCCCTGGACCTCCATATTTTCTTCCTTATAAGGGGGGTAATAACATACATCTTACAGAGTTATGGTCAGGATCATATGAGACCACATAGGTAAACAGGCTCAGTGGGCTGTAAAGTGCTGGGTAGATGTGAACAATTCCCCTAGGGCTGCAAAAGCCAACTCGAGCTAGCTTAAGCAAAATGGGGAAATTATTTTAAAGAGAGGGCTCTCTTAAGCCTCAGGAAGAATTGGAATCCGGAACTGCAAGGCCTTGTGAAACCAGGGCAGTCTTCTCGTTCCTTTACCTCTGCTCTCCCCTGGATATCTGCTTCTTTCAAGAGGAAGATTTGTTTGCCAGGCTCCATGGCGTAGAAGAGGGCTGCCCCAAAGCTCCTGGATTTACAGTCACAGGACCCAGTCACAGCAGGAGAATCCAGCTTTCTCTGTTTTTCTCCCTCAATTCCAAATTCCTGAGATGGGACCTGGATTGGCCCAACTTGGTCAGGTTATCACTCCTAATCCAATCATTATCTGTGGCCAGAGGGGTGGAGTTACCTTGTACAAGCAAGATGTGGGGGACCTTCTCCCTATGGTTATGTAGAGGGAGTTCAGGAGGAGAGGTAGAGAAGCTGGTAGTTCCTGGGCTGGATAGGCACCTCATAAATATCCATCACACTTGCTCTGGTTATCTAAAGCTGCATAACAAAATACCCCATAAGTCAGAGGTTTAAAACAACCATTTATTATGCTCACTGATTCTCTGGGTAAAGAATTCTAACAGGGCACAGAGGGGATGACTTATTTTTGCTCCACAATGTCTGGGGCCTTGGCTGCCAGACTCAAAGGTTGGGGCTGGAATCATCTGAAGGCTTGTTTTATCACATGATGGGCAGTTGATACTGGCTGTTGGCTGGGGGGGCTTGGTTCCTCTCCACGTGGGTTTCCCCACATGGACTCTCCATGTGGGCTGTTTGGGCTCCCTCACAGCATGGTGGCTGGGTTCCAAGGATGAGCATTTCAAGAGTCAGGCTGAAGTTGCATCACCTTTTTGACCTGGTCTTGAGAGTCACACAGCATCTCTTGTACACACTGTATCCCACAGCATTCGTTAGAAGGAAGTCACTGAGCCTGATTCATGGTCAAAGAGATGGAAAATTGAACTCGATCTTTTGATGAGAAGAGAGGCAAGATTCTAGAAAAACACGTGGGATCAGAAATATTGCTGTGGTTTTTTTGAGGGAAATACCATTGGCCACAATGTTCATAATCATTACCACTGTGTTCTAATATAACTTTATTAGTAAGAAGCTGACAGATCACCTGATAGGGTTGTAGAATTAAACTAGAAGTTTCCCAAACCAATTTGGTTCATGGTACCCCCTAGGCCAGAAGAAATACCTAACAGTTCTGTTTATGAAGTAGTTATATCCAACGACTTAATAGTTATTTATCTCCTCACAAATTAGTTGCCCTTTGAATAATTCCCATCAAGTGAAAGAAAAGTACTATTTTAATTTCATTCTTAGATAATGACAGCTAACAGGATGTGGGAGGTACCAACACAACTTCTCAGATCTGGAGCTCTGATTGGACACCATCATCTTTACGTCCTGTTCCACATTGATCTTCTCACTGCATGTGCTTGTTATCACTGAAGCCACCCCAATCCCAGCTTCGCGAGGATTTGGCGTCCTCGAAAGGAATGGAGCACAATCGAATGCTGAAACACCAAACAACCTCGAACTCATGGTTTGTGTGTTGACTGATGAATGTCAGGAATTGCTCCAAAATGTAAAATGCTCTTCCGTGCTCTTAAGACTTTGTTGTGGGCCTCTGGGTACCTCAGTCCACGGTTTGGAAATCATGGGCTTCAACATAGTAGATCCAGAATTAGGGCTTGTTTAATATGCCAAAGGTGTAGTTTCTTAGCAGATATTCAACTTCCTGACAAGGGTATTCAGACTTAACATTTTTAGGATACACTGAATTTGGGTAATTCTGAGTCCTGGGTGGTTTAGCTGATTTGTCCAAACTGATGAATTTTAGGGAACCACTTTGGCTTTCTTTCATGTGTAACAGGTGAGAAACAATCTCTTCCCCTCCTCTCAAGGATGGTGAGCTATGAATTACATATTACATTTAAGACATTGACAATTGCCCTGGAAATGTCATCCGTAGAGACTGAGGGGATGGCATAATATGGGAAGGGGTGCATAGCTATGTGACAAGACTTGCCCAAGCCAGGCCGTGCTTGTGGAGAAAGGCCCAGCATCGTTTCTCTCTAAACTTAAAGCAGTGTTGTTTCCACTACCTTGTAGGGCTGCCCAATATAAGGTGAAATCTTATATGAATTGTAAAAAATTAAGATGAACTCATCCCATCTCCAAACCAAAAGTTTCTGAGGCTCCTGAGGTTAAATGAACCTAGGACACTGACATGTTCTCCAAGGCCACTTCTTATTTAGCTCAGAACTTCCTATGTGACCCCAGCGAGGTCATTTTATAGCTCTTTGTTTCTCCTTAGCAATGAGGTAGTAAGAAGTCATTTTTCTCTAAAACTACTTAACCAATTTCAAATGAAATAGAAAATATGTGTGCATCTAAAGAGTTCATTCCTGATCTACAAAATATGGCCCGATTTCTTTCTCTCTCTCCCCTCCCTTCTCTCTTTCTCTCTCTCTCTCTCTCTCTCTCTCTCTCTCTCTCTCGGCTTCTCATAATTCTCAGCCAAGACAATAGGAGTCATGTGATGTGACCGAGAAATTGGGCCAGTTAAAAATAGAAAGCGCACGCCACCGAGTTCATTAGAAAGTTGAAGTTTCATTGTTGATCGCTGTTCATTTAGCTCTGCCTGCCGCATGGGTTGGGGGCAGAGCAACAGACAATCACGGATTCGGAAAGCCAGAGCCCCACCCCTGCCCCTCCAAGCCCCACCCTCTGTTCTATAACCTCTCCTGGCTCAGCAGCAGCTCTGATACTCGCTCACCTGGCCCCTGATTACATCCTCTCCGGCCCCAGCGAACTCTCTCCTCTGGGAGAAGTTGTAGTTTTGAAGAAGCTTGGTTGGCTTCTCCGTTCTCCACATCAGCTCTTCTAAATGGGAAGTGAGGGTCCCCTGCCTCGTAGGTTAGACATCTCACCTGTACCTTGGCACCTGCTGAATTCTGAGACATCTCGGCCAGCCTTGTCCAGCTGAAAGGTGTTAGAGGTACGTGGCCACAGTGAGACCCGCTGGTTCATAGATGGAATCAAGTCCTCTCCGCACTCGGCCTTCACAAATGCACGAGCCCCCCCTAGATGTCAGGCAATGCCTCCGCCCCGTCCTCCGGGGTTCACAGCGGGGGGTCCGAGGAAGGCCCGGCCAGGTCCAGTGCTCTCAGGTCCGGCCTCCTCCGATGGTGGGGAATATCCTTCACAGTATGATTTGCAAAGTGTTTCATCAAACCTGCTATTTTCACCCTCGTTTTCCGGATAAGCAGACTGACGTGCTGGGAGGGGAAGTGGAAACGCTGGACGTGGAACCCTCTCTTTCTAGGTTGGGTGATCTGTCTGCTGTCTGGGTCCCTTCTGATGCAGGAGCAGGGCGTGCCTTCTAAGCCTGGGCTCTGCTGGGCAGAGAGAGCACTAGAGTTTGGGGGGAAGGGTGTAAATGTAGGCCGGGTCATTCTTCCCGATGCTGAAATAGTAGCAGACGTGTCTGAGGGGTGGTCCCCGCACACCTGTGTTTCCCTGAGTTGGGGCCGGTTGAGAAGCAGATGCAGGAGGGACTGATGGAGATTCCAGCCTTGGCCTTCTTACCGATGAGGTCGGCTTGTGGAGCACGGCCTAGCCCTACGGCCGCAGTCTGGCCTCCTCACACCCCTGCCCCGAGTCTACACCTCAGGACCCACCTGAGGACGAGTGGGAGCCGCTGAGCCGTGGCATTTTCCCCTTTGCCGCCTCATCCCATCAAACCCACAGAATGGCTGGCGCTCCAGTTCTGGGTGTGGCAGGCCGGTCGGCCTGACCTTGAGCGTTCAAGGTCACCCTCGGGAACATGGTGGATTGCACCAGCTGACCAGGCTGGCCCAGGGAAGGGCTGAAAGGTAATCTTCCTCCTTCTTTAGGGAGGTGAGGGCCCCAGTGTCTCCCCTGCTCACTCCTTCCTGTAGGGGAGGGTGCATGCCTTCCGCTAATGGGCAATGAGTAAGGGTTGCCTCTTGTTTTAGCTTGAGTTTGCCCGAAGCCGAGGGGCTTAATGTCACGTGCCTCCTGGCCCTGGTCCCCCCGGGGCTGCTGCACACAGGGGGTCCCGACAACTTGTGTTGAAGCAGCAGTGGTGCTGAGGTGAGCTGTGCAGGATGCCCAAACCACGAGTGACTCCGAGCAGGTCCCCTAGTTGGTGTCGAGGCTGCAGAAGGCTGGGCCTCAGCACCCGCGCCAGGTGAGGCTGACCCCACCTGCTCTCCAGGCGAGTTTCAAGCCTCCACTAACCACAGGGCCGTGTGTCAGTGGGACTCACCCCCTTCACCCCCACCTGGTGTTCTTTGGACAACTTCTCTGAGGGCAGCTGGAAAGGAGCACTGAGCGGGGAGGCTGGGAGGCGGGGACTGGCATCCATCACTTGTGAAGGTTTGAGATCCTGACGTCCACCACCAGTTCCCTCCGCTGCCTGGAAGTTGAGCTAGAGCTGCTCGTGTTAGAGTGTCTGGGAAGGCGTTTTCTGAATAACATGTTTTGCCTGCTGGAATCAAGAACAGAATCTTGGGGGGTGATTCTGATAGGTTAGAATCACTTAGGAGATGCTGATAGGTTTCTCCTGTTTTTTCTTTTACTGCCCTTTCTAGGGTCTTCTCCTCTGCCCATTTCTAAAATATGGGGATTTGGCAGCCAAATGCTTCCTGTAATTCTACCAACTATATCCCCTCCCTGCCCTCTCTCTCTGTCTTCCCTTCTCTTCTTCCTTAGACCTCAACTAAAAATAGGACCCTCTGCTAGAGCAGGAGACGATCTCAGAGTTCTGCTGTGGTCTCCAGAGAGGAAAAGAGACTCCTTGGACTTTCTTGGTGTATATCAACAGGTCCCAAATGAATTTGTTGAAACGGCATTTCTGTATAGTGAGAAAGAAGCACTTTCTGAGCCACGGTCTCCGTGTGTATAAAGCAGCATCTTCAGTGTGGTCCTAGCCAAGTTATGGTGCTTGTGGCACTTACCCTATGGAGGGGGTGGCATGGCGCTTCACCTGTCAAATGGGGACCTTCACTTGTGTATGTCACAGGATGGTCCATGTTGGTGGGTGAGCTAACGTCTGGGAAAGGGCGAATAGAATACCTGGTACCCTGGGCATCATAAAAGTCATTCACTCATTTCTACTGGGTGGCAGAGTGTGGTAGTCAGGAGGCGGGTTCTGATCCCAGCTCTGCAATTGACTAGCTCTGTGACCTTGGGCAAATTATTTCACTTCTCTGGGCCTCAAATTTCCTGTGCATAAAGTGAAGAAAATAATCATGCCACTTTATTGGGTTGATGTGAGGATAAAATGAGGCATTTTAGTGCTCAATAAACATTGGTTGCTGTAATGAACATTGTTATTAGCAAACCATGATTGCTACTGTTATTCCATCATCTAGAATCTCAGGGACCTGGGTAATGAGGAAGGCAGAGAGCCTACAGAAAGTTAGGATGATTTCCCCCTGCTTACCATCACTGGGGATGCCTGGGGAAATATTGAACAACTATTTTTTTCTGAGATATTGAAAAAAGGATTCTTTTACTTTGGGAGAAGTTAGAGCTAATGTCCCCTTCAAAGACTCCATGTTTCAAGACAACACTGAATCTTTAAGGAACAGTCATACCCTGGAGACATCGTGGGTTCAGTTCCAGACCACCGCAAAAAAATCAAATATCGCAATAAAGCAAGTCACACAAATTTTTTGGTTTCCCAATGCATATAAAAGTTACGTTTACACTATACTGTAGTCTATTAAGTGTGCAATAATATTAAGTCAAAAAAAACAATGTACAGACTTTAATTAAAAAATGCTTTATTGCTAAGGCGACCCAGCACTGGAGGCTACAGGCTCTTTAGTGGGGCTAACGGTGGACTCCGGGAGGGCTCATGCCAAGGAGTGCTTCCCAGAACTTCTGCTGACAATGTCCTTGTCCCCATGGTGAGCCACAGCTGCCCCCCACCTCTGCAGGAGACCCTCCAGCACTAGCAGTCGTGTGGCTGACAGGGTCTTGGTGCTCCAGCCAGCTGTCAGGCCTGAGCCTCTGAGGTGGGAGAGCCGAGGTCAGGACATTGGTCCACCAAAGACCTCCTGGCCCCTCGTAATACCAATCGGCGAGAGCTCTCCCAGAGATCTCCATCTCAACGTGAAGACCCAGCTCCACTCAACGACCAGCAAGCTCCAGTGCTGGACACCCTATGCCAAACAACTAGCAACACAGGAACACAACCCCACCCATTAGCAGAGAGGCTGCCTAAAATCATAATAAGGTCACAGACACCACAAAACACATCACCAGACGTGGACCTGCCCACCAGAAAGACAAGATCCAGCCTCATCCATCAGAACACAGGCACCAGTCATCTCCACCAGGAAGCCTACACAACCCACTGAACCAACCTTACCCACTGGGGACAGACACCAAAAACAACGGGAACTACGAACCTGCAGCCTGCAAAAAGGAGACCCCAAACACAGTAAGTTAAGCAAAATGAGAAGACAGGGAAATACACAGCAGATTAAGGAGCAAGGTAAAAACCCAAACTAATGAAGAGGAAATAGGCAGTCTACCTGAAAAATAATTCAGAGTAATGATAATAAAGATGATCCAAAATCTTGGAAATAGAATGGAGAAAATAAAAGAAATGTTTAACAAGGACCTAGAAGAACTAAAGAGCAAACAAACAATGATGAACAACACAACAAATGAAATTTAAAATTTTCTAGAAGGAATCAATAGCAGAATAACTGAGGTAGAAGAACGGATAAGTGACCTGGAAGATAAAATAGTGGAAATAACTACCGCAGAGCAGAAAAAAGAAAAAAGAATGAAAAGAGTGGAGGACAGTCTCAGAGACCTCTGGGACAACATTAAATGCACCAACATTCGAATTATAGGGGTCCCAGAAGAAGAAGAGAAAAAGAAAGGGACTGAGAAAATATTTGAAGAGATTATAGCTGAAAAATTCCCTAATATGGGAAAGGAAATAGTCAATCAAGTCCAGGAAGCACAGAGAGTCCCATACAGGATAAGTCCAAGGAGAAACATGCCAAGACACATATTAATCAAACTATCAAAAATTAAATACAAAGAAAAAATATTAAAAGCAGCAAGGGAAAAGAAACAACATACAAGGGAATCCCCATAAGGTTAAAAGCTGATCTTTCAGCAGAAACTCTGCAAGCCAGAAGGGAGTGGCAGGACATATTTAAAGCGATGAAAGGGAAAAACCTACAAACAAGATTACTCTACCCAGCAAGGATCTCATTCAGATTCAATGGAGAAATTAAAACCTTTACAGACAAGCAAAAGCTAAGAGAATTCAGAACCACCAAACCAGCTTTACAACAAATGTTAAAAGAACTTCTCTAGGCAGGAAACACAAGAGAAGGAAAAGACCTACAATAACAAACCCAAAACAATTAAGAAAATTGTAATAGGAACATACATATCGATAATTACCTTAAATGTAAATGGATTAAATGCTCCAACCAAAAGACATAGACTGGCTAAATGGATATAAAAACAAGACCTGTATATATGCTGCCTACAAGAGACCCACTTCAGACCTAGGGACACATACAGACTGAAAGTGAGGAGATGGAAAAAGCTATTCCATGCAAATGGAAATCAAAAGAAAGCTGGAGTAGCAATTCTTATATCAGACAGAATAGACTTTAAAATAAAGACTATTCCCAGAGACAAAGAAGGATGCTACATAATGATCAAGGGACCAATCCAAGAAGAAGATATAACAATTGTAAACATTTATGCACCCAACATAGGAGCACCTCAATACATAAGGCAAATGCTAACAGCCATAAAAGGGCAAATTGACAGTAACACAATCATAGCAGGGGACTTTAACACCCCACTTTCACCAATGGACAGATCATCCAAAATGAAGATAAATAAGGAAATACAAGCTTTAAATGACACATTAAAAAAGATGTACTTAATTGATATTTATAGGACATTCCATCGAAAGACAACAGAATACACTTTCTTTTCAAGTGCTCATGGAACATTCTCCAGGATAGATCATATCTTGGGTCACAAATCAAGCCTTGGTAAACTTAAGAAAATTGAAATTGTATCAAGTATCTTTTCTGACCACAACACTATGAGACTAGATATCAATTACAGGAAAAAAAGTGTAAAAAATACAAACACGTGGAGGCTATACAATACACTACTAAATAACCAAGAAATCACTGAAGAAATCAAAGAAGAAATCAAAAAATACCTAGAAACAAATGACAATGGAGACACGACGACCCAAAACCTATGGGATGCAGCAAAAGCAGTTTTAAGAGGGAATTTTATAGCAATACAATCCTACCTCAAGAAACAAGAAAAATCTTAAATAAAAAACCTAATCTTACACCTAAAGCAATTAGACAAAGAAGAACAAAACAACCCCAAAGTTAGCAGAAGGAAAGAAATCATAAAGATCAAATCAGATCAGAAATAAATGAAAAAGAAATGAAGGAAATGATAGCAAAGATCAATAAAACTAAAAGCTGGTTGTTTGAGAAGATAAACAAAATTCATAAACCATTAGGCAGACTCATCAAGAAAAAAAGGGAGAAGACTCAAATCAATAGAATTAGAAATGAAAAAGGAGAAGTAATAGTGACACTGCAGAAATACAACAGTTCATAAGAGATTACTACAAGCAACTATATGCCAATAAAATGGACAACCTGGAAGAAATGGACAAATTCTTAGAAAAGCACAACCTTCTGAGACTGAACCAGGAAGAAATACCAAATATAAACAGACCAATCACAAGCACTGAAATTGAAACTGTGATTTAAAATCTTCCAACAAACAAAAGCCCAGGACCAGATGGCTTCACAGGCGAATTCTATCAAACATTTAGAGAAGAGCTAACACCTATCCTTCTCAAACTCTTCCAAAATATAGCAGAGGGAGGAACACTTCCACACTCATTCTAAAAGGCCACCATCACCCTGATACCAAAACCAGACAAAGATGTCACAAAAAAAGAAAACTACAGGCCAATATCACTGATGAACATAGATGCAAAAATCCTCAACAAAATACTAGCAAACAGAATCCAACAGCACATTAAAAGGATCATACAGCATGATCAAGTGTGGTTTATCCCAGGAATGCAAGGATTCTTCAATATATGTAAATCAATGTGATAAACCATATTAACAAACTGAAGGATAAAAACCATATGATCATCTCAAAAGATGCAGAAAAAGCTTTCAACAAAATTCAACACCCATTTATGATAAAAACCCTCCAGAAAGTAGGCATAGAAGGAACTTACCTCAACATAATAAAGGCCATATATGACAAACCCACAGCCAACATCGTTCTCAATGGTGAAAAACTGAAAGCATTTCCTCTAAGATCAAAATATCATAATAATGAAAAAGTTTGAAATGTTACCTGATTTACCAACATGTGACATAGAGACATGAAGTGAGCCAGTGCTGTGGGCAAAATTGCGCCAACAGACTTGCTACGTATACGGTTGCCCCAAACCTTCAATTTGTAAAAAATACAGTATCTGTGAAGCCTAATGAAACAAAGTATGCTTGTGCCTAAATAAATGTGGAGGAAGACTTTGCAACTTCTTTTTAAGAAGTCGATGTCCGTCTTCTCTCAGTTATTCATTCCGTGCTTCCAGAACCCCTCCTATGTGGAAGATACTGCACCAGTTCTGAGGACCCAGAGATGGGTAAGGTATGGCCTTTGCCCACAGGAGAGATGGACATAATAAGTCCATGTTTCAGGACAGTGTGTTGGTTACAATGAGCTCACACGGTGCCGCGGATGGCAAAGGGGACGCTGGGACCACCTTGGGGGAGTTCCGTCGGAGAAGTCTTCAGAGAAGGAAAACCACTTGCCCTGCGTCTTGCAGGATAGTTGAGTGCGGGCGCCCCAGACAGGTGAGTGGGAAAGGCCGTTCCCAGAGGAGGGAACACCTTCTCTATTCCTCCCTGATGGTATCATGAGACAGAGAGCATAAGGCCATATAAGCGCTTTGTACAATAGCAAATGAGGAAGGTTACTGACAAGCTAATCAGGGTGCCTCTGATTTGCAAGAAGCCTCCTACCCCTGCTTTGGGACTCACCACCATATCTGAGCTATTCTATTATCAATACGAACCCGAGGGTTATGCCTAGTACCAGACAGCCTTCCCTGGCTGGGAGATACCAGTCAAGGGGATCTCTCTGTTTTTTGTTCGATTGTTTAGTTTATTGTTTTAAATTGAAGTATAGTTGATTTACAATGTTGTGTTAGTTTCTGGTGTGTAGCAAAGTGATTCAGTTTTATGTATTTTATATATACATTTTTTTTCATATTCTTTTCCATTGTGTTTGATTACATTCCTCCTGTTTTTGAAATGCAGATCGAAAGTAGCAAACTTTATTTCCATCTTTACCTCCTCTTTCATAAATGTCAAGAAAAGGCCCAATATCCTCCTCACCATCACCCCCAAATAAAAAGAGGAGATCAAGACCCCCACCTTGAAAAGCTCCGGAACCCCGCAGCCTCTACCCCGCGTGCATCGCCACGTCCATTCCCACAGCACAGTCAAGTCAGCTGTGGGTTTCAGTTTACCTGGGATCAGGTTTGAAGCCTGAGTGCCCGCCAATTACCTCTATAAAGGCAGGGCCCAGACCGGAAAATGGAAGCAGCCATCACATCAGGCACGTGTGATTATAGCTGAAAGGGGAATTCAGGTGGGAGAATTGTGGGGAGGGGAGGAGAAAGCAGAGCCCGAGGGATTACGTGACCCTGTGGGCCCCGCAGGATGCTGACTGGTCCTGTTCACCCTGATCTGGTGACAGCAAGAGGCTGAGCCCGCAGAGCTCAGCACACACCGAGGGCTTCGGCCTGGGGTGGCAGGAAGAGCAGGGCACTGGGTGTAACCGAGACCTGGGTTAGAAGCAGGACGGTGGCTCCAGTCAGCTGTGTGACTTTGCACATGTTGCTTATTTAAGTCCCAGTTTCCTTACTGGTAAAATGAGGCTAATAGAACTGACCTCCGAAGGTAATGCGAAGTTAACAATACAATGAAAATAAAGATGCAGGCCTGGGGTTAGCTACATAGCACATAGCAGGTGGTTAGCAGATTTATTTTTTTAATTGAAGTATAGCTGATTTACAATGTTGTGTTAGTTTCAGGTGTACAGCAAAGTGATTCAGTTATACATATATTATGTATGTAATATCATAGGTTATTATAAGATATTGAATTTAGTTTCCTGTGCTTGACAGTAAGTCCTTGTTTATCTATTTTATATATAGAAGTGTATATCTGTTAATCCCAAACTCCTAATTTATCCCTCCCTCTGTTTTCCCCTTTGGTAACCATAAGTCTGTTTTCTATATTTGTGAGTCTGTTTCTGTTTTATAAAGAAGTTCATTTGTATCATTTTTTAAGATTCCACATATAAGCGATATCATACAATATTTGTCTTTCTCTGTCTGACTTATTTCACTCTTAGATGATAATTTCTAGGCCCATCCATGTTGCTGCAAATGGCATTATTTCATTTTTTTATGGCTGAGTAGTATTCCATTGTATATATGTACCACATCTTCTTTATCCATTTGTCTTGTCGATAGGCATTTAGGTTGCTTCCATGTCTTGGCTGTTGTAATAGTGTTGCTATGAACATTGCGGTACATGCATCTTTTTGAATTATAGCTTTTGTCTTTTCCAGATATATGCTCAAGAATGGAATTGCTGGATCATATGGTAACTCTATTTCTAGTTTTTTAAGGAAATTCCATCCTGTTCTCCATAGTGGCTGCAGCAATTTACATTCCCACCAACAGTGTATGAGGATTAACAGATGTTAAGTGTCAAACAACAGGTATTTATTGAACGCCTGCTAAGAGCCTTGCATGTTGGACTGATGTCCCTGACCATCACTGAGTCATTCATTCACTCAACAAACATTTGAGATGAACTATATGTCAAGCCCTGAGATCTGTCCCGAGAACGCAGAGAAGATGGCAAGTGTCCTCGGGGAGCTCACACACCATATATTCTCTGCAGCTTCTTCTATAAGGTTGAAATATTGGAAACAACCTGAAGACCCAACAATAAGGGAATAGTTAGGGGATGATGGTTTGTCCACACAAAGGAACATTATTATATAGTGATATTGACAGGTGTTTATGATATAATAGTAACTGAAAGAAGCTGGAAATGAAATCATGAGTACAGATGATTTTCGATATTTGCAGTCGTTACGTTTACAATAGAGTCACTGCGGACATTGAATTAGTGAACAGGAACCATGGCTCCTAAGAGAAAAACGTGGTTAGGTTCCGTGGAGCCTCTGGTTACAACATTTTCATCAACTGATAAATTCATAACCTTATTTTTTGTGTGCTTCTGTTTAAAGACACTTTATTTACATATATTGTTGGTTCTTTAATATGGAACTCATGGGCAATAGCGCTAGAGCTCATGCCCAAAGAGAACTTTTCTAACACATATTTTTTCTGTAAAGCATGTCACAGCCTTCCCGTGCTTGGGAACACTAGGCAGTGCTACAGCTGGGGACCATTCTAGACAGTGAAATCATCAACAGAAAGCACAAAAATATGAAAACCATGGCACTAAGTAGACACTCGGGTACAGCACGAGAGCTGAAACAAGAAGGCAGGGCATCACCGCATTCGTCCTCGGCTTGGGAGGTGAATGTGGGCGACGCAACCTTTCCACCACTTTATGCAAGTCTGTGAAAGACCAAGAAAGCGCGGCAAGCATCGGTTTTGGGGTTACAAATACATTTCAGTGAGGAAGCAAGTTCACAAATAAGGAAACTGCAGATAATGAGTATGTGCATGTGGATAAAGATTGGAGATAATGGAGAAGAAAATAAAATAGGATTACTATTGGTGCTTTCCTGTTTTAAAATTTTCATCAATGTCATCAAGGTTTTTTTTTTTCTTCTTCATCTTATAATAAATACATCTCCAGGAAAACAATAGAAGACTGCGTGTGGTCTCCTACACCCTCTTTCCCACCCACCTGGCTCCCACAGCTTGGTCAGCGGGCTCAGAGGTGGTGGGAGTGACACTTAGGTGTCAGTGGTTCCCAGCCTGGGCTCTTCCACGACAACAGAGGTTTCTGGAATGGCAGTAACAGGAGCCGAGAACACTTAAAAGTCTTTCTCAGTGTGGAGTCAATCACGCCCTGACTCGGGACCCCTCCCCGGAGCTCACAGCATCGACCAGTTTCCCTCTGGCTGTCATCATGTCCTTTCTGTGTGGCAGCTCTAGGGACCTCAGTCCCGTCAGAAGCTCCAATATCAATTTCCCTGTGTTTTGATGACTGGGAAAACAAATTCATTAAAATGGTGCAGTTTTTTTAAAAGAAAAAAATTTTCCTCAAACTTGGGTTCTTTGGAGGAAAGATTGAAAAAAAAAAAGGAGTGCCTGTAATGGAAGTATTTAGAATTATTGCTCAAAATTATGTAAAAGGCACCCTTTAGGTTCCTTTTAAAAAGTATTTGGCAAGAAGTCAGCTCACCCACTGGTGGGACCTAGCATGTGCCACTGGATTATTCTAGGGGATTGTTTGAAGGGAAGATCCAGAAACTCCTTCATCAACCCTTGCAGAGGTTAGGACAAGTATTATTCTCATTCCTGCCTATGGAGACAGGAAATTCCAGGCCACAGAGGTTGCTAACATTTTTACCTGATTTGCCTCTGGATTCGGAGTTATGTGAATGGCTTGTTTGTCTAACTCAGCTCTGCTCAAATCAATCTTTCATGGATCCCCCCACAAGTAAAGATCACCTTGGGTCAAAGGTCACAGGTCATCATGGCTCTCAAATACCTACCCACTTTGTAAGAGTTCCAAAGTGGACAATTACCCAGAAATTAGTGAGGAGCAAAAGCAAGTATTTCAAAAGACTAATTGGGAAAAAATGAGTACCGCATGTGCCGTGATGTGTCAAAAGTTGTCTTTATGGCTATCCCAATTAATTCCCAGTTTTTCTCCAACCTGACTTGTAATAACATAAAATGTGATAGAAAGCCCCTGCTGTTGACATAGAGTTCCTTTGTGTTATATCTGCTGCACAATGTCCTGGCCGTTATGATATTCGTCTACCCTGGGCCTGTGTTGCGCTTATACACGTGACACATTCTTAATGTGTCCTAACAAAAAGATTCCCCTCAAGCAATTAATTCAGAAAAAAATCTTAGAAGGACTTTCCAAAGGTATTGTAGTTTTGCAGCTCATCCCTGATTTCTTAGGGTGCAAAGTTATTAACTTTGATTTAATTAAAAGTCAAAGGTGTTCACAGAAGCAAGCCAGAAATAAATAGGGACATTCAAATTATATAGAGAGGAAGAAGCTGAAAGGTGAGCTAAGGATTGTCCAAATGACAGATTAAGGCAGTGTGGGCAATGCGAACGGAGCAGGTTGGTTAAATACATGCATTTTTAAAGGGTAAGTGGTCATGCATACAACAACGCACAGCCTTGGCCTCCTGGAGAGCCAGGGAACTGCTTCTGGATGAAAGGAAATTATTATTGTTATTTTTTACATGGGCAATGAGAGGGCTTTTAGACTATCGCTTCTTACATGTGTGACCTCCGAATGTTAACATCAAGATGCCTCATATATGCCTTCAAGCCAGGCTTTAAAATCAATTTTTGGCAAATTTTAGCATTTTATTGTGAATTTTGGGGCAAGGATTATAAAGAAACCCATCTGTTCATATTTATTTTTATTGTCCTTCGTTAACCAAAGATTCTTCGGAACGTTCCAATTTAAATTAACGACTTCTATCCATCTTCGTTTGGGGACAGTTTCTGCACCTCGGGCCCTCCTTCTAGAGAAAAGGGCATTTAGAAGGGGCAAAATTTGGCAAGCCCTGCCCAGTGACCTGTCCCTTCTCAAGTCAGTAGAGTGAGATTCCAAGGAGTACAGGCCTGGCTCCAAGATCCTAAATGGATTCGCTCCAAATGGCTGTTCATTCTCTTTGTGCTGAAAGTGAGAGGAGTAGCTTCTGGAGCAGCTACTGTATACTAGACACTGAGCTGGATGCCTTGTCAATCTCCCATCATCTTTATAATCATGTAGCAAAGTGGACATTATAAATTTCCCTGTTTAAATGAGGCTGCACAGAGAGGTTAAGTAACTTACCTGAAATCACCCAGCTAAATGGCTGAGCTGGGATTCAAGCCAGATGTGTCTGTCTTTGTGGCTTCTATGGGGGTCGCACTTCCCAGAAGCTCTGAAATCACCATCCAGGAGAGATGGCGTCCCCGAAAGCCCACCATAGGGGGTGGGGGATTTCAGCTCGTTTGGCCAGGACGGGGAGGAGGTGGGACGGAGGAGCCGCCAGATGCCACAGCCATCTCGGGTCAAATGAAGCCTGATCCTTTCTCAGCTTGATTTGACCTAGAACTGGGAAACAGATGGGTCCAAGCTGCCCGAGGGTCTGAGGGAAGCTGAGCAGACAAATGGGGCCAGGCTGCAATTGCTCCTGTTCTGAGGGCCTGGGGCTGGGGGCTGCTTTGGGAACCAAAGCTCCAGCGTGGACCTTTTGACTTATAAAACCTTAGATAAGAATTCAATGGTGAGGCTAGAGGGCTCATCCTTTCGGAGGGAGGCAGACCCAGGGAGACCCAGGGCAAATCCCGGAGATAAGGCAGATGTCAACAGATGCATTATAAACAATGTGGCTACTTGCCGGAAGAGATAGCCAGGAAGATAAACAAGGGCCAAGGAAAGGTGCCTGATGGACTTAATGCTCATTCAACAGCAAAGACTCATCCCTTTGCAATGCTGAGCAGTGGGGCTGTTTGGAAGAGATGCTGGGTTGTTTAGAAATGCCCTGCAATGGAATGAGCACGGGGCCCAGTTCACAGAGTCTTACTATACAAATGAATGAATGAATGAATGAATGGTGACTCGGGCATTTATTCATCCACTACTACACTAATAGGGGGACAAGTAGTCCTGGTTTGCCCAGGACTGGGTTGTTTTCTGGGACGTGGGACTTCCAGTGCTAAAATGAGGACGGTCCCGGCACACCAGGGCTAGCTGGTCCCCTGCTTCTTGAAAACCCATGATGGAGCAGGCCCTGGGCCCCAACTTGGCATATGAGGCTAAATCAGACTCAGTCCCCGCTCTCAAGGAGTCCGTGTGTGGTTGGGACCGATAAATATAACATTACGGTAAATGTCACAATAGGGCCACGTACAAAAGCAAGGCCACGGAGTCGGAAGCATCATGATGGCTTTTAAGAGGAGAAGCAAACACTGGAGGTGAGTCCGGAGGGGGAGGAGCTCTCCAGATTTCTACATGAAGCTGGGGAAGGGCCTTGGGACAGCAGGGACAAAGGCCTAGGGGCTCACACAGTACTTTGGTTCAGGAAACAGTAGCAGAGTGTATGTATGCGTGCACGTGTGTGTGTGTGTGTGTGTGTGTGTGTGTGTGTGTGTGTGTGTGTGTTGGTGGGGCATGTGGGGGAGAAGAGGGGGGATGGTGAGATTGGAGAGATATTTGAGGGGCCAGGTGACAAGTTGTAGGTGATGTTAAGAAAAATGAAATTTATACTGTAGGCAGTAGGGAGCTATTGAAGGTTTTTTAAGCAGGGAGAGAGAATCAGATACTATGAAACTTTTCATTCATTCAACAAATGGTTCCTAAGCACCTACTATGTGTCAGGCATCGTGCTAGCCGAGTGAATGAATGAATGCTTGGCTATTTGCCCAAAAAAGTTTAATTTTCCAATGGCAGTGAAGGGCCTTGGAATCCAGAGACCAGCTGACATGACGTTCAGGCCTGTGGCCTCTGTCAGAAAAATCGTTCCGCAGTGAGCATATCTAATGAGAAGGCTGCCAGCGCCGGCTCCAACCTCCGCCCCCTTATCTGTTTTCCTTTTTCCAAAAGACCTTGAGGACTGTAGTCGATTCCACTACAAAACGGTTACACAATTTCCCCCGGAGAAAGCGAGTTTCCACCTTAGGGGGATGAATACGCCCTTTCTTTTCTGGAGAGCTGGCTGGTGGAGGCCCAGGCTGGGTACTGCAGGAGGGGCGGTGTGGGGACCCGCCGGCTGCGGTCTGATTTGGGGGTGACTGTTTGTTTTTTCATTAAACAAAGCCTGCAGGGCAGGGGCTGTGGCTGCAGGAGCCTCCGGCGGCTGATAAAGCAGGTAATGGGAGCTGGCCTGCAGCAATGGCCAGCTAAGGACCCTCTGATTCCCGCCGCTGCCCAAAGCGTCCATTTTTCTGGGGCTGCGTGTCCTATAAATGGTGCCTTTGAAGAGGCTGCCCTGGTGACAGCAGGACCCTCCCTGCAGCACCCACTCGGCCACTGGATTCTGAAAGCTGATTGTCCCTTCTCAAGCCCTTCCCTCCTGCGACATTCCTCACGCTGACCATTGTCTGCAGAAAGAGGCCATTGTCTGAGGCTGACATATCAGCTGACGGAGGCACAGGAGACAAGCAGAGCTTTGGGGAGAAAGAAATCCACCCCAAACAACAGAGAAGCGGAGCCTCGCCGGAGGGCAGGGCTTAGCCTGGGCTTGTTGAATTGCCCGATGGGCTGGTGTTCTTCCCAAGAGGAAATGCCCCCCATTATGGGAGGATCAGAGTTTTATCTCTGGGCTGGAATGACACCATTTGTGCCTTTGTGTCAACAGCACTGAGAGGCCTTGTTTAGGGTTATGTGGCCAGCGCTGGGAAGGGCTTGTTTGAAGAGAAAAAAGAAAAAACGCGGAACAATGTTTACCCAGAAGGCAGCTCCCACCAAGGCAGCAGCCGCCACCCTCTGCGCTGGGATGTCAGCTGGCTCGCCTGTCCCCCTCGGCTGCTCCTTGGCCTTGAGTGCGGCCGGGCGGGCAGGCAGCCGGTGGGGACAGGTGTGCCGTGCCAGCTCTTAAAACGCGGGTCAACGGCCAAGTTCCCATCCTCCCTTCCCCTCCCCCATGCGCCCCCGTGGCCTTGGCTGCCCAGCCCTGCCGCCACCGCCCTCCCGATCCAGAACTAAAGGTTAGTGCCTGGGAGAGCAGTCATTGCCCCTGGGCGCAGGCAGGATGCTGAGACCTATTGACTTGTTCTGAGGCTTCAGCCTCAGAGACTCTTGCTACTCAAAGGGTGGTCTCAGGACCAGTAGCACTGGACTTACCGGGAACTTGTTAGAAATGCAGAATCTCAGGCCCTGCCCCAGACCTGCTGCATCTGAAGCTGCATTTTAGCAAGATCTCCTGGATGGATTTACACACTGAGAAGCATTGTTTAAGTCGGAGGTTCTCAAACATAGCTGCGCATTGGAATCACCTGGGGAGGTTTTAAAAGTGCCAGCATCTCAGCCAATGACATCAGGATCTCTGGGGATGGGGCAGAACATTGGTATTTTTCAAGACTCCCAAGAGATGACGACTGGTCTCCAGGTTTGAGGCAGAGGAGTAAGAATGACACCTTTTTGCCCCTGTCCTAGAACTGAGTCTGCATCTCATATGATGCAGTTGTTTCTGAGCATCTTCTCGGTGCCAGGCATCACCACAGTCTCTAAGACTTCATCAGTGAAGATGGAACATGTTCATGACTGCAATGCCTTTCTGGCCAAAAGAACTCCTATGCATCCTTCAAAACCCAAATTAAAAGCCTCCTCCTCTGTGATGCATTCCTGGGTCTCCTGAAACAGGGAAAAATGCTTTCTCCTCTAAACTTTCACTTCCCTCCGCATTTTTCTATTATCACAGTTGGAGCCCTGAGGACAGGGACTGTGTCTTGTTTATCTTTATATCCTTGGGAACTAGGTGCTCAGTAAATGCTGTTGACTGAATAGTACATGGATGAATACCTGAATGATGACAAGGATAAGTGAAGATACATTTCCTGCCCTTAAACTAGCAGAGGAGGCCACTTTGCACAAAATTATCAAAGGGTTAACCTCTGATGATGGAGGGCCTGTTGGGGTCAGAGGGTGGTCCACACTCTTTGCTCCTTGTTGCGTGTCCTCTTGGGCTCCTTTCCTTGTTGAATTTGGAGACAAGAAGATCCTCCAGTTGATGGAAGGTAAAGATTCTGTTTGCCTTCCTAGCTGATGCTGTTACTGTTACCTGTAGGACAGGTGACTGTCCTTGTGTTGTCAGGCCCCAGAACTCAAGCCTGGAGAGGACAGGGAGGAGACTAACGAGCCCGGGGGACTGCTGGGCAGGTGGCGAGGTCACGTTGGCTGCTGTGGGTCTGCAGCAGCTGGGGCGGTGGGCTGGCTGGTCATGGCTAAGGTCAGGGCCCTGGCTGGCTGAAGGGCTTCCTGGTCAGAGGCAGAGCAGGCTGCCCAGTCTGCGTGGTGCTGGAAGCTGGCATGCAGAGGCCAGGGGTCAGAGGGCCCAAGGCTTGAGCCAAGGGTCAGCAGGCAGAAATATGCCATGTGGAGGGGGTCTGAGATGACACCTAGGAGAGGGGTCTAACTCTTACGGCTGATTTTTAAGCCCTCTTAAAAATCAGGGTGGCATCATAAGGAAGAGAAGTGTTCAGGGAAGGGAGGGGAGGGAGAGAGCTGTGTGGTCTATTTGCTGGGCAGAAGGAAGGAGAAGCCGGGCAGGCTGACAGCAGCATTGTTGATTGACAGTTTGGCTGGAATCTTCCCAGGAGCATTCTTCCGGAGTTCTCTCCAGGAGCCCAGTGGAGACACAAGCCCAGTGGAGACACAATTCTAGGGCCTTACCTGCTCTGCTGCTGGCAGATACTCTGGGACCCTGCGACATTTGGGAGAGAAGTTTCCATCTCCCAGCCTTTTCTCATTTTCCTGCACAGGCTTGAGGTTCAGTTTCTGTGTCAAGGAAATCAGTTCTATTCTTTATCAATGTACCTCTCTATTCCCTGGGCACCGTGCACAGACCTCTCCCACGTCAGGAAGTCAAGAAGATTTGCTCAAGTGAAAATCACCCAGAAGTCATCGGTTCTCACAAGCACTATCCCCAAAGGTTCCTTTGGGAAATTAGCTTCAAGAACTAAAGGGTGAGGACTTAGATGACCGGCAAGCGGGCCATCAACTTCTAGGAGAGGAAGGAAGCC
This sequence comes from Balaenoptera physalus, assembly GCF_965194825.1. Lineage (NCBI taxonomy): Eukaryota > Metazoa > Chordata > Mammalia > Artiodactyla > Balaenopteridae > Balaenoptera > Balaenoptera physalus. The sequence goes on along the minus strand of NC_138894.1, from coordinate 86,373,747 downwards.
CAGGGGTGTTTGGGGCACATTCTGGTCTTCAGTTCTGTCCTTTCCAATCCCTTCACGGCTGGGGTCGGCTCCCAGGACTGGGAGGGAAGAGTCAGTGAATTCCAGTGGGGTCCCCGTGTGGTCAAATTCGGAGGGCCTAGTTCAGAGAGGTCTTGGGGCTGGAAAAGGGACAGAGCTGTCGTGGAGAAATTCTGTGTAGACTCTGGATCGAGCTGAGAATGGGAGTCAAGGCTGAATCAGAGACAGGGGGCTGGGTAGAGGGCCTCCTTCAATAGGCCAAGGAGGCCCAAGACAGACACCCTTTTATTGGCTCCTGGGTGGGAGGTGTGGGAACGCGGGGCTCAGCTAGGAAAGTGGCAGGTGTATTCTGCTCGAGGGAGACTCCCTGATGACCCCAGAAGGAAGTGACCACACCCAGGATTTACTCTGCATCTTTCCTTCCCCCTGGTTACAGATATGAGTCTCCACACCCAACCTCCACCCCGCCGGCCCAGCACCTTCTGCAGAGCTGGCCCAGTCTTGTCCCTTCTTGGTCTCCTGGGTGCCTAGCCCAGGACTTAGCCTGGCCTCATGCAGGGCCAGTGTTTCCTGAATGGAATGACTTGCCTCTTGGCAAGGATGCACTGTTCCAAGGTTTGGGGTGAGAGGCCGGGGAGGAGCCCAGAATGCTGCCCAGAAGGGCTGGCTTCTTCCACTTCCCACCTGCAAGAAGGCCAGAAGAATCCTCTCCCTGTCTGCCCCTCTACAGGGCACTACAAGGAGCCCGTGAGGACCTGGATGCCACATGTGAAGTTCCAACACCAATATGAGGCGAGAGGCAGTGTAGGGTAATGGTCAGGGCCTCCACTCTGTCACCAGGCTGCCAGGAAGCGAGTCTGGCTCTGCTGCTCTCAAGATGTACAACCCAGGGCCGAGGACTTGATTCCTCTGTCTCTCGCATTCTGCATCTGTAAAAGGGGTTCTTGTGAGGTTCCCATGAATGAATTTATGTAAAGCCCTTGGAACAGCGCCTAGAGGTTGGGGATGGATGAAGGCAGAGGTATCTGTGCTCCAAAGCTGGGGAGTTTTCCCGATTTCAAGTTTCTCACATTACCAGGCTTCAGGACAGTAAGATTGACTTCTGTGGATAGTCTTGGTTAACTGAGGAACAGAGATGGGAATGAAGGGAGTTGGGTTGGCCTGGATCTGGCTACTAGTTGATCTAGTTGATCTGAGGACCGATCATCACCTAAGGCTTGATCATTATTAATCACCCATCAAAGTAAGCTCAGCCTCCCTGCAAGAATCATAAAAGCCAGCCACAGAGGGCTTTAGTGTAGGCCTCCCAGAGCAGAGCGCACCAGAAGGTGGTTCAGAGGGGAAGGGGATCTATCATACGATCCCTGTTATTTTTCTTAAAATTTATGGAACATCTGTTACTGTGTCCCTGGCACTTGATAAACTGCTTTTAATTTTCACAACAACCCTGCAAGAGTGGCCCTATCAGTCCCATGTTATAGATGAAGAAAAGCGGTCAGGAGATGCTGAGTCATTGTCTGGAGCACCTGGAGGTGGGTAGCGGAGCTGGATTCAGGCTCTGGTTTGTGATGTGAAACGAAAGCCTGTGTCATCCCACGGTGCCCTGAGTTCCATTCATTCATTCATTCATTCATCTTCCTTGGTGCCAGGGTATATTCTAAGTGTGGACGAACCTAGAAAAAGACATTTTCTTTTTCTTCAAGAGGCTCAGAGACCCAGAGCAATAATGGGATGGCGAGACAGTCCTGTGCAAAGAAAACACGGAAGCGCAAGAAACTATTCTCCCTGGGGTTGCGCGTTGGGGGAGGGTCGGTGGTTTCAGTAAGAGAGTGTGTGGCAGAGCTCCGGGCCTTGTGCAATGAAGGGGACCGTTGGTGGCACTAGAGGAGGAGCTGACCCGGTGGAGCGGGGATCTCAGAGGGCACAAGGACGTTGCAGGGGGAGGAAGAGCACGTGCAAAGGCCAGCGGGTCACTGAGGGGGCGGGCAGGGGGCGCAGAGCCTGCGCCTGTGCCGAGGCTGCTGGGAGTGTGAAGAGTCGAGGGGGAAAGGCAGGAAATTCAGGCAAGAGCTTGGAAGGTGGGCTGAGCAGCGCGGACCCAGCCTGCACCCCAGGGACCACCTGGGGCTTTTGTTCGGGCAGGATGAAGGTGAGGAGAGTGAGGTACTCACCTCGGATGCAAAATTTAAGTGGAGGCCGAAAAACTCAGTCACCACGACACGTCATATCAGAAATCAGGGCAAAAATATCCATGCTGGGCAACAGGATCAACTTGAAATAAAGACGACCCTCCTCCCAGCCCCGCTTTTGTTAAAAACCCAGATTTCTGGTGTTCCTCCCCAGATCTACTGACCCAGTCTTTCCATGGAAGGGGCTCTATAATTTCCCAGTGTCCTGGGTGATTTTTATGGTTGTGTTTATTCTTTTTTTTTTTTTTTAAAGATTTTTTTTGATGTGGATCATTTTTAAAGTCTTTGTTGAATTTGTTACAATATTGCTTCTGTTTTACGTTTTGGTTTTTTGGCCACAAGGCATGTGGGATCTGAGCTCCCCGACCAGGGATCGAACCCGCACCCCCTGCATCGGAAGGCGAAGTCTTAACCACTGGAGCACCAGGGAAGTCCCGGTTGTGTTTATTCTTTTTAAACTTGTCTATGATTAATAACCACCTGAGGGCACCTGGTAAAAATCTAGATTCTCACGTCCCTTCCGGACCTTCTGCATCCAAACGGGCAGGAGAGGGGCCTGGGAGGCTGGAGGCTTAGCAAGAGCCTCGGAGCTTCACGTCATCAGGCAAGATGGCAAATAGCAGTGAATGGCAGGGTGTGTTTTATGCCCATGGGTTCCAGCTTTGGGACCCTCCAGCAAGCCCAGGCAACAGGCCCTGTTTGGGCTGAGGTTTTTTTATTCTACTGTTCAGTTTCCAAATGGGAAAGTGTCTCAGTTGTTAAAAGCTGCACACATATTATCTCCCTACAGTAGGTACTCTGGGAGATTCTGGAAGAAAGCCCGAACTCCTAGCCGGACATCAAAGCCCTACACAACTGGCCCCTCGATCTCTCTCCAAGCTCCTCCCCCATTAAGGGCTGCCGGGCTGCCAGCATCCATGGACCAACCTTGCCACTGTTCCCGAGCAGACTTCCCACTCTGAGCCTCTCCCCAGGCAGATCCCTCTGCTGAAGGACCTTTCCTGTTTCCCGCTACCTGTCTCTTCATGCTGCTCCGTCCTTGAGGCTCCGATGAGGCCCTTTCGCTCCAAGGAAGCCCCCATGCCCCTGAAATGCTGCAGCCACCCTCCTCCTCCCTTCTCTCAAGTCCGACCTCTATCACTCCCTCTGGCCCCCGCAGCTCTGTCGGTGCTTTTATGTTTTCTTGGGTGTTTATCAAACCTTGGAGGCCTCCTTCTTCCTTCTGGATACTAGGAGAGCTCCTCCTGAAGCAAGCAGATGCTCCAGAAGGTTCATGTGCTGCAGAGTCTGAAAGCTTGGCTCCAGGTCTCAGCTCTGTCACTTCCGAGACTGGGTGACCTTGGACGAGTCCTTTGCCCTTTGGTTTCTTGGGACAAAATACAGTTACCTTGGTGGGGGTGTGAAGGGCAGAGGAGACAGTGTAAATTGCAAGGGGGAGCATCACACAAACGAGGATATTTTATGCATAATACAACACAGCGAGCATTCACTGAGGGCGGGAGGGCATCTCCCAAGGCTTCCCGTGGACAGCAGTCCCCAGTGAGCCCCGAGTGACCGCCTGGCCATGGATTTGCCTCTCCGTCCAGCGCCCTGCTTCTTCAGCGGTTGACTGTAGGCGTGATTCTGGCCATCTGCTCCTTCTAGGAGGAGGGCAAACCTAGGGTGGAAGCGCTTTGAAGGGGCTTATTCGTCACCTACTTTATTCTAAAATAAGAAATTTTACTAAGATGGAAGATGAGCTGGAGAGAGTTTCTTTTAAATTCTCTCACATTCAGTTTTCAGTATTTAAAGAAAGTGTGGGAAACATGCTTTTGCAGAAGGGCACTTCCTAAGTTGCTGCTCGGGGTGAAGGTCTTTCGGGGAGCCCGGCCCTCCCCCCCAGCGCTGTGTTAGGAGGAACAAACGCTTTTGCAGCCAAACGGCCCGTAGGGACGTGGGAGGCACCGGGAGGCCCCGGATGGAATCCGGGAGCCGGGCTCCCAGATATGATGCTTCTCGTGTGTGTTCTGGTGCCGGATGCTGGCGTGAGCTGAACAGATTCGGCTCGTGGTTTCATCTGGGCAAAGACAGAGTCAGGAGGGGCTTGTTTCTTTGTGTTCAGAGCCTGCTGGTGAGCATGGATGGAAAACTCATTTATCAGTGAGGTTAGGGGCAGGCCGGGAGGTCAGGGCCTCCCTGCCTGTTCTTCCTCTGGGCGCTGAGAGAGCCGCTCTCCTTTCTGCCGCTCTGGGGAGGAGGGTGCATTGATCAGGGTCAAAGGTCATGTGTCATCAAAGGCAGAACAGGAATAAAGGGAGCCCTTCCCCAGGATTCTAGAATGGGCCCCGAAAACCCAAGACGGTTCACTCCCTTGGGAAGCTCAGATTGCCTTATACGCAAGAGGTCCAGAATTCTGATTACAAAATTGACAAGAAAACGTTGCTTTATCTTGGGATGGCTTTCAAAGACTTAGGATTTGAAGGGGGAGGGGTTGGAAGCATTCTGTTTCTATCCTCCTCAGCCAAGAATTCAGAACCCTCTGGAGGAGACACTACACATGTCTTCCTTTTTTGAAGAAAAAACAATTCATTAAAAAGTTCTTTGTATGAGTCTGGACACCTCAAAGATAGGACCCTAGCCACCCTTGTTTCACACTTATCTTTTCCCATGGGAATAAGACGGAGGTGGGGGAAGCAACCCACACACAGTAATTTGAAAGTTGGAAGTTAAATTTGAATGATCACGTGGCCAGTGGATTACGTAGAAAAACCATAAAGATGGAAAGAAAAAAAGAAAGACAGTCTACCAAAAAGACAGACAGAAATGTAAAAAGACAGATGGAAAGAAACTCAGAGAGAAAGTTCATGCCCAAAACTAGAGGAGAGAAAGAATTCCATGTAGACAGACACAGCCCTAGCCAATCATCGTCAGCTGATTTAAAATATAACAAACATCCCCAAATGCATGATTTGGAATTGGAGGGGAGAAGGGAGTTTCCCAGCAGATATACCTATATATTTTCAGCAGCAATTTCTTCTTCTTTACAGTAAAGTGTGGAAAATGAACAAAGGGGCCAATTGTGATCTGCCTCACTTTCCAGTTGTCAAAGCAAATTGAACTCAGGGAGGACAGAGTTGACAACACAGGAAAACAAGTTTGCATTTCAAGAGCAGATCTGAGGCCCAGCCGGAAGAATGGGGCTGCCAAGGCAGAGGCATCACTTAAACAAGCAACGGGGTCCCCCCTGCATAGATGCTATTGTGTATAAATAGATATACAAATGCACCAAGGTGTTAACAGGAATCTAGCCAGAGAGAGTTGGCCTGTATCCCATAAATGAGCCCAGAACCTACTTCTAGATTCCTGAAAAACTGAACACCAGGATGACGTGTATAAGGCGCTGTGTTCCCGGACCTCTCTCAATTTCTCTTAACGTAGGTTAACTTTAAGAACCCTGGTGCAAATGCCACCTCCTCTAGAAAGCCCTCCCCATCTGCCCTGTTCCAGTGACCTTTCTCTCCGTGGCTCCTTTACAGATGGGCTCTGTCTAAGACTGCTTGGTGCCAATCCCTCGGCGATGGGGCTGGTCAGCTCTCGGTAAGTCCCTTGCTGGTGTGTTATCGCTCCATCCAACAGCCAGCTGTTTGATGCAATTTCTAATTAAAAGTATGAACCTGGGATACTTGCCCATTAAAAATGTAACACCACCCATGAAATCTCATGTTTTTCATTTTCATTTTTTAAGAACACAAATTAGTCCAACTGAATCGTTTGAATCGTTTAAATGACTTTTTTTTTTTTTTGCTTTTAAGCAAAATAAGCCATATGCGGGAACCAACAGATCCCTTACAAAGATTTGCTTTTTCCCCGGGACAGACACTTCAACATAAGCCTCTTTGCAGTTTTTACAACCAAGGTTTGGCCACACAGAAACCTCTCACTGCATGCCATGAACCTGTGAGTACTTTCTTTCTGCTCCAACTTCCCGCCTAAGTGCTAGTGCCCAGGGTGCCTGGGGTGGGGTCTGTGACCTTGGGGTCTTCCTGATGCCCATGGCTGACTCTTGAGACCTAGTTAGTCATAATGAGTTGAGCTGACATGGTTGATAGGCCTGCATTTTCTTTCCTTTTTTCCCCAGGAGACCTGAGGACTCCTAAGGAATGAAGTATGGATTTTCTGGAAGGACACTTAGCTGAGTATAGTCCATTGAGAAGGATGGGGAAATCTGTGCTTTCTGAACCTGTAATTTCTCTGATTTAAGTGCCCAACAAATACGATCTCTCTAAAAGCAAGTCTTTTACATCCAGTTTGGACTGTAGCTGAGAGCTGAGAATTCCACAGTGGAGAATCCTTACTCCAAGTTTTACAGCACTTTGCAAATTCAACTCACAAATCCTCAAAAAGATTTCATGGTCCACTGCTTCCTGGATGAAGTCAAAACTCCCTGGGCTGGCCTGGGTGGGGCAGACGAGGTGGCTGGGACTTGGCCCAAAGCTTGAATGGTTGCCTCCTGCTTGAGCCTATTTTGTCATCTCTGAGGTGAGGTCCATGAGAACATCTAAACTCTTACGGTTACGTGAAGATTCAGGGAGATGAAGAATAGAGCATCTGGCCGCCTCAGCCCTGAAGACTTCATTCTCCTTGTCCTTCCCCCACCCCACTTGTTTTTAGTTATTATTTTTTAATTGAGGTATAAACTTCCTTCTCCTTTTTGTTCCCTTTTCTATCCTTTTTCTTTCCCCTTAATTTGTTGACGGCATACTCAGGGGCCAGCCCTGTTGTAAACACTGGGATTCAGTGTTGGAATTTGTGGGGTTCCTGTCCTCAGGGGCTCACACCTGCTGGGACACACAGACAGGGGAATTAATGATGACAGGACACACGGTGTGTGATTGGCTCAGAGAGGGAATGTGTAACTCAGGCGGTTTGCCCTGTCCCTCCAGGTCTAGGTGACACCTTGCCCAGCTTCAGGCCTTGTCTACTGCTTTATTTAGACCCGCTGGCCCTTTTGCAAGGAGTGCCCTTCAGCTGTTTGAGAGAAGGGGTGCAAACACATAGAAGAGAGAGACACTCTGTCCCCTGGCCACCCTGGGGCTCGTGGTCTCCAAGGACATTGAGAACAGGAAACAGGCAGCAGCCCCTGGTCTGCTCCTGGGCCACGTCTGCGAGGAAGAGCTAAGACCAAGAACATGGCAGCCGTCCAGAGAAAGGGACGAGGAGGCCCTGGGGGTGACGACATGCAGCTTCCGAGCAGGGAAGAGAGGCCGGCAGGAAAGTCATCACCACATGTGGGTCACTTCACTGTGAAGTTGTCAGAAGCGAAAAGGATTCAACTGAGTTTGTCTGGGGGAAGAAGATTCCAATAGGCTAGGGCCGTCTGAAGACTCAAGCCCTCCTTGGGTCCTCAGAAAGCTGTTTGCTGTTGGACAGGCAGGGGTCCGCAGCGCTGGAGGCAGTGGCTGAGAACCGGAGGCCCTCTGTCCACCCAATTCATGGAGCCTCCGAGGGCTGGAGCGTGAGCCCGGCGTGCCACTCCACCCCCCAGTGGATACAGGTTATCAAGTGTCCCCAGCCCCCCATCTCTCTCCTGAGCACAAAAGCCTGTTGTCTGGGAGCTCAGAGAGTGGACGCAGACCATTCTGTCTTCTCTGTGTCATTAACGTCATCTGTTTGATCTTGAGGGTGGTTTTGTTTCAGTCTCTCAAGGGGTGTGGGGAAGGGAAGGGGGTGTTTCTTCTGATTTTGAAGAGTAGAGAGTGAAAGGGTTAAATATGAAAATTCAGCTCAGGAGGAAATCTCTCTTGGGCCCTCTTCTCCTTGTTGGAAAAGAGCTGGTGCTTATTTTATATCTATGGGAGATTCACCTATTCTGTGGAATGAAAGTGTTTTTGTTATCATCATTGCTGACAATATTACACTTGTTTACCCTTATATATGTACACCTTGCCTCATTTTCAGAAGGATCTTGGCACACCAGTAAAACAGGTTTGCAACGAATAAAAGAATCATGGCTAAGACAAAATAAAAGTAGAAGAAATAAGATGTTAACAGAGAAAATGTTAGAAGACAAAATTTGCCCTCGGAGGGCCTGGGCAATAGCTGGATGTGGGCCAGGACTGAATTCTGAGCTTCCTAGTAGCCACGGTAATGAGGGAAAGACTGACATACACGGTTCCCAGCATGAGCAAGAAACAACGCTGCCTCAGTAAAAGAAGACACTGTATGATATACTGAAAAATATCCATAAAATCCTCCCAAAGATTTAGATATTTATTAAGACACATAGCCCTTTGGGGACTGTCAAATTTCTAAATACTCCTAGGGCAGCATTTCCAAATTGTGTCCTATGAAACTCTGATTTTGGGCAACATCAAGAGGTGTTCCTCAAGAATAGACCCCGTGGTTAATATTCACGCTCGTTCCCATCTTGAAAACTTGCGATGCGTCCATTCTTCCGAGAGCTCGGAGGAGTCTGCAGGAAAGAAACCTGGTCACTTTGGTTCAATCATTTCCCAAAGGCTCCGCTCAGCAAGAGCACCCAAAGGTCACCCAGGATCTGACCCCAGTGCCTGCTCTCCCCTGGGAGGGACCACACAGGGCCTTCAGAGCTGAGTATCTCCAAGCTTCCGTTGCCAATACTGACCACTCTCGTTGGGTAACATCTCTGCCAGCAAACCACGGTCTCTGTTTTACCAAAGACGCCTCAGTGCACCCGGGTGGGCGGTGGGAGATAGAAGGAGGGAAGGTGGGAAAACGCTGTTGGCCACCTGGGTCCCGGCAGTTACAATACAGCGTGATGGATACATGATGCGGTCTGTGGGGTCTCAGGAGGGACAGAAGGCTGGCAGTTCCAGGCAGCCTTCTTGGAGGAAGTGACACTTCAACAGAGATGTAAAGGATTGGCAGGAGTTACGTGAAGGAGGAGGTATGGGGTCCCATTTGGGGTCTGGCTGGCTGGAGCAAATGGTCAGAATTGGCTTTGAGTGGGACAAATGGCCGGGGAGGGAGGCAGCTGGTGAGAAGCAGGAGATAGCGGGCCTGGCTAGCCAGTTCCGGCTTTCTTGTCCAGAGACCCTAAGGGAGGCATGGCAGGACACCCAGGGGGGATGACAGGACTTTCCTGTTACAAAGAGCCCCCTGGTGAAGATGTGCTGTGGCGTGGGGGGGGCTCTTATGGGCTGGGAGGCTGGGGCCAGGATCCTGAGCGACCCACCCAGGGCAGCGGCTGCGGGAAAAGGGCAGAGCGCTGGCCCTCGGTTCCAGTGCATGATGGGGGACGTGACAAACTCTCCCTGCTCCCTGGGGGACTGGTGCTCCCCCTGGCTGGACGTCAGAACAAATTAAGGGCACTGGTCTCACAAGCCCCACCTGGCCGGCAGCACGGTCAGGCCGGGCTGGCAGCAGGGATGTGTCCCCAGGAGCATAGTGGACCACGGCCACTGGCCTCGGAGCAAGAAAGGCTCTCTCTGCCCTGGCTTTTAGTGAACAGTACACAGGAGTACAAGAGACTATGCAAACAAAGACCGATGTTGGGGTCACGGTTCGAGGTTTTCTGTGCTCACCAATGTGGAAAACAGAAGCCTCACGCCCGATCAGAATCACGGCGGGTGTACAGGGCAGCCGGAGGCCATGGGGGAGGGGACGGGCCACCACGTGTTACACTCCATTCTGCTAAGTGTGCTCGCAAGGATGGGCTCATTTGATCTCTTCGTCCATCTCGGCTGCCGTAATAAAAATGTCATAGACCTGGGGAACTTAAACAACAAGCATTTATTTTTCTCAGTTCTGGAGACTGAGACAATAAAGACCAAGGCCCTGGCAGATGTGGTGTCTGGAGAGAGCCAGCTTCCTTGTTCATCGACGGCCCAGCCAGCTGTCTTCTGGCTGTGTCCCGACATGGCAGGAAAAAGGAAGGGACCTCTCTGGGGTCTCTTTTTCAAGGGCACTAATTCCATTCATGAGGGCTCCGCCTTCGTGACTTAATCACCTCCCAAAGGCCCGACCTCCTGGTACCATCACACTGCGGGGTTAGGATTTCAACATAAGACATTCGGGAGGACGTAAATATTCAGTCTATATCACACCTCACAATACCTTGTGACGTTGGGATTCCTTATTGTCCCATTATTGTCTCCACACCTGGGCCAGGTGCACCCTCTCTGTTTCTGCCTCTGGGGCATCCCCTCTCACAGCACGTATGCCGCATTCAGATCACTTGCTTCATTTGTATTTTTCACGGCATGAAGACAGAAACCTTGCGTCAGCTCACAGATGTATCCCTAGCACCCAGCCCTGTGCTTGGCACACGTAGGGCTTAATCAATATTTGATGAATGAATTTCATCTTGCCGTAGTAAAAGCAATAACAACGACAACAACAAAAACCAAAACAGGTGCTCAGGCCTTAGGAAAGCTTGCTCCACGCCTGAGGCAGCCGGGCTGGTGGATCTAACTACGGTAAACACGTACATTGGATCCGCTTGTCTAGAATGAAGTGCGTGGTGGTTTCTGGCGTCTGGTCACCAGTCTAAGCCTGTCGGGATTCTGGGGCAAGCAGTTATTTTGTTGACTTGTGCAAAGAGTCAGCGGTTGGAATTCAGTGTAGGTATTAGCCGAGGCCTGGGGATGCTTTGAGAAGGTGGGGATATGAGTGGAATTTTTAAAAAACTAACTTATTTTGAAAAAAGGGATCTATGTTTGCTATAGAAATTTTATAAATGCAGATAAGCAAAAAGGATAAAATAAATGAATAAAATTATTATTCTACCACTTGGAGGTATAGAGCATCAGCAGGTGGGGCTCGTTGGGCATCCTCTCTGTCTCCTCCGGGTCCCCCCAGCAATGTGACTGCAGGGTAGCCCGGCTGCTTACACGGCAGCTCAGGAGGCCAAAGGTCCAAGTCCCAGGAGACAGTCAGGTGGAAACTCTTATCTCTTGCGACCTCACCTTGGAAGCCACTTGGCTTCATTTCTGCCAGATTCCATTGCTGGAGGCATTTACAAAGTTCCACCTGGATTTGAGTGGTGGAAAGCATGGACCCCCACCTCTCAATGGAGGAAGGTTGTCATCCCATGGCAGGAAGAGTATGTGGGATGGGAGATGCACTGATGTGACCATCTTTAGACAATATCACTGCTTGCAATGACATCTCAGTATCTACTGTTAAAATGTTAAGTGAGGCAACAGTTATTTCAGTTGGGGGTCTTTATCATCACATTAAAGCAAAAAAAAAAAAAAAATCCTTGGCCAAATGATGCATAACCACATCACATCATACAGTGTTTCTCAGGTTTCTAAAATCTTAGCAGAACCCATTTCATTGGCTGCTCACAATTTCCTGGTGGAGATCATCTCCCCTGTGGAACCTGAAGTCTACAAGGGAATAAAAAAGCACTTCTGCAGTATCAGTACCTGATGGATCTGGAGTATCTAGATGGATCTAAATAGCCGTCTTCCATCCTGGAGGTCTGGCCTCTCCTCCAGGTAACACCACTTGTGATCAAAATCCTCTCCCAGAAAACTGTAACACTGACCCAGGAGGTCAGACCTGCTTTTTAATGTTTTAAGTTTAGTGTGGCCTTCAGCCTTTCACTCTAGAACGGTTTATACCGAGTAAATATTAACCCAGTGCTGGGTGACCAGTGTTTTATTAGCTGGAGGAATGCTTGGCAGAAAGAGCTGCAGAAAAGGGTGGGTTGGCCGGCCCACCATTTGGGAATGGTACCCAATTCTTGGGTGAACAAATATCTGATAGTTCTTGAAACTTGCTGGGCATTCTACGGGGGTGCCTAGCTCTCGGTAAAAACATCAGGACCGATCAGACGAAGATTTGGACTCTTGAAAGACTTCTGAAGGACCTTATACCCTTATTCTTGGAGACCCTGCCCAATATCATATCCAATGTGTTACAACACTTACATTTCATATCACAGGGTTTTTGTTTATTCGTTTGCTATAAAAAAATTCAAAAGAGCTTCCACAATTCTGCCTTTGAAATTATTTAGCTATGGGTAACTTAATTAACTTACAGTAAGTTCTGTCAGCTCTGGAAGGTCCCTTGGAGGTTACATATTCTTACTCTCATGTTTTAGAGAAGAGTTTTCTGTCAAGTAAGAAGGAACTTGATTGAGGGCATAAAACAGAGCCAGTTTCGGAGTTCTGTCTAGTTTCCTCAACTCAGTGGAAGCGACTCTCTTCCAGGACATCTCTGGAGAAAGCCAGTGGTCCTCGCTGGGCCTCCACACTAGGCCCTGAAGAAGCATCCTCATCTGGTTACACCCAGCTCTGCTGAGATTGTTTGCAAGTGCTTCTGGGTGCACCCTTGCCCAGGCCCTCCAGGAGGGACATGCACAATGGATGTTTTCACAGTCCGGTTTCTGGTGGGAGCGGCCAGTGGCTAGTGTGGCCCTGGTGCTCTGCAGTGTGTGTGGAGGGACTTTCCTCCCTTCCCCAACCATAAACGCATCGGGCCTTGGGAGAGGATGGGTATCCTGGAGGTCAGGCCTGAGAACAGTGGCTGATTGATGGCCAGGAGTGGTCCCGAATGGCCCGTGCAGGACCTTGATCTGGAACACACAGGGGTTACTGGCGGCAATCACAGATTAGTCAAATTCCCAGCTGGCGTCTCTGAGCGGGGAGTTATGGCGAAAAGGCCTGTGACTTCCTTCCTCCTTCACTAAAACAGGTCTGGAGAATGAGGCCCTTGCACTGTAATTATACAGAGGCAGGAAACAAATAACTAAGACTTGTCTCTAAGTGAAGAAGGAAGGAAAACATCCAGGGCTCTGCAGATCCTTCAGCTTCTGTTCTGGAGGCCCTGGAATAATAAGAACTGCTGTCACCTCTGAAATCTTTACCGAGCCCGGGTGCGTAGGTATTATCAGCCTTAGTCTACAGATAAAGGGATGGCGAGTTATCCGCAGCTGCAATGCCAGCAAGTTGTGTCATGAAACGGGACTGAATTACACCTCTGCCTGACTGCAGCCTCCGCTGGTCTCTCTACTTCTCTTATTAGTTCAAGGTGCCCAAGGATGCCCGACCAAGGAGGCTGCAGTCCAATGTGTGCTTTCCTTGGCAATTTGTGCGCCCTGGTGCACCTTTGCATCTGCCCAGAGAGAAGGGCGCCTTCTCCTTTGCACAAAGGCACGGAAGCCCAGTTCCCACAGGCTGCATCCGCCCTGCAGGGGCTCCTTTTCCACTTCACCGGATAGGCTAGTGGTGGCCTGATATTAGCTGTTGTCATTGTAACATCTCTGGGCCTCAGTTTACCTCCTGAGAAGTGGGAATCCCACTCTTACCATCACTGCGCACTCTCTGAGAGCAGGATTATCTCCACCAAGCTGTGGGCAGAGTCAGGGTTAGGATGTCTTGACCCTTAGATATTTGTGTCCTGGCGAGTGGCAAGGTGACCCGTCCCCTAGACTCTTACCTCCCTGGGTCCGTGATGCTTCCTCTTGGCCACTTTAGTACCTGGGTTGGTGTTGGTGAATACAGGCTGCTCCTGCCTGAACTGTGTGGGTGAGGGGATGCGTGACTCAGGCCCTTCCCGCTTGGCTTCTTGGGACCACCAGATGGGAAAGAGCTGTGTGTGTAATGTCTCTGGTTTAAGCACAGGCCAGGAGGCAGCGATGGAAGAGCCAACGCCCCTTTCCTCTCTGAGTGTGAGGCTGTCAGGAGAGCCCATGCCCTGGCCCTGCCCTGGGCCTCCGCTTTCTCACCGGCACGGCTGGCACCATCTGAATGCACCTTGTCTTTTGTATGTGCTCTTCCCTTTTATACATGTATTCGCTCCACATGTAAGCGATAGCATATGATATTTGTCTTTGTCTGTCTGACTTCCCTCAGTATGACAATTCTTACGGTTAACAGGGGGAAAATGTGAGGGGGGTCCTAGATTGAGAGATTGGGACTGACATATACACAGTACTATATATAAAATAGATAACTAATACGGACCTGCTGTATAGCACAGGGAACTCTACTCAGTGCTCTGTAATGACCTATATGGGAAAAGAATCTAAAAAAGTGGGTATATGTATATTATAACTGATTCACTTTGTCGTACAGAAAATAACACAACACTGTAAATCAGCTCTACTCCAATTAAAAAAAAAACGTATTCGCTCCCTTTCTCTGCCCAGCAGACTCCTATTTGTTCTTCGGGACTCGCCTTCCCTCTTCTGGCACGCATGCCTGGACCCCAGCGGGTGAGAGGTCCTCCTTCGAGCTGAACCCACAGCGTCCTGCACAGGCCTGCGCACAGAAGGTTCTCTACTTATGTGTCTTGAACAAACGGGTAAGTGCCTGTCTGAGCGGTTCTCAGGGGGCTTTGTGACCCCGGCTGGCTCCCCTTTCCTGCGGGGCTGCAGCTTCCAGGACCTGGGCACGAGCCTCCCTCCTTCGCTTCCCCACAGGCGCTGGCCCATTAAGCCACCATCTTCTCTCACCTCATTATCACCTTGACCTGGGGGCACTGAGGGATGCCAGGAGCCCCTGGGAGTCCAGAGCTGTCCCGTCTGCCCTCCCGTTAGAAGTGTTGCCCTTGGAAGGTCAGATAGAGAAAAACCCAGCACCCAGAGGGAGTGCCTTCCCTGTCGGTTTGAAAAAGGCCATCTTTCCTCAAACTCATTAAACTCACCCCGGGGAGCAGTGAGAGCCCTGGGCCAAGGCACCTTCGGGTGGGCGGCTTCCCAGAGCCTGGCCTTTATCTCGGCCGGGAGATAAGACCCCAGGGCTTGGCTCTCGTGCTGAGCGATGGATGGGGGCGCAGGAGCCATAAAGCGGGGCGGGGCTGCCGGTTTAGGACGGGATCCCGCGGAGCCTAAGCTTTGAACTCTGCCCTCGGAGGGGAAGGGGCTTTATGGCCGGGCTGCTCCGGGGCTGGTGAGAGAACAGGGCAGTTAGGTCAGGAATGAGGCCCCGAGCCGGCCCCCTTTGCCCCCGACTGTAGGGTGAGACCACAGAGGCCAGCGAGGTGGGACCCGCGGGCGGAAACGGCGCTCCATCCCGCTTTATTGACTTGTAAATGACACCATTAAGAGGAAGCCCTCACCTTGGCTGGAAACAGCTGTGTGAGCCGCAGTAAACCTGGCAGCCGGCCAACCAGCACCAGGGGTGAGGGGGTCGCAAGGCGATGCCAGGGATCCCGTCGCTCCCACCTCCTAGCTGCACTGCGGGACTCGAGACCATTCGTGAGATGGGGACTGACTAGTGGAAATAATGACTAACTAAATATCCCCTCCTAACCCTCCAAAAAGGAGAAAAAAATTCGCAGAAATCTTCAGGTCATCGTCTGCAAATTCAGCCCAGAGAAATGGACATGGAGAGGAAGCCCAGGTCCACAGAAAAAAGCAGGCGGGGGGGTTTAGAGTCGGCTTGTTGCAGTGCCTTGGGGATGAGTCCCTGAGCCGCCCAGGTGCCAGATTTGCTTTTCCGTAAAAGTAGACACAGTGATACCCTTCTGAGGGTGGCCGCATTGATTGAATGAGACAAAGGAGAACGCTGCGCCCATGGAGGTGCTCAAGAAGTGAATGATCTCTCCCTCTCTTCTTCAAATGACAGCAAAACAAAATGGAAATGTGAGATCTAGGATCTTTTTGTGTGTATGTTCCCGTGGAATTAGCTAACATTGCAAAACCAAGACAAGACTGCTCGCAGCCTGAGGGCAGGGACAGCCCTGTCTGGTTCAGTTTTATTTGCTTAGCTGCGGATAAGGAATCTGGTCTGGAACATGGAGAATGTTTTCAGTAAATGTTTGACGAACAAAATAGGGAGGGAAGCAAGGAAAGGTGTGTGTGGGGGGAAATAAAGTCATTTTTCCTCTGGACTCAGTCTAGTAGTAGGAACCCAGAGGAAAGAAGGAAGTGACATTTGCTGGTTCCCACTGTGAGCTAATACATCATAAAACTCCCTTCTCACAACCACCAGTAGGACCCCGAGGATAATTGCCCAAGCACTGCCAAGCACTGCCATTTACTTATTGACCAATAGCTAAATTTGCGTTAGGGGCATGTTATTTACTCTGGTACAAATAACTTCTCTGTCCCCTGTTTCCTCCTCTCAAATGGTGAGAATTAAATGAGATAATATGCGTAGAGCTGTGAACACAGTTATTGACAAACAGTAAGTGCTCGATAAACGCTGGATATTATTAGGCTTCAGGATGGAGAACTTGGCTCAGAGCAGTTAGGTAACTTGGCCAATTCACAAAGCTGAGAAGTGTCACAGCCTGGATTCCCACTTGCCTTCTAAAGCTCCCGCCCTGGATTCTGCCGAGTTCTGGAGCTGATGAGACACCATAACGGGTGACGAATGGAATCCCCACAACTAGGTGGTCTCAGACTTTTTTTTTATCAGATATAACTACCGAAAAGAATTCTTTAGAGATGTAATTTGTATGCTGCGGTCCTGAAAGTAGTTGGGCCATTGGGATCCCTATCTTGGCAGGAGGAATACCTTCATTCATTAAGTAACCACCGAACAGGTAAATAAACAAACAAACACAAGCCAAAAGGAGGCAAGATGTCAAGCAAACATTTCCAGAGCCCTTGCTGGGCCCGGGCCTGAACCAGGAAATGCGGGGAGCTCCATGCTCCATGACTTGGTCCTTCACCTCCTGCCTCCCAGGGGTCAGTGTTTGCTAATCACTGACTGTGGGAAGTAGGTCGTCCTCAGTGTTGTGTGTTGGGGGGACATTAGTCTCACAAGATGCTTGACTCGAAGGGACTCTGGGTTCAGATAAATTTGGGACAAGCTGTGTTACACACACAATGACTTAGTTCCTGTGGGATTTCCCTGAGCTTTTATAGTTCTCTGCATTGGAGACTCCAGTGGGGCTGAGCCAGCCTATGCAGCGCCCAAAGCGCAGATGACCAGGGAAGCCTTTTATTCTGTTTTTTCAGGAAGAACATATTAACATGCTACAGCCCTGGGCAGAAGTGTGGGGAGACCCAGCAGGAGGGAAAGATGGGACACAGGCTTTCTGGGGTGCCCTCATGGCCCTCCTGCAGGCTGCATGCCTTTGGAATTGCCTGGAAGACAGTTTTCTTTCAGAAAACTCTTGAGGCCACCTGGGATGCCATACTGCCTTCCATCTCTGGGCATCCGTTTCTCATGTGTGTCACTGGGAGACAGGATGACATGTGACATTTCCCATCATCTGTAATTCTTTAATGATCCACAGTGAAAGGGATCTCAACCCAGGAATTACCAGGGTGCCTCTGCGTCTGAGAGTCTAGTCTGATTTTTGCTGTGGCTTTAGTATTTTAAATGATTTGGGGGTTTATCACGTGCGTACATAGCTCTTACCACGTGCAATGTTTACAAATATTAACTCATTTGATCCTCGCCCCAATGCCAGTATAGGAAGTCACCTATATATACTCATTCGCTTTTTACAGATGAGGAACTGAAGCCCAGAAAGATTGGAGAATTTGAATCTGAGCAGCCTGCCTCCAGCACTGGCCCAAGCTTTGTTGTCTCCCCTCAAAAACTGATCAACGCGAAATGGGTTTCAATTTCCCAAATGGCTTTCCATCTTCTGCGGAGGGATGGAATAAAGGAGGTAGAGAAGAAAGAAGGCTAATGTGGAGAAAAAGGAGGTGTGTCAGAGAGAAAGCGGGCTGGTGGATCTGGGGATCTCGGCTCTCTTTTTGTTTGGGCAAAAAAGAGGGTGTTTGCGCACCTTTGCTATTATCGGCCCAGTCCCTGAATCACCGAGGATGCTGGTTTCTCCCTGCCTGGGGCGCTTTCCAGTACACACCTGCCACCGCCCACGACTTCCTGGCCATCCATCTAACAATTCCACGCACCTCTCATTGCGTCCGTCTTGGGAAGCATCGGGCAGAGGCACACACCCCGGACCTGCGAGTCCTGTTCTGGGTCTCACATCAGCAGAGAAAACTTCAGGGAGATGCTCTCACCTGTGCCTGGGCCGTACCTGCCACATTCCATTCTTCAGGTCTTAAAAGCCTCCTATTCTTTTACAAATCACTGGTTCAGGCCTAAATTATCCAGATAATGGAGCCGCCTGGCCCTTCATTTTGTTGGCATAGAAAATATTTATGTGTAATCTGAGACTATTCTATCTGTCGCGTGGAGTTTCTTCCAAAGACATTATTTCTACCTTCTTTAAGAAATAAATTTCCTGTTGCCATGGAGATCATTCTTCGGCTAATTTGCTCGGGCTCAGAAGCCAGGGCCGGAAGCTGGTCTCTCCCGTTCCCAGGTTGTCTACCCTGGAGAGTCCTGGAATGTCTTCATCCAAGAGGCGCCCAGACCTCAGCGTCCTTTGAACGAGACAGTTCAGGTGATGGTCCCATTTTGGTTTTGAATTTTAGAAGCCTTGACATCATCTCTATAGACGCTGTTGACTTGTCTTAATGAAGAAACATATAAAGATTAGGGATGGGTAAGTTTTGTAAATACGTGCCTTCTGGAACCTGTTTGTGAAGGAATTGCTAAAATGAGAGATTGCCCAGCTAGAAAAGACTAGAACATTCCGCAAGCAGAAAAGGCGTTTCTTGGGCATAAACCTGGCCCCCTATGAGGTGGACCAGGGAAGGCAGAGGAACAGAACACACATCTTGCCTCCAGGGAGGTTGCAATCTGATGAGAATTAAATTGCTTCAGAGCTCAGAGGGATCTCAGGGATCATTGCTTGTAATACTCTAATTTTACAAATTGGGAAATTAATCTAAATTCTCGGAGCTGATACTCAGGAGAGGTTTTAAAACCAAAGTCTCTTAGCTCGCAGTCACTTGCGACGAAGCCTTCTTTGAGCCGGGCCACATGTCTCCCCCTCCAGCACGCTTGCTCGCTCTGTGTCCCCTCGACACGCTATGCTCTCTGCAGACCCTCTGTGCCCTGTTTCTCACCTTTGTGTCTTTGCACCTTGAGGTCCTGCTCCCTGGAATGTACTTTCACTGCTCTGGACATTTTTTGCTATCCTTCAAGGCTCACCTCAAGTGTCGCCTTTTCTGGAATTCTCTAGGCTGGGTCAGGCTCTCTTCTGGAAGCCGTCACACTGCTCCAATTACTTGTGTGTTTGTACTCTCTTGTCCAGTGAGCCTCTTGGGGATGGTGTTCTATTCACCTCTGTGTTACAGTGCCTCGGGCAGAACCCAGCACGGAGGAAGCACTTATGAGTGATTGAAGAAATCAGTAATCCCAACAGCCAACTTATGTGAGCCTCCCATGTGCCAGGCACTGTGTTTATGTATTAGCCCTGTCTTAGCCCATTTGGACTGCTATAACAAACTGCCACAAAGTGAGTGGCTTATAAACAGCAGAAATGAATTGCTCAGTTCTGGAGGCTGAAGGTCGATCAGGGTGACAGCATGGTCGGGTGAGGGCCCTCTTCCAGGTCGCAGACTGCTGACTTCTGGCTGTACCCTCACATGGCGAAAGGGACAAGGGCACTCTGTGGGGGTCTCTTTTATAAGGGCACTAATCCCCTTCGTGAGGGCTCCATCCACCCTCATTGACTTAAGCACCTCCCAAAGGCCCCAACTACTAATACCATCAACTTTGGGGGTTAGGATTTCAACATATAAATGTTGGGGGGACATAGGCATTCAGACCACGGCAGATTCACTTAATACTCTCCCTGATCCTAGAAGGCGGTACGGTTATCACTCTATTTTGCCGTGGAGGACACTGACACTGCGAAATGACTTGCCTAAGCTGCCCAGCTGGAGAGTGCTGGAGTCAGGATCCAAACCCTGGCAAGTTGCCTCCAGATATTTTACTTTAGCAGCTACTCTGGATGCCTTTCTGATCAATGCACAGCCCTCTGCTGTAGGTATAAACCTCATTTTGTAGCTGAGGAAACAGACTCTTAACAACTGATAAAAGGACTCTTCCAAGGTCACACAAGCATGGAATGGTGGACCTGGCATTGAAGCTGGGATGTCTGGCTTTGAAGCCAATGTTCTTGTCGCTTCATTATACTGCATCTAAATTTAAGTGTGAAAGGACATGGCACTGACCATAAGTATTTTAGAGACAAATTTAGAAAATTTTCTAATTTTCTCTAACAATCTCTGCTTTAAGTACTTCAATTCAGAGCTAGTTTGTACTCTATAGTACAGCAAATCCCAAGGCTTTTCTATTCTTTGTGTGTCTGAGATATAGAACTTGCGTGAGTGAGAGGGAGGTCAGCTCTTTCTGTTAGAGGGGAGCTTCCCTAGTACCAAGATCAAGAGCACGTGGTTTTATCTTGGTTCTGTTACTGTTATTTAAATAATACCTGAATGTGGTCCTTTAACTTGAACTTTTCAATCAGAGGCATGAATGGAAAGGAATCAATCATCTTCACTTGCAAGAGGAAGATGCTGGCACCTGTCTGTGTAGGGGGTCCCTATGAAGACCCAGCTACCTGCAGCACGTCCTGGGTATGTGATATTCATTTTAATTGTCTTTCTTCCTCACTTGGGGATTAGGAAATTCCTGTAGCTTAGAAGAGGAGTGCTGGCCAGAGGAGCTGTTAACCTGGTCTTGCTGTGGGTGCCACCCTCTCCTGGGGGCTCTGCTTGTCCGGGTCAGGCTGGTCACCAGGTGTGGCAGTAATGGCTTCAGAAGAGAACTGGCCATCAGGATTCTCCCACTCTGCTGCTCTCACTTTGTGAAATGTACAGCTGAAACATTAAGGAAATATCAACATACTGATGACCTTGGAGTTACAATGACCAGCGAGTCTTGCTCATTGATTAGTCATCGAAAGCCCTTGCTTTGCCTTGATGGTCACATTTGGCCCTGTTTGTTTCAGCCTTCAGCCCTCCTTACTGGGCTCCTGGAGGCCCATAAGTGTATTAGTGAAAATCGTCACATAACCACTGGCACTGCCCACAGTGGGCTGCAGTTGGCCTCTAGTTAATGCCCACAAGTCCTTTCTGAGCAAAGTGGCCCCAATCCATGCTATAACATAGTACACGGCAGATGGTTTTACTGGTGCTGGTCTAGGCCTAGCCGAATCAGGAGACCGCGAATGGTCACAATAATAGTTTATCAGAGCATGGCCACAGACCACACAGACAGCTGCCCAGAAACTCGCTGCTGGCTGCTTTGCTACCTAATCAGTCACCGTGACCTCCCCCAGCTGTTCTGACATTCCGTTCTCAAGGCCTAAGGAATGTTCCGTGGTCAAGCCAGATGTTACATCGTCCAGTGGATTCCTTGTACACGAAATGGAAACACACACGGTGCCGTAGCCTCCATTTCAGGGATGCAGGGAGCGTAGTCATGTTTGCGGCAAGACTTGGCATTTGTAAAGGAGGCAGGGAGGAGGTGGTGTGAGAGGAGGGTGCAGCATCACAAGCCAAAGCATCAGGAAAACTACTATTTAGAGGCTACTTGAAGCCAGGAACCTTGGAATAGTCATTTCTTTCGTTCCCTCAGGTAGGCATCCTCATTCCCAATGAACAGATGAAGAAACTGAGATCCAGGGAGACTGCCACCTCACGATGAGTGACAGAACGAGCTAAGTCTGATTCCCAAGCCAGGATTCTTTCCACTGTACAATCCCATCAGAATCAGCCCCCAAACAAGGTTCACGTTCCGAGTCGTTCATTATACATGGAAAGAGCTTCTGAGGCCTGTTGAGGTTGATTTGCATAATTCATTTTTAGAACATTAATTAGCCGGGATGTGTAATAGTTCTTGTGCCAATTTGTGTTTCAATTTCAAATGCAAATACAAATTAACAAATGTTATTCCTGTGGTACCTTAAGGATGAAACATTTGCTGCTCCTTGTATTAATTTTTACATTTCTGAAACTATGGCTGATAGAAGCAATAGTAGCCTTTCATTTGCAGGATTGAGAAAAAAAATCTAGTCTGGTTGGGGGTGGGATGGGTAAGAAGTAATTCTTTTTCAGCAAAACTGCAGTTAGGCATCCATCCATCCATCCATTCATCCATCCATCCACGCATGTATTTAATAGTATTGAGCACCAACTAAGCATCAGACTTTGTGGAAGGAGACAGAAATTGTACCAAGAAATGCACGCTTAGTGGGAGAGAGATTTAGGTAAATAAACAAGTGCACTATATTGTCATAGGTTTTAGAATTGAGCTAAGCTTTTCAGAACAGAAAGACGGGAAGGTCCCAGAAATGCTTCCCAGGGGTTGGGACACTGAGCAAGCTGTCTTGACGTGGAAGTTGGAGGAAGCCAGATAGAGGTGGATTGGTGGTGGTAGGGGTGATTGCGGCAGTGAGAATGCAGTGAGAGGAGACCTTTATGTGAGAGCTGGTGTATTCGGGGAACTCCAAGCCATTCTGCCCAGCTGGAACTTAGGGGTATTCGGGGTGTGATAGCAGGGGTAATATTACTAAACTTGTCTGCAGGCTAAGTTGTTTGGATTTCACCCTGCTGACCTTTGAGAGCCATTGACTGAAGGAGTTGGTCAGACTGACGTTTGAGAAAGCTTGCTCTGGAGCCCGCGTGGAGAATGTTTTGGGGAAGGAGGCTTTAGACACGGAGTTAAGAGATCATTGGAATAACCCTTGTAGAAGGGAAGTGATACTGATGTCTTTGCAAAAATTAAATAATACTTAGGACCATTTGTGTAGCTGTTATGTGCCAGCCTCTTCAGTAAGACCTTATCTACACTATTTCATCCTCACAACAACCCTTCAAGGCAGGTGTTGCCATCCCTCCAAGGAAACTGAGGTTCTATAAGTAGATCGTGGCCACAGAGTTAGTAAATGGTCTAAACCAGATCTGAATATAGATCCTTTGACCATAAAGCTAATATTTCCTTACCCGGAAGGCTACTTTCGTGACTGATGCTGTAAAATATCCTTAGAAGCCCAGGGGATAGCACCTAGCCCCGTTTAGTGGCAAGTAGGTACATTTCATGGTTGCGGTGATACTTCATCTCTAAGCTTCCTCCCAGACCTAATACAGACCTAATATTTCAAGTAAGTCATTTATAGTCTAGTGTAAATGAGGTTCCATTGGGCGTTAACTTTCCGAAGGATAAGGCAAAATTACATCGGGGCTCTGGGACTCGGGCTAGAACTACAGGCTTTTATGACTGACCAAAAATTTTCTTCATACTGAAATAGTGCATATCTGGAAACCATTATACAACACATCATGCATGCAAAGTGTGCTATACCAACCTCCAGGCTTCTGATATGGAGGCATGAAACGCCAGCAGCCCCTTGGTACAGGAAGGTTGTTGGTAAGTGAGGGATGTCAAGTTCAGCAGTGGCTAAAATTACTACCTCATATTGCCATGGAAAATATACTGAGTCTGAGAAAATCAAAAAAGAAGTGAAGCTTTAGCATCCTGTGGAGGATGGTGTGCCAGGGAGATAGTTGAGAAAACATATGCTTTCATCCAAGTAACAGCTACTCAGTTCCTGAAACATCTGCATGGTCAAGGCCAACCTTCCCTGTGAAAGTTCAAGTTGAATGATGTAATTCTCCACAGAGAGTGCTTGCCCACCTTCTAAGGGCATATACACAAGGCTTGCGGGATCTTAGTTCCCCAACCAGGGATTGATGCTGTGCCCTCTGCAGTGGAAGCTTGGAGTCCTAACCGCTGGACCACCAGGGAATTCTTTATATCAGAATTTATAACCTTTGAATAATCTTTAGAAAGCCACACTGGAATATATGTTAATAAACTGCAGCAGTTACTAATGCCTTTTGACAAGCTAACGTCACATTCCTATGGAATATTTTGTAGGGAGGAGTCCCTGAGAAATGAACATCAGAGAACCTGCCTTGAGGGGACCCAGTACAGTGACTTCAGCTTGAGTCTGCAAACATTCAGTTTCCCTTTCATTTGGAGAGCACGATGGGAAGGGATTAGGCTTCTGATCGTAGCTTCCCCGGGACTCAGTTTACATAACTGTAACTAAGGAGGTTAGATGGGATGACTTTTTTAAGGTCCAGTCTGCTTTCTCTACAATTTCTTTGAGTCTTTTCTTGTGAAGATTCTATCAGTTTAAAATTATTTTATGTATTATCTCGGGATAGTCATTTTGCATTACAGGGTTTGCTCACAGATGGAAGGACAGGGTGCTTATACCAAAAAAAAAAAAAAAAAAAAAAGTCCCAAGAGTATTTGCTGGATATAGATTCTCACATTTATCTAATGCCATCTAAATTTACTTGTTCTAATGTTCAGAATTCCACTTGTTCCCAGTCCATGTCATATACCTGGCAAGGCTGTGAATTCAATTTATATTGTTATTCTGAAATTTGTAGGATTAAATTTTGGTTCTGACTTTCATCTGTATTCACCCTGAGGATGTAAGAAATTGGAGATTCTTTTAGGGCTGACATAGAAGTTTTCTGGTTTTCAGGTTGTGTCTTAAGCTAAGTATTTAAGTATGATCTTGTCATTATCATGTAAACTCTCCAGTAGAGTCAGAAACAGCATCTCTCCACCCATCCAACTTTCCCTAATCATTCTTCTTCCCCTTCCCTCCCTCTTTCCTTCTTTCCTACCTTCCTTCCTACCTTCCTTCCTTCCCTCCTTCCCTCCTTCCTTGCTTCCCCCCCTCCTTCCTTCTCTCCTTCCTTCCTTCCCTCCCTCCTTCCTTCCTTCCCTCCTCCCTTCCCTCCTTCCTTCCTTCCCCCCCTTCTTTCCTTCCCTTCCTTCCCTCCTTCCTTCTTTCCTTCCTTCCCTCCTTCCTTCTTTCCTTCCCTCCTTCCTTCCTTCTTTCCTTCCCTCCTCCCTTCTCTCCTTCCCCCCTTCCCTCCCTCCTTCCCTTCCTTCTTTCCTTCCTTCCACTGACTACAACATTATTTATTTATTAAAAATTGTTTTTCAGTTTTATTGTGATATAACTGACATACGGCACAGTGTAAGTTTAAGGTATACAGCATCATGACTTGATATACATATGTTGCAAAATGTCATAATCATTTCCAGCACCACCAATAGCTTCATCTCCGAGCACTTCATCACAGACAACTGCAGGTAATAACTGAAATAACTGTTTTATCCCTATGCAGTTACTAGTCACTGGCTACTAGATCCAGATAACCAAACTTGGGTTGCCGATTTTGAGAGTTAGCTGCCCGGAGCCCATGACTATTTGTGTCACTGAGCTGCCGGAGTGACCGCTGCCACTGATGCAGAAGTGCTGCTTTCCTGGAAGCCAGGAGACATTGGGACCACAGGATCTTGAGAGGCCACCATCTCCTTCTCTTCTGTTCTTCCAGGTCAGAACCCTCAGGTTCCATGCCACCGAGACAGTGGACATGCTGCTACCACTCCCAAAGGCAGGTCCCATGAGTGTTGCGCTGCTGGCACATCCCCTACCACCTGTAATGACCAATGGAGCTGTGTTTCCTGAGCAGAGACCCTGTACCCCATATTGCCTGCTGCTTCTCTTGCTGCCGCTGGAAGCAAAAGTAGCAAAACCAAAGTGGTTTCTCTCTTCTTCCTGGCTTTCAATCTCCTGGCAGTGCCTCCCATTGGCAGAACTAAATCTGAAGCCATCTGGCAAGAGAATCTGGGCTTGCATATAGTTTCCAGGCTTCCAGCCTCCTGCGATTCAGAACAGAGTAAAAAAAGTGGGGCTGGAACTGTTAGCAATCAGCAAAATGGTTGGTGCACATGTTACACACGAGACAAGTCACTAGGCACAATATAGAACTGAAAAAAATGGAATCTCCATGGCAACAATGGCCCCAATTATTTCCTTCCTATATCCATGTAATTTCACTTTTTAGCTCTTCTCATTAAGAAATGGGGTCTGTTTCCCCATCTCTTGAATCTAGGCTTGCCTGGTGATTTGCTTTGGCCAATAAAATATAGCAGAAGTGATAGTATGCCAATTCTGAGCCCAGGCCTCAAAAGGCCCTGTGTACTGCCACGTGCTATCTTTGAATCTTGCCTCCTCCATGAGCAAAAGCCCAGGTTAACCTGTGGGAGGGTAAGAGATGACATGGAGCTGAGACCAGGTGTGACAACTGAGACCTCTCTAGACCAGTTAGTCAACCTGGCAGCTAACCATAGATACATGAGTGAACTCAGCCAAGAACAACCAATTCCAGCCTCCCAGGCAAATCATAGATTTGTGATTCTGAGTCACTAAGTTTTAGAGTGGTTTGTTATGCAGTTATAGCTAACTGATACATCTGCTCCCAGGAGTTCAAAATCTAGCAAAGGGAGGAAGTATGCACACATACACACAGAATGGAGACAAAAATGACAAGGCATCATTGAGTTGTATGGTATGTCACATCCAAAAGGTTTACAAGGAGGATGCAGGTTCTTTGGACTGAGTTTTCATGTAGTCTTCCAGTAAGAGGTGAAACCTAATGTGGGCTTTGAAAAATAAGCAATATTTTGGTTGACCCTGATTCAGCAACATTTAGAAAGATGGTGATGCCAATCAACAATTTAATACAAAGAAGTGTGGTATATTGAGTGCAAATTTGAAGGAGTCATCACTGTCTTCTCTTTTACCTACATAAATATTCTTTTGGCTTATAACAGAGTCCTGTCAGAGTACTTAAACATATTAACATACATGTATATATTTTAAAACAAGTTAAATGACTACAAATATTTTGCAAAGTAGAGCAATAACCTATAGTTTCTGAAGAAAATTTGGAAATTATAGAAAAGAAAAAATTTTCATCTAATCTGTAATCCCACCCGCATACTGTCACTGCTATTGTTTTAGTGTGTTTATTTCCAGTCTTTTAAAAATCCATATTTACACAGTTAACGTCAAATGGGAGATGTAGTTTTATGCTATTCTTTTCACTTTCTCTTTTAACATAAATATTTTCTCATTTAATAAATTGCCTCAAAATGTAATTTTTAATGGCTTTATATTTCATTTTCTGAAGATACCATTATTTATTTATTTTTTCCCATTTTGTTGGATATTTATGTTGTTTCCTATTTTGTTCTGTTTTAGGTAGCTCTACGCGTACCCCCTTTCTATACAAAACACATTTGAATTATTTCTATAAGATAGCTTGCTAGAGGTGAGACAAAGCTTTCCATTTTTGAAGGGTTTTGGTATATATTGTCAAATTTCTTCTGTTGCCAGAGAGAGTGATCTCACTTCTTCTCCTTCATAAATGAATGATACAGCTCATTCCATTCTGGCATTGAGTATCATCATACTTTTTTTGCTATTTTAATAAATACAAATTGTTAACCCATTGCTGCTTTAAATTGCATTTCCTTGAGTTTGAGATAGATTGAACATTTTCCATGCACTTATTGGCTCTTTGCTTCCCGTTTTGTGAACTGACTGTTCATGGTCTAAAGAATTGATATTGACATCAAAGTCCTTCTGCGGTCGACCAGCTGCTCCTTGCCTCCCGTGGGATATGGGCTGTGCAGTAGGAAAGCTGTCATCTTCTATAAAAATGCCTATAGGATGCGCTGCCGCACATGACCATTGCTACAGCTGTCACCTGGGTGGCATTGCCAGGGCTCTGCTATATGCGGTCCTTCCCTACAGGATGACATGGAATCTCAAACCTGACGCTCCATTTTATATAGTCACCTCCAGGGTCCTTCAGTCTTGTGCCCTGGGGGTTGTTTGCTCTGAATAATAGAGGGATTTTCAGAGCTTTCAATTTCTTAGTGGTACCAGGACCTGCTCTGACCAAGAGGGAAGAGGGCACCATAAGGCTGTGTTGCTTGGGTGGTTTTCAGGGCCACCATAGGCTGCTTGGCCTGAACTCTTCCCTTTCATCTCTGGCTCCATGGTGTGAAAAGCTGAAGGCTCTGGTAGAGAGCTTTCCAGCCTCATTACCCATCCGGAGTACCATACGATTCCTCAGTAAGCCACCTGTTATTGCCAAATGAAAACCCAGATTTGCATGTATTTACTGGAGGCAATACATCTATTTCGGGTGGATGGAGAGCTTGGTAAGGTGAATGATAAAGATGACTTGGAGAGCAGCTTGTTGCTCTTTTGTACCCTGTGGCATTCAGGACACCGTTTATTACAGCATTTATCACTTGATGGTGTGACCATCCATTTACTCAAATGCTTTGCCTCTGGAGTTTGAGCTCTACGTGGGAGTGGACAGCATCTTATTAATTCCTGTATCTCCAGGGCTCCACTGAGGGGCTGCCACAGAGTAGTTGCTCAGTAAATACTTACTGTATCAAAAGAATGTCATCATTCGGATTCTGAGGAAAAGAAAACCTTATAAAACCTTGTGTGAGTAAGGTATTTGCCAACAAGTTTCTCAAAAGCAGCTGGTGATGGGATGGGTTTTGTCCTGTGGTTGCTCCAGACTCTGCCTGCTCTCTTTCTTTCTCCCTCACTCCTCAGCCCAAAGGGTGCTGCTACAAAAAGGCTACCATGGTCCCTGGCAGTGGGAAGAGGAGACCTGGGTAAATTGATTCTTTTTATATTTTTAAATAAATTTATTTATTTATTTATTTATGGCTGTGTTGGGTCTTCGTTTCTGTGCGAGGGCTTTCTCTAGTTGCGGCAAGCGGGGGCCACTCTTCATTGCGGTGCGTGGGCCTCTCACTGTCGCGGCCTCTCTTGTTGCGGAGCACAGGCTCCAGACGCGCAGGCTCAGTAATTGTGGCACACGGGCTTAGTTGCTCCGCGGCATGTGGGATCTTCCCGGACCAGGGCTCGAACCCGTGTCCCCTGCATTGGTAGGTGGATTCTTAACCACTGTGCCACCAGGGCAGCCCCACATTAATTGATTCTTGTGCAACCCTTATAATCAACGTTTTTCCACCTGGTGTGGTGTTACAGGTTAAATTATTTTGCTCAGAAAGATATGTTAAAGCCCAAACCCCCAGCACATTAGTGTGGTCTTCCTCAGGACAGAGTCATTGCTGATGTCATTAGCTAAGTTGAGGTCATGCAGGAGTAGGTGGGCCCCTAATCCACCATATATGATGCCCTCATCAGAGGAGGGAAATTTGGACACAGAGACACACAGAGAAGGTGGCCACAGGAAGACGAGGTAGAGATTGGAGTTTCCACTGAAGACGAGGTAGAGATTGGAGTTTCACTGCCATAAACCAGGAACGCCTGTGGCTACCAGAAGCTGGGGTGAGGCCAGGAAAAGCCTCCTAGAGGCTTCGAAGTGAGCATGGCCAGCTGACACCTTGATTCCGAACTTCCTGTCTTCAGAACGACGAGATGATAATTTCCATTGTTTTCAGGCCCACCACTTGCGGTCCTTGGCTAAGCAACCCTAGAAACTAACACATGAGGTTTGGGGGAGCTGAGGCTCCTGAGACAGCGTGCAGGGTGAGCGCAGATAAGCACACACCCCAACATTCTCCTCCAGCGCTGACCTAGTTTCTGAGACATGATCGATAAACCTGGGGCGTGTCTCTGTAGCCTGCACTCGCCTGCATCTACTCTGGAGTTGCATTTTATTTCCCTTGTGGGGGTCGGACAGAGAGCTTGCTTTTCAGCTGGAGCTGTATTTTTATCATCCAACTCAGTGCGGGGGCATCTGGGACTGCCCCTGATGCACTGGTTTTGCGTGGGGCACTGGGGGGGATATTCCTGGGCTCCTTGGAGGCACAGAGGTCCTAGCCATTGATCCTTTGGGCAGAAACACGACCAACTGTCCTTCCAAATTGGGTGTTTTAGATATCCGCCCGGAGGCCATGCCTGGGGTCTGGCACCAGAGGCAGCATCTGAAAAAGGAAGGGAGCTGGCATCTAAAGTCCTGGCTGCTGGATTCCATTCTCTTTCTTTCCGTGGGATCTTGGGCAGGTCCTCCTTGTCTCGGGAACTCAGGCTGTCCATGGACACAATTGGTTACAACCTGTGCACTCTTAGTGTTTTAACAACTGCGTCCCAATAGGCTACAGCCCCTCCAGTGGATCCAGACAAGGCACGAATACCTGGGCCCAGGTACAGACGGCTGCAAGAAGGTAGAAGCAAAGGATCTGGTCTCACGCAGGAATCTACCCGAGGATAATAAGAATTGAGAAAAAGGAACCAGGCTCTTGATTTCTTAGTGAAATCCCTCTGCTTAAAGGATGCACTCACTATCAGAAGACCGGGCCTGAGTTGTGATTTGAATGCAATCAGGCAGTGCTGCCTGGTGGTGAGTTCCTCACCCTTTCTGAGCCTCGTTTTCCTCACCTGGAAAATGCAGGTAACCATGAAGAGCCTGCGGGGCCGTGGTGAACTCAGATGAGAAGCGGGCATGAGCGCACCTGGCAACCCTGAAGCCATCGGAGGCCGGGGACGCTTGTTCGTCCGTGTTTTCTTCCCTTCCGTGTCCCCTTCCCCCATCAGCGGGGCCTCTAATGGCTTTGGCATCTCCACGGTCCATTTCCTGGAGCGTGTAAATTATTTAGTGGGTGCACACATCTGCCAGCAGGCAGAGGGCCGGCCTCGGTGCGTGCCCACCGGGGAGGCTGAGAGGGGGCCCGGCCGCTGCCCGCTGCCCGCTCCCTGGAGGCTGCCTCCAGCTCATGGCGTCCTCGACGATGGGGACTTGGCACTGCCTGCTGGGGCTGTCCCCAGGCTTCCTCTCCTGGCCTGGCCACTGCGCTCTGAGCCCTGGGTCCCTCCTTTGGAAGGAAGTTAGGCCTCTTAGTGGCCATGAATAATCGATGAGCTCTTAGTGGAAGGTTCTGGTGAGAAACACTCCTCCCCATTAGTGACCCCGCTGTAACCCCTCTGACGCCCCTGCCGGGCACACAGCCTCTGCCTGAGCTGGGCCTGGCGAGCAGGGTTCGCTCGGAGTGTTGACAGGAGGGGCAAAAGGGGACTCTGAGAGCAGTCTGGCCTCTCCTTCCACAAGGGAGGGGCCAGAGTGCCCTGTTTACCCGTCTGGGGATAGTGGCAGATAGTTACCCAGCCTGGGATGTGTGCAAATATCCGAGTGAGTTGTTCTTGACTTTGGGGGTTGTGGTCTTTCTAGTGCCCAGGGGACCTCACACATGCACAAACACAGAGCCTTGAGAAACCATCTTGGCTGGTCCCCAGGGGCTGCCTGGTCTCCCCACTAGTGGCCCCCTGTACTGGGTGAGCTCAGGTTCTGAATTCAGCCAGCTGTCCGTCTGCCGGAAACATTCCCCTCCTTTCTAGGCCTCTTTCCAGCACAACCCTCATCCTTCAAATGCCCCAAGATGAGTTTAGGTCCACGTGTTCTGTACCTTGCTTTCCCTGACATTTGTCACACCGGTTCTTGTGATGCCATTGCCGGTCTTCTCCATGAGGACAGCAATTACTGTTTTCTCCTCCACGACATCCCACGTGCTCAGCACCACGCCTAGCACGTAGTGGGCACTTGGCAAATATTTATCTTGGGTAAGTCACTCAACCTTTCATACTACTCTACTCGTGGAAGGACAGATCAGAATCTACTTCCTAAAATACAGCTAGGTTATACACGAGGAGAAGATGTCCTTTTATCCTGTAATTATTTAGGGTTTTAGGTGTGCACTGATATTTTTTTCTGGGCTTCTAAGCCTGGGGGCTTAAGGACCAGATGTGACTTGTAATGTCTTAACCTCTGACGTAAGACAGTAGAAACGTCCCTCTCAAGTCACTTACCAGCTGGGTATTTCAGCTGTTTTATAGGAGCAGGAGAACAGAGTTTCTAGCCATAGCTTTTTATCGATTGGGACAGGATTAAATCCTAGATAAAGGAGATTGAAGAACTTTGTCAGGTGGACTTTTAGTTCACCAAGGATTTGGGGAAGCCATTTAAGGATTTAAAGCATCCTGGGGGCAGAGCAGGGGACAGGACTGAGAGGGGAGAGAGAAGGAAGTCACCACTTAAAAAGCACCCACCACACTGCAGAGATGGGCTGAGCCCTTGGTTTAGCAGGTTATTTGTTTCTTATGTGGCTGCCAAGCATTAAGTACTTCTAATGTCCATGTATGGAAGATGAAACTGAGGCTAGAGTGGTCACAACTCTCCTGAGTGCACGTGGTTCGTAGGGCAGGCTGGGCCAGGGCTTACGTTCTAACATGTGATGTGTGCTAGGCACGCGTGCATCTTCTGAAAGGTCATGGCCACAAGCTCCCTGGCGGACAGAACCGACAGAGTGGGCCCCTCTATGTAGGTGACAAGAGAGGTGCTCAGAGACTTACTCAAGATCACACGTCTGGGAAAGTGGTGGAGACGCGGGATGCCTGGGTGGCTAGGGAGGGAGGGGCAACATGGGGCCAGGACCACTGGAATGCCAGCCCTCCTCTCCCTCGAAGTGCCAGCCCTGGACAGTTTAGTGGGGGGCAGGGGAACCACTACTAAAAGGCTAGTATTCCAAAGAGCCAGTTGTCATCAAGGTAAGGTCTCTTGTAGGGGCAACATTTTAAAATTTCCAAAGCACTTTTTTTTTTTTAAACATCTTTATTGGAGTATAATTGCCCTACAATGGTGTGTTAGTTTCTGCTTTATAACAAAGTGAATCAGCTATACATATACATATATCCCCGTATCTCCTCCCTCTTGCATCTCCCTCCCACCCTCCCTATCCCACCCCTCTAGGTGGTCACAAAGCACCGAGCTGATCTCCCTGTCCAAAGCACTTTTGAATCTACTATTTCCTTTAATCTTCCAAACAGTCCTTGAGGAGGTACTATCATGCCCATTTTGCAGATGAGGAAACTGAGGCTCTGCAATGTGGCACAACCTGCTCAAGATCACACTATTAAGAGGCTGAGGAGCTAAGATTCCCATCCGTCCAGCTTCTGGTTGTTTACACTCAAGGTCAGCCCTTGGCTTTCCAAGCCAGTGACCTCGGTTGCCCTTTGATTTCCTGCTGGCACCATGCGTATTTTCCTGGGTGGAGGGACTGACCTGTTATTTTGTAAGCCTGGCTGACAAAAGAGAGCTCTTTCTTGACAAACTCAGAGACCCACTCGGGGTCCTACGAAGGAAACATCAATTCCCCGGGTGATCACAAGGAGCCTGTGAGACTGGTTGGCTGCCCTGTGTCTGAATAACGGCTATCTGGAAATGTCTAGCTGGCTTCCTGCATCATGCCGGGGCACGGCGTCAGCAGCCAGTCACAGTGACAAGAACACATTCAAGCCACTGGTCCCTCACATAGTACGTAAGACTCTTCAACCCAGAATAGATTCGTTTCTTGCATATTTTTTTCAGTTTCCTTTTTGCCGCAAGATCTAATAGGAGTAAGTTCAGAATGTAAATGACTCATAGATTCTGTTACCTTTTGATTCATTCTTTTCAAGATTTGCTAATGGTATGTAACAGAAGGCATGTCATCCAGGCTTGGAAACGCAAAGGCAGGAGGGTGATTGCTGAACCCACGAACACACCTAGTCGCACACCTTTGGGCAAAAATATTCCCCTCCTAGTTTTCCCATTTGTGAAGAGAGAGGAAAGGGAGCTCGCAGACATGGGCACCGTTCTGAGTGAAATACAAAATTTCTTTTAATCCTCACAACAAGCGACAACCCTAGGGGCTCAGAGACTTTGCCCAAAGTCCCATGAAGAGCAATGGCGGCAAATGGGGACGGAAGCATTGGGGTCCACCTGATTTTGCAGTCGTGTTCTCATGGGGGACGCCACCACATTCTCTCTGGTAGATGCTGGGTTTTGGCACCACGCACATCTATTTCTTGCCTCTCTGATGCCTCTTCCCTGCCCTGGGTCAGGACTTCATCAGCTGCCACTTGCAAATTGGTCTCATGTCTCCCCAGTCCACCCACCACCCGGCCTCCAGAAGGTCCCTCCCAAGCCATAGCGTGACCTCCCCCAGCCTCCTGCTGGAGCCCTGAGATGGCTCCTAATTGACCAGGAATACATTTCTGAGTCGGGCACTTGAAGCTTCTCTCTTGACCCCTGCTGGCCTTTCCAACCTTTAAACAACACCTACCAGTTGCAAAATTAATGCACTTTATAAAGAAGATTTCACATATGTTAACCCCAGCAGCTTATCATACTTCTTACTTTCTAGCCAGTAGGTCTAAGCACCATCCTCTAAAAATATTTTATGTGTGTTCCTGTCTCATGGCTTTTCTCCCTGAGCTTTCTTCTGCCTGGAATGTATTTTTACTCATGTTCACACGTTCTTTTTCCTTTCATGGCCATTTTAAAGGCTACCTCCCTCAGGAAGTATTTTATGACCCTGCGTCAGACCAGAGTCCACTGCTGAATTTCCGCAGAATCATAGAATGCTGAGCTTTTGGAGGTGAAGACCCATGTCTGAGCCATCGCTATGCCCCACAAGACTCAGAAATGCCTCGCGACAGGTTTGTTCAACAAAAACACTAAATGACACTGAATTAATCACTACCAATCAATGAATGTTACTGCCTTCTGAATGAATGTCAGTTGGATTTGTTGAATTGTTATTATTAATAATCCAAGGCTGCAAAATACAAAGGAAAACAAAGGGATTGGATCCTGGGAAAAAGAGGGCCATGGAGATGTCCCACTTGGGCGGACCCTTGGTGAAACGTGGGGCAGGGGTGGCCATGCTCTCTTTTTGAACCAAGGGTTTCCAGGGGCAGTTCTCAGGTTTACTTCCCAGAGCCAGCCCTGCTTCTCCCGCAAGAACCTCCCAGAATACCCATTAGCCCACATCGTTCCCCCATTCAAAAAGTATACTCGTGCTCAATGAAATTAACAGCAGAAGAATCGCTGGGATAATAGTAGGGAGAGTAGAAATTCTTGTAGCTGGTGGGTGACCATGATTTATAGTTGCTCTGTGTTTTCACCGACTGGGTGCTTCTATGTGATCTATTTTCTTTTTCACTTTCTGGTTAAACAATGGAGATGTTCCGTGATCTACCTTTGGCATCCTATGGGCCAGAGATTACAATGATTAAAGGATGGGGCAACACTATTTACAATAGCCAAGACATGGACACAACCTAAGTGTCCCTCGACAAATGAATGGATAAAGAAGATATGCCGTACACGCTCATATGCGTGTGTGCGCACACACACACAGAGGAATACAACTCAGCCATAAAAAAGAATGGAATAATGCCATTTGCAGCAACATGGAAGGACCTAGAGATTATCATACTAAGTAAAGTAAGTCAGACAGAGATAGACAAATATCATATGATGTCACTCATATGTGGAATCTTAAAAAAATGATACAAATGAACTTATTTACAAAACAGACTCACAGACATAGAAAACAAACTTATGGTTACCAAAGGGGAAAGGGTGGGGGAGGGATAAATTGGCAGTATGGGGTTAACAGATACATATTACTATATTATAAAATAGATAAAAAACAAGGATCTACTGTATAGTACAGGAAACTATATTCAATATCTTGTAATAACCTATAATGGGAAAAAATCTGAAAAAGAGTATATCTATAAATATAAAAAAATATATAAAAAACTGAATCACTTTGCTGTACGCTAGAAACATTGTAGATCAACTATACTTCAAAATAAAAAAGATGGAGAAAGCAGTGGGGAAACAGGAAGAGATGAGGAGTGGGAGGGGTGTTTGCACACACACAAGCACATGCACAAGCGCACACACACACACGTTCATCTGTCTGGTACCCTGCAGTCACCTGCGTGCTATCTTGGGAGATTATGCTGACAGGCAGGTGAAAAAATGGAAAACAACGCACTGCAATGAAGCAGGACGTGCAAGGCTCGGTCACTGGGGCTTTGCACGCACGAGGTGCTCCTCGGGGTTTAGGGTGGGGTTTAGGCAAGCCAGCCACTGGCCGTAGATCCCTTGAACAGCGGGGCTCCTGGCAGGCTTTCATTCTTGGATCATTAAGCCCAGCGCGCCTCTCCATCGGCCAATCGGCGCAGCTCGGCTCTGCCAAGTCTGGGGTGTGAGCAAGGCCGAGCCCGTCCTCAGATTCTGGGCTGGGTGGACCCCATGCCTGCTTCGTACACATGGGGACACCGGCAGGGACTCTGGGTGCCTTCATGCAAAAACACAGAAGCAAAGCCTCCGGAAGAGACCTCTGTCCTTGTCATCCCCGCAGGTTTAGTTGGAGCCTCTGCTCTGAACTGTGTGTATGTGGTGATCGTGTGTCAGGGGCCATGCTGGTGATGAGGGTCGCGAGCATGGGGACCCTTCTGCTCCCTTATCTTCACAGATTTTCTCTATTCAGGTCTCAGCTCAATCGTCACCTCCTCAGAAAGACCTTCACTGACCCTTCATCTACAATAGCTCACCTTGCTTGATTTTAAAATATTTAAAAATTGTCTCTCCATAATTGACAACATCTCCAGCCTTAGAATATGTGTGTCATGGGGTCAGGGATTCTGTCTGTCTTGTTCCCTAATGGGACCCTGGCCTATAGAATAGTACCTGACACTTAGTAGATCCAAGATGACAAATAATAATTATTCCATATTATAACTTACAATCAACAATTATAGGAAAGGGACAAGGCAGCTGTCTTTTTCTAACTACCTACTAAATGTTCTACATACACTTTTACATCTAATTCTCAAGACAAAGTAGGATATTGGTGACTTTTTTTTATAGATGAGAGGAATTTAAGGCTCAGTGAAGTTAAGTAATTTGCTCAAAGCCACACAGCTAATATTTGGCTGAATGGATAGAAGGGATTGGATTAAATCTTCAAATCCGCTGGGGAAGAAGACCGAACACATGCCTTCTTCTGAGACAGGGGATCTGGTTTATGGGTGAGGGGAGACAGAGGGACTAGAAAGAATCTGGGGTGCCCTGGAGTCTGGGAGGGAGGAGGGAGACAGCATTGATTGCAGCGACAGCTCGAGACTGGGAGGCAAAGGCTCTGGTGAGAGACTTACCCCTCCTCCATCCCCCGTGTGACTTTGGTCAGGCCTTGTCCTCTCAGGGCTACCTGAGAGGTGTCTCATCTGTGAAAGAGGAGGGCAGGATTAGACGGATTGTTTTCAGAGTGTTTTCTACATCCCCAGACTCTTTTTGAGGCCCCACGAGGGAGCGGGGATTCTCAGCATCCCTGAATATGAGGACCACTATCTGAACTGGAAAGAGGATGTTTGCAGGAGACTGGCCTCGGGGATGGTGAAGGGCTGGAGTGTGGAGCCAGGGCACCTGAGTGGCCAGGAGTCCTTAACTGGCTTAGCCTCAGTTTCTTCATCTGCAAAATGGGGCTGACCATCTCTGGCCCCGTGTCCTTCATGGCTGTGCTGTGAGGCTCTGATGGCACGAGACGGTGACGGTGCTTGGGAGGGGGGAGAGCTGGGCACTTGGATTCAGGCACTCTAGCAGGAGGAGTGCAGGGCAGCTCTGAAGAGCAGCTAGACACGCGTGGCCTGGCGGAGGGGGCTCAGAGGATCCGGGGCCCATAGTGTCCTGTGACAGCATCCTGTGGATCAGCTCTCCCGCCTGTAAAGTGGAATTATTATGACCGCCCTGCCTGTATAGATTCTAAAGAGAAAACTTACCAGATGTGGACAGCAGCTACACACATGCAGGGTTGATGAGGGTCACGCAATGTCAGAGGGACCTTGGATCTAATCCTGGTTCCACCACTCACGGACGGGGTGGCTCAGAGCCTCAGTGACCTCAGCTGTAAAATGGGGATGATAAAAATAATAGCCACCACGTGTAAGTGTTATGGCCACACATTCCATCTATATGCAGCCACTGTGTGGATGGATGGATATGTATTCGTTTAATCCTCCCAACAACTCCATGGATTCAGAGCTATTACATTTCCATTTTACAAACGGGGAAACCAAGGCACACAGAGGTGGAGTAACTTGACACATGGCTAGCGAGGGGTGGGTGTGGGATTAAAACTGGGCAGTCTGGCTGCGCATGGCACCACGTCACCTGTCTCCCAGGGTTTGGGGTCAGAAAGGAGATTAGGTGTGCAAGACCACAAACACTGTTGGGGATCATAAATTTGATTGCTTTTATGCCACAATTGCCGATTTTGCTGTGGAGATAGAGCTCATTTTAGAAAAGCGTGGACCCTCAAAGGCATGGTAGTGACCTGAGTTTCCAAATTACGTTCCGTCTTCTCTTAAACCATCTTTCATGCTGACATTGTTCTTTACAGCTTTGGGGTAATTGTAATGCATTTGAAATGGATGGATCACAAAGTTTAGTGTCTACTTCAACCTGACCTCTCCTACATGGCATTTAAAGACCCAGAGAAATGGAGAGAACTCGACCAGGCACAGCAGTGACCACATTGCCTCGGGATGCCGTGTGCACGTGGCGGTCTGTTATTAACTCCGCATGTAAGTGGACGTGCCTTTCTTACTAAAAGTGCAATAGGATGGGGTGTTCTTTTCCTACCCTGATGGCTGATTCTACTCAACCCTGATGGGGACAGGTCTTTAGATGGTAACTTATCATGGTGATTCAATGAGAAGGGGTCAATATTGGTAAGGAAATGAATTCTGGATGCTTCACTCGGAAGGGTCTGGAAGATGGGAGCCAGCTCTCAGGGCAGATGGAAGCAGGGTGGGGATGGGGGGGAGGCAAGTGAGGTGCCTAGCGCTCCCCTAGGGACCGGCTCCATCCTAAGAGTGATGTCTCCTTGAATTTTGCACCCTAGATGCTTTCTGGCCTCACCCTAGTCCCTGGGTTTCAGCACCCACTGGTTATGGGAGATGTGGTCACCTCTCAACACTGAAGATCTCTGTGGCTTTGATTTCAGAGCACTCCGGGAGCGGATGCTCCGTCAGGGAGGGCAGAGGAGACGAAAAACAAGAGGTTGTCTTTGTGTGGACTGTGGGGTGGCTCAGTGGACAGCACACTGTCTGTCTCTGAGACTCTGGTCTCTGTGAGTCTGGATTGGCCGGTAATTCTTCCTGGTGATGTTATACTTGCATTCACTCTCAGACCTAGTGGGATATCATGGAAGGGTCTCCAACTAAAGTGAAATGAATGAAATAAAACGAAATGAAACAAAATAAAATAAAGTAAAACAAAATATCCAAGCCACACTTGGCCCTGGCTGCCCCCTGCAATGGCAGCCTGGGCTCTGTGCAGGCCAGTCACTCTGTAGGGTTGGGGTCTTCCAGCCATGCTCAGTGGATCATCACTTAGTGACTCCATGAGATGCTTAGTGGGGAGGGGACGAGAGAGGAAGGGAAGGTAAAACTGTGACATCCCACCCCTGATGCAATCTAGTCCTTCAGTCTTATCAAGTTTTATACACTGGAATTCAGAATATTGGATTTAATTTTTCATGTGCTAAGAAAACAGGTTGAAAATCATTGTCTTAAGAGATACCCTCCTGGGCTTCCCTGGTGGCGCAGTGGTTGAGAATCTGCCTGCCAATGCAGGGGACACGGGTTCGAGCCCTGGTCTGGGAAGATCCCACATGCCGCGGAGCAACTAGGCCCGTGGGCCACAATTACTGAGCCTGCGCGTCTGGAGCCTGTGCTCCGCAACAAGAGAGGCCGCCATAGTGAGAGGCCCGCGCACCGTGATGAAGAGTGGCCCCCGTTTGCCGCAACTGGAGAAAGCCCTCGCACAGAAACGAAGACCCAACACAGCCAAAATAAGTAAATAAATTAATATTTAAAAAAAAAAAAAAAAGAGAGATACCTTCCAGTCTCCTTTGAGGACACCTCTTGGCCTACAGGTAGCCCATTTCTTCTTTATTTCTCTGACCTATTGAGGACAAACAACTTTTTCCCCAAGCTATCAGGGGACAAGGCTGTCACAATCAGACACTTTACTAAATACCTCTGGGATAACAATAAGGAAATAAACATTGAAAACTTGTATCCAGGTAGCCTGGTACATGAGACCCAGATCATTCCCTAGTACTAGAAAGTTCCATCTCTCCTCCTGGACACTGTCTCAGTGCCTACCCAGGAGCTCATCTCACTCAAAATATGGCCCTGAGAAAGCAAGGCCTGGAGAACTTTGAGCTTCATGGAAAGCAATTCCCTCTGTTTTGCACTCAAGACTTGGATTCTGCGTCAGAGTGTCCTGCGTGAGGTTTGCCTCTTATTAGGACGAATGACATGGGGATGTCCACCCCTTTCAACAGAGACCCTTTCTATCCATGGGAGAATGGCCTTAGAGACCCCTACAGGGTAATCCTCAGAATACAACCCAGCCAAGCCCACTTTCAAATAGGAGGTCCCCCTTTTACTAGTTAATCGTCACCAGGGTGACCATAAATCTGGTTTGCCTGGGACAGTCCTATTTTATGCTTGTTGCCCTGGTGCAATTATTAATCACCCCCCTTCCATTCCCAAAGTGTCCGACTTTGGGCGATAAATTATATGGTGACCCTAATTACCATGATCATAATCGGAGTGCTTCTGGCCCCTCAGTGCTCAGCTGATACTGACTTCCTCCTAGGAGGCCCTCCTGCCATGCTCACTCCAGCTCATCTCCCCTTCCAGGCAACTAGCTATCAGAATGCTGAGGTGCCTTCCCCACCCTGACCCTGCCATGTGCACTGCTAGTCCCTTCCCCACGTCATTCATTCCATAAGTATTTCACGCCCACCTGCAATGAAACAGAGAGTATGAAAGACTCTGGGGAAAGAGGAGCCAAAGCAGACAGACAATATGTGTACAGAGATTTATGATGTTCCCTAATGACAAAGACTACAAACCCCTTAGAGCCGGGCTGGGGTGGAGGGGGGAAGGGATGGGAATGTGTGTGTCCTGTGCTTTACGGGATGGGCAGAGCGTTCTCTAATAAGGTGACATTTATACAGAGGTCTTCGTGAAATGAGGGAGTGACCCCAGTGGGGAGAAAGAATTCCGGG
The DNA here is from genome assembly GCF_965194825.1 of Balaenoptera physalus. Lineage (NCBI taxonomy): Eukaryota > Metazoa > Chordata > Mammalia > Artiodactyla > Balaenopteridae > Balaenoptera > Balaenoptera physalus. Next base: position 86,332,955 of record NC_138894.1, on the reverse strand, counting down.
CCACAGGAACCACATGTGTAAAAACCCTAAGAGGAAGGAACAGCAAGGACGCCTAAGTAGTTGATGTCAGTGCCAGCGATGGTGGCAAGAGTGCCCATGGATTAGGAGTACCGAGGGCCATCTTTTTCCGTCTTCCCCACAACTGGATCTGCACTGATGCTCAGATCTTGACAACCTTGGTGGATGTTGATTGATTAGGTCACGCATCAGTGTGGTTTTCTTGGTCACAGTGGCTCTGGGTCAAAACTTCATAGGACAGCCTGGCTGCAGCCCTGGCAGTGTGGCCAGACTGCCAACCTTTTGCTCGGAGCTTATGGGGTTCCCGAACGAGCTGAACCCCAAGCTACCTTTGCAGACAGCCACTGATTGCTCCAGCCTCTGAAGGGCTGCATGGCGTCTCTCAGCAGCTCAGTTCACTCCACAGAACTTGACCAAGTTGGATCTCCGGGCAATAATCTCTTCACCTGATACCATTCTGTATAATTTTATAAAGCCATTTCAGACTGTGTAACCAGAAGGCGAGGAATTTGCCCTACTCCCTGAGAGCTGTCCCATATTACCTGTTTGCTCCAGGTTATTAGAATTGTTTATATTGTGTCCTTATTCGTAAGTTTATTTAAGTAGATATTCTCCGGACAGTATAGATTCTGCCACTGATGTTGTTTCCGTTTGCATTGGCAGCCAGGAAGCTCCTCATCAGCCCTGGGGAGCATCAGTAGTAACTGGGCAGGAATTCTCTGAGTTAACTCACCCTAGGCATCAGCTTATCATTCTACTTTTCCTTTTCTCCCGTATTAATTTTTCATCTTAGTAAACCAGTTGGAATCTTTTTGAAGTGATCTGGGTCTTAAATTAATTCCTAAGCAAATCACTTTTTCAGATGCCTTCATGTATACATAAGTTTTAAGCACCTACTATGTGAAAAGAAGCATGTTAGGATCATAGAGGATGGAGGGGACTGAAAACAGTGTTGCAGAGCCCCTGCCCTCCGGCTGAAGTCCCGATTCTATTTGCCCATCAGTTTCTCATGGGTCAGATCTCAGTGAATGCCGGCATTCTATAGAACGGAGAAACTGACCCCCAAATTCCATCACTCTAAAGGATTAATTATTTGCATAATTTACTTTGTTCATAATGGTGTTGGACCTAGTACCTACAGAGAGGAAATCAGTTTTTAAAAAAGAAGATGGTTGGGTCGTCATGACTTCACCGTGTCTGTGTTGGTGTCTTTGTCTTGAACGTAATTAAGAGCCTTGGTGTGAGTTTTCAAATGTCTGATCCACCATCCCTCACCCTTTCACCCAACATGGCTACAAAGGGAGGTTGAGACTCATTCAGACTAGAACTTAGCAGCCTCATACAGTCCTATGCATGAGGGGGGAGGGACGGGGCTTGGAGGGAGAATATATTGAGATCTGCCCTTTGATCGTGCTCAATGCGACTTTGCATTTACCTGAGGGATTAAAAGTTCTCATTGACCAAGGCTCCCGGTTTCCTACTCAGCCTTTGACGGGACAAGTGTTAATTGGACGATATAATGGGGACAATGTTAATTCCCCTCTTAGAGTTCCTTTTCTTGTTCAGTCAAATAGAAAGGCCCTTTTAAATGGCAGAAAGAGGAAGAAAGGAGCCTGTTTATAAGGGTAATAGACTGCACATCTTCCCCCTTGTCTCAGAACAAGTGCAATGGAGTCAGCATAAAGCGGGCCCTAAACAGCGACAGAAAGGGACCGACGTGGTGGTTTGCCTGGAATGTCACCCTGGATTTAGGAATGGGGAAATATGGTCAGGAGGCTCTGTCTGTTTCTGTAACAATGGGGGGTGGGGAGCCTGGAAGGGCAGAAGCCATGAGACTCAGGGGTGAGAAAAGGGCAGGTTGATGAGGGTAGGAAATGGGGGTGACAGGGGGTGATAAGGGCAATGGACCCTAGACAGTCAGGAAGCCTGGAGGGATCCTGAGCATTTGGACTGAGCCTGATATTCCCAAACCTGGAAGAGTTCATGTCTGTACAGGGCGATGGGCAAGAAGAGGGGGTTCTAGAAGCAGCAGCCAGTTTTTAGGGGGTTTCTGTAATTAGAATCTTCCTCCTGCCCCATCTTAAAATATGCTGATGTTCAGTTGTCTGTGGATTCAAGAGCCCCCCTCCTCCGCCTTCCCACCCGTAGAAACAAACATTATCCTCCCAAGTTCCATCTCCTCACACCTCCATTTGTTTCTCTCCTAACAAACTCTTCCTCTTGTTGAACTAATACATCTTGCAGCCCTGCTTTTTATGAATGATGACCGTGGTGCATTCAGATTTTCATTTGTTAACTTATTCAACAGGCAATTTCTGGGCATTGACTGGATAGCAGGTCCTCCGCTGTGTGCTCTTGAGCAAGTCACTTCACCTTGCTGTGCGTCACACGTGCAGAGATGAGAATAATTGCCCTGGATTTTAGTCTACAAGGTTCTCTTTGGGATCGGTGGAGATAAAAGAAGTAAAAATGCCTTATAAACTATCCCATATGGAAAATGAATTATTCTCCTTACTATTTTTATTCACTGGGGAGATGAAAAGGATGTGTAAGAAATGACAAGGAGCAAAGACAAGACCATCTCTTGTCTTTGCCATTGAAAGACAAGCCTGCCAGCCACAGACAGAGTGCAATGCAGGGCACCTCCAGCCTGAGCAATCAGAGCGGGCTTCGGTGGTCTAAGTCGAGTCGCCTGTGGGAAGTCCCAAGCCCTTTCTGGCATCTGGTCTTCCTACCAGCAAACCCATGGATGGAGGTATCTTACTGATAGCTCAGCACCGTTATAGCTCAAGCTGCTATGATCCTACTTGGACTGGCCTCTTTCCAAGTTTTTTTTGTTTGTATGTTTGTTTTGCAAATTTTATAATCACACCGATTTGGGATAATTTGAGAATTCTCAACAAAAAAGGAATCTGCGATTTTTAACCCAATTAAACATTCTCTTGTTTTTAGAGTGGATTAAGAAAAGAGAAGTAGCTGACCATCCGTATTTAAGACCAACCCTGGAGAAACTCCTGGACTCATGAGGGTCTCATTTCATTGTGGAACAGTGGAGAAAGGTGGGGAGGCCAACCTTCGCTTGTATGACTCTGGAGTTCTTTCCCTCAGGTAGCAACGGGTCTGTGCCTGATATTTACCTCTTGTTTCCTAGTTCTATACCCACCTGTTTAAAGCTGCAAGCCTGCAAACTACATTTGTTAGTTTCCCTTGGAGGCGGGCTTTCTGTCTGCTTCTGCCAATAGAAGACGCTGGTGGGAGCCTGACCGGAGGGTGGAAGGAAGGGAGGATTCTGCTCTCCCTCGGACCAGGTGGCAGCTGCTGCTGACTCTCGTAGAGGCACAGGAGTGGAGCCGATTCTGGGCTCTAGCAGGCTGGCAGGAAGAAGAATCTTTTCGAGCAGCAGCAGCTCTAGTTGAGAAGACACTTCTCTGGCGGATCCAGTACCACCCGAAACACGACCTCCAAGAACTCAGCAGCAGGAACAGACTTCCAAGTCTTGGTCTGGGAATGCGTGAGCAGCATCAGATCTCTAAATGTTACTCCCTGTTCTTTTTATTTTTTTTCCTTTTAAAAAAAAAATTATTTATTTTTTTGTACTGTAGGTTCTTATTAGTCACCTGTTTTATACATATTAGTGCATACATGTCAATCCCAATCTCCCAGTTCATCCCACCACCAACACCACCACCCCCGCTTTCCCCCCTTGGTGTCCATACGTTTGTTCTCTACATCTGTGTCTCTATTTCTGCCTTGCAAACCAGTTCATCTGTACATTTTTCTACATTCCACATATGTGTGTTAATATACGATATTTGTTTTTCTCTTTCTGATTTACTTCACTCTGTATGACAGTCTCTAGGTCCATTCACGTCTCTCCAAATGACCCAATTTTGTTCCTTTTTATGGCTGAGTAATATTCCATTGTATATATGTACCACTTCTTCTTTATCCATTCGTCTGTCGATGGGCAGTTAGGTTGCTTCCATGACCTGGCTATTGTAAATAGCGCTGCAATGAATATTGGGGTGCATGTGTCTTTTTGAATTATGGGTTTCTCTGGGTATATGCCCAGTAGTGGGATTGCTGGGTCATATGGTAACTCTGTTTTTAGCTTTTTGAGGAACCTCCATACTGTTCTCCATAGTGGCTCTATCAATTTACATTCCCACCAACAGTACAAGAGGGTTCCCTTTTCTCCACACCCTCTCCAGCATTTGTTGTTTGTAGATTTTCTGATGATGCCCATTCTAACTGGTGTGAGGTGAAACCTCATTGTAGTTTTTATTTGCATTTCTCTAATAATTAATGATGTAGTGCATCTTTTCATGTGCCTCTTGGCCATCTGTATGTCTTCTTTGGAGAAATGTCTATTTAGGTCTTCTGCCCATTTTTGGATTGGGTTACTTGTTTTTTTAATATTGAGCTGCATGAGCTGTTTATATATTTTGGAGATTAATCCTTTGTCCGTTGATTCATTTGCAAATATTTTCTCCCATTCTGAGGGTTGTCTTTTTGTCTTTTATAGTTTCCTTTGCTGTGCAAAAGCTTTTAAGTTTCATTAGGTCCCATTTGTTTATTTTTGTTTTTATTTCCATTACTCTAGGAGGTGAGTCAAAAAAGATCTTGCTGTGATTTATGTCAAAGAGTGTTCTTCCTCTGTTTTCCTCTAAGAGTTTTATAGTGTCTGGTCTTACATTTAGGTCTTTAATCCATTTTGAGTTTATTTTTGTGTATGGTGTTAGGGAGTGTTCTAATTTCATTCTTTTACATGTAGCTGTCCAGTTTTCCCAGCACCACTTATTGAAGAAACTGTCTTTTCTCCATTGTGTATCCTTGCCTCCTTTGTCATAGATTAGTTGACCATAGGTGCATGGGTTTATCTCTGGGCTTTCTATCCTGTTCCATTGGTCTATATTTCTGTTTTTGTGCCAGTACCATACTGTCTTGATTACTGTAGCTTTGTAGTATAGTCTGAAGTCAGGGAGTCTGATTCCTCCAGCTCTGTTTCTTTCCCTCAAGATTGCTTTGGCTATTTGGGGTCTTTTGTGCCTCCATACAAATTTTAAGATTTTTTTGTTCTAGTTCTGTAAAAAATGCCATTAGTAATTTAGGGATTACTAGGGACAGGGATTGCACTGAATTGGTAGATTGCTTTGGATAGTATAGTCATTTTCACAATATTGATAATTCCAATCCAAGAACATGGTATACCTCTCCATCTGTTCGTGTCATCTTTGATTTCTTTCATCAGTGTCTTATAGTTTTCTGAGTACAGGTCTTTTACCTCCTTAGGTAGGTTTATTCCTAGGTATTTTACTCTTTTTGTTGCAATGGTGAATGGGAGTGTTTCCTTAATTTCTCTTTCTGATCTTTTGTTGTTAGCATATAGGAATGCAAGAGATTTCTGTGCATTAATTTTGTAGCCTGCAACTTTACCAAATTCATTGATTACCTCTAGTTTTCTGATGGCATCTTTAGGATTATCTATGTATAGTATCATGGCATCCACAAACAGTGACAGTTTTACTCCTTCTTTTCCAATTTGTATTCCTTTTATTTCTTTTTCTTCTCTGATTGCCATGGCTAGGACTTCCAAAACTATGTTGAATAATAGTGGCAAGAATGGACAGCCTTGTCTTGTTCCTGACCTTAGAGGAAATGCTTTCAGTTTTTCACCATTGAGAATGATGTTTGCTGTGGGTTTGTCATATATGGTCTTTATTATGTTGAGGTAGGTTCCCTCTATGCCCACTTTCTGAAGAGTTTTTATCATAAATGGGTGTTGAATTTTGTCAAAAGCTTTTTCTGCATCTATTGAGATGATCATATGGTTTTTATTCTTCAATTCGTTAATATGGTGTATCACATTGATTTACATATATTGAAGAATCCTGCATCCCTGAGATGAATCCCACTTGATCATGATGTATGATCCTTTTAATGTGTTGTTGGATTCTGTTTGCTAGTATTTTGTTGAGGATTTTTGCATCTATATTCATCAGTGATATTGGTCTGTAATTTTGGTTTTTTGTAGTATCTTTGTCTGGTTTTGGTATCAGGGTGATGGTGGCCTTGTAGAATGAGTTTGGAAGTGTTCCTCCCTCTGCTATATTTTGGAAGAGTTTGAGAAGGATGGGTGTTAGCTCTTCTCTAAATGTTTGATAGAATTCACCTGTGAAGCCATCTGTCCTGGACTTTTGTTAGTTGGAAGATTTTTAATCACAGTTTCAATTTCATTACTTGTGATTGGTCTGTTCATATTTTCTATTTCTTCCTGGTTCAGTCTTGGAAGGTTATACCTTTCTAAGAATTTGTCCATTTCTTCCAAGTTGTCCATTTTATTGGCATAGAGTTGCTGGTAGTAGTCTCTTATGATGCTTTGTATTTCTGCAGTGTCCGTTGTAACTTCTCCTTTTTCATTTCTAATTTTATTGATTTGAGTTCTCTCCCGCTTTTTCTTGATGTGTCTGGCTAAAGGTTTAGCAATTTTGTTTATCTTCTCAAAGAACCAGCTTTTAGTTTTATTGATCTTTTTTATTGTTTTCTTTGTTTTATTTCATTTATTTCTGCTCTGATCTTTATGATTTCTTTCCTTCTGCTAACTTTGGGTTTTATTTGTTCTTCTTTCTCTAGTTCCTTTAGGTGTAAGATTAGATTGTTTATTTGAGATTTTTCTTGTTTCTTGAGATGAGATTGTATTGTCATACACTTGCCTCTTAGAACTGCTTTTGCTGCATCCCATAAGTTTTGGATCATCAATTTTCGTTGTCATTTGTCTCTAGGTATTTTTTGATTTCCTCTTTGTTGATTTCTTCAGTGATCTCTTGGTTATTTAGTAACATATTGTTTAACCTCCATGTATTTGTGTTTTTTACATCTTTTCCCCTGTCATTTATTTCTAATGTCATAGCATCTTTTAGGAAAAGATGCTTGATATGATTTCAATCTTCTTAAATTTACCAAGGCTTGATTTGTGACTAAGATGTGATCTATCCTGGAGAATGTTCGTGTGCACTTGAGAAGAAAGTGTAATCTGCTGTTTTCGGATGGAATGTCCTATAAATATCAATTAAATCTATCTGGTCTATTGTGTCATTTAAAGCTTGTGCTTCCTTATTAATTTTCTCTCTGGATGATCTATCCATTGGTGCAAGTGAGGTATTAAAGTCCCCCACTATTATTGCATTACCATCAATTTCCTCTTTTATAGCTGTTAGCATTTGCCTTATGTATTGAGATGCTCCTATGTTGGGTGCATAAATATTTATAATTGTTATATCTTCTTCTTGGATTGATCCCTTCATCATTATGTAGTGTCCTTCCTTGTGTCTTGTAACATTCTTTATTTTAAAGTCTATTTTATCTGATAGGAGTATTGCTACTCCAGCTTTCTTTTGATTTCCATTTGAATGGAATATCTTTTTCCATTCCCTCACTTTCAGTCTGTATATGTCCCTAGGTATGAATTGGGTCTCTTGTAGACAGCATATATATGGGTCTTATTTTTGTATCCACTCAGCCAGCCTGTGTCTTTTGGTTGGAGCATTTAATCCATTCATGTTTAAGGTAATTATCGATATGTATGTTCCTATGACCATTTTCTTAATTGTTTTGGGTTTGTTTTTGTAGGTCCTTTTCTTCTCTTGTGTTTTCCACTTAAAGATGTTCCTTTAGCATTTGTTCTAGAGCTGGTTTTGTGGTGCTGAATTCTTTTAGCTTTTGCTTGTCTGTAAAGCTTTTGATTTCTCTGTTTTATCTGAGTGAGATTCTTGCCGAGTAGAGTAATCTTGGTTGTAGGTTCTTCCCTTTCATCACTTTAAATATATTCTTTCTGGCTTGTAGAGTTTCTGCTGAGAAATCAGTTGTTAACCTTATGGGAGTTCCCTTGTATGTTATTTGTTGTTTTTCCCTTGTTGCTTTTAATAATTTTTCTTTGTCTTTAATTTTTGTCAATTTGATTACTATGTGTCTCAGCATGTTTCTTCTTGGGTTTTTCCTGCCTGGGACCCTCTGTGCTTCCTGGACTTGGGTGGCTATTTCCTTTCCCATGTCAGGGAATTTTTCAACTATAATCTCTTCAATATTTTCTCGGGTCCTTTCTCTCTCTCTTTTCTTTCCGGGACCCCTATAATGAGAATGTTGTTGTGTTTAATGTTGTCCCAGAGGTCTTTTAGGCTGTCTTCATTTCTTTTCATTCTTTTTTCTTTATTCTGTTCTGCAGCAGTGCATTCCACCATTCTGTCTTCCATGTCACTTATCTGTTCTTCTGCCTCAGTTATTCTGCTATTGATTCCTTCTAGTGTAATTTTCATTTCAGTTATTGTATTGTTCATCTCTGTTTGTTCTTTAATACTTCTAGGTCTTTGTTAAATATTTATTGCATCTTCTCGATCTTTGCCTCCATTCTTTAGCCGAGGTCCTGGATCATCTTCACTATCATTATTCTGAATTCTTTTTCTGGAAGGTTGCCCAACTCCACTTCATTTAGTTGTTTTTTTGTGTGTGTTTTATCTTGTTCCTTCATCTGGTACATAGTCCTCTGCCTTTTCATTTTGGCTATATTTCTGTGAATGTGGTTTTCGTCCCACAGGCTGCAGAATTGTAGTTCTTCTTGCCTCTGCTGTCTGCCCTCTGGTGGATGAGGCTATCTAAGAGGCTTGTGCAAACTTCCTGATGGGAGAGACTGGTGGTGGGTAGAGCTGGGTGTCGCTCTCGTGGGCAGAGCTCAGTAAAACTTTAATCCGCTTGTCTGCTGATGGGTGGGGCTGAGTTCCCTCTCTGTTGGTTGTTTGGCCTGAGGTAAACCAGCACTGGAGGCTACAGGCTCTTTGGTGGGGCTAATGGTGTACTCTGGGAGGGCTCATGCCAAGGAGTACTTGGCAGAACTTCTGCTGCCAGTGTCCTTGTCCCCACAGTGAGCCACTGCCACCCCCCACTTCTGCAGGTGACCCTCCAACACTAGCAGGTAGGTCTGGTTCAGTCTCCTATGGGGTCTCTGCTTCTTCCCCCTGGGTCCTTATGTGCACACTACTTCGTGTGTGCCCTCCAAGAGTGGATTTTCTGTTTCCCCCAGACCTGTTGAAGTCTTGCAATGAAATCCCACTAGTCTTCAAAGTCTGATTCTCTAGGAATTCCTCCTCCCATTGGCAGACCCCCAGGTTGGGAAGCCTGACGTGGGGCTCAGAACCTTCACTTCAATGGGTGGACTTCTGTGGTATAATTGTTCTCCAGTTTGTGAGTCCCACCCAGCTGTTATGGGATTTGATTTTATTGTGATTGCGCCCCTCCTAGTGTCTCACTGTGGATTCTCCTTTGTCTTTGGATGTGGGGTATCTTTTTTAGTGAGTTCTAGTGTCTTCCTGTCAATGATTATTCAGCAGTTGGTTGTGAATCTGGTGCTCTCGCAAGAGGGAGTGAGTGTACGTTTTTCTACTCTGCCATCTTGAATCAATCTCCCCCTTTTCTTTTTAGTTCCACTAACTTTCTCTTTTTAGTTTCCCCTCTGTCTCTTATTTGGCCTTCCAGCCCTTCTAACTCCTTTGTAACCAATTTCCCAGATTAAATTCCCTCCACTTGAAACACCAGAGAAAATGATTTCTTACCGATACAAAGACCATATAAGAAATTTTGTCCGCAGTTCTTCTGGGGCTGGAGAGAAAATAATTCCTGCTCAAAGGTGAATAACTTTGTTAACTTTGCTCCTTGCTGACCCTGAAACCAAGGGTGATTCCTTCCACTTCTCTGAGCCTCAGTTTTGCCATCTCTGAAATGCACATAATAAGTTCAGGTTGGCCTTTCTCATGGGGGTGAATTGTTACTCACAAACAGACCAGCCCGATGTGACCATGCACAGTCTCAGTGCTGTGTAGCCAGGGCATCTGGGTGCACTTGGACCTGACACATTTCCCTATCAACTCATCTCTGTGCATCTGTTCCATCATCTAGCATCTGACCTTGGACGGGGCTCTTCTTGCTCTGAGCTGAAAGCTGCACACTTCAGACTCACCAGCCCTTAAATATTTCATAGCAGACTGGCTGGAAATTAATATTTTATCACAGACACCTTGGCACTTAAATATTTAATCACAGATGTAGCTGATGAGTAATGAATCAGCACCAGGAAAACTTTTGGTCTCTTGTACCAGTTTTAAAGGATCTTTGGATATGGTCTCAGAGGACAGAGGGACCAATGGCAAGTCTATTTCCAAGTTTAATATTTTTAAGGGCTCAAAAAATGGCCTCAGTACCAATCTGAGGCTCTGGATCAGAGAATCTCATCCACAAAGACCATAAGCAAATTGGAAATAACCATAGTTTGAGAAGAATTGGCTGGATGGCTAAAGTAATAAGCATTTATGTCAGTTTACATCCTAAGAAAACACAGGTTCTGTGTATGCAGAAGAAATATCTTTAGAGGCACAAGAGTGGAGCTCAGCGTGGTAAATTGGAAGGCTTTATGTTTCCAGTGGTGATTTGGAGTATGATGTGAAGAGAAGGTTGCAGGAAAAGGTTAGAAAAACTTTGAATATGAAGAGTAGGTTCAGAAAGGAGAAAAAAATTTGAGTTTGGAAGAATTCCTGGAACTCCATGTTTAAAAAGTAAGAGTAGGGACTTCTCTTGTGGTCCAGTGGTTGAGACTCCGTGCTTCCACTGCATGGGGCGTGGGTTCGATCCCTGGTTGGGGAATGAAGATCCCGCATGCTGCGTGCAGCTAAAAAAAAAAAAAAAAGTAAGAGTAGTAATAATTTCTTGAGTTGGAATTCAAAGAAACTACTGATGTCCCCATGCTGGGATAAGTGCACCTTCATCACCAGAATAAAGGCTGTTTCTAGAATTTAGCCTTAAAGGGCTTCATCTCTCTCTCTCTCTTTTTCTGGCGGTGCTACATGGCTTGTGGGACCTTAGTTCCCAGACCAGGGATTGAACCTGTGTCCTCAGCAGTGAAACCTCAGAGTCCTAACCACTGGACCACCAGGGAATTTCCTAGACTTCATTTCTCAACTTTGTTGGACATTTGTTTCTGCCACCCAAAAGCCATTGTCCCTATTCTTCTTTATTGTTAGAAGAGCTCTGAATTCATTTGGGGGGGGTCACCCTCTGATGTGCTTAGAGGAGGGGGACCGGTCTACCCCAAGGGTGACTGTCTAAACTGACCATGGAAATTCTATTCCTCTTTTTTGTCATCATTTCAGTCATGGGTACATAAAGTAATCCTTGCCAACATGGTATAAAGGGAAATCAGGGGCATTTGGTCAAGGGGCTTCTGGGAAAGGCATTGCTCAGTGAAGAAAAGAGACACAGAAGGAGGAGAAACCTGCCCGCCTTTGGATGCTGTTGTGTGATGTCGTGGGGCAGTGACCTTGTCACCATGATGAGAAGACAGGCTAAAGACCAAAGCTGAAGAAGAGAGAGAAGAAAAATGAAAGCCCCTGGTCCTAGCACCACTAAGTTGACCAAATCTGGAAGCCCTTTATCAACAGGCTTCTTATGATGTGTGTAAGCTGTTGTTAGCTGAGTGTTTTGTTACTCAAAGCCAGGAGCCTCCTAATTGATGTACCACGTGAATAGTAGAGGTAGAGTCAACGGTTAGCGAGATAAAGATTAGAGACAAATGACAGGTAATTGAAAAGTAAAAGAATAATGAGAAACTTTTCCACTCCCATTTGATGGGCTAATAATCAAGGCTGATACACACTGACCTTTGGTGAAGATGTGGAGTCTTGGGACCTCTCCTATGCTTCCAGGGGGTATGTGAAGGTCAAACTTGCTCCATCCCTTCGGGGAATAAGTTGGCAGCATCTGGTAGTGCACAAGATGCACATAATCCATCATCTAACAATTCTCCTCTTTGGCGAATACCTAGAGATACTCTTGTACACGTACGGAGAGACACATATATGATAATGTTCATGGTAATATTTTTGTAATAAAGGAAGTTGGAAACTAACCCTAACGACCGTCAACTTGAAAACCAATAAATCACCTCTCCAGACTTTGGTCCAATGAATAAATTACAGCTACATGTATTAACATAATTAAATATCAAAAGAAGAATTTAGAGTGAAAAAAAAAAGCAAGTTTCAGAGGGATATATAAATTTTCATATGAAGTTTAAAAACACAAACAGTATGATGTAGTAAAAATGTAAAGAAATGCATTGGGGTGATAAATAACATGTTCAAAATGGTGGCTTCCTTTAAGGAAATGGAGAGGGGGAAGTGTCCACAGGGGGCTCCAATCAGACTTAAATTATTTTCTTTCTTAAAAAAAGGAGTGTGAGGAAATGGGTGGCCATAATATAATTATATATACTTGTTTATATGTCTGAAATATTTCATTAAAATGTTTCTTGAGACTGAGATTATGGGCTTATTTAAGTGAAGTTGACACAGATGAATATATGGTCCTGAATCATTTCCCCAGTGTAAGTTTTCTAAAGTCTGGTGGTGGTACATAGACTAACAGTAGTTTATATGAAAAGAAGCCAGAGGGGTTTTGTTTTATTTTTACCAGGAGATTATTGTAAACCAACAGGGTGATGTAATTTCCAAATGAGTGGGCATAACCTGGGTTGTAACAATAGAATTACAGTGATAAATTTAAAGGAAATGAGAGCCCAGCTTTATTTATTTTTCTTTTTTAAATTGAATGAAAGATTCTTTAAGTTCTACAGTGCTTTATAATTTTCAAAAGTTTCACACACATGATTTCATATAATCCCCTAATAACCCCTTTTTTTTATCCCATACCCCGATATTGCCCCTCCCCTCTTCCCTCTCCCCACTGGTAACCACTAGTTTGTTCTCTATATTTGTGAATCTGCTTCTTTTTTGTTTTATTCACTAGTTTGCTGTATTTTTTAGATTCCACATATAAGTGATATCATACAGTATTTGTCTTTCTCTGTCTGGCTTATTTTACTTAGAATAATGCCCTCTAAGTCCATCCATGTTGCTGCAAATGGCATTATTTCTTTCTTTTTTATGGCCGAGTAGTATTTCATTGTATATATGTACCACTTCTTCTTTACCCATTCATCTGTTGGAGTCCAGCTTTATTTTGCACTGGCCAGACCTTGCTTAGAGGATGACAGGTCTAGATTTGTCATATTATGAGGGATATTGTCAGAATAGAACACAATGACAGCGAATAGTTTGATGAAAGCACTGAAACTTTCAGTTCATATAAGGAGTGGTTGGTGAAGAGACAATGTAGGGGCAGCAACTCACTCATTACATCTTTGATGGGCTGTCATGGAGCAGAGGGAGAAGATTTGTCACCTGGGGCCAGAAGGCAGAGTCACACCCAATACTGGAAGGTACTGGGACCATGTGTTAGGTGGGGGGATACTTTTAGCTCAGTATGAACCAGAGCTGTCTAATGTTGGAGGTGTCCTGTAATGGGATTGGTGGCCTTGGGAGGTAATAGGCCGCCTGTCACTTGCAGTGTCCAAGAAGATTTTGCAGTGTGGTGGGAGCTGGACTGGACAACCTCTGAGGTCCCCGTCCTGAGGTTGTACAGTCATGGGACAGAGCACACAACACAGCTATTCTTGGGAGACATTAGTGTGCTTTATGACTAGAGATGAGCGTTTCAGGCCCACCAGGGAGAGGTCCTAGAGGTAACTCCAGGACTGGCTTGGCCATCGGCTCTGATCAGGAGCGCCGGCCTTTCTAAATGAATGGTGGAGGCAAAAGCCTTGGACAGAGGTGAGGAGTTGCTTCTCCCGAGTAGAGCTGGCTGATACAGAGGTTATGGGGAACATGGTCCATTTTCTGTTACCACAGGGATGCAGCCCTCAAAAGCATGTTAGGGTGATATTGGGGTATTCGAGGATGGCTGATATCTATAAGCTGCAGCCTGTGGGATGCAAGTCTTGCCTTATGGGCTGATCATTTTTAGTGTTGAGTAAGGGAAGCTGTGGGTGCTTAGTTAGCAGTAGGTACCTACGTAGGCAGGAGATGGGACTCAGGGAGCGTTTTTCTTGATCATAATTTTGAGGAATTGAGATCTCTACCCTGGTACTCTAAGGTTCTGGGTTCTGGAAGGTACAAGGAGGCAGATAGGATGGTAAGAACGAAACACTCCTCCCAGTGTGAAGAAAAATATGTCTTTCTTTGTAAATCAAATTTTCTCAGGGAGTGGTGTTCTATATTTTTCGTTGTTCTCCCAAAGCCTTTAGTAAAGTTTTGTGTCACTGCTCTAGTCAGGTCTCAGCTGTGCTTGGTAGAGTGTTAAAAGCAGAGTGCCGAGTAACAAAAAGCACTAAGAATCAATGAAAGAAGAAAACTGCCCTCCACCCCCGTCCTCCCAGAAACGCACTGTGAAATCTCTGCAGCAGGGGGAAAGCCCACAGTCCAGTAGGACCTTCCGCTGTCAAATGTAGATACTCTGGATGCGACTTTTTTGAGGGAACGATAGAAATCCTCTTAGAGGCATCTTATATATACTCAGCATCTTGGCCTGCTCCTACAAGGTCATTTTCTTCTAGCCAAAGGTCTCAGAGATCACGGCTGGGGTTTAGAGTCACCTCAATAGGAGCGTATTAGTTATCTATTACTGTGTAACAAATTACCCCAAAACTTAGCTGTTTAGAACAACCACCATTTATTATCTCCCACAGTTTCTGAGTGTCTTAGCTGGATGTTTCTGGCTCAAGGTCTCTCATGAAATTGCAGTCGAGAGGGGGCTGCAGTCTCTGAAGCCTCAGGTGGGTCTGAGAATCCACTTCAAGCTCACTTACATGACTGTTGGCAGGAGAATCCAGTCCTTACCAGGTGGGTCTTTGCTTAGGGCTACTCATGACCTGGCTTCCCCAAGAGCAAGTGATAGCAGAAGAAGAGAGTGGCAGAGCGATGGAGCAACAAGAATGGCAAGTGCAGCCTCTTACAATATTGGAAGTGACTTACCATCATGTCTGCCATGTTCTACTGGTCATGCAGACCACACCTGGTTCAAAGCATAAGGTGTGAATACCAGGAAGTAGCACTCGCGGTTCAACTCTAATTGCAAACATACAAATTTAAATTCACTCCAGAGAGATCCATATCTGGGCATAAGAAATGTTAATATTAGTTCCTTCATTCAAGAGGCTCTTATCAAGCACCTCCTTTGTGCCAGTCACTGTTCTAGGTGCTGAAAATACCATGATGAGCAAGATATTCAAAGTTCCTGATTTCAGGGATTTTACGTTTCAGTGAGAGAGACAGAGAATGAACAAATTTCAAAAAAAATGGCTTTTTACTTCCAACTCAATCTTTCTTCACAACAACCCTTGGAGACAGTGTTACCAGCATCCCCATTTTCCATGTGAGGAAGTCAAGTCTTAGGTGATGGGATTTTCCCAGGATCCCACTTAGTAAGAGCCGTGGCTGGGCTTTGACCCCAAGTCCATTGCCTCTTTCCCAAGCTGAGGTACGCCACTTTGGGGTGGCCCAGTCTACCCTAAGAAGAGGCCCTGCCAGCTGGGTCTGTGCTTTAGAACATCTGCTGAAGGTCCCAATCCTCGCTAGACTGTAGGCTCCCTGAAGGCAGGCCTGGTGCTTTATTCGTCCCTGCATCCCCTAGACATCCAGATATCGTAAGACGGACTGGCCCCCAGCCCTTAGCATATTCTTTCCTGGGCTCTGTTCTGCCCGTGCCCAACCCCCTCTGGAGTTGGTTCCTGTGAGGGAGGCCATTCCCTGGGAGATTTGCTGGCTGTCTGCCCTGGACAGAGCCTGGCAGAGCCAACGTTGGGAGCTGTAGGTGCACAGAACCTACATTTTCAACAAGGGCACATCGAGAGAGAAATGTGTCGGCCATAGGTCAGCAAAACTAGGCACTCAGAACTGACGTGCTTTCACATGTGTTATCTCGCTGCCTCTCAAAAAACAGACTTGTGAAGTAGGCAGGATGGAACTTATGGACCAGTTTTATAGATGAAGACACCAAGATTCAGAGAGAGAAACCACTCTTCCTAGCATCTCAGAGCTATGACTAGAGGAGTGAGGGTTTTCTGATTTTGTTTCCCCCCAGCCTCCCACCCCGTGGGTGTCCCTAGATTATGTTCTGTACCATAAAACTCCATGTGGTCTAGTCTGGAGTAGTGCTTCCACGTGCAGACCACCTAGGGATCTTACTTGCAAATTCTGATTCTGTAGGTCTAGGGTGGTTCCTAAGGTCCTGCATTCCTTTCTTTTTTAAAAAATCTTTAAATTTTTAATTGACGTATAGTTGACTTACAATATTTCAGGTGTACAGCAAAGTGATTCAGTTATACATATATATATATGTTCTTTTTCAGATTTTTTCCATTATGCGTTACTACAAGCTATTGAATATCTTTCCCCCTGCTCTACAGTAGGTCCTTATTGTTTATCTATTTTACATATAGTAGTTCGTATCTGTTAATCCCAAACTCTTAATTTATCCCTCCCCCCCTTTCCTCTTTGGTAACCATAAGTTTGTTTTCTGTGTCTGTGAGTCTATTTCTGCTTTGTAAGTTCATTTGTATCATTCTCTTAGATTTCACATATAAGCGATATCATATGATATTTGTCTTTCTCTGACTTACTTCACTTAGTATGATAATCTCCAGGTCTGTCCATGTTGCTGTAAATGGCATTATTTAATTCTTTTTTATGGCTGAATAGTATTCCATTGTATGTGTGTGTGTGTGTGTGTGTGTGTGTGTGTGTGTATATATATTCATACATATATATATATATCATGAGATTCTGCATTTCTAACAGGTTTCTAGGGAATGCCCAGTTGCTGCTCCACAGAATATACTTTGAATCCTAAGAGCCATTCTGCTCTGTCTCCATACTGCAGAACCCCAGCTGCCCTTTAAAATACAGGCCAGCGATGATCCCGGCACCCAGGAAGCTTCCGGACATCTCCTGCTGGCAGTGCCTCTTCCCACCTGAATGTATCCTCAGGGATCTGCTCCCCTCTGGGGCACGGGTCACAGCTCCTTCCACTAAAGTGACCTGTGATCTCAAAGCCTTCTCCGTGGGCTTGGCCCACACTGGGTTGGACCCACAGTGCCTCTGAATTTATTTATTGTTTTATCATTGACCAAATGTAGGCAGTATCAGCGGTGGGAAAGTGGGCATTGGGGTGCGCAGCTGCCCTGAATAACTTAATACTCCATTCCTTTTCCGTGGGGACACTTCACTGGCCGATAGAATCTTCCACCATTATTGATAAGGCCGTGCTTTCAGTCTTTTGGGCTGGACTGTAAGTTTCAGTTGATAAGACAGCTGACAAACAGACAGCGGGCTGTAAGCTTTCACATAATCTTCATCACTGGCAAATTTTGAGTCAGTTGCAGCTGACCTTTACTTAGGGAAAAATCTCTTCTCCAAAAATGAAAAACGTAGATGTACGTGGAAGATTTCCCTGGCCCAGGCTCTGGTCTGCAGCAGATACAAACTCCTTGGGGGCAGACACCAGCTGATATTTATATCTAAATCCCCATGATCTAGAACATGTAGACAGATTCAATAAATTCTCAAGTACCAACTGTGCTGGGCCATGCACATACATTGTTACTTTGAAAAAACCCAGGAAAGCGTTCTAACACAGCCCCAGAGAATCTCAATCTTTCCAGCCTCTCATTTGAAAGTTTAGGATCAGGAAATCTTCTAGGTGAGGAAGTTGATTATCCCTTTTTACTGGACAGATGGGCACACAGATGCTCTGGGGAGTTCATTAACCCCACCCTGACATTTTTGCAGTCCTGGCTTTATCTTACAGTGGATCTTGGAACACGTCCAAAATATACTTAGACATACTTCTCTGGGAGAAAAGCTTTTACACTTCAGACACACACACACACACACACACACACACACAAGCACACACTCTTAATTTGAGGTTGAATTTTTCTGCCCTAATTAGCTGCGTCTTTGAGCTTCAAGAGCTGGTTTTACTGTGGTTATTAACGAGGCCAATCTCTGATCGCTGGCCTTTTTCAAAAGCATTCCAGCCTGCTAAACAGTGGCCTTTCATGATTTACAAGTTTGGAATCTTTGGGGGTTTTCAACAATTAAGGTGCTAACTTTTCGCACTCCCCTTGTCTCCAAACTTCTTAATCACAAAACCTTGAAAGTGGGCTGTGGCGAGGGGAGCTTGGTGCTCCTGTAGGTTGCCTCTTAGACGAGGGAGAGCCCATCATCCAGTCCAGTGGGCATCGTTTCCAGAGAGGATGCTGGCAGGAAGTCACGGGTGCTGCCGTGAAGTCGTGGTCCAGAGTGAGTACTGTCAGATGTTGACTCCAAAAGACACGAGAGTAAACAACCCCGTCCTTGAACTTAGCGTGTCACTGTTTTCAAAGTACTTCCAAACTTGAAAGCTCACTTGATCTTTACAACAAGGCTGTGTGGGGCACAAACAAATACCGTTATTACTGAATGGGCAAAGTGAGGATCAGAGAGGTGAAGTGACTTACCTGAAGACACACAGCCGGTGGCAGAACTGGGTCTCAAGGATGCTCTGGTTTCTAGTCCATAGCTCATTCCAAAAGGTGTGTCAACTCCTTCGGTCTAAAACTGTACCTCTTCCTTGGTGAAAATGTAAAACACTGGCTTATAACTTCTCTACCATGATCAACGGAGCACATTGGACTTTCACAGGGCATTTATGCGTTCTTTGGACATCCTCTGGCCCCGTTTGATCTACCGATGAATCCTGATGCTCAACACCAGTTAAAAAGTTAAAAGATTGATCTCCCAATGTTTAAAGACATCTTTTTCTTCACAGGGGAAACTTGTTGCTAGTTAGTATTGAAAAATGAACACATCGATGACATGTTATGGAAAGAGGGAAGATAAAAAGAGGGGACTGCATATCAGCAGCAAGGACCCACAAGCTGTGTAAGGAATGTGGGAGGGGGTGTGTTTCATCAAGATAGAAAAACATCCAGAAGTCCACTGCTGTGTAGTTTTTATTTATCTGAAATAAAGCAGGTGAAGATGACTCCTACTCTGTAAAGTACCGGGTATATTTCAGCTGTTTGTTTGTTTGTTTATTTACTTACTTAAGCTGTTTTCTTAGCATGATCATAGTTATTGGTGCCTGTCAAGTTCTCAATACACTTGAATAAGTGTTCTTAACTGACTCAAGAGTGTTGTTCCTGGACATGTGAAAGATGATGTCTGGGCATTTAACTTGAATTCTTCACATCTCCTCAAATCCACCTCCAAATTATCTTCGTATCTACCCACTTCTCACCACATCCAACTGGTCCAAGTCTCCATCATTTCTTGCCCAGGAGCCTTCCCAGGCGTCCACCTGCTCCCCTCTTCCTCAGCCCATCCGTTCTCCACACATCAGCCAGAGCTATCTTCCATGTCACCCTCTTGTTTAACACCTGGCAGTGGCTTCCCATCACGTTTAAAAGAAAACCCAACCTCTTGCCGGGGCCTGTGAAGTCCCCCATGATCTGGCCTCTGTCCACCTCGCATCCTCACCTTCCACCTCTTGACTCCTAGCTCACTGCCCCCTGCACTGCAGCTCCTGGAGTGCGCCCGTCTCACTTCCACGCTTTCACCGGCCTCCCATGAGCTGTCCCTAGATCACTGCAGGGCTGGGTCCTCCTGATCACACAGACCTCTGTGACCTCCTCAGAGCGGCCTTCCCTGACCACGCTGTTGGGAGTGACCCCGCATCTCATCTTGTTCCAGGCACTCTTATCAGATTACCCTGTCCTTTCTTTCTATAGAGCACTGATCCTCCCTTGAAAAATACCTTCTTCATTGTCTTTTTTTCTCCCACTGGAATGTAAGTGTTGAGAAACCAGGTTTGTTTTATTCGCTTCGGTATCACCCATGCCTAACACAGAGGCTGGTGCAGGGCAGGTGTTCAATAATCGTTTGTGACTTGGTGAAACTTGGACAAAGGTAAGAGCAAAGACGAGGCACACTTGTTAAGCATCTACTGTCTGTGAGGTCTCTTTCACCTTTTTAATCTTTTATTCTCGGGGGGGTGGTGGTGGGATGAATTGGGAGATTGGGATTGACATATATACACTAATATGTAAAAAATGGATAACTAATAAGAACCTGCTGTGTAAAAATAAATAAATAAAATTAAAAAAAATCTTTTATTCGCCAAAAATACTAGGTAATATTAGCTCACTGGGCACAGAGGAGTAAACTGAGTCTCAGATAAACTTACTAACATGTATAAGGATCTGCAATTACTAACAAACCCGTAGGAATGAACATCGAGGTAAGTGACACTCCAGAGCCTGTGGCTCTTCCCCTGCACCATACAGCATCACTTCTGTTTTTGTTGTTTTTTGTTTTTGGCCGTGCCACCTGGCACTCAGGATCTTAGCTTCCTGACCAGGAATGAAACCCCTGCCCCCTGCAGTGGAAGCGTGGAGTCTTAACCACTGGATCACCAGGGAAGCCCCAGCATCATTTCTAATGTACACGGTAGCCAGGCGTCTGTTGCCTCTACCCCTCAGTAGCATGTATTGGTTAGAACTCATTAATAGAGAGAGTATATGTAAAGGGGAAATGTTACTGTGTTGTCTGTGGGAGGACCACCAAGGACTCATAATTCACGCAAACACACCATAAGAATAACATTTCGTAAGAATTTATACTTAGTGTTATGGATTAAATTTTGTACCTCCCACTCGCCAAGACGTGCTGAAGCCCTAGTCCCTAGCACCTCGGAATACAACCTTATTTGAAAATAAGGTCATTGCAGATATGATTAAGTTAACATGAGGTCATACTGGAGTAGGCTGGCTCTGTAATCCAATATGACTGGTATCCTTCTGAGAAAAGGGACATTTGGACCTGGAGACTCACACGGAAGATGGCCATGGGAAGACATAGGCAGAGATGGGAGTGATGCTGCCACAAGCCAAGGAGCACGTGGGGCTATGCCTGGGGCTGGGAGTGGAAAGGACAGATCCTCCCCCGGAGGCTTTGGAGGAAGTGTGGCCCTACCAACTCTCTCCTCCAGAACTGTGAGACAATAAGTTTCTGTTGTTTTCAACCACCCAGGTGGTGGATTTGTCACGGCAGCCCTAAGAAACTAATATACCTAGATATCAAAATCTAGGGAGAAATATCACCACTGGCTGCTTTGATGCTTCTAGGTAAGCCAGGTAATTCATATGAAATGAATGAACAAGAGAAAAGGGAGACAAAGAAGGAAGGATCCATTACCTGCAGATCTCTTATCCAGTGTGCTCAAAGACGAGTCATTTCTGTGCAATATTGCTAGATTTGGAGAGTCATGAAGAATGTAACACAGCCTTCTGTAGGAGCCGAGCTCACTAGTGTGGGCTCCCTGGACTTTGTGCCCAGAATGGCTTCACCATCTCCCTTAAGTGTGGGCGAACTGCAGACCTTGATGCACAGTTTTTCATGTTTGATACGATCCTCCCTTTCATTTGCTTGTCTAGCTGCTCCAGCGTGGTTTTTGCCTCCATCATGCCTCCAAGTCATCCAAATCATTAAGCCAAAGCCAAGAATTTTTCTAATTTTCTTCCAGTCTTTATTCTAGGAATATTTATGACTGAGTTTACAAAGCATATATAATTCTATATTTACGGAGCCATTTCCATATTAATGGACCAATGCAATTTCTATTTTCAATTAATTTATCATTTATCTACTTTTTACTTACAAGTAACACTGTGATGAACATCCTTATGCACAAAAACACGTCTCTCTTTCAGATTGGATTCTTGGAAATGGATTACAGGAGCAAAGGACATGATGGATTTTAAACTTTCTCTGCAAATGCTAGTCATGCTTCTGCTGTGTGAATCATACTCAGCAAAACTATGTTTTTGGTCATAGTATGGACCCAACATTTATTTGCTAAGTGAAGTGAAACTGGCCTTCAAGAAAAGGTATATATCTTATAGTATATATATAATGTATAATATATATGATTTAATATATATAATATGTATATTTAACCTTTGTCCAGCAGTAATAGTGATATTCTAAACACATTCCTTATACTTGGGAAGGATCACATTCATTACCAGATTACGCAGATCTGGGATTATTCATTCTGAGATGCACTGGGATTACTGGACGATGCAGCTATTCTTTATAATAATGCTAAAAATATAGTTTCTGTGTTCTTGTCTTTTCTTCTTTAATCTTCCTCATCATCCTCATGACTTCCAAACCCCCGAATTCTTTCACTCTACTTCTTTAACTTTTCCTTTTTTCCCTTCCTTTTCTTCCATCCGTTGTGATAAAACCACGGACCCCTGAGGGCACAGGCAGCATTCTGACTGACACAAAGTTTGGGCTAATTTCTCAAAAAAAAAAGATAAAAGCAAATTTTTCCTCTAGAACAGATTGGCACTTTGTGGGGCTCTGAATCTGAGGCTGGATGAGAACTTTCATTTTTCTTTTTGTTTTTCTTCCCCTCCCCAGCAAGTGGGGCTGTGATAGTGTCACCTTTGTCCCCTCATGATCTCTTCCAAGTGGAGCTTCAGGACTACGTGGGTGTGTGCCAAGGAACTATTTTTCTCAGAGAAATTCCCAAAATATGCATCCCTCATGTTGCACAAAAGTCATTCAACCATTCATTCTTTCAAGAATGTTTAGTATGGGTGTGCTATTGGCTAGGGTCCAGTCTGGGCCCTGAAATAGAAATACGAAAGATCAGTCGTGCCCTCAGGGAGCCTGCAATCTGGCAGGAAGCAGAGGAGTTTGTGATTGAGAATCGCCACAAATGGGATAGGAAGCTGGCACAGGGCTGCCCAGGGCAGAGGAAATCAGGGTGAGATCCTGAAGGAGGTGGGTGGTACCTGCGGGAGGTCTCAGAAGTTGTGGGAATCCCAGACACAGAAAGGCAGTTGTGTTCTTTGACATCTCTGGTCACTTGCGCCTTCGGGGCTGCATCGGTTCAAACACAAATTCTTACCACCTCATTCAGAAGCCCAGCCCAGGGTCTTCTGATCAAAATTTCAGAGAGCTGCAGAGAAGACCCAAAGGCGCCCAGGGCTAGGAGTCCGAGAGCATTGGGTTAGGAGTTCAGCTTTGCGGTCTCTTTGCCTTGTGGCCTCAAATACTTCCTGGAAACTCACAGAGCCTTATAACCCTCACCTGGATGTGGGAGGCTTGAGTGGGACGGTGCATACACAAAGTGCTCAGGGCAGCGCATTTGTGCCACGTCTCACCCTGGGCTGATTTTTCAAAGCTGCAAGTCTGAGCTCCGCCCAAGGGGTGGGTGGCAACACGTAATCCCGCCCTCTGTGAACCGCTGACCTTCCTGGCCACGGAAGCAGACAGGTCATTTAAAAAATGTAATTTTCGCATTGACATTCTTCATGCTAAGCCCGGGGGCAGGCATGTCCATTCTGCTCGGGGAGAGCTCCGGGGCAGTAACCCAGAAAGAAGAGGCAGCCCTCACTTGGCCATTCCGCGCCTGGGCTGCTGACAAAAGAATTGTGCAAATGAACCTTTAAATCCGTAAATAGTGCCCTCACAATGCCGGGAAGAATGCAGCGGCGACAAAGGGCAATATTCACAGTTTATCTCAGGGTGATGGAGCTGAATGGACGCATGAACACGGGTTTGTTAGAGAAAGCGCGGGCCACAGCCCCCCGCCGGGAACCCAGTGGCCGCAGTCTGCAGTGCAAACAGTCAGTCTAAATCCCGAACAATTAGGGGAAACCAAGCTGCCATTATCTGAACTTCAACTTGTTCTCATGATTGATATGGGAAATGAAAAGTTGTACACGGCTCGGGGCAGGCTCTGTGCGCCCTCACCGCACGCAGGGCCTCCGAGAAGGTGCAGAATGTATATTTCATACCCACGGCGGGAGTGGCCCGCACGCCGCCCGGGGCAGCACGCGGACGGGCGCGGCCCTGCACATCAGCTCATCCCCATGTGGTGTCTTGTCTCTGACCAAATATCCCTCCGCCATCTGAGTCTTCAGAGAATCCCCACTCAGTGACCTCAACAGAGGTTAGCTTGGTACCTAACAGGTTGTTTTAAACTTTTCAAGGGCAGGGCTGTAGCTTCTTCTCTTTTGAGTCTCCAGTTTCTTAGCCCAGAGTGGGAGTTCCACGGTGTTTGTTGAGCTGGGGTGAGCCCAGTGCTATGGGAGAGGGACATGGCCCAAGGAAGGTGAAGCATTTGAGCTGAGCCTCCACGGGTGATGGGATCTGAGAGGTTTGATATGAAGGAGACGGGCCTCATTCCAGTTTGCATAAACAACCCCGGCAGAGGCTGGGAAGAGGGGCGGCGTACGGCTGGTAGCTGGAGTGTGGGCTTCTCTGAAGGCAAAGGTAGGAGTGGAGGCTGGAAAAACAGGCTGTTCATCAAGGGTCTTGAAAGCAAAGAGAACGTTTGCCTTTTTGCCCCGTAGGCAGTGGGAGTGATGGAATGTTCTGGAGCAAGGGAATGCCACCTGACTGGGAAGGGTCCTCTGAGGACGCGGGCCTGCCTGGGGCGCTGCAGTGGGACAGGAGTGGCCTGCGGAAAGCAGGGTCAACCGGGCTTGGATGCAGGGGGGGAGGTCAAAGGTGACGAAGGTTGTGAGCCTTTGGCTCCTTCTGCCCCAATTCATTCATGAATGAAACTCTTCTTATTTCTTTCTATCCAAGAGGATTGTCAGAATTCCACACGCTAGCTCAGTTGCCAGCAACTTATAAAGTCAATCAGTCAATTAATTGCACACATGTATATTTTCAGAATGGGAAGCAGAAGGTGTACTTTTCATAAAAATGCAATTCTTGTCATAACAAACTCACGTGGGAACACTTGTCACTTTAATTTCGCAGATGGGAAAACTGAGGCCCAGAGGATTATATGAATGCTGCGCTCATGTCTGAGCCGGGATTTGAACCGGGGTCTTTCGGAGGAGAAAGCCTTCCGCTTTGCTTTATGCCAAGCCACCTCTAGTGCGACTGGCCTGGAGGCATGCATGCGATCTCACAGAAAGACCTGAGCTCGGGCCACCGGGACAGCGGCTGAAACAGAGACTTCCAAGAACCCTCTTCAAAGCGCTCAGAGGCATTCAGCAAGGCCCGGCATTCAGGCTGCAAAGATTTCTCCATTGTCTCCACCATCAGAGGTAAGTGACATCTTGAACGCCTCAAGAAGATTAAATAGCCCGGCTCTGTCGGAAAGCTTAAAAAAAAAAAAAAAGAGTGAGAGAGACGGAGAAGAAAGGGCCCAAGTTGGCTATTATAGAGCTGGTGCTTTTTTGTCGGAGAAAGAGCTTTCAAGGAGTACTATTGGAAGAAGCGGGCCAGATAGGAAGACAATGCCGGGGCGCGGGAGAGAACTGTGAGAGGAACCTGGGGCTGGGCGCCTTGAATGCGGAGTACTGCGGCTCTGAGCCGCCGAAGAAAAGGGGAACCCTGGTCAGGATGAAAATGAGGAATTACCTTTTTTCCCTTCCCCTCTGAGACTCCAGTTCACTGCGCAGTGACAATGCGTGATGGGCACTTGACATGTCCCTCGGCCAGGCCATGTTGGCGCCCCATGTGGAGCCCCCGGGGAACAAGGGCGGCGCAAACCCAAACAAAGCCAATTTTAACCTAATAAACTCACCCCACATTCTCGGATAGGAACGATGAACGTTTGGGCTGCTGAGTATCTGTTGCCAGCCCAAACACACGGGGCAAATCAGAAGTTTGAATTTGGGGATGTTTGAACATCTGTCACCTTCATCTTTTTAAGAGGTTTTTTGTTTGTTTGTTTTTTGTTCTTTTTTTTAAAGCTCTCAGTGGGAAGGAAGACGAGGGCTGCTAGTGGCACCGTTTGCAACCCCGAAAGAGTGTGTTTCTAGTAGGTGATGAAGGTGACTGAGAAACAGAAAGGGACCTAATTTGCTCAGTTCCTGGGAACACGATTTGCTTTTTAAATGTACATCGTCCTAATCCACATCCCAGTAGCTGCCCTGCGTGCTCCCCGTTCATTTGGGAGATGTCTTCAGAGATGTGGGAGTGAACGAGCTTTAGGCTACAAGTCAGGAGATCTGGGTTTGAGCCTGTCACCAGCTTGCTGACAGTTTTATAAGAGTCACTTCGCTTCTCGGAGTTTCAGTTCTCGTCTACAGTGCTCTGTGCGGTCTGCTGTTTGGATAAGGCAGCTAGGAGTTTCCACAGGGCATCCCTCCAGGGCAGATGGTGCCCAGTGTGCGCTTTGTAAACATCTGTGTGGATGATCAGTGCCCTATTCTGCTTTCTTCTCTGAGAAAAACCAAACAAGATGATCATTGCAAACTTGGTTTTGAAACTGCAAGTACATTTTACAAATGTGAGATATTTATTATTTTTCTATTTTTTCCTTGGGAAAATCAATCATCCAAAAAATATTTAATAGTTATAAGCAGTTATAGAGCCCAAGTCCCTGTATGAAATTCAGCTTAATGAAACTTCAAAATTATTTTCACGTACCTAGGGTCATGAATGGTTTTCAAACCGCATACTATGTTAAAAAGAAGCACGTGGCAGATGTTGAAATCAGAAATGTAACAGAAGCTTGAATAATGAACTTGGTGAATCTTCATTCCTTCTAGATCCTAAGCCAGTGTCTGGTCATTTGGTACCTCATGTGTACTGGAGTTATATCAGCCTTTTATATCTGGTTTTAACTTATTTCACACTTGGTTTTTGGTTCTGTGTGTGTGCGTGCATGTGTGTGTGAATTGTGAGACTTGGTACGTCTATCAGAACTTAAGGTCACAGTGGAAAGGGTATCTGGCACCTTTAAGTGGAGAAAGGATGTTTATGTCACTTTGGAATCCCTCCTTCTTGGAAATGTGAACACACCTGCATGACGTGTCACGCCTCACTTCGAGGGTCTCCTTGCCGAGAATGTCTGTCCTTCCCAAACGGAGGAGAAAGGTCTCCTTGCTCACAGGTGTTTCATTTGGCCCTGGATGCACCTTGGATGAACTCAGGGCGGGTATCAACCTTAAACAGGAAGCCACGACTAGTGGAAAGAGTTGTGGGCTTTGGCATAAGGCACCTCTGCAACTGACTCCTTGCTACACCCCTTTTGAGCTGTGGACCCTCGAGTGAGCCTTTGAACTGCGCTGGGGCTCAGTTTCCTAAGAGAATAACACCAATGCGTCAGAGCTCCTGTGAGAATAAAACAGGTGGGTGTCACTGAAACTCTGAGCGGTGCTCAAGGTAAGTAAGAGGAGTGCGTGGACCGGGCGGGATTGTCAACAGCTTAGGCTTGGTGGTCAAGCAAAGGGTGAATCGCTTACTAGGTACAGGGGCTCCTGTGCCTTGGATGATGCATCTGTAAAGTGGAAGCTTCTTCACGGATTGCTGTAAGGATTTAGAGGTAACGTGGAAGGATCTTAGAACGGTGAGGGAAGTGGGGGAAAGGGCGATATCCAGGAGAGAAGATTAGCTGGAAAAATTTGAGTGCTCTCACTTCCATTCACTTCTCCTAAAGACTTACTCCAGGAAACCAGTATGTGAGTGGCTCTCCAGTGAAGAGGGCGAGGGGAAGCTGAATATCTGACCTTCTGCTCTGCTTCCCCTCCCTTGACCTGCACCCCTGTCCTCTGGGGTTACAGGTGGAATCACTCACTGGAGAGAGATTTTGTGCCCATTCCTGGCTAAGATGTGGTGTGACTGGGTGTAGGAGTGTTGGGAGGGGACCAAGGCGCTCATTATCCTTAACATTTAGAAGTGTCTCAGAAAACAGTATGGAGGTTCCTTTAAAAGTGAAAAATAGAGTTATCATATGACCCAGCAATCCCACTCCTGGATATATATCTGGAGGAAACTCTAATTCAAAAAGATACATGCACCCCAGTGTTCATTGCAGCACTATTTACAATAGCCAGGACATGGATGCAACCTAAGTGTCCATGGACAGATGAATGGATAAAGAAGATGCACTCTATATATATAATGGAATATTACTCAGCCATAAAAAAGAATGAAATAGTGCCATTTGCAGCAACATGGATGGACCTAGAGATTATCATACTAAGTGAAGTAAGTCAGAGAAAGACAGATATCATATGATGTCACATATGTGGAATCTAAAATATGATACAAATGAACTTATTTACAAAACAGAAACAGATTCACAGACATAGAGAACAAACTTATGGTTACCAAAAGGGAAAGGAGTGGGTTTAGATAAATTAGGAGTTTGGGATTTGCAGATACAAACTACTATACATAAAATAGATAAACAACAAGTTCCTACTGTAGAGCACAGGGAACTATGTTCAATATCTTGTAACAACCTATCACGAAAAAGAATATGAAAAAGATTATATATATATATATATATATATATATATATATATATATATATATATATATATATATATATATATATAACTGAATCACTTTGCTGTACACCAGAAACTACTATTCTCCCTACTTCTTGTGGGTTTTGAAGGATGTTTTGGTTGCCGCCACTTACTGGATTTGCTTAGTTGAGCCTTTTAAGGACTGAGACTTGCCTGGAATGTCGGTCCTCAGCCAAACTTGCTGTAAACATTAGAATTTATCTTCTTTTCATGCTTTTCTGTAAGAATCTATTATGAAACCAAGTAGAGAATTGCTGCTTTCCAGCTCATCGTTCATGGCTTTCATATTTGCTATTTCTGACAGTTCCTTCTTGAGTCTGGCTTCTAAGAGAGTTGATTTAAGGTCTCTGCATTCCCTTCCTATGTGGCTAACTCTTTCAGAAATTTGATATCTTTCCTCCAGAAAGACAGAAACTCCAAAGGCCAGTTCTTTGTCTCTCCCTGCAGAGTAATACAAAATCTTAAGCATCAAAAACTCCCCCATGACTGTAAAAGTCCCCATCTCCCCCAGGGTTTCAGGGGATCCGGGCCTGGGCTAAGCCCCCCTGGCAGTACTGCCACTGCCTGGCGCAGGGGTCTCCAGCATCAGCACCATGCAGAGCATCAAGGCCATCAGGGGACCCTCTGTGGCTCCCATGGCCTCTGCAGTACCCCTGGGTTGCCAGGACCCTGCTGGCCACAGCAGATGTCAGAGCTCCATGGTGAGCATTCTGCCCAGAAACTCCTCTGCGCCTGGCAATCAGGGGCAAGCGCAGTGGATGGGGGGTACACAAAAAGCAGTGTCTCCCAGCCATCCCACATCTTGACTCACAAGGAAAATGATCACATATCATGACCTTGGGGATACAGACAAGGCTCTGCAGACCTGAGGGACCAGCTGGTGGGCTCTGGTCATGTATGGTCCTTCCTGGCTACCCCAGGAACTAAGGAGATTGATCTCTTTCCACATCTGTAACCATCCTAGGTCAAGAGGTTCAACCATCTCAACTAGTCAAGAGGTTCCAAGTTGGAGCATTTGCAGGCCCTCAGCTCTGGCTACTGCTCCTTTTGCCTCCCTTTCTTTTTAAAATTGAGATGACATTCATGTAACGTAGTGTTTTAACTATTTGAAAGTGAACAATTCAGTGGTATTTCACACATTTACAATGCTGTGCAATTGTTCCTACAGTCTGGGAATCAGCCTTCTCTCAGGGCTTAAAATGCAGCAGACACCTGTTTCTGCGATCTTCAAGGGAATCTTCCAGACGAATGCTCTCTGCCTGGTTATGAGTCAGGTTTCCCCTCCCTGTTACCGACGGCACCTTCAGACCTGCAGAAGCCTTTGAATTTTGAAAATTGCCTTATAGAACCAAAGCTGTGAAAGGGTCAACTCTAGTGGGAGACAGATTAAGAAAGACAAATCCATCAGCATTCACGGGGCCTCCCTGAGCACCTGCTATGTCCTGGGTTCTAAAGAATATTCGAGGAGCTAAAAGGCATACTTATTGCCCTTGATTTGCTCTCTTGTTGGGGAAGTAGGATGTTCTAGAAACATTTATTGAGTCCCTGCCATGGGCTGAGCCCTCTCCAACGTGATTGGCATACATGACCAAAAATAATTGTTAAATGACTGGTTTAGCATCTTTGGTACAATTTTGGAGAATTTTGAACAATTTAAGATCCAAGAAGTCTGCATGGAGGAAGAGGGTTTGGGACCAGATGATAAAGATGGGTTAAGAGAGCTGGCTCCCGCCATGGGGTTGGTGGGTGGTGGAACTGAGCTGACTTCGATCTCCTTGACCCTGAGTCTGGGCTCTGATCTTCCACTAGGATTTCCAAAGAAGAGGAACCGGGGCCTGGAGTGTCCTGTTTCCTCACTTGGGCATTTCTGGTCTTTACATACTCTGTTTCCTCTGGTTACAGACCTCCTCTGCATTCTCTCTCTAAAGGACTCTTGGAATAAATAACCTCTTTCACGAAGGTTTCTGCAAAGACTTGCAGGCAATGTAGGGGACCTCTGGGCTCCACAGGGCTGGCTGCACACGAGTCTGTTCACGTCCTTCTATTGCTTGTCTCTCCTGCTAGACTTTGAGCTTCCTGGGGCAGCTCAGGCACACAAGCCCAGTGCTAGGCACAGAGAGGGGCTCAGCAACTGGGGGTGCACCCAGCATGCCCTGTCGCTGTAAATCATTGTCTATTAGTGAGAGACCGTGGGGCCTGGCTCCCAGGTGTAAGGGTCTGTGATGCCCTGGTTCTCCCACAAGGCTGCCCAGCGCGGGGAAGCCAGGTGTGGTCTGGTCTAGGGCACTGGGTTCGTGTTCTGAATGGCAGCATTCTGGATGAAGAGGGACCCTTCAGCTTTCTCTCCCATACTGTGGCTGGAAAGGAGAGTGAAGGGACATTGCAGCTGGGTGTCTGGGATGGGGTCGAATTCACCAGGAGGTGTCCCCAGACAGGGCTAGCAGGGATGGGGGCTCCCTTCGGGAGGGCTGAGAGCAAAGGCGACAATGCTGGGGGAGTCTGGGCAGCAGGAGGGGCCCAGGCCAGGCCTCGGGGTGGGCCGGAAATCCCCGACCCAGGAGTGAGTGGGGTCCCAAGGCCCCATCCCCAGCCCCGGTCAGACTCCTCATTGGCTTCTGAGAGTTTCCTGTCTGCATCTCATCCCTGCGGAGGACGTGGCTGCCAGAGGGCTCTTCTTAAGGAACAGAACGTGCTGCTCTCCTGTTCAAAATCCATCAATGGCTGCCCATTGTCTGCTGGGTACAGTGGGATCTCAAAGCGGAAAGCCCAATCCAGCTGTGGCAGGCTTTGCAGGGCTGAGTCCCGAGAGTCAGCAGATGTCTGGAAGGCAGTCGGCAGGGGGAGGTGGTGGCAGCTCAGGCGATCCCCGGAATCACTGTGTGCCCATTACTTGTGCAAACTGTGGACCAATCAAACAGCAACACATGGTAAGGGAGAGCCACAGATTGGAGGGCAGCTAAAATCCAAGAGTGGGCAGGTAGGGAACGTGGAGAAGATGCAGGCTGGAGTGGTTGACAGGCTGATCTTGTGTAATAAGTTCAGATGTCAATGGGACACCCTGAAGGTCATTTTTTGTTTGTTTTGATATGATGTTGTGTATTAAGTACAAATTTAAAAAACAAAACCAAAGTAAGGATCTTGCTGTATTTACTTTTCTAGGCTCTTTTTCATTCAACATTACACCATGAGCATTTTCACTTATCATCAACAAACCCGTCACGAACATTTTTGTGACCGTAGAATAGTCCATCCAATGGATACATCAAAATGTGTTTACCATTTCCTTATTTTTGGATATTTAGGTTGTTTTCCTTTTTTAATACTAAAAATAAAGTGGTAATAAACACCCTATGCATATGTCTTTGATTTACATCTCTAATTATTTCCATAGAATTGATTGATTCTTAGAAGGGAAGTTCCTGGATGAAAAGGTATGGATATTTTTAAAGCTCTTGATACTTGTTAAATTGCTTCCCCAAAATTTTGTGCACATTTTATATTTCCTACCCACAAAACACCAGAATGCCTGTCTCGTAACCCTCATGGACAATAAGAATGATTATTTGGAAAAAAATGGATGTTTTGAGAGAAAAAAAAAATGGTCAGCTACATTCATTGGGTTTTCCTTGATACTTGAAGAAAAAAAATTTGGATGTTTATCTGCCTTTTGTATTTTGCCAGTTTCTGCTGAAATTGTTCATTTCCTTTGCCCAGTTTTTATGGGATCATTTTCCTTCATTACTTAGAAAAAGACTTTATGTATTAAGCATGCAAACTCTTTATAGTTGTTTTAAAATTTTTTGCAGTTTTATATTTGTCTTTTTTCATTTCATGAATGTGTATCAATAATTTGATATCTAGATGCTGACCTTTACAGGACTAAAAGGCTGCAGGTTGTTTGGAGTAAGGGAGGCTGGGGAGGGATCGGCGACCCCAAGATGGCTTGTAGCTTTCTGGCTTGGCCACTAGGGAGATGCTGGAGACCTCAGGTGGTCCAGGGAGCTCAGGAAGAGGGAAGATGTGATGGATTTCATGGACTCTGCCTGTGGCACACCCAGGTTGAAATACCTGAGAAAGAGTTGGGGATAAGGTCTGAACCTCATTCCTAGGTGTGGTCTAGGAGTGTTTGCTGAAGGCATGATAAAAGAGCTCGATTTAGAGCCCAGTGGAGTTCTGGGAGGAGATACAAACTCTGAGTTGCGGTTCAGATCAGAACTAGAACTCGAGACTCCTGACTCCTAGCCCAGGACTCCTCGCTGAGCGTCAAGTGGATCTGGTGGTCGTGTGGTGGGGTTGCAGTGTGGTGTTTGAGGTGGTCAAATTTATGAAGTATTAGATTTTTCAACTTCACCGTACTTCTTTTTTTTTTTTTTGTAAATGAACATCTGATCATCCCACTCTTTTCCAATCTGTAGTTGGCTTCTCCTTTCCCATGGGGAGGTGGGCTATGTTTTGGATACCTCAAGCCAAATTACTCTTGGAGGCCAACATGGGAACCCATCAAATGTTTGTCATAACGGATCTGCTCTCCATTTGCGTTCATTAATTTAGTCTTTTCTACAACAAGTGGCATTAATATAGCATAATTGACTTTTCCATTACACCGGATTAATTAATTAATAGGAATCAATATGGTAGGAACATTAACAAGGTACAGAGCAATTAAAACCTTCCACAATTAGTTCCCATTGCCTTGTGTTTCTATTACGGAAAGAGAAAAACCAGCTCCACCACCGCCAATACGCTCCCGAACGCTTCCTGTGTGAGCAGAGCTTCTGTATGTTTTTCTTCTTCTTCTTCTTCTTCTGCTTTGTGACTTGACAAAATCGGATAAAGCCATAGTATTTTATTTTACAGCATGCCCATCATTTGGCGTCACCAGCATAAAAATGCTCCTCTACCAGCTCAGTGGTGCAATAATGGTTTTTCCTTGGGGCTGGATCATTTTTAAAGGTATTTGTAATGGAGGATTTGCAACCTTGTGTGGTGGAGCCAGGAATGTGTCTACACAGGTTGCCAAGCGAATGTCAATCTCTTTGTCACCCCGCTGTCCTGCCACCTCCCCCTCCTCCGGAGGCGGCTGCCCCGTGCTGGCACCGTGCTGGAGAACCCAGGCTAGGAACCCCGAGCGGCGCTTGCCTTGCAGGTGGCACTTTGCACGCTGCAGCATCACATGGAGGTGCAGCGCCGGGCACAGACCTTCACGCAGAGGGAACCAGAACCTGCGCTTAGTTGCCTGCCTGTCGCCATCTGATAAAGCCCCTCAATTGTTTCCACTCCTTGCTTCCTCCCCACTGGTGTTGAGCCTCCTGGTAGGGATGGAGGGGGTAGAAACTGAGGTGCAGAGAGGAAAAGGACCAGTCTGAGGTCCCCCAGCAACTGGGGACAGATCCTTGGGAAGAACCCAAGCCTCCTCCAGTGCAAAAGTATCATTTGAAAATAAGTACCCAGAGGGTCCATTGGCAGCAATGTCTACATAATCCCAGTTTTTGGTTGAAGATCAACTTCAGAAAGCAAGACTGATCCTGGGCTTGCAAATAACTACTATTAATTTTTTTTAATGCAGTGTGTATGGTTGAATTTCTTATGCGTTGATTCCCTCTGTTTGATTTTTCGCAGTTATTCCAAACTGTGGGATTGCATTTTGAGACTCAAAGGTACACAGACATGAAGAAGGAAGGCACGAAGGAACACCGCCTATGCCCGCAGGCCCACGTATCCTGGCCTGGGCGGCCTTGGCTGGGGCTGCCGCCGGGTGAGGCTGGGCCAGCTGGCTGCTTCGGGGACCGCCAGCCCCGCTGGGGCCTCCCGGCGTTGCCTGGAAACCATGCAACAATGCCTCCAGAGCGGCCCCGCGATGATCTTTTCTGAAGTGGCGGCCCCTTCAATTATTTTATTTCCATTATATTATGTTAATTAAATCAGCAAAAAGAACAGAGCACATGCATGTCCCAAGTGGAGTGGCTGTGAAGGGTTAATCGGAATGGCCCTGGCAGCCACTGGGTGAGCAGAGCAGCGGGCAGAGAGCGTTAAGATGGACCCTGCTCCAACCAGCCCGGTCCCTGGGGTCCAGCGGAAGCTCTCAGGCCTCACCTCTGCCTACTTTTTGGTGTCTGTTTTTTCAGCTCTCTCGAACCATGGGCTGCCTTGGTGGGCGCAAGTGCAGGTGGAGCGGGGTTGGGGGGTGTGCAGAAGGGACCCTTCGAAGAACCCCTCAGAGCTCGCAGCCAGATTTTGTAGAAGTCACCGTGCCTCAGTTAACTGGCAGTGATGAAAGATCTCGTAGATACATCATATGAGTACACTCTTAGGCAGAGGTTTTGACAACATTGGAATGCTTTGCTGCAGTAAAATCTTACACCAAATCCTCAAAATATAAACCAGTTAATAGTGGGGGCACTTTGATTAGAGTCAGAGCTGGTACGGGGGCAACATTCCCCGTGCCCACTCTTTGATATGTGGCTGGAGCACAGTTTGAAAACCCGTGCCTTAAAGCCCCCTGAGGGGCACCAGAACTGTGGGTTGTATCTGGGCTGTCTGGTGTTGGATGTCTAAGGACCACACAGCTTTCCCATCCTCATGTTCCCACGCCTGTAGAAATGGGAGTTGGGATCCCTGGGAATTTCTGAGGTTGGAAACAGAGGGTATTCCCCTGCCTCAATTTACTTGTTCACGTAATGGACATAAAAGTTCTACGTGGCCTCCCAGACTCATGAACTTTAAGAACCAATGCACAATGGCTAGTTCTAGGCCTGTGATCATCACTCCTGGAAAGTGATGGCCTTTCACTAAGGGGTGTTTCTTTTTTATTTTTATTTATTTATTTATTAAAAATTTATTTATTTTTATTTATTTATGGCTGTGTTGGGTCTTCGTTTCTGTGCGAGGGCTTTCTCTAGTTGCGGCAAGCGGGGGCCACTCTTCATTGCGGTGCACGGGCCTCTCACTATCGCGGCCTCTCTTGTTGCGGAGCACAGGCTCCAGACGCGCAGGCTCAGTAGTTGTGGCTCACGGGCCCAGTTGCTCCGCAGCATATGGGATCCTCCCAGACCAGGGCTCGAACCCGCTTCCCCTGCATTGGCAGGCAGACTCTCAACCACTGCGCCACCAGAGAAGCCCCAAGGGGTGTTTCTTGAGGGGTGTCTTTGTGTTTCAGTAAACGCTCAGAGATCATCTCCCCACCTCTTCTTCTACAGTGGGGTAGTGAGGCTGCTGTTTCAGGCTATTATTTGACTCTTGTGGTTTTTTTGCATTCCGCAGAGGCCTGTCCAGTGGGCCTGGGACCTGCGACCTTCTTCTGGTCTTGTCTTTGTCTTTCTGTGGGCAGGAGACGGAGCCTCCCCTCCCTGGCCTGTGGTTTCTTCCTCAGCCAGGCAAAGGCCCTGCCATCAATGATCCCTTAGATCCCCTGCAGCTGTGGCATCCTCTCATTTGAATACCATCAACAAAAATAGCAGTGCTACGCCTTCAGTTTAAAAGACGATGGAGCAATTACTCTAAAGTTTCTTTCCTGCTCCCTTGCGTTTCCAATATTGCAGATCTCCTCCGTTTTAAAATGAAGTTGTAAATGAGATTTGAGTTCCACATCACTTACTTTCTTCTCTCCAAGAGAAAGAGTTGGATAACCAGTTCAAAGAAAACGCACACATAACTGAAATTCAAAGAGGTTGGAGGGATTTTCTTTCGCCTCATCTTGGTTACTGGGCTGGCCATCTGATTAAGCATTGCCAGGCACCACTGTGATGGTGTGATTCTCCATCCATCACACTTAGTAACTTCCCTCTTGTTTACAGAATGAAGTCCAAGGTGAGCACCAATACCATCATTATACAAATAATAGAAAGTAGTTATAAAGTGCTTACTGTGGGCCAAGCATTTCATATATATTAAAAAAAAATTCTTTCCAACACACTCTGAAGCTGATATATTTATACCCACTTTACTGATCAGGAAACTGAGGCACAGATAGGTTAAGTGACTCACTCAAGATTTTACAGCTGGTAAGTGATGCACCATGATTCCAGCCTGAGCTGTCTGCTTCCAAAGTTGTTTGTTTTTAATCCCTGAGCTTTACTTACATATAACCTCTTGGTCACAAAGGAGAGCCTCAGATTTCTTCTGGTCAAACTTCCTTTGTGATGCTCAAATCTCCTGCAAGCCTGGCTGACTGGTGGTTGTCCAGGTTGGTGATATTCCTGGTGATGGGCAATCTCTTCCCTTTGAGGGCAATCAGTCATTCATTCACTCGACAAACATAGATAAGCCCCATCTAAGTGCCAGGCCTGGTGTTCCATGCTGGGCCCTAGGGATGAATATGTCGCAGTTCCTTCCGCTGAGGGACTTGCAGACCAGAGCCCAACGTGTTAGGTCCTTGAACAGCTCTGATTGCTAGAAAACTCTGCCTTTACTGAACTGGAAAAGATCTCCCTGTAACTAACATGATCATATAATTATTGTCCAAACGAGGATGCTGTTGAGAGCGAATGGAGTCTGTTATAGCAATTATGCCATAAACAGTTTTAAACTGGGCCTGTCTCTGCAAAACAGGGATGCACACCCTCAACCTACAATCCGGGTCCTGGGTGCCTGGTTGGCCCCGGAGTCCACGTCAGCCCTTCCGACGTTTGGAGACCAGTGTCTGGCCGGCTCTGAGCCTCCACTTCTCCAGCGCATGCCCAGTCCTCACAGGCAGCCTCATCTCCTTGGTCTGCCGCCCTGCCTCAGCATCCTTGGTCCTCTCTGAGTGCATCTGAGGTTCTGAGTTTGGCTTTCTGGTGCTGCCCTGATCTGGC
Organism: Balaenoptera physalus; assembly: GCF_965194825.1. Taxonomy (NCBI): domain Eukaryota; kingdom Metazoa; phylum Chordata; class Mammalia; order Artiodactyla; family Balaenopteridae; genus Balaenoptera; species Balaenoptera physalus. The sequence continues at coordinate 86,295,869 of NC_138894.1, read as the reverse complement.
TTCACTTCCACTGGGAGGGGAGCGTGCCCGGGTCTGCAGTCGAGGAGGAACGGAGAAGGCTGAATGTGTACCAGAACGTGTTTTGAAAGCCTGGAATTCAGACAAAAAGTGGAGAACAGAGGTGAGAGCTGTGTCAGGGTGGCTCTGCGGTAGACTGGAGGACAGGGCTTAGAAATCCAGACAAAACGGTTTAGGGAGAGAGGTAAGAAAAATATGTTTCACCAGTATTTCTCAGGCTTAGAAAACTTCGGACAAACATATCTGAGATCTTTTAACCTATCAGCCTGGAGACCGGACATCTCTGTTTATCACTCATCAATCAAGAAACATTTATGAACTGGCCGTTATTTGCAGGGCACACAGGTGACACAGCCCCTGCTCTCCTGGAACTTAGAGTTTAGATGGAGGCAGAGTGCTCAGGTAATACACACCACAAGGTGAGCAGAGAGGATGGAGCATCTAACTCATCCCCCATCCCCCCCAGAGGGGTGTGGGGACACCTTCACAGAGCAGAGGCTGAGCAGAAATTTTCCTGGCAGAGAAGGGAAGTGAGTGAGATTCCAGGCAGAGGGGGCAGCATGTGCAAGAGAAAAGAGGCACAGAAGAGCATTGTGTGTTCAGTGGCTCCGTGTGGCTGATGGGGGTAGGACTGACAGGAGATGGGCAGGACCTGTCGGTGGGACTGGGATGCCATTGGAAGCATGCGGATCTGCACTGGGAGAGACCTGGACATCCGGGGACCGCTCTGCAAGATGGAACACTGGTGGGTGGCTTCAGATGTCCTTGCAATGAGGTCAGGTGAGCACCAGCGTGAAAGCACAAACGAGAAAATGCTTTCAATTGAGGGCCGTGTTTTTCAAACGTGGCTTGCCTGCCAGCTGACTGTGCACTCTGGCAGGAGTGGCAAGTGATACTTAGCTTTCTTCAAGCTCCATTAATCTGCCCTTTTCTTTCTGCTTCAAATTCCACTTCAAACACCCAAGAGTTCCTCAAATGCATAACAGTATAAATGATATATAACCCTGTTGGGAGCCATGGAGCCTCCCGTCAGGTGATTGGGGTGGCTTGGGTTGATCCTGTTGACCTTCCAAGGCTTGTAGAGAAAGAGAGTGGCTCTTCCCTCCTCCTCACACATGCACACGTGCACACACACACACGCACATACGTGCACACGCGTGAACGCACACCCAGCTGTGCAGCCCTTCTCCGTGTCTTCAGCCCCTCCTTGTGACCACGTGGGGACTCCTGGAGGAGCCCAGCAGCCCTGCACGAAGGCCGGTGCTCCTGGTCCCTTCCGCAGGGAGACCCAAGCATCTCCCCCAGTCATCTCTCCTGTGTCTGATGACACCAACGGCGCTATTTACTGAGCATTACTGTGTGTCTAGTACTTGACATACATCACCATCTAAGTTAGTAATATTATGCAAGTCAAGAATATGTTATCTCCCTTTTTGCTGAGGGCAAGCCGAGGTACGGAGACGTTAAGCGACAGGCACCGGTTTACGCTGAGCCAGCAAGTGGTGGGACAGGGATTCGAACCTGTGACGCCGGGGCGCTTTCATTCTATCCCGGGAGCTAGTGAACGGGTGCTGCCAATCCACCTCCTCTCGTCCAGACTTGGAGTTGGGATGAAGAGGCTGAGTCACTGCCATTGCCTGTGAGAAAGGTTTTGGGATGGATGGATCGGCTGTAGAATTCACGAATTCACTTGTCGACCAGCCTTTCTGGGGGGTCTGCTGGAGTGCTGGATTCAGCGGGGGGCGGAGGGGGCATGCAGAGACACCCTGCATGATGATAGGGCCGTGACTCTCACAATGGTAGTTGGGAGAGAGGGAATTACGGAGACGACCCAGGCAACACGGTGAGCTAAGTACCGGGCTCCAGCAAGTGAGGAGGGCCCTGGGGCTCGGGGTCAGGCCTCGCTCGGCTCAGGGCGGCTTCCCGGAAGAGGCCGTGTGAGCAGAGCTGAGCGCTGGGTTCCTCCCCTGGCCAAGAAGGGAAGGCGTTGCAGCGGAGGGAACAGCTGTGCAGAGGCAGAGCGCTCATACAGAGCGGGGGGCCTGGGGAGAGGGGGCGGCCCTATAGTTTATTGTTCAAATTGGGACTTTTTTCTCCCCAAGTTTTTATTTTAAAAAATTTCATACTACATAAAAGTTGAAAGAATGTACAGTGAAACTTGCATACCTTGTACCTAAATCCATCAGTTGTTAACACTGTTCCATCTCTCTCTATATATACATATATATGTATATGTTTATATGTATGTATGTATGTATGTATATATGATATGTGTGCATGCTTTTATATAAATGTATATTTTCTCTTTGCTAAACTATATGAAGGTAAGTTGCAAACATAGTATATTGCCCCTACAATTTATCTCTCTATAAAATGACAATAGTGTCATTTTGGTGTTGTTAAAAAGATTAATGCAACGCAGTACATGCAAAGAGCCTGCCATGATGCCTGAAATATAGCAGGTGCTCTAAGTTAGCTCTTCCATTCCTTCCTTGAGAGTTTGGGCCTCATGTAAATGGGGAAGGAAAATGCTCGCGGAGGTGCCGCCCGGTGGGAATGTGAGGTCCCTGGAGGAGGTGAGAGAAGGAAGGATCTGAGGTCAGAGCTTCCTGGTCACCTGACTTGGGAGTCCAGGTGTCTGAGATGAATTCACCTCAGCTCTGTCTCCGGTAGACCTCCAAGTTCCAGTGATTCTCCCTTGAAACGCCTTCTGAACCCGTGCTCTCCTTGTGTCTTTGGTTCCAGCCTCGTCTTGTCTGGTCTGGAATCGGCAGTAGATGCGTCAATTTCTGGTCTCTGTGCCCCTCCCCTTAGCTCCTCTGCTGACAGGTAAGCATCGAAGCTCTTCACTGGACCAACAGGTGAAAGGATGAGTGAAAGGTCAGGTGATCAGCCTCCTTCCTGACCTCCCTGCCTCCATCTCCCCGTCTTGACCATGCTCCACATCTGGGTCAGACAGGCTCAGCCATCTGAGGGAGGGGAGGCTTCTTGGCCACCCCTGATGAGTGGAGCCCAAATGAGCCAACTCAGAGGGAGGCAACAAGGGAAGCAGAGGAGTTGTGGTGGAAGCCATCTCCTGCTCAGCAAGGTTTCCTGATGCAGCTCCAGGCACATAGGGCCTGGTGCCACCCAGCAGGACGGAGTGAGAAGCTGTCATAAGGACCCAGAGCAGGCATCACACACAGCAGGACCGGCAAAGCCCAGACCCCTTTCCCTGGGTGGTGCAGCAGCTGCATTTCCCCATCCAAGTATCAAAGTGCAGTCAGTATCACGAGGAGAACAGAACTTGAAAGAGATTCTGCCCCTCGTTACTCTTGTGACTTTGAGTGAGGCTTAACTTTTTTGAAGCCTCAGTTTTTCTCCTGTGAAATGGGTTTCCTTTGCAATCTCACAGGGTCATGAGGCTCCACCGAGACTGGCAAAATGGCATACTTGGTGTGGAGCCCAGCTTGTTGGATGTACTTGATAAAAGACAGCTGCGGCTGATTCTGTCTGTCCTGACTTGAGGTTTTATTTTTCTGAAATACCCGCTATAGGTCAGAATGTAGGAAATCAAAATGTTTGGTTCCTAAATCCATGAAGATGTTGCCCCTGGGACCAGAAAGACACTTTTAAGCATTAGCTTCTTTAAGGGAAGAGAACATTCCAGCCTGGTTGTAAGAAAATGCCCACCACTGATCCTTCAGATTTAGTGGGAGGTTCCCATGGAGGTTGAAGGATCCAGTTGGGTGATTCTGTGCCAACCCCTCAGAATTCCAGGTAGCCCTTGACCCCTAGCTCTCTGGGCTGTGGACTTCACTCTCAAGGTGGGAAGGGTGGAAGGTAATTGGACAGCATGCGTGTGTGTGTGTGTGTGTGTGCCCTGTAGAGAGCCCTCCTTCACCTCACCGCCTGCTGCAAAAAGCATTTTTTGATCCTCGGCAAAGGGATTGTTGAAGGGCACAGTCTCATGTGTACTGTTCAATTGTCCATTGAGCATCTAGCCTGGGCTTGCTACGATCAGCACTTCCCTTATAACATCTCATTTCATTTACACACACCTTGTAGGGTAGACATTGTCATTCCTGTTGCAGAGGGGGAGGGTTTGAGACTCAGAGAGGGAAAGCAACTTGCCCAAGGTCTTACAGCTATGAAGCCATGAAGCTGCTGTTCCAGCCTGTTGATCTTCCTCCAAAGCCTGTGCCCATTCTAGTGCTTCTGGATGGATGTGAATTCTCTCACTCTGAGCTTGGGATGCAGTTTCCACATGGGTGAAATAGACATGAGCTGACTTCGGCTGGATTAGAGGTTTACACTTCATTTGAAGTCGATCTTTACATTGCAGTCACTGAGAGGATTGGAAATGGCACAGGAAAAAAGCAACAAAACATTGCTCCAGGACTCCCTCTAAAATCCTTTATGTGACAGTGAAAACTGCTCATAAACACCTACCATATTCTCATATCTTCCAGAAGATAGAGTGGAAAGGGTATTGGGCTGAGAATCAGGATACCAGCCGGGCTCATTTCTAATGGCCAAGGGAACTTATCCCTTTTCCTCTCTGAGCCTCAGTTGCCTATTCTGTAAAATGGGGATGATAAACCCTAACTTGTCTACCTGGAGAGCATGTTGAGAGAATCAGAACAAGTGATGAAGGCCAAAGCAGTGTGTAAACTCCGACATGCTATGCACATGAGGGGAATTATTCAGAGACTCTGTGAATTGTGTGAGGGATTTCCTTTAGCAGGCGTGCAGCTGTCATCTTAATCTGGAACAATGTTGGCAACGTTTGAGATGTTGCTCTTTATTTCCTTTAGGGAGGTGAGGGGAACATGACTTTTGGCTGCTGCCTTCTGGGTCCTAACCCTAACCCCAACCCTCACCCCAGCAGGACCAGCGGCCTCAGAACCCCCTGAACCTTACTCCAAGTCTCTCAGTTCCAGTGACTCTTTTCCTGCAGCCTCAGGACTTTCTTGGAGCCCGTTTGTCTGAATAAAGAAGTTCGGGCTTTGTCCCTCTCCAGGCTTCTTTCCCGCTGAGCCGGGAGCCCAGCTTCCCAGCAGCTGCCGTGGTGGTTGTGGTGTGAATGGGCCTCGTTCTTGCCCCTCACACGGGGGCCTGGGAGGAGCGGTCCCACACAGGGTGCCAGCAGTACCCGGTGGATCTGCAGGGGGACCCCTGGGCCCTTTTTGGAGGCCCGAATAGAATGGGCCTCCCCATTCTGTCCGCCTTTCTTGTTGGGCTATGAAGAGCAGGCAGAGAAGTTGCTAGGTGTGCGAATGCTTTATCATTTTTAAAGCCCGGTGCAAAATTAGCACCATTACTGGTTACACAATCCAGTCATTTTAGGCTCTTCCCCGTTAGAAGAACTACCAAAAAAAGCAGCTCAAATTATTAACAAAATGTCGAACGACAAGTTCTAAACTACAGATGCAATTGCCAGCACACACTACCCTACTACATGCGGCAGGAGGCTGGAAAGGGCCGGCTGGCGGAGGAGACCACGAAACTCATTTTTTAAAGTTCTTTAAGAACCAAAGACTTGCATCTTTCTAGACATTTCTGGTCCCGTGTGGCAATGGATCTCAAAGGCTTTGGAGGGCTCCTTCTGACCTTCTGCCCCCCAGAATTGATATCAATTCCAAATTTTTAAAAAGACCCATTTTTCATTAAGAATAATAATTTTGTAGGGCAGTTTCCCTTTGCAAACAGTATTATCAACAATGTTTTCAAAACACTATGATCTTTATCTTGGCGGCACTGAGGGAAAAAATCAGTCTGTCACACGTTCATCATCTACGCTGGCCAGTCCCCTTTCTGAGACGTGAATTAAATTTGAGTGATGTTTGCTGTATGCCAGGCCTCTGCTAGGCTCAGAGGAAGATATGGAAATAAATCATGACAGAGCCTGCCTGTGGGGAATTCGCTGTCTAGTAAGGGACACAGGCTGTATCCGGAAATGGTTATAACAGAATTAAAAAGCACTTTGGGAGCAGTGGCTGGGGTAATGCGGGAGGCGTGGGTGGTTGATTATTTTTAATTAGAAGGTTTGGAAAAGTCTTCCTAGGGGAAGAAGCATTTGAGACGGGCCTTAAAAGATGCTAGGATTTCAGTAGGTAGACAGGGGCGAGGTGGGTGTGAAGGACATTTCAAGAGGAGGAAAGTATCCACAAGACAAAGACTGGGAAAGGCCAGAGCATATGGGGTGAATAGTAGGCCTTCTGGGTGGGCTGGAGGGGTGACCCTTTAGGGGGCTGCAGGGGGGATGGAACCGGAAACATACACCGGGTCCAGCTTCTAGAAGGGCTTGTGGGTGTGGAATTAACCCACTCACTCACACCTCCCTCACGTGCCAGGTTCTGTCCCACGTGTTAGGGATTCCAAAGCGAAAAAAATCACAATCCTGTCCTCAGCCTACAGATTCGATGTGGGAGATAAAAAAAAAAAAAAATGAAAGAACTATAATAATATAACAGGATAAATCCTACGATAGAGATAAGATCAGAGGAGGAATCGACTCTTCTGACCTGAGAGAGAGTTAGGGAAAGCTTTACAGAAAAAAGGCCACCTTCACATAGAGTCTTGAAAGAGGATACGGGTTCATCTTCATTTTGCTTGAATTTTTGTTCACCCGTGGGTTCTCAATAGAGGACAACTTTGCCTCCCTGGGGATGTCTGGCAATGTCAGGAGACATGTTGGGTTGTCATGACCCGCGGGTGGGTAGCTATTGTCATGATAACACTGTGTAAAAAACCACCCCCAAACTCAGTGACTGGCAACCACAAATACAAGCAAGCGTTTGTTTTTCTTTTGTAGGGATGTCTGGGTCAGACAGGGCCATTCTGCTTCAGGCTGAGGCGAGAAGGCTGGGCTTGGCTCTGGGACCTCAGGTCAGGTTCAGGTCTGTCCCACGAGCATCCTAATTTTCCTGTACCCACCAGCTACCTTGGCATATTCGTCCCACAGCAGGTCACAGGGGTGCAAGAGATAAGTCCAACTGCATGACCATGTAAAGTCTCTGCGTCGTGCCGGTTCCATTAGCGGATGCAAGGCACCTGACGCAGCCTGGCCCGGTGATGCCCACGCATGCACCCTGCCCTAATGGGGGAGCAGAAGAACGAACACTTGCTGAACAAGGGGGCAGCTGTCTTCCTCCTCTTACCTTACATCAAGGAAGAAACCCTCTCCCGGAACCCTCAGGTGATCCCCTGTATATCACATTGGCCAGAACTGAGTCTCACGTCCAGCCTAGCAGTGGGAAAGGGGAAGAGAGTCACTATGACGGATTAGACCCATCGTGATTCAGCCCTTGGATCAGGACCCTCTTCCCCTGAACCCTGAACGGAGTTGGGCTCCTGGTAGCGTGGTATTGGGGGTGATGATTATCGAGTAGGCAACCAACACTGTCTGCCCAGCCACTGACTACAGCTAAGTCATTTTCCCTCTCTGGGCCTAGAGTCGGGCTGGAAGATCTCTGCGGGCCTTGTGTTTCATGGGGGATGTGCCAGCATTAGTCTTTCCAGGTATGACTTGCTGAAATATCTTTACCTGCTCACCCCCATCATACCAGCCAGCCAAGAGCACTCTTGCTTCAGACACTGGCTGCATGAGGCAACCCCATGCTCCCCTGCCCACGAGACTGTCTTCTGTACAGAGCTGAACCCATGTGTGTGTTTGTCCTTCCAGACCTGTCCAGCAAAAGGCTGCTCCTTGTGGGACACCGGCCCTGCAGCTGTCACAGCACTGATGCCACCTCAGAGCAGCTGTGCTTTCCACTGCCTGCCCTGCCCAGGACTTCTGTTCCCACAAGGAGATCTCACAGCTCCCCTGACTTGGCAGGAATTTGGAAAACCAAAGAGCCTTGGATTATTCTACCCTGAACCTGCCTCTTTGGGCTTCAGATTGTTTACTTAGAAATATTCTGGGTGATGATAGGGACTCTGGCACACCTTCCTTTGCAGGAAACTCGATGAGAGGCAATGCACATCTGGGCAAATGTTAGTGTGCTTCAACCTCCTTGATGAGCAAGGCTTTCTCTGGGCATCTCTTTACCCTGGGAGGTTGGGGATTCTCCCATGAATCCCTAGGCAGCGATCCCTAGGGGAGGCAGGAGCCTAAGTTCTAATCCAGCAAGGCCTCTACACTGTTGTGTGACTAGGCATTGTGGGGTCTGAAGCTTTGGTAATTTGGGAGCTTTTTCTTAAAAAGAGAATAAAAATTATAAATGTTTCATTAGGTAACAGGGCTGTGATGGTTAATTTTCTGTGTCAGCTTGGCTGGGTCCTGGTGCCCAGGTATCTGGTCAAGCATGATTCTGGATGTTTCTGTGAAGGTGGTTTTTATTTTTTTGGATGAGATTTAACATTTAAATCCGTGGACTTGGAATAAAGCAGATTGTCCTCCATAATGTGAATGGGCCTCATTCACGCAATAGAAGGTCTGAATAGAAAAAAAAGGCTGACCTCTCTGGAGGAAGAAACAATTCTGCCAGCAGATGGCCTTTGGTCTCGAATTGCAGCTTGTCTCTGGGTCTCCAGCCTGCTGGTCTACCCTGCAGGTTTTGTACTTACCAAGCTTCTACGGTCATGTGATTCAATTTCTTGAAATGCATCTCTCTCTCTCTCTCTCACACACACACACACACACACACACACACACACACACACACATACACCCTGTGCTTCTATTTCTCTGGAGAACCCCAAGTAATACAAGGACCCTGGAAGGGTCCTGTACAACTGAAGGGGCCCTAATTCTTGAGGATTATTAAGTTCACTGTAAAATTCTCCCTGTGAGCCGTCCCTGCTCTGGCCCTCAGCTTTCTCTGCATGACGTGGTGAGAGGTTGGTCCAGATGATCCCTGGGCTCTTCCCAGCTCGGACTGTGGGTACAGGGCTCCAACACGTAGACTGGCTACGTGGCTGTCACTCATGCCTCCAAGTCTTTGTGCACCTTCCTCAGATAGTGAAAGGTTAGGGCCTCCGGGCTTGTCTTCCGTGTCTCCCGTGGCCCACGGCCCACGCAGTGTGAGTTAATGAAGCAGCACGAGGCAGGGCAGAGAGAATTCTTACCCAAGGAGCTATCAACGGGCTGAAGAACGCCAGGCCCGGCCCTGTTTTTGGTTTCTTCATCTGAGCTCTTGTCAGTTTGCTCCTTTCTGAGTGCCACTGCCTCTAGTTTGAGGGCCACACAAAGAAGGATGTGTGGGTTCCGTGATTTTGAACTATAATAAAACACCCTCCTAAAGAGGCATCCTGGAGTGGACAGAGCCCTGGAGTGGAGCCTGGAGAGCCGGGTGCTACTGTAGGGGTATTGCCCACTGACCACGAGACTCTGGGGCTTCAGCGAAGTGCCTGGGCTTCGCTGGATGGTCTGAGGTCTTTCCAGGAGTCACGTCCATGGGCGGACCTTGCAGCTTGCTCTGCTGCCCCCATGTGATTGGTCACTTGACCCTTCTGAGAGGACAGCAGGAACGGAGAAGACTTTGGGCATTGATCTTGGAGCTCTTCTTGTGGCGGGGAGGCGGGATGGATTCCCCCCCAAAAGTCAAACACGAGAAAACGGACAAGCCAGGAAGCAAGCCAATGAACAAATTTCCTAGTTTAAAGTTTTGTGAAGGGAGTAGGGCTCCGGTGATTTGGTGTGTGTGCGTGTGTATGTGTGTGTGCATGTGTCTGTGCGCGTGCGTGTGCAGGAGTGGAGGTGCGGAGGAAATGACCTGTGCCTGGCTTGGGCGCATTATGCAGGGACCCCGCCTTCGCTCAGCCCTCTAGCCAGCAGCCAGCTTAGGGGATCCAGGAGAGGGTCATCGGGCCTTTATCATCAGAGGAAGAATTCCTCCGTCTGGCTGGAGGAGACAGTGCATGAAAAATGGTGGCAAGGGGTCAGGAGGCGAAAGCAAGTGAGAAAACACTTTCATCTATTATCCCGGGGTCAATGGGCTCCCATCAGGGAACCTTGAGGCTGCCATGAATGGCCCATTGCAGGACGTGCCGCATTGTGTGCCTGCCGCCCCGTGGACCTGACAGGGCAGCTCGAGGGCCAGAGCCCCACATCACAATCCCCCGTGGCGGGACAATAGGGCCTAAGAAAGTGGTGGGTGGCTCGCCTCCCAGGAGTCTGCTTCTTCTTATCAAAGGGCTTTCACGGGGAACGCCCGGCCGGCTTGGGAAGGCGGGAGAGCCGTTTGTCCAATACTGGGGAGGCATTTGAGACTCATTCCAAAGTCCCCGTCATGGCGATTAGGTTGGCCCGGATTGAATTTCATCCCCAACCAGTGTGGGTTTCTCAGCTGTTGCCGCTTCTTAGAAGCCACTCATAGTCTTTGAATTGAGTAATTTTTGTTTGAAAAACAACACATTCCTGTTTAAATAAGGCCCAAATCTTATGCTGCAAAAGAGACATACATTTGCTCAAAAGAAGTTGTTGGGAGGGCCACGTGTGTCCGTCCGGCCACAGCAGGCACCAGGCATGGGGAGCTCACTCATGGTTTGGGCAAACCCATGGCCTTGCCCTCCCCCTGGCAGCTTCTTGTCAAATAACCCACGGCTGTGGGTTTGAAAATACCCTGCATATTAGTTGTGGGTCTGACATTGTGATTCCCTTGATTGAGTTAGGGCTGGTTTGCTTTCCAGGTCTGTAGAAATATGTCGACTGGATGGTGAGAACCAGTATCCAAATAGTAACCCCCATGCTTGGGCCTGGGAAAGAAGTGGGCAGTTTGGGGATCGGGCCTGGGAGAGAAGTGGGCAGTGGCCAGAGATGTGATTGTGTGGCCCTGTCAGCACATCTGGCATGGAGCCTAGGATCTGAGTCTTCAGGACCCCTCATTGCTTTGGACCTATCTAAGACACCCCTTATTGTGTAAGTACCAGGACCCCCTGAAGGTTCCTTCTTCTGCACCATTTTTGCACAGGTGGCTGGATTATTGCTCTTGAAATTCAGCTATATGCACGCTGCTCTCCAATTTGCTAGAAGTACCAAGAAATTGCCTGGAGAGGTCATGAACTCAAATGCATATAGGTGTGAAGTGGCCCCTAGGACAATAGGGAGGGGTGAGGTCTAATAAAAATGCCCTGAAGACTTCACACTCACTGTTATTTTTTTCTTTTTTGGGTAACACTTGGATATGAGACAATTGCTCAGATCAGATTTAACCTGTAGGAGGTAGTGAGTTTGTGAACTTAACCAAGATGGAAAAAGTCACACATTTCACCTTCACATTCAGGATCCTCCACTGTGTTCCCTCTCCCACCTTCTTGCCCACAATCGCCCTGTCAGCACTCTACCTGTTATTCAAATCCACCTGGCAGAAGTTTTGCTTCCTTCCTCCTTGATCCTGGCTCTGCTTCCTTTTTGCTGGACCACTTTGTCACCTGGCTAGCCCAGCTCAGATCTCATGATGCTCCCTGAGGGCAGGGGCCTAATTGTATTGTCTCCATCCCCCCACTCTTCCAAGGACCTTCCAGAAAGCCTGGCTCATAATGGATGCTCAATGAGCCTCATGATTTGATTGATTTTATTTGGTTGTGTAATTTCTTTTCCAGCTTCATTGTGAACGTGATCTGAAGGTGGAACTTGAAAACATCAGAATAGTTTTATCAGGGGGTATAGCTCGGGGTAGAGCATTTGACTGCAGAATAGTTTTAACAGTGGCTGTTTTGAATTGGGGTTTGAATGTGAAATTATCTTGCTTATATCATACCTTTGATATTGCCCTGTTGGCCTGACACTGTTGGTCTACACAGCTCTTTGGCTGAATTCACTGCTTCTCTGATCCCCTGTGTCCTGCTGCCACCTGACTCTAACCTCTTGGGACAGGCCCTGGGTCTCCTCTTCTGCTGTTTCCTCATCGTTTCTTACCCAGGGCGGAGCACCTTTTAGATGCCTAGTGTTTTCTAATTTGTTGATAAGCAGGCAAGTTTGGGTCCATGCCAAATTTTAACAGAATATTAATTAGCTTCTGGAAGAAATTCAGATCGTCCCAGGCCGACCAGTTCCTGGGAAGCATCTGAGCCTTGAAAGGGGGTTCCTGGGATACCTCCTTCTGGGAACTTTGTGGGAAGATACAACTCACGGAAAAGTTCTGAACCTTGCTGGTCTTCTGATTGAGTGGGTCTAAGGGACTCTCTGGGATTATTCTTTGATGCTTAGAAGGGTAGATGTCAGGGCTTGGAGGTCACCAAGCCTCTATACACCTGGGAAAACTCAGTCTTAGAAAGGAGACATGACTTAGTCATTTATTCATTTATTCAAGAAACAGCTACTGAGAACCTATAGAGGAGAACAGAGACTCATGGTGCTGGCTTCATGGACTTCAATTCTAGAGATGAGAGATGGATAGAAAACAGGTTGTGAGTTCTTTAAAAAAAATACCCAGATTGCTGGGGGGTTTAGGGGGCAGAGACCTGCTCCAAGAAACAGACTGTCCATAAAGGAAACTCTGAGAAGGAGAACTTTGAGGTAAAGCCTGGAGGAGGAGTGCAGGTAGGTCAGGTAAGGAGCTGAGAAGAATGTTCCAGGTAGAGGAACGAGCACAGGTAAATATTCTGAGCCAGGAAGGAGCCTGGCATCTTCTAGGAGTGTGGGTGGAGCTTAGTGAATAAGGGAGAGAGAGTCAGGAGGTCAAGGTGGAGAAGCAGGAAGGGGCTGGATCAGGTGGGACTTTGTAGGCCAATGGGATGAGCTTGGATTTTGATTTTAAATGTAGTGCATAGTTATTGGAGGTTTTGAGAATAGAACTGATATTTTAAAAGAATCCAACTCCTTTGTGGGGAGTAGAGTCAGTTGTCCATGGGAGGCTGTTGCAGTTGCCCAGCTAAGAGGTGGGGGGCTAGACAAACGCACAGACCCGCGGTATCTTGGGATCAGAGCTGAGAAGACTTGCTGCGGGAAGGAGGTGGAGATGGGGAAAGGGAAAGGATCACGATGACTGGCCTTTTGGCTGGAGAAGTTGGGTGGTGATGGGGTTCAAGACACGCTACCCCTCATTAGGGCACCTTGGGCTATGGAATATTTTAGGCTGAAGGAGGTTGGGAAAACAGCAGAAGCTGGTGAGTCATGCTGAACTTCCCCCGCCTTTCTCCCTTGAAGCAGGTCATAAGACCCTCATGAGAGAGGTGCCCTCCCTCTCCTCAGAGGAAAGGAGCATTCTTATCTCCAAAGACAAAGGAACACCAAGAAGAATCTTAACAAACAGGATTTGTTAAGTTTCTGCCAGTTTATTACACTTATCGTACTCCTTAACCTATCCCATTCCTCCACAATTGTCCACTTTTTGTCAAACAAAGCATAAAAATACTTAGGTCTAACCAATTCCCTGAGTCTTCAGATCCTTATGAAGTCTCCTCTGTCACATAAAACTTATATTGAATAAATTCGTATGCGTTTCTCCTGTTAATCCATCTTTGTCCGTTTAATTTTCAGACCCAGCCAAAGACCCTAAGAAGGTCGAGGAGAACTTTCTCCTCCCCTGCAGGAGACAGGGGTGTGTTGATTAAAATCGGAGAGATTGGAGTAAGAGCAGCTTTGCTAATGGAAGCGGAGGCGATAAATACTTTTGATTCAAGAGCACATTTCATTTGAGATGCCTACTGGCTATCCAAGGGGAGACGTCAGTCACACAGTTAAATATATGTGCCAGAAGCTTAAGAGAGGGCTCTGAGCTGGAGAAAGGAATGAGGAACCTATAGCAGGGAAGGCAATTTGCTTTTCAATAGTCATTTCCCTTATTTCTTGGTACAAAGGACTACTCTCAGAATATAGATGACATCTCTCAGGATCACGGCATGACTGTTTTGGCCATTGAAACATAATCACAGAGAATGATCCTTAAAGAGGAGATGACTCACTATCTTTCCCCTTCCTCTATCCTCATGTTTGGAACCTGTCTGTGATGGCTGGTGCTCTAGCAGTCATCTTGGATCAAGAGGATGAGGTCCATACCTTATAGAGGATGAAGGAGGAAGATGGAGAAAGTCTACGTCTTTCCTAATTGTGTTGCCTTTATACCAGCCCTAGGTGCCTATACCTGGATTTTGATTACATGGGAGAAAAATAAACTTTTACCTTTTTTTCTATTTTTAATTTTATTTTCAAATTAATATACAGTAAATTTCATCTTTTGGGGAGTATCAAGTTTAAAGAATTTTAATGGGTGTATAGATTTGTGTAGCCACCAGCAAATGGATCCAGCATGGTTCCTTCACCCCAAAGAACTCCCTTGTGCTGTCTCATTGTAGCCACACCCTCCCTGCAGCCCAACCTACCTGACCATCACTGATCTGTTCTCCATCACTACAGTTTTGTCTTTTTGAAAATGTCATATAAATGGAATCATACAGTATGTAATTTTTTGAGACTGGCTTCTTTCACTAAGAAAATGCATTTAGCGTTCATCCATGTTGCTGTGTGAATCAAAAGCTCATTCCTTTTCATTCCTGAGTATTATTTCACTGTATGAATGCATAGCAGTTAAGTTTTCCATTTAAATGTTGAAGGATGTTTGAGTTGTTTTCAGTTTTTGGTTATTATGAATAGAGCTACTAAAAACATTCATGTGAAGATTTTTGTGTGATTTTAAGTTTTTATTTCATAGGGTAAATATCTAGGGGTAGGATTTCTGGTTTGACTATATAAACATAAAGTATATGTTTGATTATAAGAAGCTGTCAAACTATTTTCTGGAGTATCTGCATTATTTTACATTCCTATTAGCAATGGATGAGAGAGTCATTTGCACCACATTCTTGTCAGCACTTGATATTGTCAGAACTTTGTATTTTAGCCATATTAGTAGGTATGTGATGTTACCTCTTCATGATTTTAATTTGCATTTCTTTAATGGCTAATGATGTTGATGATCTTTTCAAGTGCTTATTTGCCCTAGCACAGAAGGTCCCTGTGCTTTGTTTAATGCTCTGTTGTTGCCATCTTGAAATTCTTCTTACTTGAACAAGGGTCCCACATTTTCATTTTGCAGTGGGTCCTGCAAAGTATGTGGCCAGCCTTGCATGTGCTGTGTCCAGACAGCCAGCAACAAAGGCAGCAACAGAACTTGGCCATCTTTGTATGCTACTGTCTGTCCTGGCCAACAGACTGGGCCATTTATTTTGATTACAGAAGAAAAATCCTTACGATGCACCCACTTTCAGAAGTTCACTACACAAACAGTCCATCCGGAGTTGTTGGGTGGATTCCACTCTTACCATCCTTTACTATCCCTCTCTATTTCTCTAGATCTCTTTTGCTTGGTTAGATTTTACCTAACAGAATTGCAACCTCCCTATTCATAAACACAACAAATGTTTGTTGGTGGTGGTAAAGATGAATCTGTTACCAGAAGAATATTAAAAGAACACTATATCAGATAGAATGCTGCTCATTTTACTTATTTATTTGCATTTTATCCTCACTTAGAGCTTTTTTTTTTTTTTTGGCCATGTGGCATGCAGGATCTTAGTTCTTCGACAAGGGATCGAACCTGTGCCCCCTGCAGTGGAAGCTCAGAGTATTAACCACTGGACCACCAGGGAAGCCCCACTTAGAACTCATTTTAGAGATGTAGAAACTGTGGCCCAGGGCTTCCCTGGTGGCGCAGTGGTTGAGAATCCGCCTGCCAATGCAGGGGACACGGGTTCGTGCCCTGGTCTGGGAAGATCCCACATGCTGCGGAGCAACTGGGCCCGTGAGCTGCAATTACTGAGCCTGTGCGTCTGGAGACTGTGCTCCGCAACAAGAGAGGCCGCGATAGTGAGAGGCCCGCGCACCGCGATGAAGAGTGGCCCCCGCTTGCCACAACTAGAGAAAGCCCTCGCACAGAAACGAAGACCCAACACAGCCATAAATAAATAAAAATAAATTAAAACAAAAAAACTGTGGCCCAGAGAAGCTAAATCCTTTCTTTTTTTTTTTTTTTTTTTTTTACAAAATCATACTGCTAGCGAGTGAGGAAAATCCTTGTCTGGCTTCTTTCTGATGCCAGAGTCTTTCTGATGTAACGTGTTTGAACTCCTGATTTTCTCTGTTGGAGAGCCATGGGCATTTTGGACATCTTTAATGACCTTTGGGATATCACAGACAAATTTCCTAAGAAAACTCTCATTCCCTTTCCTCTTGATACCTTGAACATCTTTGCTGCATCGCTAGGTGTGGTTATTGCATGAAGAGTTTCGACTGTCTTGGAGTGAAGTATCTGAAGGAGTTCCCAGTATCCCTTCAAGTGATGGAGATCCACATGAAGAAAGCTATTCATGAAGCTGCGAGTCTCTTTTTCTGCTTGGAAAAGGAAGCTTTGTACATTCTTCTGTTTTGGTTCAGAACAGCCCTCGAAAAGGGAGGAATCAGGCAGCAGGGACAGGGCGCTAGGTATTCTGGGAAACGGAAGCAGGCGGCATTGGGCCATGGACCGGCCCGCTCCACCCTGCCCTTCACCCGGATTCTTCCCCTGCTCGCCGGGCTCTTTGGGAAACTGGCTTCCGGAGCCTGACACATGTTTCTTTGTCTGGCCCCAGCTGTTAGAATCTGTCTTCATTCATCAAGCAGGCAGGGAATTCTCCGAACTGCTTCTCTAGTCCCATGCCGTGGAGCAGACACTTAGACCTTGACAACTCCAAATCAGAGATGTCAACACAAGCCAGGGGGCCCGCCTGAGCTGCACAAGCCTCAGGCCGGCGCTAGATGCTTCTCTGGCGTGATTCCGAGTCCCTGTGATAGCCTGCATGGTAGGTGTCATTATCCTCATTTTACAGAAAAGGAAACTGAGGCTCAGACGGTTGCAAGGCACCTCAGAGCTACATACTCAGAAAAGACGGGCTCTGAGCCCTGATTGGCGTGAGTCAGATTTCTCAGAGCACTTGACTCACTGCCATTCATACCAACAGAAAACTGCAGCCATCTTTCCTGCTCTTGAAAAGCAAAGGGCTCGTCTTTAGGGGAAAAAAAGTGCCATCTTTGGGGAGGATACTGGTTTTCTGGGGCCAGGGTCCTGTCCGGAGGCCTGGCCAGCCTCTCTGCTGGGAGGAGCCTTCCCGCTCAGGCCGGTGTGGAGGGACTGCTCTGTACCGTCACCGATAATCGTACAGGCCCATCCATCAGCGGGAATCCTATTTCAAACATCTCTCCGACTCTAACGGCACGAAAAGCATGAACTAAGCGCAGTTTAATGAATTCTGATCTCACAGGCAGAGGCTGTCTGATCGGGGACAACCGTGCTCCCACACAAGGCAGGAAAAATCACTCCAGCGGGAGAAGCAGGGATGCATTCCAATGATGCCTTCATTGCTTCAAGATGGATAATTTGTTTTTTAGCAAATTCATCAGAGACGTCCGTTTTATCCATGCCTCACTCCCAGCTTTCTGGCAAAGTGTACCTTTTTACCTGGAGAGCAGTAAAGTCCTCTGATCCCATTCAGGACAGAAGGAAATGAGCCGCTTCACTTCTCGCCTAACAACCGTATCTCAAGCTCTTGTAGGTTTTTATGGGAAAATCTTAAACATCTTAGCAAATCCATATATGCAGCCCAATCACCCAGTCGTCTCTGAGAAAAAGCCAGGAGGAAGATCGTCATTTGAATTTCAAGGAAAGACGTATGAAGCAGGAGAACTGAACATGCTTTATCTTCCTGCGGTTAGAGAGTCCGGAGGGCTCCATCCTGGGACCATGTCATCGTCTTCTCGGGGCTGCTGTGAAGGAGAAGTGAGGGTACCACCCAGAGATGGAGTCCCCGGGATTCAGGGGGTGGGGTCTTCCCAGAGCCAGGATCTTACCAGGAAATCAGCAAGGTTCTGCCCCATAAATCACCTCATTTACACCTTACAACTGCTCCAGAGGTGGGAAGATAGCCCTCATTTTAGAGATGAAGCTACCATGACACAGAGAGATCAGGCAACGGGCACAGGGTCATACGTCTACTGAGTGGCAGGTTCAGAGGATGTCCTACACTCCAAGTGGACCACTGACATTTAAGACAAGCCCCTTCCCCTCTCCAAGTCGCAGTTGTCCCATATGTAAAATGAGAAAGCAGGGCCTGTGTGAACGCTAGATACCTTTTTTTTTTTTAAAGACACCAATTGTACTTGAACATTTGTTATTTTCTTTTTTTTTTTAATTAATTAATTAATTTATTTATTTTTGGCTGTGTTGGGTCTTCGTTTCTGTGCGAGGGCTTTCTCTAGTTGTGGCAAGCGGGGGCCACTCTTCATCGCGGTGCGCGGGCCTCTCACTGTCGCGGCCTCTCTTGTTGCGGAGCACAGGCTCCAGACACGCAGGCTCAGTAATTGCGGCTCACGGGCCCAGTTTCTCCGCGGCATGTGGGATCTTCCCGGACCAGGGCTCGAACCCGTGTCCCCTGCATTGGCAGGCAGATTCTCAACCACTGCGCCACCAGGGAAACCCCGCTAGATACCTTTTATTAACATACCATAAAAGCACTCGTTTTTTTGGGGGGAGGGAGTGAAAACTGCATGCTTTATTCCCCACAGAAGGCTAGGGAGGAGGGCAGCCGAGGGGGGCGGGACCACAGTTCCATTCTCCCCGATCCTTGCATTTGCTCGTCCACTGTTTCTAGCACTGGGTCCAGAGCTTGGGATCTAGAGATGACAGTCGTGAGGGGCTCACCATCTTCTAGAGCAAACAGACACATCGCAACAAAACTAATAAAAGTGGGAGATAAATGCTCTGATAGAGACGTATACGGGGAGCTGTGGGAACAGAGGAGACAGAGCAACTCACTGAGTGGCCCTGAGTAAGTCATTTAGATAATTTGGGGCCTCAGTGTTGTCATCTTTGAAATGGAATGGTAATAACTTGCGCTGTGCTTCACAAAGCTGCAGGGAGTGAGGAACCTAGTTTTTTCAGCCCCTGGTATCGTGTGAGGAACTCAGTGAGTATTTAACGGACCTGAGGAAGGCCATGGGGCTTTCTCCAAAGCTCCTGGATTCCTCTAGGCCATGTCAGCCTCGATCGTTCCCTATCCGTTCCCCAACAGTCGGGCCAGCAGGGAGCCTCTGTGAAGCCCTGTGCCCGCTACAAAGTGTCCTGTGCCAGCCATTTTCCCTGGTTGGCTCCTCCTAAGTTTTCCCACTAGATTTTGTGGGTGTATTTGACCTCTTCCCCCAGCAGTTAAAAGCTAAGAGTGGATAAAAGCTGGAGCTCTGGTGTCAGGCAGATGTTGGCTCAAATCCAGCTTTGCTACTTAGTTAGAAGTTAAATCTGGGAAAAGTTGCTTAATCTCTCTGAGCCTCAGTTTCCTCATCTGTAAAGGAGAGATCATGAGAATCCTTCCTGGATGGGAACTGCAGTGAGGAATGATGAGGGGGTGCAGGTAAAGCCCTGAGCAGGTGCCGGCATCTGTCGGTGCTAAGGAAGGGACCCTCCCCTGCTCCCTCGCCCCCTCCTCCCACTCTGCTCTTCCCCTGCCCTCTTCTCCCACTGCCCCCTCCTCTCCCTCTTCCCCTCCTTCTCCTCATGGTTACTATTAAGTGCAAGGTGAAGTGTGGCAGGTTTCTCACCCTGTATTCACCATGCTCAATTTTGCACATGCAAAGCGGGGTCCCCCCAGGACCACGTTCAGGGTCTGGAGCCCACATTTGTTCTCTCTCTCCAGAAGCCTGAAGAGAGTATGGCAAGGGCCCCGGAGGCACACTAAGGTGGAAGTTGAAATCCATACCGGCTGTGTGATCATAGACAAGTTACTTACCCTCTCTGAGCCTAAGCTTCCCCAGTGGTGAGAGGGGATAATGCCACCTTTCTCATAGGTTTGCTGTGAGGAGTAAATGAGATCATCTAAGTTGGGGGCTTGACACAAAACGGACATTCCCCTCTCCTCTCTGTCCAGAGGCTCGACGCCTGCTCCATAGAACACAGGGGGTTGTAAATGCAGTTGGTCCTCCGTCTCTGTGGATTCTATAGCCTCAGAGTCAACCAACTGTGCATCAAAATATTCAGAAAAAAAAATCCAGAAAGTTCCAAAATCAAACCTTGAATTTGCCGTGTGCTGGCAACTCTTTACATAGCATTTATGTTGTGTTTACAACTATTTACATGACACTTATATTGTATTAGGTTTTATAAATAATCTAGAGATGATTTAAAGTATACGGGATGACGTGTGTAGGTTACATCCAAATACTACTCCCTTTTATGTAAAGGACTTGAGTAGCCGCAGAGTTTGGTATCTGTGGGGCGTCCCGGAACCAATCTCCCTTGGATACAGAGGGACAACTGTATCCCACCAACCAGTACTGCCGTGTCCTGAAAGGTCTTCCTGCTTCCAGTGAGAATCTTCCTCCAAGGCCGCTGCGTCTCTGTGGCCCCTCAGATCATTTGTTCTACCCAGGAGGACCCCAGGGTCTGAGGAACTTGGCTTCTCAAGGATGATGTAGCTAAAAATAGCACCTGGTTTGCTGGTAGAGGTCGCCTACGGTGTAAGGCTGCGTCTTTGGACAACACCTTCCAGACAATTCCTTTTATTTTGTGGGAGCCTCACATCTGCTCTATGAGTTGGGTATTCGATAATAACAGAGATAAAATGATAATAATAATTAACAAATATTGAAACTTACCACATGCCGGCCATGGCACTAAGCATGTCGCTATCTGAAAGGATGGAGAAAATGGACTCAGAGGGCTTAGCAACAGACTTCGGAGTAGATCTTATTAACTCCATTTTGCAGATGAAGACTCGGAGCTTCCGAGATAAAGAAAGTTGCTGAGGGACTTACCAGAAGCCCAGCTGCTCATGTCAGGTGAGGCTGGAACTTGGTCCACGTCTGGCTTTCCTCCAGCCTCTGCTCTCTGGTAATGCTGTGCCATCTTTCTTAGGTCAAGGAGGGGAAGGGAGAGAGGACCTGTGCAGGGGTGGATTGAAATGTTTTACTCTCTGATCTAAGGCACACCTTATGATTTACTTATTATTTGTCTTCCTGGATGAGGTCTTTGGATCCATGTTAGCAAGAACTCAGCTTCCTGGGGCCAATGCCAACTCAGTCTACCACCTGCTGTGTCTTGTAGGTTTTCACCGGAATCCACGTCCTCCCTGAGATCCACATTTTCCTGTGATCTGTGCCCTTCATGTGACCTACGTCCTCCCCAGTCCCAGACCAAACTCTAGCTCTGCATGAAAGCCAGCCCCAGTCATAGCAGACGGGTAGTCACTCCTAGACACAAACCTTGTGGGCACTTGAGGCTGGATTCAACCCTGGTCACGTGAGAGACTGAATGAAGTCCAGCCCTGAGCAGGGAGCAGTGCTCCCGTGAGCTCGGCACGGCTCCTTTCCTTGCCTTTCCTGCCCTGCTCCCCCGTCTCAAATTCCCTTCACACCTGCTCCTCCGGCCACGCCTTGCTCCATCCTCCAGGTCACTTCACACACCCCCTCTCCCTTGTCACCTCAAGTCTGATAAGGTGCCCTTTCTCTGTGCTGCTACACACATGGGCTTGTGCAACCCCTGGGATGGTGTCATGTGACTCTCCACCATCAGACTGTGAGCTCTCTGAGGGCAAAGGCCTTAGTCATCCACGTGATCAGCCTAGTCTCTGAATAATAGCTGTGGCTAATCCAGCAGGACCAGCTAGGCTGCAGGAACAAATAAACCCTGAAATCTCAGTGTCTTAGCACAGCGCGGGATGTCCCGCTCTCATTAACGTTTGGCGCTAGACGTGCAGCTCTCCCTGCCGTGTGCCTTTCAGCATTGCCTGGGGAACCGCGGCTCCTTGCCCGTGGCTGTGGCGTCAGGGACACACGGCTTCCTGCCTTCCAGGTGATCGCACGGGCTGGCATGGAGAACCAGACCAGGAGTGGTGCACATCACTTCCGCCCACTGTGGTCCAAACCCAGCCACGAGTCCCACCCCCGCTGCAAGGGAGGCTGGGAAATATCCAGGAGCACGTGAGACCTTAAGGGGCAGGAAGGCCCTCTGATGCGGGCTTAGAGAGGTGGGCTTCAGCTCAGCTTCAGGGAGAACTTCCTAACAATCAGAGCGTTTGGGATGAAACGAGGAGGCTTCCTGACCCAAGAGTCTTAGGACTGGTTAGCTGACAGAAATAAACTTGCTTCCTTTCACCACTGCCAGAGACTTGCGTTCAGACAAAAATCAGCTTTTTGAAAACAAGGGGCTGGGCCCTGGAAACTCCGTTTAGCCCTGTCAGCCCTGGAGAAGCTCGGTGTTCCCAGCTTGCAGTGTCCTTTGTCCTCTGTGAGCTCCCGAAGCCTAGAGAGGTGACTTCTTTATACTTGGGAGCTGCTATTTATAACTTCCAAAGGACCCCTACTTCTTTGGTTCTGTACGGAGGCTCAGAAAAGCCAGTCCGCCCTCCCCCAGAAGCCTTCCCCCTCCACCAGGCCTCTCTCCCCCAAGAGCGATCCCGTAAATAAAGGATGAAAGGACCCGTAATTATTACCATTCGACAACACAGGGACTGTCAAAACCAGGAGTCCCACAAAAGCCTTTACATAAATCACAGCTGATACAATGGCTCTCGGCTGAGGGGAGAGAAGCTTAGAGCCTCAGTGCTGCTGAAAGGAGGTTTGTGTTTGGGGGCGGGGTTACCAGAGTCAGCTGCCCCTGGGGAAGAGATGAGGGCCTGGTGTCTGAACAGAGGATTCGCGCATCATCCCGCTCAACCCGCTAGCCCGCCCGACGGCAGAGGCCACAGCACGAGAGTAAAAAGCTGAGGGCAGACTCCAGACGTGACAGCTCCACGGGGCCGGGTGGTCCAGATGCTTGAGACCGCGCAGGTCGCAGGTGCATTGCTGGCGGTTCACACTCTGGCTGGGCAGGACCGTCCGCCCTGGGGGACACGCTGGCCTGCGGCGGTGCAGCCCAGGGCAGTCTGTACCCTGCGTGTCAGGGGGACGTCAGGGCTCCGGGGCCAGAGAGGAGGATGGGCGTGGCTGGGCTGCTCAGAGAAGGCGTTCCGGGAAGAAAGGTCGTTCTCTGATAGGCGGAGGGGAGAGTGGGACCCTCCAGGGTGCAGCGATGTGGCTGATTCTGGTCCCCACACCGCAAGGACCACATTTCTTGAGAATGTGCGCTCAGAGCTGGAAACCAGAGTGACCCCGTTAAGCAGGCAGTCTGTTCCTGAAGCACAGAGCTCTCTTCAGAGGGTGGCAATTCCAGAGAAGCAGGGCAATTGGTAGGACATGGCATATCTCTGGGCATACCAGTGGTTCCTTTTGAATGAGCCATTTAGTGGCACATTAAGAATTCGGTGTCATTTAACACAGGCTGGTGGCCCCTCTTACGCGCCATGCCCTGCACGACTCCTACTGCTTCTTCCTTTGATGGTGAAGAAGACACTGTCCTTAAGATTTTGAGAGTCCAGGGCAGGGGGTAGATGCAGAACACGAGCCCTAACGCAGTGTCTCATGCGGACAGACATATGCCAAGAGGCAGCGTAACAGAGCCGGGGAGGCTGTGGCTCTAGAATTAAACGTCCTGGGTTTGAATCCCAGCCCTGCTGCTTGTGGGCTTGGTGATCTTGTGTGAGTCATTCAACCTGGGCCTCAGTGACATCAGAATATGAATGGGAGTTATGAGAATAAAAAGAGAATCCGAATGTGTCTGGTATCTTGTCACAGTCTGCGAGCATTAGGCGTATCTTAAATTGCTTAGATAGTGAGCCATGGCTTATAAATCATGTGAGCATCTGTGCTCCAATCTGGTCCTACCATGACGGGGGTTAATCAAATCTCCCCATTTAGGGCTTCCCTGGTGGTGCAGCGGTTGAGAATCCGCCTGCCAATGCAGGGGACACAGGTTCGAGCCCTGGTCTGGGAAGATCCCACATGCCGCGGAGAAACTGGGCCCGTGAGCCGCAATTACTGAGCCTGCGTGTCTGGAGCCTGTGCTCCGCAACAAGAAAGGCCGCGACAGTGAGAGGCCCGCGCACCGCGATGAAGAGTGGCCCCCGCTTGCCGCAACTAGAGAAAGCCCTCGCACAGAAATGAAGACCCAACACAGCCAAAAATAAATAAATTAATTTTTTAAAAAAATCTCCCCATTTAAAAGACGAGCAGACTGAGGCTTGAAGAGGAAAGAAAGCCGATGTCCCCACGCTCACACAGCCAGCGTGACAGAGCTGGGCCCTGCCCCACGCTGCGGATCTTCTGAGGTGAAATGCTGCTGGTGGTTTTCGTGCTGGAGTGCTCTGAACGACCACAGAGTTCCCAGGGGATCCCTCAGGCAGCCTGGGAGCCTCACTCATGGAAGGCTGGGCCCTGAAGCGAATCAGACCTGACCCCTTCCCGGAGCTGGGCTTCTCCGCCCCGGGGGCTGCCCTGAGCCAGTGCAGGAACCCACACGTCTGAGCTGAGCCCTCCCTCGCCGGAGCCGGATGGGCCCTGGGGGCTGCAGAGGCTGTGTAGCTCAGGGTCCGCTCTCTGCTGTGCGGGGCTCCTTGTGGCACTTCTGGGGGAGGTGCAGTCCCCACCCAGCTCTCTGGAAGCCCGGATGGTCTCACCCTTTCTCACCCGGGGTGGCTACATGCCCACCAGCGTTCCCCACCGCATTCTACCTTGGTGGTGCCCCGGGGTTGTGCCCCAGAGGATCTTATGTGAAGGGTCCCCTTTAAATGTGTAAAGCCCGTGCCTTTACCAGCAAGCCACAGCCTGGCATTCAGAGTGAAAGAGCCAAGCGGGGTATACGGTGGATTCCCAAACAACACATCCCTGCACCCCACTGAAAGATCTAGGCAGACAGGGACCCTGAAGAGGCGTGTGCGTGCGTGTGCGTGTGTGTGTATGTGTGTGCTTGTAGCACGCAGGACTGCAAATTCTGTGTGAGACCGGAGTTCATGGGGGAGGGGTAATGGAGACAGCTGGAGGCCACCAGGTGGACTTGAGAAACGACGGGAAGGAGGGAGAAAGGGTTTTTAGGCGCCGACGAGGGTCTAGAAACAAACCCTGGAAGTGGTCACCCCAGTTACGTCACAAGTGGTGTTCTAACCCTGCCTGCCAGGAGGAAGCCAGGCTGCGGTTCTGGGAGCTGAGTGGGTCCTGGGGGCTCTTGGCAGGAGGAAGACCGTCCGCAGAGGATGTGTCCCGGGCAGGCCGCACAGGGTTTGTCAGATGGTAGTTGTGACTCATTAGTGCGTCCTCGTGTCAATTTGGTAGGTCAGGATCTGCATTTCAAAATCCAGAATAGTGTCTAATAGAATAGAAAACAGAGTGCGTCACACATTGTAAGGACCGTGTTGTTGCAGTAAACTTCCATGAATCTAGATCTGTAGGGGGATCTGATACAACATTTATTTCTTAGGGTCTGATTAAGAAAATGTTGAAATCTCTGCTGTGCTGCTTCAATCTCTGAAATAGGCTCCTCCCTGGCTCAGGCAGAACTAGGTTCAGAGGGCGACTCCTGGGCCCTGGGCAAGTGGCTTCCACATCTGTTCCATGAGGCCAACCCCATGTGCCTGAGAGGGCGGCGTGAGGGTCACACGAGATAAAGCCCTCGCAGCGTGATTGGCACACGGTGGAGTCTCACTGGACGTTCGCTCCCTGGCCGCTTCCCCTACCCAGACTGCGGGCGGGGAGGCGGGCGGCTCACGGTGGGGCAGGTCAGGCTCCGGTCCCTCCCTTCGCTCCACCAGCAACTCAGGCTGCCTCTGCTCCCACGGCGGCTTCTCTGGGTTCCAGGCCAAGCTGCCAAGGGCTCCGTTAGAGGACCCCGGACCCACTGTGGTTAAAATCCCCTCCATTTCCACAAGGGGACACAGCAGGCTGGGGTGCCTTCCATCCTTCCCCACGCATCAGGCAGAGCCTGGGGCTGAGGCTTGCGCTGGTAGCAGTGGCGAGGGTGCGGTAGGGCACAGGACTGGAACAGGACATCTGCCCATCCGTCTGTCTGTGGAGCTGCATGGGTGCTGGGGCCACCCTCTGCTTGCCTGTTCTCTGCCCTTCACGCCACCTGACAGACACACAGAAAGCCAGCCTCGCCAGACCTGCCCCCTGAGTTGGGGGCACGGGGGAAGATGAGGGAATTAGCTTCTGGCCTGCTGACAGCGGTGCAGCCTGCCGAAGCCGCCAGGGTAATTCGGTTCCTTTCCTCTGCTGACTTGGTACCAGCCACAAGAGCGGATTAAGCAGGGAAATGCTGCATGGGGAACTCTCCCCCTTGGCACTCGGATCCCATTGTCTCCTGAGAGTGACAGCGGCTGGTGGTGCCAATGCGCACCGCTCCACTGGCACGTCCCCAAAAACACCTCAGCTCCCCGTCCCTGAAAAGAGGGGTTTGTTAAAGAACTGCAGCTAAAAAGAAAGAAGGAGAGGCAGGAGAGGGCAAGGCCATGGAGTAAAAGTTACGCCGGGTCTGTTAATTAAAGGAGAGAGGCCTCCGATGCGAAGGTCGATGCCGGCAGGGGACGCTGGAGCTTCTCAAACTCCCCTGAGGATGATTTCAGTTCCTTCCACTCTCCTGGACCACCCACTGGGTGCCAGGCATTGGGCTTGGTGTTGGTTGGTGGCATGGGAGGAACAACCATGTGTGAAAGAGGCCTTCCCTACCTGCTCTCAAGAACAGACACTTAGACAAAATACTGGGATAATAATAACTAATATTCACTGAGCACTTACTACATGCCAGGCCCTGTTGTAATCTTGTTATTCACATGGACTCATTTAATCATCATGAGATTCCTTTAGAATCAGTATTATTGTTATGATTATATCTCCACCTTAAAGATGGGAACACATGAAGCATAGACAGCGGTGGGTCGTACATTGTTAACAACTGGTCTCTGGAAAACAAATAAAAATAAAAACGAGCCCCGATGTGGAGCATTTGCCAGTTTCCGTGGGGTCCATATGCCCTCTGTGCTCAATTTCAAGCTACGTGTGTGACATCACTGGACATGGAGTTGGGAGGGGATACACATAGTGGGCCTATGAGCTGGCTCCCACACACCAGCGGATGTCAAGGAGCTTGTCCAAGCTCATGCAGTGAGTGACAGAGTCAAGACGTGTGCCCAGGTCACCTGGTTCCTGAGCCTCCTCTCTCAATCCCTGGGCAACCCAACCTGTGATGTCTTAGAGAAGGGACCCAATGGGGCGGGAGTTGTCCTGACGGCTAGATGGGATGAGGTGCGTGATGAGCCCTGGCCGCTCTCAGTTCCTCCCTTACCAGCCGGCCTCCCATTCTTCCTCCTGCCTCGTTCTCCTCCCCTACAAGAAACTGGCCGCAGTCACTCCTGGTCCAAGAAGACTTGGGTATATATACCACAACAAGTTTCCTCATGCAGAACATAAAATTGGAGACACCTTTGTTATCCTAGTCAAAAAATTTTATAACCACTAATGAGCTCTTTAAATTCTCTCTTTGTACATCATTTTCAGTTCATTATCCCAGCACGCTTGTGAAAAATACAATTAAGATTTGTCAACACAAGAGTAAAAAACAAATGTCTCCTACTGCCCGTTTCCCCCTTTGGTATATCCTGCATGCTGGCTGATTTGCCTTCTCGAATCGAGTTATCATCTGGACCGTCCTCTGCTAGAAATCTTCAGTAGATCTCATTACCTACAGATTGACTCCGGGATTTTTAGTATGGCATTCAAGATCTGCCAAATCTCAGGCATGCATCCTTCCATCCATCATCCATCCATCCACCCATCCATCCATCCATCCATCATACATCCATTCATCCACCCATCCGTCCATCCATCCATCCATCCATCCATCATCCATCCATTCATCCATCCATCCATCCACCCATCTATCCATCCATCCATCATACATCCATTCATCCACCCATCCGTCCATCCATCCATCCATCCATCCATCATCCATCCATTCATCCATTCATCCACCCATCCGTCCATCCATCCATCCATCCATCCATCATCCATCCATTCATCCATCCATCCATCCACCCACCCATCCATCCATCCATCCATCATACATCCATTCATCCACCCATCTGTCCATCCATCCATCCATCCATCATACATCCATTCATCCACCCATCCGTCCATCCATCCATCCATCCATCCATCATCCATCCATTCATCCATCCATCCATCCACCCATCCTTCCATCCATTTGTTCAATATGTACTGAATAAATATTGAGTGCCTACTCCATGTCAGGCAGGCACTCTACCAAGTGAAATATGACCATCCCAAATTCGTCTTCTACTAGTATCTATTCATTCATTCATATAATCAGTCAGTCAGCATTGAACATTTATTACATGCTAGGTTCTGGGGACACAAAGATATATAAGACACAGACTCTGCTTTTGAGCACTGTACATCAGAGGCAAATCTGATTCTTTGTTATTGCCAAAATATTTTCCTACCTCTATGCTTTTGTGCACATTATATTTTCTGCCTGGAAAGCCCTCTCTACATTTCTGAACATCCAACTTTTATTCCTTGTTCAAGGCCACACTGATGCCTCCTTCTTGAAGCCGTCCCTGATCCCCTGTCCGACTCTGTCATGCTGGAAATGATCGGGGGCTTTCCCTGAACTCCCACTGGGATCCTTTGTCCTCTCTTATGACCTTATTTTTCCTGTCTTAGTTTAAAGCCATTCGTATCCACATCCATTTTCTGTTGCTAGAACCAACCTCCTGGAGCTCTGAGACTCCATGATTCACACTTATGTCTCCTTGGAGAGCAGGTGAGCAGAGGGTGCCTGTTGGAGGAATGGTGAAGGAAAGAATCTATAAAGGTGAGAAAATGCTGTCTATCTTTTTACTAAGTCACTATTTTTGGCATAAGGGTACAGCTAAGGCCCTTCCAAGTAGAAAACTACACTCGGGCCATTTGGGCCCCTTATAAATTGCATAAAGTGTCTTCTATTCCTCTCTTGATTTTATTTTTACAGGTAGCTTTATTAAAATAACAATCACTCCTGGGAGCAAATTATTAAATTAGAACTTGAAAGGACCTGAAAGATCCTTTAGTTTTAACCCCTAATGTAGGTCTGAAAAAATCAGACCTAGAGAGACAAAATAACTTAGATTACCTCATGGGTGATCACAGTTAATTCTACAACGCACCATAAGAATTGTTTATAAAGTTTTCTTCATCATTCATTCAACTACTGTGCAAGTCGAACATGTGTCAGGCAAAAAGATGATTTTAAACCATTAAAGGAAAGGAAAAATGTGTGGATTGGTAGTCTAATTCTTGAGAAATATTTTCATTAAGAGCAAGAATGAAAGCAAAAAATAGCTCATATAAGGTAAATTTCAGTTACCTGGAAAGTTTACCTTTACAAAATGCCCCATTTTATGACATGGCCATATAAAATGATGACCATATTTTCTTTTAAAAATATTTTAAACTTATTTTAATTTTTTAAATTCACGTATAGTTGCTTTACAATGTTGTGTTAGTTTCTGCTGTACAGCAAACTGATTCAGTTATACATACGTATACATTCTTTTTTTATATTCTTTTCCATTACGCTTTGTCACAGGATATTGAATAGATCTCGCTGTGCTATACAGTAGGACCTTGCTGTTTATCCATTCTATACATAATAGTTTGCATCTGCTAATCCCAAACTCCCAAAACATCCCTCCCCCTCCTTTCTCCCCACAAGTCTGTCTTCTATGTCTGCGAGTCTGTTTCTGTTTTGTAGATAAGTTCATTTGTGACGACCATATTTTCTTGTTTGCAGGGGACAGCCCAAGTTTACTCCTCTTGTCCCAGCAAAGTTATTAATGGTGCTTCCTTTCTCAGTGGTGTTCTGGTTTGGACAATAAATGATCCAGTCATCCTATGCATATAGCTGAGTAGTTTTTGTTCAACTTGTACCTCTGCTACTACAAAAGCCCTTTTTAATTAATACCAGGTTCTAAACAATGTGTCACTGACCCATTGGAGTGGAACCATGGATATTTCAAGACTGCTGTGAGAGAGCCCTCGAGAAACCATCACAAGTGCAGGAATGATGCCCTCTTTCCTCTCGGTGTCTCTCTACTGGGAAGATTTTCTATTCACAAATCCAACGGCACATCCTTTCAACTTTCAGGAAAATGAAAGGAACCTGTAGGAGCAGGTTGATCTGTCTTGCCAAAAATAGAAGCTCCAAGCAGTCTTGGGAGTGGGGAGGTAGAGGATGTTGCTGGGATGTCATAGGTCAAATGCAAGTCCCTCCAGGCATTTTTACATAAAACTCCATATCCAATCTTCTTACATGAACTTGTCATTAGGTAAATTGCTCTAAAGTATTAAGTGAACCACAACATTGTCCACTGGGGGATTGCTAAACTTTCAAAGCACATGCTTTGCCAATTTTGGATACTCAAATGGTTTGAACTCTCTTTTGCTGTCCAACTCCCATCCTTTGGGGTTGATGGAAATAAAAACGACTTGAAGGGCGGCCTGTGCAGGTAAGTCACCTCAGGGCTCTTGAGAATGTTAGTCAGAGGCCCTGAAGACATCATCGCATCCATTCTTGATAGCATCTTTGTAGAAAGATTGGTAGTATGGATTGTGGACAAGGTGTCCTAGAGTGCTGGAGAGGTATTAGGACCCAACTTCCATCCCTGTCTCGCTCCGTGGCAGTTGTTTCTGACCTGGGCTTCCATCTCTAGTCTGTGTCCTGACACTCCACCCTTTTCACTGCAGCCTGGGAGGTCTTTCTGCAACAGAGCGCAGACAGGTCAGAACCCTGCTTCCAACAGCCTGACGTCTCACTGCCTGCGGAAATCATCTCTAAGTACAATAGCACCAAGCCCTCATACAAACTGACCGCTGTGTTTCTTTCTTGCTTCACTTTCAAGGATAAGATTTCTTCTATTTGTACTTTCAAGTTAAAGTAGAAGCAAAGACAGGCATCAGAATCTAGTGCCTCGACTCTTGCCGCCATCACCAGAGAGCGTTATCAGGCACTTGTAAAGAAACGCTTTGGGCTGCAGAGCAAATGGATTGAAGAAAAACCCTTGGAACCAACTTTTCTGTAAGCGGAGGAACTTCTTTTTCTCCAGCTTTCCCATCTGTCCACCCATCTATCCATTCATCCAGCCATCCAGCCATCCAGCCATCCATTTACACATTCTTTCCACCGTTAATTGCTTGCTTGCTCTGTGCCAGACACTTGGGCTCTGTGGTAGGAATACTGTGGTGAATAACACAGCCCCTGGCTCTGTGGAACTTAGAGTCTGGTAAGAAACGTCTCTTATTCCCTCAACATGCTGCCCATTGCCTATGACCAGGCAGTGTCCTCCACCTACAATGGCATTCTTCCTGTTCTCTATCTAGAAAATGCTTCATCAGTCTTAAGACCTGGCTGAAGCACTTCTTTCTGAAGCCATCTACATCTCCCATGAGCAAGGATATGGAGTCATACAGACCCGCAAGAGATCTCATGGAGACAGACAGATGCATCAGCATCTTTTCTCCCCTTCACTGCCCACGGGACCTTGAACAAATCACTCAATCTCTCTAGGCCTCAGTTTCCAAAACTATAAAATGAGAATAATAAAAATTGCTGATTTCATCTCACAGAGTAGTTTGAGGTTCAAATAAATGTTTAAATGCCTTACTACCTCTGACGTTCTGTTGATGCATCCATTCGCTGACTAAGAACCTGCTCTGGGAGCCAGACCCTGTGTTCATGCCGGGGATCCAGATTTAATTCGACCTTTCCCACAGCAAGCGCAGAATGGGTAACAGTCATGGAATTATTATCACACATGTGAGCCGTATGATGGGAGAACCGGCACAGGGTGCCATGGGAACTGGGGGACAGTGGGTTCAAACGTGAAAATCACATGATTTAAAGTAACTAGAGCAGGGATTACCATATACACACTACTATATATAAAATAGATAACCAACAAGGACCTGCTGTGTAGCATAGGGAACTCTACTCAACATGGTAACAGCCTATGATAAGGGAAAAGAATCTGAAAAGAATCTGAAAAAGAATATATCTGTATCTATATCTGTACATATATATCTGTGCTGTATACCTAAAACTAACATGACATTGTAGATCAACTATACTTCAGTAAAATAAAATAAAGTAACTAGAGCCAATGCTCCTGTCACGCTATGCACTCTGCATTCTTCTAGGAGCTTTAAAGGCATTACTCAATTTAACTCTCACATTTAGTATCCCATTTTTCAGTAGATGCCTTTATTATTCCCATTACACAGATGGGGAAAACTTGAGCCCAAGTTGACAGAGTTAATGAATGGTGGAAGTAGGATTTAAACCTCTCATGCCCTTTATAAACAAGGGCCACTGGTGGAAGCGAGAGGGCATCGTGTGGGACTGGGCAGCGAGTGAGGGGCTTGGTGTGACCAGAGCAGAGGAAGGTGAAGGGAGGGGAGAGGTCCAGTCCCAGAGGTGAGGGCGTGCAGGCTGCGGAGGAGTCTGCAGCCCCCAGGGAACCATGTGGGATGAGGACGGGCCTTCTAGGAACTTGGATCTTGCCTCCTTTCTTGTGGGGGACACAGCCATGCTCTTGGAAACTGGCCTTGAACGAGGCTGGCTTCAAACAATTGTCAGTGACCAGACCATATTTTGGTTTGGAGAGTCATAACAGTCCCTGACGAGGCTTATGTGTTCGGACCCCACACATCTGAAGAGTGTGTGGAAAGAAAGCAGCCATTCTTCTAGATGTTTCCTTATCTACTGGACTCTTGCAAATATCACAACAAGTTGCTAAGTGACATCTTTGCTTTTTCTTTTTGTTTAGATGACCCTAAAAATTTGAGTATTTGGCATCATTCAGTCAACAATCGATTCAATTTGTCCTGAGCTGCTCTTGGCAGAGACTCCAAGCTGGATTAAATCAATGATCTCTTTTCTTGTCTCTCAAATTGGATTGCTTTGGGGAATTTTTCTTTGAAAAGCTTTTATTGACTTTTTCTCCAAGAAGAAGTGACACGTTGGATTCTAAATGAAATCCCCTTCTGGAAGAGCTGTGAGATCCTCACAGTGAGTCCTCAACAACCAAGATCTTGAAGTTGAAAGAGTTTCCAGAAGCCATCCAGCCCAGTGGCTCTCAGACCTGATCCATCACCAGAATCAGGTGGGAAGTTCAGAGATGGACGGAACAATGGGCAAGCAGCAGCTGCAGAACCAATGGGTCAGAGTCTCTGAAGGAGGCCCTGAGGCTTTATTTATAAAGAACATCCTCAGTTGTTACTGTAGCGGCTTGTCTGGGGACCTCTGGAGCTTCTGGTCTACCCAACAGGACAGCCACCAATCGCTGTGTCATTTCGGCTCTGCACACATCTAAGGAAGCACGTGGGGGCTGAAATCCAGCCCGAGCTCTAGAAGAAGGACACCTTTTTCTTTGGATGACCGTCAGCTGACGAGGGGTGCCTGCAGGGCTGCGTCCACACAGAGGGAGCACCTTTTCCTAATGTGCACGAAAGCTCCCTGTAGGCTAGTGGGGGCATTGCTAACTGACCCATGATACCGCAGTTATGTTAAGGACCCTTGTAATTGATGGTCACATCAGACTGCTCCAGGGGTAGCCCCTTCCACCGTGGGCACCCTGGGGCCATTATTTCTGCCCCTTCCTCCCTCCACCTCCCTTTTACCTGTGACCGTGAATCCTGTTCTGGACACCTAGCATACCACAGAATACATCCAGTCCCTCTTTCCCAAGGGAGACCCTTAAGGATTTGAAAATAGTCAACATGTTCCCTCTGGTCTCGGTTTCTTGGTTAAAATCACCCCACACCCTTCAACTATGTCTTGAATAACCTGGCTTTGTTTTCTCTTGTCTCATTACTGGCATCCTCCACATGGAAGCACACTTCATTCACTCATTCATTCATCCATCCATTCATCAGTGCATACAGATGCCAGTGTCCAATGGTCATTCAACAAATATTCATTAAGTGCCTACTACAGGTCCACTTCTTCTCCAGCCTTTAGGGGATGTAGAGGTAAGCAAAATAGGACATCTCTTATCTCATGGGCCTTAGAGTCTAGTGCTAGGAAAGACAAGTAATAGACAAGCAAACCAATGTGTAAGAATAATAATTTCAGACCATTTTGGGGCATCAAGCACCGTGCAAGGTATCAAGGGATTCGGAGACAAAAGAGATAACGTTCTGCCAGTTTTTTACAGTCTACTGGGAGATTCATTCAATCCCAGAGTTCCCATCTGGGAAGCTCAAGGCTGAAATTGAGGCTTGGAGGAGTCTGGGAGGTCATGGGGTGGCAAAGGCCTAGGGAAGAGGAAGAGGGGCCCCCCTCGGGGATCAGGCCTCCTCAGTTACCCAGTGAGGACAGATTTTTCCTCTTTATCTTAAATACCTCTGGTTCACTATTTTGTTTGTAAGGTCATATTGGATAGATTTGATTTTAGGGTCTGTGTTTTTTTAGGGGTGGATGGAGTTTTCTATGAGGAAAAAAAAAACCCAAACATGTTGCAATTCGCATTTAAGTCTGGTGGGTCTCGGAGCCAAAATAGTTTGTGCACTAACTACTAAGTTACACAGAAATGCAGGCTACTGGGCTCCTTCAATCTGCTCGGCTTGGCAGGGCCAGCTCTTGGTAACAATGACTTCCTATATACCATCCATAGTATAAAAACTGTAGCCTGTGTTTTGTCTTGCTCTGTGCCCTCTGGGGCCAATTCCAGTGCCAAGCTCCCTTTGAAGTCTCCGTGCCTGGATCAGCTTCACAGGCTCTGAAGTCAGATGAGAAATGGGCCCATTATTAATGGGGGCAAAGCATTTGCACCCTCTTCATACGGTGTGGGTGGCATTGCTCTTCCATGAGATACCCTGGGGCAGGGCGTCAGAGTGCTTGGGGCTCTAGTGCCGGGCTTGGCACTGGTTTCTTTTGGGACCGATTGGCACTGAGTGTCACTGGACAGGGAATGCCTTCCCTGTGTTTAGCTGCTGAGCAATGAGAAGTTACTATGGACAGAAGATCAGCTTTGGGGATCGTACATTAGGGGAGCAGATTCATTGATTGTTTATTTGATTCAAATTCATTCAAACATTGACTCAGCATCCACTCTGTTCCAGATTCTCTGTCCCTCCTCTTCTCAGGGAACAAAGATCAATAAGATGCTAGTGGAGAAGATGGCGTGCAAGCCAATCAGTACAAAGCAGAATTATGGGCACCGTGGAAGAATCTGGGGAGGTGAGGGTGAGGCACAGTGGAGAAAGCATCAATGCTCCCTGGCTGGAGGTGGTTAGAAAAGGTTTCCTGGAGGAAGTGGTGTTTGAACTGCATTCTCAAAGTGGACATCAGAAGCAAACCAGTGGTAGAGGAACGGGTGTGTTGAATTATGATCAGACACATGCTACTCTGTTCACAAAGCCTTAACCAGGCTTCCTGGGTGACTTGATTCTGAACACCAGGAATGTGTTAATGACACTGTTCTTTTTAATACGATGTCACAGAGAGGGGAGAGTGCCTGAGTTAGAGACCAGTCCTCCCTTCCCCTATCAGGGCTTTGGTTGACTCACCTTTAAATGAGAGCTGTCATTATGGACGATGTCAGCAGTATTTTGTCATTTGATGAGAAGAGTGACATGGTTGATTGGGATGAAGGGCTGTGCTTCCTTCTACGCCTCCTCTTGGCCTCCGAGGGTGGCCCCTCAAAGGAAAGCTGGGCTTTCCGAACACATCTTATCACCTGTGATCAAATGAAGGGGTCTAGAGACCCCTTCTCAGCTTGGGGTCTCAGCTCCAAGCTGTCATTTCACAGCTGTGTGACCTTGGACAGGTCACTGCCTTTCCTCTTCCCTCATTTCCCCATCTGTATGAGGACTGCATGGGACAAGATGATCTGCGGGCTCTATCCCTCCTGGCTTTACTGTCTAAGATGGAAAGATCCCACCGCACCGGCCATGTAGGCAGTTGGTTTTCAGGAAAGAAAAAGCATAGTATTTACCTAGCATTTCCTATGTACCAGGCAAGGCGCTAAAGGCTTTCCATCCATGACTTCGTCCAGCCAGCACAGACATCTCTTAGGTAGTTGTTATCATTT
Source organism: Balaenoptera physalus (assembly GCF_965194825.1). Lineage (NCBI taxonomy): Eukaryota > Metazoa > Chordata > Mammalia > Artiodactyla > Balaenopteridae > Balaenoptera > Balaenoptera physalus. Next base: position 86,259,950 of record NC_138894.1, on the reverse strand, counting down.
TCATTGTCTTAGAGATAAGAAAACAAGTCCAAAGAGATTAAAGAACGGGCAGAATTGTCGGCAGTGGTGTGGGAAGCAGGAGAGCTGGGGTGAGTTCTCTGCCTCTCATCCGGGACTAGTTCTGTCATTCTGGTCTTTGATATCACTGACGGTCTGGCTCCCTTTTTCGGGTTATCTGTTCAGCACAATGAGCTTCCGTGCTGGCGGAGCCCTGGGCATAGCTCCAGGGAGCCCCAGAGCCCTCTGCTGTCCGCGGTACCTGCCGGTCCAGAGCCAGCCTGGCGGCACAGTCAGGCCACCCACCCTGGGAGATGCCATGGCCCCAAGTGAAGGCTGCCTCTTGCAGGAGTTGCCCGACTGGACAGACAGAAGAGGCTGTGAAGTTCCCACGGGGAGTCCTGGGCTCTGAGCCAGAGAAGCCTCCAGATCCTCACGTCGGGGAGGGGGTGGTGTCTTGTGTTGGGGAAGCAGAGACCTTGGGTCCAGTCAGAACCACCGTTGCAGTTAGGTTTTGGAGCAGTAAATGTTATCTAGACGTCCAAAGGGAGGAGATAGAGCTTAAGTAAGAAAAAGCATAAAAGGAGCGTATATGTAGATAAACAAAAGGATTTACTGTATAGCATAAGGAACTATATTCAGCATCTTGTAATAAACTATAATGGAATAGAATCGAAAAAGGCGTAGAGATATATACATATATACGTATAACCGAATCACTTTGCTGTGCACCTGAAATTAACACAGTATTGTAAATCAACTATACTTCAAAAAAAAAAAAAAGACAAAAACGTTAAAAAAAAAAAAAAGCGTGTGTGTCCTCTGGGTGTCTTCACATAGTAGCAGAGCGCGTCCATATGGGCACAGAGCACACACATGTGACCAGGTGCTGTGGGCTCTTATGTACATGCCCATGTGGAGGAAATCATGGATGTCTGCACACGTGCTTGTCTTTCCAGGGGAGTGTTCATATAAGACACATGTCCATTTTCTATGCAGTATGGGTTTGTGTGTAATGTGTGTGTCCTGAGAAAAATCCATCTTCAAAACCTAAGTACGGAAACAAGTCCCCCATGAAATCGTGCATTATTTGGGAACAGGCATCCAGTCTACATTTATTCCTAGAATCTTCTTCAGCACCCAGGTAATAAATAGCTCTTATTTTGGCTGTCACCGTAGGCACAGGATAATCTAGGCTGTCTAGAACAGGCTGTCCATTTTGGCTGTGAGAAAGGCCCTCAGTTCCAACAGAGCAAGCCCAGACGTGGACGAGGAGTGTTTCCAACCCGCACAGAGCCAGCTGAGAGCCAGCAGTGGAGTAGGTGCTCTCAGACTCCTGGGACACGGCCGGCAGGCTCGGCGCTGCAGGATCACTGGTGACGGATCTCGGTGGGCCTGGTGGGAGAGGACACAGAGGAGGTGGAGGAACCTCGGGGTTCTGGTCCAGAAAAATCTGTGTCCAGCCCCACCGGTGACTCACAGGGCCTCATCTTCCTCCCCATGGACCAGACTTGCTGGAACGGACTGCCTTCTCGCCGCCAGACTGAGGGTTAATGAGATCATGTCTCCTCCCGGCTTTGAGCTCCTTTGGGAAAGTTGCTGTAACAACAGAGGGTGTTATTACCACCGGGGACACCAGAGGTCATTGGGACGGGGAGGTGAGAGCTCCAGTCTCCAGGGCCTTGGGATATCCACCTGCTTTCATGTTCTCCCTCTACTCCAGGCCTCCCAGGGCCTTGAGTGAGTAGGAGGGGTCTGAGGTCGAGCTGGAGGGGCCGGGTCAGGCCAGTCCGAGGGCAACTCTGGGCTGTCTGTCTGTCTGCGGGGTGGCCCTGCATCCCTGGGGCTCTAAGATTTGGAGGCCCTGTTTCTTCTGACTGTAGGTAACGCTTTCTTCTTTAGGGAGGCCTCCCTGCAAGGCGGCTGTGAGGAAGTGTCAGCTGACCCCTTGCTCGCATCACTTTGGAGCCTATGACGACGGGAGGGAAACGCATGCTAGGCAGCTACTGTGCTGGAGACAGCCCGGGCCCCTAATATTCCCGATTTGATCTGATGAGGATGCCAAGCTATCAGGTGGGAACTATGGCCTCTATGTTCTGGATGTGAACCGCGGCCTGAGCTGGGAACCAGCTGCCCACAGGCCACAGTTCAATTAGGCAAATCGAGCGTCACATCCAGCCCCCTCTGCGTGCGGTGCTGCCCTTCTGGCCCTGCTCCCCCACCCCCCATGTCCGTGTTCCTGCCCATCTCCTTCACTCTCTTCTCCTTCCGCCTTCCCGAACCTTCTGTGGCCTACTGGTCATCGCAACCAAATTCATCCCTTCTTTCCTCACCACTTTCCCAGCCGGAGGGGTCCCAGAAACAAGGCAACAAACTCCCTCAACTCAACAGTGTCACGTGCGCCAGAGACGCTATCCGTCCCTTTCCTCTCAGTCTCCCCCAGCCTGCAGTGCCTGGCTTCTGAAACGTGCCAGCATCTTCAGGGCAGAAAAAGGTGTTTCTTTTTAAATTTTCTGTGTTTCTAATTATTACGGTGAAGACACTGAATCTGTTCACTCTCTGTCACTTCCCCACTGGGGATGGAAAAGTCAGAAGGAAAACTGCTCGTCCTCAGGTGTATCCCAGAGCCTGTGGGAGGAGGGCACGGGGTGATGGACAATAGACTTTGCTGGGCTCTTACGGCAGGCCAGGCTCTGTTCTTGCCGAGCGGGCCTTACACCATGTAATTCTTACAATACCCTCAGCGGGTGAATAAACTTGTTACCATCACTTCGGCACTCCACTCTCCTGCTTGCTGAGGAAACATGTGATCCTCGCAATGGCTGCCATGTAGACACACAGGAGCACAGAGATGGGAGACACTGAATGGGCTGAAGGGGCTGGGGGAAGTTGGCAGAAGGTGGCAGTGAGCTGGGTCTGGAAGCCGGAGAAGCTTGGGAAGGGCTCCGTGGGGGGCAGCAGGGAGCTGCGTGTGGGTCAGCGTCTGGCACCCCCGAGGCTGGGCCCACTGGCAAAGGTACCAGGGCTAGGTCAGCAGAGCCCCACCTGCCTGCCTGGGGATTTGTACCTTGCCCATCAGGCATGAGATGTTGGGTAAGTACAGTTGGTTATCCTTATTTGCAGTAGCTATGTTCTGTAAAGTCACCACAAACATGGGATTAGGGCATACGGGACCATCGTTCCCAGGGGGAACACAGGAATGGGTTCCTTTGAGCCTCTGGTCACAAGATGTTCACCAATCAATCAATACAAAACCTTGTTTTTTGTATGTTTCTGTTTAAAGACATCTTGTTTAATAGATACCATTGATTCATTAACATGGAACTCACAACCACCAGTGCTGTAACTCACGCCTGAAGGAAGCTCTTCTAACACAGATATTTTCTCTGTAAGACACATCATATCCTTCCTGCGCTTAGGAACACTAGACAGCACTCAGCACTAAGGTGGAGGGCCGTTTTAAACAGCGCCTTCACCAACAAAAAGCACAAAAACATGAAAAACATGCCACTAAACAGACCACAGAAAGGACCCTTGTTGACAACATGAGAACGTGGAGTCGGGTGAACCAAATGTTTCATTTCGCTGCTCTGTGCATGTCCACAGGTGACCGTGAAAGTGCCATGAGTATAAATTTATCGAGTAAGTGAGTTCGCATTCATGGAATCCATGAGTAATGAGGATCCACTATAGTCAGCTGGGTTTCAGGAATTCTCTCACAGGAACGCAGAGGCTGCTTCACAGTGGTCCTGGTCCGCCTAACCTCCAGAGGTACTGGGAGTGACAGTCTGTGATATCCTGCCCCTGGAAGCCCCCCCATATGCCTGCAGAAGCTGCCCCAAATCCATGGATGGGATTTACATGCCGGTTTCCATCCAAAGCAGCTTGCCCTGTGCTCCGTGTTCAGATTTTCTCAGCAGCCATAAGAGGCGGCCTGGGAAAGGGTTACCCTCACTGGAAGGAATGGAAACTGAGGCTCAGGGGGAAGTGAGTGGCCACTGAGGCCGCACTCCTGAGAGTGGTGTCAGGCTTCTTTCCAACTCATCTCCATGTCTCAAATATTTAGTCAAAGTGATGCCTTAAATGTGAAATTGTTTCCACTTGTATAGAAAGCGGGCTTCCGTAAAAATGAACTTGCAGAAAAGAAAAAAAAATAGGGGCCACAGCTCTGTGTTCTAAACTCTGATTAGCTGGGGCTGTGTGTTCCCTACATGAATAGACTAAAGCACGAGCATCTATATTATTGTTCTTGGGGAGAGAATTTATTTGTGTCCCATAAATATCCCAGCATCGGAGCTGTGGTTACCACTAACTGCTGCTGTTTTAAATAAACTTTGGGTCAGTAGACTATCACGACCACTGAATATAACTGCTCCTACATTTCTCTGTAGACCCGCTTCTTGATGTCCTTAAATTTTTGGAAATATTTCAAGGAATCCCTGACCTCAGCTTCTTGTACTTCAGCACAGGAGAATAAGTGATATTTTGCCTGACTCTTATTCAATTTATAGCCAACGATTCACGGGTGGGGTTGTGCGGGGACAGGTCGAGTAATCGTGCTTGCAGCCTCATTTTTCTTTCTGGGCAGGAAGGCTGTGGGATTCTGGGTCACCTTTCACCCCAAATACGGGCTCCCCAACTCTCTGGCCTTGTTCCCTCTTCTACAAAAGGGGGTGGGGGTGGGGTGAAACACCACCCTGTCTTCCTTCCAGCACTGTCTTGAGGGTCACAGAATTGAACCAGATACATGAGAGCATCCTGTAGGATGCAAAGTCCTGCACTGTTTTGTCTGTTAAACAAAAGTCTGGTTCCTAGGTCTAGCAAAACCAAGGTTGTCTTTTTGGAAAATGACAAAAGGAACAACATCATAGCTTAGCAAAAGCAGGTTCTGTTCTCTGATTAACAAATACAATTGCGAACACTAATAGATGGGTTAGTTTATCAAGTGTTATCTGGACTTTATTTTTAAATTGTGGTCAGTGTGATGCAGGGATGTACAAATGTGTGGTAGATAGGGCTTTATACATAAATACACACACACTGTGCCTGTATGTGAACTCATCGATGTGTGTTCTTTTTTGTATATTAAGAACAACCAATATGGAATATATACATATTTAAAAATGGCGCTTAGTTTTAGGCGTGTGTAAATTCTCGATCTAAACTTTCAACTAGGTAGGCAGCCTCTGTGAACACACATGGAGTTTTAAGACAAATGTTCCTCCACATGTATGGCTTTGCGTGCTCCAAAGAAAAGGCCCATTGTCTCAAGGAGGCATAGCGGGGAACCCAAAGGCAGGAAGGTCTCGCCCCAGCTTTTCCAAGGACTCGAACTCTGACCTTATGTAAGGTACTTAATTTCTCTGCCCCAAATTCCTCCCTCCGGACTTGTCCCATTGACAGAAGTGTCCATTCATCCAGATGCTTTCACCCTCTCCCAGGCCACGCAATCACGCCCAGTATTCGTCCCACACAACCCATGTACCTCCTTTAAAGATGCCTGTTATCTGCAGACCTTCGGGGCAGAGAAGTTGGAAGGACATACATCAGACCAGGAGAAAACACGCTCCCGCCTGTTTTCAATAACTCGGGGAGGAGGCTTGGTGCCGACATGGAGGCATTTCTTCCAGCATCCTCTGCTCCAGAATGGTCCCTTTTACGAACCTGGCTAAGAAAACACGGGCAGAGGACTCTGGGAGCTTCATGCCCTCCTGGCCCTGCCATTTATCCAATTGACACTGATCAGACCCACATTGGCAAATGAAAGCCTCCTCTTTCCTTCTGTTTGTATGAGTTACTCACAGGGGCAATTTGAACGGATTGGATTTCCCCTTGGAAATGCTGGTATTTCCATGATTTGAAAAGTCTGGCTCAATTAGAATAATCTTCAGGCACTTCCTCTCCTTTTATGCAGGTAAATCATGGATAATTTAAAAGCAAAAGAACCTTTTGGACCATTGGGCCTGCCTCTTTCATCTCCTCGCCCTGGTAATTGCCCTTCCATTGTGAGACCTCCGTGGTTAGTTGGGAGCCTGATTAAGAGGTGAAGGGTTGGGCCTCGGTGAAGGGAGGGTCGAGGGCCACCACACATGGCCTCTCCTTCAAAGACACTTCCTCTGCAGCAGGTATGTTAAATACCAAACCTGAGTCGGGTTACGCTTTCAATTGATGCCATATGATCCCAAGTGCCCAGACAAAGGCAGGCCATGATTAGAAAGTTCAAGACTGAATGCTTCTGGGGGCAGGGGGTAATCAAGTGCCTGGAGATGGGGAGGGAGACGGCCAGGCGAGCTGACAGTGGTATGTGGCACCCCCCAAAACATGTTTGGAACAAGAGAAGATTGTTCTGTTACCTTGGCTGCCCACGTTTCCATCTGGCGCGCGATGAAAGCTTACGTTGCCCCACTTTCTGCAGCGCTGTGGGGATTGGCTGAACCACACGGGGGAAGAGATGTTTTGACTTCCAGCTTTAATTAGGCATGTTTGCATATTCTCTGCCCCATCCACCTTGGAGGGGGGGGAATGCCTTGTTGGGATGGGTGGGGCTGTGGAGGGAGGTGGGATTCCAGCTGTGTTCAGCTGCAAGAGTGCTCAGAGCAGCTAGGCTAGCCTGCTCATTTTTCTGGATGGAGAAACTAAGGCCCAGGGTCACTCAGTCTGCGGTATCCCAGCGGTGCTAGAACTTGGGGTCTTGGCCAGCCCTCCTCAGCACCCCGGCTGTGGGCTGTCGCAAGGTGGAGGCGAGGTCATCTGCCTTCAGCCGTAACTCCATCCTGTGGCCCTGCCCTGGCCTGCTCAGGCCTCACCAGCCCGCAGCCACACCCAGAGGCCGCATCTGAGACTCACTGCCGAGCTGGGGGGTCCCCAGGAGCAGGCAGCCAGGTGGGAGCAGGCAAGAGTCAGTGCGACAGGCCACGTGTTCTCAGTGCAGCCACGAGGGACAGCCTGGGGCAGAGACGGGAGCAGGGGATGCGGTCAGGAGCTCCTGTGCTCAAGTTCCAGCTCTGCTGTGCCCTTGTTCAGATCCACTTTGGAGAAGTCTCTCTTTCCCACTCGGATCTCGTTTTTGTCCCTCTGTAACATTGTGGAGGCGGAGCTGGTGATCGTGAGGGATTCCCACAAACGCTCAAATGCAGGGTCACCTTTGGGTCTGTGCGATTGAACGTTCGGCTTTAGCAGGAGCTTTCAATGGTGACTCCTCATCAAAAGCCTGCAGGACATCAAGGAGCCTCTCTGGGAAGCACAGCACAGACACGCCGGAGACGAGGATGCTGGGAGTAAGTGGGGAGCGACAGGCAGAGAGAACAGCCACCACCAGCCTGGACCAGACCTAAGGGTGTCCCAGGACTGCCCCTCGGTGGCTGGAATGCCAGGGGAGGCCTTAAAGTGGACGAGCACGTGGCCAGACAATGGCAGCGATAGAAAATGGAACACAGTGGAAACAAACTCAACACCTATTTATTGGACAACCTGATAAACAGCAGTTCCTATTCATAAACAGATTATAAGATATGCTTTCTAACACTCCTGCTACATCTCCAAAAACGCTGGGAGTCAGGGGTGATGAGTTTCTCAGCGTCTCTCACTTGGTTTCATTTTGGTTCCTTTACCTGTCCATAGCACAGTGGTTGCTTCGCTGGTTACATTGTAACCATCGACACATCCGCTGCAGCTGGAGGGCAGGGAATGTTTCTGGTCCCAGCACCTCCTGTCTGCACCCCTCTGCACAGACTAAAGAGTTCCTCCTGCAATGTTTGTTGAATGGAATTGAGTTTGTTTCCCAGGCGGGTGCAAGGGGTCCCATTTTATAGCAGAGCCTGAGAGGGTCAAACACTTGCATCATGAGTTATTTCCCATGAGATTGTAGACCTGTTTCTTCAACATCCTGCCTCTTGGTTCCTCCCTTATAAAAAGGGTGTGACCGCACCTACCAGAGCCATGGCAAGTGTGTGCAATAATAACGGCTCACCTTCACTGGGCACTTTCTGTTAGGTGCTATTCTAATCACTTCAGATGCAGAATTTGTTTCAATTATCACCACAATTTTATGAGTTGGTTACTATGACTATCCCTACTTTACAAATGAGGAAACTGAGGCACAGAGGGACTGCATGACTTGTCCAAGGCCACACAGCTAGGAAGTGGCAGAGACAGGATGCAAACCCCCCAGGCAGTCTTGCGTCAGAGCCTGTGCTCGTGGTCTCTCTGTGCCCTCAGCACCTCGCCGGGGCCTGGCGCAGGCTCGGTGCTGAACAGCAAATGCTGGTTCCCGGCTCTTCCTTTCTGTGGGCCATGCGGGTCCCGGCCCCACTGAGAGATGTGAGCCTCTTGCGGGGAAGGTCTGGAGAGGGCATGAGACCACCCACTAGGCAAGGAGCTTGCCATTTCCCTGTCATTCTGAGTCAGGACACTGGAAAAGTCCGCAGCATCTGAGGAAACAAACAGCCCACCTAGAATCTTGCTGCCTCTGCATCGGGATCGTCAGAGCCCTGGGCCTCCGGAGACCATCTTCAGTATCCGCTCGGTTCCTGCACGCCCCTAATTGAGTTAGAAGAAGATCCAAGCCCCTGTATGCTCCTTTCTCCAGGAAGCCCTTGAAGAATGCAGGGAGGCAAAGAAGTTCAAGGTTTGAGTATCTGCTGCCCTTGGTTCTGCTCAGGAATTCTTGAGCTGATTACACGGCTCTCATTTCAACAACAGCAGCTTTGTGTCCTGGGCCCTGGGAAGGCTCCTCACCGGCACTGCCAGCGCCGCCACGGAGGGTCACCCCACCGGGAAAACACATCTGGAGAGAAGTATTTCCACCAGCTTGAAAAATACTCCAAGGGCAACGTTTTCTTGAGGATTTCTTTTCTTTCTTCTTTTCCCTTTTGCATAGGGGCTAATAGTTATGGCAGGGCCCCCATATTCTTAGAAATCCCTGGAATGAATCTGGGTTGCAAGCCATTGGGCGCGAATGTGAATGTGGTGTGTCTCCTCTCTGAGCTGCCGTGGCCGGTGGCATCCACGCTGTGCTCAGAGCAGAGGACACAGGCCTCTCGGAGGTCCAGGCTGCTCTGGTTCAAGGCCCGGCAGCCCTCCACGGCCATGTCTTGCTGCTTGAGAAACCCCGCCATGGGCTGGGCTGAGCCCGCCTGTGTCCCTTTGGGCCCTTCCTTCTGGGAGGAGATTTCTCGAGCACTGAATACATTTGAGAAGTAGATTTAGACTATCTTTCTTCCCAAAGCCAGTCTGCACAATTTTTTCTCATTTCTCTGATTATCCCCTGTCTCTCTTACTCTCCGAAAATTCCCACACTAACATGGTAAGGAGTCCGGAGGTGAATGTGTGACCTCATCCTTGGGAGATGTCGTCTGACTGGGGAGAGCCGAGACTCAAATGAAAGGAACATGAAATTCAATGTGCTCGGCCTGGATGCGGTGCATGGGGGCGCAGATCCAGGGACGCAGAACATTAATCCAGCATTTACTTTCAAACCAGCCGCCATGCTCACCCTGCTTTACCTGATTCAGCCCTCACAAGGACCCCGTGTAGGCTACTTTTAAGCAGATGAGGAAATGGAAGCTGAGAGTGGTAACGGGTCTCTGGTCTCATATTGGTAAGTGATCAAACTGGAATTCCAAGCCAGGCTTATAGGACTTCCTAACTTGTGCCAATAACACACCATGGGATGGTGTGTTATTGGCACAAGGGAAGGGATGGGAAAGAGGACACAGGGCCCTGAGGATGGCCCTGAATCGTGGCACTGGAGGAAAGGACGTGACAATGGACAAAGTCGATTCTTATCATTCGTGGCAAATACGTTCTCTAACGTCTGCAGTGCAAACACTGCATTAGTGAACAGAAGCACCGCTCCTGAGGAAAATACAGGTTAGGCTCCTGTGAGCCTCTTCTCACATTTTTGTCAACCGATTAAGACATAACCTTGTTTTATGTGGTTTTCTTTAAAGGCACCATGTACAATGTACTTTGTTGATTTGCTCACATTGAGCTCACGGCCAATGGTTCTCTAACGTGAACGAAGCTTGCCTAACACACACATCCAAGAGGCCCATGGCAGTTCCTGCACATTTAGGAACGAGACAGCACTGCAGCACCGCGCTTGGGGCCATTTATTTATTTATTTTATTTATTTATTTTTTAAACATCTTTATTGGAGTATAATTGCTTTACAATGGTGTGTTAGTTTCTGCTTTATAACAAAGTGAATCAGCTATACATACACATATGTCCCCACATCTCTTCCCTCTTGCATCTCCCTCCCTCCCACCCTCCCTATCCCACCCCTCTAGGTGGTCACAAAGCACCGAGCTGATCTCCCTTTGCTCTGCGGTTGCTTCCCACTAGCTATCTATTTTACGTTTGGTAGTGTATATATGTCCATGCCACTCTCTCACTTTGTCACATCTTACCCTTCCCCCTCCCCATATCCTCAAGTCCATTCTCTAGTAGGTCTGTGTCTTTATTCCCGTCTTGCCACTAGGTTCTTCATGACCTTTTTTTTCCCCTTAGATTCCATATATATGTGTTAGCATACTGAATTTGTTTTTCTCTTTCTGACTTACTTCACTCTGTATGACAGACTCTAACTCCATCCACCTCACTACAAATAACTCAATTTCGTTACTTTTAAACGGGGAAATCACCAATAAAAAGCACGAAAATGTGAAAAACAGGGAATGAAATAGACAGCAAAAAGAAACTTGTTTACAGTCTGAGAGCTGAAATAAGAAATAAGAGTGTCAGTCTCCCGGTTGACTTTTGCTGGGAACGTGAGCCTGGTGGGGAGCTCAGACTTTTCACCACACTGGGCGTGTCTACGAATGACCCCAAGAGGCCCTGAGAATATTGATTTGGGGGGGTTGCTAATAAATTTCAGTCAGTAGGGAAATCTGCAAATACGGAGCCTACGAATAACAGGACTGTACTTAAGTTTGTAGTGAAGGGGAACAAAAGTTGAAGGACATCGTGGAGGGGAAGCTGTTTTCTTTTTGAAACAGAAGTTGAAGTCTTCTGAGGGGGAGCAGGAGACCTGCCGACAGGAACCCAGCTGGAAAGGTTGCTGAGGAGGATGGGAGGGGGGGGCTATGGGGGCAGAGGGACAGGATTGGCAGGTCCGGCTGAGGGTCCAGCAGAGGCGGGGGATTACCCACATTTCAGCCTATTCCTCCAGCACTGCCCTCAGGCAACATTCCCTGAAATTGATTACCTGGAGAAAGTCACCCAAAGTTGCAAGGCTGGATTTCCTTTTAAAGATGCAGAGGCTTCTTTTTCTCCCCTTTCCTCCCAAGAAGCCCAGGAAAGAGAAGAGAAACCAGAAAAATAAATAAAACTTTATTTTCTCTGAAACAAGAAGACACCTATATAACCTCAAACCACAAACCATGACACATTCTAGCCAAATTCTGTGAAATCTGTACCAAAACAAGGTGAAGAATCTCACATTTCTCCTCAAGCCTTGAGCATAGAACACATTTTTTCTAGAAGTAACAACCAAGGTCTTAGGAGCCTGATCCAGGGGTCCTCTGATTAGAACAACATGATCTGAGGAAGTGGGCTGGCCTCCAGAGCAGAGAACGCATCCCTTTGGAAACCTCAGGGGCGGTGGGTGTGAAGAAATAAAAGACACACCAATTCCAGTCTCTCACCAGCTTCCTGGAAGAGGCAGTTGCCAGAGGCCAGAGGGCGGGAAGGTGGGTGAGAAGCAGCGCAGAGTTCTTATGTCGGAGCCTTGCTCTCCAAAGTGTGGTCCCAAATCCAATGCATCAGCTTCACCTGGGAGTATGTGAGAAACACAGAAGCTTAAGCCATACCTTACACCTGGTGAATCAGAATCTGTACCTTAGCAAGGTCTCCAGGTGACTTCTGTGCACTTTTAACTTGAGAAGGGCTGTCCTATAGGGTTTGGAGGTGAGCTGAATCAACTTCTTTTTTTTTTTTTTCTTTCCATTTTTTTTTTCTCACACACACACTGTATTTTATTTTTACAAGCGATAAATAGACTGACATCAAGCATTGTAAATGGATGACCACAACAAAAGCAACAATGATTGCAATTACCAAACACGAAACACACTCATACTATGTCATAATATTGACATTCAGTCCAGTAATCCTCCACTGTAACAGCTCTTTACTTTGCAGTGAACATTGATTTGTACATTTTTTGCCTCTGAGTCCTTGTGGGTTTTTTTTTTTTTTTAATTCAAACAGAAAGTCCCCAAAATTATAATCATCCTCATCGGTTCACTCAGTCCCATGTAATTAATCTTTTTTTTCATCGTGATCTTTTGTTAGCACTTTTATGAGTTCATCAGTTTTCCATCAGAGTTCTGAAAATGCTTATTCATTCAGTTCAGCAGTATAGTCAGTTACCAGAAACCTGTACTTGTCAGAGTCTTTTCCATGAGTTCCTTGAAGATGAAACCCTTTTATAGGAACTTATTTGCAAAAACATCAGAGTACACCCAGAACTGTCTGTAAATGACAAAAGGCTTAAAAATGACCACAGTTAAAGATTTGATGAAAGTTCATAATAATGCAATTGGCAAGGAAATTTAGTTATTTCTGAGATATATATTTTAAAGTAATAGCTAGAATTATGACATAACATTATACCAGAACATATAAGATTTTTAGAAATTTCATGTAATGTCTGAAACATTTATATTAACATATTTCCATACAAATAACCCAAAGAAAGTTTAGTATTAGTTATTTTGTTTGTTTGTTTGTGAACCAACTTCTTAAAACATCAAAATTATGGGAAAATATGTTCCTTCCTAAGATAAAGGAAGTAATAGATGTAGTGAACAGACTTGGTAGCGAATTGACTTATTGAATTAGCTCACTTCCTTGACACCTCCACAAACTCTTATTCGATAAGTATCTGGCCACATTCAAAGGTAAGGGATATGAAGAAGGAAACCAACATCCAATCTATGCATAGATACTGCAAAGAAAAAGGAGGAAATGGACACCAAAGAAGGCAGAAGGAGAACATACGTTACCTAAGGAAACAAGACTTCAAGTAGGTCTCTGAAGTTTCAAAAATATTATAGAAAACATTAATTTTATTGTTACTTTAAAAAACAACTCAAAGAAGAAATTTAAGAGTTTAAAAACGGGGTGGAAATCAACACCAGGGGATTAAAAACAAGCTGGCAGAGCTCAAGAAAGAAACAGAGAGAAAGTAAAACTCTTGCAGAGACAAAACATTGGAAGGAACAAAAAAATTGGAATGAAAAGAATAGTAAGGCAGGATGATCTTTCCCAAAATGAGGAGAGAGTTGGCATTTTTGTGAACTGCTTTGATGACTTCAAGGGCTCTGTGACCAAGGATACCATTTCCAACATCCAGCTCCTAACCGGAAGCTCGAACTAGCACTCAAGTGACTTAGCTTTTCAAAAAATTGGCCACTGAAGGTGCTGGGGATAATTCACAAACAGAGAGACAAATGGAGTGTTTGGGGCATTTATTATATACCAGACATTTTTCTTATTTTATCTTCAAAACACAGTGTAGGTGCTTTTAATAAATTAGTGACTTAAAACCCCCAAACCAATTCATGTTAATAGAGAAAAAATTGTAATGTAGAGAAAGGAAAAGGAAGGAGATTTTAAACAATCGCCACTTTGAAAATCTGTTGCATGGTTCCAAAATTTTATGAAAATATGTATGTGTTTCCTCAAATGGGATTATATTACACATCCTGTTTTTAACAAGCTTTTTTTACCAGTTAAAGATATGATGACTTTTTCTCTGTCATTAAAGATTCTATCTCATTTTAATGCTGCAGAGTATTTCGTTACATTGCACTGCCTTGATTTACTTGGTCTACTGTGTCCAAGGCCCAAGCTTACTAAGTGCTTAGTAAATATTTGTTGAATGACTTACTTGAAAGAATGCTGAATAGTTAGGTTGTGTTTCTAAATATTTGCTGTTACAAACAGCACTGGAGCAAACATCCTCTTAGCTAAATCATTAACATGTCGGTAACTATTTCCTTAAGATCAATCCTCAAGGGTGGAATTGTTTGGTTAAAGAATATGACTATCTTTAAAACTTTTGGATAGTCTCCAAAAAGGTTATGCCAGTTTCCATTCCCACCTACAGTATCAGACAATGCACATTTTCTTTCATCTCAGCCAATCCTTGGCATTTTTAAAAAGTCTTTTCTAATTTGATAGATCAAATATAGAATTTCATTTTGGTATAATTTGTAATTCTTTGATACTTAGTGAAGTTGAGTATTTTTTCATGTGTTTATTGACCATCTATGTATCTTTATGAATTTTCTTTTTATGTCTGTTGCCCATTTAAAATTTTGTTGTTGTTTGTTGTTGTTACTATTGACTTACAAGTACTCTTTATATTAAAAATATTATTCCATGGGTACATATAAAGTTGCAAATTTGGTGTTTTCTCTTAATTTCTTTATCATTTTTAAAGACTATACAGTCACTTTAATCCTCCATTTATGTCTCTATGCTTTGACTTTGTGCTCAGAAAGGCCTTCTCCACCTCCAAGGTTATAGCTCTTCAGATATGGAGGTTTTATCCCTGTTTTTCAGGTAAGGAAAAATGAGATTCACAGAGTCTTAAGTTAGACAGCTCATGAGTAAGATTTTGTGTTTGACCTCAGAACTCCATGCTCTTTCTGCTAAATCAGGCTGCCTCCTTTATCCAACAATATTCTGAATTACTTGAGTCACTTCTATTGAGCACTTGATCTACATATGTGTAGAGGCTGAGAGGTCGGTCATACTTTCAGAAGTAGATCCCCAATCAGAGAGACTAAAAGTTAATCCTGGAAAGTCACACCTAATCTCCTCTACTCAGCTCTGCCATGTCAGCAGCCCCCCTGTGGAGACCCCAAGTTCTCAGAAGTCAGTACACTTTCCTGTAAGCATGTCCTTGAAGGAGCATGGGGGCCTCTGATGGGAGTCAGAAATTTCACCTGCTAATAAATTACTCTGGTCACATGGAGCCGGCAGAGTGGAAGGACAGCTGCAGCCTTGACCTTCAGATGCTTTGTGAAATCCTGAGCTGTTCTCCCACTGCCCTTCCAGCCTCATATCCATCCACCATGCCAAGCTCCAGGTTTGGGAGAGAAGGAGCTGAAGAGGCAGGGAATGATTTCCTGCAATGCCCGAGTTCCATAAGGGACATCTTTTGGCCTTTATGCTCTTTTGGGCTTGGCCACCTGGAGAGAAAATTGATAAAATGATAAAGAAATTAGGAGAAAATGCCAAATTTGCAACTTTATATGTACACGTGGATTAATATTTGTAATGTAAAGAACACTTGTAAGTCAATAGTAACAACCACAAACAGCAACGACATTTTAAATGGGCAACAGATGTAAAAATGTGTGTTTCCTGTAAAGGTCTCCCAGTCATCCCTATGAACTTATACAATAAGCTAACAACATGTACAGACTTAGAGGGAATTTTTTTCTTCCTCTTTCCATAAACTTCTTTTTGAAAAAAATCCATAATAACTGTTGTACCTTCAGTAAACACTAAGTGAATAACAGTCTTCAGGTTATTCTGATTTATTTTTAACCATATCCCTGAAAAAGTAAAGGGAGATACCGTAGAGAAACTAACAACAGCCTCTCTGAACCTATGTTTCTTGAAACAGAAAATATGACTTATTTTTTGCTGTTTTTCTCTTACAAAATAAATCGCTATGGCACCTTTAATAGAGATTCAGAGAATAAAGTCAACTTTTTTGACTGATTATAGATTTTGAATATTTACTCAACCCCATGACTTTTGGGAAATGGGTGTTAGACAAGGATTCACTGTGTAATTCCAGACTTAGTTACGAGCAACTGTGGAGGTTGTCTGCAGTCAGGAAACACATAAGCTCCTCCCCAGGGCACAGGGACCTCAGTCATGTGGGCAGGGGCACAGGCAGGGCCTAAGCTGCGGGAGCTGGTGGAACCAGAGGTCTGAACGAGCAGCAGTGATCTAAAAACTCTTTAACTAGCCATGTCACCCTGCACACATCTTTCAAGAGACTTGGGGGATCCAGGGCAGCACCGTTTATTGTCAGTCAGTGCTGGGCACCTCGATATGTTGACAGCCCATGCTGTCAGACCGGGACATCCTGGCTGGACAGGAGCCCTCGGCTTCCCCAGTGCCGGTCCCCACAGCTTGGTGGGTGCACCTACAGATGACATTCAGTGTGATGGAACTGGCATTCCTGCTCATAGGCTACCAGTTAGGTGATGCAGCAACATAATCAATTTTTAGATCCACCCCTTTTATTTTTTACAATTGCACAAGTAATGTAACTTAATACAAAGTCAAAACGAAGAAATATGAATAGAGTAAATAGAATAAAATGTGAAAGCCCAACTTCTCCCGTTTCCTCCTGCACAGAGTTTGGCATGGAGTGGAGTTCTGAGGCCATGGAGGTCCCGGGGTGAGATGCAGACCCTTCCTGTTTCCATCTGTGTGGAAGAGTCCCCGGGTCGGCTGATGGAGGACTTCATGGCCTTCGATCCGATGGTGTAGGAATGGGCTCCCAGCAACCTCCTCCAAGTTTATTTCTGTTCTTCAGATAATTAGGAATCTCTGGAATGTGAGGTGATTGTGGTATTTTTAAAAGGCAAGTAAAATAAACATCTGGACAACTCAGTGAAACTCTAAGCTCCTTTTCTCTCCATCAGCTGCACCTTGCTCTGGAAAGTCGCAATACTCTGGGAAGTGACAAATGGACCCTCCTTTGTCTATTTCATGTCTGTGACACCACGTAGGGTATCTTGGTTTCTTCCAGTCAATTTCTACTCCTTAGGGATGTGTACATTATTTTGTTTTTAAGCTGGCATTTGTGGAAAGTGACAGAGGTGCCAAGCCTCTTGGAAACTCATGGAAAAGCTGTTCAGAACTGAAGTAATGTTTCGCTGTGATGGAACAAAAGAAAGAAATCAAAGGACGGTGGGATCCCTGGGGTGCCCAGGATTGCCCTTTGCCCTGCCTCAGTCGTAAAGACCATATTTTTGACATCCAAGCTGCCTCCACTAACAATTTCACTGACTTTCCAGCTAGCATCTTCTCAACTAGGCACTCCCAACTCTGGAGCTGACTTTCTACCAGTATCTGGGCAACCCTGGCATGCCTGCCTCTGAAATAAGGACTGTTGCCAACTCTGCGTTTGGTTGGGATCTTGCATATGGCACGCACAGCAAGTCCCCGACAGAGCCTGTGAAGGCCGAGCTGGGCACTCCTTCCTGCTCCAGGCAGAGTCTGGTTTGGAGCAGAGCTAGTTTTCCTCCAAGATGTCTCAATCAGCAGGGCCTCCAGGACTTTTTTTTTTTAACATCCTCTCACTGCCTATGTTCGAAGCATCAGACATGTGAGTGATTCTTTCATCCTTTCCAGGGAATTTGTGGGGAGCTGAACCAGGACGACAGGATTTGGAACCTGGGAGGGGTTTCCATTGTCTACAGTGGCCTATCACCAGTCAAATCCAGTGTGTAGGTTAATAAGGCTTAAACTTTAAAGGAAGGTTGAACATCTGATTGACAAGCTAGTGAATAAGAGTCCAGGGGGAAGTTCTGTGCTTGGAAAATTACCCATGCAGTTGAATTTCAAAGAGCGTGAGTTATCAGTTAGGCGAGAGCAGGCACCTCTGAGAGTTTAACTTACACTGAAATACCAAATTATTCTGCTAGATCCCAGTTTCCAGTTGGCCCAAAGACTGGCAAATCAATTGCCTCAATTAATTGCTATTTATTGTTCTTGGGTCAAAGAGTGGCTAGAACCCCGTCCTCAAGTCTGAATCATCTACTGTGACTGCTGAGATCATACCCTGGAGTGGCCAAAATCCGCTTTGCTGGTGCCAAAATGTTGAATGAGTGTTTTGTCCTCCGGAGGACAGGTAATGTATCAATGCCTTTTAACACTGAGTACTGATACAATCTAAAATAAGATTATTTGGGGCTTTTTTATTTCAAGAAGTCCAAAATAATACTTACCAGGCAGCTTGACATGCTGCAACCTTTGGGATTTGCTTTAAAAACGATCCGAAAGTTACTCAGGGATGGTTCATCCAGGCATCCTGGGCTCATGTTCATGAAACCCTGATCCTTGGCTTCCTGGACAGCAATTCCCATGAGGATACTCAGACTCCTCCTGTAGACACAAGAAGGGTCCGCAGCAACATCAAATAGGGATAGCTGCCCTTTCTGGTTAAACAAGTTAATGATGTGAAAGATATGTTTTTAAATTGAAAGAAACTCGTCCCATCCTCTAGCACAATTTAAAAAAACATTTTCTGTGAAAGTGTCCAACTTTGTCCACGTACATATATACCTTTACAAAACTCTAACCATGGTAAAAGATGCATTTGGTGTCTTGACTTTTTTGTTCTTAATATTATACTAGAAATATTTTAATGGTGTCATAATTACTATTTTTGATGACTGCACAATATTCAGATACATGGATGGCCATCTTCTGTTTGGGGAGCATTTAAAATTTAAATACAATTTTTACTAAATTTTATCTTTAATATACATTTTTAGAAAAGAAAAAGTGACATAAAGGGCATGATTATTTTGGTGACTTTTTCTACATGTTGTAATATAATTTTCTAAAACATATAATGTTATCAGAATATGAGTGCACTAGTCACACTTAACTTTACCAACATTGGGGATTATCGAATTTTTTAAATTATACTGGAAATTTGCTGAGTAGAATCAGGTGCTCTTACCACACACACCCAAATGGTTGGTAAGTATGCCATTTGGAAATGATAACTAGCTTGACTAATCACCTTACTGTGAAATTATTTCACTATATATATATATATATATATATATATATATATATGTATAAAATAGAATATATCAATATATATATCACTATATATGTGTATAATGTGTAATCACATTATACACTTTAAATATGTATAATTTTTATTAAAAGGTAAATAAAACATTTTAAAAAGGAAAAAAAATTCAGGTAAAAACTCTGATTATCGGGGCTTCCCTGGTGACTTCCTGGCAGTGGTTGAAAATCTGCCTGCCAATGCAGGGGACATGGGTTCGAGCCCTGGTCTGGCAAGATCCCACATGCCGCGGAGCAACTAGGCCCGTGAGCCACAATTACTGAGCCTGCGCGTCTGGAGCCTGTGCTCCGCAACAAGAGAGGCCACGATAGTGAGAGGCCCGCGCACCGCGATGAAGAGTGGCCCCCAGTTGCCGCAACTAGAGAAAGCCCTCGCACAGAAACGAAGACCCAACACAGCCATAAATAAATAAATAAATAAATTTTAATAAAACCTCTGATTATCATTTGCTTTAAAGATTTTAGCACAAGACAGAACACGAGAAGTAAATGCTTAACAGAAGTCACCAAACCCACCAATGAGCTGAAAACAGGCATTTGAAGAAACAGATGTGCAGGGATTAGGGGGTAAAGTCGGGGAATTAATGGCTATTGAATTAAACAGGACGGCAGTAGTTTCAGACTGAACCCAACTGCCGCTGCTCCAGCGGCGTTGGGCAGAGTCAACAACTCACCCCTTCAGAGAAGCAACACCAGTGTTTGGCTTGATGAGAGGGATTATCAGTCCAAGGTACTGGAGGTAACACATCAACCTGTCATTTATCTATTATCTTTCGGGAACCAGATATAGCATAGAAATGGATCCAGGTAACAAAGGTGGAAATATCATCCTTGCTCTAAAATTTTTGATGGAAGGCATCCTAACAATCAATAACACATGTCCTCTCCAAGCTCCATCACTTCTCAGCTCTGTTACCTTGGTGAGTTATTTAACCTCTCTCTGCAACACTTTCATTCTCAGGAAAATAGGACTGAATCGTCTCGACCTCCAAGAGAGGGTTTGAATCAGAAATGAGTTAAGGCACATAGAGCAGAGCCTGGCCGTTAGCAAGCACTTTTGACACATTAGATATCTCACCACCGTCATCTTCATTATACACAACTAGCACAAGGTATTGAACCGAATTTGCCCAGTTCTAAGTGATTTTACTTTGGCGGGGAACAAGAGTTTGCGGACCTTCTTGGGTCTTATTTTGTTCATCTGAACTATGAGACTTTGGACTTAAGAAACTCAGAGGACCCTTACAACCTGGACACGCCATGTGTTGCACCTGCCCAGCAGTGGCCACAGCACCCATTATTTCACTGGGCTGCTGCACACCTTATTCTTGGTCAGCGTGGGGATGGAGGCGAGGAGTGTGGTGAGGGTGGTCGTGAGATTTGCCCCACCTCCTGCCCTGGCACTAAATGACCGCAGAGTGTTGTCTGTCTTGCTGGTGTTTCCTCTGCCTCCTTTCTGAATGTTGGTTGCCACTTGCTGGTGGTTATGTCACCACCTCCCTCCCCCCAAGACTTCCCAACTCCTTTTACTTTTGCCTTGTCTGTGAACATTATGCAAATTTTAAACTCCAGTCCACTAAAATTTACAAGATATTATTGAGAAATCACATATAAGCTTGTTAAATGATAGGTATGTGTATAAACATATATTGATTTAGTGGTGCTTTTAGATTTACGTGCTTGAAAGGGGGAGCTCTCTGGATGAAGGGGGTCTTCAGCCCTGTGGAAGGATAAGGGATTGAGGATGGGATGACTTGGTGAGAATCAAGGGTGAAGATCTATGAAGACAAGACCAAACTAGAGGCACATTCACAGCCTTGTAGAGAGTCTGTGACAAATTTATGATCAGCAATCATGAGGAGACTGTCAGATTTTTAAATCTTTGTAACATCTTCTTATTAGTTATTTTTGTCAGTTAAGGTTTGTCCAGAGGATGTTATTCACACTCTTGCCCTCCCATGTAACATGCAAGGAATCTGACTCTTCGAGCCATTGAGTTACTTGTCCAATAATTGCTGGAGCTAGAATGCAAACCCAGGTCTGACTGATGTTAAGCTAACAATGGTCTTTCACTATACCAGGCATCCTGGTATATTCCCAGGATATATAATATATAATATATAATATTCCCCAAATGACAATGATTCCAAACATTTGTTCTAGAGATAGTGAGAAACATGAAGTTGGTGAGATGGCTTATTCTGTAGTCATTCTTTGGAATAAATGGGTATGAATGCCAAGGATTAGAGTAGGAGAGAGTAGAGACGGCTCTTAATGAAAGAAGAAAGAATAAGTCTACCTCCTTAGGGAAGTTGCAGTGGGGGCTGATCCACAAGAGTTTTTTGGGGTACCTGAACACTTTAAAGCCCTGGATTGAGAGGAGAACGCCAGCTGCTCACGAAATGTCAGGTACAGGGGTCTTGTGACCGCTGCCCATCAGGATGCCGTGTGTCCACTTCTGAATTGGTGGCTGTGCTCCACATGGGTGGCTGGCCAGGAATCTGAATGTTTGATAAGTGATGCTGATTGTATATCCATGGCTTTGTTTCAAAAGGCAGAAAGCTCTACGTGCACAAGTAAAATAACAGCATTCAGACTGAGCTGGTTCATTTGGAAACCCTAATCTGGCATGTAGTGCTAGTTGAGTCTGGAAGGTACATGCTCCAAAACACCGGATGCCCGGAGGAGCCAAGAAGGGCTCTTCAAGCCCAGTGGCTTTTTGTCTTTCCTTCTTTGAATAACACAGGGTGCTTGCCCTTGAGGATCTTACACTCTCATGCAGGAGGCAGAAACAATTCTCAACTGATGTCATTAAAGCTGCAAAAACGGGGCCATCATATCCCTGCGGGAGCACCAAGGAGAGGGTTCTAACCCACCTCAGGGGTGGCACTGAGCCAGGTTGGGAGGTATTAATTGGTTAGATTTAGTCAGAAGCAGAGAGGGAGGAGGGTGTCCTGACAAAAGGGAGAGTGTGGACCAAGGCACAGAGGCAACAAAGCATGAAAGCTCAAGGAACTGCAGAAGTTCATGATGACTGGTCCGAGGGGTTGGGTGCCATATTGGCGGGAGAAGTCATGGGTAGGACCAGACCATGGAAGGAACTGGATCCTATTCTATAGATGATGGGGAATCAATTAAGCAAGGGAGGGATGACAGATCACTAGTGAACAGATCACTGGAACTGCTTGGTTGGCAGATCTATTGGAGGGAGGGAGAAGAATTTATAGAGTAGGAACATTCCAGTATGTCTCCTGGTCTGTGGCATCCCTTAGAGTAGATTGAGGCATCTTCTGGAGTGATTACAGAGCTCAGGTAGTGAAGATATGGCCTGAAGCAACAAAATCCTTTTGTGGGACTTTATTTCTAGAACCAAGAAATCCATTTGCAATGGCCGAGCAGGCATCCTGGCAGAACAGGTGACCTCAGTGAATGTCAGCACCAAGGTTTTCAGGACAGAGCTGTTGCAAAAATTAAGTCTGATTTACAAAGAGCAGTTTGTAAACTGCATGACCTCTCTGTGCTAATGTCCTAAATGCCTTAGGGCCTCTATAGAAAACCCAGCAGGTCAGAGGCCCAGAGACACCTGATTACACCAAGCAAGACAGGTATGTGCAAGTTTGGTTTTCCCAGGTCTTCCACATTTATAATTAGCATTCCTTTTTTGCTGAAACAGTTACCCACTTAACTGCTCCAGTGAGGTCCCAGGCTGTTGTCGGCTCTTGGGGTGCCAAGGGGCTTCGTTTCCCTCTGCAAACTGTGGTCACGGTTGTCCTGCTTCAAACTCTATTTGCTGCATGCGGCTATGTGTCTGCACACTTTAATTCTCATTTGAAGCCCCTCAAGAGAGTCTTATCATCCTTATCTCACCCTTGAGGGAACAGATTACTCAGGTTAAATGTTAAGTTCATGGAGATAGTGAGCTGTGGAACCAGGACCCGAGCTCAGTGTGTCAGGCTGCAGCCAGGAGGCCTCCTTCACCTGCTTACCTGGAGAGGCAGAAACACACTGGAGTGAAGGGTCTGGGTTTGGGAGTTAGATCTTCCTGTACTGAATTCTGGCTTTGCCATGTACTGGAAGTGCCCAAGACCTCATATGGAGAAGATTAAATAAAATGAAATGATGTAGGTAAAGTACTTAGCACAGGGCCTGGCCCAAATGTGTGATCAATACATCTTGTTAGCAAGAATTGCTAACATTCCCACTCTTTTCCCAGTGATCATAATATTTCAGGTGCATCTGCCAGGGTCTTTGGAGCCTTAGGATAATTTCTTACATATACTTAGAGAGAGAGCACTTGTCACATGCCAGATACTGTTCTAGTGTATTGATTCATTTAATCCTCAGCTAGGAAGTATCCAAGTCAAGATTCTATCTCAGGCGTTTAGCTCCAGAGCCAACGCTATTTACCCACCATGCTATGCTGCCTCTTCTTGCTTTTGTATTTGTGGGCAAGTTTGGAACTAGATTAAGCTTAGTGATTAGACATCTAACTTGGACAGAGAAAACATGTGTCTCCTTAATTTGAAGTTAGCTCTGAAAGTGCTGGCCTTTTAAGGGATTGCTTTCCCAGTAAGATTTCAAGTGACACCCATTTGTTCTAAACAATTAGCTTTGCAGAGCATGGATAATACAGATATTTGTAGTAATATAGACAAAAGCAAGATGTTAATTAAACAGTTACTTTTAAGAGCTGTAGTCTTTTAAAGGCTTTAAACAAAACTACCGGCTGCATTATTCTATTACCACTAATTCAAAAATTTCTAAAGAGAAACATTGAAAGGGAACGATTGCCCTGAGTTCTAGATGTCTATAAACTCACCACTGAGCTAGCTGTTGGATATCCTTATGCCATATAAACCTCACCACAAACTCATGATTGTTATTATTATTCCTGTAGGTGAGGCTCAGAGATGTTCTGTATGTTGCCCAAGTTCCCAGAGCCAGAAACAAAGAAATGGAAGCATGGAGCCAGAATTCCATTTCTGGGAGTGTCCTTTCTACTTTACCGTGTTCTAATTTGAGCAGACATAGGGCTGTTGAGAGGAAAACTAGCGGACGCTCATAGCCTGAATCCCAACTTTCCCATGTGACACTGAGCCCATGACCAGCCATAGGCCAAAGATACCAAGGATATGCCTAAATGTGGAGTAATTCTCAAACAATTGCAGCTTGGAGTTATTTGAGGTCAGAGCAGGCAGGGTGATGGACATTCAGGTAAGTAAGGGACAGGCATGTATCTGAAGACAAAAGAGATTTAATGTCCAAAACCAAGAATGGGATCAGACACCAATAATTAGACTGTTGGAATTTGAGCCTGGTTCTGAATTATCAATTGCCTCAAGCAGGAATCTCTTCTCTATACTCTGCCAGGATGGAGGCCAGTTCCGAGGGTTGGACAGGCCAGAGTCTATGAGCCCAAGTGGGGATGTAGCTGCATATGATGAGCAGGGGATGAGAAATTATAGTGAAGGTTGGTTCTGAGAGCAGGATTGTGGGATGAGAGAGGTCAGGGTCATGGAATAAACCTCTCTAACAAAGGCTTAGGGAGAAGTTAAACTTCTGAAACAGGGCTGAGCAATACAACTTTCTGTGAGAATGGAAAGTTTCTGTATCTGTTATCCAATACGGTAACCACCACCTACATCTGACTATGAAATACTTAATATGTGGTTCGTGTGAATTAGTCACACATTTTACTGCAATTTTGGACAGCATTTTTTACTTTACTTAATTTTAGTAATTTTAAATTTAAACTTAAATTTTTCTGTGTGGCTAGTCAGTACCATATTGGATGACACCTCTCTAAAAAGAAATTATGATGTTCCCAGAGAAACTCAAAACACTATAAATCCCTTTGCTCAGGAGCTACTCAAAAGCTATAAGATAGCAGAAACACCTCTCACAGATTAGCAAAGCACTGATTGGATCAAGTGAGTTTATTTTATGATGGATGAGACAACATGAGAAAATCCGTTATGATAGTAGAAAAGATAGCTATTTATCCCAAATAACTTCTATAAAAACAGTTTTATTCCAAAGCCCTATTGGGTGATTTCATCTGCTAGGCGGGGGTTTTTGTTGTTGCTGTTTTTTGGGGGAATCAGGAGGAAACTATTCCTAAGGAATATAAAGATAAATTAATGTTTACTCCATTTTGGGGGAAAGTTTATCTCAAAAGAACGATTTGAGTACTGTCATCACATTACATGAGAATACTTTGTTACATGGTTAACTGAATTGTCAGATTGTTTTGATCATGAGTTCTAAAAGCAACAGGCAAATGCACACATATCTACCAAACACTGAAAATAAATTCTGGCCAGTTCTCTGGAGCTGTTCAGGGTGAGCAACCCCATTTCAACTCCATCTCCCCAGCAACACACACGTGGGAGTCAAGGTCACAGCCACCGTCTTGCCAAATGAGCCTCCTGGGTATGGCAGCGGGAGATGACCCAGTGAGGGATGCTGGGGGCGGGGTCAGGGGGTGGGGAGTTAGGGCTTCCCTTTTCCTTCCAAGGAGGTGAGAATAGGCCTTTTTCCTTCATCAGCAACCCAGAATTCCAAAGGCTGGAGAAATGGAGGAGGCTGTGTGTCTCGTTAGCAGGGTTTTGGTTTTCATAATCTTGCCTCTTCTGCAGCTCCCTCTGTCCTGGAGGCATTTGTCAGTCCCCCTTAGAAGAGAAGGTTTTTCCGACCGTATAAATGGTGCAGATCTCCCCTCTCAGGAGACAAGAGTCAATGACTTAATAGGCCTATAACATCTTAATTTTTTTAATGATTTTATATCCTGGGGTAACAGTGGGGAAGGCATGATTGTATTATTTATAATTATTATTACATTATTACAATTTTCCAGTCTGACTCTTTGATGTTTACAAGTCCAGACAACGTGATTTCCAAGCCAGATCTCATAACCTTAAACTACCTTTCCATTTGGCCCACATCCATCCTATTCTGTTTTAGATCTTGTTTATGTTTGGCTTAAATGATGAATTGGCGGCGCTGTTTATTTTGCCACATGGCTTAGAGGCAGCAGGAGAAGACAGCATTTGGGATGCAGTGGCACTGAAGCACAGCTACAAAGCTTGGGTGTCAACGCCTGTCAGCACCTGCCTGGTGGGTGAGCCCTTGGCTCTCTTTTGAATTCTGCCTCGTTTCTGCCACTAGCCTTTAAGGGTGTGAGCTTCAGACTCACAGTCTGGATCGTCTGCTCGAACTAGAAAGTCTCTGTCTTACAAGGCTATTTGGCTTTGGTAGTCCCAAATGTTAGGTGTATGTGTGTGTAAGGAATCACTTGAAATAGTATGAAAGAACTATACTGGGTACAGACTGTGGAGGCTCTTGAGAGCTTGGCTAAGGGGTTTACACCTTAGAGTGTAGATCAGTGGTACTTAAAGTGCGGTCCCTAAAACAGCAACATCAGCACGACCTGGCAATTGCTACAAATGCAAATTCCCAGGCTCCATCCTAGACCTGTTGTATCAGAAACTCTGGGCACGGGCTCATCAATGTGTGTTTTTGAAACTCCTCCAGGTGAAGCAGATGCATGGTCAAGTTTGAGAACCACTGGTGTGGGGAATGGAGAGCTAACTGAAAAGTGACCTTAGGTTGTACAGTGACCTGGCGACTGTCATACAGAGTGAAGTGAGGAGGAAAACAAATATCGCGTATTAACGCATATACGTGGAATCTGAAAAAATTGGTATACACGGTCTTATTTACGAAGCAGAAATAGAAACACAGACATGGAGAACAAATGTATGGATACCAAGGGGGAAGGCGGGGATGGGATGAACTGGGAGATGGGGGTTGACATATATGCACTATTGATACGATGTATAAAATAGAGAACTAATGAGAACCTACTATATAGCAGAGGGAACTCTACTCAGTGCTCTGTGGAGACCTAAATGGGAAGGAAATCCAAAAAAGAGGGGATATATGTCTACATATAGATGATTCACTTTGCTGTACAGTAGAAACTAATACAACATTGTAAAGCAACTATACTCCAATAAAAATTAAAGAAAAAACATTTTCATAGTTGTGTTTTAGAAAGGGTTCGCCTGAAACAGGAGAGATGTTGGAGCCAGTGGACGATAGCAAACCAACTTGATTGCAAAATTCTGAGCAAGGGCATGATGAGTGTCTGAGCCAGGATGTGGCAATGGGGCTAAAACACATTGGACTCATCTGACAAATGTCAAGGAGGTAGAATTTACAGTGGGTGGTCACTGGTTAATTATTGACTATGAGGACGAGACGTGTGGGATGTCTCCCAGCTCTTCTCTTAGGTGGGTGTTGATGCTACTTCACAAGGTAGAAAACAAGGTAAGAGCCTTTTTTCCTGGAACCAAAAAATAAGCCAGAGGACAAAAATTCAACATGTAGTTGAATTTGTATGTTTTCGGCCACTTGGCCAGACCTCAAGAGAAAGGATTCTGTTGAAAGGCAGACAATAAAGTATCAACCACAATGTCATGAGCACAACGGGGCATATTGAAACCACATGCCTCCTGGATCTAAATGCATGTTATGATGGCTCTGTCATCACTTCTGTTGTGCACCTGTGTGTTTAGTGGTGAATGAACTGGTTGTGAAGACTCAGGCTGAGACTGAACATAGAAAGGAGTGTTTTGGTAGTACACCAGTTTTGGGTACTGGTTTATGTGGTATATGGCACCTTTACCACATCATGTCAAATCTTTCACATGGGTAACTTTGCTATATTACTAAGGATATGGTTTTGCCCATCGTCTGCCTGAATGTAGGTAGCAAGCAGTCATGTAAGAGTGGTTATTCTGTGTGGTCACGGACTTCAAAGGGCAAGGGACTTCCCTGGCAGTCCAGTGGTTAAGACTCTGTGCTTCCAATGCAGGGGACATGGGTTCAATCCCTGGTCAGGGAACTAAGATCCCACATGCCATGTGGCATGACAAAAAGAAAAAAAAAAAAAAGGGCCAGAGCTCATCCCAGTGACAGCATTTTATTGTAGAAAGAAACCTAAACCATCAGTAATGAACCCATTTATTTCATAGATGGGTAAATTAAGGTCCAGGAAAAGAAGCACCTTGCCGAAGGCCAGGGATCCCATTCAGGGCAGAGTAGGGGATGCCTTTCTGCATTATAACTTGCTGGCAATGCTTTATATCAGCTCACATCTTACTCAGTAAGAGTGATAAAGATGAACACATTGAGTGTTTTTCTATACCAGCAGGCACAGAGCCATCCATTTCCCATGAATCGTCTCATTCAGTCCCTGTATCAACGTTATACATCGGGGACTGATATTGTGCCCATTTTAGCAGATGGGAAAACAGAGGCTTAGAAAGATTGAGTTCTTGCCCAAGTTAACTCTGGCAGCTAGTACATGTCAGAACTGGTTTTGAAGCCAGATGCATGACTCTAGAACCTGTGGTTTCCACATCGATGCTATATTGTTCCTCTTATCTGTGAACCATTCCTGCACCCTGCCTCCACCCCCCAGAAGAGCTGGCCTCTTCCTGTGTGTTCTAGCAGCCTCCACGCTTCCCTCTCTCACAACCTTCCCTTCTCTCTCTTAGTTGTTATCATCTGTTGTCTCACCTACACTCTCATGAAGCCTGAAACTCTCTCCTCATCACAATTGTCATGCTTGGCTGAAAGGGTGTCTCCCAGTTGATTGTAAGCTCTGAGAGGAAAGACACACCAGCCATCCTGGCCACATGCCTGGCACCTAGTAAATGCTCAGTAAATACATTTTGAGAGAATGAATGTGTAGAGGGATGAGGGCTTTTCAAGGGCAGGGACCATGTGTCCGTTGTCTCTATTCCGCCTCCAAAGTCTGCCACCCTATTGTCATGCAGCGGGAACCCCCTAAAAGGTTTTTGAAAGCACGATTCAGGAGGAGGATTCTTCCCCAGACACCCCTTTATCTTATAATAAATGTTCCCTTTTGTACAAGTCAACTTAAGCTCTCTGTTATCTCCATATAGTACTAATTGTCTGCTGGATGTTGGCTAAAATATAAACGTATTATAAAACACTGAAAAGTACTACCATAACTTGACGAACTGAATTTTCTCTGATTGTGCAATTATCTAAGAATTTATAGTTTTAAAGGAACTATTACACCTTATAATGCTTTAATACAGTTCCACCTTGTGGCAATGGAGTATTCTAAAAAAAAAAAGAGGAGGAGCTTCCCAGAACATAGAACTAGGATGGGTCTCAAGTGGCTTCAGGAGGAACCTGTACCTTCAGGAATAGAAGAGGCAGCGGGCATAGAAATGAGAGTTTGGAGAATCCCAGGGACAAACTACGGAAACTGCACAACATTTTCCCACCTGTGGAGACCGCAGGTCTGAGGAGCATTCTCGACAGGGATGAGGGAGGAGAGACCGGGGTCTACCTTTGCTCAGTTTCTGGCTGCCAGCCTTCCATCTTCCTCAGCCACAGAGCCCGGGTGTGGGTGGGCACAGCTCCTGCGCCCCAGCTCGAAGAACCTCCACAGCACCTGTGCACGGCAGGCACCCCATGATTGTCAAGTGAGTGCATGTCAAAAACACTGCTAATCTTCGTAAACACTTATTAAGCTCTCACTGCAAACCAGTCACTGCAAGCCCTTCGTGTGGGTCACGTGTCTACAAGATAGATGTTGATGTCTATCTTCACCCCCAGTTTACTGCGGAGGAAACCAAAGTCCCCGGGGGCACAGGATTGCCTGCCTACGTTGACACAGCTCGCAGTTGGCAAAACAGGATTCGAATCCGGATTTGTCCTCTTCATCACCGCCCTGCTCAGCCGGCTGTGGGTGGAACACTCTGGAGCACAGACCCGCGTCACACAAAGGCTCATCCCCAGGGAGCCCGTATTTCTCTGACTACATAACTGGGGCAAGGCTGGGAGCATCACGAGCGGTGTGCTGTTTATCAGCCAATTGCAACAGAGGGAGCATCGGGCACACGTCACTGTGACAGCGTGGACAGAAGGGCGGGAGGCTACGGATGCGGGCGGGAGGGGTAGGAGGCAGTTTTCTCCCCCTCTTGTGGGTCACCTCATCTCTTCCTCACCTGGTGTCCCTGAAAGATGGCCCAGAAAGTCCTGCCTCTATGAGACGTGTTCTAGATTAGATAGGGGCCCTTTGGAGATCTGGAGGATGTGTTTCCTTGGGAGAGGCGAGGGGGCTGGTGGGACTGAGTCCACAGGCCAGAGGATCACAGGGCTGGGAGTGACCTCGGCGGGGTCCCTCTTCTGCCCTGTCACCTCTCCTCTAGGAATTGAGGCTCAGACGCCACAGGGAGCTCTTTCCGGAACCAGGAGGAGAAGCTGGGCGGGGCCTGGGCCTTGTCCACTGGCGGTGGGCTTCACCTCCTCAGTGGGCTGCCTTGCCGTGTGGTCCGAAGGAAACACTTTCAAGGCCTGGGCCTTTTGCTTGTGGAGAGGATATTCCTAATGCAGCCCGGCTCCTGGGGGCCCTGAATGAGAATCAGGGACCGAAAAGAATCAGGCGTCCGCTCGGGTGGGAAAGCGGTGGCAATGTCGTTCCCTGCTGGGTCTGAGCTGCCCTGGCTGCCCTGACCCAGCCCTCTGGCCACCACATGGTGCCCCCCTTTGCAGCTCTGGACTTGTGTGCGTGTGCACGTGTGTGCAGGTGTCTGTAGACCAGGGAATTATTTCTCTACAAATGGCCTTTGAACAGAGACAGGAAAGCTCGACAACTTTGCCAGTGTCTCTCTGCCCCGTGTAAGATGGCCTCTGCCCTTCCCCATCCTCTTCCTGCCATCGGTCCTGTGACCCCACCCTTCCATGCCTGGGGTCCTTGGGCAGGAGCCGTGTCATAAGAGCAAGGCCTTCCATCTACAGTGCACTTTGGGTGGGCGTTTCAGATCCAAGTTTGTGATACTTACCAGGAGAAGACTCCTAGAGGTGCCGTCAGAAAGAGAAGGAAAATTTCTATCATGAGAACTTACTCTGCACCAAGTATTGTGCTGGTCATTTTACATGAGGACCTTTAATTCTCAGACGTGATTTTGAGTGGGAGACATTCTTATGCCATCTTGCTGATGAAAATATTTAGGTTCAGGGACGTTGAGTGAAATATCCACATTGCCCAGCTAGTAAGTGGTGGAGCCCGTGGTCTTTCTTCTGTTATCCTGTCAAGACTCATGAGTCCGAGCAGGGATGCTGGGAGGGCCTCTGAGACAAGCCCCCCTGTTGCCTCTACTCTGCTCTAGGAGGGCGTCATGGTCGTTCCCCAGGAGGGGACTGTGGGTCCTTCTCCCTTGTTGGAGACTCAGTTACAAAACCTGGCTTCTCTATGTCCAGCCAATCCTTGCGTTTTATTCTCTGATCTCAGATTTGCCAAAGAGCAGGCAGCACACAGAAGGGATAGACTGTGAGTTCCGCCCCCTGGTGTGTACAACTCTGGGCCAATCTCAGCGGGCCTCAGTTTCCCCATCAGTGACATGGGATTATTCCAGAATGATATGTCAGGGTCTTTCCAGCTCTGACTTTATTTCATTTTATTACATTTCATGTCTAGACACCCTTCCAGCTCTGAAATCCTACCGTCTCCGCAGCAGTCCTCCTTTCTGGCTGGCCTCTCTTAAGGTGTAGCGCCACCTTCTGGTGATGAGTTTACTCCCTTTTTTATCCCTCTGGCCAATGTTGACTCTTGGTTTGGTTCCTCTCTTCTGAACAGCTGATGACTAGGCCAGGTCCCCCTGGGTATGGGCATCTCTCTGCAAAGCTGCAGGCAGAGTCAGGGGTGGGTTGTGGCTGGACCCAGTCTCCTTCCCTCAGGATGGTGCTGGTGGCTTTCCCAGAGCCGAGATCACATCGGGAGCCTGGGGACTTGCCCACCGTGGCTCAGAGACCAGAGGGCCTTGGGTGGCAGCCGCTGAAAGTACATAATTCATGAGAGACCTGTTCCATCAGGAAGCAAGGGCGTGAACAGATGAGGTCCACGGCACATTTTCCTTTTTCCTTTCTTTCTTCTTTTTGTTATTGTTTTTATTTTTGAGGCAAAGAAGCAGGCTTCAGAAAAACAAATGGGTGGTCAAGTTTCAGAGGCTCTAAGAGTTTTGGATACTTTGGGGGGTTTTATTGGGGTTGGAAAAAAGCAATAAAGAGGATGTGGGAAGGGGTGTGTGCTTAGTGTTTTTTTCTCTCTGAGGGAAATACAAAGGGTTTCTCTGACTCTGTGGCCTTTGTCTCTCTGAGGCCTGTCCCCTGAGCAGATTTCGGGAGCCACCCTTGCCCACCTCACACCCAGCTGCAGGGGGCTCATTGCCCAGGACCTCTGGGCTCACTGTCAGTGAGGACAGGGTTTGGGCTCGTTTCTAGCTTGGAGAAATCCAACTGCCCCCAAACACGAGAGGCCAGGGGTGGCTTTAAATTCCGGGAAGTGCACTTAGTATTTATTTGGGGATATTTGCTGAACAAACTCTGGACTGGCAGAGAGGCAACCGGATTCCAGAGTCACCAGGAACCAGCGCTCTATGGGTTCTTAAGCAAGCACTTCCCCTCTGCGGATGACAGTTTCTTCTTCTTCAAGGAGAGAGTAGGTATTGAATGTTGTCAAGAGTTACAAGCTCCATCCCATCGCATTAGTCTAGGATCCTAGGGGTTAAGTGATATGGGTTTTTTTTTTTTTCTGACTCTGCTCTCCCCTGTAAGTCAGGTAACCCTTCTGGCTCTTACAGGGTTTATGAGTTTGAAGAGTGTCATCACAGAGCCCTTGTGCTTCAGAGTGGTGCAGGGGGGCAGGGATGTGCTGGAGCCTTACCTTACCCTCTGCTTCCGGGGTTGTAGGACGTGCAATGCTGGGAGACAAAGTGGGTGCCTGGGCCTCCATCCTACTGGGGAAATGCAGGGCAGGCAGTCACTCCCAGTGGGATGGATACGATCAGGTGCTGAGGGTCACTAATGGCCATAATTAAGGCTCAGATCTCAATTAAAATAAAGGAATTATCAACAATTTAAAGAAACATCTAAGCAGAATTCCAGATTGTACATTATCTCCATCCAGGATGTCCAAATTTTTCTTTATCTCCATCCAGGCTGGTGGTCCGTGTTTGTTTTGTTCCATGAGGCACACGTGTGTGCTTCTGTGCTCCATGGGAAAGGCTGCATTGGACCAGGCCAAGAAGGTGATGCCCAGCTGCCAGGTCTCGGCCCCGTGGGAACTGGCAAGAGCCTGTTGGTAAATCACTTGGGATTCTGCGGGTATGGGTGCGGTGTTCATTGAAAATATCATTAACGTCTTTTGTCAGGAGCCAGAAGCCCACAGTGGAGTCCACAGATGCCTGACTTAGCTTGTCTAGTAGTGAAATTAACATCATAAAACTCAGTTAACAGAGATGCTATGGGTTTAATTAGTTCCTTAACAATTGAAGAAGAATTATGAGATCTCTGGCATCCATCTTCAAGAGCAATTTAGGTGGATTGATGTCACCATCTGACATCTCTGCCGAAATTCTGGGCTGCCAAAGTGGATTGGGGAAATTGCTCATATTATGCTGCTTCCAGGCAAGTACGCGCACTTTCCTACCGCCTTGAAAGGAAGCACTTCCGGGTAGCCTCCCAATGGACTCCTCCAGAGCCTGAGGCTAGGCGGGGTCAGCAGGGGGGGTAAGTTCTGTGTCTTCAGGGTTCTGGGGCTTCTGCTTTGTAGTGTCTGGCCTCTCCAGCCTCTGTTCTCACAACCCAGTGCCCTCCCCCATCACCCTTTACATCTGCAGGCATTGAGCAGATAGGGGTGTTGTAGCATCTTATCATTCTCTTAACTTCCTGTAGCTTGTGTGCCTCTTCTGAGCCTGTATTTGATGCTATCAAAGAGAATATAGCCATTAGGCTCTCTGTTTTCGGCTGGTTGATTTAGCAGTGCTTATACCCCATGGTAGAGACAGCTCCAGGAGTCTGGGAAAGCTCACTCAGGAGGCTCTCTGCTTGCTTGGCCTCTTAGTCTCCTTTTATCTCTGTCATTATGAAATCTCATTCACAAAGCATCCTCTTGGCGGGACGCTATCGAAAGGACCCAGGTCTCCTGACCCTGAATCAGGTGTCCTTTATAAGCTTGCCACTGTGGTCCTCAGACCAGCAGCCTCAGAATCATTTTGGAGCCTATTAGGAATGCAGAAACTCAGGCCCCACCCCAGACCCACTGAATCAGAATCTGCATTTGAACAGGAGCTCCAGGCAATTCGGAAGTTTATGCGCGTTGGAAAGGCACTGCTTTATAACACTTTGTGACAATCTCTTTTGTTCAAGAGGGCTCCATCTGGGGACTGATCTAGCTGAGGAGGCCAGGTTCTTGTCCCTGCAGGTGAGGGTTGGGCAGCCCGAGCCCTGGCTCTCTCAGATCCTGAGGATCCCGCCCACACACCCAGCTCTCTCTGGTGACAGCATTGTCCTTGAACCTTCCTTGGTGGTCTGATTTCAGCATCTTGCCAGTCCAGCGAAGGCACCATGCCACACTGACAGATGGCCCAAAGTAGGACAGACAGAAGAAATGTATGTTTATCAAATTTGGGTTGAAAGGACTGCGTTCTCCCAGCACAGGCTATCAAACAGCTGTCATTCAAGAGCATATGGCCCAGCGGTGAGAGGGCATGGGCACAGCTAATCCCTCTCTCCCAGAGATTAGCTCCGACAAATAATAAGTGAAGAAAGTTGCGGCTGTGGCCAGAGTGCTGCCCAGGAAGAGACGGTGGAGGACCGACCCTGCGATGAATTCCTACTGATCCAGACTCCTATCTCCCAAAGAGATACTGGAGTAAAATGATGCTGATATGAATAATACCAATGACAGTGATAATAATAAACCTACCATTTATCAATCACCTGCTATGTCTTAAGTGACACGTGAGGTTATTTATTTCTACTCTTTTATTTATCCTGTGCCCTGGTCCTTTCAGGGATTAATTGTGTCCATTTTGCAGTTTAGGAAAATAGGTGTCTGAGATGCAGTTGTGGGTCCCCAGATGGTGACAGTCCCTCCAGTCTCTGGGCAGGTCAGATCACGCTCCTGCATTCATATGCCCAGTTCTGGCCCCCATGGAAGAGAGATGCTGATAGATAAAACAGCGGAGGGGCTAATGCTTGTGAAGCAGACACAAAGGAAGTGATGCCTGGGGACAGTGGCCTAAATGGGGGCGTGTCTGCTTACACTTCGGAGAGTCCAGGACCGCGGAGAGTGGGACAGGCAGGCATAGCACAGTGTGCTGTACCCTCTCCGGTAGAGCTGGAGGCCGTGGGAGATGTGATTCCTGGTGCCTTCCTCCCTGCACAAAGCTCCACATCGCTGCAGTGAGGGGTTAACTAAGCTGAGATGTCAAGGGCATGAGGGCAGACTTATTGAGCATCTTCATAAAGCCAAGCCTTCCTCTAGACACCCAGCAGGGAGCCCGGCCAGGGTGTGTGGCCCTGTTGCCCTGCAGGTAGAGAGGGCTCTGAGGCCGGAGGCACTGAGCACAGCTGGGCTGGTTCTGACCAAGCCACAGTGAAGCAGCCTTCATGGCAAGCCCAAGACATCTCCAGATGGCAGGCATTTCCGAGTGGTTCTGAGTCCTCGACTGAAGCTGTTATTTTTAATGGCCATGTGTGTCTTGCTCTGTCCAGGAACAAAGCTGAAGGCTCGAAACATGGTCCCGCTGAGCAACTAGAATAGAGATTCTGGTCTGATCAGAATGAGGGAGAGAGTACTGAATATGGTATTAGAAATTAAAGTATATTTAATTGTGTCATGTGTTTGGAAAAAGATCATACAGGTCATTTCTTAGCCAAACTTTTGCAGTGTTTTCCTGAATGACCTGGTAGAGCTCTTGTTCCCAGTAAAAGCCAGCATTTCCGTTCAATGAATGTTCATGGAGCAGACAACCAGGAATCGCCTCCCCCCCCCACTGGGGAGCTCGTAATCGAGAGGGACAAACAGGTGAGAGATCACCCTTCCCAAAGTCTTGGCTTTGTCATGGTTTAAATTATTGTAAGAAAACCCAAAGGTTCTTGATATGTACTTCCTTGTAATTTATTGGGCCATGTGGTAGGCAGAATAATGGCCCCCTAAAGATGTCCACCTACTAATACCAAATCCTGTGAGTATGTTACCTTACGTGGCAAAAAGGACTTTGCATATGTACTTAAGCTGAGGATCTTCAGGTGGAGAGATTATTCTGGATTATCTGTGTCATCTCAATGTTATCATAAGGGTCCTTATAAGTGGAAGAGAAAGGGAAGAAGGTCAAAGTCAGAAAAGGAAATGTGATGATGGACCAGGAGTCAGGGTGAATGCAGGGCCATGTACCAAGTCATGGAGGAAGCTTCTAGAAGGTGGAAAAGGCAAGGAGATAGGTTTTTCTCCTGGAGCCTGCACAAGGAACATGGACCTGCTGGCACCTTGATTTTAGTCCGGTGAGACCCATTTCGGACTTCTGACCTCCAAAACCGAAATCTAATAAATTTGTGTCATTTTAGGCCACAAAGTTTGCATTAATTTGTTACAGCAGCAAAAGGAACCTACTCCAGGGCTCAATCTGAATCCTGCACATGAGGATGGTGAGAGGGTATGTCACCAGGCTAGCAAGGGACCAGGTCAACGCCAGACATCCGAGTGCCACTGAGTGGTACAGCCCCACACGTCATCATGTATGTGGTAACACCTGCAGAGTCATTTCGCTGCATTTTAAGGGGGAAAATGATACGCTCTAATGATAGTTACAAATTTGGGAGGTTGCGATGGTCTCAGATCTAGTCCTTGGGGATGTCTGGGATCTGCTGCCCAGGTGAGTACAGGGTCCCTGGGGAGTCCGGAGGAGGGCATCTCACCAAGCTGGGTGAGTCAGAGAAGACCCCCCTGGAGGAAAGACCCCCCTGTTCAGTTTTGAGGGATCACAGCCAGATGACTGTTGGCAAGGACCAAGGAAATCACAGGAATAAACACACAGAGGCATGCTCGGTTCTGCACTAAGAGAACACAGAGCTCGAGGCTGGGAATCTGGAGAGGAATGCCGCTGTCCTATCATGGAGGATGTTTTACACCAGGTAAGGGATTTACCTATTTGGTCAGTAATGACAAGTCATCAGAACATTTTAAATAAGAATTAGAATTATCAGTCTGTGCTTTAGAAAGTCGTATGGACCTATTGAAGTTGGATGGGAAGGATCAGAGCTGAAGTCAAATTAGAGGAATTCCAGATGAGAAGATAAGAGCTTCCTTGGGAAAACGTTATCACTAAGACGCTCTTTTCCCTGGAGACTCGCACATTTCATAGCACCCCTCCAGAGAACACCTTGTCTCGTGTGTTTAGTTAACATGAATGGGCTTCTCCCTTAGACCCCTGACCTCTGCAGATTAATGAGGCCCACATCTTTTTCTAGTTTAGGTCGCCGGGATGGGCCCTGATATAAGCACTCACAAACACTGCGAATGATTTAAAGAACCCCGGCCCAAGTGCATTCTGTACTGGAGGTTTAAAAGGTGCTAGAAAGTTTGTTCTGGAGCCCATGTTGTAATCTGTCCAAAATTTCCGAGTGCTAGAGGTCTGTCTAAATACTGGGAAATGGTCTGTTTTTCACAATGTACAAAATCAAGAATTCTGGAAGCTATAGTTGGAGGGGACTGGTGTTGATTTGATGCAGAATTCTAGAACAGGTTACAAAGCAGATTGTTACTATTTTGAGAAGAGTTCAATAATTACAAGTATCCATTCATCCGTTCCTCAAGAATAAGATCTGCCTTTCTATCCCCCAAACTCTAAAGAGATTAGATCTAGGGATAAAGGTCCGAAGAACCCACCTTCTTAGCTTGCAACAGCACGAACAAACAGACGAATATCTATTGTGAGCCTGTCGTGTGTTGGGTATGGAGTAGATGCCAGTTCTGAGAGATGTCGGGAGTGGTCCTCAGAAGCCACAACTGGAGGACTCTCAGCGGGGAAATTCTTTGCTTGCCCCACTTGGGTACCTGAAAGATGCTGGATAATCTTGCTTTGGAAGTGAGCCCAGGAAGTCAGAGAGAAGGGAGGGCAGTTGGAGAGATTTTAAATAGGACCTGGTGACTAGAAATGCTATAAAGATGGAGAGTATTTTAATTTGTGATCCTGTTATCACAGAATATTATGGGTCCTTTAGGTGGTCTATTCACTTGTGTATTTAATGATGTGTTTCTGAGTGACTATTGTATACCAAGTGCTGTGTGGAACATAGAGGCTACAGAACAGCCTTCTCTAACAGGTGTTTCCCTGGCAACTAGTCTCAGCGTAGAACAAGAAACAGTGATAAACAGTAATTTTGTACCCGGCCCCTTTTCATAGCAGTTAGATCGATGTTTCTGGTAGGCTCAGTGTTGCAACTTGCAAAAAGATTTCTCAACAACTCTTTGATAGTATTTGGCTTTGAAAGGTATTTATTCCACTGCATTGTATTAAGATGCAGTTTTATTTTTAAATTTTTTGGTTGAAGTATAGTTGATTTACAATGTTGTGTTAGTTTCAGGTGTACAGCAAATAGATTCAGTTATATATATATATATATATATATATATATATATATATATATATATTCTTTTTCAGATTCTTTTTCCTTATAAGTTATTACAAGATATTGAAAATAGTTCCCTGTGCTATACAGTAGGTCCTTGTTGGTTAAGATGTAGTTTTAAAATATCATAGCATTGGTTACTTTTTCAGACAAATAAAGAAAATCATTAAAAAATCATCCAAAGTTACACCAAAATTCAGCCTTATAAGAAATCTTGGTATCTTATTCTCAGTATGAAGACACACACATACACACATGATACTCTGCCCCTGAAGTGATAGGTTGAAGATTTCAAAATATTTCCAAGATATAATTCATTTGAGGGAGCTCTCTGAAATAATGGAAATGACCTTAATTGTACTATCTGTATTTTGAAGAACGATTTTAATCGGATCACTTATTTCAAAGCTTGAATGAGTACTTCTTTCCTACACAACCAGATTCTTATCACATATGAAAAAGCAGAATGACCAGTTTTCACTATTTCCTTAAATCCCGAATTGAGGTCAGGAGACCACTGACCTCCAGCTGTGGATAAACAATGGCTGGGTTGACAGGTGTAAACTTTTATTTGGATGCGGTCATGCCCTTTCTTGTGGCACCCATGGTCAGTCCTCTGTCGGCTTGATGTCTACATCGCAGTGACAGGGAAAAACCCAAGAGGAGAAAAAAATCATTTGCCTGTAGCATGGTTTTCAGCGACAAACACAAGAAGTCACAGGGCACTGCACCTCTGTGCTATATGTAGGCTGAGAGCTCATTCATTACTTTCCTCTCCGTGGTGATAGTGATAATAATTGTTCTTTCGCATTGTAAGCTGCTGATACTATCTATCACCCATCAGTATTAGTCCCTAAGGTAACTTTGCTGCTCTCTCTCTCTCAGCACAATATTTGTCATTAACTTTGTGGGTGGTTTTACAAGCTCCTTGGCAACCGTGTAATTGTACCTGCTTTTGTGCTATGAAAATTTAACTTTGAATAATGTTCTTTTGGTTTTTGTATTTAAAAAATTCTTTTTTATTCTGCATTTAGTGATACAATTCATTAATTTCCTATAGGGAAGTATTTTATTCAATTTGTTCTGAAATGTTCAGATTGGCTTAGTAGAAATATCAACAAACTTTGATCATATCTGACTATATGACACTCTGACTAATTTCTTATTACAGTGTGCTAGGAACTAAGGATGAATGGATTCCTTATCCAAAAACTCTAATTTTTGAATATATCATTTTAATTATTAGCCGTATTTTCTCTTTTGGCTGCTTGAGCAAAACTCATCAATGGCAGTGTCCGTGCTCTACCGCGTACGGAATCATGTTCCAGAGTCACGTTCACTCATTCATTTAGGATCTTGCTCTGAGTTGTAATATTTGCTATTACCATCACAGCTTTTATACCTCTATAAACTAATTTTGCACCATTGATTCATACTTTGGGGATTTGGAGAATAATACAATCGAACAATAACATATATACATGTCACAAAATGCGCAATAGCATGCAATGAGGTGAAGATACAGTATCTAAGATATCTTACTAATAGAATGATATCTTAGTTGAACTGACAACATAATCCTCACAGCCTGTGTAAAACCTTTGAGGAGATAATGATTACCTAAAATCACATAATTTTTTTGATTTGAAAAATCACAATCTTTTATTTCAAATTTGTGAATTGTATGTGAACATGGTTGTTTCAACAGGTTTGTCTGTTTAAACCATTACACCACCTGTAGACCATTTTGGAAGACCACTGGGAAACCTCAGGGACCTACGGACCACACTTGGAGAAATCCTGAGTTACTCAGAACCACATCCTTCCCATGTGGCATCATCAAGCTCAAATGTGCAGTCCCTGGGTTCCCCCTGGCTGGCAGTGTTTTCTTCCTCAACCATCTTCAGCCTTTCCATCACAAGGCTGCTGTGATGACCTTCCCCAATTCTTTGAATATGTCTCGGTATTCTGTGCATACCTTTTCTTCACATGACGTGTTTTCCCCCTTCCCATTCCCACTGCCCCACATGCGAGTATACGATGAATATATGTTTCCCATCTGGGAGGTACCCACTGCAAGGCTAAGAGCAGGACAGTCTCCTGCCTTCATATTCACAGGGAGACTCTGATGCCCCCAGGTGCTGAAGGCCACCGGCTTTCATCAAAGCCCCTTCCCCAAGGCCGACTTTAGCCCAGGGGTCTGGGCCAGAAGAAACGCTACATGTCAGAACTTTGTGATGCACTTAATGGTCCTTCTTTCTAATCCCGAGTGCTCTCTCCATCTGAGTTACGTACCTGTCCCATCTGCCCCCAGGAAGGGCTCCTTCTCCAGCCCCATCCACTGCTAGGTGGCTAGCGGGTGGTCTTCACTCCTTATGGTCATA
This sequence comes from Balaenoptera physalus, assembly GCF_965194825.1. Taxonomy (NCBI): domain Eukaryota; kingdom Metazoa; phylum Chordata; class Mammalia; order Artiodactyla; family Balaenopteridae; genus Balaenoptera; species Balaenoptera physalus. Next base: position 86,219,184 of record NC_138894.1, on the reverse strand, counting down.
GCCGAGGGGTCAGCCTCTGCGAGTTTCATTGTCATCCATCCTGGGAGGTTCTTTGGTCCCACATGCACATAAACCCCTCTGAGTCTATTCCATCATCTGTCCAGATATCTCTGGACGTGACAGAATTTGCAAAGAGGACCTAACTTAGTCCTGAACTCTGAGATTCCTCTCCAGCGGGTCCCCAGTGCTCACAGAATCAGGCCCAGAATCCTCAGTGTCACATTCTAGGCATCTACAATGGGTGGCAACTAGTCTCCTGGCATTGTGCCTCTACACTTCCCGGCACTGGGCCTGTGTCCAGCACACCCAACCTCTGATTGCTACTCAGATGTGATGTGCTTTCAAGTCTCCAAACCTTTTTATAGGGGAATTTAGTTATTTATTTATTTAACATCTTTATTGGAATATAATTGCTTTACATTGTTGTGTTAATTGCTGCTGTATAACAAAGTGAATCAGCTATATGTATGCATATATCCCCATATCCCCTCCCTCTTGCGCCTCCCTCCCACCCTCCCTATCCCACCCCTCTAGGTGGTCACAAGCACTGAGCTGATCTCCCTGTGCTATGCGGCTGCTTCCCACTAGCTATCGGTTTTACATTTGGTAGTGTATATATGTCCATGCCACTCTCTCACTTCGTCCCAGCTTACTCTTCCTCCTCCCTGTGTCTTCAAGTCCATTCTCTACGTCTGCGTCTTTATTCCTGTTCTGCCCCTAGGTTCTTCAGAACCTTTTTTTTTTTTTTTTTTTAGATTCCATATATATGTGTTAGCATACGGTATTTGTTTTTCTCTTTCTGACTTATTTCACTCTGTATGACAGACTCTAGGTCCATCCACCTCACTACAAATAACTCAATTACGTTTCTCTTTATGGCTGTGTAATATTCCATTGTATATATGTGCCACATCTTCTTTATCCATTCATCTGTCGACGGACACTTAGGTTGCTTCCATGTCCTGGCTATTGTAAATAGAGCTGCAATGAACATTGTGGTACATGACTCTTTTTGAATTATGGTTTTCTCAGGGTATATGCCCAGTAGTGGGATTGCTGGGTCGTATGGTAGTTCTATTTTTAGTTTTTTAAGGAACCTCCATACTGTTCTCCATAGTGGCTGTATCAATTTACATTCCCACCAACAGTGCAAGAGGGTTCCCTTTTCACCACACCCTTTCCAGCATTTATTGTTTGTAGATTTTTTGATGATGGCTATTCTGACCGGTGTGAGGTGATACCTCATTGTAGTTTTGATTTGCATTTCTCTAATGATTAGTGATGTTGAGCATCCTTTCATGTGTTTGTTGGCCATCTGTATATCTTCTTTGGAGAAATGTCTATTTAGGTCTTCTGCCCATTTTTGGATTGGGTTGTTTGGTTTTTTTTGATATTGAGCTGCATGAGCTGCTTGTATATTTTGGAGATTAATCCTTTGTCTCCCAAATCATCTGGCTCCTCCTTCTGGAATAAATGTGCCTTTGCTGGCCGTCCCAGCTCAAACACCATCTTCTGCATAAGCTCTCCATAGATTCTTACCAGCCTGGGTTTTGAAGTCAGAGACTTGAGTTCAAATTCCAGATCTGCCTCTTCCTTACCATGTGACCTTCCATTTCTCACTTAACCCTTCTGTGGTTTAACTTTCCCATCTGCAAAACAGGGCAATGCTTCCTACCGTGGAAGGAAGTTGTCAAAAATCAAGGCAATGATGTCTTCAGGTCAAGTGCTTTGCACAGATAATCTGCCTAATGCATCACCCCCCACCCCCGCTCCTTCCTTTCACTGATTCCTTCAGGATGTTGATTTTACTTCTGTATTGGCTCTAATTTAATTTTCATATTGATATGCAAATTAATCTTCTGCATTAAGCTGTGAAGTTTATAAGATCAAGAAACATTTTCTTCATCTCCTGATTCCCCTCTGTGCCTGGTTTGGAGTAGGTGCTCAGTAAATATCTGTTTAGTGGAAGTGGAATTTCTCAAGTGACATTTTTTATATATATTGTATATGTGTGTCATTTATGAACTCACCTTGGAAAGTAATGAACGTGAATACAGAAGAGGGAGTTGCTCTTTCAGTTAAAGGCATGATATAGCTAGTATCACAAGCTCTAACTTTTTAAGTATGCATGGCACCATGCAGAGAAAGAGGAGGAAGTGAAACAGCTTCCTGCCCCACAAGAGCAAAACCAAAAATGAGGCAACAAGATGGACAGGCATGTTGGAGGAGAAAGTGCACACTATTCAGAAACCTCTCACCTCAAACTACTCTGCAAAATATCAGCGCTGTTCTGGGCAAGGAAAAAACAAGGGTGGAAACACCACTCTTGCAAGTTGATCTCAGATATTATGGGGTATCAAGGAACACACACACACATACACACACACATACACAACTGCTGTTCCCTCTCGCAAGATTAGTGACGCTTTGCCCAATGCCTGATTTCCCCAACCATGCTCCTATGCGACGATCCTTGGCCACACACAAGACTGTCATTGTATATTCATTCATTAGAGATAATGATTTTGAGTTTCTGTCCCCGCTGACCTGTGGACAGATGGCTAGCATGAATGCCACATTTATCTGGACACCAGCTCAGCTCCAGCAGCCCTCCGACCGGTCTGATCACCCAGTGGTCACTGCATCACCGACCTCCTTTTTCCTCTCCTCCAGGGGGGCTTCCGACGGGGTTGTGCTGAGTGGTAAACTTATGCAGAAACGGGCCTTTTAGTCATGACCGATCTTGCTTTCTTTTCATAACCACCCGATAAATGTCAGGACTGCTTAGAGCTAATCATTTCAGATTGGAGTAAAAACAATCTGAAGTTCTAGATGGTTAGAAGCTTTATTCAGTTCTGAATAACAATCACTGCCCCCCACTCTGTCTGTCTCAATACATAAGTGTTCATACAAAGCATAAAAGTCAAATGGAAGAGTTGCATTTGTGAATCATACCTGCTGAACTTTTGGGTGCATTTAAATAGCCAATTGCAGTGATGTAAAGAGAGATGGATTCTTGTCTAGAATAACTATGATGGACCCGCTTAGTGAAAAACAGGCAAACCACTAATTTGATCACATTAGACAGATTGTTTTCGGTGGTAATTACTCTCTTTTAACAAAAATTATTTCTCTTAGCAGAAAGACATGGTAGCATCATTTTAATGAACTGTTTTCTTTATTGCCTTTGATAAGACATTTCCGTGTACCAAACTTTTAGACCCAGATTTTTATAAATGAATAAAGTAGATCAGTTTTGATGTAACCACCAATTACAAAGCCTCTGTCAAGGGAAAGTTACACTTAGGGCTTCTGACAATTGCTGTTATTTCATTAATTCATTCAACAAACAGTTTCCACTTATAAAACTCTAGAGCGAGACTTGACCACCATATGTCAAGACAGTTTTCCCTCTTCCAGTTTTCCCTTTCCCTCTTCCAAGGCTGACTATCTCTCAAACTTCACCAGTAAGAAAAAAAGGTAATCTGAATTCAGAAGTCCCCGTGAGAGTTTAGAATTCATTTCCTCGCATTAACACGCTGCCAGTAATTATCTCCTCTACAATACGAGTATTTTGAAACTAGGTCCTGAGTGTGTTGACAAACTCTGTGGGATGATATCTCCACCTCCTGCTCCTTTTTGCCATCCCTGTGACCCGAAATGTTTGCCCCCAGCTCGAGTCAACATAAAAAAGCCCCACAGAGCACAGGGAAGCTATGGGTCCCTCCAGTCAAATGGCACACTCCTTTCGAGAACTTACGTCACTGGTATTTTTTGAAGTTCCTAGGTGGCCTACCTCCACTTTTAACTGCTCAAGTTCTTTCCATGCTTTAAAGCTCATCATAAGTACCCAACCGCCTGCAGTCTTCTCTTGGCTCTGGACCCTCCCCTGCTCACTGGTCCTGCATCTGTGCTTCTTCCATTCTTGCAAACTCTTCCCTCACACTGTATCTTTCTGTTATCTTGCTGCTCCTCCCAGCAAGTCCACATGGGATCAAGTTCATGGATTGACCCGGCTATGTCTTCTGGCTTTATATTTTTTAAATTAACGTACTTAATTTGTTAAGAACAGTTTAAAGTCTACTAAAAATTTTCAAGAGTTCCCACATACCTTGCACAGAGTTTCCTTTGCCATTAACATCTTACAATTAATGAACCAGTATTGGTACATTATTATTAACTAAAGTCTATAATTTACTCAGACTTCCTTTGTTGTTGCCTAATGACTTCTTTTCTCCGAGAATGCCATCCAGGATACCACATTACATTTAGTTGTCGCATCTCTTCAGGCTCTTCTTGACTGTGACGGTTTCTGACTTTCCTTGTTTTTGATGATCTTGACAGTTTTGGAAACGTTGGTCAGATGTTTTGTGGAAGGTCCTTCTAATGGGATTTGTCTGATGTTTTTTCTTATGATTGAACTACAGTCATGGGCTATTGGGAGGAAGACCACAGAGGAAAATTACCATTTTTATCACATCGTATCAAGGGGTACATGCTATCGATATGACTTATCACTGTTGATGTTGACCTTGATCACCTTGAGTTAGTGTTTGTCAGGTTTCTCAATTTTAAAGTTACATTTTTTACCACTCCCCCTTTCCATACTGTCCCCTTTGGAAAGAAGTCACTGTATGCAACCCACACCTAAGGAGTAGGGAGTTATGCTTCAGCTCCTTGAGGGTAGAGGGTCTACATCAGTGATATGTATTAATGGTTTGTATCAGTTGATTCTTCTGCACAGATTTGTTCCTTCTCCTCCTGATTTGCCATGTTCCAGGATCATTCTCAGTGTGACATCCCTGCCCGATTCAATCAAGATGCTTGGTTCCATAGAGCAGTCGGGCCTCCCTGGTCATCTCTGCCCTCCCGTTATGCTCAGTTGTCCAGCTCTACAACACCTCTCATGATAATTTAACATCACTTATGCAACAAAGTTCTTGCCTCTGCGTGCAGACAAGACCCTCTATTAGCTGCCATTTCCACCTTCCCACTCTCATTTTCGCTCACTTCCCCACCCACACACTGTCTTTGATTCAGACCAAATGAATTATCTTTCCACCCAGACCTCTACACTCTTTCAAGTCTCTAGATCTTTCCAAATACTCTTCTTTCTTCCTGGAAAGCCCCTTCCCTCCTTGTTCACCTTTTAAGCCTTAAAGACAACCCAACCTTCTTATCCTCCAGGAAGTATCCTTAAACTAGTCAGAGCTTATCTCTCCTTTGTGCCATAAATCTTCTTGGTAGATTTCTCTAGCACTACACTTACCAAAGTGGTATTTTAATTATTTGCTCATATGTCTGCCTCCCTTTAGGATTCTGACTTATTCATCTCTCTACCAGTGTCTAGTAGAGCATCTGACATTTAGCATCTGGGGAATGAATGAGTGGCTGAATCATTATGTGACTTTTTTACTCATACACCTATAACTGTCCCACTAACATAGTGACCTCCTAGAGGGCATGCATCACCGCTCACTTTTCTTGGTATCCCTGCACAGTGGCTGAAGGGTCACCTACACATGGCAGGTCATGGATACCTGCTATGTGTCGGCTGACTAATGGTCAGGCAGAAGCCCTGGGGTGGGTTCCTCCTTGAAGGCAGTGATGTTTCACGTGGCCCAAGAGCTGCTGCTTATAAACGAGCCATTGAAATAAGTGGCTGCTTCATCTGAAAGTTGGTGTTGGTTGCAAAAAAGCGCTGACTATCCTTTAATACTGAGACAGGAAAGAGGCAGTGCAATCAAACATAATTGGAAGATTACAGGAGCTCAAAATTACCTTATAGCAGAACATTCTCTTTCATGCTAGGCAGAGAAACCTGGGCATTGATTTTTTTTTTTTCATCTTTATATGAGGAAATCTCTTGAAGGTAATCAGATTTCATTGAGAAGATACAATTGCAGATTTTCCCATTAAACAAATACCTCAGCGGACATTCCAAAAGATCTTCTGCAACGCTGTCAGAAATAACAGAAGCTCCTCATTAGGAGAATTTGGATTTGTATACATCTGTGCTTGCAAGACTCTCATGCTGAACTTTCCTTAGTCCTTGATTTTTTTTCCCCTGCTGTTCAAGAACAAGGTTTCCAGGTGTGTGGTCATGACTGAGCCAAAATATCCCATAATAGGTCATTAGTCTTTCTAAAATGCATGGCAAACTGAGAAATACATGTCCCTGCATTTCCCCAAGCAATGATATATTCTCTTAAAAATATAATATCCTCAGCACTCTCATGTGGGGCTATAAATTGCTACAGCTTTTGTGGAAAGCAACTTGACAGTAAATTTTAAATGCCTTGGAAACACTCATACCCAGTAATTTTATTTCTGGGAGCATATTGTTTATTTCTTTTTTTTTTTAATGTTTATTTATTTATTTATTTTCTTATTAGTTATCCATTTTATACATATTAGTGTATTTATGTCAATCCCAATCTCCCAATTCATCCCACCACCACCTCCACCCCCAGCCGATTTCCCCCCTTGGTGTCCATACGTTTTTTTCTCTACTTCTGTGTCTCAATTTCTGCTCTGCAAATCGGCTCATCTGTTCCATTTTCTAGGTTCCACATATATGCGTTAATATACGATATTTGTTTTTCTCTTTCTGACTTACTTCACTCTGTATGACAGTCTCTAGGTCCATCCACATCTCTATAAATGACCCAATTTCGTTCCTTCTTATGGCTGAGTAATATTCCATTGTATATATGTGCCACATCTTCTTTATCCATTCGTCTGTCAATGGGCATTTAGGTGGCTTCCATGACCTGGTTATTGTAAATAGTGCTGCAATGAACATTTATTTCTTTTTAACAACTTGTCATTCTGGGAAATTCCTAACCAATACAAGAATAGAAGAAAATAATGAACTCCCATGGACCCAGCCTCCAGCTTCAATAATTCTCAATTCATGGCCAGCGTTGTTTCAACTATTCCTTGCAACCCCTCCCCAACTAGATTATTTTGAAGCAAATCCAAGGCATCAGATCACTCATATGATTTCTTCCATAATTATGTCAGCGTATATCTTTAAAAGAGGTGGAGTTTATAAAATAGTCACAATACTATTACCATATTAAAAAAAATCACAATTCCTTAATATCATCAAGTGTTTTGTCAGTGTTCAAAACTCTCTGGTTACCTCATAAATAGTCTTTATGTTAGGTTTGTTCAATATGTATTCAAACAAGATCTACACATTTCATTAGGTGGAAAGGCCTCTTAAGTCTCTTAACTTTTTAGTCCCCCTTCCTTCTCTTGTTTTTCCTTGCAATCTACTGAGTGGTTTGTACTATAGTTTCCCACATGTTATATTTTGCTCTTTTATATCTCTGTGCTATTGTTTAACCTGTTTCTATGCCCCCCACCCCATATTACCTATACACTGGTTGTTAGGTCTGGGGACCTTTTTAGATCTAGGTTTGATTTTTCGAGAAGGATAACCTCAAAAGTCATGTTGTATACTTCTGTTGTCTCTCTTTTCATCATGTTAAAATTGATCAGTGCATTCAGGTCATTGATGATCATTGCCGAGGTCCATTACTTTATTAGGGGTTGCATAATGGTGATAGTCTCATCTATTGTTCCTTCAGAATTTATTTGTTGGACTATTTCTTTAAAAAGAAACTTTTCTTTATCAGCCCTTTGGCTACTCTGAGGTACAGTTTGTAGAGAAAAGACAGGATAAATACTTCATCCTTTATTTACCAGCTTTCCTAATAATGAGTTTGTTCCCTTGTACCCCACGGTCAAGAGTGGTTGCTGGAATAACGAGCCCCTGATGTCCTAACTCTGGGAACCTGTGAATATGCTATCTCACGTGGCAGAAGGGACTTTGCATATGTGATTAAGGATCTTGAGATGGGGAGATTATTCTAAATTATTCTGCTGGGCCCAATGTAATCACAAGAGACAGTATAATAGGGAGGCAGGAGGGCCAGAGTCAGAGAAGACAACATGACAGAAACAGGGCAGGGGCAGAAACCAAGGAGTGTGGGCAGGCTCTCGAAGCTGGAAAAGGCAGGAAGTCAAATTTCCCTGAGAGTCTCCAGAAGGCACAGAGCCCTGGAGACTCATTTTGGACTTCTGAACTGCAGAACTGCACGGTAATAAATTTGTGGGTTTTTTTAGATTGTGATAATTTGTTACAGCAGCAGTAGGAAACTGACACATTGACTCTATTTTTAGTAATTTGATGTTTCTATCAATATTCTTTTTGAAGCTCAGAGTATCTCAGTGACTCCTCTGCCTTATGGACAGAGCCTCAGTGATAACGTCCTTGCTTTTTTTGTATGATCAGATACCCCAGGTTTACCTTGTACATTTTCTGGCATGAGCCCTTTTTTCAAGGAATCCTGGGTCCCTTTACTGGGAAATGTTATTCATGGACCACGGTTTGGATGATCACTGCTACTGGGTCCGCCATTTTTTCCAAGACATTTCTGGTGTGCAGAGCTTGGAAATATATCATGAAATCATGCTATTACTTTAAATTCAAATTTGGAATTCCTGGATAGTTAGTTCTTTCATATTATGTTTGTATCTCTTTTTTATGCTTAAAATCCTAACTTACATGACTTCTTATTTAAATGCTCTTTCTGTGACCTGTATTTCTCTTCTCTCTGTCTCTGTCTTTCTCTGTGTATATATATATATATGTACATATACACATATATGTGTATATAAAATAAATATAAGTTTTTCCAGTAGATCATATATTTGGGATAGATTCCTATAAGTAGGATTACTGGCTCAAAGGGTAAAATTACACATATATGTAATTTTGAAAGTTTGCCATCTTGTTTTCCAGAGGGGTTCTGCCACTTCCTTTCCCATGTGCAACTTCTGGAAATACACATTCCACGCAGATTCAACAACTTTTGAATTTTAGAGTTGATATATCAATGTACTTTTAATTTACACTTCTCTAATTCTAAATGAGGATGAGCATTTTTTCATATGCTTAAGGGCAATATACCTTCTGTTCTTTGTGAACTCTCTGTTCATATCTAGCCAATTTTTCTATTGGCTGTTTTTTCTTCTCTATTTGTAGAAGCTTTTTATATATTAGGGATATGAACCTCTTATCTGTGGTGTAAGTTTCAAATAATTTTTTCCAATTGGCATTTGTCTTTTTACCCCTTATATTGTTGTTTTTGCCGTGCAAGCAGGTTTTTTTTTTTTTTTTTTGACATTTAAAAAATATTTGTGTAGTCCGATGCATCTAGTATTTCCCTTATTGCCTCCAGATTTGGGGATATAGTTAGGAAAGTTTTTCCAGCTACCAAGATATAGAGGAATTCATTTATGTTTTCTTCCAGTATTTTTGCATTTCCACTTTATTTATTTATTTATTCCTAAATATTTTTTGTACATTTAAATACATTCTCAGTGTACAGTGTAAGGGGCAGATCTTATTTTATCTGTCTCCATGTGGCTATTTACTTATCCCAACAATACTTACAAGTCTGTCTTTTCCCCATAAATTTAAAATGACACCTTTATCATGTATTACATTTCCATATGTAATGGGTCTGCTTCTGGATTTCTGTTCTGTTTCACTGGACTGTCTATCTAGGCATGTTTCATACTGCACTGGTTTTATTGTAGGGAGTCTAGCAGTATGTTTCGTATATCGCTTCTCTTTTACAGGGTTTCTTGCTGTTATTGCTTATTTGTCCTTTCAAATGAACTTTACAATCAACTTAGTTATGTCCAGGAAAAAAACAAATCTCACGTTATTTTTCATTGACTCAAATTTAGAAATAACTTTCTTCATGTTAAAGTATATAGTATTGGGTTGGCCAATCTTATGGAAAGATCTTATGGAAAAACCTGAACGAAATTTTTGGACAACCCAATATAGCTTTCATTTGTTTAAGTCAAATTTTATATCTTTCAGAAGGTTTTTCTCATAGATTTTTCATATTTCTTAAGTTTGTGCCTACATTATGTATGTAATGCTATAATTATATAATATTTTATATTATAATACATATTATTTGCTATTCTAAAAGGAGTCTTCTCTTTTATTGTGTCTTAACTAGTTTTTTCTTTTAATATATAAAGTAATTAATTTTGATATGTTGATTTATTAATTATTAAATTCTCTCACAGTAGTTTTGAATTGATTCTTCTGGTTTTCAATGTAATTGATAAAGTTCTGTTCATATTATCCAATTCTTAATCTCTAATATTTTATATTGTCTGTTTACATTTGTTGATTTCTTAAACAATTGTAAAAACTAGTGGAGAGGTGGATATCATGTATTGTTTTTGAGTTTAGGGAGAAAGCCTTTAGTATTTCTGTATTTTCCCACTAAGTTAAAATGATGGCTTTTGGGCTGAGATGTGTGTGTGTGTGTGTGTGTGTGTGTAATCATAATATAATCATACTCAAAATTATATTCCATCTCCTAATTTATTGAGTTATTTCCCCATGAATGAGTGACAAATTTGAGATATATAAATGGAAGATAAACATGTTGTTATTTTTTCTCCTAAGCTGTATTTATATCCTGAATTCCATTCATAGATTTCTTAATATTGAGCCATCCTTGAATTCCTGGAATAAACACCACTTTTTGTATTTCATTTTTAAATTGTTTGTCAGTTTATGCTGGTGGATTCTGTTTGGTAATGCTTTATTTGATATTCTTAGGTGAAACTGACCTCTCTTTTGTTTTGGTGCAATTTTTATGAGGTTTTGACGTCAATGTGATACTCATGACAGAAAGGAATTAGAGAGTTTGCTTTTCTGTGCTGTGATGTCCTGCTAGTTCTATCTCTAAAATATATCTTGAATCTGTACACTTTTCTCAGTTTCTAGGGCCACTGCTCTATCTTCAGGCCAATATCATCTCTCACTTAAATTTTGTTATCACATCCTAACAGGTTTACCTACTTTTATTCTTGTATCCTTCTAATCTATTCTCTAAACAGCAACAGCAAAGCTATGTCACTTGCCGGCTTAAAACCTTTCATAGAGTCCCCTCAGCACCTAGAGTAATTGTAGTGCCTTACTATGGCTTGTAGGAGAATGCATGATCTGACCCCTGCCTATATTCCCTTTCCTCATTACTTTGCACACATCTTGTCCTTTTGGTTTGTTTGCTTTCCAGTTTCTAGGACACACTGAGATATTTGCATCAGAGACATTGTTGCTCTTCTTCTACCCAAAATGAGCTTTCTTCCCATTTTTTGCATGTCTAGCAACTACTCATCCTTCAATATTCAGCCTAATGCACTCACTTTCTCAAAGAGGCCTTCCTAAACATTGATCTAAAGAAACCTCTCTTCTATTATTCTCTGGTTACTTTTGTTTTCCATGGCATGGTCATGTTTGTGCATGGAGATTAACAAACTGGTATTTATTACTTTTTTGTTTATGTTTTTGTAATCTCCCTCCCTTACTAAAATATTACTTCCATGAGGTCAAGTTCCAGGTTTATCATAATTGATGTTGTATTCCAGAGAATAATGCCATACCTGAAATGTAATTGGTTCTCAATAATTATTTTATAAAAAGTAAATTAGTATTTGCTGTTTTAGTGTGATGAGAAATTCTTTCAGCTCAGGGATTTGGGCTTTTGTATATCTGTATCCACATTGTCTAGACAATAACAAGTTCTCAGTACATGTTAACTAGATAGAGGGATTGATGGATGGAAGAATGTAACAACTAATATAAGATACAGAGATGAATTAGCTGATGAGTAAGTGAATGGATGAAAGTAAGTTTCATATTATGTTTCCTCAGCTTATTTTATTTAAATTGGTCTTAGCTCTGAAAACGGCAGAATCACAGCAGAACTGTTGAAATCTTCTCTGGTTCAAAGAACAGCAGCAGAAAGAGGGAGGCTTGGAATGTTTGATTCTCATGGGTGCAAAACCAACCATGGCTTCTCTTTGACCCCTTGGGCCTGTTTTGAATCCTGCTCTCTTTGAGTCAGGGTTCCGGGGCAGTGTATGTGAAGTGGGGTGTACATTAGGACACTTGACAATAGATGACATTAGTTTTTTTTGTTTTGTTTTGTTTTTTAAGCTTAAAGCCTTTGCAGAAGCTTCACTCCAGTCCCCTTACAGGGCTGTTGAGTGGTTGGGTCTTTGAACACAGCAAACCAAGAGTGCAGTTTCATTGAAACCAAAGTTCAAATTTCTACCTGCAATCTCAGGACCTTTTCCTCTTCTGTCACACATGCCTCTGTTATATCTATGGAGGTGCACACTGTTTTTTGTATTATTACAATGTCGATGAACAGCGACTAGTTTTTTGACCACCTGCATTGTGTTAAGTACTTGTATATATTATATATTAAAAAGAAGCAAATAAAACAGCACACACACAAACCCCTGATATCTTACAGAGTATAGGAGACCCTCCCTGCCTTCATGGTCAGCTATTTGCTCTGCTCACTTCCAGGTGCCCTTTATATTTATAATTATGTTGTAATCCTGATAACATCTTATGATACAGTGTTTTATCTTCATTATCCATGAGAAGAAATTGAGGTTCAGGGACATAAAGAACCCAGTTCAAGGTAATGCAGCTAAAAAAGTGTGATGCTGAGATTTAAGTTCAGGTCTGTCTGCTTTCAGATCTGGTATCTTCAGGTGTGGGATAGAGAGGTGTTCTTATCCTCTTCTTTTTTTTTTTCAATTTTATTGAAATATAGTTGATTTACAATGCTGTGTTAGTTTCAGGTGTACAGCAAAGTGATTCAGTTTTATATATACATATATATATATATATATATATATATATATATATATATTATATATATATACACACACACACGCTAGTTTAGATTCTTTTCCATTATAGGTTATTACAAGATATTGAGTATAGTTCCCTCCTCTATTCAGTAGGTCCTTGATGATTATCTATTTTGTATATAGTAGCGTGTATAATTTATCCCAAACTCCTAATTTATCCCTCCCCGCCTTTCCCCTTTGGTAACCATAAGTTTTTTTCTATGTCTGTGAGTCTATTTCTATTTTGTAAATAAGTTCAATTGTATCTTTTTTTAGATTCCACATATAAGTGATATCATATGATATTTGTCTTTCTCTGCCTGGCTTACTTTACTTAGTATGATAATCTCTATATCCATCCATGTTGCTGCAAATGGCATTATTTGATTCTTTTTCATGGCTGAGTAATATTCCATTGTATATCTATACCACATTTTCTTTATCCATTCATCTGTCAGTGGACATTTAGATTGCTTCCACATCTTGGCTATCGTAAACAGTACTGCTATGAACGTTGGGCAATGAAAAGGATTCACATTGATTTTAGACAGTATCGTCTAGATTCCTAACCCCATTCAGTACATTTTACTAAGCACCTTCTATGAACTAGGAACTGTTCCAAATCTGGAAAGATAAGTTAAATAAAATGTAAACCACAGAATGGGAAAAAGTTTGCAAACCTGTATTAGACAAAGGACTTGAATCCAGAATATATAACAAACTCTTATAATTAAAAAATAAGAGGACAAACAGCTATAGACAGAAGGCTTGAAAAGTTACTTCACAAAAGAAGAAAAGAAACTTCACAAAAAACAAATGCCAGGATGTTCCACCTCACTAGCCATCAGGAAGTTGCAAATTAAAAACAATAAGATACCACTACACATACTCTACATTGGCGAAAGTGAACAAGACTGACAATAACAACTATTGATAAGGGTGTGGAGTAACTGGAATACTCAGACATCGCTGGTGAGAATGTAAATTATATCCACATTGTGGAAAACATGTTAGCAGTTTTTTAAAAAAGTTAAACATATGCCATAACATACACTCCTAGGTATTTCCCCAAGAGAAATAAAAACGTGTTTACAAAAAGACTTATATTTAAATATTCAAAGCAGCTTTGCTTGTAATAACTGAAAAGTTTCCAAATGTCCATCAATGAGTGAATGAGAAACCAACTGTGTACATCCTTACAAAAGAATGCTTCTTCCACAATGACGAAGAATAAACTACTGATACACGAAACAATTTGGATGAATCTCAAAATAACATGCTGAGTTAAAACTGTCAGGCAAAAAAGTAAATGTGTTCTGGATGATGCCATTTATATAACATTCTAGAAAATGTAAATTATTCTATGTGGTTAAAAGTGACAAAGATCCAATCAATGGTTTTCTCGGGCCTCAGGTGAAGGAAAGGATGGATCATTAAGAAGCAGGAGGAAATTTTGAGGCATGATGGAGATGTTCTTTGCAGGTCTAGAGCCAAAGTCATCAAACAGTCCGAGTAATTGAACTGTGCCCATTACTCATTAGACATTTATTGTACATAATTATACCTCAATACAGGAAATTAAATAAAATAAAGAGATGGGAAGGTGCAGACAGGGATATGCCTACACTGGACCACAGTTCTGAGCACATTCTGAGAACTCAGAGGAGGGAGGGGTCAAACCCAGGTCCCATTTGTGGGTCTTTTCAGCCTGGAGTCCAGGCACTAAGGAGACTTTTAAGCAGAGCTATCCTGTCCCAGATCTGAAAGTGATCATCAGTAGACAATTCTTCCTGCCTTTCCTATGTTGGATATTTCTTGCTTTTTAGAGACTATCACCTAGAACAAGAAGTAATCTTGGACCAGGAGTCTGCAGATAGTGGCTCTTTCATAAGCTTTTTGCTTGATTTTACATATGATCCTTTTCTCTTGGGGTTTCAAATTTTGAATCTGCAAAATGAGGGACTTGACCTGGAGCCCAAGATGATCAGAAAGGTTCTGAAAGCCTTGACATTTTAAGAAATATTTAACGTCCTTGCTTTTTAAAAAAAAAAAAAAAAAAGTGACTTTTTTCAGAAACATATTTTTCAAAGATAATGAGGGAATTCAAAGTCCTCGACATGAATCATAACATGCTCAGAACCTGCCCAAGCTTCCTCTCTGGCCCCGCCTCTTGCCAGTCCCTTTTGCTCATCTCCACCCTTTTGTTCACCATTTGTACCCTGTGCTCCAGGAACAGGCAGCTCTGTGCCATTTCTGAGATGCTGCAGACTCTTGTGGACTTCGGTGCTTTTTTTTTTTTTTTTTTTTTTTTAATTTTCATACCACAGAACTTCCTCAATCTCACATTACTTTAATATCAATTTTGAGTCCTCTAACTTCTTATTTATTTATTTATTTATTTATTTATTTATTTATTTATGGTTGTGTTGGGTCTTCGTTTCTGTGCGAGGGCTTTCTCTAGTTGCAGCGAGCGGGGTCCACTCTTCATCGTGGTGCACAGGCCTTCTCACTATCGCGGCCTCTCTTGTTGCGGAGCACAGGCTCCAAATGCGCAGGCTCAGTAATTGTGGCTCACGGGCCTAGTTGCTCCGCGACATGTGGAATTTTCCCAGACCAGGGCTCGAACCCGTGTCCCCTGCATTGGCAGGCGGATTCTCAACCACTGCGCCACCAGGGAAGCCCATCGGTGCTTTTGTATATGTTCTTTCTTCTGCTGGCTCCTTTTCTGCCACTAAGGCTGAGAGAGGATGAGTGAATCACATGATCTCGCAGATGGCAAGAGGCATCCATTCAGCAGATGTTTCCTCAGTGCCTTGTATGTGCCAGGCACTTGCTTGCATTGGGGGCACAAATGAAGAAAAACAAATTCCTTACTGTCATGCCTCTTTCCTTCTAGTAGGAAGAGACAACCAACCAGACTGATAAGTATCGTATTAAATGGTGCTATGTGCTATGAAGGGCATCAGTGTAAGGTGGATAAAGCAAGTGGGGAAGGGTGTACTATGGGACATCAGGTGATGGGAGAGGGCCTCTCTAACAGAGACCAGAGGGAAGTGAGGCAGTGAGCCATGGATATCTGAGAAAAGCTGTTCAGGGTGCAGGAAACTAGAACCACAATGTCTCTGAGGTGGGGACCTACGTTTAGTTGTCAAGATACAGCAAGGAGACCAGTGTTGCTGAAGGAGGTGGATGAGAGGAAGTGTGACAGGAGGTGCAGTCAGAAGATCAGGGGATTCAGCTCACATAAGACCTTATAGCAAAGAATCTGTTTTTACTCAAAATGAAATGGAATAATGTTGGAGGATTCAGATCAGAAAATGAATGTGGTCTGACTTATGTAGTGTATTACATTCTGAGGGCTGCCAAACTTGGTGGCTTAAAGGAACAGAAATGTATTCTCTCACAGTTCTGGAGTCCAGAAGTCCAAAATTAAGGTGTCAGCAGGGCCACACTCCTTCTAGAGGCTCTAGGGAAGAATCTTTCCTTGCCTCTCTCAGCTTCTGGGGGCTCCAGGAGTTCTTTGGCTTGTGACTTCATCACTCTCATCTCTGCATCTGTCTTTACATCACCTCTCCTCTGTGTGTCTGTGTCTTCTATTCTGTGTCTTCTAAGGACACTTGTCATTGGATGTAGGGCCCGCTTGGTTAACCCAGGATGATCTCATTTTAAGCTCTTTAATTTCATCTGCAAAGACCTCTTTCCAAAATAAGGTAACCTTTACAGGGTCTGGGTATTATTAGGACATAGACGTATCTTTTGGAGGGTGACCATTAAGCCACTACACATGGTAAACGAATCACACTCTCTGTTCGTGGAGAATAGTTTGTAGGAAGACAAGGATGGAGGCAGGGAGACCAGATAGGATGCACATGCAGTTATCCAGGTGAGAGATGCTATGGCTTGAGCCAGGATGGTGAAGTGGAGGTGATAGAAGTAGATACTTGTATTTCAAACATAGAGCCAAGTTTGAATGAGACTTGTGGAGGAAGGAGTGGAGACAGGGATTTCTACAAAGATGGAAGGAAATTGACATTAACAGAGATGAGAATAACTGTCGGAGGAGCATGTGTGGGGAAGTGGGGAGTAATCAAGATTTTGATTTTGGATATAGACACATATTTTTTCCCTACTGGACATCAAGGTGGTGATGTTGAATAAGTGTTGGATATATCAGTCTGGAGTTCACAAGAGAGGTTGTTGCTTTAGATATAAATCAGTAAATCATCAGTGGGGACAGGATGAGATCATCTGTCAAGTGAGTGTAGATGGAAAAGAGGAGGTCAGAGGATGGAGCCCTGGAGCTCTCCGGTATCTAGCAGTCAGGAGAAAGGATGAGAAACCAGCAAAAAGAGACGGAAGGAGCAGCTACTGGTGGGAGGACCAAGTGTCAGAGATTTGATCAAAATCTTTCTGAATCTAAACTTCTTTTCAACACCATATTGAGAGGACGAACTGGGGATTATAAATCTCTGCCTGTTGACTGGCTATGCCAGGGCCAGCACAGAGCAGATGTCAGTCACGTACCATACCTGCGTTACGGTGAGAAGGATCCCAGGCCCGGTACCACGTAGGCTGGATCCTCTCCAGTGGTGACACCCAAAGTGCCTGGTGGAACCGGGTGGAAAGAAGGCAGCAAATAAGGTAGGACCTTGACTTTCCTCCACCAGCTGAAGAGGTCCTATGTCTCAGGTTGGCATTTTAGGAAGCCCTGAGGCATCTTGAGCAGTCCCAGACAGAAAGGTTGAAAAGAAAGCCAGTTAGGCAGGGGAGACGGTTGGCTGGTATGTGGGGTGGGAAGAAATGAAAGGCAGAAGGGATGGGACAATAAAGGGGACAAGGTGTGATCGTGGTGAAAAGAAGGGCAGGGCTCAGGGGCGTGGAGGAGGACCGGAGCAGAGAGCTGCCTGCGTGACCCTGGCATGGGGTGGCACGGCATAGCTGGGACACAGACTCTTCCTCTAGCCTGGGCTCCACACCTTTCTGCACTTCAGTTTTCCCATCTGTAGGTGGGGATGGACCCTGTTCTCCTCATAACTTTGTGAGGAGGACCAGGCAAGATTATACAAGTGAGATATCTTGCAAATGACAAACACTGTGACCTGGAAAAGGGTATGTTTGGAAGGAGAGGTCGACAGCAGTAGCTTGGAAAGTGATAATCTGCCATTGCAAGAATGCTACATCCATCGAATTTTGTACAACAGACGTATACAGAGTTTCTAACCTGTGGCAAACTCTGTATCCAGCTTCGGAGGAATACAAAAGCACCAGCCAAGATCCTCACTCTCAAGGGCTCCTTGACCAAGCGTGGTGGTATGTGGGGGAAGCCAGCTCAGCCTATACATGGTGAGTGTCTTAAATCTTTCTGATGCTTCTTGAGGGCTTCCTATGTCAGTGGTCATCCAATCGTTGTAGGCTCAGAGGATATAGCAGTGAATAGCAGAGTTATCTGCATATTCCAGGCTGTGGCAGGATATCTTTATAGAGGTGGAGGAAACTGAGCTTTGGAAGATCAGTTGTTTGGGAATCACTCACCTGGGAGTTTATAGAATGCAAAATAGGGGC
The DNA here is from genome assembly GCF_965194825.1 of Balaenoptera physalus. Lineage (NCBI taxonomy): Eukaryota > Metazoa > Chordata > Mammalia > Artiodactyla > Balaenopteridae > Balaenoptera > Balaenoptera physalus. The sequence goes on along the minus strand of NC_138894.1, from coordinate 86,200,863 downwards.
CATTTCCTAGACTGACTCTATCAGAACCTGCAATCCAACACAATCTCCAGGTGATTCATGGGCACATTAATATTGCAGATGCATTGACGTTATTGACAATTTGGACTGGATAATTCTTTGTTCTGGGGAGATGCCCTGTGCCTTGTAGAATGTTTAGTGGCATCCCTGGCCTCTGCCCACTAGGTCCCAGTAGCACTACCTCCACAGTTGTGAAAACCAAACATGTCTCCAGACATCCTCTAAATGTCCCCTGGGAGGCAAAATCACCCCACCATCGAGACCACTGGACTAGAGTACAGCTTCTCAAAATGTGGTTCTAGATGGACAGCATTAGTAGCACCTGGAAACTTGTTAGGAATGCAGATTCTTAGACTTCACCCCAGACCCACTGAATCCGAAACTCGGTGGGTGGGGCTGAGAAACCTGTGTTTTGACAGATCCTCTAGGTGATTCTGATGTATGCTGAAATGTGTTGGAACAGTGGTTCTCATCCCTGGAGGCACAAAAGTTCTGAAAACTAAGTAATGTCCAGGACCCACCCCCAAGCAATTTCATCAGATCTCTAGGAGTAAGTGACCCAGATGATTCAAATGCACAGCTCAACTGAGAACCAATCAAGACAAATGCAGGAGGAGGGATTTGCTCAAGCTCTCAGAGGAAGCCAACAAGAAAAGGTCAGGACTCAAGTCTCCAAACTCTCTGGTCCAGGGGCCTTTCCTTGAGGAAGATGACAAGGTGACAGCCAGCCTCTTGAACTGGCTCCTGAGGAATTCCACACCCACAGAGCATGTTCAGACCCATCTTTGATCAGGTGTCTCAGTGCGTGCAAAACGCTCTCACCTCTGAGATGTTTTGTGACACAAGTTGCCCGGTGGCCTTTGCAGAAGGAATTCACTGTGTTCATAGCTTTCTGGACACCAGCTAAGAATTCTGGGCCCAGATGGTCCTCTCTCTGACTGCTGTCGCCACCCCTAACACTCTGTGGTCAGAATGTTTGCTGACTTCTTTCCACAGGGCTCCCTAGGTGATGTTTTCCTATCAGGAAACACCAGAAACGTCAACACTCATATAAAAATGTTTGTCACAGGTGATAACCACATAACCACTCAAGCAGCACACGACGAAAATAGGCAGAAGGGGCTTTGGAAATTCTCTAGGGGAAGATAGGCAGTACGTGGGCTTCACACTCTTTCCTCAGCATCCTCACACACCGTTAAAAACAAGCTGAGAAGATGGATCCTGGTGAAGCCAGACACTCTCCATGGAGGGCTCTCATGTCTTGTCATGACCCGAGTCCGAACAGCTCCCGGCGCACTCACGTCCCTCACCTTAGCAGTCATCACGACAATTCTATGGAGAGGGATTTAGCTCCACTTTGCTGCTGTGGAAGCTGAGGCTCAGAAAGACTTTATTGAGTGCTGACTGCTGAGGCTTTGTGCCAGCACTGGGATCGAGGTGGTTGGGCCGCACTTCATAGGGCCTATAGCTGAATGCAAAGGTCACCAGATAAACAATGTGCCGTGGGTTTGTGCCAGGTATTTACCTTGGTCTCTCAGCCAAAACTGTTCCATAATCTGCTCTGTGATACTGCGGCTGGAAGTCTGTGGACCACGTTTCCCAGACTCCCTTGCCAGCTGGCTTCCTATTAGGTTCCGGCAACAGGCGAGGCCAATGATGGCCCCCTGAAGACAGGAATCTCTGGGTTAACTCAGTGTCAATCGTTAAAAACCTTTTCAGCCTTTCATCACCTGTGTAACAAATCCCCTGGATTAAATCCCCTCTGTTTGGAATAACCTATCATGGTTCCAGGTCCTGGCTGGACCCTGACTGATTCAAGAGAGCTTAACTCAGGGAAGGCCTTGAAAGTGACAAAGCAGAGAAGGGGAGAATGAATACAAGGTAGGGGGGTGAAGAGAGGAAGGAAGAGTGTGTCAGAAGATGGAAAAGCATGTGCAAAGGCCCTGGAGTGCCGGAGACATTGAGAGAAAACCGACACAGCTGGAGTGAGCGTGGAGCCTGATGAGGCCAGAGGGGCTGCTGAGGCCATATTGTGAGGGTCTTGCAGGCAGGGCGCAGGCTTCTCCCAGGGGTTGCCATGATGTGAACCCCCTCTCCTCCAGGGATGTCATGTGGTGTCCTGGCTTGTAGGCCATGTAAAAGGTGTTGGATATTATCTCAGGGGTCATGGAGAATCATTAAAGGATTTTAAGCAGCCAAGGTACATAATGTGATTTGTATTTGGCTATTTTATTGGGGTGTGGAGAATTCACTGGGGAGAGCCCAAGTGGAAATAAGAAACCAGTTAGGAGGTGGTTGTAGCAGTTTTTCTAGGAAGAAAAAAGAGAGAGGAATGAACCTTTGTGTGAGGTCATCCACTTTGTGACCTGGAGTTGGTCATCCCATCTTTCTGGTCAACCACCTATAAAATAAGGAGGTTAGACCACAGCAAGGATTCCTCAGCTGGGGTATGAGCCCTCGAGAAGGGTCCATGGATGGGTGTCAGGGGTTGCAGCGCCTCTGAGACTGTTCACAAATAGTTGGACGTATGTTCACATATACCTTTGTCCCACATGGCAAAGGGTCCCTGGCTTTCACCGCGTTCTCTGAGATGTGAAGAATCCCAGAGTTTAAAACCACTATCTGGACCATCTCGAAGTGCACTTGCAGCTGAACTTGCTAATGATTTGATGTTCCTGTGCCTCTCCAGGGAGTCATAAATTCTTAGAATTTTCCTGCTGGCTGTGAAAAGTGAATGAGGAAGAAGAGGGTGTCCTGACACAATCCCGGAGGCAGACAGCTATTCCCCCGGAGCTGCTCCAAGCACAGGTGTGGAGAAAATGCCGGAGGCTGGAGGACACCATTCTGCTGGAGCATCGCAACAACCAGAGGTGACAGATGCAGAGACAGCCATTGACACTGCTTTGTCAACTGTGCAAAGGCTCCCCGAGGCCACCGCCCCACCCTGCTGTCCTGCGAGAGAACGAGGGTCAGCTGCAGGGCCAGGGGAGCTCCCCCTGTTCGCTTTCCTCAGCCACCTTTCGCCCATGGCTGCTCCTCAGCCCTGACCTGTGATCTGTCTGTTGACCCATTCTACCTCCCCTCTCCTCCAACACAACTATGATCTCTCTGGAAAAACAAAATCTAAAATCAGACTCTTCCTCGGTCTGATGAATTGAGGTCACTGGGTCCCATCTCCAAAGGGAAATGTAACTTCCTGCTGCAGTGACACTGGGAATTTCGTTCCTCTTTGTGAAAGTAGGTCAGGCATTTTTGGGGCTGGGGTCTTTTCGTGGTGCCCCGAAGTCCCAGCAGGCAGGGCAGCAGCTGGCTCCTCTGCGTATGTACCCACCCATCCTGCCCGGCCAGACTGCAGTCTGCATCCTTCAACCCGGGCTGATGGCGGAGAATACAAATGCCTTTCCTATGACTCCCACATGCCCCATCTTGCTGGGATTTTTCAAATTTCTTTGTGGAGGCTCTTTACGGTCTGTGACCCTGGCCACTGCAGAGCCGAAAAGACAACAGATTTATGGTGGGCCTGGAGAGCAACGAGCTAAGGAGTGCGTTTTCCCCGCTTTCAGTCTGTAATTTAGTTTTAAATGATCTTTCTGTTATTTATGGGTCTCGGTGACTCTGATGATCGGGGTGAACTGCATCTTCTCAGACTAGCAAAACTAACCGGATTAAAGGGAAACCCACACATTTCATCCAAAGGGGGGACTCAGGGGGCTGCTTAGCAGTGCAGCTGGAAGGGGACATCTCCTTTTGTCCTTGAACAGCGACGTGGCTCAAGGAAAGCATTTGGGCCTCAGAGTCAAGACCCCAGTAAGGACCCTCAGCCGGCTTCCTGCCTTGTAAAGTGGGGCTTAACACACCCCCGGCAGGCGTTTACAGTGATGATTAGGGGGAGACCGTATAAAACATTTGGCACTTCTGTACTCAGTAAATGCCACCTATGTGACTATTATTACCTTCCTTACCTTGCTCTCAGCTCCCCTCTGGGAACACACAACTCAGAGCCCAGGGTGTAAAGATGATCATCTTTATATGAGGTTTTAACACTTTCAAAATATAAATTCAAACAATAAGCCCGTTTGGAATCCCAGACTCTGATGTTCAAATAACATCCGAAAGTAACGAGGCGAGGATGGCGTTTATTTCTCTCACCGAAATGAAGATCTGCTTCTGCTCCAGAATAATTACAGTTTAGCGGGGCCTTTTCTGAGGCTGATGATTTTCGCAAGTACACAACTGTCTATTGTTCTCCTGTAGCTCGTTACCATGGCGATCTAATTAAAGCAGCATCCAATGCTGCCAGCCCATAGGTAGGGGCCTTGTGTGCAGCTCCTAGTCACTGGGGGGGGGGGGGGCGGTGCGTGGCCTGCCCCTCCCAAGGCCCTTCCCCAAATTCTGAAACGAGGGCTGGTTGTCCGGGATCTGACCCAGAAAAATGTCTTCGTTTTCTGAAACGAGCTGTGAATTAAATGCCACTCCCTCCGTGTCATCTGACGGGAAGGTGATGAGCTAGGTGCTGCAGGCTTGCTTTGTGACCTTGGGCAAGTTGCTTAATCTGTTTCATCCTCAGGTTCCCCATGTATAACCGGGATGACAATATCTGCTTTGAAGAGAAGAGAAAAGAGAAGGTCTGTGAAAGGGCCATGAACAAAGATGCAAGGTACGATTGTCACCCCTACCCTTCTGCTCTATCTCTTCCCAATGGCAGGAACACGGTGGTGTCAGGGCAAGAGCACAAGTCTAGCAGACCCAGGTCCACATCATGGCCCAAGGAAGTGGGCGAAGACCTCTTAAGTTTGTCATCTAGCCTGTGAAATGCGGGCAATGGTAGCCAGCTCACGTGGTTATGGCAATGCAATGAGATAGTGTCAAGTGTCTGGCACCTGCCTGGCCTACAGTAGGTCCTCGACAAATGCCAGGCCATTGGAAGCACAGTTCAGTGCAGGAGCCAGTGGCCACCATGACGGGAAGAGGCATGTCATGTAGCGGTTAAGAGCGGGGGCTCTTAACCCATGGAGGAATTATATAGGGTTCAAATCCTCCTGGGCAAGTCACTGAATTTCTGTATACCTCCAGTCTTGTCTGTAAGAAGGGAATAATAAGTGATGGAGCTGGGCCTACAGGAATGACAAGAATAGTACATACTTAGAAGATACTTGCCAGTGAATCAGTGGTTAATTATCGTCCTCCTGCTCTATCAGTGTCCAGAGTACCCTAAGCCTCCTCGCTCTTTGAATAAAGGGCTCAGCTCAGTTACATCATGATCACGTTCCCATTTAATGGGCTCCTTCTAGGTGCCAACATCACATGTGTCATCTTTAATCCTAACATCATCCTATGATGTGAGTACCATTGTTACTCCACTTTTTAGAAGGATAGGCACGTGAAGAGAGCTCAGGGGACGTGCCAAAGGTACACTGCTTATAGGTGATGGAATTGGAAGTTGAGTGGAGATAGTCACCCCAAACTTATGATTTTTTTTAACCACTGTTCTTTACTGCCACACACTGGATTGTCAATGAAAACCTGTGAAGTAGACACTAGTATCCCCACTTAAGGAGATGAGTGGACAGGTCAGGAGAGAGGCAGGGTTTTACACAGGGCCCAATGGCTAGTCAACAGTAGGGACAGGACTTCAATGTTGCTCTCCCCCCAAATTCAAGGGCACGTGCTCTCCTATCTTATTGCCGTACCCCAGCCCTGTTGATCACTGTTGATACTGGCAAACTATATCAGCCACCTGCCCATGTCTTCCCCCTTGCCTGTCCTCACTGCCTTACCTAGCAGTCATGTGAGTCAGGCAGGGTAGCATGAACACGTGCTACTGATTATTAACGGGGTTCATCAAAGGTCCAGTCCCTCTCCTTGTAGCTAGGAAAGCTTGTCCACCCCCCACAGCGCTAGTTTCCTTTTTATGGAGATTGGAGAGCAAAAACATTTCAAAAGCTACCAGTTAAATGAATCCCGCCATGGCCATAACCACAGTGCACCTTTGGAGAGCCAGATGGTCGCAGAGGTAGTCACCCACTGCCCAGCACACGTGCGCTTTATGAATCTACAGTTCTTCTCCCAAGATGTTGGCTACTTTCCCTCAATTCTTGATGCCCTGTGTCCTGCCCAGTCAATCCAAGGGACAAGGCTATGGCTCCACCTGGCATACTTCCAACTGGTCTCTGTTAAGCCCGTGAGCCTACCCACAGGCCCCTAGTACCCCTCAGGCCAGGATAAGCTCATGGCCCCAGAGTGGCAGCTCCAATGAGGCAGGTTATGTTCTGCACATCTAATTGCTCACTGAAGCCTGGTGGTCCTGTATCCCCTGAATCTCAGGAAACTTTCCTTTCTTTTAATCCCGTCTCCTCTGCCCTCAACTAAGACTCATCACCTTCCCTCTGAGATGTTACAGTTGTCTTGTAACTAATCTCCTTTCCTCCATCAGCTGTAACGTCAAGCCATCCTAAACGTGGTCACCAAAGGGATCTCCCTAAGGCAGATGGGTCTTTACTACCGTACTTAATGTCCTTTAATAGCTCCCTGTTGCCCACAGCATAGAGTTAAATCTCCTTAGGCTGGCATACAAAATCTCTGTCATGGGGTCCCTATTTTCCCCAATCTGCCATTCTGTAACTTCTGAATAGTATCAAGTTCCCTGTGGCCACCAAACCCTTTCTCACCTCCATACGTTCGCTGATGCTGTCTACTCTGCCTATGATGCCCTCCCAAGCTCTTCTACCACCACTTCTATTTACTCTCTAGTGCACAGCTCCGGTATCACCTCCAATGGATGTTGACCTCATGGCCACCCAAGTTCACGAACCCACTTCTACGCTTCCATACACTTGTGGGCCTCTTACACAGCACATGTCATTTTATGCTCTAATGATCTGATTTCTCATTTTCCTCCTCCCGCAGGCAGTGGACTTCTTCTTCTTCTTTTTTTTTTTTATAAATTTATTTATTTTATTTTTGGCTGCGTTGGGTCTTCGTTGCTGCACGCGGGCTTTCTCTAGTTGTGGTGAGTGGGGGCTACTCTTTGTTGCGGTGTGCAGGCTTCTCATTGCGGTGGCTTCTCTTGTTGCGGAGCACGGGCTCTGGGCCCACGGGCTTCAGTAGTTGTGACACGCGGGCTCAGTAGTTGTGGCTCGCGGGCTCTAGAGTACAGGCTCAGCAGTTGTGGCACACAGGCTTAGTTGCTCCGCAGCAGGTGGGATCTTCCCGGACCAGGGCTCGAACCCATATCCCCTGCATTGGGAGGCAGATTCTTAACCACTGTGCCACCAGGGAAGCCCCAGACAATGGACTTCTGAGAGTAGGCACTATACCTTGTTTGTTTTTGTTGTTCTAATGTCTCACTCTGTTATTGGCTCAGAGTAGACACTCAGTAGAAGTCTGTTGGACTGAGCCAAGACTGAGTTGGCTCAGGGAAAAAGGAACAGCTGGAAGTCTGGGGAAAAGATCCTTATCGTTTCAGGCTCAGCTATGTGTTTCATTGATCTTGCATACGAAACCGATAAAGGAGTTCACACATCTCTGCTCCCAGAAGGCTGGTGTTTGACAAAATAGCAGTGTGTGTGTGTGTGTGTGTGTGTGTGTGTGTGTGTGTGTGTGTGTGTGTGTGACTTTTATCATCCAAACCTCATCCAACCAAGAATGGGCTGAGTCTTGCAAAATTTGCATTACATGCATTAAATGCATGTCCCAGGGCCGGAAGCATATTCTTCAATGCTTCCATACTCACCAGAGGAATGATGAAAGGAAGAGACAGCTTTCCCCAGGGCAGCAGGTTTGGAGCTCAACTCAACAAAACCTACATATAATGAGCTGCTACTTTGAGCCAGGCACTGGGGAAGGTCCTGGGGAGACAGGAGTAAGTCATCCTGGTCTCTGTCCGTAGAAGTTCACGGTTTAGGAACCAGGTTGGAAGATGGTATAGATAATTATAATGTGGATATACTTCATTTTATTCTGTTTTGCAGATATTGAGGTTTTGATCTGTTGTTTTTTGTTTTTGTTTCTTGGGTTTTTTTTTTTTTACAAATTGAAGGTCTGTGGCAGCCCTACATCGAGCAAGTCTGTTGGTGCCATTTTTCCAACGGCATTTGCTCACTTCGTGTCTCTGGGTCACATTTTCGTAATTCTCATAATATTTCAAACTTTTTACTTTTATTATATTTGTATGGTGATCTATGATCAGTGATCTCTGATGTTGTCATTGTAACTGCAGATGTGGTGGAAATAGCAAGACAGCTAGAATTAGAAATGGAGCCTGAAGGTGTGACTGAAGTCCTGAGTCTCATGCTAAAACTTGAACGGATGAGGAGTTGCTTCTTATGGATGATCAATGAAAGTGGTTTCTTGAGATGGAATCTGCTCCTGGTGAAGATGTTGTGAAGATTGTTGCAATGACAACAAAAGACTGAGAATACTATGTAAACTCAGCTGATAAAGCAGCGACAGGGTTTGAGAGGATTGACTCCAATTTTGAAAGAAGCTCTACCGTGGATAAAATGCTATCAAACAGCATTACATGGTACGGAAAAATCGTTCAGATAGGAAGAGTCAATCGAGATAACAGACTTCATTGCTGTCTTACTTTAAGAAATTGCTCCAGCCGCCAACCTGATCAGTCAGCAGCCATCAACACCAGGGCAAGACCCTCCACCAGCACAAAGATTATGCTCAGATGATGGTTAGCATTTTTCAACAATAGAGTACTTCTAGTTAAGGTACGTACATTGCTTTTTTTTGACATTATGTGATTGCACACTTAATAGACTACAGTGTAGTGTAAACATATATTTTATATGCACTGAGAAGCCAAAAAATTTGTGTGACCTGCTTTACTGTGCTATTTGCCTTATTGCTATGGTCTGGATCTGAACCTGCAATATCTCCGAGGTCTGCCTGTACTTGGCATTGGTGCTATGATCTTGGAAAATCCGAGAGGCGGCAGGAAGCCTCCAAGTCAGACTGTGTGGTCTAGAGGAGGGGCTCCTGCACTCATTTTCGAAGGGCTGCTCGAATCAGGCTGTACGCTGTGTGCCACGCTGATGCTTTGAGAGGCCACAGGCAGCCCAGGCTGCCCCGTGCATTCAGAGGGGGGTTCACGTCTTCCAGTGGCCTCTGAATTTCCCTAAGAGCCTGGTCTCCAGGCCACTTTCTGCAGCATATCATTGGTGATGCTAAGCCAGGAATCACCCTTCGAGGCATGCTCGGTGGATCATTGCTTTTAAAGCAAACGGAAGCATTTTGCAGACGTAGCTTGTGGAATAGAATGATGATGGGGTCTACCCTGGGCTTCCAGTGTACACTTTGTCATATACGAGCTGTCCAACTTTGATTAAGTCTCCCTCACCTCTCTGAGCCTCAGTTTCCCCATATGCATAGCAGAGTCTGACTTCTACGGCCTTTGGGGAGACTTGATTAGAATCTTCTTTCTACAGGAAAGCTCCCTCGCTGGGCTGGCCATCAAACCCCAGCTTGGGAGGAGAGGGCAGCCTGGGATTTCGGACACTGGGTCTGAGGACGGGGGTGGGAGCGGTCACACCTGGGTTTTCCGAGCTGGGCAGGCAGTGGGCTGCAGCTCGGTGGGAGCCATCGCCTTGCGGACAGTTGCTCAGACACAAAGCCTTGGAATTACCCTGCAATGCACACAGGTCATGAAGCAATAAAACGCCTTTTAAAATGTCATCTGTTGAACCACAGATTCCAACTAATAAATCCCCGTGACCTGGAGGTACCTGGAGGTCACACGCTTGCAGTATGGCTCCCGGAGCTGCCCCACTCCCTGGAAGATGAGCTCGCTGTTGATGGTTGCCATAGAGGCCAGCACATCCTCACTGGGTGTGGGGCGTGGGGAGGGGAACAGAGAGACTCAGCAACATCTTGTAATTAGTCCAACATCCCAGTGAGTCATCTGTTTGCACCCTCAGTTTGGGAAAATCTGGGAGCTGCCACTCTCGCTCTGTAATCTGTGAAACGGTGTGATCATCATCTGGGCTGGGATACCAGGAGACAGGGCTGGCTCAGTTCTCGGGGAGTAAAGGAAAGGAAGAGAAAAAGAGATAACAACAGACAGCAACAGGGAGCGAACCAGCACAGAGTGGTACCTCTGACTTGCCTGGAACGCAGCTAAGTCAGTTCACCGTTTACCTCGCCTCACTGGCCGATAGCTCGTCAAGTGGTCCCCAGAACACCCTTTGCCAGATGATGGGCGTGAGTTTGGAGGAGCTCATTTCGCTTTCCCAGGGCTGCCCTGAGAAGAGGTAGAGCTGGGATTCCAGTCCAGGCTTTTCCAGCTCTTTCCTCAGCTCTGCTACTCCCTTCTCATAGGCCCTGCCAGGGCACGAGCCGTTTTTCTCATGCTCAGAACAGCCCTCTCACACAGGGAAGAGGCAGGTCATGCCTCCCATTTCACAGATGAGGAAGTGGAGGTTTGGTGAGGTGAAGGGGATCACGTAAGGCTTGGTGTAGAGGGGATGCCGTGAACCAGCCTTGGAGAGGTGACGGGCTTCGGGTAAGCTTAGAGGGGAGGGGGAGGGTGTTACAAGCAGTCAGGACAGTGACATAGGCGTGGGCAGCAGACACCTGAGGTGTGCCGGGGCCAGAGATGGGGCTCTTTGGCTGGAGCCCCTGGTTTCCATGGTCCCATGGGGCACTCGGGCCTGGGGTACTACACCGAGAATCTCAGGGTCTCATAAAATCACCTTCGTGGGGCGCTCCCAGATGCACCCCTAAGAAACAGGTGTTTCCTCCGCCTCCTCATGACGAGGGTTGGGCCACCGTCTGCTCACAGCTTCTCTCTCTGCAGACACTTCCCTTGCTGGGCCATGTGGCCAGGTCTCATTGCGCACACGTAGCAGCTCATTCCTTCCTCTGTGTCTTAAGACACCCTCTTCCTCTTACCCTTCCTGCTTCGCATGGCTGGGCGAATCCTGCCTCACCTTCAGGCAGCAATAAACCTATGATCATTTTTGATCCTTACAACAAAGCAAAGAAGTAAGTATTTTTGTGCCCATTTTACGGATGTGGATACTGAGGCTAAGGGAGCTCCAGTGACTTATCTGAGAAGAAATCTCTAGAACCTAGATCTTCTAACATCAAATCCAGGTTCATGAAATCTGTGGTCTTGCTGAAAACACAAAATCACCTCACCTAATCCAAGCCCCAACGCCTCCAGGAAGTCCATCTGGATTGCCAAATCTCTGAGACTGCCACACAATCAATGGCCAAATCCAAACAACCTCTTCTCTTTTTCCAATAGGTACTGAGGCTCATAATAAGAGCATATACCAATTTATATATGACATATAATTTGTACGGAAAATGCTTTCTTCTCTTATGACTTCACACCATTCTTATTTTCTAAATGTTGAATCTCTGCTATATTCATGCATATAACACAAGGCCTAGATCTGTGGATGATGCTTTGAAGACCAGAAAAAAGGAGAAGGAAAGCTGACCACATTTCTTGGCTTGGTGGCTTGATATCATTGCAACGCGCTTTATGTCAGCTGCAGAAATTTATGGAATTGGTCCTTCCTTTGGTGTCTGATTGTTCCAGTCTAATGGGGCCCCAGAGATGGAAGCTGTAGCTTATTCAAGCAATCCTGGCTTCATGGAATTCTGGAAAACTGCTAGGATCGGCGTACCTAATACAGGAAAACATTCACGGCGTGTCCTCTTCTGTTTTCTGTTCCCTTCTGATCATTGCCACTTCAGTTAGACCTACAGCCCTTTGGGGGCTGGAAAGTCAACCTACACGGGGACTGTCTCCCCCGTGGGCCCCGGAATCCTGAAGCGGTTCACGCCCCATACACTCTGGTTGGAGTTCTCTTTCACTGCTGCTGCAGAAGGGCACGGAGAAAAATGATTGCAGTGGCCCTTGCTAGTGGAAGTGACTAAGGTGTAGGGATGCATTGCAATTTGTATGTAAATATCTGTGGCTTAAAGCTGACTTTGCCACAGGGAGATATTGATGGAGCCTTAAAAATAATGACCCAGCTCATCAATGGTGAATTATAACACAGATCCTGGAGATGTCCTGAGGACCTTTTTCACTCAAAGCACAAATTAAAAATGGGCATGGTTGATTAGCTAGATTTGGCTCTCAGCTTCTGCTCTAGGAGGTGGAAACATAGGTGATATTCCTTCGGTCTCCCATCTGTGACTTTGAGGCCTTGAGATCATCAGGCACAGGATGTGTGTGCCAGAGAGAGCATCAGTTTTTAGTTTAGAAGTAAAATAAATGGAGTGGAAAGAATCCACGATTTGGAGCCAGAAAGACCTATTTCTTAGACTGAGGGTTGACCACGGGCAGGTCACTTAACCTTTGTCATCTCAGTTTCCTCACCTGGAAAATGGAGATTAAAATGTCCACCACACAGGGTTGGGTGAAGATGAACACAGAGAGCTTTGGAAAATGCTCCTTGCAAACAGCAGGTGCTTATACATGTTAGTCCACACTCCAAAGCCACCACCATCACCAACACATACATAATATCATTTCCATGATTTTGTGGATCCCTCAAATATTTATAAAGACAGGCTCTGGATTCTAAACACATCACTAGCTGTCTCAGAACTGGATGATTGATGGCATAGTTGCAGGATTTTAAGGAGCTGATGGAGTTCAATGTGGAAGAGACACAAAGTAAGGCCCACCTCCTTCAGGAAGTTTCTCTTACTGGTCCAACCCACCCTGAGGTCTCCCCATCTCCATTTTCTTATCTGTTTGTATTGCTTTTGTGTTTTCAGCAAGACCACAGATTTCATGAATCTGGATTTGATGTTAGAAGATCTAGGTTCTAGAGATTTCTTCTCAGATAAGTCACTGGAGCTCCCTTAGCCTCAGTATCCACATCTGTAAAATGGGCACAAAATACTTACTTCTTTGCTTTGTTGTAAGGATCAAAAATGATCATAGGTTTATTGAAAAAGTCCAACTTATGGGTTTCGTAGTTCTTCCCGAAGTGACTTAGCATGGCTCTCAAAGCTCTTCCCACAAGAGCCCTGCCCTGGCTCTACAGCCTTCTCTCTGTCTTTTATCCAACGGTCCAGACAAATCACACTACCCCACAGCCCTCTAAATGTCTCTCGTTCATTTCAGACTCCTCTTCTGTGAGGTTGTTGGTCCTTTCTATACCATGTGCCCCCCCATTTTACTAGACTTCACCTGGACTTGGAACCAGCTCAATCCATCCTCAGTGTAGAAGGTCGTCTTTATTCCTCTGTCACCAGAGACCTCTCTCTTTGTGGACCCCACCAGGCATTTCTCATCCTGCAATGAAGTGGGGATGGAGTGGAGGGTGTTATGAAGAAGAGAAACCTCATTGGGCATAAGAGGTGATAGATAATAAGAACCTCTCACTAAGTACTAACTACGTACTTAGTTACACAGTTAGTAATAAGTGCTTTATAAACATTTACGTATACTGCGAAAACCTCCATTTGCCAAAGAGGAAGCAGAAGCTTAAAGTCAAAGTAACTCCCCTGTATATAGACGGTGGAAGGATGGAGCCAGGCTTTGAATCCAGGTTTGTCTGGCTCCTACTCTTTGTTCAACTGCGTGAAGCCTGTGGGCATTACAAAAAGGCATCCTCTAACTCGACAGAAGAATGCTCTTCCTAACCTTGAGAGCTGCTCACCGTGGAATGGATGTAGCCTTTTAGGATGGAGAGTTGCCTGACACGGGAATTCACAGGCAGGAGCTGAAAATGATTGGCCAGAGCTTCTGTAGAGGAGATTCGGGTCTCTTGCAAGCAAAGTGAAATGAAATAGAAAAAGAAGCTCTCTTTTCTCCTCTGGTTCTGACTGTTTACAGAGTTGCATTCTCTCTCTGATTGATGCCAAGAGCCAGCCAGCCCCGTGCTGAGAATCTCTCCTGCCCTCATTCCGCCTCGTGCCGCCACAACGAACCTCTGAAGATGATGGACGGGCCCCTGATGTGGGTGTGTTCCCGGCCACCTCGCCACCATGATTGCAGGTCTGGGGTCTCCAGAAAACGCTGCCGCGAAACCAATAGGCCTGGCGCTCCCTGCACCCAGGCCTAGAGCACCCACCCGAGTGGGACCCAGGGCCCAGCCTGCCTGAGTGCTTGGTCTCCGGAAGGGTCCTCACAAGGCGGGCCCCACCAGGGGAGGCTCCAGCGGGGGCCTGATTGCATGACAAACACCGCACATATTGAAACACTCTGGCAGTTTCCCGCTGCCCCCAGTCAGAGCCTGACCCTGGTGACCTCCAACATCTTATTAAAGCCCCCAGAGCCCCACGTCTCTGGGAGGGAGAGAAGGAAGCAACTCCTGGATCCATTCTCTTCCCTAATTCATTCAAGTGAGCCAGGCTGAGTGGGCCCTGGGCCTTTGATGTTAAAGACCCCTAATTGGAAGGAAGTGAAGTGTTAGCCTGTCAGCCTTTCAGCCGCTCATCAAATACTTTAAGAGGTATCCGCACAGCGCGGTTCTCACACTGGTGCTGAGAAAGCCCGGAGTGGACTGCTTTTGGTTAAAATGTTTAAACTTTGCATCTGTCTAACAGAAAGTTCCATGCATATGTCACGGCTCCCCCTCCACCCCACCGCCACCCTTCTGCCTCAGCTCCGGGGGGCACTCTGCTGCTGGGCCCACAGTCTGGCCCACCCTGCCGCCCCGAGCCCACGGAGAGGAAGGTGGTGGCAGGAGCCAATCGCTGACCCCAGACGTGGGCCTGCGAGCTCCTGGCTGGGGCCTCCCTCCGCGGAGCCCCTTTGATCTCCCTGTTTGGAGTTGTGTCACTCCCCAGGAATGTTGCTCCCCTACCCCCCATCTCCGAATCCCAGAGTGTTCCAGTCAGAAGAGACTCCGAGTAACCCTTTAGTCTCACCTCCTCGTGCTGTAGCCCGAGTCCAAGCCCAGGAAAGGAGAGTGAGCGGCCCTGTGTCATTCAGGGAGCTTGTGGCAGAGTTGGGCTTATAACCCAGGGTGTCATGCTCCTGGGACAGTCAGATGTGACCCAGATCTCTGTGCTTCTCTTCAAGAAAATAAGGCAATAAATAGCACAGTTGAATTTAAGAAAATGAATTTATTTCGAATGGAGTAACTATGCCTAGAGTTGGAAACCTCGATGAAGCCATCCCAGTGGGCAGACGCTGGGGGCCTGAGGGTGGAAGGGATGCAAGAGGTTTGTGCCCCTAATTGTGAGACAGCGCGTGCTCGGAGAGCCCCCAGCCCCTGTGGCTACCCCAGGGAGGAGAAAGGGGGAAGGGGAGAAGAGAGACAGAGAAGGAGAGAGAGTGCTGTCCGCAGACAGAGAGCTTGTGATCGGGAATGGGCCGCGTGGCAGGGCTGGAGGGGGCGGGCGCTCGGCTGCATGGGCTCCGAAGTGCAGGGCGTGCCGGGATCTGGCAGCTGGAAGCAGTTCCGTTCCTCCACGCTGCAGAAGGTGAGGGTGCGAGTGGTGAGGGCGCTCCCACCATCTGTGAGGCGCTGACCACTGAGGACTTTGCAGACCCCTCAGGCCAGAGTGCCCGTCCCAGGATGCACGTGCAAAAGGAGGGGCTGCCAGGCCGACTGTGGATTGGACGCGGGGTGCTCTTGTGTATGGGTTTTATCAACACCGTAAGTTTCTAACATTCTCTGTGGTCGATGGACAGAACAGCAAAATCCCTGCCTCGTGGGGCCCTTGGGGGCCCCTATAAGGGCCACTGTTATGTGGCAGAAACACCTAACAAATACCAAATAAATGTCAATTCCCAACCCTTTTCTGACTCTCTGTAGTTACATTTTAGACACTGGGCACTGGTGAGACCCTCGTCAGAAACCTAATCCATTTTCTCTCTGGCATGTTTTTATATCATTAACGTCTCCATCACAGAGAAAGGCAAGAGTTGCTATTCTTTGCTTTAAGAGTGGGAATTGAAGTGGAAAACCAGGGCTGTTATTCCAGCAGGGACCTTCTGATGGATGTCGTGCACGCCTGCCTGGTCCCACCTGCCTGAAGGTGGTTTCCATTTCAGACGCCGTCCCTGCCTTCCTTCACCAGGATGGGCCGCTCACTGGTCTTGGGGCACAGGTAGTCAGTCGTGCATCTGACCCCATTCCAGGCTCGAGCAGGGTAATGAGCTGACACTAAAATAGACTGAACTCTATGTCAACTCACACCAGGAAACCCTTCAAATCAACTCACTTCTTTGGAAAACCCAGGGCTTGAGAGTGACCTAAATTCTGCTACAGTTTTTGAAATCTCAACAGACTAAGGGTTTGAGAAGAAGCCAGAGAAGGTGAAGTGTCCTTTGGGAGAGAGACCCAGGAAGGCAGCATGGGGGTCCCTGACCAGGGAATAGTAGATCCCAAACCAGTCCAGGAGATCTTTCAATCTGATCTATGTTCAACTTTGGTAATTCCATGACATCTCCGAGAAGGAATTCCTAGAGCAAAGCTCTGGTTAGTGAAGCTTGTCTGGGCATAGACAGGTTTGGAGAAGGCACAGAGGCCAGAACCCTGGTTGTGGACTCCGGGACCCAGGCTAGTCTCCTAACATACCAAATATGAATTTCTAAATTTCTTAAACCCTTTGAGCATTTAGAAAATGATGCTATTAGAACAGATTAGCTTTAAGATCTGTTCCAGAATGAATGTTTCATGATATTATGAGAGTACCAGAACACATGGAATAGTTTAATTATCATTACTAAATATAATAGTCCCCAGGTTGCCAAGTATTTGAATAAAAACAGAAAGAAAAGACTTCATCGCTGGAGCCTGTTTTTATAAAGTTCCATGTCATTTTCAGATTATTCAATTTCATCGGAATAGTCCATGTCAGTATAACCTAACCTCTCTGCGAGTTCCTTGTATCGATCCTGCAAAGTTGGCCTAATCATCATTTTTCCCAGGTGAGGAGATCGAGGCCGGGGAGGAAAGCAGTCAGCTCCCAATCTCACAGCCGGACACTGCCGGGCTGGGGATCAGAGTGCAGACCACCGTGCCGCGCTGGTGGACCCATCCCCCTACACCTTGACTAAAGCCAGGTGGGTGTTTTTATGTGGGAACTAACGACAGTTGCCTTCTCACCCATATCAGACTGAATTTTTCACGTTTCATCTGGCAGTTTGCATGATATCACTAAAGCTACGAGTTACTCTTTTCTTCAAGGTGGCACAGGGTACCTGCAAGGAGGGTTGGATCCTTTTCTTGGATCCAATCCAGTTCTGATCCCATGGCGATACTTTAATCACATGGAGTCAATTTATCAGCAGCTCCTGCGATTTTAATCAAGTTGCATTTTTGTGCTAAGGCAAAACCAAACAAATTTAAAAATGAAAAAGAGCCGTTTCCAATCAACCTGACCCCCCCCCCCCTTAAAGCATGTTAGCTGGGAATCTTCTTGGGCCCTTCTCTAACTGTCTAATTAATGCAATATTAAATTGACACCAAGCAAATGGGAGCCGAATTGTGTGCTAACAGTTTGGGCAAACTGAGAAGAATGTAACTTCTATGAGGAAGCCAGATGGGAGGGGAGAACAGGAAGGGATGCGTGCGTGCTAATTTGCAGTTTGACGGACTCTCTTTGTAAAAATAAACACTTTTGTAGGAGTCTAAGGAAAGCAAATGTCATCCGTTTCATATCACACAATGCCTACTGGTAGATACTGCAAACGTGCTCATTTCCAAGTGCATTTTGCAATAAGAGTCATGTCTAATTAAGGCAGAGAAGTTTGCCTCTCTTTGAGATCACTGCAATGTTGGCTGTTAGAGGCAAAGAGACGAGCTGAACGAAGAGACGTACGCAGCGTGGTGCTGGGTGTAGATGCTGCAAGTTTGTTCTGGGACTGGCCAGAGGCCCAGGTGACTGAGCAGTGAGCCGGCTTATCATGTTTGCAGGTGCAAGCTGCCCACTGGAGATAGCATCCAGGAAGGGAGTATTGTTCTGGCTGGCCTCCTTCATCAGGTTTGAAGCCTAGTCTGACGGAGAGGGAAGATTTGTTGCACTCCATCCCTGGACGCCCAGTTGAGGCTTTAGTGGAATCAAGAGCCATAGCCCAAGGGCCATGAGTACGTAGCACCGCAAGTGCACATCCCTATTGAAGGCAGACCCCCTCCAAGAAAGGACCTGTTGCCCCAGCCATCGGGAGTGAGGTCAGCAGACACGGCAGCCCCAGGGAGCTGTCTCGTGCAAGGCCACACCTTCTGGGGGCAGCCTGTATCAGTTGATTGGCCAAGCAAGAGGAGCACGGAGGCCCAGCCGTGTCCCCACCATGTGGGACCTCTGAGGGACAGCCCTCTCTCTAGAGGTCCCCTACTGGATGGTGGAGGCTTTGCCCAGCCTGCATCACAGCTCAGCTTCTCCCTCCACCCAGTCTTGCAGCCTCCCTTTCCCTTCACAGGCATCCATCCCTACTAGGCATTTTGCCAGACTCTCTCTCAGCATCCTCTTCTGGGGTACCCAGGCTGGGACACTCTATTTCCTTCTTGTTTTGCCCTGTCTGATTAGCAACAATTAGCAACAAGATCCTGTATAATAAAGGAGCCCTTGTGTTGAATTTTAGGGACGTTGGTGAAAGTGGGGAATATTTTGTTCTGCTCGGACCCCTAGGAGCTTGAAGACTTGGGTTAGGGACCCAAGTGGGTGATCCTTATCACCCCTTCAGCAGTAGGAACCACGGCTTTGTGTGGCTGTGCCCCTGTGCAGACCAGACTGGGTGGGAGGGATTGAGGATCGGGCTGTTGGCAGGATCCCTAGCACTCAGGGGTAGAGCAGAAGCCTCTAGGGGCACAAGCAGATTAATTCAGGTAGCCCAGATGATCATTTCTGAGTGTATTCAATTAAGCCCAGAGGCCAATCCAGGGATGAAAAGTAGCTTGGGTATTTGTGTTTTCAAAAACAAATAAATGAACAAACAAATTCTGTTTCCCTCGGAGAGCATCAGATCCTCAAGATGGAATTGAGCCTGAAGACCCCGTAGCAAACCGTTGAAACAGATGTGGTCATAGACTGTGGCGCCATATTGCACAAACATCACTAGACATGATGGTGAGTGGGAGTGGTACTGTCTTAGAGAGAGACCTACTGCCACCACAAGATGCCCAACACAAATGGTGTGGGGAGACCAGCCACTAAACTGACCCTCCATAAGCCCACAAGAGTCCCAGGGAACCCTCTTCAGGACCCTGGTTAGGATATAAAATTCAACTATCCACAAGAGATTAAATCCATCACATCCAGACATTTTACCAGGACAAGCTCAGGCCTTCTCTAGAACATGAGAAGGAAATGATGTGGCTCAATATGTACATGAAGCTAATTGTTATTTTGGCTTTATTCGTGGCTTAGGAGCATAGCTCATAATGAAGGCTGAAGTGTCTCTGCTACCACTGATGCGGCAGAGCTTCAGACCCAGGGCAGAGGAAGCATGTTAGCTCAAAACCTGGCAAAACAGGAATTATTAGAAAACATACAGGCATCTAGTGATTAGAGGAGAGTGGACCCTAAATTGAAACCAGGAGACAAAACCACTGTGGACTTTTTCTGCAAACCACAGGGTAGGATGCAATTTCAACTGAACTGAAATGAGTAAGACTTAAGAATGGAGGAAGATTAAAGATAACTCATTTAGGGACGTTCCAATGGTCCTGATTTGATACTTGATGGTCCATTAGAATTCTTGGAAAGTATAAAAGGAGGAACGCATTGTTGCCAATTTCCAAAGGGTCATCAGGCAGACACCTTCTGGCCTGCCTTCCTGGTGGCCATTCTGTGCCTGGATCTCAGTTTTCTCAAGGACCCTCCTTAGAATCACAGAACACTAGAAAGAGACAAGATTTCAAGACACTCCCATGCCACAGATGAGAAAAGTGTAATCTAAAGGGGGTGGGACTTGCCTGATCCCACACCACTAACTCCCTGGTACCACATGGGGAGAAGGCTTTCTGTCTTTTAACCCATATTTTTCCTTCAGAGCTAAGTTGACTTGCAATACTTACGCTTAGGATTTTTTAGAAGCCAAGAAAAGAGAGTCCCATTACATCCCTAAGCCTTCTCTGGAGTCACAACACGTCATCCAAAAGCTTGGGCCTTGTTGAGCTCATGAAATGTGTCTGTGGTCTATCACACACTCTCCACCCTTGTAGACCACACCAAGCCTTGTTTGAGAAAGAGCTCCAAATAGAGAGGACATGTGTAGACTACGACTCGGTCCATTTTGGATATTGATGAAACAAGTCTGGTTGGTTATTTGGGGAAAACACACAGGAGGGAAGAGGAGAGAGCCCTTCTGTCTATGCAAGGGCAAACAGGGGCAGGTGGAGTGGAGTAGGAGATCAGTGATGGCTTAACCTGTTCTCCTGTCTACTTTCCCAATCTCCTCCAGACAACTCTGGTCTCCCCCTGCCACTGAGCTATGAAGAGGCTGGAGTAGCAGCAGGAGTTCATCATCACTCCAGGATTGCTCACAACAGACATCAGACATAAACACAGGCACTAGAGAGCCTGTGATCAACAGGCTCAAAGGAATTAGTGTGTACAGACTTACTGTGATGAGTAAGGGGCAGTTTGGGGGATAGTTCTCTCCATTATCCCCCCTTCCTGTAGTTAACAGTTGTTTTATAAATTATGAAGTTGCTTCTAATACAAAGTACTCATACAAATTACTAGGTCCTCCTCAATCTTTTCCTTTAGAGATTGCACAAGGGCACAACATCTGAATGACAGCTCAGTACAATGCCACAGACCACCAATCTCATTCATCATTAAGACATAGAGGGTCTTAACTGTGATGTCAGACGCAAAAATGGTTCTTGCCTCCTGATTTGTTGTATTGACACTTGACCTGTATGTACTCTACTACAGTAGTTGGTCATTTAAATGTTTGTTTCTATGTAAGTCTGATTAGGCTAGAAGGAGGCATAAGCTGATTAGAATGTTGAAAGTTCATCAAAGCTGAAATAAATAAATAATAAAATAAATAATAAAATAAATATAAATAATAAATAAATAAATATATTAATATTTATTTTCGTAATCAAATAAATAAATATATTAAAAAATAGATTTATATATTATAAATTTATATATTTATATTAAATATATTAAAAAATAAATAAAAATAAATATAAAATCATAAATAAATAAATAAAACTTAAAAGACTTTATGGTGCTGCTGTACCTACTATAAGTTCAAAAGAAAAAAAATGGGGCATGAAAAGATGGATCGCCAGATGTGTATGTGTATGAGGAATGTGGAGCTCATCAACTTGGGGCTGCCCTTATGGTGACCCTATGGAGTTCCTGCTATTTGGGAAAACAAGTTCCTTATCCTTGTTCTTTTTTAGAAGTATCCTGGCTACTTTCAGCCTTTAACTCTTTCATATATATCAGCTTCTTATAATTCATTTAAAAAATCCCTATTGGGATTTTTTTTTTTTTAATTTATTTATTTTTGGCTGTGTTGGGTCTTCGTTTCTGTGCGAGGGCTTTCTCCAGTTGCGGCGAGCGGGGGCCACTCTTCATCGTGGTGCGTGGGCCTGTCACTGTCGTGGCCTCTCTTGTTGTGGAGCACAGCCTCCAGATGCGCAGGCTCAGTAGTTGTGGCTCACGGGCCAAGTTGCTCCGTGGCATGTGGGATCTTCCCAGACCAGGACTCGAACGCGTGTCCCCTGCATTGGCAGGCAGATTCTCAACCACTGTGCCACCAGGGAAGCCCTCTGTTGGGATTTTGATTGACTCTATGGATTGACTGGGGAGAACTGACAGTATTAAAACTGTCTACTCATGAATATATTTATCCATTTATATATGTTTCTTTTACTATCTCTTTGTAAATGTTTAAAATTTTCTTTATAGTGGTCTTGAACTTCTTTTGACAGTTGTAGCTTACATAGTGCCTTCTCTTTAATTGTTTTCAATATATTTCAGCTTGTGTTTAGAATAGCAGTTGAAATTTTTATATTGATCTTGTGCACAGTCACCTTGCTAAACTCTTTTGCTACTTCTAATCATTTATTGGTAAATGACAGTTTTATTTCCAACTTTCTATATTTTTCTAAACTATTCATTTTTTCTGGTCTTATTGCACTGGCTAAACTTTTCAATTCAGGGTTGCCCAGATGTGATGACAGAATACATTTTTCTCTCATTCTTAACTTTAAAGAGACTGCTTCTTGCAGTTTCCCATTTAGAGTGGTGTCTATTTTAAATTCTTAATGATGTTGCTTACTGAGTTAAGGAAATTTCCTTCTATTCCTAATTTACTAAGAGTCTTATCGTGAATGGGTGGTGAATGTTACCAAATGTTTTTCTGCATCTATCAAAATGGTCATATAGAGCTTTCCTCTTTCGTTCAGTTTTAATCAATGAATGTGATGAATTATATTTATAGATTTTCTAATATTAAACCATCCTTGCATGCCTGGGAAAAATTCAATTTAGTAGCATATGATAATTATATTTGCTAATACTTCATTTGGTAGTTTTGATGGTGTACTCATGAATGACATGGTCCTGTAATACTCCTGCCTTATAGCATGCTCCTTTTGGTATTAGAGTTATATTGGCTTTATAGAATAAATAGGGTGATTTGGGGCATATTCTCTCCTTTTCTGCTGCCTGAAAGAAATAATATATTCCTTGAAAGTTAGATAGTACTTGCCTATAAAATCATCTGGCATGATGTTTTCTTTCTGGGAAAATTTTAATTGCTGTATCAATTAATTAAATAGTTGTAAGACTATTAAACTTATTTTTTAAATTTAGTTCTGATAAGTTATATTTTTCTAAGTATTTATTCACTTCACCTAAGTTTTCAAAGTTACAGGCAAATAATTATTATAGTATTTTCCCATCCTTTCTAAACTTTTCTTTATCTATGTTTATGGCCCAAATTTTGTCACACTTTTCATTTATTATTTAATTTTTACCTTCTCTTGATCAGTCCTGTCAGAGGTTTGATTATCTTGTTTTTTTTTCCCAACTTCTGACTTTATTAATTTTTATGCTGCATGTTTGTATTTTATTTTGTTGATTTCTGCTCTTAATTTTATTATTTCCTCCTGCTTTCCATGGTTTTATTTTGTTTTTCTCATTTCTTAAGGTAGACACTTAGCTCCTTAATTTTGAGGCTTTCTTTCTTTTTGATATTATTTATGGCTTCTATTAGAAAGTATGTTACCATATCTCACATAAGTTTTGATATATTCTGTTTTCCTTATCATTGAGTTCTAAATATTTAAAATATTAATTATAATTTCTTCTTTAACATGTAAGTTTTTTTTTAGTGTTCATATTAAAATTTCCAAATGAAATTTTAAGACATTTTTAAACTTCCAATTTAATTATTTTGTGCTCAAAGGTCATAGCCTGTACAATTCTTTTTTTTTTTTAAATAATTTATTATTTTATTTTATTTTTTTGGCTGCGTTGGGTCTTCATTGCTGTGCGTGGGCTTTCTCTAGTTGTGGAGAGTGGGTGCTACTCTTCCTTGCGGTGTGCAGGCTTCTCATTGCAGTGGCTTCTCTTGTTGTGGAGCACGGGCTCTAGAGTGCAGGCTCAGTAGTTGTGGTGCACGGAGTTAGTTGCTCCGCGGCATGTGGGATCTTCCCAGACCAGGGCTTGAACCCGTGTCCCCTGCATTGGCAGGTAGACTCTTAACCACTGTGCCACCAGGGAAGTACCTGTACAATTCTTTTTGAAATTTAATTTATCAAGGCTTCCTTTTTGCTCTTAATAGCTAATCAATTTTTCTAAATGACCTATGTATAGTTTAAAAAAGTCTCTTCTCTAATTATTGCAAGAACTCTGTACTTGCTCATTGGTCAAGATTCTTAACTAAGTTTTTCAGATTTTGTATATTCTTTCCAATTATTTTATACTCGTATTATCAATAATCAAGAGGGATGTGTTGAAATCTTCAAATAGGATGGGGGACTTTTCTACTTACCTTGATATATTTTGCTCCACATATGTTGTGGCTTTTATTAAGTTCAAAAAAAATTTAAAGTTTCTATGATTTCTAAATTAACTTACATTTTTATCATAACTGACCCTTTCTATTTTATTAATGTATCTAAACCAGCTTTCTCTTACTTAACATTTGTCATATTTTCCCCATCATTTTACTCTTAACCTTGTATTTTAAATGTGTCTTTTGTAAACAGCATATACGTGGATTAATAAAATCTAATCTAGGGCTTCCCTGGTGGCACAGTGGTTGAGAGTCTGCCTGCCAATGCAGGGGACAGGGGTTCGAGCCCTGGTCTGGGAAGATCCCACATGCTGCGGAGCAACTGGGCCCATGAGCCACAATTACTGAGCCTGCGCGTCTGGAGCCTGTGCTCCGCAACAAGAGAGGCCGCGACAGTGAGAGGCCCGCGCACCGCGATGAAGAGTGGCCCCCGCTTGCCACAACTAGAGAAAGCCCTCGCACAGAAACGAAGACCCAACACAGCCATAAATAAATAAATCAATTAATTAAAAAAATAAAAAATTAAAAAAATTAAAAAAATTAAAAAATAAATAAAATCTAATCTAATTTTGTCTTTTCATTGATGAATTTCATCCACTTATTTTTACTTGAAGTACACATATACATGAGCTAGTTTCTGGTATTTTAGTAGATTATTTCCACATATCCCATGATTTATTTAAAAAATTCTTTATTATATTTTAAAAGTTGTTACCCACATCAACTTACATAAGGTAAGAACTGAGCCTCTCACATTCCTTAGCTCTCCATCCATACCCACCATACTGATATTATCTAAATTTTAAAACTCTGGATAAACTATGGATTATTATAGTTACATTTCTCTTTTTCTTTAGTCCTAACTTATTTTTTAGACAACTACAAAATTTTACAATAGTATTTGATCCCTTTTCAATGTGTGCCTTTGTGAGGAAAAATCTCTGAAACATTGTGTGCCAGGGAATATTTTTATCATGCCTTCATATATGAATGGCAGTCTGGCTAGAAATTATATTTTGGATTCTAAGTTCTTTTTCTTCAATACTCAATGTTACTTCATTACCTTCCTGCATCATTGCTGCTGCTGGAAAATCAAATGTCATCTGATTCTGTTCCTTCATATAGGATCTGTATTTTTCCTTTGGAAGTTTTAGAATTTTCTCTTTTAATTTCCTTATGATATACCCAGATATAATCCCCACCCCTCATCTCTCCTCTTTCAATCTGAAATCTTTCAGATTTTTTTTCTAATTCTGAGAAATGTACCTTCACTACTTTTTAAAATATTTCTTTTTGATGGCTTGAGTCTCCATTGGGCAAAACATGCTTTTCTAAGTAGGATCAGGAAAATGGGGATGAACTCACTGAAAATAAGCCTGAGTGGTACCTATGCTAATAACTTAAGGTTTAGATAATTGAGACTCTTCTTCCCCCACCTTGCAAACACACTGGCTGTGAGTACCTCTACTACTAAATGGCCATACTTAAACGTCTTAACTTCGTTTCTGTCCTTTTAGTTTTCCTGTCTCAGCCCTTGTGGCCAACTCTTGCTTCTAATGTTCTGTTTCTCCTTGGAGGATCTTGTGTGTATAAAGTGTATATAAAGAAGGTACTGAAAGGCTCCATGTGGGAATCTGGAGTATTTCCAATAAATAATGAGTGTGGATTTAATGAAAATTTTTGCTTGCTCAGAGACTCTCTTGCTTCTTCCTTGCATAATAAATAAAGAACTTAATTTGTGCATTTCAGTAAAGGAAAATGAATTTTAAAGTTCTCTTAAATTTGTATACAGGATCATCATCAGTGTGGATCGTTGCAAAGTCATGGAACTTTGATACAGCCTTGGACTGGGAATCAGATAATAGAGAATGCCTGGGTGGGGGAGCAAGGTGGTTACTAAGTGACCCCCAGGGCCTTTCTAATGTTGATTTTATAAGCCCATGAGACCAATTTGACTTTCAATTCTGACTTCCCCATTATGTCATCATGTGAGTTTGTGCAAGGTCTCTCCTTCTCCATCCATATAGGGGAATTATTTTGAAAACATCTGTGGTCGTTTCCAGCTCTGAAAAACAAATTTTCCCAGTTGGAAGAAAATTGAAATCTCTCGTAGTTCTATATTACTATGGTTTGGCAAAATATTAGAGATAAGCAACAAAGAAATTCAGAGCCAGAGCAATTACCATCTGCCCCAAGTTGTATGTTCTGGTCCTGAATTACCTTGGCTTTCCAGGGGTGTCAAACGTGATCTTGCTGCAATGACTATAACAACTGAGTCCGTAGAATTAAATGTAAAACACACAATAACATCTGCTGACTTTATGCTAACTGTCACACCAAGATATATAGCAAAGTGGTAAAATATATAAACATTTTAGTGAATATTGTTAAAAATTTACAAGTCTATTTTATGGCAGCAAATTTTAAAAATTACTTATTCATTTATTTTATAAATCAGAAATCATATTGAACCCACTGAATTTTCCATCAGGAGTTAGTTTTTATAATACAAAAGTTTTATAGGAAAAATGTTCAGGGTTATGAAGATCATTATTAATTTGTAGATAACTATGAGAAATACTGTTTAATACTGTCAAGTAAAGTTTTCACATTTTCTAGGTCAAATGTTTTCTCTGATCATACTTCAGTGTAAGAAAAATTCCTCAGTCCAGTGAAATTTCCTGGTGAGTTGAAAACTGACTCTTTATGAAATACAACCTGTTAAAAACAGCTGCAAAAAACAATTCCTCCTGGTTTAAGAGATAGTTTAATGTGTGCGTTTCAGTAAAGGAAAATAGTATTTTTTTTAAACTTTCAATTTAGATACAGAGATCATCATATGTGTGGAACTTTGAGGAGGAATGAATATTTATTGATAGAACATTGATAGAAAGGAAAAAGGTATTTCTTCAAGCATTAGAAAGACAGATGTGGAAGAAGGAAAGATCAGGGACACTTAACTGACAAATCACAAGACATTTTCATAGGTTACAATGTAAACTTTCTGGTCAACATGGTTTGGGCCAGATTGCATAATCCACACTTGATGGTGCCACAGGGAATGCTTGTGATTCACAAACTGGAAGAGACTCCAAGGCTGAGGCTAGCTCTAGGAAGATCTGGGCCACCACAGGGTGCACAGAACTCTCCCAAAGTCTTTGGCATTTTTGTCTCCCCATTTTTGACTTCATATGTATTTATAAACAGTGAGTTGTCTTCAGTGCTTCTCAAAGGAAACGTTGTTGGCATTTTGTAAAGGCAATTCTTCTATATGCTGGACTGGTCTGTGTATTGCAAGATGTTTCTTATCTCTAGCTCCCTGCCGGCAAAATGCTAGCAACCCTACCCCGGTTATTATGGCAGCTAAAAATAATTCGGTGCTACTGGAATGCCCCCTGAGGGCGGTACTGCCTCTGGTTGATTACCACTGGCACCTGATTATCTCTACAGTCTATTTCATCTCAGAGAAATGTGATTCTTCTCTATGTGTTGTGCATTTTCACTGTATGGAAGAATACACTGGGGAAAAAGAACCCATTATATTTTGGAAGGCTTCTGAAGTACCATTCATTTTTCATGACTTGGATCCACTATCACTGCCAGCTGGAAGATTTCTTTGATCTTGCCAAACATAGGTGATTTCTCCTCTGGGCTACACTAGACCCAGCTAATCCCTCTGTTATAGCAGTTGCCATATTGCTATCATTACCTGAATTTGTCCTCCCCTGTGACCCCTGGCTGTGAGCTCTTTGAGAACACCGACTGTGCCTTATTTATTCTCTATCTCCAGTAAACAACATAACTCTGGCATATCCCAGGCACTCTATAAAATGTTGCCAAATGAATAAATGGATGAGAGAATAGCTAAGTTGAATCCATTGCATTTTCACATGAACTCTTTCTTTCCAAAGAGATTTTCATTATATTTTCAGTTTAATGAAAAGAAATGGAGAGCTAAGAGATTAAGTCAGATTGATAATAACAAAAATAAAAATAAATAACCTTAAGAGTAAGTCAGAATCATAATTATAAATATCATTTCCTAAGATATTCCTATGTGCCAGACACTTTATTTTAAGTTTAATATGTTTAAGCACTTTATTTACCTTATTTCATTTAATCTCTACATCAGGTTGGAACTAGGGTAAAGCAAATGAGGTACCTAAATCTTTGCTTATTTTTCTATTGAGTTGTTTGTATGTTTACACTTTGATTTTTAGAACTTCTTTATTGTAAATAATGCTGCTATGAACATAGTAGTGCAGATATCTCTTTGAGATAGTGATTTCATTTCTTTGGATAAATATATTCAACATGGGATTGCTGGATCATATGATAGTTCTATTTTCAATTTTTTTTGGCAACTCCATACTGTTTTCCATAGTGGCTGCACCAACTTATATTCCCACCCAAAATACACAAAGGTTTGTTTTCCTCTGCAGTTTCATCAATACCTGCTATCTTTTCTGGTTTTGTTAATAGCCATTATAAACTGGTGTGAGGCGACATTTCACTGCGGTTTTGATTTGCATTTCCCTGATGATTAGTGATGTTGAGCATCCTTTCATGTACCTGTTGGCCATCTGTGTGTCTTCTTTGGAGAGATGTCTATTCAGGTCCTCTGCCCATTTTCAAGTGTATTATTTGTGTTTTTTTGGTATTGAGTTGTATGAGTTCTTGTATATCAGATATATGATTTGCACATATTTTCTTAGGTTGCATTTTCATTTTGTCGATTTTTTCTTTTGCTGTGCAGAAGCTCTTTAGTTTGATGTTGTTTTACTTGTTTATTTTTGCTTTTGTTCCTTTTGGTGTCATAACCAAAAAAATCTTTGCCAAGACCAGTGTCAAGGAGCTTTTTCCCTATGTTTTCCTTTAGGAATTTTATGGTGTCAGATATCACATTTAAGTCTTTAATCTACTTTTGAGTTAATTTTTGTAAGTGGTATGAAATAGGGGTCCAATTTCATTCTTTTGTGTGTGGATATCCAGTTTACCCAACACTACTTATTAAAAAGGTTATCTCTTCCCCACTGAGTATTCTTAACTTCCTTATCAAATATTAATTGACTCTGTATACATAGGTTTATTTCCGGGCTCTTGATTCTGTTCCATTGGTCCATGTGTTTATTTTTATACCAGTACCATACTGTTTTTATTACTATAGTTTTGTAATATAGTTTGAAATCAGGAAGTGTAAAGCCTCCAGCTTTGTTCTTCTTTTTCATTATCACTTTGGCTATTCAGGGTCTTTAGTGTGTCATCTAAATTTTAGGACTGTTTTTTCATTTTCTGTGAAAATACTATGGGAATTTTGACAGGAATTGCATTGAATCTATATATGGCTTCAGGTGATATGGACATTTTTAACAATATTAATCTTCCAGCCCATGAACACAGATACCTTTCCATTTATTTGTGTCTTCTGCAATTTCTTTCATCAAAGTCAGTGTACAGGTCTTTCACCAGTGTGGGTTAAATTTATTCCTAAATATTTTATTGTTTTAATATTATTGCAAATGAAATTGTTTGCTTTTTTTCTTAAGATAGTTGACCTTTAGTGTATAGAAATGCAATTTATTTTTGTGTGTTGATTTTGTATTCTGAAATTTTACTGAATTTAGTTATTAATGCTAACAGATTTTTGGTGGAGTCGTCAGGGTTTTCTATATATAAGATCATGTCATTTACGAATAGAGACAATTTTACTTTTTCCTTTCCAGCATGGATGCCTTTTATTTCTTTTTCTTGCCTATTGCTCTGGCTAGAAGTTCCAGTGTTATATTGAATAGGAATGGTGAGAATTTTCTTGTCTTGTTCCTGATCTTAGAGAATGAGCTTTTAACCTTTCATCATTGAGTATGATGTTAGCTGTCATATATGGTCTTTATTATGTTGAGGTAAGTTCCTTTTATGTCCAATTTGTTGAGCGTTTTTAATCATGAAAGGGTGTTGCTTTTTGCCAGATGCTTTTTCTGTATCTATCAAGAAGATTATTTGCTTTTTATCTTTCATTCTATTAATATGGTGTGTCACATTTATTGGGTTTTGTGTGTTGAACCGTCCTTGCATGCCAGGGTTAAATCCCATTTGATCATGGTGTATGATACTTTTAACAGATGTACTGTTGAATTTGATTTGCTACTATTTTACTGAGAATTTTTGCATTTATATTTTAATAGAAATGTTGGTCTTTAGTTTTCTTTTCTTGTAGTGTCCTTATCTGGCTTTGGTATTAGAGTAATGCTGTTTCTGTAAAAGGAGTTTGGGAATGTTCCCGCCTTGTCAATTTTTTGCAGGTCTTAGAAAGACTGGTATTAATTCTTTTTTAATGTGTAGTAGAATTAACCAGTGAAACTATCTGGTCCTGGGCTTTTATTTGTTGGGAGGTTTTTGATTAGTGATTGAATCTCCTTGGTCATTATTGATCTATTCAGATTTTCTACTTCTTCATGATTCGGTCTTTGTAGGTTGTATGTTTTTAACAATTTATACATTTCTTTTATGCTGTCCAATTAGTTGGTGTAAAATTGTTCATAGTAGTCTCTTATGATTCTTTGTGTTTCTTTAGTGTCAATTGTAACATCTCTTGTTGCATTTGTAACTTTATTTATTTGGGTCCTCTCTCTTTTTTTCTTGTTTAGTCTAGCTAAAAGTCTGTTAGTTTTGTTTATCTTTTCAAGAAAACCACCTCTTAAATTTCATTGATCTTTTCTATTGTCTTTCTCATCTCTATTTCATTTATTTCTGCTCTGGTCTTTGTTATTTCCTTTCTTCTACTAACTGTGGTCTTTGTGCTTCTTTTTCTCATTCCTTGAGGTGTAACGTTATGTTGTTTATTTGAGATCTTTCTTTTTTCTTAATGTAGGCATTTATCACTTTAAAAATTCCCTCTTAGCACTACTTTTGTTGCATTCTATAAGTGCTGGTATGCTGTAAACGCATTTTAAGATTTTTTAAAAATTTCCCCATGACTTTTTTTTTGACCTATAGATTGTTCGGGAATATGTTGTTTAATCTCCACATATTTGTGAATTTTCCACTTTTCCACTTGTAATTGATTACTAGTTTCATATCATTGTGGTCAGAAAAGATTCTTGATATGATTTTAATATTAAATTTCTTAAGACTTGTTGTATGGCCAAACATATAATCTATCCTGAAGATTGTTCCCTGTATGCTTGAGAAGACTGTCTTCTGCTGCTGTTAGACGGAATGTTCTATATATGTCTATTAAGTTCATTTGGTCTAATATGTAGCTTAAGTCCAAAATTTCCTTGGTGATTTTCTGACTAGATGATCTATCTATTGTTGAAAGTGGGGTATGGAAATCTCTTACTATTATTGTATTGCTGTCATTTCTCCCTTCGAATCTGTTAATATTTGCTTTATATATTTAGGTTCTCCAGTGTAGAGTGGGAATTTTTAAGGTTGTATGCCTTCTCTTGATACTGCAAAGCCTGGCTGGGTACTGACAACCTCCTGTTTGCTTTCCTCAGGGCAGTGTTGAATGTCCAAATTTGAGCACTTTCTCCCAATCCTACAGAGTTGGGTTGGCTTTCTGTGTATGCTCACTAGCCATCTGCAAAGACTCACTCTCTCCATCATCCAGTGCATGCACAGGGAGCTGGCCATGGGGTGTGGGTCCACCAATTACTGGGGGTGACTGTTGGTCAATTGGGGGAATCCAGAAATGAAGTAGCCACAGCACTTCATGGGTGGGCTTTCTGGTGGAGTCTGTGAAGCAGTTAGTTGGGTCTTTGTCCCTCTGATGCCCTCTGAGAGTCCTGGCTGCTATCCTCCCAGATGTTTCCTGCCCCCAGTCATGCAGCACACCTCAGTATTCTGGGTGGAGTAAGAAAGAAGTGGTCACTTTGGTGACATCCCACACAGCTGGGGAAGATGGACGATCACTTACACACTCTCACTTTCCCCTGTGGGAGAAATCATGGGCCAAGAAGATCTCTCTTGGCACTGAGCTGTGCTACCTTAAGGGAGGGGTGATTCAGCTGAAGGGAAACTGTTTCTCTTTTCCTCTTCAGTGTGTCAAATCTCAGGGGTTTTTTTGTTTTTTTCCTCCAATGGTGTGCTGGAACTTCTCTACTGGACTCCTGGACTTCCACAAAGGCACTCTCATCCATGAGTGGTTGTCTAAGTTACTGTTACTTGAAAGGGGCAAGGGGGAAGACAATAGAAAACTCTTATTTTGCCATTTGATGATTTCATCCCAAAAATGTTTTAAAAAAAGATTTCTGTAAACAGAATTTTTACATTTCAGTGTAGTCAAATTGATCTATCTTATTTTATAGTTAACATTGTATTGTCTTGTTTAAGAAATTCTTATCTATGCAAAGGTCAACTATGTTTTCTCTTATATTTTCTTCCAAAAATTGTACGATTTTGTTGTTGACACTTGGGTCCAAAAGGAGTTGATATTTCTATATGGTGTGAAGTAGCAATCCATTTAATTTTTCTGTGCAGAAAATAATTTTTCAGACCCATTTTCCCTCCTTTCCACTCTGATCTTCCATGCTTTGTTTGTCATATGTGAAAAATCTATATGTAAATAGATCTGTTTTTGTGCTTTCAGTTTATCTCCCTTATGAACCTTATTTTCTATATAAACTTTAGAGTTATGATGATGAAATGCTAGTAGCTGGTGCAAAAGGGGTATTTACAATTATTAAGAATCAATCAAACATTGTATTGGGCAACTTACTTGCATTTTATCCTTTAATCTTGGCACAATGTTCTCTGATTTATACATCATTATCCAAACATCACATATGAGGAAACTAAAGCCCAGGAAGATGGTGTGACTTACTTAACCTCGATCAGCTTGGAAGTGGTGGAGGCCAGAATATGAATCCAAATTCTGTGTTCTTTCTCTTATGCTATATTGTTTTCCTAAATCACCCAAATTAAATTAATTCACAACTTTAGGAACTGGAGTGGGAGTAAGAGCAATGTAAGAATAATTATATAATTTAATTTAGGCTTTTCTTCTAGTTGGAAGACAGACTTTGGAACACAGAGTGAACATGAAATATGCAAGCATTGTTTTTGGCATTCAGATAATGCGCTTTGGACCACAGACTCATTCTGCCATGTACCAACTGGTGGGGTTGGGTCACATATTACCAAGTCTTATTCTCACTAACTGAGGGAGTGAGTAAGGTGGAGCCCATGGCAACATGCTGGAATAAAACAGCAGAATCCAGAAAGACTGCAATTTTGTTCTGGTGCTGGCATTCACTTGTTGTATATACTTGCAAAATTACATTTGTTTTGCTAGGAGGGAACTTCAGCTCTCTTGTGGACCCAAACAGTAAGAAAAGACCTTATCACTCTGGCCATGAAGAAAGATCAAATCTTTATGTCATCCCTTGCAGGACAGGGAGAACATCACAGCTTCTCAATACGGTCCTTAGCTGTATCATATTTGCTTTCACTCCTTCAATCTTGCCTATTTCAGAGGAAGATTAAGTTATGAAATGTCAGAGGGGAAGGAGGATATCTGGGGGTCCACTAACTCAGTCCACTTATTGTGCTGAGTAGAAGACCCAGAGAGGAGTCTGGGTGTCACCCAGGGCCACACGGTGACCTGCGGTGGACCTCTTACCTACCCAGCTGCTACTGCTTCCATAAGCCGTCTTGCAACACCCTACTGAAAATTTGACAATCACCTCTTGTTAAGAATCAGCTACTCCTACTCACTTGCTATCTGGATACTACCTTGTCTTTTAGCTTCAAGTAAAATGGTTACTAAAAGATTCAACAGACCTAGAACAATAACTGCATGCCCTAAATAATAGTCAATATATGCAAAGCACTTACGATGGATCAGTGCTATTTAAGTACTAGATAAGTCTTAACTCATTTAATCCTCACAACAGTACTATGAAGTAGGTACTTTATCATTCCTGTTTTGCAGATGAGGAAACTGAGGCATTGAGCTATTATACAAGTTACCTGAAGTTACTTGCTTCCTGAGTTTACATTTTTAACCATTGAGATACAGTGTCTTATTTGTTTTGATACAAAAGAACAGATACCATAATGACAAAAAGGAGCCCAAGAAATTTACTGCCCCCAAAAGAAAAATTAGGTTTTAGATAGCTAGGAAACTCTCAAGGGTTAGATTCTAGACATATAACATCCCTGTGCTTACTTTTTATTTTTCTCCCTGGACTTATTTCTCTGGGTGGGAGTTCCCAAGCAAATAGCTCAAATACCACAATGGACTGTTATTCAAAGAAGTTTAGGCAGTACTTTCTGGTAAATTTGATGGCGAAAACAGTATTGAAAATGTGTTTGAAGTGTCAAGGATACAAGCTCTAGGAAATATCCAATTACAGAAATTAAATATCAGAAATATGCTAAGATAATTTCATTAATAAGCAAATATGCATATAACTAAATAGAATTCACATATACACTCTAACTGTATATAGTATGAGTAAGACTTCCTCATTATCAAATCAGAATACACTATCTCAGTCTCACAGTGCTGAGGTTTCAAAGGGAAACAGCAGCCTTTACAACAGTAATAATCATTTATAAAATTAGTTGTTGAACACCCTTCCCTAATTAACGTAACATCTATCCTTACCCATTGCTTCAATTGGTCTTTCACTATTTTTTAAGGATTTATTGGAAACTGCCAACTCTACCATTCTAATAAATTACAAAGTGAGATTAAACATTTTGTAATAGATGTAAAATTTCATGAAGTTCATGAAAATAAAATTAGACATTGCTTGGATCATATACAAAGTTATTGACAAACTGCTGTAGGCAAAGACTGTCCAGTTGAAACATAGAAGAGAAATAAGAAGAGGTTAATGGCCGGGTAGGTGTTCAGAGGAGACTGACTTAAACATCAAAGCCCCTTGTAGGAATAATGAAGTCCTTGACTTTTTTTTATTCGTTGCTAAAAATACATGATCTTTATTATGATATGGTGAAATCTAAATGTGGATTGAAAAATGTTACAGTAAACCTTTATACAATTTTGCCTAGAAAGAACAATGTCTCCTCAAATTCTAAGATTTATCTCATTTTTGGAATTATAACTTTTTGTTAAACGTAAAATTAAAAACTTATTCTATTTTTTTTCATTTTTAAAACAATTTGCAGCCAAAACTTAGCTTCTCCCTGATATACACAATAAATGACGTGCCCAGGTTAAGTTTAAATTACTTAAGTTTTATCTTTTCATGAACCCATTATTCTTATGGTTAATGAATTCCCCTTGTATTTAAATGTAAGCATAAACAGACTGTATAAGTTATACTTGAACAAGAATTCTTTATTTTAAAAAAATTAACTATTTATTTATTTGTGGCTGTGTTGGGCCTTCGTTTCTGTGCGAGGGCTTTCTCTAGTTGCAGCAAGTGGGGGCCACTCTTCATCGTGGTGCGCGGGCCTCTCACTATCGCGGCCTCTCTTGTTGCGGAGCACAGGCTCCAGACGCGCAGGCTCAGTAGTTGTGGCTCACAGGCCTAGTCGCTCCGCGGCATGTGGGATCTTCCCAGACCAGGGCTCGAACCCGTGTCCCCTGCATTGGCAGGCAGATTCTCAACCACTGCACCACCAGGGAAGCCCAACAAGAATTCTTAAAGAGAAAAATGCAGCTATCAATTCAATTAATAAAGAAGTACTTCTTAAGAGTCCACAATGCCATGATCAGAAACTGAATCATCTGATTTTATTTAGAGGGTTTCTAGAGAGAACATAACTCTTCAGTAACTTCCCTGATCAGTGTACAGATGAAAAATAAGAAATAGAGACTTCCCTAGTGGTGCAGTGGTTAAGAATCCGCCTGCCAATGCAGGGGACACGGGTTTGAGCCCTGGTCCGCGAAGATCCCACATGCCACGGAACAACTAAGCCTGTTTGCCACAACTACTGAGCCTGCGCTCTAGAGCCCATGAGCCACAACTACTGAGCCCATGTGCCACAACTACTGAAGCCCTTGAACCTAGAGCCCGTGCTCCGCAACAAGAGAAGCCACCGCAATAAGAAGCCCACACACCGCAACTAGAGAAAGCCGCGCACAGCAACGAAGACCCAACACAACCAAAAATAAATAAATTTTAAAAAAAAAGAAGAAAAATAAGAAATAAGCAAAAATGTCTCAGGTCATGCCAAACAAACAATAGCAGCCCTCGGTTGTGTATATGTCTTAGTTCAGGCTTCTATAACCAAGTATCACAAATTGGGTGGCATATAAACAACAAACTTTTAAGAACAGTGATCGTGGAGTCTTTATTTTCCTGGGAAAGGGCAGTTAATGAATTTTGGCAGTAATGATTATCTTGGCGGCAGTGAAATTCAAGTGAAGGTACTTTCTTCCATAAGACTGGAAGCCAGTGCCCCAGTAAAGAACATTCTCCCATTTGGGCAGTCTTCCCAACAGGGAGATGGCACATTTACTAAGTGATATGTCTCACTTTCTTTGTCATTCAGATCTATGCCAATCTGTTTCTTTCTTTTCCTTTCCCCTCTTTCCTTCCTTCCTGATTTTACTGGAAATGTTACCAAAGTTTCATCATTCAATATGATGCTGTTCTAGTTTTTCATAAGACTCAGGGTAAAGAAGTTCTATTTCATTGCTTGTTTGTGTAGAGATTTTTTTTAACATTAATAATTATGTCAAAAATTTATTTCCGGCAAGTACTAAGATGTTTGTATATCTTGTAATCCATTATGAATTTAACTAATAGATTTTACGATATTTAACCATCTTTATATTCCCAAGGTAACCTGATTTACTCTGATTTACTTTTTAGTTTTGAAAAATACATTATTGGATCCAGTTTGCTAACGCTTGGGTTTTTACATCCATAGTTTACTAATGATATTAGCATATAATCTTATTTTCTCACAACGTACTTGTCCAGTCTTTGGACAAAAGGAAGCTAATTTCATAAAATGAGTAATGAAGCTTCCCCTGTCTTTTGAGTGGATGTTGAATTTTCTCAAATGACTTACTTCGTGTATATTGAGATGACTGCCTGGGTCTTCTATTCTAGTCTGTTAATATGGTGGATTATGTTGATTGGTTTTCAAATGTTGACCCAGCCTTGTATTCCCAGGATAAGCCTCAGTTGGTTATAATGTATTCTCTTTATTATACATTGTTGGATGCAATTTGTTGAAATTTTGCTAAGAATTTTTGCTTCTATGTTCATGATTCAAGATTAACAGGTGATTTTCTTTTATAATGTCTTTGAATTGGAGAGCTTTCCCTGCTTTATATTTTTTTGGCAGACTTTTATAAAGTTGTTATTATTAATTTTAAAATATTTGATAGAATTCACCAGTGAAGCCATCTGGGCATGAAGTTATCTTTGTGGAGATTTTAAAGTACGAAATAATTTTCTTTAGTAGATACATGGTTATTCAGATTATACACTTCTTGAGTGAATTTTGGTAGTGTGTGTCTTTCAAAATTTTTTGCATTTCATCTAAGTTGTCAGGTTTTTGACATAAATTTCTTCATAACATTTCCTTATTATTCCTTTTATAGATGTAGAATTTATAGTGATGTCACCTTTCTCCTTTCTGATAGTATTTGTAATTTGTGTCTTCTCTCTTTTTTCCACCGTCAATCTGGCTAGAGCTTTATCAATTTTATTGATCTTCTCAAGAATTAGCTTTTGGTTCACCAAGTTTCTCTAGTTTCTCTGCTTTTAAAGACAATATCTGATTGGTCTAGTAGTAAAAGAGATAAAATATGTGTAAAACAGAACAGTCTCTGGCACATTGGGAGCCATTCAATGAAAGATAGGTATAATGCTATTCCTTTATAATTGTTGTCATCTTTAATGGTATTAATTTTCCTCATTGCAAATTCATCTTGTGTGTGAATTTCATTTTTTCTGTTCTCTGTGGTGTCTTGCAGTTTTGCAGTGCTCTCTCCCTGGTGCACTAGTGTTCCTTGTTTAGAATTAGGTCATATATTAATGACTTGTATTTTCATTCCACAAAGATACTGTAAATCACTTTTCAGAAACAATGGGCAGCTAGGTCCATGTCCTGGCCAAGCAGATATCTCTGCTCCCTCTGAATTCCTTGGTAACAGTTTATTATTAGCTGTAGTTTGGGGTAGGGTTTGTGGCTCTTTGCACTCCTTATTCCCAGGCAGTGAATTCCTTCTCTGTTTTTTTCATATAAGTAATCATCCTTAGCACTTTTTGGATGGGGTAACAGAGATGGGAACTATTTATTTATACTATGCTGTGAATGGCATCTCTAGGAGTTGGACAGTATACTACTTACCCAACCACACATGGTAGTCATGCTTGTTCTAGACTTCCACATTTACCCTGAATGCCAATAGTTCTTGGCTTTTTCTGTATGTAGAAACAGAAGGTTCTGGAGCTCAATTAGATTAAGTTTCATCTCTTTAGTGATGTATTTCCACCACTTGTGACTCATGGAGTTGATAGTATTGCCTTTAAGCATGACAACTTTTTGATGTATTTAAAATCATTGATCTACTGTGATATGTGTCTGGAGTGCAAGAATGGGATGAGGTGGTTATCTGGAAACTCAAACCCCATCTTGACTGGAAGCCAGCATTAATTTTAATAGTAAACCTTTTGTAACAACCTAAATACCCAACATAATCAGCATGGTTAAATAAATTATTTTATTTTCATAGTATGGATTTCATGCAGCCTTTCAAAGTTATATTTTTGAAATAAGTTTAATAGCATTTGAAAATGCTAATGTTATAATGTTAACTGGAAAAATAAGATTTTTACATTACGTACATAGTTTAATATCAACTAAGTAAAAATAGGTATACAAAAAGACTGAAGGAACTAAGGCAAAACAATAACTACTGTTCTCTGGATGGTGTTTCTATGGGTTGTTAATTGCTAAACAAATTCTTTTAAGAATTTTAAGGTTTTTAAATAATGGATACACATTATATTGATTAGCAGAAACACGTGACTAGTATAATAAAAGCAAAAGTCCACTCATTGCTTAGCTTGAGGAGGCAGCTTGAGAACTCACTTCTGTGTGTCACTCCTTTCTGTACCCAAATCTAGGGAGTTTCAGACTCAGATGATGCTGCCAGTTGGATAGTATGGTCCCCAGGCTCCTAGGACCTCCATTCTCATGGTGACAGCCCAAAATGATCTGCCTCTTCTTTGACACTCTTTGTGCATCTATATGCTGCACAATCAGCAGCTCATTTCTGCTCTGTTAAGGAAGCCCAATGGCTATTTTTGTCATCTCAACCACTACATGACAGCGTACATGTGGTCCAAAACTATCATGTACTATATGGATGTGGGAGCTACTGCATACAGCGGGTGTTTCATACATCTTTGCTAAAATCTTCATCTGCACAATTACAGTTCTGCCTCTGACCAGGACGAAGGGAGCATGGAAAAGTAATTTCATAAGGTGGTAGGGCTCTGTGTAGTTCTACTTTTCATTTTAAAATTTCTATTTTTGCTATTAAAATGTTTGAGACAGTAAAATAAGTTCAGGATGAGTTCTTTGATTCTTTTGATTCCTCCATAGTTGGGGCTGTGGTCAAGAGTCCTAGAGTCCTAGGTTCAAATGCTGGCCCATTCAGCCCAGTGTGCCCTTAGCAAGTCACTTGACCTCTCCGAGTCTCACATCCTTAGCTGCAAAAGAGCAATAACCATCCTGGCTTTGAAGGGTCGCTATGAGGTTCGGTCATGGTCACCTATGTAAAGCTCTTTGTCCATAGCAGTTAATTCATGAGAAAGTTCTTTCCTTCCAGCCCGCAGTATAAATCTAGGTGGGTTTATGGAGTAAGTCCAAATTGAGTTCCCTCAACAGAGTCTTTGCTACCGCTGAAGGGTTTCCAGCCAGAATTCCAGAGTGGCTTTATCTAGGTGAGCAGACACTCCTCTTGTTAATGTTGCCTCCTTTGAGGATGTTACACCTCCGAGAATTCAAGAGCTCGGGCTGTGTGTTGCTCTGTCCTAAGGTACTTTCCTCAGGACTACGCAGGCACCTTTTTTATTTCTCAGACACCTCTGCCACTTCCTTTCATCTCAGGGCCCAGTAGAAGAGAGTTTGATTGGACCTGTCAGCATCTCTAAGGAGGCCACTTGAAAGTCATTTGAAGAATTCCCACACCCAAGAGCATCTCGGAGCAGCTGGGAAGATCCAGGCAGGCCATGAGCCTCATGGCCATGTCTTGCCCCAGACTGCTTGCTTTTTAATGAAAAAGGGCCTGGTCTGTGTGGAATTGTCAAAGGGTTTTTCCTTATATGAATTAGTGGTTTTGCAACTCATCACAGTAGTAGAAAACTCCACATGGAATAATCAGACAGGAGGTTCTTTTTCTGCACAGAACATTATCATCATTAGCTATAATATTGATAAATATAGAATATGTAGAAAATAATATCAAGTATCAAATTCCCAGTGTGCTCTGGGGACTCTGCTAGATGTATTACCTACCTGATATCGAACCTTCTATAAGGTACATATCACTACTCTGCAAGGTAAGAATTACAGTCTCCAGGGGCTTCCCTGGTGGCAGAATGGTTAAGAATCCACCTGCCAATGCAGGAGACACGGGTTCAAGCCCTGGTCCGGGAAGACCCCACATGCTGCGGAGCAACTAAGCCCATGAGCCACAACTACTGAGCCTGCACTCTAGAGCCTGCGAGCCACAACTACTGAGCCCATGTGCCACAACTACTGAAGACCCCGTGCTCCCAACAAGAGAAGCCACCACAATGAGAAGCCTGTGCACTACAAGAAGAGTGACCACCGCTCACCACCACCAGAGAAAAGCCCAAGTGCAGTAACGAAGACCCAAAGCAGCCAAAAAAAATAAAATAAATAAATTTATATATAAAAAAAATTACAGTCTCCATCTATAGATGGGGAAGCTGAGGTTCACAGAGGTTAAGTGACTTTCTAAAGGTCAACTTGACAGAGGAACCTAGATTAAAAATTAGGTCTATTTTATTTCAAATTCCGTGCTCCTGAAAAATGAATCTCAGTGCCTTTCAATAAACATAAAGGTAGTTTGACGGAGGAGAAATATAATCAGTCTCTAATATTAAGAGTCAAGTTATGGGGGGAAAAAAAGCCAGTTTCTCTGGGCTGCTGTTTGAGTTAAAAGGTTCTCGCTGGTATGAGCCACAGTTAAATCGGTACCAATTAGAGTCAAGTGTAATGAAAAATAAATACAACTGAGCTGTTAGACTGGCTGCTATGGTCCAGCATCTGTCAGCACTTCCATTATACATTGAGTTTTTTCAAGGAATTATAAGGGCAGTAAAAATGTGTGCTATGGTGGAACTTGGCAGAAAGAAAGTTTCCATTTAAAGAGCTTTTCAAATATATTATCTAAAGTTTTAAAAAATTAGGTTTGACACTTTAGTCATGAAGTTAGCAACCTTTTAAATATCCAACACGTTTTAATCAACTGCTGGAGTGCAAAAGTACTCAGCACCAGGACATGTGCCTCCATGGGGGTTCCCTCAACCTCCATCACGGGCTTCTGCCTTGGTGCTTTCACCCTGACAGTGTTCTTGTTGGTCTCTGCAGCAGCCGGAAATACTAGCTGCAGCCACCCTGTTCCAGGAGATGAAAGAGGAGGCTCTGAGGACCCAGCAAAGACCCTGGTTCCTAACGTTGGGGAGAGGTTATATTCGACTGCCTAAGATGTTCATCAGAAACCCCATCTAGACAAGAACTCAGCTTTGTTGGAATGATCCCAGGCTGGAGGCTGACAAGCATGTTGGTGAGGGTATGGCAAAGAGGCTGGAGTTGAGGACATGGCTTAAGAAAAGGTAGGCGCTTATGTAGTCTGGTTGCAGAAAAAGGTGAGTCAGAAGGTCTTGTTCTGATTTTAAATCAATTAGAAGCTCTCTAGACTTGAAGACAGAAGATCACAGTGGTTTGGTGTGAATATAAGTGTTCCCCAAAATTCTTACATTGAACTCCTAACCCCAAAA
The DNA here is from genome assembly GCF_965194825.1 of Balaenoptera physalus. Taxonomy (NCBI): domain Eukaryota; kingdom Metazoa; phylum Chordata; class Mammalia; order Artiodactyla; family Balaenopteridae; genus Balaenoptera; species Balaenoptera physalus. The sequence continues at coordinate 86,158,947 of NC_138894.1, read as the reverse complement.
TGTGGTATTAGTAGGTGGGAACTTGGAAGGTGATCAGGTCATGGAGGTGGAGCCCTTATGAATGGGATTAGTGCCCTTCTTAGAGACTCCACAGAGCTCCCTAGCTCCTTCCACCCTGTGAGGATGTGACAGAAGTCTGCAACCCAGAAGGAGACCCTCAGCTGACCATGCTGGCACCCTGATCTCAGACTTCCAACCTCCAGGCTGTGAGAATTAAATTTCTGTTTTTTGCAAGCCACTCAGTCTGTGGTGTTCGGTTATAGCAACCCGAATGGACTAAGACACGTGTGGTGGCCTCTAGCTCTGCCACCACCCTGTCTTACGACAATGTGCATGTTGCCTAATCACTCTGAATCTTAGTTAATATAATTCTGAATGGAAGTTATAATCTTTCTATGAATCTCAGATTTGTGGGATAAGGAGATAATGGGTAAAGAATTACTCTGTAAACTTTAAAGAGCTATGCAGATATAATGAATGATAATCATAATGAAACATTTCTTATCTTTTCCTAAGGATATTTTCCTAATAGCCAGACACTGTGAAGAGGAGAAACATGGGTAAAACATGTTTTCTGTACCTAAAACCCTAAACAACAGTTGGACCAAAGGACATATTGACAAATGCCCACAACGAAGGCAGAAGGGGTAAAGCCAGGCAGCAATGGGCCAAAAGCAAGCAGCCTGCCCCCAAATTTCACCAGGAAAGTTCTGGGAAAAGAATTAACATTAAATGCCATCCAGGAGCCTCACTTATCCACAATTCAACCATTGCCCATCAATATGGCCATGCACGATCTTGGTGTTTCCTGTCATAAGTTCACAACTAGTTCTGGAGTCAGGACTCAGGTTATGCTTCTGCATAAGCCAGATCAGGACAGACTCATGGAAGCTGTGTCCTCAAATTTGACTCAAATACAGAGTCTCCCTATGGAGCTTATTAAAATGCAAAGACTCTGGCCCTCCCACTCTGTAGGCAACAGCCCTGGAGTCTGACTTTCTAAGAAACTCCCCAGAACGTTTTGTTCGAAGTGGGCTGCATGGGCACACTTTGAGAATCACTGAGTTTAGACTTCTCTGAAATGGCCACATGAACCCAAATGTCAGAGCTAGAGATCTCTAATATAACTTCCTCAGTTTACTGCTGAGAAGATCTGTAACGGGGAGCAATCAGTGTTCACTGGGTACACAGTATGTGTCAGTGCTCTGCTGGCATCAACCGCGGGGGTCTCATTTAGTCTTCAAGGTATGTCTGAATCCTCCCACTGAAGGCATTTCGATGTATCCCAACTTGAGATCAATGCATTAACCTGCCTCCCTGCTCTAACACCTGCTAGCTAAAGTAATAACAAGTTAAAAACAAGGAACCCGGAGCCACTGCCCGTTCTGTGTTCTGTTATGGTGGAGCTGTAAGAGCCACCTGCCAATCATTTAACTTTGGGGATGGCTTCCTCTCCCACCCCTCAGGGAGTACTTTAACACCTACCTCTCTCTTCAAGCTCCTTATATTACTCCAGGCTTTCATGCTCAAAATATTCCTGTTCTATTTTTTTTTCTTTTTAATAAATTTATTTGTTTTATTTATTTATTTTTGGCTGCATTGTGTCTTTGTTGTTGCGCACGGGCTTTCTCTAGTTGCGGTGAGCTGGGACTACTCTTCCTTGCGGTGCTCACGCTTCTCATTGCGGTGGCTTCTCTTGTTGAGGAGCACAGGCTCTAGGTTCACAGGCTTCAGTAGTTGTGGCTCGCGGGCTCTAGAGCACAGGCTCAGTAGTTGTGGCGCACAGGCTGAGTTGCTCCGCAGCATGTGGGACCTTCCCGGACCAGGGATCAATCCCGCGTCCCCTGCATTGGCAGGCAGATTCTTAACCACTGTGCCACTAGGGAAGCCTTCCTGCTCTATTTCTATTCTTCATTCCATTTCTTCCTTAAGGAAATTGCCACCATAAGTCACAATCTCCCTCAGCCACATATTTGCCTACACCCATCTCCTCTCCAAGTCCTTTTCTGTGTCTCTGAGAATGGGACCCCTTTTCTACTATATAAGGACATCTTCTCCCTCTAAGCCTTTGACTTGTGTCTTCCCACCATATTGGTTTGTTAACTTCCCATCACTCCCATTTGTGTCTGCAATCATCTTTCTGTCTCTCTCTTCTCGGATTCTAAACAGATTCAAGTCTCTTCTGTACTATATCCCCTTCTATTCACTGTGCAATCTTGCTTCTTCCCCCTCATCCAAACTTCTGAAAGAACTTTCTGTTCTCTCTCCATTCCTGCCTCTCATTCACTACTCAACCCATTTCAATCTCGCTTCTAGTACTTTCCTTCAGCAAACTTCATTTTACTAACGTCACCAGTGATACACTTTTGGCCAAATCCCGTGGATATTTTCCAGTTCTCCTTCAGTTGTAAAACAGAGATATTAATATTTGTCTCACAAGGTTGTTTTAAGAATTAGTGTATAAGTGTATAGGAACTGCTTGATACAAGGCCTGGCACAGAATAAGCATTTAATTAATGGTTCCCTTTCCCTTTCTCCTCCTCTTCCTTCTCCTCCTCCTCATTATTATTGTTGTAGCTCTTATTATTATTTCAGGGCCTTCCAATTGTATTTGACACCGTCAAGCTTTCCCGTCTTTTGGGAAACTCTTAAATTTCATGATAGCATGTTGTCCTAGTGCCCGTCATCCTCTGACTGTTCTTGCCCCCTCACCACTCACAGGTCTCTCTGCCTTCTTCTTTCCCCAAAGATTGCAGTTCCCCAGGAGTCGATCTTTGGCCCCTTTCTTATCTCACTCTTCCTGCTTCCCCTGGTGACCTCCGACATTCTCATCCTTTCAGTTGCCATCTACTTGTCAACAAATCTCACGTTTTTCTCGAACTCAGACCTGCCCTGAGCCGGGGAACCAGTCTTCCTATACTGTAGACCTGGCACATCAGAGATGCTCATGACCTGGCTGGCCTCACTAAAGACTCAGCCAGCTCCTCACTCTGTAGTAAAGCCTGGGGCACAGAAGCCTTGACTCCAACAGGAAAGCACGTGTGTGTGTGTGTGTGTGTGTGTGTGTGTGTGTGCAAAGGGAAGCTCTGGACTCTGCTGCCTTCTGTTGGAGATGGAGCACATTTGGCAGAGTGGGACCCTGGTCACAACTGGCAGATGGCACGTAGCCACCTGGAGGGAACGGCAAGACTGGCATAGAGGGCGCAGAGAGGGAGTCTAAGCCAGCACCAGGCAAAGGTGATCAAGAGAACCTTCCCAATGACATGGAGGGCCTTGGACCCTATCTGTCAGACATCATCACAGAGACCAAGTGGAAGTTCAAAGCCTGAGAGACTAAGTGAAACTTTTGTCCAAGTTCAATTCACAATGCAGATATCTTCTATGCTTTAGTCTTTAACTTCCCATAAATGTAGGCAGAATATTGGCACAGGAAAGTGCCACCTCCCCAAATCTGACATAGCACAAACATGTCAGTGCTCGGATTCTGGATTTAGATCCAGGTTCAAATTTTGGCTCCCTCTGTTCACTGAATGACTTTGGTTAAATTATTTAACATTTCTGAGCCTCTGTCATCTGTAGCACGATGACAACACTTGCCTCAAAGGATTTACCGTTCATGAATTCAACACGTATTGAGAGCCTAGGATGTGCCCAGATGACTCAGATGTGTCCTTGCTCTCATGGTCCTCAGAGGACAGAAGAGGACAGTGGCACAGGCAAGAGACAGGGGCCTGGTTGGCTCCAACGCGTGTGTGAGAGGAAGAGGTCAAGGGTTATGCCCAGGCTACCGGCTTTAACCAGTAGATGATGATAGGATAATTCAGGGAGAGAACCAGGCTTAGGGTGGGGATTCTGTAAGCTCAGTTCTGACCATAGGATGTGAAAGCCTGTGGAGTATCCAAGCAGAGATGCTGGGTAGGCAAGCAGGACAATGTACCCAAACCCCCAGGAGAAACTCTGCAGCTAGAAACAAATATTTTCAGTCTTCAGCACAAAGATGATCAGTGATGCCCCGAAACAGATGAAAATGCTCAGAAAGAGCGTATTCAAAAAGGTGACATGAATCACCAAAACACAGCCGTCTAAACAAGGGCAAAAGGAGGAGGAGTCCCGAGAAGGGCCATCACACAGGTTGGAGACCGGGAACTGCAGAGCATGGGAATAGAGCAACAGAAGTGAGAGGGTCAAGAGTCTTGAACACATTCAAGGAAGAGAAGATGATGAAACATATCCAATGGACACAACAAAAAAGTTCCTGGTGAGTCTGGCAGGAGCTGATTCAAAGAAGCAATAAGGCTGAAAGGCCTGGCCTCAGCCAACAGAGCACAACATCTTCTAATAGGACCTGAGGGAGGCTGGAAGGACTCGAGAGGTAGGTAAGCGGGTAGGTAATCTGGCAAGACATTGTAGGATTTTCTTTCAGGTGGTTTCTAATGTGTGTGTGACACTATGGGTGACCTTTGCAAATAGCCAGGGCGAGCTTGTGAGGTGGTAGGTCAGGGGATGTAAGGGGCATTTAACATGGGCTCTGGAGATGGGCATGAGCCAGGCGCCAGAAGTGTGGAAGGATTTCAGGTAGCATCTCAGATCTGGATGAGGAGGGAGATTACGGCTGGCAGTGAGGGCAACCTGCATTTTCTTCACTCAGGCAGTGCATCCTGGGTACGGGTGCCAAGACTATGTCTGGCAGGCTGGGTCCCTGCTTTCGATGTTTCTAGATGAGTCTGAAGAAAGAACAACTGAAGTCAGACAAGCTTACGGGTAAGGGCAAATTAAAGGGGCTAAGAAATAAGAGGCCTCAGTGAAGCCAGATAAGCGGATTGGTGGAGTAGGGGGAGACACCGAGAAAGAGCTGGAAGGATTTAGGAGACAGATCGTGGTCAGAGACGGCCATCTGCATTCATGGTTTCAGAGCTGGCGCAGTTCCAGCTAATGGTGAGTTTCCAGGTGACTTTGTGAGAGTGGATGGCTGAATTGGGGTCGAAGGAAAGATGGCAGGAAATGAGTTGGACAAGGAAACAGAAGATCCCTTGTAGCTGAGGTCATTCAGGATAAGGGCTGCACTTGGGATGGAGAGAAACCCTGAGATTTGGGAGTCAAGATCTATGGGGGGAGGAGATTGTTTAGGAAGCTGAACAGCTGATTCGGGAGAAGATATTTATCACCCAAGTATGGGAGGAAGGGGTCTGTGAGCCCACGTGTATGTGATGGCGGCTCTGACTCAGCCCTTTGGTACCTTGGTTGTGGGCCACTCCTCACGTTCCTTGCAGCGCTGGATGAACCAGATGCTTTGCCGGGTCCCTGATTGCTGATCACGTCACCTGCTATCCAGGCACAGCCCGTGAAGCCTTCAGTCCTTCCACTAAGGGAGCCCTCGGCAGAGTCCTGGCTGTGTGGTTGGGAACCACTGTCCCCAGGTCAGCCAGGGCAGAGCGGCACCATCACTTGCCAAAGGCTACTTCTTGGCCTTCAAGGGAGGTTTAGTTAGACACAGAACGAGGCTGGTCGTTGAAAACTGTTTGGGACTTGTTTCTGGAGACACTGGGGCAGCAGAGAATGAGATGGAGCATTTTAAGGCCTTCAGAAGGAGTTTCAGTGGGTGGCCCACCCTGGAAGTCCATCCCAGGTCTGGCATCCCCCGTGCACAGACCCCGGGTCTAAGCCTGGTTGGCAGGTGGATGCTGACGGTGGCCTCAGTCGCTCACAGATGGGGCTTGGTTTAAAGTTCAAGTGATAACTGGATGGTGACTGTTTGTCTCTGACCAACACTCAGCACAAGAAAAGGTGGCACTTTTTTCTAAAAGGCAGCAAATGTGGACAAATATTAGCTCTTGGAAATAAAGGGGGAAGTTATTCATTCACTCGGCAGCATTTTCCAAGCCATCAATCTTCCGGGGATTTCTATTGCTTTAATCATCAAGGTTGTTTATTTGGAGCAGTTTCTGAGAGAATAAAAGTACCTTTGGCCTTTATCTGCTGTCATCAAAGCATCCATTAGGGGGCTGGAGCCCTGTGGGGAGGCTCAAGGGATTATTCAGAGAGGTTTTCTGCAACGCACAGGAATTCTGCTTTTTCTCCTCCCCGGTGTGGCAGTCGAGTTGAAACTGTAATCTGAAAGGTTGGGTTTATCGTCAGGTTTAGATCATCTGAACAGGATTTTGTTCAAGGCAAACCTACAGATAAAAGCATTGTAAGGGGCCTGGAACAAAGGCCTGTCTGCCTGGAGAAACTGTGTGGTTTCTGGCAGTCCCCGGGCGTTGGTGCTCTACCCACACGGGGCAGAGGCGTCCCAGCTGCCTGTGGAATCATAGGGGGTCCCCTGCTGGGCAGAGGGACCCTGGGGAGAAGCGGGTAAGGGGCTGACTACTGTCCACTCTGCCGGAAGGTGCATGTTTACTCCACTGGGGAAGCCGGAAGTGTAGGAGAAAGAGTTGAGAGTGTGTGGACCTGTGAGTAAGTGTGCACACACACACACACCACATGCACACACACACCACACACCCTCACACACACACTCCCCGCAACATACATGCGTACATACACACACCTCACACACACACACTCCATGCCATACGTGCACACGTAACGCACCATACGCACACACATGTATGCACACACACCCCCCGTAGGTGTACATACTCACCCACCACATGCATGCGCACACCACGTGTGTGTGTGCACACACGCCTTCACATACCCTCGCTACTTGGAGCCCTAACTGCAGGGTCCTCCAGGGCCTCGGCCTCAGACCCTTCCAGGGCCAGCTCTGCCTGGAGCGCCCGCCTCCCTCCCTCTGCTCTTCTTCACCGCTTTTCCCTCCTCCATCGTCCAGGGCAAACCTCACTTTTCAGACCTCTTAGCCCAGCACCCCTGTCAGATACGGACGGCTCAGGATGACACCAGGACCCCCTTTCTGGGAATGTGTCTGCTCTCCCTGGCCCTGCTCCGCTAGATGGCTTGCTCTGGGCTGCGGGGGAGCGAGGGCTGGGAAACCTCTGCCGACGGGACAATGCAAGGTAGCCGCCAGGTTGCCCATCCTGGGCGGTTGAGGACGGCTCCCTGTAACTTCTTCCCGAGCTGCTCGCTCAGCATTTTGCTGTGTCAGCTGTGGCTCACGGGAAAGCCAGGTCAGTGGTAATCTGCACAGGAGCATATGCACACACACACACACACACACACACGCACACACCATAGAGATGCACGCACCTGCATACACACACAGCACACCAGATATGCACTCAGTATAGAGGTACACACACAACATAGAGATACACGCAACTTACACACATGCACCACAGAAACATCTACATACACATATACAATATCTTAGAGACATTCATTCATCCATCCATCCATCCACACACACTCCAGAGACATTTACACACACATGTACACATGCCACAGGGACATCCACACACTCACGTACCACAGAGAATAACACACACTCATACCATATGGATATCTACGCATATACACACCACTGGTGCACAACAAAGATATTTGCACACATATCCCAGAGACATCTACACACACCAAGCACAACGCAGGGATGTGCACACACACAGACACCAGTACTATTTGTTACAAAGAGAGGAAACACCCCAGCACCTGACCGTGCACATAAATGTGGATACACAGACACACACGATAATTTGCACACTCCCCCCAGGGTTCTCATGGATAGAGACATCACAGGCACTTACTGGCACACAGATATGTAAACTCCCAAAGAGCCCCCAAGCCAGCTTATGTCAGAAGCATTTCTGGAATGGCCCAGACCTGGAAGAGAGAAGGGCAGGTCTGTACCCGCCAGGCTCAACAGGAGAGGCAGACGGTGTCAGAGCAGGAGCTCTCCAGACCCTGGAGGTCACAGAATAGCAGGGCAGCAACCCCAGATCGGAAAGCAAACTCCCCTCCTGTGAATGGCGAGGATGCTGAGGCCGGAGAGGGAGGAGGGCCGTGCCCTGCAGGGTGGGCCTTCGCTCAGGCCCCCTGGCTGCCCTTCTCTGGGACCTTGAGCAAGAAGCTCCCTGTTGTGAACCTCAGAGTTCTCATCTGTAAAATGGAGCTAATGTGAAAAACAAACAGAGGATAGGGGGTAGGGGTAATTGAGAACATCAAAGTTGCAAGGCGATCACTGCTACCTTTGTTCTTTTCATGGCTGCTTCTTGGCTGTGCTGGCATGAGCAGGTCCAGCCCTCTGGCCTCCTCTTTTTTCCGCAGGGACATAACATTTTTCAACAGTCTTTTCAGGACACTCTATTTTCATTTTCCAGATTCGTTGGGGTCCCTGAGTAAGGGGTGAGGTGAAGGGTGGGGAAGCGGGGCGTTGTGGGCAGGGTGGGAGGTTTGGGAGGCCAGGCTCTGAGTGCACAGAGGGTGCTGGCGGGGGCTGGCAGCTGGCGAGGTGCCTGCCCCAGCATGGAACCGACTCTTCCCACAACGCCTTGCTCAGCGCATGTGTGCGGTAAAGGTCTGCTGAATCGGTTAGCTGAATTGCATTTCCTGCTTCAGTTCCTGGCTGGAAATTCTGCGGGCAAAGGAAGAGCCACAAGAAAGTTGGAGTTAATGCCGTGTGTCACAGGAGAGACATGCCAGGAAAGGGCTATGGAGTTCCAAGGAAGGGAAGTCACATCTATGAAAAAGCATTCTGAAAGAATTTGCCCTTGGGATGAGTCTTGCAGGATGAGTCGGGTGGCTTGCTTGCTGTCTTCCGCCCCGTGAAGTTGTGGCCGCTCCATTTGGGGACCTCCAGAGCTAGTGACTGCACGCGGAGCCCCAGAGGGCAGCCATGGACCTGCGTGGACTCTCCCCACTTTCCCGCAGCAGGTAGACAGGCTCACAGCGGGCTGGATGCTTCTACTTAGGGTCATTGCATCTCTGAGTAGAGTAGGCAGCCGTCTCTTGGAAGCCCACACGAGTCAGTACACAGCATCATGATGGCCCTCACATGCTCTAGCAGTGCCCGTTCATCTACTTCTGTGACTGTCTCTCCCTCAAGATCGTGAGCTCCCGTGGCCAGCCATCAGTCATCTTCATTTCCCGTCATGCCTGGCCTGCAGGAGGCAGTAGGTCTCCGGAGATTGAAGGATTGAAGGAGGGGACAGGACGTGGTGGGCTAGCTAGAGGCTGGGGTCTCAGAGCTCCTAGATGGGCAGTGACTGTTTTCAGATCCCCTATTCCCGCCCTCAGCTGTTTCTGTGGCGGGGACTGAGACCTGTGAGTGGAAGTTAGTTGAGGAAGTAGAATTTTGGAAAGCAGCCTTTCATATCCAGATGTGCACACCATTAGCAACAGAGGAGGTTTGCTCTTTTTACTTTGGTGAGAGTTGAAAGCAGATATCTAAAAATAGAGCTCAGTCTCACAGCAAAATCTGGCCACTTGGAAATTGTGTTCTAGTGGATTTTTTTGTTGTTGTTATTTAAGAAGATTTTCCTAAACAAAGTGTATTATGACTGTAAGAAGATTTAATTATTACTTTTTATTTTCTTCCCACCTCATTCTCATGCTTTCCTGGATGTTGGGGGTTGCTCCCGAAATGACTGAAGTCAGCAGTTTCGCAAGCTGATTGTGTTCAATGTGCTCCTAACACATCAAGTCTGATGCAGCCCCTGAAAGTATGAGGGCATGTGCCCCAGTTATCGCTGTCCTCCTGTGGGCAGACAGACGGCCTTGGGGACACAGATCAGGCCGTGATGGGCAGCAGGGGCACAGCAGCCAGTATTTTGCCTTCAGTTTATGACTGGGGTGTGGTGGAGGATGGGGCGCAAGGCTCTGGTGTTAGATAAGCCTCAGATCAAATCCTGACTGCATGGCAGACCAGCTGTGTTCTTCCCTGAAACTACTTCATAATCTGTAAGATGGGAAATCTAGTAGCTAAATGGGCATGATCGTAGTGAGGTGTAAAGATATAATGTCTTTCACTGATGAAAGAAATTGAAAATGATACAAACAAATGGAAAGATATACTGTGTTCTTGGATTGGAAGAATCAATACTGTCAAAATGATTACACTACCTAAGGCAATCTACAGATTCAGTGCAATTCCTATCAAATTACCAATTGCATTTTTCACAGAACTAGAACAAAAAATTTTAAAATTTGTATGGAAACACAAAAGACCCAGAATAGCCAAAGCAATCTTGAGAAAGAAAAACAAAGCTGGAGGAATCAGGCTCCCTGACTTCAGAGTATACTACAAAGCTACAGTAATCAAAACAGTATGGTACTGGCACGAAATATAGATCTATACAAATATAGATCAATGGAACAAGATAGAAAGCCCAGAAATAAACCTACGCACATATGGTCAATTAATCTATGACAAAGGGGGCAAGAATATACAATGGAGAAAAGACAGACTCTTCAATAAGTGGTGCTGGGAAAACTGGACAACTACATGTGACCAGATACTATAAAACTCCTAGAGGAAAACATAGGCAGAATACTCTGACATAAATTTCAGCAATATCTTTTTGGCTCTGTCTCCTAGAGTAATGGAAATAAAAACAAAAATAAGCAAATGGGACCTAATTAAACTTAAAACCTTTTGCACAGCAAAAGAAACCATAAACAAAATTAAAAGGCAACATACAGAATGGGAGAAAATATTTGCCAATGATGCGACTGACAAGGGATTAATCTCTAAAATATACAAACAGCTCATACAGCTGAATATTAAAAAAACAAACAACCCAATTGAAAAATGGGCAGAAGATGTAAAAAGGCATTTCTCCAAAGAAGACATACAGATGGCCAAAAGGCACATGAAAATATACTCAACATTGCTAATTATTAGAGAAATGCAGATCAAAACTGCAATGAGGTATCACCTCACACCAGTCAGAATGGCCATCATCAAAAAGTCTACAAATAATAAATGCTGGAGAGGATGTGGAGAAAAATGAACCCTCCTACACTGTTGGTGGGAATGTAAACTGGTACAGCCACTATGGAGAACAGTGTGGAGGTTCCTTAAAAAATAAAAACAGAGCTACCATACGATCCTGCAATTCCACTCCTGGGCATATATCCGGAGAAAAACAATTTGAAAAGGTACAGGCACCCCAGTGTTCATAGCAGCACTATTACAATAGCCAAGATATGGAAGCAATCTAAGTGGCCATCAACAGATGGGTGGATAAAGAAGATGTGGTATATTTATACAATGGAATATTACTCAGCCATAAAAAGAATGAAATAATGCCACTTTCAGCAACATGGGTGGACTTAAAGATTATCATACAAAGTGAAGTAAGTCAGACAGAGAAAGCCAAATATCATATGATATGACTTATATGTGGAATCTCAAAAGAGGATACAAATGAACTTATTTACAAAACAGAAATAGACTCACAGTTGTAGAAAACAAACTTATGGTTACCAAAGGGGAGGGGGGGAGAGGGATAAATTAGAAGTTTGAGATTAAAATATATACACTACTATATGTAAAATAGATAAACAACAAAAACCTACTGTATAGCACAGGGAACTGTATTCAATATCTTGTAATAATCTACAATGGAAGAGAATGTAAAAAAGAATGAATATATATATGTATAACTGAATCACTTTACTGTACAATTGAAACCAACACAACATGTAAATCAACTATGTTTCAATAAAATCAAAAAAAAGAAAAAAGATATAATGTCTTTATTCTTACATAAAAGACAACATTGTTCTTGGCATATAACAGATGTTGAATTGTAGCCGTTATTATTATTATTATTACTATTATTTTATTTGGGTGAACAGTAAGTCTTAGAAATTCACATGACATTTGGTTTCCAGGACTTGTGAAAAATGAAAATATCATTTTAAGAAGGAAATAGCTATTTTATCTCCATTAAAGTCACCACAGATTTTATTGTTTCTTAAAAGGATTACATTCACGTTATAATGATCTGTTTTATAATTTTAAAAAATAAATACACGAATTAGATCAATTTCAAAATTTAAACCAGATGTAACTTTTCAGATTCTAATTAGACATAAGGTTATTGGTCTGTGTTTATGCACAGAGGTGTGAGTATTTATATGTAATCGGATATAATATACATCTATCTATAAATATGTATAACACAGCTATTTATGACCTGATAATCATACTAGCAACTATAGATGCTGGACTAGACTTAGCTAGTGGTTTTACCCATTTGCTTTGTATGCCAACTTACTGTCTGATGCCAATCGGATTTAATATAATACAAAATCTTATATAGAGACATTGATAAATATGCACATAATATACAGGTATATGTGGTTCTAAAATATGAATATGTGTTTATTCCAGGTGTCAAATTAGTTTCAGGTGCCCATGTCTTAGGAGAGCCCACTGTGGGAAACACAAACGAAAATACTAGCCCTGATTGCAATACTGGGTGCCGAACAAACCTGAACCGCACGTAGGGGCGGTGGCGTGGAACCCCAGAGAGAAACTCAAATGAAGATGCCAGAGGGCCAGAGGCCTAAACCGTGTCACATGCATTTGATCCAAAGCAGGGCTGTGGTTTGTTAGAGCATGATTAGGTACTGTAACCCTGGGAGTGAGAATCACTTGACCCCGTAGGACCACTGGCAAGCCACTCAGTGTGGCTGGGAAGTTAATTCGACTTAAAATCTCTCTTTCTGTAATTCCTGCCCATTTCCTTTTCTTCTCTCCTCCTGGAGCCTAGAAGAGTAGGTCATGGCCTTTCTTATACTTCGGCTCAGCCCAGCAGAAGCCATAAAGATAACCGCCAGTTCTTCAAAGCTGGCCAGATCCCTGATAATTTCACAGAGGATTTTCCCAGCACTTTAGGGAAGAGGGCTGGGGAAGCTGCTCTGCTGATCCAACTGGGGGCCATTGCAAGGACTGGACGTGGCTGAGACGACTGCTCTGCGGGATGAAAAGGCACTTCAGAGTGACACCTTTGCTGCGGACCCTCAGGGAGGCTCTGGGAGCCACAGCCTAGGCTGAGATGTTTAGGGCGTGAGTCTATGGCACTGTTTTCTGGGAAGCAAACTGCACTGAAGAAAGTCTGTTTTGGGTGGCTTGAGGAAATTTTCCTTTTGGTTTGCAATGATAAGGGTGGGGTGGGGGGTTAGAATCTAATATATACCTGAGAACTCACTTGGAAGAAATTTCAGCCCACTGGCACTTAAGATAATACACTACACATTATATATGCATATATACGTATATCTACATATCTAACATATAAGACAAATAACGAGTTTCTATCTTGAGCACCTACAACGTTCTAGGTCTTTTAATGTTTGTTATCTAATTGAATCTTCACAAAACTCATCAAATCAATAGCAAATCCATTTTACAGATGTGGGAACTGCGGATTTGAGAGTTTAACTTGCCAAATGCAAAGCTAGGTTTCAGTCCTTGGCCTCCCACCTTGAATGCCCACTGTTTCTACCATGGCAATCGGTAAATATACGACTTCAGTTGTGGACAGATGGAGTTTAAAATTATGGACCACTGCCACATTCCTGCTAGTGTTGTTCTGAATTATTTGCTTTTAATTGAGACTGTATCAAATTATGAAAATGTATGTGCTTTACGTGGGAAAAGGAAGATTTCGAGGATATTGCTCTTCTCCAAAAGCTGCCTAATTCTGCTTGCTAATAATTAGAGCTTTCTATATACCAGTGTGTATTATAATCATAATAATATAATGATGTATTCAGCCTATGTTTATTGTGTGCCTACTATGAGCAGTCACAGGGAACACAGCGGTGAAGTAATTTACAAATGTCCCTGTCTTCCTGTAGCTGACAATGAAGTGATAGGGATGAACCTCTTTCCCTGAGGATGTTTTGTTTGTAGGGAGAGAGAACTCAGCTTGACTTCACTTGGACAGACACTCATGTTGTCTCACCTATTTAGGCAAAGAGAAGCAGTGGCCTGTCCTCAGGGACCTCTGAAGCTAGGGACTCAGGCCCTGCCCAGTCAGACTGCGCTTCTTTCCCCTCTCATCTTGGCCTCTCTTGATGAATGGGCTCCCATCTGCTTAGACTGGCCTTCTCCATTTTGCTAACATCATGCCAACTGGTCCTCCTAAGCCTCACATGACTCAGTGTTATTGTCAGAAAGGGAATGAGTTTATCTGTCTGTCTGCCTGTCTCTCATCTCAGTTTTAAAATCCTGGGGAAGGGCACTGATTGGTCCAGTTTGGGTCACATGTCCATCCCTGTGTCTGCCCAAGGTGGAGAGTGAAGATGAATCTGCAAGAAGGTGGAGAAGGACCACTCAGGGTGGGAGAGCAGCATTTCCCAGGAGGGGACCGTGATGGGTGAACAACACATGTCTACTGCAGATGGTCATTCCTTTAGTACTCTATCACATACAATGGGCTATTATGGATGTTACCCTACCCAAACTAACCCCATCAGCTTTGCAGGACAGAAATGATTATCCTCACTTGACAGATGAGGAAACTGATGTCAAAGAGGCAAAGCTGGGCCAGAGGTCACACAGCTAAGTAGCCGAGTCAGAATTCAAATGCTGATTTTCTGGATTCAAATTTCAGATCATGAAAAGAGACTGAAAATCCTTCTGAATTTCCAGAGACAGATTCAGTCATGCTTTGTATAATTTTAGGGCTACCTGTTTTCTCGTGTGTGGATGCCTTGAACACTGGTAATTCCAATACAGCTTTCATAACCGCTCTCAACTGACAAATTTATTGGGTCAGTAAGAAACCCTATTCCCCAGCCAAGCTAAGATAGCTGATATTTTGTAATTGCATGGTAATTTTAGGTGGTATGTGGCAAAGAGCATTAACTGGATTTTTCTAAACCATCCACTTTATCACTGTGGGAAATTCTCCAACATCCATCATGGCTGTATGTCAAAGCTTTTTGTTTGTTTGTTTGTTTTCTTAGTGAATCTCTTCTAAAGCAAGGGTAGAATCAGGATTCCAGTAACATTTATTCCCTCATCCATCTATTCATCGATCCACTCATCCATCCAAACGTCCCTAGACACATCCATCCATTATGACATCTATTCATTCAAAAGTTTATTTACCACATGTTTTATGCCAGCCATGGAGCCAACTGATGAATGGAACAGAGATAATAGAATACAAACCCTTTCTTCACAGTGCTCTCAGTTAAGTTGGGCGACATCAACTACTAACAAATAGCTGTCGTACCAGAGGCTACTAAAAAATAACTCTCGTACCAGAGGCTACTCTCATACCAAGGCCACCTAGAATTCTGAGAGTGAGTAAATAAATGTATAGTAGGTAGCAGAACGTTCCCAGGCCAACAACACTGTGACTTGTCTATGCTTTCATATGTCATTAATACATTAAGGAAAAAGGGCCATGGTTATAGAAAAGCAAGATTAGGATAGACAAATATTAGACTCCATCTCACACTGGTATGCATCTGGGCCTTCAGTGATTGATTCCTCTGGAGGCTGCCCTTCTCAGGACAGGCATACTTTTACCTCCTCAAGTTCAGGGGCAGTAGTCTCCTCAAGTCATTCTACTTCTCTTGAGTATAGGCTGACCAAACAACATGTGTGGAAATAATTTTAATTCTAAAGTACCGGAATTCCAGGATGAGGCAGAGGGTGGGGTATTGCAAATAGAGTTTTCAAGTACTTTCGCACCTGCACCTGGATATTCTCAATTATCAATGGATACGTTAATGTTCTAATTTATTCATCCATCTTTTGTACTTTTGGTTAATTTGACTCTGTCACTAAGTTTCCAGGTTCAAGATTAAGGACCCAACAGATCAGGACCAAAACTCTGGGACAAAAACATTCAGCTGAAGTACTGTCCTTAAGGACTCATGCCGGGAACAAGGTAGCCCATCTAGAAAGCGTTTCATTTGCATCACACCCTCATCTTCATTTCCATCCCCATGTACCTTCTCCCCTGATTCCATCAAATTATGGCTGATGCCAGGGTAGATGAAATAATTCAGGCAAGTGGAGAAGGAGGTGCAAACTCTTGACGAGATTAAAATAGATTGTAGATGGGAAGCGGAATTTGAGCGGAGCCTTGAACGTGAGTATGATTTTGACAAGCAGGGAATGTAGGCTACTGCACTCCAGGCTAGAGGAAGCACGTGAACCACTGCATGGAGGTCAAGGGCAAGGGGTTTTCGGAGAAATGTGCATGGGAAGGAAGTAGAAGCTTGGAGAGTTAGCAGATAAGAATGGAAATGTGGACTGGCTCGATATTGTGGAAATTTGCAACGCCTCATTAAGGAATTTGGCTTTTCTCTTGGGGAAGTAGAGGTATTAAGCAGAGAGAATGATGTGATCAGATTTACATTTTTGCATGATCACCCCGGAAGCAGTAGGAAAAATGGACTGGAGCCTGGAGGCAGAGAGTACAGTTGAGGTCCGTTGTGTTGGTCCAGGATGATCATTTTCTAATCTTTGGGGCAGACAATTAAAATTTCCAGGGTCTCTGTGATGCTCTTTATATATGAGGTCAGGTTTGCTTCTGAATCATTAGGAGTATGTCCACACTCATAAACTACTTTGTGTGTTTTGATTTATTTAACCAGTTCTGCAAATCAAAACGAAAATGCCAGGAAGCTGTTTCACATGTGTATGCAAACTTATGAGAAATTAAACTTGGCTCACAAATATTTACTGAGAGCAGATTTCCCACACAGCGTACTGCCAGACTCCTGTGGATGGTAAAGAAAAAGCATAGGCTATGGGTTTGTTTCTCCTTTAGATTACGTCTCATTTTATGGATGGGAGAAAGCCAGGGCTGATCCGAATCACAGGGCACTTGTCTCCCTGCTGGCCTCTGGACTGATTGACAGGGCCCTTGGCCGGCAAAGAACTGGGAGCCCTGTGGTTGGGTCTGAGGTGGAGAGAGGCGGGGAAAGGGGGCTTCCGGGAGCAAGAATCCTGGGGGGGGGATGAGATTCTTTGGTAGACCTGGGATTCATTCCTGAGACGGATATTTTGTAGGATCAGCATCTGGGTTCTGATATTCTGCTGGGAGCCACATCTCAGTGGAACATTCCAGAACTGTTGGGGCACAGACACATGTCCATTTATGACTGATTGGATCACAGCCACACAGAGATGATGCTGTCACCATCAGATGCCAGACGATTCTTCTCCTGGAGGTAGAAGGGGTCACTCACTCATGGGGCACGGCGGGCTGCCCAGTCTTGGCCAGAGTAGGGTGGGACCCATCACTGACTTGTACGGGAACAATAATTGATGACCAGAGTCCTAGAGGCTTTACAATCCTCCTAGGCATTTTCTCGTTCCTGAAACCGGAACAGACAGAAGTTCTAGGTGGGCCTTACTTGAAGCTGCTCTCAGGCAGTGACAAGCTGTGCGTCCTAAGTTCTGTGAGATGTGTTGAGAAGAGAAGCCGTTGGTCTAGAGGTGAGAGGTGTGGGTGAGCTGTTGGCCTCATCCCTATTTCACCTGGGGAAATCCTGGGGACAATGACAAATGTTTGAGCAGCATTTCTCTTAGAAGACACTTTTTATGAAGTCTCACAGTTTTCTAGAAGAGGGAACTGAGCCTCAGAGAGGACACTGCACTAGCTCCAAAGACTGCTGGGTGGTGGCAGAGCTGGGGCCACAACCCGAGCCTTCTACCTGCAATTTTCATGTCCTTTCTGCCAAAATAGAAAAGTCCCTTAAGCCTGGAAAAATAATCTCAGTGTTAGGATTTGTAAACTAAAGACAATAACAGAGTAAATGCTTGTATGAGTTTGCTAAGTCTGCCACAGCAAAGCACCACAGGCTTCCTTAAAGAACTGAATTTTATTTTCTCACGGTTCTGGAGGCTGGAAGTCCAAGATCAAGGTGTGGGCAGGGTTGGTTTCTTCCGAGGCCTCTCTCCTTGGCTTGTAGATGGCCATCATCTCCCTGTGTCTTCACATGGTCTTCCTTCTGTGTGTGTTTGCATCCTAACCTCCTTTTCTTATAAGAACACCAATCATATTGGATTAGGGTCTACCCTAATGCCTTCATTTTAACTTAATTACCTCTTTAGAGGCCCTATCTCCAGATACAGTCACATCTGAGATAGCAGGGGTTAGGGCTTCAACATGTGAATCGGGGAGGGACCCAATTCAGCCCATAACAATGGTTAACAAGCATTTGTGTTATTAAAAATATCTATTCAACACAGTTAACGGAGTTTTGTGAGGCTCAGTGGAGACAACCCATTCATTTATCCCACTGCAGAATGCTTATCGAATCCCTCTGCTTTAGATATTTCTGAGGACTTAGATACAGTACAGCATTAAGCATCATTAGCAACGGGGCATGGAAGGTATTATCATTTCCATCTCACAGAGGAGGAAGAGGAGGCTCAGGGAAGGACATGAAGCTATTCCCAAAGCTGCACACATAGAGAATGGTGGAGTAGGGATTCGAACTTGCATCTTTGCTGCCAACCTCATTCTCAGCAAAAAAGCAAGTGCAGATGGTTCGGATTTAATAGCAAGTGTATTCTGTTCCTTTCCCACTCGCCCAGCTTTCACTTGCACTGAAATTATTAAACTGACAAGGGGGTGGAGTGGGTGGAATGCAGATACTATTGCTTTCAGAAAATGAGGCTCCATTGGGCGACCCTTTTTTACTGTCTCAGCCGGGGAAGGAGCCCCTAGCCAGAGGGAATCAAATACTTTTCAAATGTCTCATTAAAATAAAAAGGTGATTCTTGCATTGGTACCATGATAAAGACTACAAAGCAGCAACATGAAAACTCCCTGGTTTACCCTTCTGAATAGGCCTCAGCTCCAGCCGCAGAATGAATTAGCGGTCACCCCATTATCTGTAAGCCTCAGAGAGTGCAACCCAGGCTTTGATCTGCCAGTGTCAAGGAAACTGATAAAAACTCGTTCTGTTTCTAAGCTTTCCAGGCCTGAAATTCTCTTTTCCCTTCAGCACGCTATAAATGACCCTCTGAAGTGGCTGGGCATTCTTTCACAGCCTTGTGTCCAATCTATTCATAACCACGGTTATCAATTATTATACCAGCTGGAATTTCTGAGGGCCAGGAGGCTGTCAGGAGCTCTAATTGTAGTTCAGGGATAAAAGCAAAAACACACAAATTTTAACCAATCATAATTAACTTATTCTCCAAGTGCAAGAAAAAAAAAAGAAACCCTCCAAAACAAAACAACACAAAACCAAGGCTTATGAATCCCTCTCAGCTAATCACTCTTGAAAGCAACCACGGAGGGGGAGAGGGGTGCTTTTATGGCGATGGTCGCTCCTGATTGGCCCGTGGCGCCAGGTTCCCCAGGAAGGAGCGGGGCCAACTGGCAACCAGAGAAGTTCTCAAATCATTGGGGCTTTTTTTCCCCTTAATCTTAAAAAAACCCTCATTTTTCAAAGTAGCGTGATGTTTTCCAAGCTTCTGACAGAGCTTTGAATAAAGAGGCATCAATTTCTCATTGAACCCAAACAACTGATTGAGTGGTCCAAAATATTTCATTAAAAAGAAGTTCAGTGGCAGCTATCACATTAATAAAGGAGGCGCGTGTGACCTGGAAGGGGGCCTGAGGGATCTGATCCCCAGGCGCAAGGTCAGGCAGCAGGATGAGCTGGGAAAAGCCTTAGCACACGGCCTGGCACTTAGTAGGTGCTCAAGAGGCTAGCTCCCGTCCCTGCCCTGCTTCTCTTCTTAGACTGGCCAACAGCCAAATGTCTTGAAGGCATCTGGCTAGTGGCAAAGGCATCTGAATGAGGGGCCCATGATGTCATGGAAAAAGCATGGCTTTGGAGTGTGACAGGTCGCAGTGTTTAAACCTCTCTGAGACTCAGTGTCCTTTTTCTTACAATGGCAATAGCATGCCCTGTTGGTAGAGTTGCTATGAGGGTTAAGAAAAAACCTCCTAGGGAAGTGCCTGACACACAGTAGGTGCTAAATAAATGTTTGCCGTGGCTCCTGAGGGTGCTTTTGAGATGTGGTCTCCATAAATGTCAGTTCTGGCAAGGGGCTGCAAAGATCACCTCCGCCTTCCATCCTGTTACTTAGCGTTTGCCCAGAATCATTTTACAACCCTTGTTAGATCAGCGGATCTGAGGAAGGGTGAGAGCCTTCCCTGCAGCAAAGATGCTGGGGATGTACATCAAAAAGAAGAGATATCACAGGACTCTTTCCAGGACAAAGGAAACAAGGCGTTGATGAAACGATTCAACAATATCGTTATTTCCACAGAGCCTATCTGACTCCAGAAAGTGACACTTGTATTTTGGTCATTGGTGTTTAGCCTTGCAAAAACAACTTAACAAGATCTCCCCAGTATGTGTTATGTTATGCTGGAGGATCAAGAATCCAGCTTTATTTGTGACATTTGTTGATATAGCTGCAGCCCAGAAGTTTGAAAATTTTATTTATAAAAGATGTGAAAGTATTCTCTCAGTAGTTCTTGTTCACAGAAGCAGACATAAACATGTCCTAATTTTTTTTTTTTTTTTTTGCACAAAGGAGCATTTCTTCAAAGTGTTTACATACATGATAGGAGACAGTGTTTGGAGACATGTTCCTCAGTGAGTCTAAGGTGGAGAATGGCGCAGGCGGGATAATTATTATTAGCCGTCCCGAGAATCGAACTCTGAAGTTGTAATGGCTTAACACAATAAGGGGTATTTCTCACTCAGGTGACATCAGATGAGGGTGGGCATCCAGCTTGCATCTTGTGGCCATGCTATTGGGACCATTACATTCAAGGTTTTTACAACCTGGGAAGACAGGGACAGAGAAGCAAATGAATTAGAAACAGCTACATCCCAGAAGTGATATAAATTATTGTTTCTGCTCATTCTAACGAGAGCTGTTACTATGGCCTCATTCTAATTGCAAAGGAATCTGGGAAATGTAGGGAACTACATGAAATATTCGCTAAGTAGGAAGTGTCTCTGTTATAGGGAACATCGGAGATGGTACTTTGGCTCTGTACCCATGATGTAGTGGGTGTTCCCAGGAGGAAAGGGGGATGAAATGAGGCTGTTGGGATATAGGTTCCTGGATAGAGTAGCCCAGGGCATGAGGTTGGCCCCTTCAGGAAGAGTGTGTAGTCTCCAAAGAGCAGGGGAACCTTAGCTTGGGGCTGTACCGATGGGCTGCTATTTGGGGCTGGGAGATGCATGGGATTTTCAGCACCAGGTGAGGATTTCTGTGTTAAATATAGATTAGAAAGTTTCATCAGTGTTCCTGAAAGGGACTCTGGAGAAGGGGCTGTCAGGACTTTGATTAGGGGAGAGGCCCCCTGCTGACCAGCCTGAGGCTCAGAGCTGGGATTCAGCTGCAGGTAGAAGCTGGTGAGAAGTGACACCACCTAGTTGGAAGGCTGGGTGAATAGATGGGTTAGCGATGTACGAGGGGGTGAGATAGGGAGGCTATGGCCTTGGGTCAAAGCAGGTGCTGTGGTGATAAAGTTCACCCCAGTGGACATCGGCTAGAGGAGCAGCAGAATATTTCCAGACTCCGCCTGAGAGGGGTTTGGGGAGAAATACCAAAAAGCCATCAAGGTCAGGATGGGCTGAGCCTCTAGGAGGCAGATATTTACGTTAATTGCTAAAAGGGCCTGGGGCAGCCTAGGACTGATAAGATACATAATTTACTCCTATACAGTGAAAACTGAACTGATAGTAATTCCTACCATTTTATTTTAATATAGTCATTTTTGTTCAGCTTCTCTTTTTCAAAGATAAAAGTCTAGAGGATGAACGAGATTCTACAAAGGACACGATGAAAGTCTGGTAGAGAAGATGCTAACGATAATAGTGATTCTGGCAAATGTAGTGTTTTTCATTTTTACCCATGAGCTAATTTGTTCCTCACCAAGAGTCTGTTAGGTATGCAGGGATTGTTTTTTCCCGTTGTATAATATTAAGGAGGAAGCTGGGATCTTTCAGGAAAGCCTAAGTGATTAGTTCACAGAGGAGCAGCTAATATGACACAGGGCTGGAATTCAAATCCAAACCTCCTGATTCTTGCTCTGCCAAACAATGCTGCCTGTCAGCGGGAAAGAAGCAATGCCTGGGAGAGCTGCCGGGGCAGTGGTGGCCACTCTTCCTCTTCCATCTCCTGCCTCATTATCATCACCACCATCAGCACCACCACCACTAGCACCACCACCGTCCTCATCACCTTTATCCTAAGGATGGTCCCACTGCCCAGCCATAACCAACATCTCTCCTCTCCGTTTTGTCTCCAGTGGTACTGAGTTTGTACAAGTTCATGCACAAATTCTCACCCACTTCCTAACCAACACTTTTATTCAACAATAAAAGGTAATGATGCAGTGTCAAAAAGGATCTGTATTATTTCATTTTGTTTAGATCTCCCCTTTGGGCTCTCTCAAGGGGCTGCAGAGGGGACTTAATTTTACCTGAGAAACAAGGGGAAAATGAGTTTGGGAGGATCAGAATTAGTCATTTGCTCTATCAGTGAAGACCACTGAGCACCTACCATACCAGGTGCTGGCCCGAGGCTAGATGGTGGGGTAATAGAGGTGAATATGTTTCATTCCCTGCTGTCGGGGTCTACAGTCTAGTTAATGCTACACTTCACTGAATCTCTGTAGAAGTGAATTCTTGGTTTTGATTTCAACTCCCAAATTTATAAAGCCTGCTACTTCAGTGTGAACTCCATCTTCTAACTCATCACCAGTTTGAATTTAGATGTAGAGAACAGATATGAATATACTGTTCCATGAGTATAGCCTAGAGCAAGGGTCAGCAAATATGGCCCATACCAAGCCACCTGTATTTGGAAAAAAGTTGTATTGGAACATAGCCATGCCCACTTATTTGCATATAGTCTCTGGCCACTGTAGCTGCTGTATCAGCAGAGTTGAGTAGTTCTAACAGAAAACATATGGCCCACAAATCCTAAACCAGTTACCATCCAGCCCAGTGGAGAAAAAGTGTCCTTACATTTGCCCTAAGTTCTGTTTTGCAACCTTTTCTTATGGATGAACTATTGTGTCCCATCTGAAGCCATGCCCTCCACTATGCACTAGATCCCATCCACTCTTGCCTATTCAAGGACATCACTCCAATAATTTTCCCTTCATCAGTATTGCACCTCTACTGAAATCAACTATAGTTCAATAAAAAAATAGGAAGTTCAGGGCTATGAGTCATTTATATTTGTACTTATGTTGTATTTTCAATACAAAGTAATAATAATTTAAATCACTCTACATGTAAAGATAAAAACGACTGAAAAAAATATTGCACCTCTACTGGATCATTCCATCAGGATACAAACATGCTGTTATTCCTCCCATCTTAGAAAACAAAACCTAGCAAAACCTTCTCCTGGTCCCAACAGTTACTGCCCATTCTGTGTACTTCTTTGCAGGGCAACTTTCCAAAAGCATTGCCAACTCTAATTCAGCTTCTGTCATTCATCCTTAAACTTATTCTAACACCCAAACTGTTCTTGTTCAGGTCACCAGTGATGTCCAGTTTGCCACCAATGGTCAGTTCTTGGTGGTCATCTTACTTGACCTCCCAGCAGAATTGGATGCATTCAATCGTCTCCTCTTTTTAACTCATTTTCTTCACTCGACTTCCAGAACATGGCGCTTTCACATCTTCCCTCCTACTTCACCTGCTGCTGCCTCTCAACCTCTTCTGATTCCTTTGCTTCTCTCACAGTCTCACCATTGCAAGCTCAGTCCTTGATCATCTTCTGTTCTCTTTTCACACACTCCTTTGATACTCGTAGTTAGTCTCATGGCTTGAAATGCAATCTCTATGCCGAAGAATCTCAGATTTTTTTCTTCGTCCCAGACCTTTCTCTTGTCTTCAAGACTTGTACTTCACCATCTACTCAACAGCTATGCATGACTCAATTCGGCATCTCAAAATCAACATAAGCAAAATGGAAGTTTAAGTAACATCTCCTCCCACTCCCACGGGAGTTGAGACACTACCACCCTCCCAGTTGCTTAAGCCTCAGACTTTAGAGTCCTCCGTGACCCTTCTTTCACAGTTTCTATCCCGTCCATTGGGAGAGCGTACCATTTCTACCACTCACCCCCTTCACTGCTCCTCGTTGGACTCCAGGCATCGTATCTCCTCTAGATTACTCCGTTAGTTTCCTAACCGATCTCTCTGCCCCTACTTTTGCCTCCCTACCATGTCTTCATTCTATTCTTGAGAGAGTAGTCAGTAGTCAGTCAGTCAGATTATAGTCTTCCTTAGTCCTCTCCAATCACTCCCTATTTCACTCAGAGTAAAACAAAGTCCTTAAAAATTTCTGTAGGACCCTATGTGACCTGTTCCTACACAACTTAGCCCTACTGCTCTGACCCCATCTCTTATTCCTCTGTGCCCCTCAAACTCTGTTCTAGCCACACCACTCTTCTTTAATGCCTTGAATATGCCAGCCATCCTGATACGCAGGACTCTTGCACTGGCTGTCTCCTTTGCCTAGAGCTCTCTTCCCTTAAATATGCGTCTTTGCTCATATATCACCTGCTCATTGAGGTCTACTCCAACTACAATTATTCAAAATTGCAAATTGCCCTCTCCAGCATTTTTTCCTCTGCTTTTTTTTTTAATAGCATTTTTCTTTTTCTAATATCCTATATTCTTTGCTTACTTGTTATGTATACTGTTGACTGTCCGTTTCCCTCTACTAGGATGGAAGCTCTGCTAGGAGAGGAATCAGCGTCTCTTCCTTTCACCGATTTATCCCATGTGCCATGAACACAGCCTGGCTCAGTACAGACACTCAACAAATATTTGTCCAAGTAATGAATCATTAACTACGAGGTAGCGATCGATTCAGATGGTGAATAATGTTCTCAACTCTTAAAAAGGAGACACTGGCAGCAAGAGATAGACTTGGGAAACTGTCAGGAAGAGGCAGCCTCGGAACAGCCCAGGATGTTTTGGCTTCCGTGCCGCTGACCAGCGGTCAGAGGTTCACAGGGCATGTGGCTGAGTGGGGCTCCCTGCATGAAAGGGCTGCACGTCCCAGATAAGGGAGTGTCATGTGCAGTGGCGCTGGCTATAATGAGGACTATTTTTACATAACAGAGGGGAAGATAATCCTACAGACGTGATGTAAAGGTCTGAAACATGTACCATCTCAGGGAGGCTGGCAAGTTATGCTGTTTATCCCAGGGACACCTCATTCCCAGACAATGTTTGGAAGCCTGAGGAAGGAATTTGTAAGTTGTTTCTGGCCAGGAAATGTTCCCTTGCACTCTCACGGTGTTCCATGACCTACGAGTGGATTTGAAAGCTCTCCTAGAGTGAAAAAAAAATACAGATTTGGAGTCAGGAGAAAGAATTCTGAATTATGTCTTTATTACTTGTTAAGACTTCCAGTTTGGGCAAATTACTTAACCTCTCAGAACCTTGATTTCCTTTTCTGTACAGTGGGGTTAAAAGTACTTACTCTTTCAAGATTGAGCTTAGGAGCGAATGAAACCACACACGTGCATGCTTTTATCAATTTAAAGGCCAGTCGAAAGTAGTTCCCATGATTATGCATAAAAACAGAGAATAAGTGAATCGCTCATGCGCATTTGGAAATATTATTTAATTAGTAAACTCCAAAACAACTAAAAAATATTTACTGGCCACTTTTATAATAAACCCAACATGTGTTCAGCATTGTGAGGGTTTGAAGGTCTGGAGCAAGGTCATTACCCTTGAGGGGTGACCAGCCTTGTTGTGCAAAGGTGTAGACATAGAACAAGGCCAGGCAGCGGTACTGAGGTTCCTAAGCGCATCTGCGTTGTCTCCCCGTCTGACTCAGATCAACTGATACGTACTGACTCATTGTCACATTCCAGGCCTTCTCAGATCAATTACTTCATGAGCTACGATAACTAAGGAAGTATTTATAGATCTAGTTTGCAGATGAGGAACTGTAGTCTCTGATAGGTAAAGTGATTTCGCCAATATTCTGTAATTAGCAGGTGGCAGAACCAAGCTCTGATTTTTTCTGATTTCAAGTCTTGTGATTCTTCCACAGTCCATTGATGCCACATATGGCACACATCCTTCTATACCCGCAGGAATGCAGTGTTTTAAAGGAGGACTGTAAAATCCCACACAGGCATACACCTATTTCTATGAAGATAATGTCTGTTGTCATGGACTGAATGTCTGTGTCCCTCAGAGATTCATACGTTCAAATCCCAATCCCCAATGTAATGGTAGTAGGAGGTGGGGCTTTGGGGAGGTAATAAGGTCATAAAAGTGGAGCCCTCATGAGTGGGATTAGTGCCCTTAGAAAAGGAACCCCAGAGAGCTCTCTGCTCTCTGTCATACAAGGATCTGATAAGAAAATGGCCATTTGTAACCCAAAAGAGGGCCCTCAATGGAACCCGACCTGCTGACACCTTGATCTCAGACTTCCAGCCTCCAAAACTGTGAGAAGTAAATGTCTGTTGTTTAAAGCCACCCAGTTTTTGGTACTTTGTTATAGCAACCATGAGGCAGAGGAAACAGGGAAGTCTCTCAATGTCATTTGGGGCCATTTCAAGTTGGTCACCTCACTCATTTCATAAAGGACAGCAACTTCTGTTCAGAAGTCAAGATCATTTGGCAGGAAACGTGTTCACTAGGGTGTGTGATTATCCTCGTTCACTCACAGCCACGCACGCGCACGCATGTGAAATGGTTCATGTCTCATGTCACCTTGTGAAGTATGAATGCTTTCAAGCAGGAGACAAGGGACAACGGTCTAGACCAAGCTCTGCCACCAGGAAGTGTGATGCCCGCTGTCAGTCACTCTTCTCACCCGTAAATTGAAATAATTAGTTTGTGGACTTCCTGAGGGGAGGGATGTGTCTCCCTCCTGCTCCGCCTCCCTCTTTTCTTCTCCACTGTTCCCTGCCTGGCCCTCCTCTTTCTGTCATCTTTCCACAAGGCAGGGTTGCATACTGACATGCTGCAAGCACGGTGTTAAAACACAGTTAACAACAAAACAGACACGCTTGCTCTGCTCATGGAGCTTATAGCTGAAGACGAATACGGACAAAGAACGAGCAGTAAGGGAATTCCCTGACAGCCCAGTGGTTAAGACTGCACGTTTCCACTGCCCGGGGCACGGGTTCCATCCCTGGTCAGGGAACTAAGATCCTGCAAGCCACGCAGCGCAGCCAATTAAAAAAAACAAACAAACAAGTGGTAACAAAGTGTGATACTTACTCTGACCTGGAGAAACCCACACACTTCCAGTTACTGCCCCGATTAGGGGACGGTTTTATTCATCTTTGTATTTCTAGTGCTTCACAAGGGGCCTGGCACATAGTAGGTGTTTAGTAAACGGTGTCTGGACTGACAGTGCAAACAAAAGAATGAAAGAATGAGGATGTTGAATTCAAAGAACTCTGGGTTCTTCTAACTCTTTCATCTTAAATTTATGGGAAGAAGGGGCTGCAGGTTAATACTTTTTACAGTCTTTACATTTCCACTTTTATCTTCTGTGGATTTATTTATTCATTCAACAAGCATTTGTAAATATTTGTGCCCAGGTACTGTCCTAGCCATTGGTAAATAGCATTAACAGCAGAATCAAAGTTCCTGCCCTCAAGGAGCTTACATTCCAGAATCAGAATGAGAAATAGACCATAAACAAGCATGCATAGCTCGCAATATAAATTCAGGTACTGACAAGTTCAACTAAGATGTCAGAGGGCGATGGAGATTCTTTTTCAGGAAAGGCTGTAGGGGAAACCTGTATGAGAAGCGAACATTTGAGTGGAGATCTGAATAAAGTGATATTTTATAAAAAATAAGCTCTTCATACTGTGAGTCATTATGAGCCCAATGCCAGCCCTTCGATTTTGTGAATACAGTCTGTACCCAAGGATGAAATGATCTTCACAGCAGTCCTGCCATGGTGGACATGTCGTCTTGGCTTGATGAGTGATCACAACATTGCAACGTGTTGTGCTGTCAGACATTTAAAATGAAGCGGGTTCACCTTTTACTGAGCTCAAATGCGTCTTCCCTTCATTTCCACTCATGGGGACTAGTTTTGCTTTCAGTGAACAGATTGATGGCTGTTCATCAACATCTTTATTCTCCCCTGCCTGGAGACACACAGCTGGACTCCATTTCCTGTCCCCTTTGCCGTTGGGAACATGTGCCTGAGTGACAGCTGAGGCAACGTGGGCAAATGGCTGTGTGTCCCTGCTGGGCCTGGTCCCTGCAATCCGCTGGCTTGAGCCCCTTACTGCTTTCTCCCCTCTGCCGGCTAAACACAGATGATGATGAGGATCTGGGGATGGCAGAGCAACAATTTGGAAGGAGTTCTGGACCCCAGGATGACCAAGTGAAAGAGAGAAACCCCATGCACTTATTCACTTTCCCAGAACTGCTTATGTGAGCTAGAAACAGCTTTTCACTTTGTTGAGCCAATATCTACTAGGGCTTAATTCTATGGCTGTGTTGAGCTAACCCATGTTTGGGTTTAATATTATAGCAGCGAATCTAGTTCTCATGACGAATACACCCTGGAACAGAAGAATATATCTCCCAGGCAAGCCGCTCGTTTTCAACACCTCTGTACCATATTGCATAGATTCTATTTGCAGACGTGTCTTAATATCTACAATGGATTCATTTAAAACCCATAGGGTCTCAAAAGACAAAATGAGGGAAAATATAAGCATATGGACAATCTTTTATAAATCTGTATTTACAACTTAGAGTACATGAGCTGGCACACGAGGGTAGTATAGTAGGTGGTCAACAAATGTTGGTCCAATGAACGAATAACAGTACTCTGATGGGCTTTATCCACCAAGTTGGTAGAGAGGGGTGTTCTTTGGCAGGTTTCTTACTTGTGAGCACTTAGGGGTCAATGTCTGTGGATGATGCATGCACCACAGAGAGACCTTGAACATGACCTAAAGCCAAAGGAACACACTATCTTACTTCTGGATAAACAAAGACAAGAGAATAGTAGCTAAAAATTGCTTTCCCCACCTGTTTTATTTTCATGGAGAGCTGAATGATAAAATTTGGATTATGCTTCCTTTAAAAAAGGATTTTGTAGCTAGAACTGCCAAATCTCTACTGGACCTAGAGTCCTAGCACAGCCCATCTGTTCAGCCTGGAAAATTGGGTGTTGCCTTCCTTCTGAAGGGACTGGTTGTGCAGACCTGAGTCTGATGTGAAGAACACGCTCTTGTTTTCAGAATGTTTCAAGCCCTTACTACTAACGCCAGATACGGGGCTATACTCTTTATACACACTCATTCAGCAAATAAACTGCCATCTTCAATCTCTGAGCCAGGCATCAGGGAAGCAGCAGGCATCATGCCCCCGGGGGCGTTTAAGCAAAGCTGGGCAGCCATGAGCCTGTGTGCTTTTGGTAGTTCTCTCTCTTTTTTTATAAGTTGTTTCTGGGCATTGACTGAGCTCCAGTTATAGTTGAGGCTCTACTGTGGAGGGCTACAAGTGTGATGATTCTTAACTTATTTATTACTTATATCCAACCCCTTTCCAAAAGCTCTGTGGTACAAATATGCAAATAATAGAACAAGATAAAAAATGAAGCACCATTAAAGGTACATGTTTGCTAACACAATACATCTTGCAAAATTAGAATAGAAATGTTAATATCCACTTGCATACTCTAAAGTCCTGCATTTATGCTGAGCTGCAGTTTAGACTCTGAATTTCCCAGTAACCAGTGGAGGGGAAAGTATGATTAGTCACACAATTCAATCCCACCTGATGAACGTACATCAGTTGCTCAGGAGAAGCGCTAGAAATGAGAAAAGGAGAAATTTCTCCTGGGGGGAACAATTCACTGTGTTGTGCTGAACCAAATCCACCATCATGTTTTTACAATAAGTGTAATAGAAAGAGTGTAGAATCACTTGGTGTTGGCCACTGTTATAACGCCAAAGCGCTCTTCACAGGATTGGTGAGAATGAGGGCCAACATGATACTATCCAGGAGCACAGCTTTTGAATGGTCAGATGTGATAAGAGTTTTAATGGAATAGGGACTCAATTCCACAACCAACTCTGTATATTTATTTTCCACAAGTGAGATGTTGATAAGTCCTGGAGAAGAGAGATTTTGCGGTTACTGTCTGCTTCCTGATTTGAAGAATCTCAGAGCATAATAGCTGCATAGTCAGTCTCCTGTTTCTCGTCCCTTCCCAGACTCAAGTCCCAGGTTTCTAGAGATTTCAGTCTTTCTCATTTTCCCTCATCAATACCTACTCATTGGCGAGCATCTTT
Organism: Balaenoptera physalus; assembly: GCF_965194825.1. Lineage (NCBI taxonomy): Eukaryota > Metazoa > Chordata > Mammalia > Artiodactyla > Balaenopteridae > Balaenoptera > Balaenoptera physalus. Next base: position 86,128,756 of record NC_138894.1, on the reverse strand, counting down.
TGGTTATTTGAGAAGCAATCTCTGTGTCCCACCCCTGCCCCCCACTTAAGGGGGGGGGCAGTCATGGCTCTAGAAATTATTTTAAAACTTCTGCTTCAAAATGTCACCTAACAGTACCTCACATAGGCTCTCAAACTCTCACCTTAGGAAGACAGTGGTCATGGCAGCACCATTTACAATAACCAAGACATGGAAGCAACCTAAGTGTCCATCAACAAATGAATGGATAAAGAAGATGTGGTATCTATATACAATGAAATACTACTCAGCCATAAAAAAGAATGAAATAATGCCATTTGCAGCAACATGGATGGACCTAGAGATTATCATATTAAGTGAAGTAAGTCAGACAGAGAAAGACAAATATCATATGATATCACTTATATGTGAAATCTAAAGTAAGATATAAATGAACTTATTTATGAAACAGATGGTTACCAGAGGGGATTAGCAGGGTGGGAGGGGCAGAGGAGATAAATTGGGAGTTTGGGATTAACATATACACACTACTGAGTATAAAATAGATAAACAACAAGGACCTCCTGTATAGCACAGGGAACTGTATTCAATGTCTTGTAATAACCTATAATGGAAAAGAATCTGAATAAGAAAATATGTTGATATATGTATGAATATGAATGGCTTTGCTGTATATCTGATGCTATCACAACACTGTAAATTAACTATACTTCAATTAAAAAAAAGATAGTGGAACTCCTGTGAGACTCTGAGAAGAAATTCCATCAGCCACAACACTTGGCAGACACATTGAGAATCATGAGTTTTAATTGGCAGATGTTGCCCCTGAAGAAGATCAGTGCAGCGGTCCTGGGAGAAGATGGAGACCCACAAGGCGCCTCCCCACAGGCTGGACCATGAGCGCCTGAACCGTCAACAACCACAGTTTTACGCCGCCATTCTTCTGATGCTCATTTTGCAGGTAACCCATTTCAAACAAAGATGACCTTTTTTGCAGCATTGCTGGTCTCCACTGCCCTCATCAGAGGCTTCCATTTACTATCTGGTGAGAGACTATGATTGTCAGAAAATGAAAGACAAGTGGCAGAAGGGGATTAGCAACAGATCGCCTCCTGGGAGGTGTATGTACCCAAAGCAAAGCATCATAAATGGGGACAGAGAAGTGCCCTGAGAAGGAGCCCCCATGTGGAGAGACAACGAGGATTTAAGAACCGAAGAGAAGCTCCTTAACGTGAAAAAGAAAATGTAAAAATCAACCGTTTACTGCAAACATACTAAATGATGAAATGCTATGGGCATTCTTTCTAAAACCAGAAATAGAATAAAAATGCCCTCTATCACAATTATTATATAACTTTTTTACAGATGTTGTGCATTATGTTTAATCAACCTGGCTTATGACGTACCACGTATTGAGCTAAGCACTGGGGACAAAACCGTGTGCAAAAACAGATAAGGCACCTGGCCTCATGGAGCTTGCAGTCTATAAGGGGGATAGCTAGATATTAATCAAATAATTATATGCAATATGTAAACTTGTATGGGTGGTAAATGTCACAAAAGAGAACTCCATGGATACTTTGAGAGTATGTAATTTGAACATTGAGCACCGTGCTCTCATCTGCTGGCAATACAATTATTTACCCTAGAAAACCAATCAATGAAAATTCTTTTAAATTATTGAGCTCAATAAAAGGCAGACTATCTAATATTATATGAAAATTCTATATTTCACCAATAAACCTGCTATAATAAGAAATTAGTATATTCATAAGCAAAATAATATAAAACACCCAATAGTAACCTAAATAAGAAATGTGGTGAGAACCAAAAAATAATGAAACTGAAAATGTTACTGACTGATATAAAAGAAGATGCAAATGAAAAAATAAATATGGTAATCCGTAACAGGAAGAGTACATTTCGTGAAGATATCAGTTCTTTGCAAACTGATTTATAGGTTGAATACAATACCAATATTCCATAACGCTCTCAAAAATCTTGGTAAAATAATTTGACAAATCATCTGGCAAATAAACGGATAAATAATTGAAATTTTTGTTGTTTGTTTTAAATTGTTGTTTTTAAGTAAAAGAATGTAGAGGAATTTCGCTTCCAGATAGGAAATCTTCTGAAGCTACTGTCATTAAAAAAATTAAACATGTGATGCTGATGCAAGACTCAACTAACATTTTAACGGAAAGGAGGAGCTATGGCCTTAAAGCAGATGGCAGCACACAATAAAAGAGCATCACAGCCCCATGGGGAACGAGTGGTATATTTAACAAATGGGGTTGGATTTAACATTATGGTCTTAGGAAAGACTCCCATAGGAGTCTTGTTTTGAGCCATGACAGCTGATAGAAACTATCACAGTAAGAAAAAAATATTTGTGAATTTTCTCAGTTTTTGAATTTTACACTAGAGATTCAAACTTATCGAACTCTTTCATGAACTGTTATCCCTAATAAACTTTAAGTCTTACTCCAGCACTTTTTTTTTTTTTTTTTTTAATGTTTAACCCCACTTCTGGGCTGGGTTTTTTGTTTTTTAATTAATTTATTTATTTTATTTCATTTTTGGCTGTGTTGGGTCTTCGTTTCTGTGCGAGGGCTTTCTCTAGTTGTGGCGAGCGGGGGCCACTCTTCATCGCGGTGTGCGGGCCTCTCACTGTCGCGGGCTCTCCCGTTGCAGAGCACAGGCTCCAGACGCACAGGCTCAGTAGTTGTGGCTCACGGGCCTAGTTGCTCCGTGGCATGTGGGATCTTCCCAGACCAGGGCTCGAACCCATGTCCCCTGCATTGGCAGGCAGAGTCTCAACCACTGCGCCACCAGGGAAGCCCTCCAGCACTTTTCTTTGCAAATAGAAGGTAAGAAATGCCCTAATACAAAGGTTTTGTAATATTCCTTCTCAGCTGTAGGTGTTACCCAATTTGGTTATAAAGTGTGATGAATCTATAAATTGAATACGTACTTTATCTCCACAGGGTCCCCCAATATTTTTGTCCAGTATGTTCTTAATTGTTTTTTATTCTTTAGATTTTTTTTCAAGTGGTCCCTTGAACAACTGGTTCAGAAGTATGCTGGGACATACACATATTTGGGGATCTTCAGTGTATTTAAATATTACTCCATATGGGAAGAAACACTAATATATTTTCTCTCTCGTCTCTCTGCCTGCAGTGACTAATTCACTCCCGTAAAACATTTGGAGTAATATAGCTAAAGAGAAACATTTAAAGTTTATGCATATTTCAGAACCTTTCTCATTTTGTTTCAATTTCCTACGAGATCTACCATTCCTAAATTTATTAAACTAAACGATTAAACGCGGAACATCAAACTGGCCTGGTGAAGGGGAAATGCAGATCAGAGCAACAACAATTTACTTCAGGAGGCTTTTCTGAGCCTGCGTGGTCGGGCAGTCTGAGAAATGTGGTGTAGAGTCAGACACGAAGGGGGCCTCTATCTTTCTCCTAGGACTTCACAGTCCGTGAAGAACCACAGTCAAGGGAAGAAACACCAATGCATTTTCTCCCTCCTCTCTCTGCCTGCACTTGGAGCTCTAAAGAACCAAGACAATGACACACGTCAGCTTCCCATGTCATCTAAAAAAGCTTCAGCCTCTCTCCACGATTAATCTCTCTTCTTAGCAAAGGCCTGGATAGTTCATTGCTTAGTATGATTCCTTTGAACGGGTTCTCCCTTTCAATTGATTTGGCTAGATCTGGCCTAGCGCGTACTATCCAGGGGCCATACATGCTATAAAACCCCTGCTATTCATTGATCTCTGACTGTATGCCACGCACTATGTTAGGGTTTTGCATACATTATTTTGTTCAGTTCTCACCACATTTGAGGTACATGTCATAATTTCCAATTCACAGATTTAAGAAAAAAATAACCAATAGTGGCTTTGTCACCAGATTCACCTGTTTATAATGAGGTCATTGATGCTAGCTACTTCTCTAAATAGGCAGAGATGGCAATACCTTAGAACAAATGTTACACGCTGTGTGAGGAATCGCTGATGTGCCTTCCTAAGTTACGGAACTTGTAAGGATTCCATTGGCTTAGGGGGTGATTCAACAAAAGCTCCTGGGCTTGATTAAACGTATTCACTTGCAGGATGGATGCTGGAATGGGAAACACAGACGTTGGTAACCTATGCACTCTCCTTAGGGCTCTCAGTGTGGTGGATGGCGATGGTGGGTGTGGGTGTGATGCACTGAAGGATGGCACGGACCATGTGAGTTCAGTGACAAACAAAGGAGCTGCCAGCCTAGCAGTGGCACTGAAACTCTAAGGCAAGAAGGGCCTTGAAGAGTGAACGCATCTATGAAGGCATCTCAGAGGAAATGAAGTTTGCCCTGGCCCTGAAGCCTCGTTTATCTGGAGCACGACATCCTGACTCAAGTTGGTTTTGACAGCAAAACAAGTATCCCATATAATAAAGATGCATCAGAAGAGCAGGCTCATGGCACCTCGCTACCAGGGCTCCAGGTCTGCTTCTCTGTAGTTACTCTCAACTGTGTCCACCTCCGAGCTTTGGATAGTAGCGCCATGACACAGCCATTCTAGGAGCAAAATCCAGGCGGGACAAAAAACCCAGAGGAAGAACAAGACCTTCTTTTTCTCTGCCTCTTTCTTAGGAGCAAGGAAAACATTTCCAGAATTCCTCCAGCAAATTTTCCCTTATATAGCTCATTGACCAGAATTGCATCACATGTCTGATACTAAACCAATACCTTGGTTTAGTGAGATTACCAAAGAGGGAGATTACCCTGATTGGCTTGTACCAACTAGGATTTACTCTTGGAGCTGGGGGTGGGGTGGGTTTAGGAGGGGGTGACTTTCTGAAAATAATTTGGGTTCCTATAAAAAGAAGAAGGACCAGAATGACATTGTGCTATAGGTCACTGAGTATGTTATGCACATAGATTTGTTTTCTATAATAAGAATAGGGAGAGGACAGTCTAAACAGGTGCAAAGGTGAGGCTGCTCATTTGAAGAGTAATGATTAATTTGGCTGAAGCTCGAAGGCGTGAAGGGAAGGCGTGTCCAGAAGAAGGTAGAGCCTGGGCTATTGGTATCCTCAGCCTGGAACATTCCTCAGAACCTTGACATGAATGTCCCATGTACCCCTGAGTGCGCATATTGGATGCTGATGTGTCTTTGGTTAACTGATATTATGGCTAAAGGTGGGATGGCTGTCTGGATGATGGAGAGTTGACAACATGGAAACAGGTCATATTGAAGAGGCTAAATAACCATCAGAGTTAAGAGACTGGGCAGCTTTTGCCTCCATTCCGATGAGCATGGAGTCCAGTTGGCATCTCTGCATCTTTTGTCCCTTGAAGGGAACTGTGTGGTCATCTCCTTCTCCAAGAGTCTGGTTACCATGGTCTTCCCAGTCGGGGTCAATATGGTACCTTCCCAGTTAATCTTTGCTATGAATAGGGCACTGCTTTGGTCGTCCCAGGCATGAATCAGACAAGGCATCCAATGAAGGAAAGGGGGCTCTGCCACTGCCCTGTGTGTGTGGGGTTTGTGGTTTGGGACCATGACATGGAGAAGGGATGGGGGTGGACTGCTTTGAGATGCTGAACTTCTGCATGATAAAAGGACAATTACAATACCAGAGAATTTTTGATTTCTCAAACTATTTCATCTGACTCTCCTACCCACAGAGGAAAGAAGGGCAAGTTTCCCCAGAGGAGTCAAAAGTCCAGAGCAGGTAGGTAAATTTTCCAAGGTCACACAGCCTGTAAATGATGAAGCTGATAGCAGAATTCAAGATCTTCGACTCTCTGCCCTGGGATCTTTTAGCAATTTCTTAGCAACAAGTTGAGGCAGGTCTGTTAGTTACCCATTGCTTCGTAACTAATTACTCCCCAATAGTGGCTTAAACAATGCATATTATCTCACAGCTTCTGTAGGTCAGGAATTCGGGAGTAGATCAGCTGAGTAGTTCTGGTCCAGTTGAGGTTGTAGTCAAGCTGTTGACTGGGACAAGTAAAGCCCAGCTTGACTGGGGTTGCAGGGATCTGTGTCTAAGCGAAAGTTAAATGACTTTTGGTAGAAGCCTCCGTTCTTTGCTGGCCATTGATGGGAGGTGTCAGTTTCTCACCATGTGGGCCTCTCCACAGCGCTTCTTGAGTCTCCTGATGACATGGCACCTGGCTCCACCCTGAGCAAGTGATAGGAAAGAGCAAGATGGCAGCTGCAATGTCTTTTATGACCCACACTCAGAAGTCACATGCCATCATTTCCGCCACATTCGGTTCGTTAGAAGTCAGTCCCTTAGGGACTTCCCTGGTGGTCCAGCGGTTAAGACTTCGCCTTCTAGTGCAAGGGGTGTGGGTTCGATCCCCGGGCGGGGAGCTAAGATCCCACGTGCCTCAGGGCAAAAAAAGCCAAGACATAAAACAGAAGCAATATTGTAACAAATTCAATAAAGACTTTAAAAATGGTCTACATCAAAAAAAAATCTTTAAAAAAAAAAACGTCAGTCACTTAGTTCAGCCTGCTCTCCAAGGGAGGGGAATTAATCTCCATCCCTTGATGCGAGGGGTATCAAAGAATTTGTGGGCATATTTCAAAACCACCACAGCAGCAAAAGTGCAGCCTGTATCCTGGCATCTGAGATGACTTCACTGTTGGAAAGCACTAAATTTGAAGGCATTAGAACACAAAGTGCAATCACAGTAATGATAGACTCAGATGACTCAGTAGGAAATATCGGGGGTGGGGAGCATCGGGATTTGACTAAAGCTCATCGATAAAAACCTCAATTGCGTTGTTTCCAGAGCTATGGATAAGTGAGGAGAGAGAGCACCTCTTACTGATGTTGGGGAAAGGGTGAAACTTCCTGCCCAACACTCAAGCCTGGTGACATACAGTCAATGCTCTCCATTATCATCAAAATGACACTTCATTCCTATTTCTGTGGGCTGTGTGGCCACAGAGCACCTAAATCTCTGTCTCAAGGGGAGGTAGTTTCCCCATGATCAGAAAACATAGGATCTTTTCCTTGTGTTCTCCTAGCAGTTTGCAAAGCTCTGGAGAGAGGCCGGCATTCCTGGACCAGAAAGGCAAGCACAGAGTGGTACCTCGCCTTCCCCCACTGCAGCCCCAGCGGGGGCTTTCAGTCCAATGCCTTCATCCCGGGGAACCTTGAGAGAGCTGGCAAATACTCTACACAGATAAAAGATAATTGAACAAGGAGTGAGTCGTAAAAGGTGACAAAGTGCTATTTCCATAATAAGCTTATCTGAGTAAACTTTCTCAGAGCCCCCGAGTTCCCGAGCAGGGTGTGGATTTGGCAATAGTAAAGAAACAGGCCACGCCAGGAATGTCTGGGGAGCTAATGAATGCCCCTGAAGTGGTTGAGTTCCTATCTCTGCTTTGGATCCCTGCCACCTTGACGCTCATGTCAGCCGCTGTTTAATTGGCAAACAGGGTTTCAAAGGCTTGCTGGGCCCTGCTCCCAGGGCCCTGGGGCCTGTTAATGTTTAATTGTCATGTGCAAGGGCCCACTAGCTCTTGGTACATTTGGGTGTTTTACTGCACTTTGAAAAAGCAGTGTTATGAGTCTCCCTCTTGCTCCATGGGCGTTTTTACAGTCATGTCTTGGAGTCACGTGTCTCTTAACCCCAACTCTGAGTAGCAAAGCCACCGAGTTATGTAGCAGGGGTAGAGCAAGTCACCTTCAAGCTGGAAATATTCCAGATTTCCTGCATTTGCCCTAAAATCAAGAAGTCTCCAGGGAACATATGGAATGATTAAAAAAAAAAGAAAAAAAAAGTGGGTTGGGGATTTCGGGTAGGGGAGGAGAAGGAAACGTCACAGAAGTGAAATCACTAAATGCTAGAAATTGGATGATTACCGCCTTGAGTGGTCAGGGTGTCTGCAGTCCTTGAAGCTGGCTCTGTCACTCATGGCCCTGTTGGAAATGCAAAGGTTCTGTGAGGTTTTATTTTGTTCCTATTCCTCTCTTGAAAAGGGTCTATCTGCTTTATACTGTTCATGTAATTTCAAAAGTCAAAAGAGACTGTCTTAACAAGACTATATAAGCTTCATCTAATTACAGAGGGGAGAAGAAGAAATAACAGAAGACAAATACTTTTTTTCCCTCAAACTACACGGGAATTGAAAATAAAAGCGTAGCTTCCAACTTCCTGACATTTGAAAAGCACTGCTTTGAATTGAATATGAGTGATTTCTTTGAATTTTCAACTCAGTTCAACTAAATTGAACACATCTTCATTGAGTGCTTACTAAGGGTTCATATCAAATAATTTCTTTAGTTTTGAATTAGTAGCTTTCATAGAAATTGCCTCTTTTGTTGTATTCTGGAAATGTATCAGTTTGTTGTTTTAATTATCCTTTTGCTGATTGTGAATATCTCCCTAAGGAAGGAATGTACAGGAAAATATTTAATTACACCGCTCCTATCAGAACGGCAAACCGTATATTTATCTTGTTTGTTAATTACATATGTCACAGCTAAAGACCAAACATCAGTTAATGTCAACATTAGCCAGAAGGGTCTGGCTAACATCAAGAACTAGGTGAATAATAAATAAAAAACAATATAGCAAGTAGAAAGGGTATATATCTTCTATATGTTTAGATTAAATCAAAACTCTTTGTTCTCTCTTTGTGCCCATTTCTGCTTTCTAAACATAGTCAGATTTTCATATCAAGGATCTCTGAGAAGTCTGCTTTGCAGCAGAATCACCGCTATGAGCAAGTTCCAGGTTGTCCAGCATGTGGTCAGTTTTCGAAGGCAATGCGGCAGACATTTAAAGTCTTTCAAAGGATTTAATCTCTTTTTCTCTAGCTCTCTTGTTTGCCCTAGTCCTCAATTCTTCCCTCTTTACCGCTGACTTAGCAATTCCTCTCCTTTGCCAAGAGGTAAGCAGACAACCTCTTCCAGTCAGAGCCAGCACCTTGAAGTTCAATCACGTCCAGGGTTCCCAGACCCAGAGCTCCAGCCTCCTCTGAATGTAGATTCAGGAATAACCTATTATGCACAAAGCATCGGCCCTCCAAATCCATATGCACAGTTAATTAGCTTAGAGCCCTAAAATGTTCTGTGATTTCTTTCTTAATAGAAATGAGAAGTGGTAAAGATGAGAGGCCTTTATTCATACTTTATCAGCTATTTTAAATGAAGGGGTATATTATCCTCTGGATAGATTTACAGTAACACCCATTATGCACCTCTCTCCTATTATCACTAATGGCGGTGAATGCAGGCGCACATGAGTACAGCACTCTGGGCTTTACACAAGGGGCCACTGTGGTCCTTCTGTTATTAACTGTTTCTGCTTCACATTTCTTAAATATCTGCAAAATGAAACAAAACATTGTTCAGGATTTAAAGACTATCTGGGTATATGTTTTTCAAAGGAAATTGGATTGGTACATTACAAAGGTTTGCAAATTTACTTTATGATAGCAAATGATCATGACTGTTGCTCACAATCTGGGAAACGCTCTAGAGGGGAGAACATGGGGCTGGGGGTGGGGGGCGGCGAGCCATGCCGGGTTTTCTGTGTCAGCACAGTACGAAGGAATTAGTTGACTGTTTTCTTTCAGTGTTGGCAAAGCCAGGATTTATGTGTGGAAGAGACAGAGACGTGGGAAAAGAGACCATTTTTCTAATTATGGGGAAGAGGCTGGTATATATTGATCGACCCGTTCATTCATGTGTTTGTCTACCTATTCCTTTGCTCTATATATGTGTTAAACACCCACTGTGTGTCAAGCAGTGCTAGGCTATAAGGACAAAATAGTGAAAAGGGTAGACTAGGTCTTTGCCCCCTGGAAACTCACACTTTTCGGAAAGATAGAAATCAAACAATTGATTGCACAGTTAGTGCTGTTATTATTGCCATGCAAGAGAAGCACAGGGAGCAATGAACATGAGTGAGTGGAGGGGAGAAGCAAGAGAGGCACCTGGAGGAATAAATGCATGAGCTTCACCCTAGAATGAAAGTCATCATGGTAGTGGGACATGGTTGAGGCAGCGCTTGCCAGGTGGAAGGGGCAACATGTTCAAAGGCCCCGGGGCAGCCAGTGTTCAAATTCTGGCCCGGCCACTCAGTAAATAGTAGTAACAGTGATTGGTCCTTCTTTCTGAAACACTGTTCAGAGGGTACGTTTATTTTCTTCTTTCTACTGAAAAAAGCATGTGATGAGGGTTACCATATGCAATGAAATTTAAGCTGGACTCCAGCCAAGGAAACTCTTAGTCTTTGGGTTATTAAGCTAGCAGAATCCCTACTAACTCCTCCTACCCATCCCCCATCCCCAGACGCTCAGGACAAATCACCTTTGTGTTCCTTCCACACAAGGGTCAACTTCTGGCGGATGGGCCTCGGAAGTCCTCTATTCATGTGCTTCTCAAATTATCTGTGATGAAGGACCAGATTTTTTAAAATTCTATTGTGACCTGATGATTTTATAAAATATAATAAAAATAAATTACTAGGAAAATGATCATACACTTTGAGATCACAACTATGTTAATTGCTATACAATCTTCTAGATGCTTACTCTCAGTTTCTGTGCTCATGTCATTGCAGATCGAGAACAGTTTGCAGACTAGTCCTTCCCTTAAAGATCAGGACTATTCCTCATCTTCAAATCTTGTCTCATTGACCCTAGCCAGCCTATTAACCAGGAATATATCTACAACTCTTGAAATTATTGACATTTCCTGACTGGACCACCTCTTGGGCAAGAGGTTTCCCTGCATCCTTCCCCACAGCAAGAAGCAGGATTTCCTTTGATAAACTTGCATCTCTAAAACTCTAAGAGGCACTTATCTTAAGTCCTGGTATTTCCAGGGCTGCCAGGATAATCCCAGGTGTCCCTGTTTCATGCCTCTTTTTTCGCAAGACTTCAATGTTAATGTAAAGGACTAGGATTCTAAAACCAGCAAATGTGACCGGTTGGGAAATCTGGGCCGGGGTGTCTCAGCATTCACTCAGGGCTGAAGGGCCTGGGGAGTCAGCGCAGGAGGCATGTTTAGGCTTGCTGTTCTATGGGTGGGCTGGGAGTCTAGACGGGGGCGGGTCTCCTGCCCTGCTGGAGGATGGGGAGAAAGACAAGCCAAGGCAAGAGATTGGCCGCAAGGCAGAAAAGTGGTGGGGTCCTTGGGGGAGTTCCCTTTAGGCAGATAGGATGTGAGCTTCTGCAGCACAAGCAGCTAGGAACCCAAGCCCTGGGGGAAGTCAGGGCCGTGGTCAGAAAGCAGCCCCAGACAACTCTGAGAGGAAGAAACCCGAGAGATGTCAACTTGACCCCCATGACCCTCTTGCTGGCTCTTCTTCCTCTATGTGTCTTTATGGGTTTGGAAGACCTTAGGGCTTAGTTGTCACCTCTTTTATCTTCTCACTCTACACTCTTCCCCTAGATTATCATGAAACTAACCCTTAGCCCCATGTGGTAGGCTAAATAACTTTCCCCCAAAGATGTCCATGTCCTAATCCCCAAAACCTCTGCAAAGGTTATTTTCATGTGGCAGAAGGGATGCAGCGGAAGGAATACAGCTCTACCAACACCTTGATTTTAGCCTATAAGACTCATTTCACACTTCTGGTCTTCAGGCGGTGGGGTGAATCACTCATAGTATGTTCTACTCAGTGCGGCAACAAGGAAGGTATGGGATGCCAGCGGGGAGATGAAGTATCTGGGACCAGACCATAAAGGCTGTGAACACCACACTGTGGACCGCAGTCAGAGCACATCCTTCTCACTGGCCTGGGAAGACAGGGGCCTTTCTCCTCCTGCCTGGTTCACCACTCGCTCTCCCAGCCTAAAGAGATGCAGGCAATTTATTTAGCAGTGAGTAGAGAGGGTGTAAACACTGACCAAACAAGTCAGAGGCTGACCATAAACAGCTGGCATATCCTGGGTACAGCTTAGCTCAGCTTCTAGTCCGGCACATGGAGACACTTGCTCCAAGGCTATGGGGACACCAAAAAGGAACTGCAGTTTGTCATGTCTTAAGAGCAGAAAGAGGATGGGAGTAGTCATCTCCTGGAATTACTCTTGATTATTAAAGGACTTTTGCATGAATAGATGAGAGAACATGGACCAGACAATGATCAGGCACCTGGGTTCAAAATTTGATGCTACTATTAACAGACTTTAGGATGCTGAGGAATTTGTTTTCCATTTGGAACTCCCATTCTTTATCTGTAAATGGAGTTAATCACACATGGGCTACAAGATTGTTGAGGCTCAAATGATATCAGGTATAAGAAAGTGCCTTGTGTATATGTTGCTCTTTATAATAATATATGAAAAATAAACAAAACAAAGCAAAATTAGCAAAATGCCACAAAGTAACTACTGGAAGATCTTAGTTGTAAAAGACACAGACTTTTGGGGGGTCCACTTTAGAGACTATCCATTCCTTACTAAAGGATGATTGAAGTTCTACTCTGTACAGACTCTTGCTCTTTCCAAGAATTTTTCTGATTTGCAAACTTTCAGAAAATCGGTAATTTTCCATTTTTGCAGAAGGATGTCAACAGCTCATTTCCCTGTGTCAGGACCTGTGGCTCTGACTCTGGTGCCCTCGGCATTTTCTTTCTTTGCCTGTCCTACCTGAACCATTCCTGAATTCTTCCCCTAACATCTTTTTCCTAAGTCCCCTTCACTGATGGTAGCAGCATGGCTTCTGCTTTGAAGATGGGCTCAGCTTGTCTGGAGAGTGTAGACCAACTAATATAGGCTTGTCTGTTGGAGGGGGACAAGTATATTTGTGTCCTTGCCCTACTAAGGAAGGTATTTGCACTAGAGGCCTTCTAGAGTCACAGTATCTTAATCAAAATGACACGTCTTCTGTGAAGAGCCTAGATACTGATGTAAACCAATGGAGAAGCCATTTATGGATGGAGCGGTGATAAAGGAAGATTTTTGAGTTCCATTTAATCATTGTCCTCTTCTGGAAGAGGACAGCATTTACTATCAGAAGCTCTGTATTGATCCCTCAAGCTCAGCTATCTCATTTGTAAAATTGGGATAATAATAATAATATCCTTCTTTTAGGGCTGTTATAAGGAACAGATTGAAATAATGTCCAGGAATCAACTTTGTAAGTGATGAAGTCCAGTGTATTAGTCAGCTAAGACTTCATAACATCATATCACAGGCTGCGTGGCTTAAATAACAAAAATTTATTTTCTCACAGTCCTGGAGGCTGGACATCCAAGATCAAGGTGTCAGAAGGGTTGGTTTCTGGTGAAGCCTCTCTCCTTGTCTTGCAGTGAGTCACCTTCTTGCTGCATCCTCACATGGCCTTTCCGTGTGCACACAACCCTGGTGTCTTTTCTTCTTCTTATAGGGACACTAATCCTCTTGGATTGTGGCCCCATCCTTATAATCTCATCGAACCTTAATTACCTCCTAAAATCTATCTCTAAATACAGTCATAAGGTGTTACAGCTTCAATATATGAATTTGGAGTGGGACACAATTCACTCCATAATACCCAGTATTCATGCAAAACAATATTATTATAATGCTCAGTGTTCACCTTGGAAACAAACATAAGTTGGCCATGAAATATTTTCAAACTGGACTCTGGAAAATGAGTCATTAGTAGTAATATTTCCAAAGTAAAATTAGAACATGTCCTTTCATTTCTCTTTACCCAGCCACATTCCAGCTATACTTCTCTGCCCTCAGGAACCCATATCAGACTGGATTTCTTCATAAACAATGCTCCTGGAAGATCTCTGCAGTCACCGAATGGTGAGTTATTTCTCCAGGGAGAGAGCCTTTTCTGGACTAAGATTTGAGCTTTCCAGGTGTCTGGGGCAAGACCACAGACCTGGGCCCTGGACCTCCCAGGGCTTCTTCCCATCAACTTGTTACTTGGAGCTCTGCCTTTGGAATATAACAGTTTATACATTCAGGTCAGCATAACCAACCACTGAGAACAGTCCTATCTATTTACCTGAAATCTTGCCCAGTGTTGAAAGGCCCATACAAAAAACATTTTTTTGAATGGCATTTTACTCAAAATGCCATTTTGAGTAATTTCTTTTAAGAGCTATTTCATCCAGGTGCTCACATAGCCATGGACCATAGAAAAGATGGCAGACTTTTGCGGATGGGAGAAAACATGGCGAGAACATGAAACAAAAATCATTTTTCTTACCCAGCCTGGGCATGAACAGGAAATGAGTCAGAGTCTCCCGTGAAGCAACCAGCAGCAAGAATGGACCCAGAATGACTATTTTTAAGAATAGCTCTTGATTGAACTACACTTTTTGTTATTTCAATGCTTCTGGTTCTAAACTATCTCCAACAAGAAATAAAGTTTATAGACTGGAAAAGGGACAAATGACTTCTCATATTTGCTTGGGGCGGCTTAGCCTGTGTCATGGGGCAAAGTGGATTTGGGGCCTGAAGGAGGGAGGCCAAATATTCCAACCTGAACTCGAAGTCAGTGGGGACTGCAGCTGGAAACAACTGAGTATGTCCTATGCTGGGGTGCGGGGGCAGGGAGAAGTGGGGCGGTATTTTAAATTTGCATCTTTTTTTCTTCTAAGTTATGGTTACCATTTTTCCATTTCGTTCTTGGAGGTGTAGTCATTCATTTACTTAAAAACAATCACAGAACAGCAGTGCTAGGCACTGTGAATGCAGAGACCAATGTTAGGTTTTAAGGAAATTTGGAGGAGGACACATAACAGCTGGGTGGGTACCAAGTATGGTTTTTTCAGCTGCTTAAACATATCACCAAGGACTCAGCTCTCCTCCATCCTACCAACCACCCTTGGTTCCAACTTGAAGCCCTTGTTGCGTTAAAATGATTACTAGGACTCCAGGGGGCTACTCACTGTCTTGTCCACACCCATGCGAAAGACAGAAAGCTTCTCCTCCAACCATAAAACCTCTATGGGGCCAGCTTAGATGCACAACCTTGGTCCCGTAATGATTGTCAGTGAAATGCCATCTTGTGATGGATGTGAGGCTGGGCTCCTGATCAGAGCTCTTGAAGGGGTCAGAGGTGCTAACAAAGATTGGCTTAGACTAACCAGAATTCTAAGATGAGCATGAAACCACATTGCTGGTCTGTGGTAGGAAGATGGAATGGTGCTTTGGAGGCAACCCAGAATAGACTAGAACTAATTCTTCCTGTTCTTTAATTAATTTTACTTGAAATTGGAATGCTCATAGTTCAACAAAAATCAAATAGTGCTAACATATTTATGGTGATAAAACAAATAGCAATCCTCCTTTCCCTCATCCTGGTCTCAGCCCTCATAAGCAATCATTGCAATTCTTTTAGTTGTTTCTCTTTCGATATAGTGCTGTGTCTTGTCTTAAATAATACAACATTTTTTTTCCCTGATGAACATGTTTAAACATTATCTGTTACATTTCTCTACTAACAAGAGAGGATTTATCACCTTATCCCTCCCCTCCCCCACTATCCATACATAGTTTTTCTCTCTCTATTCCAGGGGTCAGGGGTCTCCACACTAATACCTGTGGGCCAAATCCAGCCAATAGCTTGTTTTTCCATGGTCTCTGAAATAAGAATGGCTTTTACATTTTTAAAGAGTTATAAATGTAAATATGCTAAAGAGATTGTATGTAGCCCACAAAACCCAAAATATCTTGTCCTTTATAGAAAAAGTTTGCTACTGTACAGCACAGGGAACTCTACTCAATACCCGGTATGGGAAAAGAATTTGAAAAAGAATAGGTATATGTATATGCATAACTGAATCACTTTGCCGTACACCTGAAACTAACACAACACTGTAAATCTGCTATACTCCAATATAAAATTTAAAAAAAGAAAAGGTTTGCTAAATCCTGCTCTATTAAAATGTTAGCAAAATCAGCAATAACTTTTTACATTGTTATGATTAAGTAACTATTGCTTATTACGGGCCCAAATAATGTACTATGATAATATTCCATTACTTACACATTTTTAAAATCTGGTGTTACTAATTGCACTGTTTTCTCACCTGTCCAGTTTTTTATCTTTCCTCCATCTTTGCCAGACTCTATACAATGTATCAACTGTCTATTGACATCACTTCTAAAATCCCAAGAATATCATGTGTTATGAGCTGGATGTTTGTGCTCCCCCAAATCCGTATGCTGAAGCCCTAATCCCCAATATGATAGTATTTAACAGTGGGGCTTTGGGGGAGGTAATTAGGTCATGAGGGCAGAACCCTCACGCATGGGATTGGTGCTCTTAAAAGAACAGACAGAGAGAGATAATCTTCCTTCTCTGTGCAACTTTTTGTTTCAATTTTTAAGTTTGTTGCAATCTATTTTTTGCTTAATATTTCTTCTCCCGTTCTCTTGTCATTGTGGACTTATACTTGTTTTTTACCTCAATTATCATTTCAGCTGGAGAGTAAATCAAAACGTATGGTCAATATATCATGCTTAAGTGTGTGTCCAGGTAACTTTAACATAGCTAGAATGTTATGTATGAGAAAAGAGGTGAGGGGTTCATGTTACGAAAGATCCAAGGATTTTCCTTTGGTTGACAATCATGGAAGATTTCATGGGAAAAGGGATACTTGAGCTCAGATTGAAGGATTGTTATTAATTGGACAGGTGCACATGGGACATGGGAAAGCAATTCAGGCAGTGGAAAGATCAGGAGCAGAGGTGCATCGGGAGCGAAAGTATGGGGCACTCAGAATAGCATTCCCAAACCATTGTCTGATTTGTCTGGAACCTTCGCCTTAGTTGCTCAAACCAGAAAGGGGCAGGGCAGAAATGAAGGATGGGACGGGAAGAAAAAAAGCCTTTTGAATGGCAGGAAGGAAAAGAGGTGGCTTTTGTTTCAAGGAAGATGAATCTATAGGTCTAAAGAGTGAGTTGGTAGGGAATAGTTCATAGTAGAGATGTTCAGAAATGATGGGGTCTGAAATATTGTGATTTATAAGAAATGTATACTTGGTCATTCGGATGACCAAATATCTATTTCTCCTATATTGATATATTTGGTCTTCATCCACAGGACCTGGTTCACAGTTTCCAAGACCTTTGAAATTTCCTGAGTGATAAGAACATCTTTTGGTATAATATTTGTTCTCTTGTCCTCAGTTCTTGAAATTGTTTCAGAGCCTTAAAGGTGAAATAGGTGTCGTTATTCATAACAAGCCCTTTTCCAACACAAGACGGGTTATGTTAATGAGGTGACTTGTGGAAAGCACCTAAGGTTGGGGACTGGTTGCCAGGGCAACCAGCCTTAAATGGAGGGCTGGAACTTTTAGGCTTACCCTCTGACCTCTGGGGAGAGGGGAGGAGATGGAGATTGAATTCAATCATCAAAGGCCAATGATTTAATCAATAATGTCTGTGTAATGAAGCCTCCATAAAAACCCCAAAAGACAGGTTTCAGAGAGTTTCTGGGTTGGTGAACACATGGGGATTTGGAGAGGGCGGAACATTCGAAGAGGGTATGGAAGCTCTGTTCCCTTTTCCCATACATTGACCTATAGATGTCCTCCTGAGTTATATTCTTTTACAATAAACCAGTAAACTAGTAAGTAAAATGTCTCTCTGAGTTCTGTGAGCTGCTCTAGGAAATTAATCAAACCCAAGGAGGGGATAGTGGGATCCTCCAATCCAGAGCTGGTAGGTCAGAAGCACAGTTGATAACCTGACGTTGGGACCTGTGTCTGAAGTTGGGGAGGGGGAATCTTGCAGGCCTGAGCCCCTAATCTGTGGGATATGATGCTTTCTCCAGGTAGACAGTGTCAGAATTGAGTTGAATTGTAGGACACCCAGCTGGTGTCCCAAGCATTGCTTGGTAGTATGTGTGGGAAAAAAAAATATATCACTTCACCCATTGTAATTGGTGATCATAACTTTCAATGTCTCAACATTTGCTCCAACAATTGAGTTGTTACTATGTTCTGGTTCTGTGCTAGGGGATAAATATGTATAAGACTTGGTTCCTGCACTCACAGAACTCAGAGCCTGGGAAAGGTGGGTTGATGGACAGTCAAACAAACATTACAAATATGAAGATGATTGTGACACAGACAGTCCTCTGGAGGAGCAAAGTTCGGGGGCTACGCATCCCAGATGAGAGACACTTGGCTCAGGAGGTTGGAGAAGACTTCCTGATGAAAGGGTGGGGATCTCTCAGTGGATTCAGCTCTTCAGTTAGTTGGGTAAAATGGTTGCCCTTGGGTTTCCTGGAGTCTTACATAAGCTGGACAAGCCCATTTTTCTTCATCAAGGGACCAGCCTGGGGTAACCTTCCAGTCTGGACTCTGCCCTCTGGACCCCGTTTAGTTTATCTGCGCATGTGAGACTGAACTGTATTCCCCAGGTGTGGGGCTCAAGATTAACATACAAACCAGCACTTTCCAAGTCTCATTATGTGCCAAAAATTGTGCTGTTTCTCAAGCATTTATTTCATGAAATGCTCATTAGAATTTTAGGAGCCAGCTAGATCTTAATATTATTTCTACTTTATTATTGAAGAAACCTGGAGTTAGAGAAATGAAGTATCTTGTCAAAATATCTGCCGTGAGTGATGGGGCCAGAGATTGAACCACGGTCTGTTTGAATCATAAGATTATACTCTCAACCACTAAGATATGTCGTGTCCCATTTTCAGGGGAGTGGTGGCATGCTGGATGCCCTGAATATACACTTCCACTCAGAATCTCAAACCAGCTCAATCTCCGCCCTGGGTCAACCCTACAAGGTAGGAGGGGTCTGGGTTCACACAGGGCAACCTCTAGTCACAAGGCTTCAGGCAAATGTCACCAAAAAGAACAAGGGTTTCACTCAAAGTCTTTTCCCAGAGTACAGAGCATGAAAGGGCAATAGAGCAATTAGGACTTTCTCCCTGCTGCCCAAAGCTCTGAGTTGGTTAATGAAATTGAGAGAATGGGAGGAGCCACTGCCCCCTGAAGTTTTTTAGTCCTGTCTTTAAGCTGATTCGAACTGTAAGCATTCCAGACAGAGGCCACAAACCACGGAGCTGAGGCCCCACTGGTCTCCCTGTTTTTCCCCCATAAGACAGACAGATCCTGTGGCCTCAGAAAGAATTATGGGCTTTGGCATCCTGTAGTGCAGGGAACAGGCATCTCCCCTCAGTCAACTGCCCTCGACTTGCTGAAAACATGATTCATGATTCATGAGAACTATTGCTTTCTTCAGAGGCACGCTTTGGCTTTGCTTTGGGCCCAGGAATAAACTGGCCACAATCAACTCCTCTGAAGAAGTGGTTTCCCCACCACATAACTCTTCTTTCTGAGGACAATGGCTTTTTTCAGTGTGGTAAAGGGGAAGTTTAACCAAAGGAAAAACTGAGCCCACACTGATAAAGCAGTCAGGTTATCAAGGGGCTGCTGGGCACCTCACCTTGCAGTGACCTCAGGAACTCCCTTCATAAGGTTTCCCAACTGCCCTTCAGCATGGAAGTGCCACCCCAAACTACTCTCCAGCCTTCCTCCTTGCCCCACATAATCATGTTTACCAAGGTTCATAATTATACATTATACATATACATATAAGACAGTCCCCCTTCTGGGGACAACAGCCTTGTGTGGCATTGCAGAAGCCAGTATGACTCGGAGTAACTATGGGTGTTGATTATCGAATGCCTACTATGTGCCAAAGAACTGTCCTAAATGCTTATGTTTGTTCCCCTATTTAATCCCCACCAAACTCCACCAGGAGAGTAGTAGTTGTCTATTTTTGGAAGCGGGTTCAAAGAGTTAAGCAAATTTCTTAAGATAACATGGATTGTTACAGAGCAGGATTTAAACCACGACTGTCTGATGCAAAGGAATATACTTAGACTGTCCCCCAAATGTTTCTGTCTATTTTAATATGTGAACCAGGCCTCCAAGAAAAGAAAATAGAAACCACATATGTTTTTGTATAGAATTCAGACAAATTTGCAGTTTCCTCTAAACCAAAAGTATAAAGGTTTTCAGATTAAGAAACAGAGATGCCCACATTTTGGAGCTCCAAGCGGGGAGTCTTGCACATTGAGGTGACACCTTCACTTGCAAGGAGACCTTTTGGGTGTGGAGACGGAATAATGTGGAATAGAAAGAATATCCTTTTTTCCCAAACTAAGGGGAAAATCGACCTGAGGCTGACCCTCCAGCCCCTCTTTCTTCCCAACCAATCGAGGCGGGTCCAGGGAGGCTCCCCATACCAGGACTCCGTGTTGCCCCTCCCAGGTCAGTGTTTTCCTGGTCCTTCTAGAGTGAAATAGTCATGCACCCTGAGATCAGCAAGACCAGGATGGCCCCAGAGTTCACCTCGCTCACCTTCTTGCTATTGCCTCAGCCTACTCCTATCTTAATTACTTCATAGTAAAAGAGAATACTTACCCATATAAGCGTATTATTTTGTATTAATTCTATTAGACAAATTAACTAGACAAATATTGATTTGCGGTCCTATGTAGTAGGCACCCGCGGAGATTGCACAAAATGGTCTTTAAGAATATGGGAAATTATTAGAACATCTATTTTTTCCCTCTTTAAATTTTTTACCTGATATGTGGTTTATAATACATATGACAAATTAACAAGATACATATGAGTCTTAATTCAGAAAAGAATATATAAATTTCTATAAATGTATATGTGAATATACAAATGAATATACAGGCACCTAATCAAAAAGGTTTTTAAACCGATAAATGCATATTATCATAAAAGCTTTGAGACAACTATAATCTAATGGGGGAGACAGATGTGACCAGAAAGCATTGCAAAGGACCACTGGAAAGATTAAAACACTATATTGTGCCTGGCCCTGGGGAAGGGGTAAAAAGGATGCAAAAGAAAATATATTATTATTGTAGCAGTAGTAGTAGCATTAGATAAACAAATTCATTGTGTAGACATTTAAATTGTCATTAGATATTATTACTGATAATTATTTAGCTGTTAGTAGTAGCACTATTTAGATAAATGTATTTGAATTTTCAGAGTTCTAGCCTCCCTTTTCTTTTTACAGGATTTTGGAATACCTGAGAAGTTGCATCTAGAACACTATTTCTAATGATAGAATTATTCTGCACAGCAGTGAAGGTCTGACAATGCTGGGATGCTTCCCACATTCTCCCAACAAAGTCTCTCTAGACTGCCCACAGTTTAGGGTCTGAGAAGGGGGTGATAGGTGTGGGGTGCGGTCCAGACCTCATGCTCCTCTCCCTGCAGTGTGCTCCTCTTTCCTCTTATCCTTCATTCAGAGAATTGATGCCTTGTCCATCCTCTTCTTGGAGTCAGCCTAGGCTTCTCTTGCTCCCTCGTCTCCAATCTCCACACATCTGCAGATCATCAAAGGGTCCCCTGGAGTCTACCTCCTAAGTATTCTGTCTGTTGCCTCCTCTGCTCTGCTGGTCTGACCTCACTTCAGTCCACCATCATTTATTGCCTAGAGTACCAAGAAAGCTTCCTAGCCTTTCTCCCTGCTTCCAGACTCATCTCTTCTATTCAATCTCTATTCTACAGAGTAAACTTTCTAAAGCACAAATGTGATCCAATCACTCCTGTTGTTGAAATATCCCTCATCAGCTCCTCATTCCCTAACTGGGTAATTCATACCTTCCACAGTCTGGCCCTAAGCCTGAGTTCCCATCGCTCTCTGCCATGGTGCCTACCTTCCAGCTGTACACTGTGCCATTGACTTGTTTCTAGACTTTTCTTCAAAATGCCCCATGCACTCTTCCCTGTCCTTCTCTAATGCATAATCCTTCTTGTCCTACAAAGTCTTGTTCCATGTTATCTTTGTAACCACAGGAAGAACTGAACACATCCTCTTCTGTGAGCATAATGTACCATAGCGGTTATCAATCTGTTGTTGCTATATATTTACATATCTATCTCTCCCATTAGACTAAGAGCTCCTTGAGGATCAGGGACCATGTCCTATCATTACACTTTCTACCCCAGCAGCTCGAGACAGTTCTGAGTACCCCAATAGCTCAGCCAAATTCCTTCATCCACTGCAGGTCAAGACCCATGAGCCATGGCATTCCCCTCACTGGGAAGTTTAAAGACACTCAGACAGGTAAGGGCTATTATTGGATCCAAACATGACTGGCTTACGGCCAACATAGTTCCATTAAGGGTTGAGAAATGCTCATCGTTTTAGAATCTGGAAACAAGCCCTCCTAGATGAAGCATCTAAATGCCGGTCATAGGAGGACTCCAGGGAGCCACTACCACTTATTCACAGCTGGGCTGAAAGATAAACACCTGTATTCCATACTTAACCTCAACCCTCTCTCAGTGGTTCAGAGAGCCCCAGATATATGTGGGAATAGCAAACACTGTTGGAATCAACTGATACATATATAAAAGAGAAATGGATTTCAGAGATGGATTTCAGAGATTTCCCACATTCTGTGGATCCAAGAGCAAAGCTATTTGTTGTGAAACCCAAAAGGTATTGGGGTGGAGGCAGTTAGAGAGAAGCTGTCTGTGATTTAGGTGCAACCATTGGTCATCACCAGGATAAGGTGTTTAAGGTGGTTTTCCCACCCCAGCTGCCTCCTTCTATCTCTCTTTAGATTCTCTTGTGTACTCTTTCTTCCTTCCTCTTAGTCACTCAACCCTCGGAGGCATGTCCACTCCTCTACATTGGTTTTTATCATTAACTCTAGACTGTGGGAGAAAGATGGAGCTAGAGGTGGAAGAAGCTAAGGCCATGAAAGGGGAGCCCACTTAGCTGGCTAAGTCTCAAGCTTAGACTCAATTGTGAGGCTTTCAGAAACTTTGCTAGCTAGGACAAAGGATTGACCAATGCTCTGAAAAGTCAGCCCCAGGTGCTGCCAAAGACAGATCTCTTTGGCCCTAGCTATAGCTCAGCGGGTGGGAGAACCCTGCATAACTCCTTCCCTCTGACCAGATCTTTGTGGCCTCATCCATGGACTGGAGAGACTATGTCTGTCTTCTAAAGGTAATAAGCTGTCTGCAGCTGGTAGGAATGTTGGCCGAGCCCTGGTAACTGGTTGGCTGTTATTGAGAGCGAGAAAAGAACCTTGGTTAGATTTAGGACTTCTTTGTATGGTTGTGTATATTGTGCTCTGCTCAAATTTAGGAGAGGCCCTTTGCTTAAATGCTATATGACGATAATCACATAAACTCTATTGTAAGTGGAAGCCCTAGAGTTGAGCAGTGCACGAGCTACATAACAACGAGGAGTAGCCCTGCCCAGGGGGAGCCTCAGATATGCCAGAGCAATCCTGGACCTCCTGCGATGTAACTCCCTTGGTTTATTTGGATGAGCTTAATTTCTGGCTGGAAAGGATACACATTATCTCTGGGGACCTTGTCTTCTAAAATGAAAACTGGGACCCATGTTTGACAAAAGACTTTTCCTGGGAGACCCCCGAAACAGACATTATTGGTGTGCATAACAATATCCAAACTAACAGGACAATTTAAAGGAAGTTGCTGCTGCATTGGAATTTTGGGGGGAGCACGGACTAGGAATAGCTATTATTCGGTAGTGTTGAAGCTAATTGAGAGCAAGGATCCACGACTGCATGAAATGCGTGGGTACAGGGGGTACCACTAACCAGACCTCCGCCCTCTACCCAGCTGGGCTGAGTTACTGACATTGCCCCTGGGTCTAAGGAAAGCCACCAGCAAGCTGAGCAGAGGAAGTAGCTTTGCTTTTGACTAACACATCCCAGCCCAAATATGTCCACAGTGGAGTATGTTCTTTTGGCCTGGCTGTGACTCAGGTCCCTGCCCAGGTCCTTCCGCTCTGCCCACCTGAATCTTTGCCTTTTCTTTTCTCAGCCTGAACAACCTCTGTGCGATCTCATCTTTTCTCATGGCTTCAATTACAGGACATAAACTAATGATTTCCACGGGTGGTCTTATCTCCAGCCCAGGTTTCTCCTCTGAGATCCAGAGCCACACCTCCAAACATCCAATGGACAGCTCTAATCGAATGTGCCATACTCAAGCCTCATTCCTCCAATTTATCAAGAGAAATTGACGTCTTGTTTTCCACCCATCTGCGAACATTTGGTTCTCAGCTTGGAGATGGACTGGTGAAAGAGACATGATTCACATTGATCCTTAAAATTCCCAATACTCCCCATTTTACAGATGGGGAAAAATGAGACCTGAGGTTGACTGAGCCCAGAAGGTAAAAGTCTCATATAAGGCCATTTATATAAAGTAATATAGTTGTGATCTAAACCTACATTTTTATGAAGTCCAAACCTATGATTTTTTTAGCACAAGATTCTTGGAGAAGGTAGACGTAAGTTAGAATAAGTCATTTAATCATATTGGCATTTAACAGAAGGACATTCATGGGGAGCTTTGGAGTCGTGGGGGATGAAAGAGAGGTTTAAATAGTAGTTGAAATAATCATCATTACCATGGCCCTCTGGGTTTTGGGTAACAGTTACTGCATCTAACCACCAACTCCGGCCAAGCAGCCTCCAGAATTTTGGTCTCAAGTGTGTAAAAATAGGCCTCAACAACAACAACAGCAAAAGTTTTCTCCCACCAATACTTAAAATTTACGGCCAATAGAAATGTCAAAGAATGTGTTGTCTTAGGGAAATTGCATTTATTTATGATAAACCCAAGATTTGCAGGAGGATATTTTCAAAAGACTCAAGACATATCTGTTTTGTACTTCAAAAGCCATTTGGTCCTGGGTCCAGCAGGCCAAGTGGTTATTATGGTCCCATGTGGGAGAAGGCGGGTGAGGCTGGAATGTGCCCAGTAAACATGAAACCCCGTCCGCAGAGCTCCACTTGCTCCTGCCGCTTGGTGAGGCTAATTGGAGGAGAGCAACCTTTTTTAGAAAGGAAAGAAATTTCTGGATTTGAAGCAGATGTCTGGACCTTGCCGAATCTACAATGCAGGCTTTTAAAGGAAATACTGCAATAATTAGGAGTCCGGTTTGAAGTCAGTGTGTTGCTGTAAAAATTAAGGATGTTTATAACTGGGGGAAGGTTCTCTTTAAAAACCCAATTCTGATTCCAATTTGCTAGCAAATTGCATCCTGGCCTCGTGGAAAGAGCGATCAGGGGACCTGTTTCATACATCAGGATCCTCGTTGTCGGATGCAGTGGAGGATATGCATCGCTGTTTATGAAATGTAGATAGGAATTCTCATGCATCATCCAGAATTCATTTGTCGAGTTTTAGAACTCAAAAAGATAGTTGGAGATTTGGAACCAAGCAGAATGTTTTCTCAGTTGATTTTTAAAAAAAGAAAAAGAAGATGAAAAAAAAAAAAAACAAAACCCGAAAACCAAACAGAAAAGAAGACTTGGCTTTCCTTGTGTGGTCCCTGGAATGGGAAATCTAGTATTTGCTAAAATTACCACAGTTTCTCAGATATTGGTTAGTCATGAAACACCATATTATACTCAATTTCAGGTTATTCAAGGACAAGAAATTAGGCAATGTATGGATTGAATTTCCCTGCAGTCATGGATAATTCTTAAGTATCAGGAAAAAAATAGTTTGACTTGCATATGCCAGAAAGGAAAACAAAGAGTCTTAAATTTATCAATCAGTCCAGAATAAGACCTTAAGTAGGAAACGCTGTAGTGAAGGAAAATTGGAGTTCGGTATATCTGAGTGCAAATCCAGTTTCTCTTACTTAGTAATTTTGTGACCATCTATTTTTCAAAACTTGACTCCTCAACTGTATTAGGGATAATAATATCTACCTTTCATTGTTATTTTGAGTATTGATTTTAATAGCATGTGTAAAGTACTTATCATGGCCTAGGCACACTGTACCTAAAAATAGCAACCCCACACTCTCCCAACACACACACAAACACACACACACACACACACCCAACACACATTGCGTTATCTGCAAGGCTCTGGTTCTGTATTCACATATCAGTAGGTCAATGTCATTGCTGGAACAATATAGCGTATAGCAATTCAGAGGGGAAAGGACGGAGACTATGTTAGAGACAAATAAATGTTCCCCAGGTCCCTTCTTTTCGTAACAAAACCCCAAGTTCTAGTTGGGCTCAGGATTGTTCAGCTAGAGGCTCATTTCCCCACTTCTCATACGGTGAAGTACGCCATGTGACTGGATTCTGTCCAAAGAGACATGGGAGGAAGAGATGACGTATGTGTAGCTTCTACATCATGCCACTTGCCCTCCACCTCTTCTTTCTCATCTCCCGTGGGTAAGAAGGTATACACAATGGTAGTGAGTACATTTTACTCTGTAAACCAAGGCAACACCTCAATGGAGGATGGGACACCAAAATGGAAGGAGCCTGGGTAGCTGGGTGACTTTGTATTTCCTATGCCTCTGGGACCATCTACCACTTCAGACTTTTACATGCAAGAAAAAGAATAAAGCTATTTTACTTCAGTCATTTTTATTTTGCTCATTGTTAACACACTTAAATTTATATCCCATTACAGAAACTTATCTTTATTGTGTTCTAAAACACAGATTAGATCATGTCAGTCCCCTGATTCAGAAACTTCTCTAGCTCCCCATTGTTCATCAATGAATTGCATTTAGGGTGCCCTACGTGTGATTGGTGGCAGAATCAAGAATGGCCCAGCTCTGTGGCAGAGAAGAGACCAGCCTAGCTGCAGTGGTGGATGGGTGCTGCTGAACAAAGGAAGACTGAGACCACCTTTGAGGGGCTTTATCTGATTACAAAGCAACTTCAGATTGTTAGGCTTAGGAAGTAATTCTCAGGATTTTCATCTAGCCTGGCTGAATACGAAATCATTCTGTCTGATTTAGCTATTCGTAGGCCTTGATTTTTCAGAGGTCCCTTTTGAGTATGCAGACAAACAAGGAATAGGCACTGGGCGTATTCTTTAAGCCCCGCCTCAAATTCCACCTGATTGTTTTTTTTTCTTCTTCTTCTTATTGAGATATAATTGACATATAGCATTGTATATATTTAAGGTGTACAGCATAACGATTTGACTTACGTCATGAAATGGTTACTCCAATAAGTTTAGTGAGCATTCAACATCTCATAGAGATGCAAAGTTAAAGAGGGAAAATATTTTTTTTCTTGTGTTGAGAACTCGTAGGATTTACTCTCTCAATACATAACACATAACATACGGCAATGTCAATCATATATATCATGCTGTACATTACATCCCTAGTACTTATTTATGTTATCGCTGGAAGTTTATACCTTCTGACCACCTTCATCTAATTCTCTCTCCCCCTGCCTCCCACTTCTGGCCACCTGATTCTTAAAGGCTTCCCTCACTGCCCTGAATTATCTCAGCCAGGTTCAATTGTGAGTTCCCCAGTGTTTCACAACATTTAATTACTACTCATTCACTAACTTAGAGTTCATTAATTTAACAGAGTCTTATTGAGCACTTACTACGTGCCTGGTCTATGCTAGATACTGAGCATAAAGATATA
The DNA here is from genome assembly GCF_965194825.1 of Balaenoptera physalus. Lineage (NCBI taxonomy): Eukaryota > Metazoa > Chordata > Mammalia > Artiodactyla > Balaenopteridae > Balaenoptera > Balaenoptera physalus. The sequence goes on along the minus strand of NC_138894.1, from coordinate 86,101,360 downwards.
TGTAAAAATTAACCCTTACTGTCATGGAGTTTGCAATCCAGAATCTTTTAATACTCATTGCCAACGACTGTGCTTCCCCTCCACCACAGGTCTTTGGAAAGTGCTGTAAATGTGAGACAGCCTTTGTCTCTAGGAAGCTGTGATCCACAGTTATTATTAAATACAGTCCTCAGTTAGTTCTGCCTTACATGTAATTACATGTAGTTGTGTTGTATGCTTGGTCCTATCACTAGAGGGTGAATTCCTTGCTAGTGGAAACTGTGTTGAATTTATCTCTAGTTCTCTCCCTCTTCACGGCAAATATTTCTTGCCTAGTGCATAGTAAATATTCTACTAATGTTTGTTGAAATTAAATCCATTCAATGAAAGATATTCCTTCAAAATTAGGCATCTCCAGTCTATTAAACCAAAGGTACATGAGGAGCCATTTTAAATTTCTCAATCATTGAGCACCATTAAACTAATTATCGCCAAGGGAATAATTTTAAAACAGAAAACAATCCTATCTGCTTCAACGCTCTTCCTCACTTTTCCTTTGCTAATGGTAAGAGATGGTGATAATTCATTTTTCTCATTGTTTTCCAGAAACACTTTCTTTTGTAACTGGTAAAACTCAAGTGGTTTTTATATTTCACTTATGAGGTAGTAACTGTGTAAGTGGTTTTTACACTTCATATATAAAGTAGCAACTGAGGTACATGTGTAAAAGTTATTCTGAACTAATTTTTCATGACAATCTCAATTTTCAGTACCAAAATTCTCACTCATATAAAAGGGAAAAAAATTCATGTCTAAAGACATTTTTTTAATCTTAACTCATTTTGTTTAGAAGAGGATGAAATTAGTTTAGAAAACATGTCCTTAAAATGCATTCCCATATTCTAACAAAATACCAACTATAATAATATATTAATTTTTTCAACAACGTTAATCAAATTTAATTTATAGTGACACATATAGGCCAGAGCAACACTGCCTTTAAGATATGCCAATTTGTCTAAACTCCCAACCAATAAAGAGAAGGTTGAAGAACTAATCTTAAAGGTTGAGTGCAAGGAAACCCTTAAGCTATCCTGCAGAGGCCCAAAGAAATGTCCTAAAGAAAGCATCGATAGAAACATTTGCCTAATATTAGCCTCAGTTAAGCATGGCACCTCTAGCAATTACCCAAAATATGGAAACCAATGAACTAACATAGGTTTTTATTGGTGATTTAAAAAGAAAATGCAGGGTTTATTTCAGTTGGAAGGGAGAAAAATGTCAAAATAACTGTCTCATTAGAGAAATACTCAATGGTCTTCTTTAACTCAAGATATTTCTTCTGCTTAGGCATTAAAAGGACCTCTTAACTGGCCTGCCTACCTCTGAATCCCCTACACACAATCCCTCCTGAATACTGAGGCCAGAATGAGCTGTCTAAATTGAAAATTTGACCCTGTCCCTCTTCTACTTAAAATCCTTTAAAACTCTCCATCACTTTCAGGTTTCACAAGATGGTGTGCACCAGTGGTTCCCAAGCATGGGCCCAGGGACCAGTGCTGGTCCATATTGCGATGTTTTCATTGCTCCATAGCTAAATGAGACAAAAGAAGGGTAACATGGCAAATAAAGCTAAACTAATTAAAACTTACTCAACTTACTAAAATCAGTGTTCTTTATTCTAAGGTAATATCTGTCTGACTTTTTTGAAACTCCTTATTTCACAAGATAATGGTTACTGGTAGTCTTTTTTTTTTTTTAAATGCTGTTATTTGGTAAATTTAAAATTTGGCTTGGCCAGGGCTCTGTGAGCTTTTTTGCTTCCTGAGCCTGCAGTGTCCCCCCACTGGCTCTCATCTCAGCTTCCATGCTGCACAGGAACTAAGGCCGTCTCGGGAAAACGGGGACCCTTCTCTGCCTGACTGTGGCCATTTGTCCTTGGAACTGGGCTGGGGTCACTCTGTCTGTGAACAGAGACAGAAGACAGGGAAAGAGACATCAGGGAAAGAGCCCTTTTGCCCATTATCTTCCTTAACTATTTTAATGACCGCTTCCCGGATATACTTTTATATTCTACCCACCTTTACAGATTAGGAAATGGGGATATAGAACTGTCAGCTCTGCCCTAACAGTACTATTGCTAGGAAGGGGAAGAGAGGAGATCTGAACTTAAATAATCAAACTCCTGTCCATTCCTGTCTTTATCCCCAGTGCCTAGCAAAGTTCTGGCACACTGGGGTCAATTGATGGATGTCTTGAGTAAGTCAATGAATGATTTTTCATTTTTTTATCATTTAAGATATATAGTTTAATATTTTTTTCTGACAATAACTATACTTGCATGTTGTATGAAATTCACATATGTATTAAAAAGAGAGTGATCTGAAATCCTTCCGCTAAGAAGTAACCTTTTTAACATTTTGCTGACCATCAATGTATACATTCATGGTAAACATACACTCTCCCCATAAAAATGTCATATAAATGGAATATGAAACTTGCTTTCCAGAATCTACTTTTTCACTCAACAATATCTCGTGGATAATTTTTCCAACCAAAAATTATAGATCTGAACATTGTAATATTAAAAAAATTCAGATTATTGTGTCATTTGAATATACGATGGTTTAACTAACCATTGCTTTAACAGCATCCTGCAAAAAACTGATACATTGTTTTCTTCATTTTCATCTAGTACAAAAATGTTTTATAATTTCTGTTTCAGTTTTTTTTCTAAACAGGTTATTTAGGTTATTTTTTAATTTTAAATTTGTAAATATTTGGGTGGTTTTTCCAGATATGATTTTGTTACTGAATTCTAGTCTAACTCTGCTGTGATCAGAAAGCATATGTTGTATGATTTCAATCTGTTTAAATATTTTGAGGTTGTCTTATGACCCAGAATATGATGTGCCTTGGTGGATGTTTTATGTACACTTGAACTTAATTTGTATTCTGCTACTTTTGAATTATGTGTTCCATATACATCAACTTAGTCAAGTTGGTTTAGGTGTGGATCAATTCTGCTCTGTTTTTACTTATTTTTCCATTTATTTTATCAATTACTGAGAGAGAAGTGTTGAGATATCCAAGTATAATTGTGGATTTGTATATTTCTTCTTGAAGTTCTACCAGTTATAGCTTAATATTTTTTGAAACTCTGTTATTTGGTTTACACAAATTTAGGACTGTTATATCCTCCTGATTAATTTATTATCTTTATGGAAGTCCCCCTTTATCTATGATAATATTTTTTATTTTGAAATTACTTTGACATCAATATAGGTGCGCCATCTTCCTATGGATTAGTGTTTGTGGGGTATATCTTTTTCTACTCTTTTTTTTTCTTTTCTTTACTTTTAATGTATCTATATCTTTACATTAATAGTGGGTTTCTCGTGGAAAGCATATCCTTGTATCTGTTGGGTCTTACTTTTTTCAGCCAATCTAATAATCTCTGCATCTTAATTAGACTGTTAAATCATTTCATTTAATATAGTTATTGATAAAGTTAAGTTTAAACCTATTAGCTTGTTATCAACTTCCTATTTATCTGTTTTTGGACTATTTACCTCTTCACCAGTTTTTTTGTTTGTCATTAATTGTATATAATTTAGGATTTCACTTTATTTATGATTCATTTTATTTTTAATTACTTGCATTTCCCCTTTAGTCTCTGTACTATTATCATACAGTTTTATGTGTTATAAGCCTATAACATAGTTATTACTTTTTATGTTAAACAACTCTTTAAGTTAAGAAAGCTAAGAAAAGGAAGAGAATATCTTTTATATTTACCTACATATTCAGCATTTCCAGCGCTCTTCATTTCTTTATACAGATCCAAATTTCTATCTCATATCATTTTTGTCTGCCTAAAGAATTTCCTGTAACATTTTTTTAATAGCACACATCTGATGCAAGTGGATTCCTTCAGCTTTTCTTTGGAAAGTCTTTATTCCATCTTTATTTTTTTAATTCATTCGGCAATAAATTCTAGATTTACATTTCTTTCACTATTAAAAATTCTCATTATCTTCTGTTTTGCATAGCTTCTGTGATAAATCTGCTGTGATTCGTTTGTTCCTCTGCTTACTGTGGATTGTTTTTCCTATCTGCTACAAAAAGTTTTATCACTGGTTTTCAGAAATTTCACTATGCTGTGCTTTGGGGTGGTTTTCTTTGTTTCTTCTGTTTAGATTCATCAAGCTTTTTGGCTCTGTGTGTTTATAGTTTTCATCACATTTGGAAAATTCTTCAGCCATCATTCCCCCCATAGCTATCTCATCTCCCCTGGGACTTGATATTGTTTCACAGACACTGGTCTGAATTAATTAATTAATTAGTTAAATTTGTTTTCTTTCTGTGTCATTTTGGTTCATTTCTATTGTTATGCTTCCACGTTCATTGATGATTTCTTCTGCATGTCTAATGTGCTGCCTTTTCCTTTCGGTGTATTTTTCTGTTGGATAATGCATTTTTTCATCACTTAATGTTCCATTTGGGTCTTTTATATCTTCCATTTAACTTCTCATCATGTTCATGTTTTCCTTTACATTATTGAGTTACCAGAGTGTATTTATAATAGCTGTTTCAGTGTCCTGTCTGATGATATCGTCATATCTGTCATTTTAGTGTCTGTTTCTATTGATTGATTTTTCTGCTGGCTGTGGATCATATTTTCCAGCTTCTTTGTTTGCCTATTGATTTTTATTGGATGCTCTACATTGTGCATTGTACGCTGTTGGGTTTTGGATTCTGTTGTAATCCTTTAACTAGCAGGGAACTTTTTTTTCTTGCATGCAGTTAAGTTACTTCGCACCAGTCTGAACCTCTATAGGACTGCTTTTAAAGTTTCGTGGGGAAAACCTACAGCAACTTTTAGTCTAGAGCTAATTTAGTCCCATTACTAAGTCAATACCTTGTGGGTGACTATACCCATTGTTAGCAGTCCTATGAGCTCCCAGAAAGGTTCCGTCTACTGCTTTTTGTTGCCCTTTTCTCTCCTCACCTGCTCATCTCATGGAGTTTGCCCCATGCATGTAGACCTCACTAGTCAGTCAAAGATTTGAGGGGGCCTCTCTGCAAATCTCTAGAGCTCTCTTTTCAGCATTCTGCCCTGCAAATTCTAGTCCTGCAAATTTGCTTTCTGGAACTCTGATGGCTGCCTTCAATTCAGTTTGGTTTGGTTTGGGTTCTCTGTTCTTCCCTGTGTCCTGGAAACTGCTTCCAGGCAGCAAACTGGACAACTGTGGGGTTCATCTCCTTTGTTTCTCTTCCCTCAGGGATAACAGGCCTGCTCTGCTTGTCCTGTTTCTGAAAACAGTTGTTTCATGTATTTGTCTGGTTTTCTAACTGTTTATGGTGGAAGCACAATTCCCATAGCAATGAATACTTCATGGTCAGAAGCAGATGTTGGCATCAATATTTTATAAAGTTCTCTGGGTTATTCCACTGTGTAGCCAGAGTTGAGAACCAGTGCTTTAGACACTCATCATTATAAGTTTTGTTTATCTTTTAAACCCTTGTCAATTCTTTAGAAGAAAAATGATACACATATTTTTTTTGCAGTTTAATTATTTGTGAGGTTGAATAGCTGTTCATATTTACTGGCCATTTGCATTTTTTAATAGATGAACTTGATAATTTTTAACCTGTTTTGTTATTGCTGTTGTTGGTGTTGAGAGATTTGCTTTTTCCTTATAGGTTTGTATTTATATTGTTTGCCATTTGTATTGCAAATGTTTTTCCAATTGATTATGAGTGTTTTCACCTTGTTTATGGTGGTTGTGATGTGGAGGAAGGCAAGGGGGAGGTCATAGATATGCCATGAAGATGCCTCTAATTTTATATGTAACCCACATACTGGTTGTTTCCATTATGATTTCTGACTTTCATCTCATCGTGTGAGAGATGCTGTTCCCTGACGTAGTAGATGGATTTATTTATTTTTAACAGCTTTCTTTAGGAACATCCGTTTCAGGGCACGCTCTAAGGCTCCTGGTTAGTGGTACTTTCCTTCTTGGCTAACAGACTCTCAGGGATCTGACAGAATATAATGGATCTTATGATCTCAGAAAACTGCATGTGTATACGTATGCTCCAAGTTTACATATAATTCCAGATCTTGGATCCCCGGTTAGTGATCCCAACCCTAGACTGACTGTGAGAGAAGAATCCTTCAGTGACGTCATTGAGTGTGGGAACCAAGAAGGTCATCGCAGGCTTCCTGGTAGCCACCTGGGAAGTGGCATTGCTGTGGGAGGGGCTATTGCCAGGGGCATTTCTTCTCACTGGATCCCCTCCCACCATCAGAGAGGGCTACTTTACTTTTCAGTGAAGTGCATAGTGGGATGGACAAAGGTCTGAATTAGGAATTAACAAAGGACTGAGGTTACCTGGAGGTCAGTGGGATCCTGACCCCTGCAGGTCAGCCCAGGTTTGGTCCTGCAGATGAGTTCAGTTCTCTGCCGGCTCCTCATTTGAAGCTTTCAGACTCCCAGGCATCTTGGAGTTCACATGAGTTTTCCAGCTGACTTGATTTGCTTGCCTTGCTTCCTTCCTTTAGGTGACACAGGAAGGCCAGAGGAGCTGCAGTGGGAGTAATATCCTTCCCCCAGCTGGGATAAGACTGTGGTAAAGTTTTGCTACTGTAGTAATTATGTCGCAATGCAGAAATATACAGACCAACACATTATACACCTCAAACTTACACAATATTTTATGTCAATTATATCTCAATTAAAAAAAAAAGAAGGTTTTCTCCCTAGAGAGAAAGCCTCTGGGCTATTTAAAAATGATCAGTTTTCCCCTCCCCCTGCCAGAGCCAGAGGGGATCTTTCTTGGCTTTTCACTGTGAGAACCTGGTAGGGTTCCCAGAAGTAAACCCCATCCATGTCCCACAATGCAACTCTGCCTGACAGTTGCCTGAGGACCAGCGAGCCATCAGATATGTCTTCCTGCTGAAGACATTGAACTTCCTGGTTCCTTGACTCCCCGCTGGGATCAGTCTTTTCTGGAGTTTAAGGGGAAAGGTGGCAGTGGGGAGAAATGAGATTTGATGAGCAGATGGGGCCCAGGCCAGGAAAAGGACTTTGCACTTTCTTCAATGCCCATTCTCTAGGTAGTGGGGAACCACCTAAGAAAAGATGGAAAATAAATGAAGGAGATTTTCAGATTTGCATGTCCAGAAGGTCATTCCCTGCAGGTGTGTTTGAGGGGAAAGAGTTATAGTCTATTGCAGTCATTGAGGCCGTAGCTCCAGAGCCCCTAAACTTCTTCCCAGAAGTGCTTCTTGGAGCGTCCGCTTAGCATGGCTGGTCCCTCTCTTCCTCCAAGGAGGTGATGAAGGATGACACGGAGGTGCCTTCAGAACTCCCTTTATCCACCATCAGGCACAAGCATCAACGTGTTTGTGAATAGTTGCTGAGCACAGTCTACTCAGATGCTAATCACTCCAGGAAACACTTATTTGAAGCTCTTAACATGGGAACAGCCCTGTTACACTATGAAAGATTGGCGAAATACAAAAAGAATCTGGTTTATATGACTAACTTGAATGTGCCAATTAAGCTAACTAGTAGCAGCTTATGCAATTGTTTTGCATCTTGGGAGTCTCCACACACAAATGGACTCAGAGGAGTAAGAGTTTACACAGCACAGGCTCGGGTAACATTAGGCTAGCTGGGTACCCAAGCCAGATGTCCCAGCACCACAGTCCTCAGAACACTAAGAACCTGCCAACCATGGTCTGGACCAGTTCCCGGCCTTCAAGAAGGGGCCACTGCCATTAAACTAATGAAGTCATTGCATCACTGAGACATCAGGCAGACAGACCCAAGTCCCTTAGAGCCAAACATTTCAATTATTTTACAGACCTCAAGCAATTCTTTCTTTAACGATAAAGGATGAAAATATCAACCACACTTTAAGGTAAGTCTTTATTCTATTTCCTTTGACGTCTCTGAATTGATATTAAAAGATGAATGGTTAAAATATCTACAGCAATTGGATAAAGATTTGGAAGGCTGGGAGAGAGATAAGAAGGTAAAGAGGCTAAGAATTCCTTTTCTACTGGGGCTCCTCTTGCCAAGCCCAGTGCCCGATAGGCAAAGTCACCAGATAAAGAGTTTTAAAAGTTAATTGATATTTGCTACATCAGGTCTGTACAGATGTCCTTGGTATCCATGGGGGATTGGTTTCAGGAAACCTACCCCCAACAGATACCAAAACCTGCAGATGCTCAAGTCCCTTACATAAAATGGCATAGTTTTTGCCTAGAACCTACACATCCTCCCATATACTTTAAATCATCTCTAGATTACTTATAATATCTAATACAAAGTAAAATGCTATGTAAATAGTTGCCAGCCTGTGGCAAATTCAAGTTTTGCTTTTGGAACTTTCCGGAATTTTTTTTTCTGAATATTTTTGATCAGCAGTTGGTTGAATCCGTGGATGCAGAGCCGCAGATATGGAGGGCATACTGTCCTTCAAATAGGCTTTGGCCATTATTTCTCATGGTCTCAACCACAATCAGTTATCTATGAAGATATGTTCATATTAATAGTCAAAATAACATTTTTATTTCTCCCAGTACTCTCAACCCCAAATTAAGCTCAAGCTCAGTATGCTATACTCCTTGGTTCGTGGCAGTACAGACTGAAACGCTTTCCTTTCTTCATAGAACAGAATATGCATGCCCTCCTGACTCCAGTGGGTATAAAAGATTCTCAGAGTCCTTTGCAAATCATTTACAAATGTTCATGATGACCATTCTTAGAACTGCTTTGGAATCTGGAACTTCCATGAGACACAGTGTTGATTTCCTCAAAAGTTATTTTCATTCATTAGGTGGGCGCTTTCACCTACCTAGGCTTTTCCATCCTGCAAAGGACCTTCCTTTTCATAGATTTCTTAGTTCAGAACCTTCTAGCAACTGGTGACGTGGGAAGACAGTTCAGATTTTGAGTCAGATGAACGTGGGTTTGAGTCCAAGCTCTACCACCACTTAATTGCAGGAAATTGAGGAAATCACTTCTCTCTGTGCTTCAGTGTTCTTTTTCATCAAATGGAGGTTCAGTCAAGGGTCATTGTGAGAATCAAAAGAAGAAACAAAGAAAAACTGTGAAATCCTTTTATAAACCTTAAAGCCCTATATAAATGTAAAAGATTACCTTATTTCTACATGATATAGAGATTTTTATCTGAAGCCAATCTGTCCCCAATTCTATAATACTACATCACTGCAGAGCTCAAAAAGAAAATGCCTAAGGAGAGACAAAGAAGGACAGAGCGTTAAATGGAATCTCAAAATTGACAGAGCGTTAAATGGAATCTTCACGTGATACAATGGCCTACACATTTATCACTTGTGGCATCCTTACTGGTGAAATATTACTGAACCTAAAGTCTTTGTATAGCCTCAAATCTATAATTGACAGAGTTCCAATGTCACGTGGTGAAGGCGTGGAAGCTAAAACCTAGGCCTCATGGTTCCCAGTCTCTGTTCCCATATCTCTGTGCCTGTCCAAGTACATCCTTTAGAGTCTGTAACAGGAATGACATGGTACCACTTCTGAAGGTAATGAATCCCCCATATTCGGAGGTTTCAACAATCATTGATGAGCAATATAATGTAAATGATGTCAATCTTATATTTGGGAGTTGCTGGGGGATGGTAGTGGAATCAGTGACCTATAAGGATCTTCTGACTTTGAGCTTCTGTGAACTTCTGGCCAATTCTGAGCTCATAGATCTGGTTCTCACCCCCAGTCATCACAGTGACAAGAAGCTGGTGGAGGCACTGGGCGGGGGAAGGGATGAGTGTGGATGGGCCCTGAGCTGGTCTCACATTTGCCCAGCCTCAGCTTCCATACCACACCTTTTAGAAACTCCCCAGGCGCTGCACTCTTTTCACAGCTGTGTACAGGGAGTTCAAACAGAATGCAGGCAGCCAAAGCCACTCTCGTGAGCTGTCATAACAAACGCACCTCAAGTTTTTCCCCAGGTGAACTTAAGTCAAGGAGCAGCCAAACTAACTTCCGAGCAGGGTTTACCCAGCTTCTTCTTACTGCTTTCAGAGATAGGCGGCTCTTCCAGAGACAAAAAGTTTCCATTTGGAAGTAGGTCCAACTGTTAAAAGTATTAACTCAACTCAACACCAGTATCTTGCTACGAGATGCTAAGAGTGAATTAAGCAGTTTCACCTCCAAGTGCAGTGTTAGTGGCTGGCGAGGGTATGCACGCAGAAAAGGCCGTGCTGAAAGCTGTGCTCTGGGACTCCGTTCAGCAACTCTGTGTCAGTGTCTGTGTACAAAAAAGCAGTGGAAGATATATGATTTTAGTCTGGAGGCTTGGGCCACGTAGGAGGAGCAGCTACCTGAACTTCTTTCTCTGACTCGGTCTCCGCCTGCCTTACTCTTCTTCTGTGGCCTGAGGACTCGCCATATACTGTGCTAGCTATGAAAGGGATGACAGATTAGATGTGATTCCTGCCCTTGAGAAGTTCACACTGTAGCGTGGGAAGCAGACATACAAGAAAGAGTTGTGATGCCCTGTGATGGGCGCTATGCCCTGAGTCCCCATCAAGGGCATCACTTCTGGCTGTGGTTATTGAGGAAAGTTGCAAAGGTAAAGCGACATTTGGGATGGACCTTGGAAATAATGTGGGACCCTAGGAGTTGATGCAGGTACAGAAGGAATTACGTGCACAGGCTCGGCAGAGGGTGAGCTGGTCCAAGCCCTAGATCCGCCACCACGCTGAAATATGACCTTGAGACACGTTATTTCTCCTCCCTGGGCCTCAGTTTCTCCATTCATAAGGGAAGGGGTTGTCTACATGATATTGAAAGACTTTGTGTTGATATTTTAAAACATGATGATTATAAGCAAAGGCGAAGAAAATTAATTTAAAAGAATGTAAAAATGTACTAATCCTGGACTTGCTGGCATTCAAGACCTTGATGATTGTAAGCAAAGAAAAGAAGAAAAAATGTGAAACAGTTAAAGGAAAAGCACAGTAGGGCTTGTTACTGTACAGGGTAAAGAACCATGACAGGTGCTGTGTCCCTAACATTTTACCCAGCGGTTACAATGGCACTTGTGTCAACCAAGATTCAAGACCACAGAAGGACAAGGTGTACTTTAAAGACAATAGATGGACCAGGATAACTTTCTCTGCAGAAACATGGAGCCATGAGGAGAAAATTCCAGGAGAGAATCAACTTGCCCCATTAAGGTGTCCACCCTCATTTCTCCTCCAAATATGCCCTTTCCCAGACCCTTTAATCTCTAAAACAAGCCTCTATTATGCTGAAACCACAGGGACTTTGAGGGGAGTTCCATGGGATGCACTCCACCAGGAAGATTTTACTTGCATGTAGAGGAGCCCAAGCAAAGACTCAGAATCAGGACCTGGGGTCAATCAACACGGAGGAGAGATGCCTCGAGGGAACGTGTCACTGCCTATAAACCTCCATAGAAGGAGGAGATTTGTTCTGTGTGCCTCTCTGGGACAGAGCCAGGGCTGATGGATCGATGGAAGTTACACTGGGACAGATTTACATCCAACGTAAGGAAGAAATTTTTGATGGCAAAAGCCATTCAAATGTCAGCGGGCTACCTTATGAGAATGAGTGCCCCCAGCCACTGAGTGTGCATGAGGCTGGCTGGCCAACCTCCTCATGCACTTATTTAACAGGAGTGAATTGTTAATTACATGACATTTACTGAGTGACGAGTCTATGCTTGCACTATAATTGACAATGGCAATTCAGAGACAAATGAACTGCACTCCCTACCTTTTTGGAATGTGTGGTCCAGCTAAGCTGTTGTGACATTGGCAGGGATGTTTTAGAGGGGACTGAGTATTATTGGTTGGGGAAAGCAGGTTGTCCTCAATGACCATTATAGGTGCTTTCTGTATTTAAAATCCTCTGAGATTTTCCAATTCTCCTTTTTTTTTTTTTTTCCAGTTCAAAGCCCAATTCATCTATGCCTTTTTCAAGCCTTTGGAAGACCATATAGAGACATGCTAGGAGAGTAAGGGGACCCTAGGCAGGGACAGGTCAGATGGCCTTTATCCTCTTGTTCTGTATCACAGCTCTTGCCTTCAGTAGATCTAAGCAGAACTTGGGATTTAGATAGTGACGTTAAATGCAGAGGGCATTCTTGGTGCAAACGACCGTGTGAGCGAAGACAGGTTCAAGGAGAAGTGAGGGGAGCAGGCTGTCTCAGGGGAGAGCTCGTGTGGAAGGTAAAGTTTTCTGGGGCTGGGGCCATGCTGGGGAGAGTCTGCATTTCTACCATCCAACTCATTCGATTAGCTGGAGTTTTGGAAAACAACACATTTCATTTTGCCACTGTGGATACATTCTTCTAAGATTGTTTGTAAACACAACTCAAAGTTATTGTGGGAATAGCTAATATACTGTAGATCATGGAAATTATCTAATAAGCCAACTAATAATTATACATGACAAGAATGTCCTAAAACTTAGTAATTAGACAGTGATGAACAGTATGATTCTAGGACACTCTTAATGGTTGATATACAGAGAGATTTGCTTACCAAAATGAACATGCAGACATGTGCACACACACAGTTTACCTAATGAAGTCAGTCTATGCTCATGCCCTGGGAGGTTATTGTAAGCACTTGTCACCCCACTTGTAACCCAGCTGCAGGGGCAGGCAAGGGCTTCTGGGTACAATGCCCGACTGAGAAAAGTATTGCCAAGGGGAACACTGTTGGAACCAATGCAACCTGCACGGTTGACTCATTTGGCTGTATGTGGACTCAGCTAAAATGTAGGCCTGGTGTTACATGTCATCTATGCAGACACGGAACAGAACACCTACTGCCATTCACAGAAGTCCCAATCTTCTCCTTCAGGATATCAAAAGGGAGCAGCAGTCTATTTCTCACTTTAGAAGGAGAGGGTTAATCTGAAACCAGAAGTGCAAACAAACTTCCAGGGAAATGCAAGTCCATGACTCTAGAGAGCCCCAGAGGCCACCCAAGTCAAAGGAACAAGTGACAGAGACCATCGGCCAGGACATAAAAGACAGAAATAGCCAGGGAGGTGGAGAGCAAATGGAGGGACACTTTTGCTCAATGTCAAGGGCTGTCTGGGACTTGGGCTAACTAGTTTTCTCTAAAAGGCCAGGGGGAAGAAAGTATGACGGCAGCTTCCTACTGATTTTGCTGGTGGCAAACCTACATTTTAAAATTGAGGGAAGGGACTTCCCTGGTGGCACAGTGGTTAAGAATCCACCTGCCAATGAAGGGGACACGGGTTCAAGCCCTGGTCCAGGAAGATCTCGCATGCCATGGAGCAGCTGGGCCCATGCGCCACAACTACTGAGCCTGTGCGCCTAGAGCCTGTGCTCCGCAACAGGAGAAGCCACCGCAGTGAGAAGCCCACACACCACAATGAAGAGTAGCCCCCGCTCGCCGCAACTAGAGAAAAGCCCGTGCGCAGCAGCGAAGACCCAACACAGCCAAACATAAATAAATAAATAAATAAATAAAAATAAAAATAAAAAATAAAATTGAGGGGAAACTTCAGAATGTATTAATTTATGCAGATCTGTTGTTGAATATATATATCAGTTGTACTTCTGTAAATGGAACCACATTTTTGACATGTTAAAGAACTATAAAGAACTATAAAGAAATATATAGAGTTTTAAATTTTATAATGCAGATAACTGTTAATAAAGATGTGTGTATATATACATATATGTTATAAAATATGTTATATTATATAGATGTTATAATATGTATATAATGTAATATGTGTGTATATATACACGTGTGTGTGTGTTTATATAAATATATATACACACACACATATATATATATATATATAAAAAATATCGTATGTTCCAGGGAGGTCTGTCCTTGATAATATTGAGTATAATGTCTTTTCCTTTTTCTCATGCCAGAAAACTGAAACGGCTTACATTACAGCCAGTCTGTCACGGCTGACCAATATGAGGCAAAGAATTAAGAAATTCAATAGAAAGGGGATACCCTAATCTAGGTGATCAAATCCCTGGAGGGATTTCTCTAAAACACACGCTTCCAAGGTATTTTTTTCCAGTTATGTGTGTCACACTGATTTTGTGAATAAAATAAGAAACCTGTCTCTTAGATCTGTATCCCACTGTATAAAACCTCTTCCGGCTCTCTTCCCCGATACTTAACACCAGTTCTGAGACGTAAGCAGGCCAAGCGAACGATCCCACTTCACAGATGAGGAAGTTGAGCCTCCGAATGCCGAGCTGACTGGGAAAGTGTCAGAGAGCCAGCGTGCAGTGCCCACCTAGAGCTGGTCCCATGCTCTGTCCCTTAGGGCTTTCCTTTCCCTCTGAGGCCTGCATCATCATGGAACTGGAAATACATTGGCCCAGAGAGCTGAGGATTGACTTCATCTCTCTGATCTGTCACAAACCCACAGTCTGACCTCAGGAAAGCCGTGTCTCCTTCTCGGTCTCTGCACTCCCAGTGGGTTACAATGTGAATTCCTCACTACTGTCTCTGCTTCCAAGCCCCCTTCAGAGCCATTGTGTGGGCACGTTGCCGGAACAGCCTTTCCATAACCCACATCTCTGCACCTGCTTGCCTAACACACTTCAATGGCTTCCCGTCCCCCAATAAAGATAAAAGCCACACTTGTTAGTCTGATTTATAAGGTCCTCTGTGACTAGCCCTTGCCTATGTCTCCAGCCTCATTTCTTGTTCCTCCTTCCTCCATGCTCTATGCCACAGATGTATCAACACGGATGGTGCCCAGATGCTTCTCTTCCCTGCCTGTGTTACCTCTTCTCAGGCCCCTTTCACCCATCTGACTTCTACTCTAAGACCCATGTCGTGAATCTCTTTCCCTAAGAAACCATCTATGACCCCCGCATGCCCATCCTTCCTAAGCAGCGGTTTTGATCATTGTTTTCCCTCTGGGGTCCTGTAATCTGTGAATATCATTGTTGCATCTTGACTTATAAAAAAATAACTTATTTTCATGGTTGCTCCTCCATTTACTACGAGGTTTTATTTTATTTTTTTTTAAGATTATATCTGAGTCATCTTTTAATCTGTAACATCTAGCATTTTATCCAGCACACAGATGTCAAGGAAGTGTTTGCTGAATACATGAATGAGTGAATGAATGAAAGAAAATGGATTAGAGTATCTCTGGGACTTTCTACTTACGATATTTCAGATGTCTGATCCACACGCATGCGCAGAACATGTTGCCAGAACAGATTCTCTTCCCGCTTATGGAGATTTTATTGCTTTTCATAGTGAGCTCCATTCTAAGGAACTGCCGGAAGGGCTGAAAGCTGAACGCGTCGCACTTGCGCCCACAGGAACAAGGAGCTGGGCAAGAGCCATTGCGGTTGGTGCAGCTAATCCTGGCGGACGGCTCTGCCTGCAGTGACAACGAGGCCACCCAGGCTGCCGTCTGATGTGGCCAGGGCCAGCTCGAGCACGGGTGGTTAATCTCTCCGGTTGACCGAGGTGTGGGTGTGTGGGAATCTGCTTCTCGCCCACACAGCCCAGGATGCCCAGTCTCGCCTCGGGGCAGACTAGGGAGAAGATAAGCCCACTCCTCCTGGGAGATGGGACAGTTTAGGGCCTTTCTAGGTTTTCCAGGACCTCAGAGGCACAGCCAGAAGTTGACTTGAGAACTCAAGGGAAATGGGAAAATCTTTGTTTTGGAGAACAGGCAAGCATGCTAGTGGCGAACTTTCCTCCAAAATCCTCACTTATAGGTGAGAAAACTGATCATTGAGATGAGAGATGTTTTACGGTCACTCAGCAAGTGAGCTTCTGGGCATTTAAGTTTGCATCGCAAAGAGAAAGGGGGCCATGTGCCGAGTTCACCAGCCTGATCCTGGGGAGTTCACACCATCACATGAACACGTGCTCTCAGCCCTCCCCTCCTTCACTCCACCTCCACGCTTTCCCAAACTACCCATCACATTACCTCGTTGACTGAGCACCTAGCTTACATATGGATAGATTCCTGTTACACGTGTCACATACATCAAGAGGTGAGCTAGTGTAGAAGTTAGGAGCACAGATGATGAAGCCACCCTGCCCAGGGTGGGATGCTTCTCAGCTCTACCGCTAACCAGCTCTGTGACCTTGGATGACTCAACCATTTCATGTCTCAATTCCCTAAACGTTTTAATTGGGTAATAGTAATAATACCCACCTCGTACCATGCTATGCTAGCTATGGCTACCTTGAAAACCCACCATGTGCCAGGTCCTTTACATCCATACCCAGCTAATTCCAAGCCACACACTGCAAAGCATGCTGTATTATGATTCGTGTTTCACACAGAGGGATACCAACTCAGCCGGTGAGGGGTGGGGCACAGTCTCCACCTCAGGTCAATCTGACCTCAAATCCAAAGCTCCTTCCCTTATGCCTACGGTCATGACGTATCCCAGTTTCCCTGGAAAGTTCTAATTAATACCTATTGTCTAGGAGTAATTATTAATAGTGCCTCTCTCACTTTCAAAAATGTCCTGGTTTGAACGATAAATTATATGGTTGTCCTACTTGCTCTATATTTCTCCTCTGAGAAGGAGACTCTGCCTTTCTATAAAAGGCATATTTACCTTGAAAATTCTGTCTGGAGTGACATAGGTGGCCAGGCAATCTGCCCTGGCTTGGTAAATAACTTGGGCGTCTTGGTTTACTAACAGAATTGGGGGCCAGTTAGAAGAAAACATAGGAAGCAATCGAGTCTCCCTTTTTTCATTTTTGCAAGTTTAACCAAAATGCATCTGTCATCACCTGGCCTTTTCACAGATTTTTCTGGAACTTGGAGACCTGTTTTGTTGTGGTCACTGGGTTATCTACCCTTAACTGGGATGTTCTCTCTCTGTGATGTTTCATAGGTCAGGTAATAGAGCCTGGGTAGAAGTTCAGGCTGGTGAGTTCAGAAAACTTTTCTATAGACCTTTACTTATTTTCATTTCTGAGTTCAGAGTTCTAATCCTTTAATATCATTTCTCCTTCCTTATACAAAATATTGATACTGAATAAAGAAATAAACAAAATAATAACAAAAGAATCACCATAAAAACCAGAAAACAAAACCCAAAGGCAACAAAAACAGGTGAAAACGAAGTCTGTCCTGTTTTGAAGTCAACAATGGAAAATCATTCTTGGAAGAGAAAGTACATCGGTTCAGAAAATGCTCAAGGGAAAACAGCTGGGATCACACTAATGGTGATGGCTTTGATGTCACCGCATTATTTCACCTAGATTTGCACTTGCTCAGAACCCAAGGAAAGGAGAGTCTTACTCATTCCTCCCCCACAGTCAAACAGAACAGGTGCCCAGCAGCCTCCAGTTCTTGACCTATGACCTTGGACAAATCAGTCTCCATCTCTCTGCCTCAGTAGCTACTCTGTAAATTAGAAAGGGATCATTTCCAAGAGCCCTTGGTGCTCTAAATCACCATACTACTTCCTACCTTTTATTTGGCCAAATCACTGTTCAGGGTAATGGCCATGGAAATCTGTCAAGATAAACAGGAGAATGACCAGGTTATGGTGCTTATTGCAGCCAGCCTTGAAATTCTTCATCTCTCATGTTCATGTTCTTGGAGCTCTTTGAGGAACTGTGTAACTTTCATCCTAGTGTCTCCAATGCCTGGCAAAGAACATATTCAATAATAATTTGTTGACCAAATGAATGAATACATAAATTTTTGTCACCACATGGAAATCTGAAACCTTGCTCTAAATTATAACATCTCTTAATGATGCATATGAAACAATATTTGTCATTACAAATCCTTTTGTAGAATTAGGTAGGAAAAATAAAAGAAACATTAGCATGTCTGTATTAAGGATTGGGCTTTATTTTAATAAGTGTTAAAAAAAAATCTAACTTGCTTATGCAGTATATTGGCTAGTCAGTTGGCTCCTTTGGCCTAATCAGGGCTCAGCTAAGATACAAGCCTGGTGCTAAGGAGGAAATACATACAAAAATCCCTCATCTCTTGCCAACGGTGAGAACTGTTGTCTGAAAAACACCAAGGCTGAAACTCCTTAGCTGGCAAGAAGAATAAAGGTCTTACTGAGAATAAGGTGTGGGTGGAAAAGTAGTTGAAATAGTGCTAAAAGTAGATGTTAACACAGTCAATAAAACTTCTAGGAAAAATCTCCACTTTCAAACCAGACTAGTTCTGTTCAGGCTAAAAACGTAACCTCCAAGGCAGCCCTCCTCCTGTTGCTTGGGAAGAGTTGCTGTAGCTTCATGATCGGCTGTGATGGATTTTTAATTTTGTGACAGCCAGATTCTACCTCATTTTATGTGGCTTGAACCTACCATTACCAACTGAAATTGCACTTTTAATCTCCCTTTAAAAGTTTTTGCATGTCTTGGCAAAAATGCATTGGCAATCACCTGGCCTTTTCACAAATTATTGTGGAATTTACAAACTAGTTCTGTGGCGGTTATCAGACCATCTGCCCTTAAAACGGGATAGTCTCTCTGCAGTATTTCATAGGTCAGGCCACAAGACCTGGGCAAAGAGCAAGAGTGGTAAGAAATAATTTCTATCATGTTCTCTTCCTTAAGAGGACTAAATAGAATCTCAAGGATTCAAAAAAAAAGTCATGAGCTTGAACACTTTGACATACTATTGTAAACTAGTATCAGTGCTAATCTCTAAATTGGCAAGAGACTGAGAGAGCTTCTGATGCAGGTGACACCTGAATTAAGTCAGCTGCTCTCTCCTCCCATCTCTTTCTCTCCACCTTTCCCCCGACAACTCCCCAACATTTTCAGGAGGGCTGAGCAAACATCATGGTCCTATGGGGTGAGGCAAGTAGCAGGGGCATTCCTACCACAGTTGCAGAAGGGAGGTGTTTGGGGGTGAGCAAGTTGAGATCTGTGCATAATTAAACTGGAGAAAAGGTCCAAGTGGGTTGTCAAGACAAGGAGGGCCCGAGGCTTATGGGAGGAATCAGATGACAGAGATAAGGTGTGGGAGAGACAGTGAAAATGAGCAAAAGCCATAGTAGGAAGGAACAGGTGGAGGAGGCTCTCTGGGTGATTGTCAAAGACAGGGCTGTACACTGGAGCATGGCTAGGCTTTTCCATGTGCCCTGTGATTGGCTATTTGGTGGGTTAGAGCCATTCGAAGGGCTTAGGATGAAGCCCACCTACTGTCTTCTTCTCTCAGCTCCTCTTGGCCTCTTACTTTTACTTCCCTATTTCTCCAGAACCTTCCCTTCCCATACTGTATCCTCTGCCTGCTAGAACCTTTGATCTAATTTAGATTTTCTAGTATAACACATCTGATTGTCTTACTGGGCAAGGGCTCAGAATCAGGGCATCGTGTGTGTGAGGGATGTGGGTGAGTGTGTGGCGGGGAAAATCATCTGCAGCTAGGGCTCATTTCCAAAGGAGCTCTTCTCCCTGGATCTCTAAGGCCTATGTTGAACACCTCCAGTCCCTGAGGTTTCTAAACATCCTTACTGGTGATGTTCTTCCAGAGATGCAGTGTGATGTGGAAGAAAGAGCATCGAACATCAAGCCCAGGTCTCTGGTTTCAAGTCCAAAGTTCTGCCCACAACACTGTACTTGAAATCTTGACTAGGCACACGGGCTGACACTCCCAGGCACTCCAGGAGAAACGGAAAATGGAGAGTCCCTTTCTTTAAGTAGGATACAGTATAATAAAGCAGATGGCACTAACACCCAGTGCAATGAAGAACAACACAAAAATGATACAAAACTCACAAGGTGACTTGAGTGTGGTCTGGCCTATAGATGCTGGGGAAATCCAGAGGGTTAGAGCTGGAGGAGCTCATTTTTGGAGCCAGGACCCAGACCTCAGGAGAGTTCCACATGCAAATGACGAAGATCATAATAAAACAATAATTATAATGATAGTAATATAACTATTATTTTGAGTGCCTATTGTACGTTAGGATATTATACTAGGTGCTTTGTTTTGAATTGCTTTTTATTAATCCTCACGCAAATCCACAAGGTATAAGTTGTTAGCTATATTTTGTAGATGAGGACGTTGAAGCTCAGATTAAGCTCAGATTCTACTAGTACCAGATGGAGCAGGGGTCATATTATGTCCCAAATCTGCCTGTTGATCCTCGTGACGCGTCTTCCTTTGTATTACAGTGTCTCAAATCAGCAATGCAATCTGAGTTCACACTCTCTGATTGAGTAACTTGAAAGCAAGTCAGTCCTTCAATGGGGCCAGCCCTCCCCCTGAATTTCAAGTTATTTGCCTTGCTTCCTCAGTTCATTTATAAAGACAGGGCCGCAAAGCATCCCACAAATAGGATCCTTTACCAGAAGGTAAACTGGAGACAGGAGACTGGAATTTCTTTGTATGTCTTATTTCCAACTCCTTCACTGGGCTCAAAATAACCTATTAAACCATGCAGTCAAAATAATTAGACAGGAATATTTCTCATTTTAATTTCCATTCTAAATCTTTCATCATTCTTACCGACTTGTTTATTTAAGAATCTAAGTTTAATTACGAAGTGACACACTATTAATCCCATTTGTTTTTGTAAAGGAAAGCACTTCTTCGACTGGAACATAAGCCTCACATGCTCAGTGGTCGGCTGCCTTCATTTCAGCTGCTTAGGACCGGTCTGCTCCAGGGAAAGCATCTCCACCTGCTGGCAGGTACACCCCTGAGGCAGCCTTGGGAGACCACCACATCCGACCTCGTTCAGCTTCCTGGGACAAGGGCAGGCTTTGGGAAGACTGCTTTTGAAGACAGTGACATCAAATTACGAAAGCCATGGGGACAGTGTGTATTGTGTGTGCCTCCAGAGGTAGAGAATGCATGGTGTGTAATATAAGAGTGTGTGTGTGTTTGAGAGAGAGACAAAGAGAGAGAAAGAGAGAGGGAGAGAAGGAAAACCACCTTTCCTGAGCCCCAGCTCTCTACTTTTGCAGAAGCACCAGGAAATATCTCTTAGGTCTCGTCAGACCAAGCTGTAGCCTTACGATTCCTGAACCAATCAGTAGAATTACTTTAACAAAGCAGACCCATTCCTGGAATTGGGAGTGTGGTCAGCTTTCTTTGAAGTGAAGAAGTGGATGGAGAACGTGTGAATATCTGAATAAAAGTCAGGGATGCAGGGAGAAATGGATTCTGGGTAAGCCACTAAAAATGTCCACGGCACAATTGCAGGGTTGAAGATTGATTTTATTCTGGGAGATGCCAGGTTCGTTTGGGCCTTGAAAGACCACCTGGGCCAGCGGTTACATATATGTGGGCTGTGGTGGATTCCAAAGGCAGAGTCAGAGTAGCTGAGAACGAAAGCTGGGAGCCCGGGAGAGGAGGAGGCGGACACCGCAAGTCTGGACGAGCTGCCTTGTAAAAGGATCAGAGCTCCGTGAGACCCTCTGCCAAAGCTCTGGCAGCGCGTGCAGGGACCCAGGTGAAAGACAGGTGTGGGTGGAAACTGAAAGAGGCCCCTTGTTGATTTCCCGAGGAAACTCACCTGTTTGGCAATGACCTGGTTCTGCAAGTTTTCCTCCTGCGTCCCTGTGTCCTCATCAACTCCAGACTCACAGGAAAGATGATGGTTGTGAAATCTGGGGCTCATGCAGGTAACTCAAGTTCAGCATGAGAGGTTATGCAGTACTGTTTGGCACCCAAACCACCATTTTGGACTCCTTCCTCCCCTTTGCCCTGCGCTCAGGCATGCCGCTAGTCCTGCCATTCTGTCTGTAGAGTCTCACAACCGACCTAATAATTACTTCTGCTACTGCCCTAGATAGAACCGCACCCCCTTCCCCAACACCTCCAACATCTGCCTTCGGTCTTTCCCTCCTGATTGTTACAATCAGCTAGGTTTTCTTAAAACAAAGCTCTTACCTTTTATTGCCTCTGCTCAAACACTTTCAGTGGGCACTCATTACCGACAGAATACAAATTCTCATCCTGGATGCCCACAGTCTGGCCAAACCCAAGAGAGCTCTAAGGACTGGTCAGCAGTTCAGCAAACACGCATTGCTCCGTGCCAGGCATTGGCCAAGGTGTAGGAACTGCTGAGGATGATTTTTCAACACTCTCCTTCTTATCATCTATATTTCAAACCAAATCTTTTCCATCCATCAAAACTTGTGGACTATGGGCTCTCTTGAAGTACTCGGGTTGCATTTCTCTCGTTGCATCTGCATGATGGTCATTTGCATTCCTGACCAAGAGTCCAACATTTTAGACTATGAGTCGGTCATCACTGAATTCCCTCATCTCCCTCTGAAAATCCTAGTACCTGGCTCAGTTTGGGGGTAAAAGGTGTATATTTACTGAGTATCACCTGTATTTCTAGGACTATTATAATGTGTTCCACCCCTCTGGTCTCCACCCCATTGAAAGCAGAAGAAACTGACAATCCTCACAATACACACATTTTATTTTTAATAAATCACTTTTCAAACATGATGCTGATTCTCCAATGTTTAACGTATTTTGAAAAAAAAAACCTCTCATAGTGTTTTTATTCTTTTTTTTCTTTTTTTTTTGCCCATTGTAGATTTGAAACTCATAATACTACCAGCTTGAAACAACAACTGTTCATATTTTAGTCTGTGTCCTTTAAGCCTTTATCCTAACGAATATCAATAATTCAGAAATTGCAGAGAAAATAAATATTTTTTTTCTTTCTTTCATTACTTGATTTTGTACCATAATTTTCCTGCCAGCAATGTATTCCAGGAATATTTTACTCATTGTCCTTTTGCTACCATAAACAACAATGTAATGAACATCTTTGTGTACAAAGCCTTTCTTACATTTGTAGTTGTTTCCTAAAGATATTATTCCAGAATTGTAGTTGGTAGGGCAAAAGGGTATACACACTTTATGATCCTAAATTCCTACCTCAGCTTGGCTTTTAAATATACATTTAAAGGAAAGGTCATGAGCAAAGGTGACTGCTTAGCAGAGATCTGAGGGGGAGTCTTCAAATTCCACTATCTCAGCCTAATTTATTTCATGACTATGTTAATGTTTGCCTTTGCCTTCGTCTCAGTTTCAAGAAAAAACACAAAACACTGAAACTGGATTCAGAGCCAACCTCTCCCTCTCATTTATAAAGTCTTCTTTCTTGATGGGAGAGGGTGAGAACTTTAAATCTCTCTCTGAAAAAACATGCAATGAAATTGGAGATGGTGGGACCCTAGACCCAGAGTCATCTTTGAATGGATGTGTATTTCCCATTGCTTTGGGAAGATGGAAAACCCTAACAAAATAAAATCAAGACCAATCCCACATAGTTCAGTCTCTTAGCAAAAAGAACCTTATTTCTCTGTTACTGGGGCAGCTATGCACAGATGCAAAACACAGACAGACTGTCCTTGCCCTGCGTTATAAAATAGTGATTTCTGTTGAAGGTCATTTTGCTTAGGAAGAAAAAAGAAAAGACTGGTACTTGGCAGGGAGGCCACAGAAACTGATGCATCTCTGCCAAGGACCTTCGACACGGATGGCCCGGGAGATCTTCCACGTCACCCCAGAGCAGGTCATGGCCCTGGTTACTGAGGGAGGAAGAGGAGGAAGATAAGAGTTGGAATAAAATGAAAGAGAGAAGGTTGTTCTCTAAGTCCTCGGAGTTCTAAAATTAGAACCCTCCTAAATAAATTTTCAAGATTAATAAAAAGTAACTGGACCCCTAAGGTAGTGTATCTTCGTCTACCTACACAGTTCTCCTCGCAAGAGTCTCTTTATTCTCAAAGTGGGCTGTTTGAAGGGGAGAGTCAGCCCCACCCTGGATTCAGGGAAGGAGGCGGGCAGATTGCTAACCTCTTGCAGGCTGATCATCTTCAGTCTAACTGAGGAGGAGGCGGGGGAGGAGAGCGCCCTCCCCGCTTCCTCCACTCACCACCAAGCAGGGGCTTTCCTGGAAAGTGAGGGTCTGGAGACAGTGATGATCCTTTTATCCTGTCCGAAGTCTCCAGGAAAGCCATGCAGGAGTCTCCTCGTTCTGGTCTAGTGTTTGACTCTGATATGCTTTTACCCACCACACTATCCATAGCCCCATAGATGCTGCAAATCCAACATGTTCAAAGCTGAACTTTTCTCCTAGGATGTCTTCTCCTCTTGTTCTATATCTCAGCCAATGGCTTTATGGAGTGTTTCTTTACTCAGCCCAGAAACCCGGGTGGATGCTTCTCCTTTTGCCGTGCGGCTTGACGGTTCTCTCTTCCCAACCTTGATGTCTTCTCCCAACTTCCGGTCACCCAGCTCTGGTCCGCGTGATTCCTTACTTATACTTCTGCAAACATTCGCTAGTTGGTTTCCCTTCTCCAGTCTCTATCCCACCTCCCCTGCCCATTCTCTGTCCTACCCTCGCTCTCCCTTCCATTAACCACACTAGTGCCAGAAGGATCTCCCTAAAACAATTTCATCAAGGTACTTCTCTGCTTCAAATATTTCAGAGGCTTCCCACTGTTTTCAGAAGGAAGATCAAGCCTCTAAGCACAGCAAGCAAAGCCCTTCCTTGGTTCCTCAATTATTATCTCCTTTTTTAATAGCTATGCAAAAGCTGAGAATAGTATGTGTGTACATATGTGTGTGCATATGTGTGTATGAGTGTGTGCACACATGCATCTGTGTAACTGAATGTCCTAGTCTGGGCTGATTATGGGCATTATCTTTTGGGAGATGATAGTCCTATGGTAGGGGGTTTAGAAAATAGAAGTGAATGTTCCATAACAAATGTGACACTTCCTATGGAATAAGACCAAATTCAAACACAGTAGATTCAGAAAGAAGAATTTTGGTTTGTAACTTGAGTCCATTGATGAACATCATCCTGATGTACGAAGTGGTACAAATTTTCTATAGAACAGGTCTTGCCTGTTATGTGAATTAATATTCAGGCTCCCAGGATGACTTTCCCAATACTGTATATTTTTAACAATTCAATTAGTCATTCCCAAGTGAAGCATTCTAATTGATTATTTTCCAGTCTCTGTTGGTGATAAAGATAATGGATGTTTTTGTGGAGTAAATTGGCTTCCTTGCTTAATATCTGTTTCTTGATGTCATTGCCCAGCAAATAAATGGTGAAGCATATTGCTATAAATAGCATGATGGCTGGCAGAGGAAAAAAAAAATAGCTGTGTTTCCTGACAGTGCAAATTTCACACTGTTTTAATTACCACAAACGTTCACTCCTATCTCAGAGAGCTGGGCAGGAAACTGGGAATAACTGAAAATTTGTAGACATGGCTGAAATGACAAGCCTGGGATGAGACTCACGCTGGTACGGGCAGTGTCCCCATGACACCTTCTGGGAACTTCAAGTCTAGGAGGTGAATTGGACCCTTTGGGAATCAACCACACGAAACCTGGAAATGTGTCCCGCTCTTTGTGCTGTTGAGACACGTGTCTCCCTAAAATAAAGAGTTTCAAAAAAACAAAATAAAAGACAGAGTGCTGGAATTTTGCTCTTCAGGCAAATACCTACGCGCTTTCGCAGTCCACATATTAGGCAGCGGTCGAGAAATAACAGGGAGAAGGTTCCCTGAAGGCATTCTCTGGATGCTAGACTTTGTGTCTACCTCGACTGAGTATGAAGGCCTTTTCTCCCACATGGCCTGCATCTCTTCCCATTCCCATTTCCTCAACCATCACCTGACTTCCCTCTGACCTTTCCCACCCTGCCCTATTACCTGGAACCACCTCTCCTCTTCCCTGAATTCTGGACAGTTCCCGGCCCTCCTGAAATCCCACTTCAACAAGAGAATGGTGTGAACAATGTATTTGCTCCAGTGCTAGAGATCCTCTTCTTGGGCCTTTTGTCAATTTTTTGAATTTGGGGTGAGAAATCTCTGGCTCTAGCCCAGAAATCTCTACAATACTTTGTAGTAATGGAAAAAGCATGCATTGGCACAGGCGTTTATAATTTATGCCAACCTCTCTTACATTTTTTCCCATGTGAGGGTAAATCTCATCGGATTTGAAATTGGATACAACAGTATCTTATAATTACTCAGAGGAGGTTCAAGGCTTAAGTAGGTGGAAGAAAAGGAAAAATTTTCACTTCCCGTAGTGATAAAGATGTAATTTCTTACAGAGGGTAGGAGGTAGGTTTGCGAGGCTTAGAAAAGACCCAGGAGGGGTTGGCAGAGACCCAAGGACCCGGTCAGTGCTGCCACTCTGTGGAGTACGAGGCAGTGGCCCTTTTCACCCATCATAGAATAACCATTCGATGAATATTAATTGATCGACTAGATGAACGTACAAACTAAATAAAGAACACAAAAGGGTGCAGCATGGATTACAAACCAACATTACTCAAAGTTTAATGGGAAGTAAGTTTAGTAAAAGCCATCGATGTGGCCTGGCAACCAAAGTCCAAACCATGATACCATGTTTCAGTACCAGAGAAATATCCACGCTAAGGAAAGTGCTTGTTAGTCTTACTCACTTCTGTGTTCAATAAGAAGACTATATATCATGGTTTGCATGTTGTAAAAAACGTGTTCTAAATGGTCCAAGAGGTAAACCCTAAGACCACATCGGTGGAAATACAGTCAAACAGACATCAGCTTGATACAAAGAATCGCACGCAGATGGAAGCTCAACGGTCAAAGAGGTGGACGGCGCTAGTTATCAAATTGCTTCCTAGTTCCAAATTCCCTCTTTTTGCCCACTCTCGGAAAAATGAAGCTGAGCTGTTTAACTATTTTTCTTTTGCTAACTAACGAAGGAAATGGGTGTTAAGCTTTGTCATGACAGAACAGTGGAGAGACATTGCAGGAAGAAAGTCTTTGCTTCTGGGTTCCAGTGTGCTTGCTCAGCCATCTCCTGCAGAGCCTGTCATCAGGCTTCTGTGTGCATGCAGCTTCCCCAGCACTGAAACCTTGAATCATGGTAGCTTCCTCAGCATTGTCCTAAGGTTCTTGCAACATGCACAGATTCGGTGGTGCACGAGTGGTTGGCATCCCATGGCACTCCCAGCCTTGGGTGATTTTATAGCAAAGTGCCTCTAGTGAAACGTCTCCCCAGGAATAGCTTTCCCTGGCTCCCTAGAGGGCAGATTTCCAGCAAGTTTCCCTAGTATGGCACCATGGCAACTTCTCATCCACGCGGCGAGCCCTGGACTCTACAGTAAGGTCTGGACCTTGGCCCTGGGGAACCTATGCCTTATGTGTTATCTCAGTCCAAGGCAGAGAGTCTGCTTCTAATATTTGCTCTTCCTTCCATCTTTGGTGTGCTCTTCACTTTTTACCAGCCAATCTCTTACTACCACAGTCCTCTGTTATAGTTAATAATTCTTTATATTAGACTGTCTCTGTTCAAATTACTATGTGGTTTTGCTTTACTTACTGGGTCCTAATCGATACACCTAGCAATTGCGTGGAGTCCTGAGAAATGGGTAGAATTTCGGTAAGCATAGAGGAAGGAGAAAGAATATTTGAGGCAGAATGAAAGCATTAAGGTCCATATTTTTCATGTTTATACTATTTTCAAAGAATGAAAGAACTAGCAGTAAATACATTTGATCTAATTATAAATTCCTTGAGGCAAAGACTATGTCTTATTTTTCCTCAAGTCTTCTAATATAATGCTTGATGAAAGAATAGAATCTTCTGGACATTGACTGTCTAATCCATTTAACCATAACTGAGACCTGGGAAGAAAGACCAGTCCTCGTTGCAGTGCTTCACAAAAAAACCCCAGTAATATTAATAATAAAAATAATAATGTTAGAAAAAAATATTGAGTAATACCATGTACCAGGCTTTGTACAAATGAACTCATAAGTAAAGACCCTCAAAGTCTTTACAAGATAAATATTATTATTATATCTGAAGCACAGAGAGGTTATGTAACTTGTTTAAATTCACCTAACTAATAAGTGGCCAAGTCAGCATTTAAACCAAAGCTGTCTGGCTCCAGGTACCCTTCCCTAAATCACCACACGCTACCACTTCCCAACTATGCGTGGAAATGTGATTATATACCTCAGTGATAATGATCTTTCCTTTCAATATTCCAGGGGAACAAAAGATGGGGGTCTTTTTTATACATTAGAGACCGAAACTTTTTCTTTGTAAATTAAGATTTCTTCCATTGAGGGTTAGGAAAAGGAAAGATTTCAGAACTTTACTGCTTGAAATGTTGAATATCAAAATGTTCCATATATTAATTGGTACACTTTCTTATGAAGAGTTGTATGCCCTGGGTTTCTTCCCTCTAGGATATTTACCTTTTCACCCTTATCTTTAAGGAATTGTGGTTTTGAATGTTTGGGTTCCAAGACAGAGATTCTAGAGCAGCAGGTGGACCTCTTCTTGAAACTGGATCCCTGAAATGCCCTCTTATCACATTCAAGACCTGCTCTGATTTCTTCACTACCTGATGAAGTAGTTGGAAAGCCACGCTGGCCCACATCCAAGTTTGCCATTTCTACATGATGTGCTTTTATTCTGGAAAATTTGGAGTCCAGGATCCCTCTTCTCCTCCATGGATATTAATGTCCCTCAGGATGCCACTTAGGCTAAAAACACTTCTGAATTGCTTTGACCTATAAAATCCTACATGTAATGTTTCTTCTACCTGGAGCGTGTCTCTTCCTTTTTCTCATCCTGTAAGACTCTACTCAGATAAGATGTCCTTTGTGAGGTCTTTCCCAGCCCCTCAGAAGAATTAGAGTTCTGTGCTGTGCTCCCCACAACACCTGGCTGCCATGTCTCTGTTAGGCCTTGTTATATTACCCTGGGACTGACACATATCTGCCTCTCCTCCAAACTGGAAGTTCATGGAAGACAGAAGGCTATTGCATACCCATATTTGTTTTCCCACAGCCTGACATAATCACTAGGACTGAGTAGGTGTTCAATAAACATGTGTTGCTGACATAAATATATGAATAAGTGAATGGATTGGGGCCTTTCCCAATCCATACAGGATTTATGGACTTGGGCAAATCATGTCACCTCCTTTAAAATGAGTCAGTGGGATTAGATGATGCCAAAGGTTCCTTCAAATTCTGGTTTCTTAGGGGTATGAAATTCAGTAACCATTTTTATATTTTGCCCTGAAGTTACTAAGAAACTTTTACAAATCCAAAGCTTTTTTTTTTTTTTTTAATTCCAAACATTTTAAACAACCGCATCTCCAAAGATCTCATGTAGAAGAGCTCTGCTCATCTCCACTTCAGAAGATCCATGGGTTCAAATGTTAATACAAGCCTTCTGCCTATAAGCAAAAGATACTACTGCATAGGGTAAGAGGAAGGTCACATGAACTATTGAAGCTTCTTCTGGAGTATCAACTTCATCAACCACAGCTCTGGAAGTTCTGATACCAATCTGTTAATACAAGGCCAGGGATGAAATTGGGACCTTGGGCACAACTGGAAAAACATCTCTGAAGATTTTCTATCTGTGAGGGAAGATCACCATTTTGGTTCATTCCTCAATTTGAGACCTGGACTGCATGCTTTGCTTTCTTTCTTTCTTTCTTTCTTCCTTCCTTCTTTCCTTCCTTCCTTCCTTCCTTCCTTTCTTTCTTTCTTTCTTTCTTTCTTTCTTTCTTTCTCTCTTTCTGTTTTTTTTTTTTTTTGCATTATTTTAATTTTAACCTCACTGAACTATGAAATAATCCATTACCGGGAAGCACAGTCTTTCTCTGCGCTTGATCAAGGAGTTAAATGCACAGTTCACATTACAATTCCATTATCCAGGAGGGGATTCTGCTCTTGAATTAGGGCCTGTGGTAACAGTTAGTCTCTCCTCTCCTTTCCAGATGCCAGGCATTGTACAACTTCCAATTATTGGATGACCAAAGCCAAGGGAGGCAACGCCCCCATCTGGCCAGACAGAAGAAACAAGATGAAAATAATGATTAAGAAACCAGAGTGTATTTATTGACTTCCCTCTAGAGATGAAGAAAGAGGCTTACAGAAGTTAAGTAGCCAGCCCAAAGTTATAAAGCTAACATCTAATTCTAAAGTCTGTACTTTTCTGTGAGTGTGAGTGTGTGTGTGCGTGTGTGTGTAGCAGAGGTGGGGGATATGGATGAAACGCAGACTACATTTAAAAGTACAGCACCGTAGATAGCTCTCTATTCCAGGTCATTCATTTCAAAGAAGAAAATTAAGGTGAAACATGCGGAGGTCAGAGTCATAAACCAAGGTGGCAGTAGAGGCATGGTTAGAATCTAAGGTTCTTTAGTCTCAGCACTTTGGTCTGTGCAGAGAACCCCACTCCACACAGCTGGGGAAAGAGTACACGACAAAGCTGCAGTCACACTTATCAACTGTTTGACCAACTTATCATCGACATCTTATCATTAAGGAAAATCACGCTTGGAGAAGATAATGACCACATCGTATTCATTTTATGATGAGGAAGCTGAGATGATGTGTGCCGTGCCCATACCTCAAGGGCTCAATAAATGTTATGTTCCTCCTGAAACGGGCTACTTAAGTTTTTAATATAATTATTAGCAGGACACAATTAATTCACGTACATGGTAAAAAATTTTGAAAAGGTGTGGAAAGTTTATGGAAGGAAAAGGTAATTCTCTCCCCAAGTCCATTCCCCAGAGGGAATCATTTTTAACCTTTTCTGATTTCTGTCATTCTTGGGGTTAGTGCCATAATTCTAAATATTATGGTTATAGTTCTATTCATTTGTTTATCCACTTGCTTATTTTAAATGATAAACTTTTATTTCTTATTCCACCAACTCTTGGCAGAGTCTTTTCTATCATGTGATAAGATGAGAAATTGTCACTCTCTGTCCCTCATTCATTTCCAAGGTCCAATACAGCAGCTCTGTAGTGACTTTTACACTGTTGAAGTTTACAAAACAGTTACATTCTATCTGTATCATGATTAAGTCTTTCGTTGCTTATCTATATGTTGATGCTATACATAGAAACAAACAGACTTTTAAATATTTGATCATATACTGTTAGACCAACTAGTGTGTCTGGATCAGCATAGAAAGAAAGTAGAATTCCTTTTCACTATTGTATGTTTAAAAGAGAGCCAAGCAATATATTCAGGGTGATTCCTTTTTCTTTTGCTTCTTTAAATACTCCAAATCATCCCATATTTTAGTTTGCTTTATATTTGATTCTTAAATTTGTAGTATAGTTTTATATTTCTCTTGGTGTTCCTAATTGCTTTTTTTCTTAATTATCAAAGAAACATATGCTTTCTTTACAATATCTGTAACAATATCCATATTTTTAGTCAATCATATTAATTGTCTAATAATCTCATTTGGACTGATTGCTTTCCCAACCTGTTGCTTTGCAGTTTGACTGGGATTTCTTTTTTTTTTTTTTCATTTACTCTTGAACTAGTTTCACTGTTTCTTGAATCTCATGTCTTCCTTTTTAATGTCTATGTATTTACTATATTGCTGCAATATAGCCTCAAGTATTTTACCTCCAGAAATAGTGGAAGAAAAGTAACTTTCTGAGCTCTTGTATAAGTGAAAATGCCTTTTTCCATAATGTTTAAGAAATTCTCTATTTGCATTATTGTTGCAGATGACGAGTCTGTTGACAATCTGAATATCTCTTTTCAGTTTAAAATTTTCAGGTTTTTTTGTTTAGCTTTCTGTCTCTCAAAGCACCTAAGACTGTCTTCTTTTCTCAACAAACAACTTTCACAAGGATATGTGCTTCAAAATGTGGATTGTGTTTCACTCATTCTGTTTCTTAACTTTTAGTGGTCCCTGCAATTTAAGGATTGGTGGTCTTCAGCTCTGGAAATTTTTATTCTGTTATTTAGTTGGTAATTTTCCTTTTTGATTTTCTCTTTTCTTTTATTCTGGAGTATCTGTTAGTTGGATTATGAATATCCTGAATTGATCTTCCTTATCTTTTAATTTTTCTCTTTCATTTGCCTTTAAAATTGTTTTCTTCTTTCTGAGAGATATCCCTGATTTTACCTTTCATACTTCTTATTGATTTTTTGGCCAATCATGATTTTTTAATAGATTTCAAATGATTTTATCTTACTTTCCAAGCATTCTTTTAATGATTCCCATTTCAAAAATAATTTTAATATTACCTAAACTCTCTCTAACAATCATCATTATACTTTTCCATTCTCTTTTGTTCCCTGGATTAATTCCATTTCTTCTTTAGGAGATGAGTTATTCTCATTTATCTTTCTTTTTCTCTCCCATCAAATGTAGGGCAGATCTTAAGTGCCCATTCACATTTATGAATGAAGAGTTGCTTGACTAGTATGAAGAGCTGTCATGAGTTTCTTCCATTACAGTGTTGACTTGTTTGCCCAGCAAGCCTTTCTCCTGAATGAGGAGACCGATGGTGAACTGTGTGTACATGTTTGTGTTGACTGGAAGGGTTTAGATTGGATCTGGTGAACAGACTGCCTTGCCTGTGCTTTCTACCCACCACCAGCCTGTCAGAAAGAAGGGTGCCACTCTGAGGCCAGCTCTAACACAGGCACCTAAGACTTTTCCCCCAGCAAGTGTTCAATTTCTGTAGAATGGAGTGTTCTCTGCCTAAAGCCAAGTAGCTGCAAGTTGCTCTGTTTAGGGAGAAAAGATTGAATAGTTCAAATATTTCATGAAGGGTTTTTTAAAAATTAAATAGCATAGATACTACTCCTTAATTTTTGGCTTTCCATAGCTACAGACTTCAAATTTGCAACCTATTTAGAATTTTGTTAATTAAAACAGTTCCACCTCTGCAGTAACCTTCTCCTCTTCTGTTCTGGCCATCCGCTTTCTCAACTTTGGGTGAGCTATTCATTTGATTTAATCTACATGTCATCTTTCAGAAATTTGTTAAAGTTCTTGGTATACTGGAGTCCCTATCTTTGTTCTCTACATTTCTATGATTTTATTTTCTGCTGTTTATTTTTTCTGTTATTTCAGTGGAAATCAGGAAAGAAGAGGAGGTAAATATGTATGTTCAGGTCTTCATCATGACCCAGAAACCCCCAACTATTTAAAAAATCCTGTAAGCTTTTGAAGGGATTATGTACAGTTTTTGGCATTTTCTCAGAGGCTTCTAATTGGTTTATCATGAGGAAAGAAAATTTTTGAATATGGGTTATGTTATTTAATTCCAAAGTAATACTGTACTTGGATAAGACCTAAAATGTCTTATCCAAAACCGTTTACGAGTATGAACTACTGACACCAATTAAAACCTGTTACTTTAAAAAATAGAAAATAAGACCTAGAAAACAGAGAAAACAGCATAGGTAAATAGAACAGATGGGTTCAGTTACACACACACACACACACACACACACACACACACACACACACACACACACAAACTGTTCTCTCCCCTTGGAGGATGGGACCCTCTAACCACTGCACATAACTTCAAACCCATTTCTTTGGCTGCACAACTTTGTCCTCAGACCCTGCTGGCCCTATCTTATTGGCAAATATTAAAATGGCATCGACAATCTTCTGATCTGCCCAGTATAATCGAAAATTCAGATTAAGGAAAGATTATGCTAATGGGGGAGAAGATCATAGAGTGGGAAGGGCTCTTTGAGGATGGCTTGTTCAGCTGTCTGACTGACACAGGCTTTCTGTCTGTAATATCCTGCCTAATGGTCTTTTCTTGATCATCTCCAGTAATGAGAAACTTGTAACCTCTAGAGGCAGCATTTTTCTCTTCAGACAGTGCTGTTAAAAGGCCTTTAAACGTAACCCTGATCTGGCTCTATGTACCTCCCAGCATGTTCACCAGCTGTGCTCTCCAGGATGTATAGCACAAATCTAAACCACTGTCATATGGAAGAGAAGTTTGATATTTCACATGTTAACAGGACAGGTGAGAAAGAGATCCATTTAATGTCAGAGACAGTTGTCACTTCCCTATCTAAAGATGCTCGCATTCCTCAAGCGGGTCTTTACAAAGAGCGAGGCTGTTAAGTAAAAGCTTTAAAAATAATTCCATTACCCACTTTACAAAGACAGAGTGACAGCCGATCATTAGAAGAAGAAAGTCTTCACGGATGATGCACAATTTGCAAAAGATGTGATTTCATCCCTTAGAAAAGAAGATGTACAATAACTTCCCACTAAGATAAGTTGTGTTTGCTTGCATTTCATATCATTCCTATGGCTTCAGTTTATAGATGAGATTCATTGCAAGTCCCCCTCAAACTGTTAAAGGCCTATGGATACAAAGAATTTGATTGTCTGGAAATGCCTGAAACTTCAGCCACCTCTAACTGCTTGTAAAGAGACAACCAGAAATTTCAGAAGCATGGGTAGCCCACACTGCAGCTCCGGCACAAACGCACCCTGGAGGCTGTGTGTCCATCCGAGTGGGCCACTCTTGGCCTCATGGGTAAATCTGAAATGCATAAGCAAGGTCCGGAGACCACAGAGGCCCGTACTCATCACTTCCAATTCCCTCATTATATAGATAAGGATGCTTGAGGCCCAGGAGCAGAAATTAGAAGCCTGGAGTCATTCAGGAAGTCAGGGGCAGAGAAAATACTAGAATCAGAAGCTTTGGTTCCCTGGTCCAGACATTTTTTTCTCTCTTCTTTACTTTTCTGTTACGGGCTGTGGTTCTCTATGTCCTGGCCCCATCCCCCATCTGACGCCCTCTTCTGGAGCTCTCCGCCCCCCACCCTTGTTCATTCTGCTCTGCCACACTACAGACATCTCACTGTTCTTGAAACACAGCAAGCAGGCTCCCTTCTCAGGGCCTTTGCACTTCCCATAGGTCTGCCAGGCATGCTCGTCTCCCTCCTAGCCGCAGGAACCACCCCCTCACTTCGCTTAGGTGTCGTCCACATGCCCTCAGGGAGGCCTTTCCTGATCAATTTATCTAAAATAAGACCCCCTATCACTCTCTCGTTTTGCTGATTCATTTTTCTTCACAGCATTTACCAATATCCTGACATATTAGATTTCAAAATATGCATATTATGTATGTATGAATGTATGTATGTTTCTTCCCAATAAATGTAAGTTCCATGAAGGTGAGGACTTTGTGAGTTTGTCCACTACTATACACCCAGCATCTAGTGCGTGCAAAGAAGTATTTCTGGAGGCCTGATTAAATAACATCTTTGAAAGTGTTCGATGCAGTTTAAGAGGGGAATCAACTGAGAGGTCGAATGGCACAACACACCCGTCTACCGCTGGGAGCTCAACGCAGAACCTCATCCTGCAAAAGACACCATGGTGTCTTTAACTCTGGTCTCCATCTCCAATCCCTAGTTCAACTCAAATATTCACTGAGCACCATACACTCAATGAATGTTTGTTAAATTAAGGAATGAATACAAGCACTGATTTAAAAGGCACGTTTTTGTAGTAGGATAAACATAGGAGACCAGGCCTCAGGAGACCTAGAAGGTTGGTCCTTGCTCAACCAACAGCTGTATTAGTTTAGGCAAGTTTCCTAGGCAATTTCCATCTTCAATTAATCACCAAATAATCAACAAGGAGGGTAAAACAGATTGGTTCTAAGAGACCTT
The DNA here is from genome assembly GCF_965194825.1 of Balaenoptera physalus. NCBI lineage: Eukaryota > Metazoa > Chordata > Mammalia > Artiodactyla > Balaenopteridae > Balaenoptera > Balaenoptera physalus. Next base: position 86,065,888 of record NC_138894.1, on the reverse strand, counting down.
CCAACTCTGACATTCTAGAATATCATAAAATATTCTCTTAGGTTATTTTCTTCTTGCAACTTGCCAGTGTTAAACGATTTTAGTAATACCATTGTATTTACAGGCGGTTAGGAAATTTGTTCTTTACCACAGCAATGGCCAAGGTCCTTTCAAGGAGCCAACATGCCAAGCCACAATTAGGCTCCATTTATCCACAGGTCCATTTCCCAGCAATCTGACTCATTCAGGACCTTTTGATTCTGAACTCATCAAGAGTCCCCGGGTACCCACATGAGCTGGCAGAAAGCCTCAGCATTAAAGATTATATGCATTGCTTCTCATGCCTTCTTTCAAAGGTTTGCAGAGTCTAGATTCTTGTTTTCCAGCAATGACTCAAGGGGGCTATTTCCTCTTCCGGAAATTGTCTTCCCTGTCCATTCTTGCTGATGGACCCCTATGTGTTCTTCAAGCTTATCTCAAATTTTCGCTGCTCTAAGAAGCTACTACAGCCTCCTGCTGCCCACAGAGTTTAATGTTCTACCTTCCATGCTGTCGCGCTAACACGTGTATAGCTTCATAACAGCTTTGGCCATTTTGTATTATCGTTATGCTTGTTGAGAGTTTGAGCTTGTCGAGGTCAGTGTAATATTTTATTTACCTTACTCCCGAGGATGGAGTCTGGCATGGAGGAGGTGTGCAGATAGTGTTTTCTGGAGACTTCTAGTGATCTCGTTTCCTGGACCTTAGTAAAAGAAACCCAAGAACCCAAAAAGGAAAGGTTATAGAAGGCATTCAGGAGAGATAGATACATGATCCCTAAGCAGAATAACTGGTGACATTGCATGACACTGAGGGAAGAGACAGGAAGATTTAAAACCAGATACGGAGCTGCGATACTGCTCCGGACGCTAATGGGTCTTTAGAATGACATCGCTGAGTGACTTTGAAATGACAGAGTTCTGTATGGCAGATGGGAATTCAGAATTTCTGGAAATGTCAAATACTTTTCAGAAAGATGTCTCTTGACAAGGCTTACTCTGCTTGTTTGGCGTTTGACAGGCTCAACTTTGGTTATCTGGAAAAGACCAAGATGCCAGAGGAATGGGACTTTATCATAGTCATAAACCGACAAAATTTGATTAAATGGTATCATGTGCTCAGCATTGTACATGTGTCCAATAAAGTGCCAAAGACTGGACTCTCAAAGAAGTGAAGAGACCAGACTGGCCAAGACCGTGAGGGTTTCAGGTTCTTAGTGGAGGAGGAAATGTCAGGGATCATGGTAGCCTGGAAGACATGGGGACAGGAGGGGGACTTAGGCCAACCCGTACAGACAGGGAAGGATGGATAAAAGGAAAGAGGAAGAAAAGGTGCTCTAGCTGATGGAGACCATTCAAGCAAAGGCCCTGGGGTAGGCCTGGCAAGAGAAAGTGAGATTGGGAAGTTCAGTAAAGTAGAAGTTAGGACAATGTCTTGCAAGGTATGGCAGATCATGGAGACTGTTGACAGTTGGCCACAAGTACTTGGATCCAGAAACAAGGTGCTGATACATGAGTAAGGAAATTATCTAACCTAGTGGCTACTGCACAGTCAAGTCACAAATAACTTGATGGCGTTGGTGTGGGTGAAGGGGCCCAGTTTCTGGAATTCTTCCAGTGTACTTCTATGTTACTCAGAGTAAAATACGCTGCCTCTAAAAAGGCCCTCAAGGCCCTGTATGATGTGGGCCCTGTCTCCTTCTACTCTCCCCTCTGCTTAGACCCCAGCCACACTGACCTCCACATAACCAAGTACCCTGCTACCTCAGGGCCTTTGTACGTGCATTTTCTTCTACCTGGGATTCTTCTCTCCAAGACACCCACAACATCGGTTTCCTTGTTTCTTTCTAATCTTGTTCAAATGTTACCGCATCAGAGACCACTCTCATGTGAAACATCTCCTCTATGGAATGCTCTGTCTCTCTTATGTTGATTCATTTTTCTTCCTGGTGCTTATCATCAGCTAATACTCTGTACATGTATTTGTTTATCTCTTTACTGTCTTTCTCTATCCTCTAGCCTCCAAAATGTTTACATGCAGAGATTCTGTTTTTTACTATCCTATTCCCAATATTTAGAACAGTCCCTAGCACATATAAGCACTCAGTAATTGTTTGCTGAATGAATGAATTGTGAAGTTATAGGAAACTTCAGGAGTTACATCCAAGTTTAGGTCATATTTTTCCAAATGATTTCCAAAATTATCAGTAGATTCTCCAAAAGACCTACGACCAATCATTTTAAAAAACTATATAGAACCCAGTAGACATGAGGAGACCTGCGATCTCATCGTAGCTGTGGGATTTCACCTAGATGAGGCTCAGTTTCTTCATCTATAAAATGGACATAAAAATACCTGTCTCATTTCTACTACATTTGCAAAAGCCAAAGTTGTTGAGGCCTCCCATGTGCCTATTGCTGTGGTCCAATAATAACGAAGACAGCCAGTCCTCCAGTCTCAAGAAACTCGCAGTTCAATGAAACAATGAACGGGGGAGTGGTGGTAAATTTCATCACATGTGAGTTGCTAATGAGACCCAGTGTGAACATTCCTGCTGGAGGCCACTCAACTATAAAGAGGGTCTCCATAAAGAGACCTTCGTGTCCATCCCCGCCCCACCTCTCCATAATCTAGTGGATGTTTTCAGGGCCCCCAATAAAACTAAGCAGGTGTTTGCCACAGTTGTCCAGCATTTAGCTGAACCTTTGTAAAGAGTGTTTACATGCCTACTAAACACACATGGCAGTCCACTTATCCTACCTTGTAGGGTTGCTATAATAATCAAATGAGATAACGTCTATACAGGGCTTAGTACAGAATCAGAAATACAATTATTATTGTTAGCATAAACTTGCTAAACCTTTATTAATGCTGAAGATGGTATGTAAGTGGTAATAGAAAGAACCTGGAGGGATAGATAGAAGGAAAAGGTCAGAAGGAGGGAATAAAAAATATATCGTTTATTTCATCTACAAAGTTATATCTATTTTGCAAATTTAATTGGTCAGGTGTTTTCTGAATGTAGCATTTGGAAATCATCGAGATGCTGTATGAGACACAGACACTGACCTTAAGCTAGGCAGTAGGAAGGCTAACTCAGATGAGGTAGATGAGAACAGGGCTCGTTGAAGCTGAAGACAGGGCCACTAGGCAAGAGTTGTCTGTAGTAGTTCAGGTGAGAAATTGTACGGAACTAAACAAAGATGGTCACAGCAGGGATGGCAAAGGAGAAAACACAAGGCACATTGGGAAGGAAAATATGATAGGGGTTGATTAACATGCTTTCATTACTTATCATTTCATTCGTTCAGTTCCTTTTGCTGAGCTCTTTCTGCCAGGCTCTGCAGCATTTACTGGAAATACAAAGATACAAGCATCAGGATAAGCTGCATTTGTTTTGTCCTCCCAGGAGCCAGACATAGTATTAAGAAGTCTACATACACCATGGCATTTAATGTTCAGAAGGTCCCTGTAAATAGGTATCGCCACTCCCCACTCTATAGTTACAGAAATCCGAGCTCAGAGACAGAGGGTAAACAACTTGATCAAGCCGCACAGCTATGCTGAGCTGGGGTTAAAATGCAGGCGTGTGTATTCTAAGCCTGGCTCTTTCATCTCTGCTGCAGAGATGACTAGGGCGTGGCTCGTGTCACTGCAGGGGTCAGAGTCTAGTGAGGGGAAGGTGGAGGACAGATAGGATGGAAGGTCGTCACAGGGGCACGCCCAGAGCCTCAACAAATGGAACAAAGAGTCAGAGGAGAAGGAAAATCCCAAGATGTTTAAACTGCTGACTCTGAAGATAGTTTCTTGCCACCAAGTGTGTGAGGAAGACTCAGAGGCCATTGGGGAAAACCTCTGGGCTGTGCCTGCATAGGCTGGGGTGGAGGTCCTGATTCCACCAGGACCTTGAGCAATTGACTTTCTCTCTATGGGTCTGGGTTTTCTCACTAGCCAGGAGTTTTGGACTAAGTATTCTTCAAAGTCTCTTCCATCTCCACATTGGTGGTGGAGAAACTGGATTCCAGCGGGCTGATTAACAATGAAAAGTCAATGGTGGCGGGAGGACTCAGTTGGCCATTTTTTGGTCTTTTTTCACTCCTCCATGAGATATTTCTTCCATTGCTTTCCAGTTCATCCCCTAAAGTGTGAGACACAGAATCAGAAGGTTAGGGTCCTGGATGTCTATGAGGAATCTCAGGGGGAAACGAGGTGGGGATCCTAGACTAGGTCTTTTTTCTCTGGAGCCCATGATCTCATTCCCATTTCCCTGGGGTGTGGGGAATAGAATGCCCCATTCACTTTATCTGAATAGAGAGAGGCACAGTTGTAGAAGAGAGAATGCCCACAGCCTGGCCCTTGGCTCTCAGCACTGGGTTGGGGAATGGAGGAGCCAGGAGATGGGCATGGAGTGGAAATTGACTTGCAAAAAGCACACCCTTCTCCCCACAGGCCATGCCTTCCAGCCATCGCCCCATGTGGGTGAACGGAAAAGCTGAATACCCTGCCACAGGTGGAGGCTCAGCTATTATACACGTCTGGGCAAAAGCAAAATTGGGGCAGAGAATGGACTTTAGGCAGGACTTTCAAAAGGTTTGGTGCCCACGCTGATAGTTTCTGCTGGCACAAACAATGTCTGTTCAGTTGAAACTGAACCTCTCCATAAACTCTGTTTCCTCCTACCCACTTCCCCTGTCTCTCTTTTCTTATACTTTACAGAACAATAAAAAAAAGTACATTTTTTACCCAATTTCTGATGGAAATACACTAGATTCTTGACAGTGGTGTGCTCGAGTCAGCTCATAAGCTGATGGTTCAATTTTTAAAAAATTTTTCAAGTTGGTTGTTAAACACAGCCATTATTAAAAAATTAAATTATAGAACTTACAATTAAATAAATTATAGTGAAAACAACAGTAATAAATACTCCAAATTATCACTTCCTAATTATTTTACTACATTTTATCTTTATCTATGCTCTTGAGGTTACTTACGTTCCATCATATCTGTGCAGTGAAAATACTATACAATGGTGTGTAAATATTTTTGTAATTCCGTATTCAATGAGCTTATAGTGGTAGCTAGAAAGTGGTCATGGTTGAACGTATTTACACCATGGAAATCTGCAAACATCACAAATCAGGGCTTGATTTATTAATTTGATTGCCTTGACATAAGAGAGTGATGGATAAAATGTTAATAATGTAACTTAACCTAAAAGTGTGCCACATCTGTAGCCATTACATTGTGAATAACATACAAATATTGAGGAATGCTATTTTAGTTTCCAAAAACAATTATCTGAATCAGCAAAGAAGTTGCTCATGTCATTGACAAGTGAGATTCCCACACACACCTTCATTATTTCACTTTCATCTTCCTTGTTAACTAAAATGAAAATATCAACTAACATTCATGTCTAAACTACATGCATTGTTCATCCATAGCATTATAGTTTGGCAACAGATGCGAGAGTTTAGCAAAAATCAATGAAGTGTTCTGTGAGAATCAATTGGCTATATGGAATTTACAATAAAGAATGTATTTATATTTTATTATCATTTGTGAATTGTGTACTACACATACTTTAAATTAGTAAAATTTATAATCAACTATGTACAAATATATATGCAACATATATATCATATATGTTCTCAATATATACTTTTCTCCTCAGAGAGCTGGTTGGGAAATAGTCACCAGCATACTATTGGCTCTTGGGGTCATCACTTGACTGACAGGAAAATGGAGGTTTGTATTAAATGTCACTGTTTGTGACATTGGGTACAGACAGCATTGGGCCCAGAGTAGATACTCTGGTTAAGTGACTTGGAGACTACATCAAGATTCCATAATGTTATTAGATCATATTAAAGTACTCTATCATTTTTATCTACAATGTTTTCTACTGACTTCCTAACATAGTCATTCACTCCTTATCTCCTAATAAAAATTTCTGGCACTAGTCTTTGACACTGAGGACTCCCAGCAGGATAGAAACGTGGCATGTGTTTGGAGCCGGGGGGGGAGCTCAGAAAGAGGGGGCAGGCTAGGAGCGCTCTCCCTTGACAACTTGGTGTCCCGGGAGGGAGATTCCACGCGAGAACAAACGGTGGACATTTTTAAAAGGCTAGCCTCCTGGCAACCCACTGACACAAATCTATTTTACCTTTACCTGGGTATACACTAAGCGCTCTATAAATGCAGAGTCCACAATGAGTTAACACAAGACATATCAATCAAAAGTAGCTATTATTTATTAAAAGCATGCTCTACGTCTTACTCAGTGCTTGGTGCTTTATAGCCATTAACTTTCACCTTTAAATAGCTCTCCACAGCTATTATTATTATCTGATTCCATTTTACAGGTAAGTAAACTGAGGCGCAAGGATGCTAGATAACTTTTAACTAATATTTGGCAGATCCATTATTAGCTGGCCTTTGTTTACGGGCCTCTCTGATTCCAGTACCTGTCTTCTTGCCTCATACCATCGTGACAGAGGTAGGGAGGTGAGAGCTGGTGCACACGGAGGGAAGGACGTGCCTGTATATCCATGCCCTGTGGTCTGCATATGAAGGTGAAGATTAGAGTTGGCACCGCTAAAGATTCTTCTCGAAGCATCAGAATGACTTAGAGAAGCTCTGGGAAGAATTGTTTTCCAGGAAGCTTCTCTGTCGGCACAGAAACGGAAGCTCTCAGAGAAGCTCACGTGACCACGATGTGCCTGAATTTGCTGGGATCTGACAAGGGAGGGTTCCAGAGGCCTCCTAAACCACCCACTGCAGCACTGGCTGGAAAGACTAGGGGTGCTTCCCAGTTTGTATCTTCAGTGAACTCTCTGAGGGACCAGAATAAAAACTAAAACAATAATACAAATATTTATGTGGCATTGACCAGGTGCCAGGCGCTATTCTAAGCGCTTCGCAGATATTAAACGAAGGTCATCCTCAGGACACCCTACATCATAGGTCGCTGTGACAGAGACTGCTGGCTCTGATCCATTCTCCTCTTCTTCCTGGGCAACAGCTAAGACCGGACTCCCAGCCTCCCCTGGGTCAGGTGTGGCACGTCTCTCAGCGCTGGTCAATGGAGTGTGAGTGGAAGGGACTAGGGCCTCTTCACGGCCAGGCCATGGAGCTCCTTAGGTCCCCTCCCCCACCCCCCTCCCAGTTCCTCCCCCTCACGGGGTCTTTGGAAACCAACCATTAGCCTGAGTCCTCTGAATTACTGGAACAGAATTCCCTGCTCATCTGAAACTTCTCTGGACTATTTTTGTGAGTGAGAAATAAACTTCTTTTACGTTGAGCTACTGCGAGTGTGAGTATATTTGTTACTACCGCCTAGCTGACTCTAATGAAACTTCATACTATGATTATCATCGTCTCCATTTTACAGATGAGGAAACTGAAGCACAGGTCACTTGCCCAAGGTCACACAACAGGTCACACATCTAGACCGTGGTACAGGTGGAATTTAAACCCAGGCAGTCTGGCTCCAGAGTTCATGCTGTTTTTTTAAATTGTTTTTTAACATCTTTATTGGAGTATAATTGCTTTACAATGGTGTGTTAGTTTCTGCTGTGTAACAAAGTGAATCAGCTATATGTATATACATATATCCCCATATCCCCTCCCTCTTGTGTCTCCCTCCCACCCTCCCTATCCCACCCCTCTAGGTGGTCACAAAGCACAGAGCTGATCTCCCTGTGCTATGCGGCCGCTTCCCACTAGCTATCTATTTTACATTTGGTAGTGTATATATGTCCATGCCGCTCTCTCACTTCGTCCCAGAGTTCACGCTGTTGATCATCACACTATACATCCCCTTATGAACTAGAAGAGAGTAGTGGTGAGAAACAGACTGTGGGGCTGGGGTGGAGGGGACACAGGCCACCAGGCATTCCCAGGTCCTTTCTGTCCAGCTTGGATGGATGGGTAAACTGAACTGTTAGAAGAAGAAGCTTCCCCAAGGTCCCTCAACAAGATTAGGATTCATGTTTCCTGATTCCCATGTCTCTCGGTTGCACCATTTAGCCTGGCTGCTAAACACACTATAACCATATGTAACCTACAGCACTACAAAGCTGCAGGTACTCCAGCAACATAGCTTTTGTAAAGCTCCTCTTTCACAGATGGGGGAATGGAGTCGTGGGAAATGAACTAGCCTGCTCAAGGTCACCGAGTTAGAAAGTAGAGTAGACCTGAGGTTCAAATCCAGCCTGACTCGGGGCTGTTTCATTAACCAGCCCCACTGTGCCCGAGATACGTGGTATGGAGCGAAGAGCTGAGATACCAACCCTATAAACTTACAGTAAAATAATGTGTTGTGAAAGGGGCTTTAAATCCAAGCTCAGTGGCCCTCCTTTAAGAGGTAATAACAATGTGCACAGCTGCCATGAGGTTTCCGGGCATTCCCACCCGCTTTATTTTCCCTAGAGTCCCTCCTCTCACAACCCTCTAAGAGCCCTGGGCGCGCCTTCTGTCCCTGTTTGGCGCCTCCGCGGGCCTCTCCTGGGGCAGGGCTGTCTCACTCACCAGGGAGGTCCCGGAACCCAGCGCTGCTTGTGGGCGTGGGCAGGAGAGTGGGTAAGGTTTGCTGACTGCAGAATCGAACAAGGGTGGTGGGGGTGGGGGAAAGACATCCGTGGCCCCATTTCGCAGATGGGGAGACTTAAGCTCATGGCGTTGAAGGGATGTGCCCAGGCCCTATGGCGGTCATGTCTTTGCAGTCCAGAATCTGTGGCTCAATAATCAATGAACGGGTGGCAGCCAGAGGCATGAAGGGATGGCGAGTGGCACGAAGGGGGGCTTTCCAAAACGCAGCCGCCGCCAGGGCCTTGCATGAAGGAGGGGCTCATGTCACTGCTCTCCAAAGACCCCCTGGCCAGCTCAGTTCACCTGCTTCCCTGCAGGGGTGGGTGACAGGCGGGCGGGGGCTGGTGGGGGGACTGGAGCAGCCCCGATTTCCCATCCCACCCCCCTCCCCAGCCCCGCCCGCTCGGTCTCGCCCGGTCCGGGCTCGAGTCGCGCCTCCCTCTCCGAGGAAGCCGGAGGTCCGCATTGCAGGGGTCCCTGCGGGCCCCGGGTCGCCGCGCCCCCGCCGGTTCTTCCTTTGTCCCGGCGCGTCTGCGGCAGCAGCCGAGCTTGGCTGCAGGCGGGGCGGCCGCGCGCTGCCCGGTGCACCAGCACCATCTAGGGGCGATCGGGGTGGCACAGGTGGCGCCCGGAAAGGGGGAAGAGCGCTCCGCCGGCAGCCGTGGATCACCGCGCGCCTCGGGCAAATCGCTGCTCCAGCGAGGCCTCAGTTCCCCTAATTGGGGTAGAGGTGATAATCAGGCCCACCCCTTTGGGCGCGCCTAAAGGTGTGATGCCATTTCACTCCCCTGATCGCGTTTGATGGTCCCAGCAGCCACTGTCAGGCAAGGAGGGCAGCTGAGGCTCTGAGAGGTTGAGTAACCCCAAAGGGCACAGCAGGTCGGAGCAGAACCAAGAATCAAAGCCAGGCGCGTTTGAGCCCCAGATGTGTGCTCTGACCTCCTCTACTGCACTGCAGGGCGCGGGGGCGGTTTCCCCTGATGTCTACGGCTACGGGAAAGCTTCTCTGGCTTGTTCCTTGTCTTCTGCCAGCTACTTCCTGTGTGATCTTGGCCAAGCCACATGACCTCTCTGGCCTGTGTGGTAACCCTTCTCCCCAAAGCTTCCTGGAGCCCATCCTGTCTTCCTGAGGCCACAGCCCACTATGCCGGGATCCTCTGACATCCCTGTATACCTTATTCTCAAAGGTGTCCTGACTATATAGCCTGTGGCTGACAAAAGCAGGTGCAGGACTTATGAAGAGGATTTTGACGTCTCTCCTGCGAGGGCAGGTTTGTTCTGATGTGCAGTGTAGCCCAGGCCTCCCTGGCAACTACTGGGCCCTGTCATTTGTACAGGCTTCCCAACTCCCGTCAGCTCTGAACAATCCCTGTCACTTCCGGTGACCAGAGAGTGTATCTCTTACAACTCAAGAGCCTGACATGCACCTCACAGTGATGTGTCCTTTCTCAGAGCCGTGGCCTGGGTGTGACGCTTGTTCTCCAGGCACTGGGACCTCCGGAAGTCCTGGACTGTTCATTTTCTGCCCTTCCCTCCCCACTCCTACCCCAGCACAATGCTGACAATCAGAGAGGAGTTTTCTAGAAACACCATTGAAGTGATAGCACTTTACCCCTTCCTGCCACCTATAGTCACTCCAGGGGCTTCTTGCCGCAGATGTTGGCTGAGGATCTGCTATGTGCCAGGCACTCTGCCTGACCCAGATGACACACTGGCAAAGTCCTCCGACACATCTGTCCAGGCAGATTCATTAACCCCATTACACATGTGACTGGGAGGTACCACTTCATCAGTTTAGGAGTGGATACAGTCACATATTTCTCATTTTTCCAGTTAATCTCCCAAGTCCATTTGCCCAATTTAGTGGGAAGGTCTCTATTTCCCTCTCAAGGCCAATGCCTACCCCATCTCCAGTTGTCCACCAGCGTATCAAGGACCTTTAGGTCTTAGTCAGGCCAAGGGGATCATTCCTGCTTCCAAATGTCAGTATGAGAGAGTTGGAGTTAAGTCCATACCATAGTGGACCTCAGCAGAAAACTGGTCCTTGACAGACTGCTGAGTCGCTGTCTACCGTTTCTACGGTGCCCTTCCCATCTGCATCCTGCCCCAGCCCCGTGCTCGCAAGGTTACAGCTTTTACAGTTTCTACTCACACTCTCAGGCATTGTGATGAAATGCCACTTTCTGGGCCACCAAAGCCAGGTCTGTAGGGGCTACCATTCCATCCTCAGCCACATGCAGTGCCAGGTCCCGCCTTTTCCTCACAAGGCACCTAGCTTGAGTCTGGTCCATCTGGACCCCTCTACCCTCTTGACAGTGGATAGAGGTAGGTGTGACCTCATTCTTCCAGAGATGATCCAATAACAGAAAATCTCCAAAGAAGGGTTAAGAGCCCAGACTTTTTCTTTCTAGAAAGTTCCTCGGTCCTTGTGAAAATTTGCGCACTGCTTTCCCATTGATTCACTTTACTAACCAAAGTTTTTGAAACACCAGCTTTGTTAAACAAGGCCAGATAAAGTCCCATAACTCCCTTCTCCTCCCAGAGCAGTGGATGACAACTTATTTTTTACCTAACCAAAGGCAGCTGCTTCACTGACTGAGCAGAGAAAATCTGCCGGGCCATCTAAATGAGATGACCTGCCATTCCTCTCACCACCATAAACAACAAATATACAAATAATGAGCTCAGCTTCTCCAGACACCCTGCCACGGCACACGGGGAAGCTGCAAGGCCGCCAGGCAGAATGTTTTGCACGAGGTCCCATAGCTAGTGGGAGAGCTGGCATTCAAATCCATGTCTGCCTGTCCCTAAAACCTGGGTTTTTTCCATTATTATTCTTTCTGGTGAGGGTATTTAGCCATCTCAAAGGTGACTCACACTTGCAGCCTATCGGACATCTGGTATTTTTATTGCTAATACTATTTAAAGGACAGATCCCTGTCCTACCCTATTCCTCCCAAACTCTAGTAAAAGTACGTTGGAACCAATGGGACTTCTTTGTTCTCTCTGATCCCCAAGCGAAGTCTGTGGTCTCTGATTGGCATCACATCACACTGGCTGATCAGATAGACCAAAATGGTGCCCTTAGTCAGACCTGTGCCAGCACAATAAGGTAGCCCAGTGAATCTGATGTGACCCTGGACCTTCCGCCTCTGTGCACTGACAGGTCCAATAGGGGAACTTGCCCAGTCTCTTCTTTGGAAGATGTCCATATCACTGTGGGGCGAATGGGCAAAATGAGCTGGGTCTTGCCAAGAAACCAAGACCCAGCAGAGACTAAGGGTCCTAACCTCTCAGAGCTAAATGAGTCCCAACCAGGCGCTTGGATCGCTCAATCCACTATACAGTTTAAAAGACTGGGGCCTGGGGAGGGGAGATGAGTTCCTGTGGCCACACAGAGGTGTTGATGGAGCTAGGATTAGAACAAAGAGATGACATGTATCATAGAGCTTCTTTGATTCACATCACTCTCGCCAGATACTGTCTTTTAAAGATATTATCACTGAAAAGTACATAGGGTACAAATTAATTTTACTAACCTGTGAATAAAGTGCTGGGCCCCAGGTAGGTGAAATGTCTTGCTCAGGGTCACTTGGCTGGTAGTGGAGCCAGAAATGGGATTCAGATCTTGTAACAGGGAGGTGTTCATTCCTGTTGCTTCTCCTGGCCGGGAGTGAAGCACTAAGAAGGTTGTTAACCTTGCAGGTGAGGCTGCTTTCCAACTCTTTCTTCATGGAGGGAAAAGAGTGATATTTTGGTACCATTTCAAAGGAGACAAGACTTCTGGGAACTGGCTCAGCAAGAACCCAACTTTCCCCACTGCCCTTACCCACTTGCCTTTTTTTTTTTTTTTTTTTTTTAAATAAATTTATTTATTTATATTTGGCTGTGTTGGGTCTTCGTTTCTGTGCGAGGGCTTTCTCTAGTTGCGGCAAGTGGGGGCCACTCTTCATCGCGGTGCGCGGGCCTCTCACTGTCGCGGCCTCTCTTGTTGTGTAGCACAGGCTCCAGACGCGCAGGCTCAGTAGTTGTGCTCACGGGCCCAGTTGCCCACGGCATGTGGGATCCTCCCAGACCAGGGCCCGAACCCGCATCCCCTGCATTGGCAGGCAGATTCTCAACCACTGTGCCACCAGGGAAGCCCCCCCACTTGCCTTTGACTCTAGATTGCGGCAAGGGGGAAAGGACTCAGGGTTGGTGTCATAAAGACTGAAATGAAAATCCCGACTCTATTTCTTACCACTCAAGTGATCTTAGCCACCATTCTTCGAACCAGAGTGTCATTTCGGGTTCCCAGAAGCTAACAAATGTCTTTGTTTCTTGACCTTTGCTGCTTGATGCTAGTTGCACTGTTCATGTCTGTGCGCTGAAATTTCAGTGTCTGTATCTAGGCCTGGGGTTTGTTCCAAACCCCCAAGGGGCCTTCCTCTGGAAGCTTTGGTGTAAAGCTTTGGGCCCAGCAGGCACAGAACCCCAGTTGGCATTGTTCTGTCTGAGTTTCACTGAACATAGAAGTCTCTTAGTCCTGGTTGCCGATGAGTGGACCAGGCCTTTGTTAATTTCCAGATCAAAAGAGGCATATTAGTTGTTCCCTGTAAGACAACCCTTTTGGTCCAAACTTAAGATGGTTGCTCAGCAATAAAAGCTAGCACCTTTTCCATGGCTGCAGTTGCTGCCATTGACCTTTGGGGCCTTCTAGACTCTGACCTACCTGGAGACTATACCCAGGTGGGGTTGAGGGCAACCACAGGTTGCTCACTCAGAGCTAGGTCACCCATCCCTCCAAACATCTTTTTTAAAATTTGTTTTGCAGACCTTCGTCAGTACAAGGGTTGGGCTTATGCATTAGCCAGACAATAAAGAGATTTAAGGCAAATTAGAAGGAAGAACTATACTTTAGCTTGCAGAAAGTAGAGTGAACCGAAGAAGTTAATGAGAACTAATGATTATTTGTAAATGGACTGTATTGTACACAATTTTTTTAACCTTGCACTTTAAAGTATCTTCAAACATGAGGCTTTCAAAATGTTATATGTAGCTAACTAAAAATATTCCACTTTTTTTTAAAGGAAAGACAAGTGTAAATTCTTTTTTTTTTTTTTAACATCTTTATTGGAGTATAACTGCTTTACAATGGTGTGTTAGTTTCTGCTGTGTAACAAAGTGAATCAGCTATATGTATATACATATATCCCCATATCTCCTCCCTCTTACGTCTCCCTCCCACCCTCCCTATCCCACCCCTCTAGGTGGTCACAAAGCACCGAGCTGATCTCCCTATGCTATGCGGCTGCTTCCCACTAGCTAGCTATTTTACATTTGGTAGTGTGTATATGTCCATGCTACTCTCTCACTTCGTCCCAGCTTACCCTTCCCCCTCCCCGTGTCCTCAAGTCCATTCTCTATGTCTGCGTCTTTATTCCTGTCCTGCCCCTAGGTTCTTCAGAACCTTTTTTTTTTTTTCAGATTCCATATATATGTGTTAACGTACGGTATTTGTTTTTTTCTTTCTGACTTACCTCTTGTTCTGATCTAAATCTCAAATTAAAGCACAACCTTGTAGTTTATAAGGCATATCAGGCAATTAAGGTTCGTGGTTGCTTCTTTATATTGAGCCTGCAAAGATAAGCACCTAAGTTAATTACAGAAATGTCACTAGTTTTTGTTTATTAAACATCTTCAAATATGATTTTTTAATGGGGATGAAAGGCAGATTCAACTGTATATGAAATACACTAGGCAGGGCCTGTCCCAGGCTGGGTATCAGGAATCAGAGAAGAATAATTGACAATTCATTTATTGAGCCTATAGTCATGTTTCCTTGGGGAAGGGTCATCCTTCCTTAATTCAGGTAGAAAGTTTGATGTCTTGATCGTAGGTTGTCAGTATGAGAAAGTCTTGGCTGAGCCCTGGTCCCTCTTGGGCAAGGCAGGGTGTGTGAGCCGCGGATGGACACGTGCCCATCATCTTACTCCCTCTATTGATTGTCCAGAAGTGAGTTTAATGAAGACAGAATGTCTCCTGTAAACACATCATTATCCCTGATCAAGGAAGTGTAAACAGAACCTGGCCTGGGAAGCAGGCTCTTTGTCTCTCCCTACCACAGACATGAAAATGCCCGGGCTCCAGGGATTTGCCGGAGTCTGGAGTCAGTAAGGAAACTTCCTGGAGCATAGGGGGAGGACCCAGGAACCAGACACGTCGAGAGCTCCGACAGTGTCTTCAACATCAGATCTTATTCCAAAAGTTGGAAAGATGGAATTAAAGCATGAATAGGTGAGCCTTATCAAAAAAATTCAAATAATCTTAAATGCTTAAAACGATGATATAGAAGGAATGGAAATATATCACAGGAGCATTTGCTATAAGAATACTTTGAATGATAGGAACTAGAGTGGGATTCCGTTTACCTGCTCTTACTAAAATCAACATTTATCTCTCAATGTCCTCAAAAAAATCATTAGAGCTTCTTTTTTTTTTTTTTAAAGTTTAATTTTTATTTATTTATTTATGGCTCTGTTGGGTCTTCGTTTCTGTGTGAGGGCTTTCTCTAGTTGTGGCAAGTGGGGGCCACTCTTCATCGCGGTGCGCGGGCCTCTCATTATCGCGGCCTCTCTTGTTGCAGAGCACAGGCTCCAGACGCGCAGGCTCAGTAATTGTGGCTCACGGGCCTGGTTGCTCCGTGGCATGTGGGATCTTCCCAGACCAGGGCTCGAACCCGTGTCCCCTGCATTGTCAGGCAGATTCTCAACCACTGCGGCACCAGGGAAGCCCCTCATTAGAGCTTCTTGATTCTTCATTTATAATATGTAATCCATCTATTTTGTATTTATAATATATACTCTAAACTTTGGTGAATTTGCTTTTTTTTTGATGAAGGTAAAGCTGCTTAGACAACTATAAAGTGCCAAGTAAATATAAGGGGTTATATTTATACAATGTCTAGCACATCAGCCCTTAATAGGTGGTTGCTCTTATACTTGTTATTATAATTATCATGATCTCCATCATTCGCACCATTTAATTACCTCTGTGTAAAGTGAAGGGTGTAAGTATGTTTTAATTAATAATGTAATAATGGATACCTCTTATTGATTGTAAACTATGTGCCAAGTCCTACACTAGGTGCTTTGCATACAAATTAACATTTTAGTTATTGCAGAGACCCGGAGACAACGACATTATGAACATCATTTTGCTGAGGCTTGGGGAAGTCAGGCATCTTGTAGACAGTCACAGGGTCTATTTGGAGGAGCACTGGTTCAAAGCCAGATCTGTCTGACTCCACACACCTTGCTTGTCCTGCCATCTCGTGCTCCCTGTTTTGAAGAGATGGACAACGCATTTTAGAATTATTTCAGGTTGGATTTTTTCCCCCTCTAAATATATGTCAACTGTAAAACCACCTGAAATATAGGCTGATCCTCCTTCCTGAAAGACAATGCAAGCCTAGAGAAGTCCCTTGGAAGGTGAAGATCACTCTCCCCATTTCATCAACCTCGTCCTGATTGTTGCTATTCTCACAGGCACGGACTCCAGCTTTGTTCCATTAGCGTCTCCTGCGCACCACCCCTGCTCCAGCTATTTGTGAGCATTTTACATTGTAAACCTGCCTTCCCACCCTAGATCAGCCCACCGATTGCCTGAAAACGGTCCTGTGGCTCTAGTGTCTCCCTGCGGTCATAATTAGCCAGGACCACAGGCGGGATAGAGCAGAGATGCTTTCTGTGCCCTGCACTTTCTCCCCAAACCCACGGAGTGGCTGCATATCAGTTACGCTCAGCAAAGTGCTCTTTAGATACACTTGATCACCTCCAGTAACAAGAAGCTCACTACCTTCCAAGGAAGCCCATTCAATTATTGAAAAGTTCTGGTGATTTGGAGATTGGATACAGGCATTTCTTCTTCTTTTTAAATTGATATATAATGGACATACAACATTGTGTCAGTTTTAGGTGTGCAACATAATGATTCGACACAGGACATAGGCATTTGTGTAAAAAAATAAAGGAACACAAATTGGTACACACTTTCTAGGTACAATTTATCAATAGGTATCAAGAGCTTTAAAATTGTTCTTTCTTTTCAATCTGCTGATTCTAATTCAATCAGCTAATTTTCTTCCTCGAAATTCACGTTACCAAAAGAAACCAAGATGGTGGAAGAACTGTTGTAGTTTTAGATGTCAGCATTATATTATTTATAATAGTTTAATGAATACATGCAATAATTAAGGATTTCAGTGATCTTAACTCTTACTCAGACAGCATGGCGTGTAGATCCTGAAAGATGACTTACAAGAGGAATGGTACTTCACCGTAATTCCTCACTAGAATGTCCCAGACCAATTAAATGAGAAACTTTAGGAATAAATCCAGACATTAGTCTTTTTTTCTTAAGGTACCCTAGTGATTCTCATTGTGTAGCCAAGGTCAAGAACCTTTCTTCTAGAAGTTATATAGTCATCAGAATGGCTTGTTAAAGTCGCTAAAGCTCCTAGTTTTGAGAAAGGGAAGCAGGTGAGAAAGCAGGCCACCCGCTTTCTACTGCTGTGGTAGGGAATCACTGTTTGGCCCTGGTACCCCAGGGGCTAAGGGGTTCAGCACTTGGACCTTCCCATTGCATCATACTCACATCCAACCATCCAAGGGCCCTCATGAGCCCCTCATCCAGATGAGTCTGCAGCCCTGCTGGGAGGTCCAGACAATTTTGAAGAGAGAAGGCGCCGATGTGACAGGCAGGCTGGGTCTTTTTAACTTGGTTTACCATCATGATCATGTATATGTCACTTCGAAACTCTGGGTTTCTATTTCTTTTGTAAAATGAAGATAATGACTCCTGCCTTACAGAGAGCTGTGAGGTTGGAAGCAGAGAGTGGGGATGGAGCCATTCTATGCTCTGGACCAGATGAAGTACCCACACCGCCAGAAGTCAGCTGTGTGGAGGAGGAGAGAGAGCGCTTCACATGCACCTGAGTGTGGGAAGCGGACAGGACAGACTGAGCTCACCTGGGGGGCTTTACTGAGATCAGCCCCTCCCCGCCCCCCCCCTTTGCCTGTGAGACCCCTATGCCTGCCCATTTCCTCCAGGAAACTGACCAATGGTGGTTTCTGTGCTAGTCAGCCAGCCTTCCTGGTCCTTCACTGCCATCTGCATTCCTTAGAGGTACTGGCCTCTCTTTTAAATGCCATCCAGGGGGACCAACATCCCCACTTTTATCCCCTCTGGTGATTTCTTTTGCACAAATTGGAAAAAGCATCAAAAAAAAAAAAAAAAAGAAAAGAAAAGAAAAAGAAATCCACCAATCAAACAGCTCTTTCTTTCTCTTCAAAAATATCTCTTCTGGTCCCATACCACAGGTAGGGGTGTAATTCACAGCTTCTGTTCTTTTAGCGTCTATGTCACTCAAAGTGGCAGGTTAAGGCCAGTGTGAGATATCTGGAAGGATTTCTCTGAGAACCAGTATTTAGATCCTCCAGATCTGGTTCATTTGTTTGTTGTTTGTTTACTCATTCATTCACGTATTGAGAATAAAAAATGTTACCATACCTTGCAGAGGGCAGCACTCTTGGACAGACACTTTCCTGAAGTCAGAGCCCAGGCAGTTGGGAAGTAGACAGCAACATACATCCAGAATCCGACCATTCCTCAGCACTGCCACCACACTTCCCCTGGTCCCAGCCACCGCCACCTCTTCTCTGGTTGACCGTGGTAGCCTGCTAACTCCTCTCTCCATTCTCTCCTTTTCTCCTGCCCACCTCATGGGCCAGTCTCAAAAAAAGTCAGAGCGCCCTTTTTTTGTAACCATTTTTAAAAATTGAAGTATAGTTAACTTATAATGTTGTTAGTTTCAGGATGCTCTATTTAAAATGCAATTTAAAGTATGTCGCGTCTCTGCTCAGAATTCTACAGTGACTCACCATTTCGCTCAGAGTGGAAGCCCAAATCCTTACTATGACCTGGCAGGTCACTGGATCTTGCCCTGCCCCGGGACGGCTCTTAGCTCTCTGGCCACCGTCCTCAAGCTCACCCACTCCAGCCACGTGGCTCCTCGCTCACCCCCCATCACCTCGGGAGTAAGTCTGGGGGTGCTGTGCGCTGCCACCCCTTCACTCTTTTCTTGCAATCCTAATTCAGTGCCCTTGATGTGCAGTCTATTTCAGAACGCTGAGTTCCCTGCAGCCTCAGCACAGGAGACAGCAGGGCGGTCTGGAGTTTGGACATGTTCAGAAACACTAGTCTCTTCATTAAGGATTTCCTCGTCTGCTTCTACCTGAAGCCAAACATCTGGATGGAATATGCAAAAGCCAGACCACATGTCTGGGGGTTCTTCACATGCTAACAGAACACAGACCATCTGGGGACTGTTGCTGTTTCACTCTTTATCCTTGTTAAGGTTCAGTTACTTTAAGTTCAACAAACGTTTGTTTACTCCAGCTTTTTTTTTTTTTTTTTTTTTAAATCTTTTCAATAGAGAGATGAACAAGTCCCACCATGAAGGAACTGGCAGGCTAGAGGAATGGGTGACAGGTCACAGGTGATTCTACCCAATTCTACCCAGTGCCACATGAAGGTCCCAGATCTGGATCCAGTGGCTGCGTCATGGAGGGATGCCCGAAAGACAAATCAGAGGCCATCAGTGAGCTGGAACCTCGGAAGATGTAGTCTGTCAAGGCGATGAAACTGAGCCCAAAGCTCAGTTGTTGCCTCTGTAGAATGAGGGGAACACTTTTGGGTTGTCCAAGGCTGGAGCGGACA
This sequence comes from Balaenoptera physalus, assembly GCF_965194825.1. Classification (NCBI taxonomy): domain Eukaryota; kingdom Metazoa; phylum Chordata; class Mammalia; order Artiodactyla; family Balaenopteridae; genus Balaenoptera; species Balaenoptera physalus. The sequence goes on along the minus strand of NC_138894.1, from coordinate 86,046,520 downwards.
GTAAGGAAAAGAATTTGAGTTCATGGTATAGGGACACTGCTGTCCTTATCAGCAAACAGGGGAGATGTGCATGTAATTGAAAAATTCTCTGACTTTAAAAGTACAGTTTAACCCACGGGCTAATCAAACAGGGGGGTGTTACCACTTTTGAAAGTGGATCCTCCCTTGCTGTCTTTACCGGGTAAACATTTACTCATCACTTAAGATGCAGCGTAATTGCCCTCACCCTCCTGGAGAAGTCTTCTCAACTGTGAGTACACTGGCCACTTTTGTCTGTCTGCGGCCACCTCTCACCAGGCTAAGATCTGCCATGCTTTCGACCCCACCATGTTCTCACTGTTTATGTCTGGGACCTGACACAGACCAGATGGAAGGGAATGCACGTCCCCCTCCCTGGATACTTTAGGGCTGAGCATCTTTTGCACTCCAGTGTGGCACCTTCTCCAGACACTCTCCAGGGAGCCAGTCCTGAAGGGATGATGGGGAAGGGACAGAAGGACCCTGCATGGCTGAGATGGGAGGTATAGGAAGACAGGGACAGTGCCCGGGGGCACACGTGGCCAAGCCCTCGGGCTTTCTCTCAGCACAGAGGACGTTTCTGGACGTGCACCGCTCTGCCATGGGTAGATATGGGACATCTGGGGTGCTTCTTCCTTTGTTTTCCAAGCCTTCCATGACACATGCACTATTTTTTTAACTGTTTATTTTATATTGGAGGAGTATAGTTGATTAACAATGCACCATTTATGATGATAGTTTTAAAAGGCACGAGACAAAATTATGATGCTCCCAGACACATAGATTATTGTTCTTTGGTCTTGCAGGAAACCATTCTCCCTAGTCTCAGAGTCTCTATTCCTGAGAAGGCAGTCGAATAATCAATTTCCTATAAGGTTGCTTTGCACAGGAAAAAGAACTTGATTGAAAACCAAAGCAGATGATTCTATCTCCCATCTGCTCTGAGCAGGCTTTTCTTCCTGGTCCTTTGGAGTCTTTGGCCAGGATGGCTTCTTGGTAGCCAGGGTCCATCTCTATGCTGGGAATGGCGTAAGGCAAGTTCCTATGCTGATGCCAGATCTTTTCCTACCCAAATGCTACCATGTAACATCTCAGAAAGTTTCTCCTCTTGTTCTGTCTAGATTTAGAGACTGGTTTCAGCTGCTGACGTGGTGCTTCCACTGTCTGCCCAATCTGGATGTTGAGTGTGGTCAAACCCAGCTGTGTTGATGGGTCAAGTCTGCTCAGTCACAGGGAAGGGGGTGATTGGACCAATCTGTCACTTCAGTGCTTTTCCCTGAGGGCATTCTATGCACTGAGGCTTGTGCTAGGAGCCTGGGGGAAACAGAGAGGGACATGACTGAGTCCCTCCACGCGGGAGCTGGGGGTGACAGAAATAACATAACTCAGGCTGAACATGTTCAAAAGCAAGATGCATTTGTTTTGCCTACAAACTCACTCCTATTTTGTAAATGATCCTGCCCCCTGACCCACTCACTCACTCATACCAGAGACCTGATGTTCATCCTGGATTTTTCCCTCTCTCTTCCCCCCACAAAATGATCCTAAATTCTCTAGATTCTTTTTCTGTTCCTCCTTTTCCATCTCATGAGCTCTGCCTCCATCCAGCCATTTCTTTGAGCTCCCTGAATCTCTCATGCCATCCCTTCTAGATGACAGCTCATGACAATTTCCATTTAAAAACTTGCCAGTGACTTTCCATATCCTTCTGGGTCAAGCCTGTCCAGGCATCTGAAAACCAGGTGACCTCCATGATGCAGCTCCATGGGACATTTCCCATCTCATTTCTCCCTCTTCTCTTTTGGGAGTCAAAGCAGGTTCTTTACACCCTCCAGGATTCAGTTCGCTTTCCCAATGCCTCCCCCTTTCTTTGGTGACTTTCATCCTGTCTAGAATGTATCTCTTTTTGTCCAAATACTACCTGTCACACCTAGCTCAAATGCCACTTCCTACAGGAAGCCTTCCCTGATCTTCCAATCCGAGGGCATCTTTCTCTCCTCCAAATCTCTTGAAGACTTTGAAACTGAGCAGGACCCTGTGAGGCCCTCCCGGGTACGAAAGCCTTTCCGTGTCCCCTGTTTCTTAATTACAGGATAAAGGCTTCAGCCTCCTAGACCTTCCCTGAGTTCCAAAGAGTAGATTCAAACAGTTGCTAATCAGGGAAAGGAGGGAACACAGAAACAAAGGAGGAATAATTACAAAACTATAGTGCAGCGATTAAAGCAGGATCCTGGTTTCTTCTCAGGGAATATACATAATACCTTTGAGTTCTTCTGCAGGAACTAAGGCCCCCCACCCAGGTGGAGGATGGCAACTTCAAGTTGAGCACATGGTCCCTGGAGCACCTCCCTGTTACCTCACCACCAAGCAGTCAGAAGAAAGTCACACATCCTGCAGCCCTCACTCCAAATTTTGCCTACAAAAACTTCTCCCTGAAAACCATCGGGGAGTTGGGGGTTTTTTCGAGCATGAGCCACCCCTTCTCCTTGCTTGGTCCTGCAATAACCCTTTCTCTGCTCCAGACTCTGACATTTCAGTTTGTTGGCCTCACTGTGTGTCGGATACACAGACTTATGTTTGATGACAACTGTTTGCAGAAGCATTGTAACTAGAGCAGAAGCTTGAGATAAAATGAGCTTGGGCTGGAAATTTGATTAAGCCACTGAATAAGCAGGTGCTCTAAGGGAGTTAACCTCTCTAAGCCTCAGTTTTTTTATCCATGAAATGGAGAATCCTCATGTTTCCTACATTTGTTGTGAGGGTGAGAGATGATATATGCAAGACACTTAGTGCAATGTCCATTAGTAGGTGTTTGCTAAAGGGTGAGTATTGTTATTATTATTCGAGGCCATAATTATGCACTCACTCTCTTTAAGTTATGTGGGTATTGGCCAAGGCTCCTGCCCGAGACCTGAGGGCTTCTCAAGGGGTGAGGGGTGGCTGTGCCAGGGCCGGCCTGCTGGGTGATGAACCGCTGGGGACATGGCGGGGGGGCTCTGCTCTGGGGCTGCTGAGGGCACAGAGCAGTCGCAGAGAACAGCACGCTCAGGGCTCACACTATCAAAGGCCTGAGGCCCCAGAAGGACCAGCTTGTTTCATTAAAACAAAGAGAAGGGTTTCCTTGAAAATCCCACTTCTTCCCAGATTTCCCTCTCGGCTGCTTCTGTGGTCACACATGTTTCCGATGAATCCACATTCAAGTGAATTTCAGTCGACAAATAACTCGATACAGCTCTTTGGTGGGAGAGAATTCCTTCGGGATGAGGTCATGGTTTGGCTACAGTAAAATTAAAAATAACCCAGAACCCCCCGCCGCCCGGGCTGGCATCAACCCAGGACAGTGCATTTGGGAACCATTATCGGGTTTATCGGGGTAACGTATCGCAGAAAACCTGCTTCTGTTTATAGACCATTTTATTATTCCGTTTTGACATTTCCCTTTTTTCTTCAACCTTTTTCCCCCTTAAGCAAATATCTATTAGACTGAGTTGAAATGTGAGCCAACCAAATATACTCTTTTTCAACTTCAGGCTAAAGCAGGTCTGACTAGAAGCAGAAATGCTTAAATGAAAAGTTATGATTTACTTTCTTTCTAAAGGGAAACAGTGTCAGAAAGAGAATTTTATGTGACAAGGGAACATTCGGAGCACAGAATGACAGCTGGCAGCTGACACAGGCCTTGCCTGGGAAAGGAGTGATACTTAGAAGGCTGGACATGATCGCACCTGGCACCTCCCACCCCCAGGCAGACCGGGAGCCATGCACAGGCAGAACCTCAGTTACTTCCAAAATGGCAAAGCTCCCAGATTGGATTGTAGGCATAACGATGGTCAGATCAAGAAGAGAACTTCGCAATAACACACCAGTCTTTGTCCACCTTATCTTACTATTGGATAAACTGAGGCCCACGAGGCGGCAGTGACTTGCCCAAGGTAACTCCACTGAGGTATGTTATTAACGGGGTTGGGTCTCAGGCCAGAGCTCAGATGGCATGAGCTTGAGGACCAGCTCTGCCCCGTGATCTTAGGCAAGAGACTTGACTTTATTGTGCCTCCAGTCTATTGACTGACTGTAAAATGGGATAATAATTTCTGTCTTGTTTGTATCATACAGCTAGGGAAGATACAAAGAAGACCCAGCTAGTATAGCAAATATTTACCGAGTGCTTTCTACGTGCTCTGCAACTGTTCTAAGCCTTCACAAAACCCACTTACCACTCACAGCAATCGCACCAGTTAGATACCAGAGTGATGCCCATCCTGGGGATGAGGGAGCTGAGTGAGACTCAGAGGAGTTCAGTTACATGACCAAGGTTACGTCGTTGGAGGATGATAGAGGCTTGATTTGAACCTAGAGCGTCCCACACCAGAGCCTGTGCTCTTGTCTCCAACCAATTGGTCTCTGGGACCTATTAACTCAGAGCCCAGATGCAAAGGTGAAAGACCAGGATTCCTGCCTCCTGCTGCATGTCCTTTACCAGGACCCTGAACTGCCCCAACTCCTGGAGGTGGAGATGGTCAGGCTACTTTCCTACCCTTTCTCTCAGGCCTGGAGCAACAGATTAAATGATGACATGGAAAGATGGTTTGAATTCTCTTTGCATGCATCTGAGTACAGACCTGAAAGGAATGTGTGCTGGTGAGGGTTGGGAGTTCGAGAGGCGGGCCTTTCCTGAAGGAGGGCCGCCCCCCCCACCCCCTCCGTGGCTGCTGAATCGGGCTCTGCCCTTGCGTTTGCTCCCCTCCCCTCTTCCTCTTTCATTTCGATTTATTGCTCCCAGGCCTGACTACCTCCTGGCTTGCCTCTTCACAAGCCCCTGGATTCTTGGATGATCTGATGACCTGGCCCCCAACTTCCTCTTTAATCTCCACCTTCCTCTCCCTTTCGCCCTCTGGGTGTGTGTGTGTGTGTGTGTGTGTGTGTGTGTGTGTGTGTGTGTGACCAGTTCTTGAATGCTTCAAGTTCTCCCCCCACCTAGGGGCTGTTACCTCTGCCCAGAATGTCCCACACCCAACACTTCACCCTTCTGACCCTGGTCCAAATAGCTTTCCTCAGACACAACTTCCTTGACCCTCAGTCTTAATTAATCTCCCCCAACATCTCCGTACTTCTCTCATAGAACCATTTCTTTTCCTTTGTGCCCTTCTTACCCTTTGTACTCATACATGTATTTTTTAAATCTATCTCTTTATTTAGACCAGGGATCTACAAACTCTCTATTACTGTCATAAACTTTTAATTACAACCCACATGGCCTACGAGTTAAAAAAAAAGATTTTTACATTATAAATGGCTATGTAAGCACCTACATAGTATCTTTGATTTTGCTTCTTCACCTTGCAAAACCTGAAATATTTTTATTTATATTTATCTTTTAAGATGAAGTTTGCTAACCTGTTCTAGACTGTGAGCCCATTACAGCAGAGACTGGATGTCTATTCTGCATATCCAGTACCTGACCCAGTGCCTGGCATGTAGTGGATGTTCAATAAATATTGGTGTCCTGAAACTATCAATGAATTCTTCCTTCCTTCCAGCTCCCCCCAGGGGGAGGCAAGAAGTTCAGTAGGAAGAATTCATGCTGCATCCAAAATCTCATTTGAACTCCAAATTTGAACTCTGCTGTTTACTAGCTGTGGGACTCTGGATAAGTCAATGTCTTTGAACCTCAAACCTATTATCATTTAAGTGAAGTTAGTAATTGGAAGGATGCAATAAGGTGATAAATGTAAAGGTCACTTAACAAAATGTAAAGACCATATAAAATATTAATTACTGTCATAATAATTTACGTCATTGTGCCAAATGTCAATTTATCACCTGTCAGCTCCCGAGCACATTTCATTGCTTGCTCTGTGATAATGGAGAAGGACCCTGTAAATATTTTCTCTTTGCCAGTTCACACAGCGTTTAGTTCTCTCAGTACAGGGCGCTCAAGAGACACGTCAGAAGGAAGGGGCTCCTCCTCTTGCTTCTGATGTGCTGCTTCTTGCTCCTGTCATTCTGCTGCCAGCATCACATTTGGAGACGTTCACCAGTGCTTACCCCCAGCAACTTTTGGTTGTACCTCTACGGACAATTTCCCTTTGATTTTCAGTGGTAGCTCTGTGGGCAGATCCCCACTGAGTCCCCCAAGACGTCCAGTGGCCAGCTTCCCAGCCTGGTCCGCACACAGTAGGTTTCCAGCTTGCCAGTCATGGCTGTGGGTCCCCAGCCATCTGTTTCAACCTACCTGTTCTTAGACGGGGTATTTCCTCTTGGCCACTTTCAGCTGAAGTTCCCTACTCACCAGCCTCAGCCTAGTGTCTGTGGACCAGCGTTGACTTGGGGTAAAACAGTGAACTTCCCTGCCATCCAGCAGAGTATAAACAGCACCTTCCCCAGTGAGGTGAACCCCATCCTTGGAGAGGGCCTCTGCCTTCCAAGTTTATTTCTTCCTTAGGTGCTCTCCATCAACCTTCGGGAATTCTTTAGAGTACTCTTTACTCCTTTATAGATTAATTACAACTGTTATAGTTAATAATTCCCTATATTTTTTCTGTTCAAATAACTGTATGCCATCTATCTCCTGATTCAACCTTGACTGAGACAGAATTGTTATCGGGAATGGTCTCAGGAGATAGACACACAAAGTTGGGGTTCAGGGATTGGCTTGGTTCTGTCTTTGAACTTGAGTGTAGTGCTATTTTTTTTGCCAATAGGAAATGAGGTGCTAGCAATCCATGGCATGCAGTGGCATCACCAATAGTCCAGCTGTCGCCTGTGGTTGAATGTGATAAAGTGCCAACTGAAGACATGCCTTGGAAGCCCATGGCCTTTGCGGCAGTAATGATGACAATAGGGACTGTGGTGTGGGAGGATTCTTCAGAGTGCACTTGAGCAATTACAGAAAGAAAGTGACAAACTCTAGTCCTTTCACTGTCAGCTCAAATCACAGATTGAGGAGCAGAGAGCTTCCAAGACAGTTCTAAAATATGTTCTCATTTCTTACAGCTTCGGGGCTGATATTGTGGAAAAAATCAACAAAAAATTTATTATGCAAGTTACTGAGTTACAATAACAGTCGAATTCAGAGCCTTGCCAAGTTTCTCATGCGAAAGTGAGGACACTTATTAGGAAAGATTAGGAGACTAAAACTAGAATTGAGAACATCTGGTTGGCCGCAGATGAAACTGACAATCTTAAGCCTCCAAATCACTCTGGATTTCCCTTGGCACTGAAATTAGCTTGTTCTCCTGTACACTGAAGTTAGACTCACATTCCTGTACCTGAAAACCTTATTATTTAATTTTACCTGGGGTAGATGACTTAATAGTGGACGATCAGTCTCTTTAAAATCTACCACAATCGTCCTCTGTTGCCAACAGACCAATAGTTAGAGTCACATCTTTTTATGCCCCAGAGATAAGTACATATTAAGGCCCAGGTGGAAACAGCTTACACCCAGAAGAATGGAAATTGTGCTACTATATTGGCAGAAACTTGGGGAACGTGAGTAGGAATGAATTTTATGGGTGTTCAGACAGGGAGGGTAACTATAGCAATAGATTGGACCAAATTCATTGGTATTACTAGAAGTTCCACGTAGCATGTTAACTCATGCATCCAGGGGTGGCTCTAACAGCTTACTTGGGAGCTGTGAGCCGGCAGGAGAGGTGGGGTTTGTACAGTGAAGAGATACAGAGAATTTCTGGCCTCATCTCCACCCTCCAAAAATCCATGACTCTGCTGGGGAAAAAACCACATAGATCCATGTGAAAACAAATCAAAAATAATCTCTCAGCCACCTTGAAACAGCAGGAAAATAAGCAGCATCAACAGTCAGAATTGTGGTGCTCAGGGAAGAGAAACTCTTACAGGCTGGAGGACTGTTCCATGGAAGGAAGGAAAGGGCTTTTTTGGGAGCTGGAGATGCCTAGGTTTGAGGAGGCCAGGAGAATAGCGGTAAGTGAGAGGGAGAGGCAGGTTGTTAGATCAAGACTGAAAGTGTGGCCACAGACCAGGGCTCATGAGATCTGTGGAGCTCAACAAATAACCCATAGATGCTTAGGGCAACTCAAGGCCCCAACAGGGCACTGACTCCTAATGTGTAAAGCACACCCTGTGAGTTCAGCATCTTCAACCTGTGCCCGGGGCTGTAATACCTCCTTTCCAGATCCTAACACGTTAGGCATGAACTTTACACTTTCCTCCCGGAGCCCATACATCCGGGCATTTACTATCATCAGTGTCTGGATCCAAGAGCGTTCGGGCTCCGAAGAGTAGGAATCACCACAGCTGTGTGTTAACCTTCTTGTTGATTCTAGTTTCCTGTCTGAGGAACAGACCTCTTTCCTGAGGTGGCTGGATGGAACGTCTGCTCTTTTTAGGAGACATGCTGCTCCTATCCTAGAAATGTGGCCAACACTCATAGCAATGTCTGACGATCACAGTAATTGGATTTTGACAAGATACAGTAGATCTCTCAGAAGAGGTTACCCACATATCATCAGCATGAAAAAAAAAAAAAAATCAGTGGACTTTCTTCGTTCTGCCTTTTGGACACTGATGTTCACGGTATTGTCTTGCTTTAGCCTTCTGAGCATTTGTCATGGTTGGTTAGTCAAAAATGCCACTAAAGGAACTAACCCTCCCAGGGCAAGGTGCCTGGCAAAGAGGAGGATATGCGCTGTGTCTGGCTCCAGATTGGGGTGTGTTAAAACCTGCTACCGTCTGATGCTGGATCTTCTCTCTGGAAACTGAGCAGCTCTCCAGCTGGAGACAGTCGGATCAGCGCAAGGGGAGAGTGACTCAGTGGGGCAGGTGGGGTCAGAAAGTCCAGCTGACCTTCCCCACCAGGAGATTCTCCTTCCATTCTTGTCTTGGATGATCTGATTTATATCTTTGATGTTGAAGGAAGTTCCCGATACAGGCATGTTGTGTTGGAGATAGCAGAAAACAGGCAGGGATCTAGCCTTCACCAGTGGGTTGGTCACCATCACAAACTGAAGGAGAAAGACCAGGAGGTGAAGGAGTTGGACAACAGGGCTCATGAAGGAGAGCCGAAGAAATGGGGGGAAGTAGAGAAATGTAGAAAGGGCTTAGTCAGTGTCTCCGGACCTCTGGGAACTGGGGGTAAATGCACTTTGTTTGGTTTCAGTTTCTATCCATTCCATTCCTTCCAAAGGAATGTAATGGAGAGTAAATACATGTTTGAATAATGAATGAAGATCCAAAAACTAGATCCAGAATCAAGTGAATGTAAGGTAAAACCAAGATATATTTTAGTTGAATATAAAGAATGCATTAAAAATCAATGTCAACTAGCTAACTGAGCAGTGTTCCTTTGGAGGTATAAGCTCCTCACCACTGGGGTGTGCAGGCATCAGAAGAATGGCCCTTTCCTAGGAGTGCCGTGAAAAGGCATTCTGAATGGCATAGCACCCAGGGACACAGGCCAAGCTGTTGCCCTCTGGATTTATGCTGGTCAAGCTGTGAGATACACAGGTGAGGCAGTCACTTGGGGTTGCCAGGCTCCACAGACCACAGCAGGGAAAGGAGGGCTTCCCTTGTTCATGGATATTAACAACCCTGATTGATCAGTATCTCAAACTTTTCTCTTAAGTAAAGCACAGACCTGTAAAAAGAAAGCTGGGTGACTGCCACAAGGCTAAATTGGATATGCCATGAATAATAAAATAAAGATGAAATATGCCTTATTATTTGCAAATTTTCACTAAATCTATTAGAAATATTTAATTGCAGCTATAAAAGTTGTCATCAAAATGGCCTACTCTAATGTGAACATAAAAAGAGTAGACAATGAAATCTTCATTAGTTAATTAAAATTTCTTAATTGAATGAAGTGTCATCCTGATAGATTAAGTTAAATAAATATGGTTTGCTCTGTAGTTTACAAACGAAACCCTGAAAATAAAAATGGTTCAGAAGAATAGCATTCTGTCTGTGTTTTGCTCATTCATTCATTCCACGCCCTCACTATAGTTACTGCAACACACAAGCTGTCAAATGTCAGAGCCAGAAGGACCCATGGCAATGCGTGAGACTCAGTAAACATATCTACATGCACAGATGATTATCAGTGCTCAACCATGGCTCATTCAGAGGAAGAAACACTGGGGACCAAAAGCACTTGCACTTTATTAAGGATAAAAAATTTCATCTACAAGGATCTTGCTTTAATGGCAGCATTACAGTCATTATCTGTCCTCACTGGGGGAACTGCTCAGTGTAGATGCCAGTGACTGTGCTAAATTGAACATGGGGTGAAAGAATGAGGACGATTGGTTGCCTGTCTCTCCCACGACTGCATGGCACTCCTTCCTCAGAGATCTCAAAGTGAGTTTAGAAACTTCATGAACTGATAAAAGTCCCAGCACAGGACTTGCTGCACTCAAATGCAATAACATCGGCCCCGGTGAAAAGGTGGACCAACCCCAAGAACCCAGCAGGTGGCATTATTCCGACCTTAGGACATGGGCTGTGTTAACCAGCTGGTGTGTCCAGATCCACCTGGTTAAGGATTCCCCTTCCCCTCCCATCACACCTCTACTTGGATTGAGTGATAGTCATGCACACCACCTGAGCTGAAATCGATCCTGGATCTAGATCTAATCTTCAGAGATTGACTGACATCATCATTTCTCAACCCTCCATTCATATCCCCTCACCACCTCATGAAGCTGTGTCTTCCCTAGCTCTGAAACATATCGGTCCCTAGATTGTGGAGTCCCCAAGGCCCGAGATCCAACTTTGACTTTACTTAGGGCCATAGCAACTGGCAAGAGCTAGCATGTAGAGAAGAACCCCACAAGAAGATGAGAGCCACGCACGCTGATGGAGAAGCAGTGTGACCCAATCCCTCACTTCTCATCCACACCATGGTGATTTATCACTGAGCCTGGCTCACTGCAGGACACTTCAACCTTTAAACCTTCATACATATTAGCTGTGCAGACACCCATGTTCAAAATATCGCCCACGTTTCCAGGCCCGGTTTATGGGTCACAGGCACTGGGGAGATGGCCCTGGTGACCCCATCTTCACATCATCTATATTCCCATTCTTTAGGGAGTCAGAACCATAGAGCTCCTGGGAAGCTTCCATAACCTCTGAACCAGTAGTTCTCGAAGTGTGAAGTTCAGTGTCTTCGTTCTTTGGTGCTCCACAGAGATCAGGCAGAGATCACACCTGCCCAGGTAGATGTCCCGACCCATCACCCCCACCGTGTCAACAAGCGTGACTTATGCTTGTTTACCGGCTGGGATTCTAGTTAAGTTTTTATTTGAGCAAAGGGGTTTTTAGGCAAAAATATGGAAATCCAAAGGTTTAAATCAGTGTTTCTTAAAATAAATCACATAGATGCATATGGAAAATGAAGATTTCTTGGCTCCTTGCAAAGAAATTCTGATTCAGTAGGTCTGAAATAGAAGCCAGAAAACTGCTTTGCAGAAAATTGTCCAGGAGGTTTTGGCACTGACGTTTCAAGGACTGGGGAATGTGCAAGCCCTCTTCCATAGAACTTTCGGCCATGTAATTCCTCTTCAATAGAACTTTCTGCCATGATGGAAATGCTCTCTCTCTCTGTGTCACTACAGTGGTCATTATATGTGGCTACTGAGCATTTGAAATGTGGCTGGTAAGACTGAGGAACTAAATTTTTAAATTTACTTAATTTTACCTAATTTAAATTTAAGTAGTTACATGTGGTTAGTAGCTACCACCTGGATGGTACAATACTGATGTTCTCCCTGTGAAGAAGTCTGCCCTGTAACATCCTTAACGGTTAGACATACATTTTGTTTTTTCAAAGACCCCTTTGCCTACGACGAAACATTTTCGGGTTGGGGTGCATTAATTAAGTTGCTTATCTCCTATTTAATATGTATCTGGAATATATGGATAAACAAATTAGTGTCCCTTTCTTCAAAAAGCTCAGAATCTAGTGAGGAAGATTTTAGTCAGGGAAATCAGCAAGTCCAGTCACATCAAAAGAAGTAAAGAGATTCCAATCTTGGCAGACTGATTTTAATTCATTCTGAATCCTTCAGTTTCTAACATCCATGAGGGCTTTATATCAAGTAAGTTTCTGCTTCAATAGTTAGAGCCACTATGGAACTCCAGCAATCACCTGCTGATGGGGAGGACCACGGCAATTAAAGGCATAGGCTCTGGAATGAGACAGCTTGGGTCCTAATCTTCCATCTGACCTTTATTAGCTGTGTGCCCTTGGGAAACTTATCCAACCTCTCTGTGCCTCAGTTTTCTCATCTGTAAAATGGGGATAGTACTATCACCTACCCTCAGCTATTGCTGTGAAGAGTAATTGGGATAAAGTATGCTAAGTGCTGAACCCACTGCCTATACACACACACAGTGAGAGCCCATAATAGGGCAAGTTTCTATAGCACAGTGATTGACAGCATGAACTCTGGAACTCGGCTGCCTGGTTTAGAATCCCAGACCTGCCACTTACAGCTCTGAGAACCTGGAGCATTTACTTTACTTCTTTGTTCCTCAATTTTCTCCTCTGTAAAAATGGGATTTATTAAATGGCAGGGATCATGTAGAGAGGTTAATATGCATAATTAACTTATGGGCTAGCTCCTGGTGCAATGCATAAGCATTTATATTTATTTGTACCCTTACTACTAATTGTTGGTTTTCTCTCTTCAGTCTATATTTTCCAAGTCATCCTCCCACACATCAGTCAGAATAATCTCTGAAAGGCAGAAATTTGACCGTGTCATGTTTCAGTTTAAAGTCTTTCCATATCTTCCTATCACCCTCATAGCCTTTCACTTTCTTGTTTGGCCTCACCTCTCATTGGGTTCCCATCTTTTATCTCCCACCTTCAGGAAAAACAAAACCCATATGCGCCATCCATTTAAAGCCCCTGATGGTGTTATGGCCTCTTGCCTTTGCACGTGATGCTATTTCTATCTGAAAGAGTTGCCCTCTATCCCTTGCCCCTCTGCGGGGTATCAAAGCTCTTCTGGTCTTCAAAGCTCAGCTGCCTTTGCCAAGATAACCTCCTTGACTTCCCCCCAACCAGGCTAGGTTAAGTTTCCCATGTCCTTCCTGTCACGTGACTTTGTGTTTATCTCTATCATAATACTTATCGAATTGAATCATATTTATGTCCCCCCAATAGAATGTGAATTCTCTGACTTTCATAACCATATCATTGGCAATTAGCACATGGGTTTTATACTCAGTGTAAGTAAGTCAGTAAGTGAGAAATAAAAAAAAAAAAAAAGGGGGGACCGAGTTCTGGGCAAGAAATAAAGGATATTTTCGTAGAGAACTTCCTCCTTTTTATCCCTGGGTCAATGATCTTCACTTATCACCACAAGAATTCAGAGATGTTAATTTGACACCCCTTTGAAAAAATTGTACATGTGAAACTATAATTCCACAGGTACAGTCTAATTATCCTGAGGTTACAAAATGAGCTAATAACAGGTAGTTTAAATCAACATACCATGCATGGCTGCTTCTCAAACAGCCCAACTCTGTCTAAGGCTAGAAGGGGACATTTATTAAAAACACTGGCAAAGTCTGTCAGAGTGAGACCTTTCATATCCATAATTCCTACCATCTGTAACATCTTATGTTACATAAGATCCCAAATTACCAGTAGTAGTGTTAATCCATCATCTGTCCTAAATATTTTTAGATGTTCTTTATATACTCTACTTAGCTCCCCTTTCTGTTTTTAAAAATGTATGTACTTTACTTGCCACAATTAATTTTATGCTGACTTTATCATATCATGGGACAATCCAAAATCCTTTGGGATGATTTTTCAGAAGTAGTATAAGGTATGAAAACAATTTATATTGAAACCAAAGAAAAAATTCCAAGTCTCTTAATTAAAAAGAGGCATTCAAGTTTTCTCCTCCCACCATAAAGTATTACAAATATAATTTCCTACAGGGTTATTATTTCTATCTAGGTAAGAAGTTGCTCTATAAAATCTGTGTTATTATTTGTAATAAAAGGAAAAAATACACTTCCAGTAAATTATTAATGCTAACCATTTCAGATTGCATCTATTCTATGTTCTTAATCTGCATGAGAGTTACTTACTCTTCAAGTTACACTTTGACATAAAGAGACTCTTAGTCAAATAAATATGAGCTATTATTTACCATCTGATAAATAAGAAGGTTCTACACCTCTGCATCTCTATGTCTTTTGTAATGGTAAAACGATCTCATATTCCTGAATAGAATTGTCTGCCTTGTGAAGTACTGAGCTACTCTTTGATGCAAATTTAGAAGCAAAGGCTGGAAATTATACCCCAAAGAGCCTTAAAAAAATAAAACCTTATCACTGGCACACTTTACAAATGGATGGAGATGATTTTGTGTGTAACATACAAGATGGGTTCCCACACCAGATCCCCTAGGCCTATCCAAGATGTCACGGGCAGCTTCAGTGGGCAGTTCCCATACGCATTGCCAGTGGCCCGCCAGAGGTTGGACTATCTCTCTCCACTTCTCTGTTTCCTGGCTTTCTCTGAACTGAAGGAAGGTTGCTCAGTCCATTCACAGGTGCAGCCCAGGGGGGCTGGCAAACTGTGGATGGACGCTCCAGCAACCAGTCTTCAAGGAGACGATATTTAGGAGTTTCTGTACAGTTCCTTCGAGAGTTTTCAGAAGGATTGGGCCCTACTTGTCCTCAGAAGTAACTTGCTCAACAGTGCATCTGTTATTAGGTCCTTCTCCTGCCCTGTCTCTTTCTCTCTGTTCTCCTGCCCCTGCTCCCTGGGTTCATCTCCTAAATAAACTACTTGTGACTAAGTCCTAGCATGAGGCTCTTCTTCTGGGGGGAATTCAAACTAAGATATCAGGCTACAAAGGAAACCTCGATTAATTCCAAAATGACAGCAATGGTATAGGTCACACATTCTGATCATGATACAATAATACTAACATTAATGACAAAAATTGGAGTACAAAACCCAACAAAATCCTTAACTCTTTAGATATTTAAAATTACTCCTAAATTATGTATAAATGGAAGAAAAATTACACTCAGAGTATAAAATAACCTAGTAAAAATGATAATGAGGTGAAGCTAAAGGTATTATCATAGAAAAATGCATTTCCTAAAAGAGTTTTTTCATGAACAGAGGAAAAAAAAAACCACTAAATATTCCACATAAGACATTATAAAAATAAGAAAGGTAAAAAAATAAAATAAGGAACTTTAACTAACAAAGTGGGAAATAATGAAGATAAAAAATTACTACAATAGACAATAAATATGACTAACGATTGGTCACTAGGTACAAGGCCCTTTGTCACATTTTTATAATTAACATAATTTCACAGATGATAAAATTGAGGCACAGGGCTTCCCTGGTGGCGCAGTGGTTGAGAGTCCGCCTGCCAATGCAGGGAACACGGGTTCGAGCCCTGGTCTGGGAAGATCCCACATGCCGCGGAGCAACTGGGCCCGTGAGCCACAACTACTGAGCCTGCGCGTCTGGAGCCTGTGCTCCGCAACAAGAGAGGCCGCGATAGCGAGAGGCCTGCGCACCGCGATGAGGAGTGGCCCCTGCTTGCCGCAACTGGAGAAAGCCCTCGCACAGAAACGAAGACCCAACACACCCAAAAATAAATAAAGAAATAAATTAAAAAAAAAAAAATTGAGGCACAAATAAAGTTGCCCAAGATTACACATTTAGTAAGTTATGTGACCTGAATGAAAACCTAGGCTGCTGTTTGGACTTTGAGTGCCTTCCCTCTCTTAAATCATGAACTGCTATTCAATAGCTACTTCTTACAACATACACACACATGCATGTGTGCATACATGTATATACAAACATGAAGAGATAAATCATGTATTTGTCTAGTCAAGGTAAAAAAAAAGAAACACAAATTCAAAAATGTTAATTCTAAGGAAGTAGATGTAACCACAGGTAAAGAGAAAATAATAAAATAATGAATAATTTCTAAAAGATTTTGCTAAATATTTTTAAATGTGGATAAAATGTACCATTTTCTATGAAAATGCAAACTACTTAAATCAAAAGAAATGTATAGAGTACATGAACAAACCTCACAAATATGGAAAAATTCAACACTATTTACTGAGAATGCCTGCTTAAAAATGTCAGTTGAGATGGTTTCTTAAGTGACTAGTGACTAGTTTTAGATCTTCAAATGGTACATAATTATTATTTTTTAAATTACAGAGTTGATTGAAAAAAAAAAGATTCTTTTAAAGAAGTCTCAGATGTGGATTACTATTTCTATGACATATTTGGGCAAGAGAAAAAATGAGACCTAAGCACAGCTGTTCACCACTAGTCTCTCTGGTACTACCTAAATCTGAGAATGGTACAATGGAGATGGGAACATGGTAACGTGCAGGAAAGAGTAACTAACTTCGCTTGGGTAAAGCATGGAAAGAGTCAAAGAAGAAGAGCCATTTGAGCAATGTCTTAAAGGATGAACAGGATTTCACAAGACAAATTAGGGGAAGTAGAATTTCAGGCAGAAGGAACAGTGTTATTAGCAATGTTATAAAAATGAAGACAATAGATGTTATATCAGAAAACTGTGAATGTTTTTTATAGCATGGAAAAATGGGATGCATGTTTGATAGAAGGTAAGTGAGATGGGAAAATTAAGTTGTTAGGTTTGATTAAGCAGTGTTTCTGCAGAATGCTAATGTCCATGAGAAATCATAGATGTTCTGTGAAATATGAATTCTGTAGACAAATACATTTGAGAATTGCTACATATCACATGCTCTACCCTCCTGTGGAGATTTACAATGAATAAAAAATTCTAGTAGAAAAAAAGAATAAGTAAATAAAATAATCTGTTTAACCTGTTTCACAAGTACTTGAAAATTGATTTTCTTTTCATGGAACACCAATTAACATCTCCAAGACTATACTTCAGGGAACTTGCTAAAGGCAATAGTATGGCACAACATTGTCAAACATATGTCACAGAAAGGTGTGTTTGTTAGCTGTATGCAGAATGGATTAGAGGAGGGAGAAAGTAAAGGCTGAGTGACCTTCTAAAGAAGAGATGGTAAAGCTTGGAGTAAATAAAGCAAAATGAACTGAGGAGAATTTGACAGATTTTGAGAGCTCTTTAAAAAGGATATTTGTTAGGTCTTAATAATCAGCTGGAGGAATAGGGGTAAAGAAAAGGAGAGATTTATTTTTATGAGTTTGGTTTGAATTTTAAAATATTGTGAATATGAAAACGCAAGATGATATATGGGCCTTTCCAAAACTACTTCCTGCCCATCTTATGTGATATTCAGAAGTCCCAATACAAAGAAAAATGCTTTTCCAGCTACCGTGAAACTTTAATTTTATGAGGAACATATTGTCTTGATAACCAGAGGTCTAGAGACAAAGTTGAACCGACGAATAGGACTTATGGATTCCAGCGTACATGGCAGTGGACGGTCAGAGCGACAGGCCTAGATTGCTGTCCAAGGTGCTGAATTGATTGGTCAAGTTATTGGAAATTGCTTCACTTGCATCTCTGCCTCTGCCTCAAGGTCAACTCTCTGACGGAGTAGCAGCCTAGCACCAGACCAAGCAAAACTTCATCCAACTAGCATGTCTGCCCGTGCCAGAACTAGCTGACTCTGACTTCTGATCAAGACAACAGCTTGATTTCTCAACTGGACTCCTGGCAGATCTGCTGCAAGCTGCAAACTCTGTGTCCACAGAGGTTAAAAATACCCTGACAGGTAGGTAAATATTTCCTCCACGAATAAAGTTGACCAGTCAGAGGAGCTGGTAGTTTGTGGCTGTGAGCTGTAGAAATTAATTGTCAGGGTCTCATTTCAGCACACTCAAGTTTCAGGACCCTGAAATTTTCTCTTTGCAGGCAGCTTCTATTGGCCACTGGCCTATGTTGAGCTTGACACTCTGTAGGTCACATTTTCTGCCCACAGGAACTTACACATCTAATGGACAAACCAAACACATAATTTAAAGTACTGTGCAGTGGCCTATATTTAACATCAAATAAATTAAATGCATTAGGAGCCAAAAGGAGAGGATTAGCATGGACTGGGTTAGTTAGGTAAAGCTTCATGGAGGAAGTGGATCATCAAGTTTACTTGAAGCCCAAGTAAACTTCAGATAGACAGTGAGGAAGAGGGTGTGCATTAAAGACAGCATCACGGGAGTGGAAATGCCCATGGAACATTTTGGAGATAGTAAATACTCACCTGGTTCAGCCTAGAGCTCCCTATCCTTTCATCCTCCCCACCCATATTCACATGTAACACCACCACCTTTATAACTTCTCCCAATAGTGATCGCATTATTTCTATCACACAAAAGGAATAAAAAAATCCTTTCAAACCTATTGAAATTTGGAGGGAGGTAATTTTATAGCCTCCTCCAAGTACTTTTAATATTTTCTAGAGACAAGCTTCTTCAAGGTTTAAGAAGCCTTTTAGAACTACCAGTCCTCAAGTCACAACATTGAAGACTTTAGCTCTTGGGTGGCTTAGGAATGTTAATAAAATATAGCTTCTGACTTGAGAAAAAGCCTGTTATGGGGCAAACAAGGACAATTTAAAATGAACAGAAAGTGCAGGCAGAGAGAAAGAGGAATCTGGAAATGTGCAATTTGATAGTGAAAACTAGAAGATCTTATAGAGAAAAGACTATTTTGAGTTTACAAGAACTTTCAGCCTAAAAGACACTTTCTAAATTCTGGGACATCAGGCAAGGGAAGAGCTAGAGTAATAAAAATACAGTCGCAGGAACTTGATGTGACCAGGGCAGAAAAATTCCCTTCTTTGGAGTTTGACCTGTGAGCTGGAGCAGACAGAATGGCCAAGACCTTTCTATTTACTGAGTAAGAGGTACATGCAGGATGTGCTCAGTCAGGGTGGAGGTTACTAGTAGCGACCAGGATTTTGGTATTGGATAGATTAATGTGCTTAATGAATATGAATAAATAAATTAATCAACATTATACAGTATTATTTAATTGGTCATTTACATTGTGATGACTAATTATCCCACACACCTTTCAAACAGCAAACATCTAGAAATTCTGTCTGCTTACTGATAACTAAAAGCACGAAATCAGGCGTGACTACAGATTGCAAATATTCACCAGGTTTCAGGAATGTGCCATCTGAGCTCTTCTTTACCATCCTTCCAAGAGAACTCTGATTAACAACCAAATTTCTGGTTGGTATGAAGGCTATTCAGTTCCTCACCAGCTGTGCTCCTCTTGAGAATTACACTTATGCTTTCTCATTTCTTTTTCATGTCTTTTGACTCTCATCACTTATTTAATTAGGGTCTCTCGCTCCCCTTCTTCTCTCTCTCTCTCAAAGGCCCCTTTCATTTTCTCTCTTTCCAGCTTTTGTCCGTTTATAATTTGTCTGTGTCAATGTACAGAACATTTACCATTCCTATTCATTCCCCTTTGTGTTTGGTATATGGCATCGTGGAAGGTCTCTGCTGGGGACTCTGAGCCACTGGGAGCACATGCAGTTAGGTCTTAGGTGATTAGCTTAAAAGGTTCAGGGATGAAAAGTAATGCTCGAGAAAAGTTGCAGTGTTTAATAGTTAAGAGAACTGCTTTAGAGATTAAGTTGCCTGAAAAATGAACTTTTGTGGAAGAGGCTATTTGCTAATTTTGCCAAATCCAGAAAGTGCTACTGTACTCAAGAGAAAAAATAAAAGAGCAAATAAATGCTCTTTTATTTCTTAGCATCCTTGAATAAGTAGGTCTCCTGCAACTCTAGATATCAGTCACGTATCTCCGTATTTTATGCCTTTTTAAAAAAATAATGGGGGTCTTTGCTGAAATGAATAAGTACAGCTGGTACCAAGACTAGTTCATTTTGGGTATTTCAGATTTGGGGTATATGAAGTAATTGAGGCATAGAGAGGTGAAGGGCGGTTGGTGTGATTTCCTGGTCCGCAGAGCCGGTGTTTAGCAAATATCTATGTTTAGCAAGTATCTGTGATCATGTGTTTATTACCCACTTAACCTTGAACATCATATAAAAGAGGTGTATTTTTAAATATATGTACCAAACTTTAATTTTCATTTCACACTCAAAACTTCTGTACAAAAAGAGGCAAAGCAGGCAAAAAAAAATTACAGGGACTTCAGCAAACAATATACAACAACTTTTAAACAGCTTTGTGTATGCAACAGCCTTTATAGATGTAGTGGGGAAATTGGGTTCCAAAGTTTTTGTTTCTTTAAGATAAAATTCCAATGTTTATTATTAACATCTAGAAAAATCTGTTATCTGTCTGGGATACAAGATTGAATGAGAAGTTTCTGATGTCTTCTGCACCATTAGATTCCAAGATTGAGTGAGCTTCATTTTTCTTTTGAGAAAGCATGAAATTGCTGTTATTTAAATGTGATGATGTATCAAAAACCTCAGTTTACCATTAATAACTTGATACAATGGTGATGACTAAGAGCAAACACCCATGAAGCATGATATTAACTAATAGTTAAAGGATAGTATCCAGGATTTTCTTTCTGGTTGTTAATTAATACTCCAGCCCCAATGGGTCACCACAATTCAAAACATTCATTGTCACTTTGTTTTACTAATTCCTAGTGGCACATAAAGGGTTTCCGAGAACAAAGTTATAATGCCAAAGTAGCAGTGCATCTGAGAAATGTAATTTTCACCTTGTTGCTTGCCCCAAAATAAATATGAGTAATGGAAAACACTTTTATTTGAAAACCATGAGACATCGAATATGAAATACAGTTAACATTGACATGGATACTGTGGCTTGCACTTTCCCCTGAACCACTCACAGGGTGTGGACACATGTGCATGCAGCACAAAAAGCTGTGATTTTTCAAGGATGTCTGATGCCTGGCGGACAGTCTGTTAAAAGAATTTGTCTCCCACATTAGTTCCGGAGTGGACCCAAGGCCCATCACCTGTTAGTGATCACAGACATTCGGTTAACCGTCCTCCTGATAGTCAGAGGCAATAGTTCAGGTCCTGGGCTTTTGAGAATCCACGTACTAGTGAATCTTGGCTTTGAAACAAGGTGGCTTGGCTAAATCGGGGCAGGCCGGAAGCCTCTCCCATATGTTTGGTCCCATTTGATAGAAAGTCTAATTAAAAATTATAAACGTGCTCAACTATTTACTCTGCAAGTCCTTTCCCCTCTCCAAGACTTAATCTCCTTCCATGATATGGGAGGAAAGTAAACCCAGTGACGATAAACATTGAGTGCATCTATATTTCTAGTCTTGACAGTTGTTTCCCAAAGATAACATGGGGCTGCCAAGTAAAAGAACATTTCTTAAGCTGAATATTTAATGAATTTGTTTACCCAGTGTTATCCTCATTTCTGGCTTCCTCTAGGGTTTTAGAATGCCTAGGTTTGGAAAGGTCTTGAAAGCCATCTAGTGCATTTCTGTTCTGATGAGAGAACCCTCATCCAAGCAGCTGTACTTGTTCAGCTTGAAAAGCTCCAAGGAAAAGGGCCTTTCCTCTCCTTGTTGACTGACATTTAGATACAGACTGGGTAATCTGTTCTGTCACTTGAATGGATTTCTTTGTTAAAAATAAACAAAACCAAAGTATGTCTCTCCTCTTCTTGGAGGACTCAAGGGAATGCCAGCTGGCCACCAAAGTCAGGAAAGCAATGGTGTGACAGCTCATTCCTTGGGACATTGTGACATTGGGACATTGTCACAATGGAACATTGTGAATGACACCAAACCCTGATATAACAAAACCCAACTTTGGGAATTACCATTCCCTGGGCAACTCTTTCCTTCCATCAGAAATAGGCAAGCAATTATATGGTTCAGGCTGAGGGTTGATTTAAAAGCGTCCAGTATCACCCCCATAGTATGTATGCATAGGCCACGTGGTGAAAAAGAAAGGGCGTGGAGTCAGGAATGAGGCGTCCTGGGTTCTAGTCCTACATGGGGGTGATCCTGTTAGACTTCATTTTCTGTCTCATTTTTCCACTGAAGACCAGAATAGAAGATTTCCAAGATTCCATTCTAAGCTCTGTCTGCAGACAGAATGACCCTTGTCATAATGCTAAGCATCAAGGCAAGGTGGGGTGATGCTTACTGGATTCTACTTACAAAGGAAGGATGGTGAGAGTCAGTCTTTCTATTGACTCATAGTCTTGTAGGACTATTGGAGATTATCTGTTTTATTTGCCCATTTTATAGATGAGGAAAGTGAGACACAGAGAACTTAAGTGAATTTCCCAAGATCCCTCTGTGAATCAACAGGGCTAGGACTTAATCCAGGTACTCAAGCCAGAGTTTATACATTGCAACAAGCTAGCAGTTGGGTCGTGAAGGAGCTGCCATTTAAATATTAGATAACCAGAAAACGAAAATCTCCCAAGTTCCTCTAGTTTTCTGGTAACTAATTAAGTGCCTAGGTCTCTGCTGCCACAGGGATGGTCCCCAGAGGACAGGGCTCCTATTAGGAGGGGCTGTGTATCCAGCGCTCCACAGACAACAGGAATGTTAGCAACGTTACCCACAATTTTAGCCAGAGCTCCATTTCCCTGTCCCTGGAGACAGAGGGCTGAAGCAGAGAGATGACCGTCCAGTTGCCTGGGTGCCCTTCCTCCCCACCTGTGCCCCACTTCCACCACAGCCACCGACCCATCCACAACAGCACATCTATCTCTTCTTGCTTCTCTCCCATGAACTGATGCAAACACACTGATTTTTCCTCTTGCAAAATGGAAAGGGAACATTAGAGGGTATAAATCAAAACAGGAAGAGAGTATGCTGATAAATAAAATACGTGCAACAAAAAAGTTGCACGTGTGCTGCGCTGTCTGAGGAAAGAGAGGGGGTGTGCTGAATTCCAAACACTTGGCTTTGTGTCTCCACGTGCATTTTTCTTTTCTGGGATCCCTCTCTCTCTGTCAGGATAACAGTTGTGTTTCTTGTAGTTGAGCTGACCCAGGAAATCAAATACTTCGTGTTTCTATAACTATACTTCCCAGAGAGATTACACATCTAGAATTAAAACATGACCACAAGCTATTAGGAATTTCTGATTGTTAAAGGTGTGAGGAACTCCAGTAGCAAAGATCAATGTCTCTAAAATTTTCCTTTTGGAGAAGGGGTTTTCGTCTCAGACATCGAAGATAAGGCTCTCCAGTCAATTTATGCTCTGCTGGGTTGAGTCAGTCAGGATACAAATTAAGGTCCATATATTTCAGGGACAAGAAGGAAACGGTTATGTAAATACACGAGTATTAACATCAATCTGTATTAAATTATGTAAACATATACATCTTCTGAGGTCAGTTCAAAGATCCTCTTCACTGAGCAAAGCTTTACTGAAGCATTGCTCGAATCTGTTTGGAAGTCGATTCATCATTCAAGTGTTTTGTAGTGAACCTGGATGGAGAGAAAATGATGGCGGTCAGTGTGCAAACAGCACTCTGAGAAAGTTTCGATCGTGACTCTCCAGCTCATCTTTACCTTGGGAGACATAACTGATATTTAGAAATCAAACTTGGCATTGGTTCTTTAGACAAAGAGCCACACTTCAATGCCCAGAGTAGTCTCAGATTTAATATTTGCTCCTTCCTTCCAAAGGAGTTTTATGTTACAGTTATTAAACAAGCAGATCTTCCACCTAATCAAATAATTTCACGGAGGAGACACAAGCAATCTCATGTTCCAGGGAGGCAGACTTCACGTGCTTGAGTGCAGGATCTTGGCCATCTAGGCCACCCCTGCTGAGTCACAAATATTAAAATATGGGTTTGCATCTAACAACATTACCCAACACTTAAACTGTTAGGGTTTTTTACTTTTATGGGAATGCTTGTCCTCATTGCCACCACAAGGGGGCACGAAGGCAGGTCCATATACTGAAGAAAACTGGTGTCATTTGTCTCCTCACATTAACTGGTGTAGAAATAGTTCATGAAAAGAAAGGAAAAGAGAAGTAACATGTAATAAAATCTTGACCGCGTCCCAAGCACTCCATGGAAGTTTTTATTTCACTCACACTAACTCTTTGTAGGACAGGTCATTGCCTCCATTTTACAGATGTGCAAACTGAGATTTAGAGACGTTAAAAGACCCATTCTAGATGACAAATATAACGATGTATGATTTGTAAACAATTTGTGATTTCTGATTTGGATCCAGGTCTGCCTGCCTCAAAAACCTGTGTTCTTTGACTTCCTCACAGTGTCTACAGGAGACACCAAATGCCGAGATTCGGATGGAACTCACAGCCTACCGCAGTGCCCTGCTCTCGAAGCTCTGCTTGATTGAATGATGCTGGAAAGCAAAACAAACAAACAAACAACAGAAGCCAAAGTCTTCTTATTGAGTGTGGAAAGCCAGCCTTTTGTGAAATGGGCACCAATGGAGAAAACCTTGGTTTACCCACAGAATCTGGAAGGCTCTTGGGTTAAAGCTACATCTGTTCTGAAGAATGATGACTTAGCAGCTTCATGAAAAAGGATTAGCCTCAGTGTATAATTATTCATTTCATGTGCATCTCAGTTTCTTCATTTATTAGATGGGGTAATAGATCTTATCACTCTGACTTGTGATGATTAAATGAGAGCACGAAACATATGTGTTGTACGTGAGTAGAGGATCACTGCTCCATTTCACTTATACTTATGGAACATTTACTACATGCATGAAGTTGAGAGGAACTGAGGGAAATCAAAGATGAATGAGACAGCAGGGACCATGAACTTTCCAGATTGCAATCCCGACTGGCATGATTCAACAAACTCCTGTGGATATGTCACAGCTGAGAAACAAGAATACCTCCCCTGAAGTGGATTAAGTGAATGTGCCCTTGGGAAGACAGCAGGTGCTCGGGCATGACTCGTTGGCACTAGCCAACTACGAGGGCATCCAGACAGGGGAGAGCAGGGTTTTCGGTGTTGGCAGCTGCACGTATGACTCACCCAGGGACCTTCAGAGCAAACCCACAAACGCAAAATGGATGCCTGAGGCCCTACCCCAGCGATTCGAGCTCATCTGGCCTGGGTTGGACCCTGAGCATCAGTGTTTTCAAAAGCTACCCACGTAATTCTCCTGTGCAGCCAGGTTTGGGAACCACAGGTGCAGGGGGAAGTGAGACCAGGGAAGCTTCTTCTTCTGCAAGTCCCCACCAACCACAAAGCATTGTGGCTGGGAGTCAGGCCTTTGACCTGCGGGGTCACCCAGGCCTGGGTTTAGATCCTGGCTCAGCCATCTGCTGTGTGACTTTTGCCAAGTGAGCTGACTTCTCTAAATTTCAGTTTCTTCCATCTGTAAAAAGGGGATGATAAAAATGGGGCTGACCTCAACAGGCAGTTGGGAAGGTGACATGTATTAACAGATGCAAAGGGGTTAAGCCTGGTGTTCTAGCCCTCGGACCCAAACAGCATCTATATTTGCAATGGTTCAGAAGGGTTGGCTGCCCCACAGGGCTGAGGCTCACCTGAGGGCGTTCAGCAGCCCCTCCACACTGTCTGGGGCCTGTTCCTTCAACACCTTTATACAGCCTTTCATCTAGAAGAAAGCACAGGAGTTTGTTAATACCCCAGTAATCCCATCATAGTATCTGTCCATAACAACATCTGTTCATAATAATATCACAGTATTTCTTCCCATAGAAATCAAACTCAGAAATGTCCAACAGACCTTCCTACCCCCTCAGGCCAGTGAGTTGTTTCTCTGGGCTTCTAGAAGGTTCTGTGCCAGTTTTCATATTATACTGCAATCGAATATTTTATGTGTCTGACTTTTGGGGACAAAGACCTGAGACTTTGATTTTCTTGTCTTGGACTCCAGAGCCAAGGGGAGAGCTCCTCCTCTAGCCTGTGCTCAGTTGAGACTGACTGAATGAATTGCAAACCTGATCATTTTATGTCATCTCTCTGCCCAGAATGCTTTTCCTCCTTCAGCTGTTTGACTGGTAAACTCAACAACTTAACAAATTTTTTCTTTTTTTTTGCAAAGGAAGAATCTTTCTGGAAAGAACACCATCACTCATTTTAAGCTCAGATGTTCATGCACTGATTTGGGTATACTGTACTGTACTAAGGACCTCTTTTATAAAGGTCACTTATAAAAATGTTCTTGTATGTTGAAAGTTTTTTCCTAAAGGCCTGATAAACCCTGTTGGATTGATGGGGGCAGCCAGAAGCCCAGGGTTAAGAATCATTTGGGGGCATGTTTAGGTTCATCCAAAAAGAATGTCGTGGTCAATCAGAGATGCCTGTCATGGGTGCAGGATGGGATCAAGCTCAGAATGAAGAGATTTGGTCCCTCTCCCAAAAGAGCTCATAGTCTAGTGGGAGAAGAGAGACAAATAGCTCATTATCATCCTATGATATGTGTTCTTGTAAAAAGTGCCCAAGGAGAAATGGGGACATAGATTAGAGAAGAGGCAGAAGAGCAGTGGATACTCTTTGGGAATTTCGAGTTCTATTTCAGGCGGATGAAAGCCTTGAGTGTGAATAACAGGATGCAGTCAGAGGTGCAGTCAGGGCCAGATTCAATGTGGGTTTAACAGCATGTTCGGGAGTTGGGGGCCTTTACCTGTGGAAAACACTCTTGTTAGGTGTTAAACAATCTAGTAACGTGATGCATACTGCAAGGGATGGGAGGAAGCGCGACTGGAGACGGGGGGGCCAGTGGGAGCCCCTGAGGGTGAGGGTATGAGAGCGGCAGTGGGCACGGAGGATCAGGGCAAGACGGGGGGTGGGGGTGCATCCGAGGTCCAGTTCACAGGACTCGGTGATTGAGAAGGTGTGAAGGTGAAGAGGGAAGAAGACAGTTCCTAGGTTCTGAGGGACAATCCCAGGTTTCTGGCTTTGAGACTGAGTTGGAGGAAGGAGAAATACCTGAGACAGGAGCCCAGGAGGAGGAGGAGCAGGTCTGTGGGGGAAAGGATAACCTTTGATTTGAGGCCGGCCACGCCTCAGGTGTCTGAAGGAGGGGGGTCTGGGATTCCGGGTGAGGTTTGGGCTGCGGACCACGGTTCAGGAGTGATTCTGTGTTGGATCATTCCATACAGTTTGAAGGACATCAGCTGAAAATGCCATCTCACTCCAGCCTGCTCTCCTGGCACCCACGAATAGCATCAGTTCTCTAAATGATGCATATCCCTCTGGGCCTCGATGACTTGGCTCTGATGATTCCCTCCACCTGGCGTACTCTTCCTTCTCTCGGTCCATTTGGTAAAATCCTCAAGATCCACCTGAAACGTCACCCTCTGTCTCTGCCTCTACGCAGAATGAGTTTCTCCCTCATCTGGGTTTCTAGAGCTCAGTACCTCCATTTTGGACTACAGAACACATTCTTTGCAAGCGCAGGTAACAGGATCTATTTCAATATTTGCTTTTTCACAGTTGATGCTGATACCCTAAGTATTTATAAAACAGTGCAAGAAGCTGCTGGCTTAGAAGCAGACTGGCATCTGGAAAGAAACCCTTATGCCATCAAAGACAAATGGCCCATCATACACACGTGTGCTCCGTAGACCTGAAACTTTCTTAGAGACACATACAAACTTCTATGAACAAACCTTCTCAGTGAGACATACATGAACAAATGGACTTCATCAAAACTGGGTAGGGATAGATCTAATATTATATAACGTTTATAGCCTCAGCAGAAAGACAGTAAATGACAAGCAAGGACAAGGTTTTTAAAGGTTAGGGCTACAAGACATAATGGTACCCAGTGTATTTTTAATTATTGACTCTGTGACAAGTTAACAAAAGACTGTGGTAAATGAGAATGTCCTATGAGTACTAGGTAATAAATTCAATCCATATTCAAATGATATTCATGGGTTAATAATAGAGCTATTTATACTTAATCTATAGCATAAAAATGTTAAAGCCTCACAAAGAATACAGTAAAAATGTTTATTGGTATGAAAAAACTTCCATAATATACTGCTATGCAAATTAAATATGTTTTAAGATAGAAATTATGGCAGGGTGCTAATCTGTTAAGTATATACACACATACGCACAAACATCTATACAAAATGAAGGGACATATATATGTGACATATTGATGGTGGTCATCTGTCCATGGTGAGGTTACCACTGATAAATTTAATTTTCTGTATTTTGGGTTTGTTTGTTTTTTTTTTGGCTGCCCCGTGCAGCATGCGGGGTCTTAGTTCCCTGACCAGGGATCGAACCCGCGCCCCCTGCCGTAGAAGCATGGAGTCTTAACCACTGGGGCACCAGGGAAGTCCCAATTTTCTATATTTTGATTTCCTGTATTTTCCCAAAACTTTTATATAAGTATTTATATAAGTATATTTATATGTATTTATGTATTTATAGAAGTATATAAGTATATATAAGTATATAAGTATTTATATAAGTATATAAGTATTTATATAAGTATTTATATAAGTATCTTGATAAATAGAAATAATTACATTAAAAATAATGAAGAACCATGGCTAGATATGCTAGGGAGCCAAAACCTCAAAATGAGTAATCCAAGTTGCATTATTAATTGATACATTTTCTTACAATCCTTAGATTCATGGCCCCTCTGGGCACATGGACCTTCTGTCTGCACAGAACTAGAGCATCAGAGTGTGCACGCCCCGACTCAGCCGCGTCAGAATAAGTTGGTACCAAGAGGTCCTATTCCGTACTTAAAAGGCTTTACATTAATACAGGGTTACACTGCTGGGTGCCACTGCCTGCAAACACTGGGCTGAGAGGAACCTGTTTTATCCCACAAGCAACAGGAAGTCACCTGCACACCACAATCATTTGTTTTCCAACCATGTCCATTCGTTCAGCAAAAACTCTATGGAGTACCTAGTGAGCGCCGTGCTGTATGCACCAAGGGCACTGCCAGGCAATGAAGCAGACATTAGGTGTATAGATCTTGGTCTCTGCCCTTGTCAACAAACTCAGAGGCCATGAGGGAGTCAGAAAATCCAAAATGGTAGGCGCTCTGGGCCTGGAGGAGAAACAAGCCTCTGCTCCATGCAGGGCACAGGAGATGTGCTCCAAATGAGGTGACATGTGAGGAGGGTCTTAAAAGAATCCCCCCATCAGAGAAGAGGGAGGGCGCTCTGGGCAGAGAAAAGAGCTCAAGCATATTCCAAGGACAAGAAAAGGCATGGGAATCAGGTAGAGCCATCTGCAGGGATGGTGGGAGAGGAAGCTGGAACGTTGTTTGGGATTTGACCGTGGTGCCTTGTAATCTGGGATGAGACACATATAACATATAAAAAATAGATATTTATATGGCACACTGGGTAAGCTGAAGGGGCAGCTTGCAGCTCAGGGACTGTTTACCTCTCAGCTCCTCTACAGGCTGAAGGCATCAGCACCTCCGTATTCCTGCTATGTCTTTGAGGTTGGATGTGTTTGCTGCAAGCATATGAACAGGACTGGACTTCTTGCTACGAGAGCTGCCACGATGGGGCTCGCATCTGGGAGAGTTCACTCCCGGGCCGGGGGGTAGGGGGTGTGGAGGGGAGGGAGAGAGGGAAGCAAGGTCTGTTTGACGACATTTGTGAGCTCTCGCTGGGAGACCACAGTTCGTAACTGTTCTTACATCGATCTTGGACGTCTTGCAGAAAGCTCCCACGGGGTGGACGTGGTCGTAGAGGATGATGACCCCCACCATCACCCTCACGCAGAACATCAGCGTTTCTTCGCTTGTAAACCTGCTCCTGTACTCCCTGGAGGGGGACAAGCGGCAGCGATGTTACCTCGTGACGGAGCACGCTCACCTCTGGCTCCACAAACGGCTACTTCAGCCTCCTCCAAGCCCCCCTGGAGAACAATTCCAGACCTGCAGAACCAGGTTAATAAGCTCTTACAGAAACCAGCGATGGTGATTCTCCTTGAATCTATCTGACCACTGTGAAAACAAGGTAAATTAGAGGGCAGTAAATTCTCCTCTGCCCTCAGCGAGGCAGCTCATCGTGTACCTAAGTCCCCCGCCCATCAATCTTGAATATTTTATAGCAGGTCTCTCTGGCTGTCCTAGATTATAGAGAATAATGGCTTCATTATGGAGAAAACGAATCAAGTTCACCTCTATAGAGCAGCTACCGTGTCTCCGGTCTGGGTAACTTCCTTTGTTAAGATACAGGCTGCAGATTGAATTACATTGGCAAAGGTACCTACCAGAAATTACATACCATTCACTGGGCTGAGAGTATTTGTGGAGTTTGAATTTTGTTCACCTACCTTGACAGGGTCGCTGATGATTCAGATAATTCAAGCCAGTTCTAGAGGCTTTCTTTTTTTTTTTTTTTAATTTTTTAATTTAATTTAATTTAATTTAATTTATTTATTTATGGCTGTGTTGGGTCTTCGTTTCTGTGCGAGGGCTCTCTCTAGTTGTGGCAAGCGGGGGCCACTCCTCATCGCGGTGCGCGGGCCTCTCACTATCGCGGCCTCTCTTGTTGCGGAGCACAGGCTCCAGACGCGCAGGCTCAGTAATTGTGGCTCACGGGCCTAGTCGCTCCGCGGCATGTGGGATCTTCCCAGACCAGGGCTCGAACCCGTGTCCCCTGCATTGGCAGGCAGATTCTCAACCACTGCGCCACCAGGGAAGCCCCTAGAGGCTTTCTTAACATCTACTTCATTACGGATTGTCCCCACAATGATGATGATTACTATTTCCATCTTGGAATAAATCTTAACTTAAATATAAATGAACTATCTGAAATTAACACCATCTTACATTTGAACAGAGCATCAAATTTTATAAGGCACTCTTGATGCCTTTGGCCCTCCCAAACTCTCTGCATCATAGATGGTATTATGGGAACCTTATCAGATGAGGAAACCAAGGTCCAGGCAGGTCAGACCACTTGTTTATGGGCACAAGAGGGGCTACAGACATATGTGGAATAAGTGGAACCCTGACATTGGAGTGCAGGTTTTCTCATTACCATACTGCCTCATCCTCAACAACCTCAACCATTTTTTTAAATCTAGCAAGTAATTTAAGTGCAAGGAAACTGCTGCATGCATGAGAGAGAGAGAGAGAGAGAAAGAGATCTTCATTATCATTTTTGCAATAGCCTTACCACTTCCACTCTTGGTTCTAAATCTTCTCTCAAATCTTTTCTCCAATATATTTATAACATACCCAGTCATTTAACCCAATCTTCCATTTGATCCTTATACAACTTCTCCTGTATCTTTGATTCAACTTTTGATTCTGCCATCTAACAAGCTATGCAATCTTTGGGAAGAAGTCAGTTAATCAATTTAGGCCTCATCTTCCTCAGTTCTAAAATGGGAATACTACACCTCTCACCCAGAATTCTTTATGAAATTAATTCAGTTAATATATAAGTAAATGTTAATATGCTGACCCAAATGTTAGATGTTGTCACCACCATCACCATCATCACAGAGATAGGTGAACTCTTGACCATGAATACACCTCTGATTTAACTTACGGAGTTTCCAGCATGACTTTACAAACGCTCGTCATCGTACTGAGGCAGTCTGTGGTATTCTCTATTGGCAGCGTTTTGTTCTAAATGGGAGACACAAATGGGTATTAGCCCTGTTAGCAGATTTTACATGCAATCGGGCAAAAGGCACCTCATTTCTCGACGTCGCTTACTTCGGAGACAAAGTGCATGGTGGCGTTGCTGAGGGTTTTCAACATCGGCGTGGCTTCTGCATAGAAGAGGGACATTCGGTTGGCCATCTCATTGTTGACTTCGTTCTCAATGTCTAGCTGATGAGAAAAAGACGAGAGGATGCGGTTGATAAAGAGACGGTCAACATCTCAAAACAGTGTCCTCTGGAAATTGAATTACAGACAAAGGCTCTGTCTTCTCCCCGTGCCCCTCCCGATGACTGGAGCATGGGTGTGTCAACCTGGTAGCTCCGGGGACTCACATGCATGTTGTTGATGCGGTTACGACTGATGGTCCTTCTGTAGTAGCTGAAGTCATTCTGAATAGCCGGGTTCCTCATCTGAAATTCAGAAGGGAGGAAAGCAGGTCATCTCTCAGCATCAGGTATGGGATATGCATCAGAAGCCCGGACACTAGATTCTGCACAGATACCAGGACTTCTCTTTGTTACCCAAGAGTCAAAGCAACTTCCGGTTAAAAATAAATACTCAAAGCTTCACTATTTAAAAATATGCCCTGGTTTTACCCTAGGCTAGATTTCAGGGAAAGTATACTTGTTCCCAAAGAGGAAGAGACATCTGAAATGTTTTTTTCTGGTTGCATTTGGCAGATTTTGAATTTCCATGTAGAAACCACCATCTTAAATCACTTTGACCACAAGGAGTTCAAATTCTCACCACATGACACGTCTCTCTAGGGAAGGAGCTACAGCTCACTCATCTCTCTTCCCCCCCCCCCACCCCGCACAGCACTGCAGAGCACCTGGACACCTAGGTGCTCAGTAGGAATCTGTTAATCCAAGCACACGCGGCCTAACCTTTAGCTCATCAAATCGAAGGGTGAAATGCAGAATTTCCGCGAACTCCTTTGCCAGGGCCTGCTCCCGCTCCAGGTGTTGGGTTGGTGTGTAGGGCGGACAGGTCAGAGATTCCAATAAACTCTGAAGAGCTTTTTCTGAAAGTCGAAGTGATACAGACATATTTGAGGTGGCTCACAGAGATCTTCTCAAAAAGCACAATTTGCAGCCCCAGTTGACATTCTCAGAGATAACCTGCTTGAGTCTTTCCACTCCACCTTTTCCCCCAGAACTGTGTGAAATGTGACATGTGTGGGTGAGGAGGAAAAGGAGCCCCCCACGCTCTGCCTCCACTGGAGAAGAGCCCCGTGGCCACACAGTCTTGTAAATGTCTCCCAAAGCTCAGCTGGACCCTCACATGTCCTGTCATCCCAATGCCTCACGCTGTTAGAAAACCACAAATAGGTGATTTTGGATCATGTGCATGAGATTAGCATTCACAATCCAGGAGGAGATGAGGTGGCCCTGAATGCATGGGTTAAATAACCTGCTTTGCAGGGAGAGGCTTCTGGTCTATTCCAGCTCTTCTCTGCATTTACACTCTCAGCAAATCCCAGGAAGATTTTTCTACAAACCCACTGCCATATCTACCTCCATTATTGTCCTGAAAAGAGTCTCATTACTCCCACTTCTCTGTTTCTAAAACTTCCTTCCAGTTTTTCCTTCCATGTATTTCTCCTAGCACCGAGTCATTTAACCAGTCCTCTAGAGCAGGGGTAGGAAAACTATGGCCCACAGTCAATTTTTGCAAATAAAGTTTTATCAAAACACAGCCATGCTTTATTTTCATTCCCCTAGGGATTGACTATGGCTACTTTTGTGCTACAGTGGCAGGGGTGAGTGGCTGCAACGAAAATAGGACGGCCCACAAGCCTAAAATATTTATTATCTGGCTCTTCACAGAAGAGTGCACCAGCGCCTGCTCTATCATCCCTAGAGTCCTTTAACAGTTTCTTTCCAAGGACACCGCTAGCATTTTCTGTCTGTGGGAACAAACTGTCTTCTGAGGCAGCTCGCTTGACCTTGGCCTGCTCTGATAGGTGGATTTTTCCTGTCTGCTGTGCTGAAAGTTGGCTCCTTAGGATTTCAGTTCATTGGATCTAGACACACACTTGGGGGAAACAGAGAAGTTGATTCCTCTTCAACCTGAGTGTCTTCAGAAGCTCTCTCTTCTTGAAAAACTGGTTCAGTTCATTGAACTCTTTCCTTTGAGTCTTAGCTTCAAGTTCTCTCAACATCATGGCTATTATTCCCCCAGCGTACTTCAGTTTCTCTGTTTAACTCTTAAAATGTGGCACTCACTTACGGCAGAAGTAGAGTAAAACATGACCACACGCTTCCTCGTTCTAGATGTATTATATTAACCAGGGAAACCTCAGACAAGCTTTACTGTTCGGGGAGGGGTTGTATCATATCGGTGGTCACATAGAGCCTACTGTCAACCAGACTTGATTTTCCTCTTGCTTCTGCAAAGCCATGCTGTGCCTGCACACATTTTTTTAAGCTTAAGGATAGAATGTTATGTTTGTCTTCCTTGTATTTTACTATATTAAACTTAACACATGATTCCAGCCAACCAACTTCTTTTTGGGTTAGCAGGTAACCTGTATTTTCTCTGTCCTTCGGAAATGTGATCAGACATGGTAAATCTGTTAAGAGTCAGACTTAGCTGAGAAGAAAACCAAAGGGACACCACCCACTAGTAAAGACACTCTAAATGCACCAATAAATGCAGGGGAAGAAACTCTGAGGTGGATTGACAGAACTGGACACGGCAGGTGTTTTTGTACGAGCAGCCTCTGACGATGCACAGCGACGGACGTGGGGTAGTTTCCAACGCCCTGAACCTTTCCTGCTACTTTCTCAAACGCCGTAACAGAATTTCACACGTAAGACATGAAAACCATAAACACATACTCACCTAGCCTGATAGAAAACTCATAAAATCTCTTTAGCCTCACGACCAAAGGACACACTGCATTCCAAGCTTTTTCTTGAAGCTGAATGTCATTGGGATTTTGAATGGCCTGCCAAAACATTATGGAATTGTCTGTTTAAAAAGAAGCAGTAAGTGCCACATCAAAACGACTTAAGATTGAGAAAGAATTTGAGTTAAAAAGATACGATTCCTGTTGTACTTTGCTAATGTGTATTTCCTCAATGGACATTATTAGTTCATCAGAGTGCCGTCCAAGATGCTCAATTAGGATGGTGATTTTAGCACTTGAACATAATGTAAATGGCTCGACAATTAGACACCATGTCATCTTACTTGTTTCTCTTATCTTCAATGCAAAAAAAATGCATGTCTAATTGGAAGCAATTCAGTCCTCCTCCATCACCATTTGATTCTTCTAAAGTAGAGCTAGTGCTCATTGGGAAATGCAGATTCTGTGGATACTTTCCTTTCTTTATAATACGTATTACATTCCTGCCAGTCTGTGATGGTACCTAAATTACCTAAATTAAACGGTGACCCCTAAGTAGAAAAATAACCTCTTAATAGGCTGTTAGTTTCTTCGAAATGCTCTTTTGTCTGGGTTTCAGCAGCTTCACGATTATGACGCTAGCAGTGTTTTTGTTGTTGTTTTTGTTATGTTTTGTTTTTTTTCAGAAAATGGTGGTGGCAGTATGTATGTGTGTGCTGATACTTCCACAAAACTATTTCAAACAAAAGGACGACTTAAAGCGAGATCTTTTATGACTCTTGTTTGTGATACTAGTAGAACCTGCCAAAATTCTTACAAATTTTTGTAAAGTTCATATAAACCCAGACTATGACTCATATTTCAATTGCTGTTCGTAGATTTCATATGTATGTTTCCCTTATATGAAGTAACATACTGACAAATTATTGTTTAAATGTGAGTCCTGCAATATCAAATGTATGTTGGAGAAGAGAATGGCTAACACTCTATACAGTCTACAGCACTGTGTGCTCAGATCAGCGTACTAGAATAAAAAGGACCATTCATACATTTTTTAAGGACACATTACCCTCCTTGTTCTTCCTAGTACGCTAGGAAACACTAGGGCTATTACTTAATCTTGCTGTGTGTGTGCGTGCATGGGTTTCCTTTCTCCACCAAGGGTGCTGTCAGCTCAGTATTATTATTGGCATACGTCTCGGATCTCTGGCCCCGCGCCCTTGTAAGCCTGCAGGTCTGCGAGGATGCTCTCGGAATCCTGGAGGACGGCGCTGATCTGGTTCCATATTTCCCTCTCTCCTTCTGTGGGCTGGGCATCTAAGCAGATGGGAAACCGAAAGACACAGAGGGCTTGTGTTTATAAACAGCCTGAGAAGAGGCTCGGCATTCAGTTCTACCTGCTAGACAATCCTATTTTAACTCCTGCAGGCTTGGTATTTACTCTTTAACATAACAAGGTGCTAAGAAAGGAAAACTAACAGAAATTCTGCCCATTACTCAGTTCAAAATAGTCATCGATATTTCACACACATTAAGCAAAGCATGTTGGAATCATTGCAGGCACTCTTTTATTTGTATAGGTCACATTTTTTGCATACCTACTACGTGCCAAGTGGTACAGTGTGTGATAGGAAGAATAAACATTATCTTTTGGGGTCCACTTTTAATAGAAGCTATTGAATATTTCTGTTATGATTGAAAGTCTGTGAATCTGAGTATAGATAGGAAAATAGTCTCCCTTATATTTCCATACTACAAAAGCTTAAAATATTAGGTAATGAATCCTTCAGAGCCATGATGTATCTTTCCGGAACACAATGATCTGTAGAATGCCTTGGGGTTTCTCTTTGAACATGAACTCAAGAAATGGCAGGAGTTCATTTTAAAGGCTCCTGTACTGTTCATCTTTGGTATTAACCATGAAATTTATCCACAAAAAAAAGTAACACATTTAAGCTTAAATAATGAAGAACGTATTCAAACAGCCACAGAAACATCCCCTTAGCCCCTCAGTGAATTCCTACTTGTTTACATTCCTGGAGCCAAAGTTTGCTCTTGTCTGCAGGAGTATTTTGTGGGGGGCTAGTGGGTGGAAGTTGAATGGTGGTAAAGATTGGGTTTTATTTATCTCACAATGCCTATAAAATAGGTTTCTTGCCCAGGCTAGTTAGGAAATTAATCTCCATCTAAAACGAAGGCACTGCTAACAGAGAAAGGGGATAGATGTCATCTCCTAAAAATCTGTTTTCAAAAATCCAAGTCCTAAGGCTCTGAATTCTCCCAGCGGACCTCACCAATGAAAGGTGGGATGGAGTCATACCTGGTCTAGCATTACCCAGATCAGATCCCAGTTTTGACTAATCTTGGTGGGGGTTAGAAAAAACAGAAGTCACAAAACAGGTGATTTTTAAGTGAGGCATTGACCATGCCAACTGGGTCTTCAGAAAGGCTGAGTATCAGAGTAGAAGCTGGGCCAGATGCGGCTGCTCCAGCTTCAGTCACCGTCTGCTGGACCTATACTAATGCAAGGCCAGACCTCCGACAAGTGATGCCCATGGAGATTTTAAGATCACTGTATTTCTCAGATCCTGCTAAAGCCTAAGAAATTGGTGGAGTTACCTGGGAAACGAAGGGTGAAATTCACCAGTGTATAGTAATTCTCTTTAAAAGAAAAGAAATCATAGGCCCTCAGAGATTACCCAGAAACCCTGCAACCTGTTCCTTCTACAAATGAGACGGATTTCAACTAGCGGATGAGGAGGGACTAAAGTACACGTGCGCCAGGGTGCAGAGAAGGGAGAGATGAGTGTGGTCTGGGAGAAGCGGAAACTGCTCCATGTAAGGGCTGGGACCGGAGCTGGCTGGCTGGAAGCCCCAGGGGAGGGCATACATGGAGAGCAGGAGCAAGACTTGGCAGGTGGCCAAAGGACGGCTGGACTTGAAAGAGGAAAGGGACCTGCCAGGTTACATTGTTGAATCCAGCCTGGGAAGCAGAGGAGAGAAAGAAACATGTTTCTCCTTTATCCTTTGCTACCCTCCTCCTGCTTCCCGCAAACACTTGGTAAGTTGTCTCAGGTAAAATGTTTGTCACAATACACTATATATTTCATCTTTTCCTGTTTTCCCAAACTTTTCTCAAAGCAATATGGCATCTTAAACAGAAACCTAAAACCCACAAGCTAGGAAGCCTGTAACTGAGGAACACGTTTCAGTGAACAGAATTCCAGGGTAAGGCTGGCAATTCCCAAGTAAGAAGAAGGTCAGGGAAGAAAACATATGACAAAAATGTAAAGATCCTAGAGAACAAAAGATCAAACACTCTTGACTCAAATCCTTTCCCCTTTGGATGAACGTATCGAAAACTCACAAGCTAAGCACAAAGACAATTTCCTATAGAGATTTATATTTGAGAAGGAAAAGAAAAAGAGAGTCTGGGACCGAGATTCTGAGAGGTAAGTCTATTTGAATATAAATACAAAGAAGTGTGGGAGAGGAAGGCACTTGGAGAACAGAAAAGGCTCCTAATCTTGGCTGTCACATGACTCCATCTTAGCAAGTCACCACTTGATAAGTTTTAAACAAAACAGAATTAAAGGTAAGTGGTCTAGAAGAGGAGCATTGGAAAAACAAAAACAAAAAGCCCCCATTCTTTTGATGGTTACTGAAACACCAAAAGAGAAAGATTTCAAACTCAGTTTTTTAAACCAGAGGCCTTTCTTAAGTGCTTCAAAAGTAAGACAGTTTCCAGTAGAGTGGCCTAAAAGTGGTACTGGCCACAGATAGGCAAGCATCTCTACGTCCCAGGCGAAGTGACACTTTCTAATACAAATTCACACTGACGTTGATGTGACCACAAAGAGCTGGATGAGTGACATGGAGGACGATACCACTTCTCTCCCAGAGGTGGCAGAGTAGGGGGCTCTGGTGAATCCCTTCCGGCCTGCAGTAACTCCCTCCTGCTAGCCAGAGTGATCTGTGAAGCAGGACCCTCAGTCCCCAGCCTCCCTCTCTGGGAAAACACTTCTTTTGGCAGATATAATAGTGTCCTATTGGAAATGTTTCTCATGTGGCCCCATTCGACAGGGATGGGGTGGGGAGGGGTGGGAGAAATCCAAGCCATCATTCCTTCTTTGGGAATGATTCTGACTTAGAAATGTGTTGGCTCATTTTCTTCCATAATTTGTTAGGCTTATTGCAAGCCCTAGTTTTTTCCTCTCTCCTCTGTCATGGAACTGAAGTCACCTTTTCTTCCAGCTAATAATTAAGCCCTTGGTGCCAGCAGCACAGTCTCTGTCTTCTGGGCCAGGCAGCTGTAAGAGTCTCAGGGGACTCAAATCATAAATGGCATCAACTTTTGAGGTAGAGAGTACCAACTGGAAGAAGCCCTAATCTGTCTTCTTCTTTTTTCAAATGGGAAAAGGACTGTGTAACCCTAAGTGACATTTGGGATTGGTCCAAATCCCTAAGTTCATGATTCATCCCACTTTGATCCCCCAGCTAAATGATCAGACACTTAGGACTAATTAGTGAGAATCTGATCTTT
Organism: Balaenoptera physalus; assembly: GCF_965194825.1. Lineage (NCBI taxonomy): Eukaryota > Metazoa > Chordata > Mammalia > Artiodactyla > Balaenopteridae > Balaenoptera > Balaenoptera physalus. Next base: position 86,007,552 of record NC_138894.1, on the reverse strand, counting down.
TAGCCTGTAAGACTCAGGCCTTATTTGTTTCATTTGATATTGTACCTCCAGGACCTAACACAGTGCCTGGCACGCAGTAGATGCTGGTAGAAAAATGTGCTGAATAGTTGAAACATATGATTTAAATATACTTCTCACATTGTTTTGTGATGGTTTTTCTGCTTGTCTTTGAATTCTGAGATCTCTGGAGACAGGGTCTGTATTCTTGTCCTTAGTGCTCCCATATGACCTACCCATTGGAGACACTCACTAAACATGTCATGACTCAATGAATAAATGAGGAAATTGACCAGGTGACAGAGAACGTGGGTTGTGGGAAGCAGCAAAAGAAATGAAGATCCTATTGCTTCTAGATCCTCTCCTCTGTCTTGTCTCTCTAAATGGCTTTAACAGTGTTGCATGTCTCACTATTACCATGAAGATAATATGCATTCACCTACAATCAGATTGGCTATTCACATCTTCATTAACATTGTGTTTTTAAATCTTCCATCATTTATCTACAGCGTCAACGTTTCCTCAGTGTGGTTAACACATTAATAGAATATTTGATGAGTGAAAAACTGCATTTAATGCTTATTCTCCCAATTCTAAGGCTGTTATCATTTTGGAGTAGTCCTTTGAGAGGCTTTGGGGTCTATACTTTTGGCATTCTCCAGATTCAGATTCAGTCGGTTACCATGCTTTTAAAATGTATTGTGTCTTCGGATGTCAAGGAGAGACATCTTGAAAAAGACCTTGAAGAATTAGTGATTGAAAAGGTTACTATATTTAACCTGTCAGCAACCTCCTAAAGCATTTGCTGAGTGAACAGGAACTCTGAATTATGGGTTGTTTTTCTATTTTTAACACACAGATTGACCTTTAGTCAAAGGTATACACACACACACGCACACACAAATGCACACCAATAATATTAATGATGGAAATGGGTCGTTATTTCCAGTTGCAGTCAGTGAATTAATTGGTGATATTTTTTCTAAGAATCACATTCTAAATTTCTAATCATCACCAGTTATTTCATCAAAATTAAGGAGGATGGTTACAGAAAGCTGGGCTGCTCCTGTCTAACGATGAAGCTGTTAAAAACCCCTGTGATTTACACAGGCAATTTCAGAAACCAACACTTCTAGGAGCCCGGGAACAAGCCCATCCAGGCTTTTCCCCGGGTGATGATTTAGACCCCTATTCTGGACTTGCTATTGTAGAAAGTATGAAAATGTATCATGTGCACTGTGACCTTGAACACATATATTTATTGTCAAGAACTTGCTGAATTCCAAGTGCCTAGAATTTTTAATGGAAAAGTACCATCTTATCAATTAAGAAAGTTAAACAGTATTCGTGCTGTTTACAGGGGATCTATTTATCCTCCTTTGGCTCAATTTGCTAGTGACAGTGGATATTCACTGTCAGCATTTTGGAGTCACCAGGGTCAGGAAGAGGTTTCACAGTGGAGGATCGTGATATTTACTGAAAGCAGAATGCTTGGCATTCCACTGTGCTGATGGAGAGGAAGGTGGCCATGGGCTTTGTTTGTCAGGAACGAACATCTTTGGTGAACATACCCCAGGGCAAGGCAGCAGGGTTCAACCCAGAGCAGGGCTGTCAAATCAAAGGGTTCTTATCTCTGTAAATCAGCCAAGGACGAGCCCTGTCTCTACAAGCACTGGGAACCCACACACCTTTTCCTAACAACCTATTCAGTACTGTGTGGAAAAGCTGACAGAGAATCAAACAAATTAACCAGAGATAATGTGAGAAAAAGACACAATTTATTTGGAGATGTCTTTGGCTTCGAAGGAAGCCCTGGCACTTCATCAACAGGATACATCCCTATCTCTGTACCCCACTGGTTGCTGTATAAACACAGAAGAAAGGTACAGCAGAAAGAATTTGCCAAAAGCCATAAATTAAATCTATGGCTTTTCTTCCCCTCCAACTTCCCCCCTTCTCCACACCTCGCCCCTTCAGGATAAACTAAGAAACAAAACTATCTAATGTTAAAATTTGGGGATGTAAAATGGAAATGATTTATAGCACAATACTAACTGCTTACAGAAACAACGTAAAATTGTGAAGGTCCATTGGAAGATGTAAGTAAGTGTGACTGGTTGACACATTTATTTGTACAGGAGCGTTAGTCATCATATGCCAGAGCCCTTTCCCAAGGAACAATCAGATGAGAGACTGCAAAGAACAGGGAGGGTTAAGATACTTGAAGGCTTGTTTATTTCATTCACATGCTGTGAGATCCCTGTGATGTCATGGGGGAAGGGGGAGCTCCAAGGATGTAGTTTTGGAGACCCAGATCCTACCATCAGTTTTACCACTCACTAAACATGAGACCTCAGGGAAAGCCTATTAATCTCTCTGGGTCTCATATTATTTCTTGGTAAAGGGAGGGAAGCTAACAAGAGCCCCGTCTCCTCCCTGTATGTTCCTGTGGGGTCTATGACCTGTAGGATCGTAATGAGGATGTTGACAGATGAAAAGCGCTTAAAAAGCAAAAGTGCTAGAAACTGAAAGAATCTTTGTGAATGAATCCCTACGATGGCATAAACAAATTCCTTCCCAGGTCTGTTCTGTTCCTTTGCTTTTTGTTTGTGTTGTTTCATTTGTAAAGTGACCAAAAACATTCTTTATTTTCCTCCTTTACTCTTCTAAGATTACCTAGCCTCCTGTGAACAACCTCAGCAGACGTGAGGGTACCAGAGAGGGAGAGATGAAAGAAGAGATCAGTAGCAGCAGGAAGTGGCCTGAGTCAACAAAGAAAGCCCAGATGATCGCCTACTCTGACAGCGCCCCCTCCCTTGCTCTAAAGAGTAGGAGACTGTAGCCCTAACAGGTCAAAATATTCAGAGCCTTTCTGAGAGGACAGTGGTTTGGAAGCTGTAGAATTTCCCTCTTAACCCCACCTCCTTCCCCATCAACCACCATTATTGTTTTTGGCATGCCTATTATGCTCATAAAGGTTGGTTTTTCTTATAAGAAAATCATTTTTCAGTTGCTATATTCTAAGAAACACATCTTCGGCCCAGCCTAGAACCTGTATTTCTTTTGGCCAGCCCATCACTTGCTCTCTGTTCTACTTATTACAGACTTCTCTGCTACCTGCCCTACTGTCTCTTCAATGTGTTTGCATCTGATCTCCCCAATAAAGTTATATACTCCTTGAAAAAAAGTTCATGTTCTTCTAATGTTCCTATATTTATGTGCTCTATGTCTTTCCCCCCATGCCTCTCTGCTCCACGAAGACACCACCCCCACTTCTGCTGGTCCTTCCTAATGCTAGGATGCAGGAGATGTTCTGCAGATAGTTACTGAATTAGCATCAGTGAAGAAATCAAAATTCCTAAGCTTATACTTCATGCCCAGGTCTATGCCAGATACTGAATAAGTCACATATGATATAAGCACACGATGCCTTCCAAATCCTTTCCACGGGGAAGTGAAATAATACCAAAGAGACCTAGTTATGTCAGAAGGAATGGAGAACACTGGAATAAGAAAATGTGTGAGAAAATATAAAAGATCTATTAAGATTACAAATACAAACACATACACGTTTAAGAGACTATTGCAAGTTTAAAGTTAAAAAAAGACATTGTAATGAGGAGTTTATAACATATGTACATAGAAGCAAAACATATAGCAAGAGCACAAAGGGTGGAAGGGTGGTGATTGGATGTGTACTGTGATAAGTTTCTTAAATTCTTCATGAAGTAAAGAATACATTTTGAAGACAGATGGCAATAAGTTACAGATGTATATAATAATCTCTAAAGTAAGCACCAAGAAGCATAACTAAAAAGTCAACGTAAAAGACAAAAGAGAATAGTAAAAATTATTTGATTTAATCGGAAGGCAGGAAAACACTGAGAAACAAAGAGCAGAAATGGAACAAATGGAAACAACACCAAGATACACTCAAATACAAACAGTAATTAAATGTACATACAGTAATTAAATGTAAATGGGCTAAACATGCCAATAAAAAGGTAGATATTACCTTTTGGATAATATCCAAAAGGATGAAAAAAATTGGATGAAAAAAATTGGGCCAACTATGTGTTGTTTATGAGAAACACGCTATAAAGATAAAGGCAGACAGAATGGGGAAATATATACCATTGCAAACACTAAGCATAAGAAAGCTGTTATGGTCAAAATATGGCATGCTTAAAGGTATATTTAACAAAAGATATGTGGGACCTCTAAAAACTATAAAACACTGCTGAATGCAATTAAAGAATATCTAAACAAATGAAAAGATAGACCATATTCATAGGTGGGAAGAATCAATATTACCTAGATGTCAATTCTCTCCAAATTGATCCCTAGATTTTATGTAATTATAATCAATAACCCAGCAAGATTTTCTGTAGACATTGAAAGCCTATAAAAGATAAATAAAATTATTTAGAAAAGTAAAGGAGCTAGAATACTCAAAACATCTTGAGAAAGAACAAAGTTGAAGGGCTTACTCTTCCTGACTTTAAGACTTATTAGTTGTTACGTTTTGGTATTAATTGGTGAAAGGGATCAATAAAGCAATGAGAGAGAATAAAAGGTCCAGAAGTAGCCCGATACATGTTATAGTTAACTAAATTATGATAAGGGCATTAAAGCAATCTCCCTTTGCTAGAATAATTTTATATCACATGAAAAAAAAAAACCCAACACCTCTCTCATAACATATACAAAAATTAGTTCAGGATTGATCATTGACCTAAATGTAAAACTTAAAATTCTAAAACTTTCATAAGGAAATGTAGTAGGATATCTTTATGACCGTGGAATAGGCATGATTTCTTAAAGAAGGTACAGCATGAACTTAGTAAAGAAGGAAAAAAATGATAAAATCACACTTCATCAAAATGTAAAACTTCTGTTCATGGAAAGAAAAAAGTAGTGGGATGAAAAAAACAATAAAAAGATGTTAAGTGATTGTGTAGAAATGTGACCATAAACTGTAAAACCCGCTGCAAAGGTCAAAAAATTTAAATCAGATCTACACAACTGGAAAACCTAAGGACAGATGTGTCTAATTTTGTATTATATTTTGACCCAACCTAATTATATCTATTTGACCCAGTTCAATTATATTCCATCAGTGACTTCAAAAAGAATATTCAACACTCAAAGTAGAGGTGCCAAATGCCTTTGAGCTGTTGCCGTATACTGTTCAGCCTTCCTTCCTCCTTCTACTTCTTACTCCTTAACTCTTTTGTAATCCAGCCTCTGTACTCAAAGTAATAAATCCCGAATCTGTTGGGCAGTTAACTGCCCAATCTGTCATCCCCTTTTCAAGCTTTATCCTTCTTGACCACTCTTAGCATTTGAATCCATTTACACTCCCTCCTACTTGAATGTCTGTGTCTCCTGGCTGCCTGATCTAGCCTGTTCTATTCTGTTTCTTCACATGGCCAGCATCTGTTACTCAGGCTCATTCATTGTCCAATAGCCCAGGCTCAATGCGGGCTGAGTGCTGGATCGCCAAACTGGGTGGGGCCCAAGCCCTGCCATCAGGAATCTCAACTGAGTAAGATGAGGTTCCTCCTCAGTGTGGCCTTTCTCTCCTGGATCCTCTAACTACTCAACCTCCCTTTAAGTATAAGCACACCTGAAGTTCCCATCACCTCAAGCTCTTGCCTGCTCTAGTTTTCCCTCAGGGATTTCAACTAGTCTCTTTGGAAAAGTCTTCTAGATCTGTAGAAAAAAACACTCATTGTTTTAAGTCCATTCCAAATGCCACCTTTGCAAGAAAACTTCTCCAATTCCTTCTGTAGTCATCCATTTCCTGAAACTTGATGTATGCTTTCTCCCTCTACTCCCAGGCCACACCGTGCCTCTCCTAAGCCCCTTATTTTACTTTGTCTTGAACTGTGTGCCTGTATTGTCCTCCACACCTGCCTGGGGCTTCATTAGGCAAAGGCTGCTCTTGTTTAGCTCTGTCTCCCTGATGGCACCCTGGCTTACACGAAGGCTCATAACCATTCTCAATATACTGTTACCGTACTGAGCTGAAATCTATATACTCAAGGAAAAATCATGACCACAGCCCACCTCCCCCACCCTTCCAGTCCATCATCCTTTTTTCTTGAAAGCCAACTTTAGGAAATACGATTTGCAGGATCAAGAAACCAATTTTTTTTTTTTTTTTCATGAGACATCTTAGTTTGTAGATGATTAAGACTTCCCTCTCTAATCAGGAACAGAATGATGGCTGTAGCACTTCCTGGAAGCTGTCTGTGATGAGCACTTAAGGGAATCAAAGCAGAGGGAGGAAGAAAGCCAAAGACATCTGTGTTCCCATCTCAGTTCCCCAATCACTCCCTGTGTGACTTCAGCCCAGTGATTTATCTTCTCAGTCTCAGTGAAATAATGTTACTCTTCTTGGTATTGAGGGGGAAACAAACAAGATTTTATATATTTCTATAAATTTATAGTTTTATATTTTCCTTAAATACTATAGTTTTAGTCCTAGTAGTGAGCCACCAGACATGGAAATCCATTCCACACTTCCCCCTCTTGGAGAAATTATAGTATATCTACAAATGGAATTTTGGTACCATAAGCTGTTATCAAAATTCAAGATATTTAAATGTTCTCTTCAGCCACCATGACCTTCCCGTAAATAACATATTAAGAAAATGTCCAAAGTACAAGACTGAGCAGATCAGAGTCCTTGGGTTGTAGCAGAGAGGAAGTGAGGCCCCTTTGCTATGGTGGTGGGGAAGGGGATCCCCTGAGATGTCGTCTCAGAACACTGCTGCTCTAGAGAACATCAGTTGAAAACTACTGCTTTAAATTCCTGTAGATTTTACTTTTATCACTTTAAAGGATTTTGATATTAGACTTGACAAAGGACTCAACCCTAATCTATGTGGAAGCATGGAAAGCCAAAATTCAAGAACAGCGAAATAGGCAAATGGGGTCACTCTGGTAGTCGTTGTGAGAAGCACGCACACATGCACGTGGACTTTAGAGCTTCCAAAAAAGAACAGGCATGTAACTCCCCTAGGTGTTTATATATCCCTGAAGTTGTGAGTGAATGGGGTGTTTTACCACCATTTGGGCCTCTGTGCATGCTGAATGAAACAGTGTAAAGTGCATACGAAAAGAAGTGGAAGGGGTCAATTAAAAATGCAAGTAGTAAAATTAGGGTGTTGGAATAATAGGTAATTTATTTTGTAACAATTCTTTAAAGTTATTAATAAATCTTCCTGTAACAACAACAACAAAGATATGTATATTACAGAGGAGTAGCAAAAGTCACACAAGTAAAAAAAGCCCACTCTTTTTGAAGTATCAAATCAATCTGGCTCTTGAGTTCCCAGCTGCACCTCTTACCAAACCCAACCAAACCCAACCAAACCCAACCAAACCCAACCAAATCCAACCAAATCCAACTAAACCCAACCAAGCCCAACCAAAACCAACCACACCCAATCAAATCCAGCCAAACCCAGTCAAATATCAAGAACAACAGCAAACCGAGTTAAATCAGAAGTGAGATCTCTTTCATTGAATATAATCTACAGTAAAAATCTTTTTCAGAATGCAAGAGCTTTGGGGACACTTTTCCTTTTCAAGTAGGTATTTTAGACATACCAAAGATTTTTAAAAGATACATCCAAGGAGCTTTCATCATTTGGTTTGCTGTATCTTAGAAGGGTCTTCTAGCATTTACTTAGAAAAATCTCTGTTAGAAGGTTTAATGTATATGTAAGGAAGTTCCAACTTATTTTTACTATAAATAAAATACTTGAAATATTACAGTTTAAAGCAGATTAAAGTTTGTAACAGATGACTACTGGACAAAGGACATTTAACTATGCTTAGCATTGTGGAACTGCAATTCAAAAAGAGGAGAACACAAGAGTGAGTGTAGAAATGTGAGCCTAGTTGATTAAACATGAATGTGTCATTCATTTATAAATATATTGAATCAAAAAATAAACAAGGGGCTTCCCTGGTGGCGCAGTGGTTGAGAATCTGCCTGCCAATGCAGGGGACACGGGTTCGAGCCCTGGTCTGGGAAGATCCCACATGCCATGGAGCAACTGGGCCCGTGAGCCACAATTACTGAGCCTGCGCGTCTAGAGCCTGTGCTCCGCAACAAGAGAGGCCGCGATAATGAGAGGCCCGCGCACCGCGATGAAGAGTGGCCCCCGCTTGCCACAACCAGAGAAAGCCCTCGCACAGAAACGAAGACCCAACACAGCCATAAAATAAAAATAAATAAATAAATAAGCAAATATGGTTAAGAAAAATATATATATAAAAAAAAATAAACAAGATAAGAAAGAATCTCTGTATGTATTTAGTCATGATTCATGAGCCATTTTGCCTTAGGAAAAAATTTAAAGTTTTTGATAAAAGAAAAATAGCCTTTCAAATGAAAGTTATATCTTAAACTCCTGAAACAGTTTTGTATTATCAAATAATATAAAAGAACAGATAGAGGTGACTCAAAAATACAAAATCTGTAAGCCTCATTTCTTGTATATATCACTTTTTCTTTCACGTCTAGTGATATTTGTTCTATATTAATCTGTGTCAGTTACTATGTATACTATTTTTCTTTGGAATATGACATAAAAAATCTTGAAAATTATTAGGAAAATACATGTTGATGATTTATGTTAGGCCTACAATAACTGATTGCTTCTAAAATCAAAGAAAAGCCTGGGCATATTAAAAAGATATTTTTTAGGGTGTTTTTAAAAATGTATGAAAAGAAGGAAGGAAATGATCTTTGAAGACTCAGAGAAACGCAGAGTGACATTTGGATGTGGTTTAAGTATCACACACAATCTTTATCTTATAACTTCCCTATCAACAAGCTATAAAGAAAGTGAAAAGTTTTCATCATAATCTTTTAATTTTTGGAACTTACTTTCAAAATCCAGGAAAAAGTGTGGGTAGTTTTCAATTTCCCTGGTAAGGACTTTGAGCAGGTTTCCCATCCCAGCAAACCTAGGAGAGGCAACACAAAACCAAATACCATTAGCAGTATAAAAAACAAGCTTCTTAAAAGATTGGACATTTTTTAATAACTTGCATAAATACCACTGAACCCTTATAACTACATCAGAAGGCCCAATTGAAAGTATCTTTATACCAGGTGATGAGTGATAACTTAGCAACTATTTTTTATTCAAAGAATTAGGTATTTTAGTCATAGGAGGCAGAGTTTAGGTACATTCTACAAATTTCTTCCCTTTCCCCTTCACTAATCCCCTGAATCCTTACGCTTAATATCTCAGCTTCGCTTTGTTTCTGTTCCATTGATGTGGGAACATACCATGTCAATGGACAAGAAGAACAGAGAGGGCATTATTAAAATACCTATCCAAAAAGGTAAGTTTCTTAAAGTTCCTGAGGAAAACAGTTTAGAAAACAGATTTATACTCCCAGGAACCCCTCTTAGCCTGTACAGGAGGTCATGTTTCCCAGGCAAGTCAGAGGCTCTTGCAATTTGACATTTCAATGGTAACGAAATTAGGTACTTCATGAAGTGTAGAAACGGAAAGGTATAACATCCAAAAAGTTTTCTCAATGAAACTGCAGCCTGAGACATTTGCAAGGGTGAATCAAGTCTATAGAGAAATACAAATTGGTTACATATCTGCAATCCCAACCTGAAAAAATAGGGAAAACGTAGTTATTATTTAAGTAAATAGCAAAATTTCTACTGCTCTCAGCTCTAGACATTAAACCATCTTCTTCAGGAGGCCATTGTCCATTCATTTATTCTACACATATTTACGGAGCCGCGATTTGATGCTAGGTGCTGTGCTCTTTGGAAGGCATTTTTCTAACTCACGGTTCAGACACCTCAGCTTGTGAAGGATCAACGTGAAAAATCACTGGACCAGTAAAAGGGAACTGCAGGGATGTAATTTTCTATCCACATGGCTTCTGACAGTATTTATGTTGCTACAGGCATTTAAAAAGATATGCCACTCTAAGAAAGATGTGGTGAAAGAGGAATATACGAAAAGGATGATATTGTGCATGAAAATACATAGCAAGCAGTTCCCTTAAGTGCAGAAGGTGGTATAATCTAGTCTCCATAATCCCCCCTTCTGAGAAAATAACTCATACACTTGTAGACATCATTCACGGTATAAGTCACTAACGTGAAGCTAGAAAAGAGTCTGCTTAGGGAGGGCTGTTTGCAATCCTAATTCTGTTTCCTGTTAGCTCTGTTATCCAAGGCAAGGTACTTTACTGTCTAAGCCTCAGGTTTTTCATCTGTAAAAAGAATTTGTGAAATGTATCTATTTCATCAATCATGAATATTAATGAATAAAAATATAAAGTGTTTAGCACCGTACTTACAGGAAGTGCTCAAGGCACATTACATGATAATTACCACCGTCATCATCATGATAATTATCTTAACAGCCTTCAAATACTTACTTAGAATTCCCCTATGGAAAACGATTGAGGTAGGTTGTATGTGGCTCTAGGGAAGAGAACTAGAACCAATGAGGAAATAATGAGGAAGATCTTCATTCAGTGTCGTGAAAAAATTTCTAACCATTAGGGTTGTCGGCATATTGGGCGATTTGCCCTGTGAAATAGTGTTTCCTGTCACTGGTGGTGTTTAATTAGAAATATGGTGTATTACTCCTGAAAAATATTGTAAAAATGAGTTGGGCAGAAGGTTGGAATAGATACCTCTTAGACCTTGCCCATCTTGACACACACACACACACACACACACACACACACACACACAATAGGAGGCAAACACCGTGCTTCTCTCTTCCAAAAGGATCGTCCCTATTCTTTCTGTCATTTTCTTCCTCCCTTGCCTTTATGCACATGTTCTTTTAAGGTATTTTTGAGCAAAGCCCTGTATGAGACAGGTTCTGCCAGATTAAAACTCAGAACTGGTATAGCCCATCCCTGCCACTGGGCAACATTCACAAATCCTCCTGGGCCTCTAGGAAATAATCTGTTCCCAATTTAATGAACAATTCCAGCTCAGACCCGGAGGCACTTCTTGTAGGAAGATGATTCTACTGTTTAGTAGCAGCCCTGACTTTCACATAAAATGCCTTAATGGAAGTTAAATATTCTTAATTTCCCTAGCTTTGTGCTATTAACATGTCACAAGAGACCTGAATGGATTTAGCTTCCTCCTAAAAGTCTGACTTGTGTAGGATTTTACTGTCAGAGTGCCTGGGTGGGAAATACATTAAGCCTTTAAAATTAGTAACAGACTGAAATAAACACACGTGGAAATACATCCAAATACTAGCTGGCTGCAGAGTTCTATCTGTTCAAAACGTTACTTAAGCTGGTTGGCTGATGCAGTCCAATATTTTGAAGCATGATTCTAACAACAGCCCAGGTCAACTAACTGGAAATAGTCTAGATGTACTCTAGATGCTTCACATCCCAAACAGGAACTGTCTGGAAGAATAATTGATAATTACGGGGTATTATGTAGTATTAGGGATCAAGTCCAGTCCTATGGAACCTATAGAACATGCATTTCAATACAAGCTCCTTGAATAAACACAGAAATAGTTCATCTCCTTCATGGGAAAAAAAAAATGATGCTTATCGCGCCCCTCCAATGGGACAAGAATTCATGGAAGTATATTCTGGTTCAAGGTCTGCAAAGTGAGTTAACATCACGCAGATGGGCACTGGGTAGAGACCATGGTTATTTTTTATTAGACCTCGGGCTCCACCTGGGAAGACCCTCATCCAAAGAGCTTTTACCACACCCCCAGCTACATTCTTCATGACAGAGCCTCTCCAATCTTTTCAAACAGCTCCTAAGTGCATACAAAATACATTTCTATGAACATGTTACTAGTGAGATGGCTTAGTTAATCACTGTGAGGATTATTTTTTAATATTTGATCTTGTTCAATAAAAGAATTTAAGATAAGTTATTATACACTACTAGAAAATGCAAATGCTTACATAATGAAAGTGAGGGGAAGAGGAAAATAAAAGGAGAATAGTAAGATGAAGGTAGAGAGGCAAGTAGTACATGAACCACAGGTCATCCAGGCAATAAGATCTTCATATTTGTTGGAGGTCAATTTGGATCTAAGCTTCTGAGTGCCAAAGCAAAGGGGAAAAAAGTCTCTTTCAAGATTTGGTGTTCAGAAAATACAGACAAACAGGTTACACTGGAGAAGTACAGCTTTTTAAAAAAAAAAAAAAATGAAATAGTGATCATGGCTAAGAGTTGAGACAAAGAGAAATCTCCTCCAGCTAAGAGCAGACTGACACTTATACCTGAGGATGAGCAGAGTCTTAGAGCTCCCATGGGTACAGCAGTGTTTTCACAGCTAAAAGGCAGGGAGAGAAGCCTGGCTGGCAGTCCAGGACCGTATTTAGGGAAGTCGGGGACTCTGGCTTCCATGTTCTGTCTGGTAACTCCATGCCTACACTCCTAATGTGACCTGCTGCTGGGTCAGTCCCAAGGAACTTGCCAGCTCCTTGCCACTCTCCACTATGGATTGGGAGCTCATATCAGAGAGAATAAGGCAATCCAGCAGGTGATGATTCTAGGCAGTTTCTACAGGTAAAGAAGCTGCTTATTAAGTTCAAGGGATAGGAAAGGTCTCTCCAATAATAAAGGAGGAGCTGGAGAACCAATATGAAGGAAGAGAGAAGTACAGCAAAAACTACAGATGTGAAAGTACTAAAATACTAGGAATAGAATTCATAAAGGAGGACGCTAAGGATTCCAGGCCCAAGGGAGCTCAAGCAATAATTTATAAAGCATGTTTATTATTTAAAACTAGTATGCTGTCTATATTATAAAGTTTAGGCTTATTTTAACACACACACACACACACACACACACACTCACACACACACAAACACACAATGTCTCCCTTGACATCTTCAGAGATCATCTTAAATTGAAACCTCCCTGGGACACGACACAGTTTGCAGTGGTGCCCGTGAGTGTTGTGAGATCTGAATTCACTCCCTACAGGAGGGTCTGGTAGGGGCAGAGCAAGGGAAGATCACGAGATTTGGTCTCCCAGATGAAGACGGAGGGAAGGAGATGCCAGTTGGATAAGTACTCACGAGGTGATGGGCCTTGCAAACATTCTTTCTGGCTCTTACTTGGGATGTTTCCTGCTTTGGAGACTGGCATTGGAAGGTGGTCTTCTTTCCATCTGTGGCCACTCCGGATGGCCTTTTGCTCTTAGAGACACCTGTCTTCCTCCATGACCGGGTTCTCCAGGACTGTCCCTTTTCTACCAAAGTGAAGGTGTGTGGGCGTCTGGCATGACGGCTTTGGCTATTTGCTGGGCTTGTTTTCCCAGAGCATTGCAGGTTGGGACTTACTGATAAAGATTAAGACACAGTCTTGAGGATCTGTAGCACAGAGTAGGCTAAAATAAAAATGTGGCCTACTGATATTATCAGAAGATGCATAGTGTAAGTGATAAATGATGAGCTCCTAGGGAAGAGTTTGAAAGACCCGCACAGATATGAAGCACCGTCTCACTCCCCCATTATGCTAGAGCAAGTCATTGTAGCTCTGAGTCTCGGTTCTTCACCTACAACAACTATAATATAATAATCTCTTCTACATGAGATTCTTGCAAAGACTATTGAAATGAGTGTAAAACCGCTGTGTAAAATACTGAGCAAATATTAGCTATAATTATTCAGCATTACAACTCGTTTCATGGTTTAAGTTATTCATGGAATCAAAGAAGTATTACATCCCCAGAATCATATAAGTTGCATGTTTCTTGATATTTCAGGTTTGGTCTCCCAAAATCCATGACTCTTTATGTAAACTGCTTTAACGTCAAGCTATAATCAGGTAAATATTTAAAGGTATTAATCGCTAGCACCACAAGAGATTTTCCTACATGCCGAAGACTGTATTTTAGATACCTTTTCTTACTTTATCTTCAAAATATATCTATGAGGAAGATATGTTTTTTAGGGATTAGAAAACTTAAATGTATTAAAATTAAATACAGAAGCTAATTTTAAAAATATAAATCTTTATGAAAGAAAAAAATTTTCAAGAGAACAATATTTATATAAGTGTGTGACAGTTAGAGGCTGGGGTCTTCAGATAACTCTATACAAGTTAATTCCCATTTCCAACACGAAAATCGCAAGCAGAAACAAATGCTTCTGAAAATAGCAGTAAGGAGATCACCCTTTTAATAAATACTCAAAAAATCATCAAAAACTGCAATTTTTAACCAAATGGTTGTGTCTATGTTTCCCCCTTTCCGTAAATATAGCATAAAGTCCAAGGAAAACACAAATATCTAATGAAGAAAACCCTGCCAAAGGGACTCATGAAATATCTCTACTGAAAAGGAATGAAATGCCAAAGGGCAAAGGGGCAACACAGATTTTCCAACGGTCAAAAGAGGGGGTCGGTCAGGATCACTGCCCACTCAGGTCCCAGGAGACTTGGTTTATCTTCCTCAACACTGACTCTCTTGGTGACAGTGATCTATCTAAATAAAAGGAAAAATCAAACTCCTATCCTCCCTAAAGGGAATCTGGTAACAGTTTGATGGGAAGTTTCTTCTTTTCCCTTTGGTTTTCTAATAAAAACACCACCTTGAATAATTGCCCTGAGGGAACTAGTCAATCACTGGTTGAATACCCTGAATACCTGCGGCCTGTGGGAGTGGGGTTTTCAATGACAGAAGCCATGGCTGCAGTGCTCAAGTGACACACATGCTATTTAGGGAGACAGCACAAGTCCAAATTAAGAATGTAGTCGACCTGGAAGCACATAACAAGCTTCTGATAAGTGGTAAGGGCTCAAAAATGTTAACTGAATGTGAAAGTAGTAGCATTACTACTTACTTAGTAGTAGTACCTGATACATAGTAAGTACCAACCAGAGTGATGATGATGATGATGATGATGAAGAAGATGATGATGACATATGAGAGGTACAAGAACATGCACATTTTACTGAGGGTCCACTGTGTGCCTGGCACCGTGCTTGGAGCTTTCACACACTTAAGTTCACTCAAACTTTACAGCAATCCCTCAGGTAGCTATCATTCTCTTCATGTATTGGAAGAAGAAGAAATTTAGTTGGTTAAGCATCTTTCTGAAGACTACAGGAAAATAAAAGATAGAGCTTGAGCGTCTAGGAACTCAAAAGCCCATGCTCTTTTCCCCATAGGAGGAGACCTGGGATTCCAGACCCCCAGGAGGCCCCCGTTTGGGGACACTGAGAGTCCGTGGTCTGTGGAAAGTGCGTGCTAGATAATGTATTATTGTATGTATATGCTCCTTTCTCTGGGGAGAGAGTCTATAGTTTCTGTTAGATTCCAAAGCGGCCTGCTCTACACTGGTAGTCCCCCAAGGCATGTACAGTGAAAGACATATTTCTCTAGGAATTCAGAGAAGACAGAAAACCATGTGGGGTGGAATCTTCCAGAAAAATTAGCGTCATAGAAGAAGTGAACTCCACCCAGGCGTGAAGGACCCTGGGAATCTGTATTGGCAGAGAGGACGCCTCCAGCTGGGGGACCTAGAGTGAGAAGGGAACAAAAGACACTAGTTGGGTGACTGGTGAAGCCTTCCCAATACAGAAGGCTTATTCCTCAAGGTTCATGTACAGCAATACAATTTTGAAATGGATCCTTTCATATTTTTTTCCAAATTGTCTAGAAGGAGGGTGTTTCTCTAGTCACTGTAGGAGTGTTAATAGACTGCCCGCATGTCCCTGCCAAGGGAGGCTCTCATCTCCCAGGGGTGATGATTTGGGATGTATGCATGGTATTTTCTATGACTACTTGCTTGGCTCTGAGCTCAAAACCACTTCCATGGGAGCTGGCTCTGAGGCTGCTCAGTAGAAAATGATGATTCTCCTAAAGAAATCGTTCTCTGCTAACATTTCAGTTCCAAAAAAGAGAAGGGGATAAAAGCGTACACACACACACACACACGCACACACACACACACAGACACGCACATGCACATTTTTTTTTCCTATTTAGAACTCGGTTCTTGTTTGGAAGAAAAAAAAAAATAAGATTAGTTGTATTCCCAGAGTGTAAAACCAAATAAAATCAACTAGAAGTGACTTTGAAAAGATGTGGCTATAGTTGGTGAGGAAATGTATTTGTTTACTATAAGTAAGACATAACAAAGGACTCAGGCCCAGGGTGTGGGCATTGTGAATTCTGACCTTTGCCTGTGTACAACAAGATTACCGTGCCCAATTTTCATGATTAGAGAACAAGCACTTAGAAAATTTCTTTTGTAGCTATAACTATCGGAAAGGAGACTTTCTAAGCCAATACCACCTTTTATCAATACAGAACAGAAAGTGAGAAAAAATAGAACAGCAGCCCTACATGGTTCTATTTGCTAATATTTTTCTTAAGGTCTAAGGTGATAAATACTCAATGCCTTTACCAGAAGGGATGGGTTTTCTTAGCACTCTGAATGAGGCAATACCTTTCAGAATCTAAAATGTTTAGTATCCCTGGTACAAAGACTTTAGAAATCAAAGACTTAGATTTTTTTTATCTATAACTCCATATTTTGGGGATTAAGAAGTCCTGGTTGAACCTAATATTTTTCTGCAACATAGTTAGCATATAAGCCCCAGACCAATCATGAATACAACAATGATGTATATTTATATAACATCACATCTTTGTCAAAGATGTGTCTGGCCTCATTTATCCTCAACATGAGCATGTGTCAAAGGTAGGGAAGGTGATATTGGACCCATTTTACAGATCAAAACATGTGGGTCAGGTATAGTAAGTGTCCTTCCCAGGGTCTTCCAGATGGAAGTCCCAAATGTCCTCAGAATACATTCCATATTAGAACTGGGGTCATCTTTTTAAAGCTCTTATTTACAAAAAAGCACTTGCCCAAGGACCCAAAATACATTAGGGCCAAAGAAGGAGCCAGAAGGAAGGTGTCCTGGCTGTCAATCTCTTGCTCTGTCCATTAACACAAAAAGTAAATGAGACATATTCATTTTTTTTTAAGACATTAAAACATAAGATTGGGGCTTCCCTGGTGGCACAGTGGTTAAGAATCTGCCTGCCAATGCAGGGGACATGGGTTTGAGCCCTGGTCTGGGAAGATCCCACATGCCGCCGAGCAACTAAGCCCGTGAGCCACAACTACTGAGCCTGCACTCTAGAGCCCACGAGCCACAACTACTGAGCCCGTGTGCCACAACTACTGAGCCTGCACTCTAGAGCCCGCGAGCCACAACTACTGAGCCTGCGTGTCACACTACTGAAGCCCGCGTGCCTAGAGCCCATGCTCTGCAACAAGAGAAGCCACCACAGTGAGAAGCCTGCGCACCACAACGAAGAGTAACCCCCGCTTGCTGCAGCTAGAGAAAGCCCACATGCAGCAACGAAGACCCAACGCAGCCAAAAATAAATAAATAAAATACATAAGTTAAAAAAAAAACATAAGGTGCATATGGTAGTTCCATTTTTAGTTTTTTAAGGGCCCTCCATACTGTTCTCCATAGTGGCTGTATCAATTTACATTCCCACCAATAGTGCAAGAGGGTTCCCTTTTCTCCACACCCTCTCCAGCATTTTTGCTTGTAGATTTTCTGATGATGCCCATTCTAACTGGTGTGAGGTGATACCTCATAATAGTTTTGATTTGCATTTCTCTAATAATTAGTGATGTTGAGCATCTTTTCATGTGCCTCTTGGCCATCTGTATGGCTTCCTTGGTGAAATGTCTATTTAGGTCTTCCACCCATTTTTTAACTGGATTGTTTGTTTTTCTGATATTGAGCTACATGAGCTGTTTATATATTTTGGAGATTAATCCTTTGTCTGTTGTTTCACTTGCAAATATTTTCTCCCATTCTGAGGGTTGTTTTTTGGTCTTGTTTATGGTTTCCTTTGCTGTGCAAAAGCTTTTAAGTTTAATTAAGTCCCATTTGTTTATTTTTGTTTTTATTTCTGTTACTCTAGGAAGTGGGTCAAAAAAGATCTTGCTGTGGCTTATGTCAAAGAGTGTTTTTCCTATGTTTTCCTCTAAAAGTTTTACAGTGTCTGGTCTTACATTTAAGTCTTTACTCCATTTGGAGTCTATTTTTGTGTATGGTGTTAGGTAGTCCTCTAATTTCATTCCTTTACATGTAGCTGTCCAGTTCTCCTAGCAATCCCACTACTGGGCATATACCCTGAGAAAACCATAGTTTAGAAAGAGACATGCACCACAATGTTCATTGCAGCACTATTTATAATAGCCAGGACATGGAACCAACCTAAATGTCCATCGACAGGTGAATGGATAAAGAAGATGTAGCACATATATACAATGGAATATTACTCAGCCATAAAAAGAAACGAAATTGAAATATTTGTAGTGAGGTGGATGGACTTAAGAGTCTGTCATACAGAGTGAAGTAAGTCAGAAAAAGAAAAACAAATACCGTATGCTAACGCATATATATGGAATCTAAAAAAAAAAAAATGGTACTGATGAACCTAGTTGCAGGGCAGGCATAAAGAGGTAGACATAGAGAAAGGACTTGATGACATGGGGCGGGAGGGCGAAGCTGGGGCGAAGTGAGAGTAGCATCGACATATACACACTACCGAATGTAAAATAGTTCGCTGGTGGGAAGCAGCAGCATAGCACAGGGAGATCGGCTAGGAGCTTTGCGATGACCTAGAGGGATGGGATAGAGAGGATGGGAGGGAGGCTCAAGAGGGAGGGGACATGGGGACATGTGTATGCATATGGCTGATTTGCTTTGTGTGCAACGGAAACTAACACAGTATTGTGACGCAATTATACTCCAATAAAGATTTATTAAATAATAAAAAAAAAACCAACATAAGGTGCAACGTATCACTGCCAGTGGAGGGTTTCTGCTCCATGGTAGTAGGGTCTCCCTAGAACATGCTAAACAGCTTGTTAAACAGGACATCCTCACTGGTGGTTCATAACATCGTGTGCACTTCTCTCCGTCCCCACCCTGATTATCCTAATTCAGACCCTCAGCAGAGCTTGCCGGCATCCTGCAAAGAGCCCCCAAGCTGATCCTCCTGATTCCAATTATGTCTCCTGCCCATTCGCTTCCAGCTTTCTAAACACAAATCTGACAATGTTACTTCCCTGCTTAGTATGCTTCCATGGCTCTCCAGGGCCCGCAGGATGGAACGCATACCAATGTGCGCACTGGATCCAGAAAACCTGGCCTCCAGCCCCTGCCCGTCTCCTCTGTCCCCTCTCTTCCTCCGCACCCCTGGGCCCTACACTCATCACGCCCTGCACTTCTCTAAAGCAGCCCGCTCTTTGTTGCCTCAGGGCCCTTGCACATGCTGCTCCTTCTGTTTACAATTATAATGACAGCTAACATTTTGTAATGCTCTGCAGGCCATAGGGATGAGAGTTTTTCATGTAGTATCATATGTTAATTTTCACAACCACCTTATGAGGTAGGAACTCTTATTATCCCAACTTTAGAGACAAAGAAATAATCTTAGAGATTTTAAAAGTTTCTCAAGCCCACAAGTGGCAGAGCTGGGTCTGGAATCCAATTCCATCTGACCTCTAAGCACTGGCTCTCGGCCACTGCCTCCCCAGAATCCCCTTTCAAGTATGAGTTTGGAAATCAGGGCCTTCAGAAGGACCCCCCTAAATCTTCCTTCCTCTTCGACTCTACCTCAAATAAAACAAAACCCCCTCCCTTGGGTAAGCTCGGCTTCTCTCTGCTCACCTAACTTGCTGTGTTTACTGTGTCAAAGTGCCTACAGTGTGGACCATAATTACACACTTTCCCCCCATCTCTGAATATAAAGTCTTCTTGGGCAGGGCTGTTTTTACACCTCCTTGTATTCCCAGCACTTAGCACAGGGCCTGGTACCCAGTTAGCACTGGCAAAGAAATCCTTAAGATTGTTCTGTCCAGTGGTACCAAAGCATCGACCAGTCCAAGGCAAAATGAGAAATTAAGGCTATGGCATGAGCCTTGCATTTCTGCTAAAGTTATGCAAACATCTCTATGCTACAGTGTTTTTTATTTATTTTACAAAATGATAGTGATAGCTGCATCCTAAGTCCACAAAGTTTATTTTGAAATTTTATCGTTTTGTGAAATTCCAAAGTCTAGGAGTCACTAATCTGGTCAGTTACTCGGCCCAGCTTGGGAGCAGAGCTGCTGGTCTCTGCTCTGAGGCTGGTGCCTCCAGCTGCACCCTGTGACCTGTCTCATTTAGTTTTATGATAAGTCTGATCTCCTAACTACAATGGAGCCCTGAGATTTCCCCAACAGAGTGGAGGAAAGAAGTCCAGTTCTGGCTTTAGGAGTGTTTCTGGCGACTGGATGTGATTGTAGGAGGGCTATTAAGACAATCTGCCCTTCAACCTGCTCAACAAGGTTCAGATTTGGAGAAATCCTGATGGCAGCCAGGTTGGCAGCTGCTGTCAGCGACGAAAGAGGCTTGCAGGCTCCCCACACCGTCCCCCAAAAGCAAGTGACCCCTCTGGCTTGCCTCCCATGAACCATCCAGGGAGCTGTCCGAGCTCCCTGGATAGGAGGGTACAACCCTGATACGTCTGGTATTCACACCACCCAGAGACACTTTCTCCTAGTAATCATACAACCCATCATACCTCATTTATACTCCTTGATTGTTCTGAATGATAAGCAAAACCGGTTGACCATCAGCCTGTAATATATCAGATACAAAATAGGTGGCTTAAAAAAATACTTCTCAACAAAAGGAAAGGTACATTCCTTAAATGACAGAAGCACCTGCTTTTCTTTGGGGGCAGGGGGTAAATGCATTGATGGAATGAAGTAGCTCAGCCTATAAATTCCAGGAGCCTGAATCTGCAAAACCAGGTGAGCGATTTTAGATAGTTGGGCTGGGCTGGAATTCCCTGCCCCAGCTGCCGCTTCTGCAATGAAGTCATAAGGTTCTCTGTTCGGTTGCCGAAAGTCGTGCCAAGAATCCAACAGATGATTTCATTCCAAGACGAAGGAGGGAAACTAGAGTGTCTATTAAGCACTTTCATCTGACAATAAAAATGAGTTAATGGCTAAAATGTGTTTTCAAAACGTTTTAACACTACAAGTAATGGCACTCAAATGGGAAAATGTCTTGAATATCCTCATCCATCATTAATACCACGGTGTCCCTCAAAAGGGCTGGGTGTTCCCGGTGGAATACAAGCTGCTAGAGTCGAGTTGTAAGGCAATCCATGGGAATTCTCAAAAAAATACCGAGAGACCATTACAGAGCTGAACGATTAAGTGCAGGTTTAAAATAGTCCTTTCAATATCTGAGTTCAGTTTTCTAAAATAGACTATTACCTCATCATAGCTAATTTCCCCATAAACATCAATATTACAGCAGCAAAAAGTCTCCAAGAAATGAGAGCGAAATTAGATTCTTTTTTAGGGAATGAAAGTCAATGTGCCCCCCGCCCCAATTTCCAATACCAGTGAATATGGAAACAATCAAACTGAGACTTTGTTCTGGACCAGCCCACCGCTGGGAAATCATCAGTGAATTTGTTCCCTTCCACTTGTGAAATCAAGAACACAGTGAGGAGGAAACTGCTTGATAAGCCTGCCCCTTCCCTAGAAGGAGGGCTGATGGTCACAGCCCACCCAGGCCACTTCTGCCCGATTTCAAAGGGAGAGTGACCCCTACAGGGCAGCAGTCTTGGAAATGCCTTCCGCTTACTGAGTAGTGTTGGGAAAGCTGTTTATTCCACCTCTCTCCGATGGCCTCGCTTCAGTCTAGAACCTGAAAGGGAACACGGAGAAATCGCCCAAAGTTTGGGCTGTTCTGACCATCAGTGATTTAGATTAAACAGACTTTCATTCCTCTTGGATTACAGATCTCCTTTTTCCAGAATTGATTCTCGGGTATTTAAACCGACAGAAGCCAGGCTCCTCTTGCTCTGAACGAGGGGCTGCAGAGGAGTCTTGCCCTGCGTGCTGTTGGCCAAGCCCTCCCCCGCCGAGATGCTGGAGGGCCTCCTTGCTGCCTCCTCATCTCTCTGAATGGTCCTTCTTAAGACTCCGCTTCCTCCATCTAACCTTTAAGTGTCCGTCTCCAATGTTCATTCTTCACACCTTGTCTCCCCGTCCCACTCTAGCCCCAAATTGGATCTCCCTCCTCAACTCCTGGCCGGTAACTCTAAGTGAATTTCCTGCAAGCATAGCAATTTGGGGAAGATCTTAATAGCCTTAAGTTCTGCCCTTCCCAAATGTCCTCCTCCTTCCTTGTTCACAGAAAGACATCACATCCATTAAATTATGAGCCAGAAACCTGAGTGTCCCCTGAGATTTCTGCACCTGCTTCCCCCCCCCCTTAGACCTGGTGTCTCCCCAAACTCTATCCAGGTACCTTCCACGTCTCCCCTGGCCGTGACTTCTCTCTAAGCCCTTCTCCTGGCCGCAGTCTCTCCCCATCACCTCCAGCCATTATCTTGGGCTCTCTCTCGTCTCCCCCAATCCGACACCAGATACCCCAAGCACCTTGGATCACACAGCAGACTCTGACCGCACGTTACAGGAAATGTCCTGTGTAAAGTGAACGCTGGTGAATTAAATCTCTTCTATATCTGTTATCTCACAAGATAACCTAAAAAAAAAAAAGAGAGGAAAAAAAAGAAAAAGGCTTTTCCCCAGTCCCTGCCTGGCTCTCATCCCTGGCAGCTGCTCTGCACATCTGTGCCTGAGGTCTCTCTGCCTCCAGAGTTCACTGTCAAGTGGTGAAATATGACCTGGCAGGTCAAGGCACCGGCAGGCACGGTGCCCGCGGATGGAGTACTTCTGGGAAGCGAAAGCCCCCTGAAGAACCCCACCCGCCCCAGTGCCAGGGACTGACTTATTTGTAAGTCTAGGTTTTCAGACACTGAGTTTTCTTAAACGGAGGTCCACCTGTGCACCAAAGGAGGCTTTGGAATTGATGGACGTGTCAAAGCGTTAGGTATATTACTTCCCATTTCAAATTTATTTGGGGGGGGTATGTCAAAATTATAGAAGTACCAAAAAGACCACCAAAAGCCATTTCACATACTGAAAACCTAAAGAATTTGAAGCCAAGGGAGGTTGGCGTGGTCCATTACATCTCACGTGTCAAGGTCGGCCAAAGGGCGGAAAACATCCCTTGAAATCTCAGAGGCAGGAGGGGCTTTGCTTTGGTCTCCAGTTTCTGAAAGGAGCAAATGCCTTGATTTCAAAGTACGCTTCATCGCAAACCAAAGTAACGCTTTAAAATAAAACCCCTAGCTTGAACCCCCAAGCAAGCACTGAAGACCGTCACCGTAAGCTGGGACAGGAAAGGGGGGGGGGGGGAGGTGGGAGTGTGCTGAGTGCCGGAGGCCGGCTGTCCTGCAGGGAGCTGCTTTCTGAGGCAACTCCCTGGCCCAGCGCGATGTGGAGTTGCTGGGTGGAAGGAAAAAGGCATGTTTCAGTGTAAATGCTTCCCAAGCTGGCTATCAAATTAAGATGGGTGCAATTTTTCCCATGGTATTCAGATCCTAAAACCTGACCCAAAGCTCTCTTTCAAGTTTCAGCTCCTCTGAACACTCTGTACTTTGGTCACACCAGGGTATGGACAGTGCCAACAGCTCTGGCCTCGTTCTTGCTTCTGTTTTTGTGCTCATGCCGTTCCCTCTGCTTGGAATGCCCTCCCCCTCGCCTCTGCCTCTGGACTGCCTATCTTTCAAGGCCCAAATCAGATTGCACTTGCTCCCAGAAACCTCCTCCCTGACCCCCAGGCGGAATGAACAACCTCTCTTCCTTGCTGTGGATTCTTTAAAGGGCTGTGTCTTCATTTCCAGAATGTTACCCATTTCAACTACCCCCCTACCCCTCCCCAGCCAAGCTCCAAGCACAGGTCCAGCACGCAGCCTCTTCACTGATGGCCACTGGAATGGAATGGAAGATCCGATAAGCAGTCACTGCATAGCAATGACAGTAAGATTGTCAACTGCAAACAAGCCGAACAGAGGAAGGGTCGCTGGGAAGAGAAATAGGTTGGAGAAAAGAAGCATTTCCCAAAATAGAGATATTCTGTTGTTTTATGATCATAGATGACCTTGAGGATCTGATGAATATCAGCCTTCTTAGAAAAATGCTCCCATGCACAGACCCACATGTTTTTGCATATCATTCCAGGAGGTGCAATACACACATTGACACCCAAGAATGGAAATCCCTCATTTATTTTAAAATCGCTAATTGAGTGGATGGAAAGCCAGGCAGGATGAGGGAGGCATTTCCAAGTGCGTGGACCGTGGACCACGCTGAAGGAGAAAAGTTGTTCTTTAGTGGCAACAGCACAGGCTGCGGAGACCTTGGGCAAGTCTTCTGCTCTTCTGAATTTGAGTTTTCCTCGTCTGTGAATTGCGAATCATAATACTTCCTCAGCAGTGTCGTTACAGAGTAAATAAAATAATGCAGGGAAAGCACCTAGTATAATATCTGGCTTGCAGGCAGCCTCCAGCAACAAATGCTAGTTTTCTGCACCTCCTGTCTCGCATATAAAAAACTGCAAGCAAAATGCAAACAAGTCATTTCCTTTTTAGCAATAAATTCTGCACGGCCGCTTTGGAGCGAGGGAAGAAAGCGACTGAGACCACCGCCTCGGCGAAGAGGTGAAGCCGGTGCTGCGCGGCTACTGCGGGCGCGTTCGCGTGGCTATTAATCATACAAGAGCCCATTTATGACAAACACAGGTCACTCCCTTTGCATGACAAGCCCTATGGGTCCACAGAGGCCCATTATCCAAAAAAAACAGAGCATTGTGGGCGACGCGGGCGAAGCCGAGTGCACACACACAAGCGGACATTGTGAGGCTGTTTGCACAACCCCGCGGTGCTCCTCGCGGATTTCCTGCCAGGGAGACATTTCCATCTCGCGGAGGCGGCTGCAGACATTTGCTCATTCAACATGGCTTCGGGCCGCGGGCTGCGAGAGCCAGGGGCGCGGCGCCCTCTGCCGGCCGTCTCCAGACCGCAGGCGGGGATGGGCGGAGGATAACGCGGGCCGCTCTCGGCATCCCAGCCTTCTCTCTCCTTCCCCTTCTAAAGGAAAGCGGTGCAACAGGCTTGAGCTCTGGGGTCTGGAAAGACTGTAACATGTGTTGGCTGCAGGTCCTTGGACGAGCCATGTCACCCCTCAGGTCTTGCTTTCCTAGGTGGAGCCCCCAGCACTCATTTGTTTGCGGCAAGCCCTGAAGGAGACGACAGCTACACCGCCCGGGGCCTGCCCCTCCGCCAGTGTGGAGTAAATCCCTGTCTTCCCCTTCTCCACCTGTCTCCAGTAGGGTGGGGATTGTCATCTGCCCTCTGAAACTAGGAAAGGAAATCAACCAGCACCTATGGGTAATGTCTTGGCTTAAACTGTAGCCAGTGTTCAGAGCGGGTGTGTGACTTTATCTTCCTGTGTCATCTCTTTTTTTCAGATTGTTCTCTCTTGCTTTACAGTGTGTGTTCTGTGTGGGCAAGGGCAGCCCCGACATGCAGTATTTCACCCAGCATCCGAAACGCCCGACCTTCAGGACAGGCGCAGTTGAAGGTGGCGGGTGAGCTGGCAGAAATTCTCAGCTAAGTTGTCTTTCTCAGAGGTAAAAGAAAGACCACCCTACTGAACTTCTTAAACTGAGCTGTGACGTTTAGCATAGCAACAAGAACATGAACTTGGGTTTGGATCACAGCTTAGCTATTTGTTAGCTGGGTGGTCTCAATCAACGTATTTAACAACATTTACTTAACCTCCCAGAGTCTGAGTTTCAATATAAGTAAAATGGAGATGAATTCAACCTCTTCAAGGCTGGTTTTTAGAGACAATGACCCAACATATGTAAGTAGCCAGATTCATAAATGGTAGTTGCCATAATCACGATTACTATTGTTATTTTTCTTGTTCCACTCACTGGTCTTAATTCTGTCCTCCTGGCCATGAAGAAGAGTCCCCTTTCTTTTTTTTTTGAAAATTAACTTTTTATTTCTAATATGGCCAAGAAGATACATGGAAACTCAAAACCATCAACAAGAGATGCACACAGAAATATACAGACATGACGAGTGCAGGCAGTATTTTTTTTTAACATCTTTATTGGAGTATAATTGCTTTACAATGGTGTGTTAGTTTCTGCTGCATAACAAAGTGAATCAGCTATACGTATACGTGTATCCCCATATCCCCTCCCTCTTGCCTCTCCCTCCCACCCTCCCTATCCCACCGCTCTAGGTGGACACAAAGCACCGAGCTGATCTCCCTGTGCTATGCGGCTGCTTCCCACTAGCTATCTATTTTACATTGGGTAGTGTATATATGTCCATGCCACTCTCTCACTTCGTCCCAGCTTACCCTTCCCCCTCCCCGAGTCCCCTTTCTGACACAACTATTAATATCTATTAAATACCATCTTAGAGGATGTATGCTGATGACTTCCAAATTTATAACTGTCACCTTGATCCCCTCGCTTGAACTCCAGACTCATTTATCCCATTGACTGCTTGACTTCTAACAGACACCTCAAACTTCACATATCCAAAGTTAAAGTTTTGGGTTTTTTTCCTAGAAATCTGCCCCTTCTGCAGCCTTTCTTCTCTCTGTAAATGGCAATTCCGTGTTTCCAGACACTCAGACTAAAAACGCCAGTGTCATCCTCGGCTTTCCTTTCTCTCACACCCCCTATCTAAGCTAACAAACCCTTCAGCTCTCCTTTGAGGATGCAGCTTGAATTTGATCGTTTCTCAGACACGGAGGCATACTCGGAGCCCTAGACCAACCCACAAGCCACCCCATCTCTTGCCAAGAGTATCATACTCACTTCCTAAACAGATTTCCCAGTTCCCAATCACTCAGTCAATTACCTATCTGGCAGCTCTAATGATGTTTTAAAAGTTTCAGCATGTCACTCCTCTGGTTAAATCCCTTCAGTGGTTTCCTGTGTCACTTAGAGTAAAATACAAGATTCTTATCACAGTCAGCAAGGCCCTAGGTGATGTTACCCCAAGGTAGTTGATCTCGTACAACTCCCCTCCATCGCTGGGCTACTCACGGCTTCTGGCCTCTCCCCTTTCTTCGTTCTTGAACTTATCACATGTGTTTCTGCCACAGGACCGTTGCTAGTCCTTAGGCCTACAATGCTTTCCCCCAATATATCTGCATGGTTTTTCTTTAGGCCTCTGTTCAGGGTTTACTTTTCAGTGGAGCCCAACCTAACCACCCTCTCCAACATCATACTTCACCCTACTTCCCACTCACTGTCTTTATTTTTCTTTTTAATCTCTATCGCCATTAACATATATACCCCCAGATCCCAGACTAAGGCCTGACACACAGCAGGAACTCCATACATACAGGTGGAATGAATGAAGTCATCTGTTCATAAACATGACTCCCATGATCCCCTGGAGCTTCTCTTCCATCCAAACATAAGATTCTTCCTCCAGGCCCATGGGAGGAGAGGCTCTCAGGCCATCTGTTATTTTGCTCAGACACTCTTATTTGGGTAAGAAAAGGGGAGAAGTAGTCATTTCACGGGATGGGCAAGTGCATGGTCAGTGAACCTGGTCCTAATGAGGAACAGCATGAACCTCTAAAATAGAAAGTGTGTTTTGGGGGTGAAAGTAGAGGGAGAGACGGTCAGGAGAATCTACTGAAGACTGATTATATAGGAACTTTGAATCCAGAAAGCAGAAGCAAGGAAACTCCAGGGCAGAAATGCAGCTCGGTGCCTTGGGCAGGTCAGACAGTTGTTGTGTAACCCCGGGGCCTGAAGGTCACGGAAGCTACCGCGACTGTAAGGCCTCTGTAATGCCACCAAATGCACGGGGAGTCACTGTCTCTTGTCCTAATCTGCTTCCAGCCACTTGTTTGCTACAAGACCTTGGGGAAGGTCACTCCCCCTGCTCTGAGTCTCATCCTTATCATCTGTAACCCACCAGGACTGGCTAGATGACCTGGGCAACTCCTCTCCGTTCCAACATCCTGAGTTTTAATGCAATGAGAATGTCCAACAATTTCCAGAAATGTATTCAGGCAACCTAAAGCCACACCAGGAGCTAAGGTAATTAGAAACGGGATGAGACTTCCATTTAAGAAACAGAACTGCGCCTTGACAGCACTTTCACACAGCATCCCTGGCTTGTTCCTTGAAGCCCTTTGGATTTCCAGCTATTTGGGAAGGACGGTGGTGATAGATTCCCAGCACCATGCTATCTCAAAATTGGCCACTGCTGCAATCAGGGAGTACTCCAGAGTTTACCTCTGTGAAAAAGCAGTAATTCAGAAATCAGGTAGAACGCTTAAACTACTAAAGAGAAATTGTTCTCAAGCTCTTTTGTACTTCCGAAGCATCAAACATCATGAAATACGCAGATAGGCTAACTACAACTAATTTTCATATATTTGATAAAGCGGGTCCCAAAGTACCTGTATTAGGCAATGCTTGGGCAGCCAGCTTTCATCTATCACGTGTATTCAAAGGTCTAATATGACGTTCCCTAATTCAGACTCTTTTCCTTTGGAATTCCAGAAGCAATTGAAAAGCTGCCGCAGTCCCAGCCCTCGGAGCCCAAATCAGATCTCAATGCAGTTACGATAATAATAAAATTGTAACATAAAGGCACTAAGTTGGGGATAATTTGCAAACACCAAAGCTATGTCCACTGGCTTTCAAAACAATTCCAAGAGATGGTGAAATGATGCTGTTAATTCCCAAGGCTTTGAAAGTCTACTTACTTTGCCCAGGAAATGGCAGCATTCAGCTGAAATAAGTAATAAATTCTTTCAACATTTCTAGAAATTACACTGAAGATTCTGTTTAGTTGGCAAAACTCTGTTGGCTCTGCCGGGTGATCTATCCACCTACATTTCACTTTATGTGTGATTTGATTCAGCTGATCCCCACCTCCACCCAAATCCAACACCCCTCCTCTCCCTTGCCACTAGCTCCCAAGTTAGAACTGGCCTCTTCCTTCTTATGGCCCTAATACATACACCCTGTGTATCCTGTATATATTTCTAACAAAAGTATAATATTCATATGTGTCTGCTCAGCTTCCTGAACGCAGGTCTTAATCACTGGTCCGGCCTCCATACCCAGCACAGTCCTTAACAGAGTACAGGAAAGCTGGTGCATAGTCAAAGGAGCAACTGCATGAACATTTCCCCAGTTTAGAAACCAGAGCTACGTAAGACACGGTGCCTGCACCATCCAGTGAGGGTGAGAGGCTATGTTTAAAGACAGCTGTAACGAGTGGAAGATTCTAGTGAGGACTGGTATCTGGGAAGAGGGGGCAAGAGAGGAGAGGAATCCTGCGCCTGGAAGGATCTGGGAGGGTTTCATGCAGGAGGGGGGCTGTGGAGTGGGCGGGAGGCCAGGGAGAAACTGTCAGCGAGGCCTGGGGCTGGGACGAAGGGAACCCCAGGCCCCCCACAGCTGAGATCACACTCTCGGTGGGTGGAGGTGAGAGGCCTCTGGAGGGACAGCTGTCACGGGCCTGGCCGTGAGACCTGTCGGCAGATCCCAGTCTCCTGGTTATGATGAAGTGGTGGGACCGGTTTTCCTAGGTGGCTTCTAAACCCACTATAAAGGTGGTTCTCTGCCAGGCAAACTCACATCCACCACCAGCCTGGGGCCTGCCGTGCTCCCGGAGCCAGTCCTGCGGGGACATGCTGCCCTCAGCTCCTCTCCCCACAGCCCTGGGAGCCCTCTCCCAGCCCCTCCCCACAGTCCTGTCACCCCTGCTTACCCGCCTGCCTCTCCTCTTAAAGGATGAATACCCCCAGCACCGGAACTGGGACTGGATTGTGTTTGAATCCAACGTAGGCTGCTCAGGGAATATGTTTCCGAATAAATGAGAAAGTGAGTGGGCAAGAGATGGCGTGGATGCCAAAATCTATATCCAAGGACCTCTTGTCAGAGTGCCAATCATCAGCTTAGAGCAAGAGGGAAGGAAAGAGGAGGAGCTGGTGGGAGAGGAGGAAAAAAGTGAGAGAGAAGGAGGAATGAAAGAAAGAAAGAAAGGGATGAAGGAAGAAAAGAAAGAAGAAAGGAAAGAAGAAAGAAAGGAAAGAGGGAAGGCAGATCGTTTCCCCACTTTCACATCTCATTTGATAAAGATGTAACCAGCTTCAGGCACACGAAGAAACAGACTCACAGGGGTCTCATCCTATGCTTGACAATTAAAAGAAAACTTGAGTCATCAGAAAAGCAAAATACGGCCTCAGCGATGCCCACATTAACTTCTGAAAAAGACTACTCCCGCCACTAGGAGTCACTTTCCCAAAGGGTGGCCTGTGGAGACTTCTGAGCGTCCGGAGGCTGAGCTGGGAGAAGTCCAAGGTCAGGGGCAGGCGTGGCAAAGGAACAGTGCCTCCCCATCAAGTGCACGTGGAATAGCATTGTGTGGATGTTCTTTTCAACCCAAATTCCTGCACGGTGAGGAGGCCTGTATTCCAAAGTGGTCGTCACTGCTCTCCGCCTCGGGGCAGTGGGTCCTGCCCCAGGTAAGTCCTGTCCACTACTCTTCACTCACCTTTCCTAATACGTAACAGGGTGGGCACAGAGGGCCCTGAAGCTGAAATCCTGAAGACTCCAAAAATGACGTCACTCAATCCCCTGCTTCCCAAACCCTCATTCTCAGGTAAGCGTGATAATAGCAGTTGCTGATTGTCATTCCTGCACTCAGTGCCGTTTTCAGTGATGCCCACAAATTATCTCATTTAATTCTCACAATAACCCTCCAACGTAGACAAGTAGTTTGGCTTTAAGAGTTACTAAAGCGATATATTTCTGTAAAAACCGAGAGCTTTTCTTTGGGCAAATGTAAGAGCTTGCAGTTAAGTACTTTCTCCACTAAGGGGCGTGCTCATCTCACGTTAAAAACGCCAGACCCGGTCAGGGTAGGTACTTACTACAAAAGCAGAAGTTTGGAAAAAGGACAAAACAGGGGGATCAATTTCAATGCCCTGGATATATTCTTAGTAGTAAAAAGGGTTCAAATTCACAGCTGTGGTACCCAGTGCTTACTTAACACACTAACTCACTTCATTCCTGCTCAAGGTCATTTCAAAAGCATTGATCTTGACCACTTTGCTGGAAATGGAGCCATGACATTTGGGAAAGAAAAATTAATAGATTCAGCCATTTGGCTTAGTAATCATCTTCCCCTGCCTCTTCCCCTCTTTTTTTTTTTTTTTAAAGTATTTGTTTATTTATTTAATTTTGGCTGTGTTGGGTCTTCGTTTCTGTGTGAGGGCTTTCTCTAGTTGTGGCAAGCGGGGGCCACTCTTCATCGCGTTGCGTGGGCCTCTCACTATCGCGGCCTCTCTTGTTGCGGAGCACAGGCTCCAGACACGCAGGCTCAGTAGTTGTGGCTCACGGGCCTAGTTGCTCTGCAGCATGTGGGATCTTCCCAGACCAGGGCTCGAACCCGTGTCCCCTGCATTGGCAGGCAGATTCTCAACCACTGCACCACCAGGGAAGCCCTCTTCCCCTAATTTCTTAAATCACGTTTTCCACCCAGGGAAACATCTGTCTGGTGGCTGAATCAACTTGACTCCAGTTGCAAAATGTAACGAGTAAAAGAAAGAAAGAAAATGCTGAAATCTTATCCAAGCTTATCAAAATGAATTATGCCAGCTCATTTTGGTGAAATGTTCACTTAAAATTATATTTTGGATCTGGAAAACACTCTGGAAGTGTAAATAGGAGAGCGGGAGATCCTCCGCTAGCGGTCGGTAACCCCACCCTCTGTATTTATATTTATAGACAGAGAGGCGTGCAGAAGTACAGCATTGCTTTCGCAGAGGATGCTCCTGCAGGAAACTCAACATACACAGAGAAGGCAGCAGAGGCACAGTGGAACGTCCCTGTTTGGATTGATCCAGCAAGACCACAATCAAACCAAACAAACAACCTTACCAAGTTTATCTCCAGATTTACGTTCAAACCCGGCCATGCTCTTTATGACTCAACCATGCGCTACCCTGGTTTAAACTTTACCCTGCAGCCGGGGTTTCCTGGCGGGTGTCTGTGGCCACAAATGACTAAATTTGAAAGCTGTGCCCTGCATCTGCCACAGGGCTCCCAGTCCTCCCAGACAGATCAAGTACTGTTTAGGCTATTTCTAAATTCCACTTGAAGGCAGCAAATTGTTACTCAAGCACCAGGTCTGGGACTGCTCCGCAGTTCCTACCAGCTGAGAATCCAGCTAACCAAAGTAATCCCAGGTCATTTGATGAAGTGGAGAATGGAGTGTGGGAAACACGCTGAAGAGACAGTGGAGACACGGGCTCCCCTTTCACTTACTAGCCTATGACCTTGGCCATGAGCTTGAGAACATTGCACTAGACTAAGGATGTGAAGTTCCGGTGTCAAATCCCCTTTTCTTCCTGTATCTCACAAGTCAACGGTTGTTTTAGGATTGATTGTTTTAAGATAAATGAAACTAGGGCTTCCCCTTGGACTGGTTTCATATTCATTTTGTTTTACGAGTGAGTTCATTTATTGACCCCATCTGGCACAAATCAAAGCTCAAAAAGTAAGCAGGGATAGCACTGAGTAAGCCCTCACTGGGGACCAGGTCTTACACTGAGTACTTGTCACACAGGATCCGAATCCTGGGTGCCTATAAAAGCTTTACTCCTGTCTCCCATTCTCCCGGGTTCTGTTCACTCATCTGAAAAAAGGATCAGACAGACTCAGGAGCAGGTGATCTCACAGATCCCTCTAAACAGTAAGCTTTTATGAAATTTCCAAGGCAGAACTCACTATAAATCTTTGTTAAAATAGAAAACCCAGGTGTTTAAATGCAATACTTACTTAAGCTAAAACACACACACACACACACACAGAAAACAATCCACCCACTGTACGCAGCAGTTAAGTAATGTGACTCACTAATATTTTGTCCGTCACTGGCCAGGCGGCTAGCATGTCTCGGAACCAATACGAGCAGCTCCCGTTCGGCTCCAACCAGGATGCCCGAAGCTCAGGGCTGTCGCTGCCGGGCTGTGACCTGGAAGATGTGCAGGGCGCACACGGCAGGCGCCCTCTTCCTACCCTCGGCCAGGGGAGCGGGTTGGCATGGTGACGCCTGAGACAGCTTTCACTTGATTCCTCCCTTCCCTTTCACTCTATTATCACTGTGTGAGATCTTGCCCCAGAAGAACAGAGAAATCCTGAGGGCGAGGTCTGATGTCAGGGGAGAACAAGCAAGTCTTTGTCAGGCCCTTCAAGGAGGAGGCCCGGCCAGGGCTCTCGGGCCGCACACAGAGGGGCCTGTGCTCGCTCTGCCGGGAGCAGAGGGGCCTTCTCCATCCTGTGCGATGGGGGCCCTTTGCTGGCGCATCCTGAGCCGTCTTCCTCCACTGACACAGGAGCTGGGCAAAGTGGATGGATCCCCACCTGCTGGCCCCAGGCACTTCACACCAAAAAGGCTTAAAGCAGAGCTTACCGGCCACACCACCACCAGAAAAGCACTCTCAACAAGTCCACCCTCTTTAGCTCTGCCCCCAGTCTCCCACTCAGAATGGCACCCCTCCCTCATCATCCTTAGTCAACTCCTCCATCCTTCTCTCAACCCCCTGTCCAGCCCTCGGCTCAGGCCTCCATCTCCTCCTCGCCACCCCCTTCACTCCAGGCCCCCCAGCTCCTCTGAGAAGCCGCCTGGCTCAGGGAACTCTCCAGACTCTCTCTGGTCTCCTACAAGGCTTCACTTGTCCCAATGGCAAAGAAGGAGTGATGTCCCACTGTGTTTATCATGTTGCCGACTCCGGCTTTGAAACGCCATCATCTAGGACGAGTTCTGCACCAAGGAGATGCTTAATAAACAGCCAGTAAACGACTGAACCCACAGCACAGCCCAGAAACGGAATAGAATATTCAAGTGAGGCTTTAGATCAAAACAAAATCAGCGAACACTCATTGAGCCCTGACTATGGGCCAGGTACTACTCTGCACCCTTACGTGCATGAACTCACATCCCTGATCAGCCTCGTGTGGCAGGTCCTGTGGGCTCTCGTTCTGCAGATGATGACAAGCTGCATGAGATGTCCGGTCAGCCCGAGCTCACCAGCTGCAAGTGGCGGAGGAGGGTCCCAGCCTGGGCTGTCCAGCTGCAGACTGTGCTACTAACCACGGCAGGACACATCTCACGACAACCCCAGTGAAAGAAAATCTCACCCAAAGCCCACTCTGATGTACACCGTGCCATGTGGCCTCCCTTAAAACCAGGGACACGGGCCTTTGCAAATGTCATCACATGTCCAGCTCCTTGTATCCACATTATGGTAACTGAAGAAAATTGGTAGATTGCCATTGCCCTACTTCCTTGGCTAGCAGCAGAGTCAGGGCAGAAAGAGCTGACACGTGGGGAAAGGGGTCCTGCGGGGCACTGATGGCCAAGCCTGCGATCACATGAACGATTCTGCAGGACTCTTCTCTCTGCCAGTTTGCAGCGGGCTCCTGACCCCTGTCTTCCTTCCTGCTTTCCAGGTCAGGCGCGGTCTCCCTCCTGGGACTTCTGGACCGGCAGCTTACAAGTC
The DNA here is from genome assembly GCF_965194825.1 of Balaenoptera physalus. Classification (NCBI taxonomy): domain Eukaryota; kingdom Metazoa; phylum Chordata; class Mammalia; order Artiodactyla; family Balaenopteridae; genus Balaenoptera; species Balaenoptera physalus. Next base: position 85,973,019 of record NC_138894.1, on the reverse strand, counting down.
CCCAAGAGAGAAAGGAAGCTCGCCATCAGGGCCAAGCGCAGCACTGCAAGCTGATTCTCCTCTTTTCCAACCCTTCTCTGGGCTGGAAGGCAGAGCTGCAAGGAGGCCGGAGGGCTGGAAGAGGGGATTGAACAAGGGCAGCAGCTACACCGGGGGCTCCCAGCAGCAGGCTGGGAGGATGAGGTACAGCCCAGACGTCCTTTTACTCTGTACTGGCTCAGCGGTTCTGTTTCCAGGGCTGGTGGAGGCCTGGCCGTCCGTGAGGAGGGGAGGGCCTTGGTTTCTCACCTTCGAGAGCTTCCTGGGGGTGATGATGCGAATTCGGGTCCTACACTGGGGTCCCCCGGCACTACGTGGGGAGTCAGCAGGATTCAAGGACTGTCATTGGGGACAAGTTCAGAAATGGAAGTTGGACAATCAAGCCCAACCCCCTCCTAGTGACGATGGAGAAGGGAAGGGGGGGTCCAAGGGCAAAGGTGAGGCAGTGCCGGGCCTGGACCAGAACCCAAGTTAACCCTGATGCCAGGCATTCCGTCCCTCCCTCCCTCCCTTCCTTCTTTCGTCCCTTTGCCCTGCCCTGCAGGCCGAGGCGTAGTGTGTTTGCCAGCACCGGAGGGATCTCCAGAGGATTTCCGGGCACGTGCACCCCTGACTCCGCTGAGTTGCCATGGCTCCTCCCAGCTCTGCAGTCTGAAGCCCTACTTGAGGGACCCTTCCAAGGGCGAGTCTTAGTTGTAGAATCTCCTCCTTGGCTTACCGGAAGCTTCACCTATTTATAGGTAGGGTGATGCATAGCATACACAGTGGAAGAGGGACAGTTAGAAGAGGGTTTGAATCCTGACCACCTAATAGCTGTGGGCCTTGGGCAAGATGCTTCGTCATTCTGAGCTGCAGTCTCCTCTTCTGTAGGCGACACCGAGACTCCCTCCTGCTGTGCTTGTGAACATCCAATGCCGTGACCTTTAGAGACCTTGGCACATCTGGGGACGTGTGCAGGTCAGCAAGGTCAATTCTAAACCAGACATCCATCTCCAACCAGCAAGTGTGCCTGGAGGTCATGGGCACCAGGCTCTGTGCTGGGTTAGAATAAATTCTATATAATATAAATGTGCATATACATGTATATATGCACTTACATATATATCATGCACGTATACACATGAGAATGTGCATATACATAACATATATATATATATACATCTATATATATTTTTTCTAAGAGAAAGGTAGAAGGACAGATACAGTTTTAAAAATCTCTTGCAGTTTTCACTGTGAAGAAGCAGACCCAGGTCTCTGTAAAGTTGAATTTTGCCACCAGGCAGCTATGCTGTTCAATCAGTGTTTCTGGATGATGGAAATGGATTCCTCCTTCTCCTCTTTCTACTACTTTTCTTGCCCCCCAACCCTTATCCTATTCTGCTCACTAACACCTCCATAGCGTCAGAGAAGAGATGAACTCAAATTAGTCAATTTGATTATTTTCAGTCACCGCTGGGAACGAGGTGGGAGGATGGCGACTAACGGATTTTTAAAAGCAGAGCTGAGGCATTATCTGTGCATGACGATGCCTCTGGCTATTTCCTCCCCACCACCATCACAGAGAACTGAGTTCATGAGAGTGGTGTTCTGTACTCTCTCCCAGATCCCAACTCCTACTCATCCTTCAGTGCCCAGCTCACATGGCCCCTGTTGGAAGCCTTCCCTGACTTGCCTGGGCAGAGGGCAGGCTCCCTCTCTGCACCCATATCACTTTGTTCATGTCGGGGCTCTTGCCCACCACCTGCTCCCATGACTGTTGGTTCCTCTGTCTTCGTCATGAGCTTAGGAACTCCTCGAGGGGCTGACTGGGCTTGATTTGTCTTGATGCTTCCAGGCCTAGCACAGTGTCTGGGGCATGGTGAGGGCTCAGGTATTATCTGTTTAATGAATGTGCACATTTTTAAAGAGAACACTCTTATTTTAGTGTTCAACAGAGAGAGGGTTTCAGAAATGGGTATTTGTTTTCTGACCAGAAAAAAACAGAAGATCTAAATGCCATCATTTCTACTAGAATAGCACGGACTGTTGCCAGCCACTTTCTCTCATCAGAAAAAAGGCTCCTGTTCTAACCATTCACCAGCAATTTGTGCAACAAGATGCACGTGAAGGGCTGTCAGCACTTACCACTCCCCAGGGCCCTGGGGGTGGAAAGGCCATGTATCTACCCTCACAACCTCCCATTCGGCTGATCTGTATGAACCCACTTTATAGCTGAGGAAACTGTTATAATATTACAACGAGCAGATATAAAATATGCACTTTAGAGTACAGGGGATCAAATAAAATTCGGCCCTTTGCTTTGTAAGACTGCAACTTTATCAGGCCATCCATCTTTGCTTAAAGCTCTGTTACCAGCTCTGAGCTGTCCTCAGAGTGGACTCAACCCTCTCAGCTCGACATTGAAGGTCCCTGGTTAATCCTCCCAGCTTTTGTCTCCGAGTGAGTCCCTCTCTCTCAGACTCACCTCACCTCACCTGCACAGCCACAGCGAGTGACAGTGCCACAGTCCCTCCAAGAGGCAGCCCTCGTGTATGCTTCTCCTCTACCTGGAGACCTTCCCTGAAGTTTCTCACCCTCCCCGATATTCACCTAGCAGACCACCCCTCATCTCTAGGACGGAGTGGAGACAGCGTGTCCCCAGGAAGCTTCCCCGGCTCTGCCCCTCACTCTGCTCACATGCTTCCAAGGACGGGGAGCTCACTACCTCAAGTGCCCCACCTCTTGGTCCCTCACACCCGCTCTGATCAGAACACTGATAACTGGGGTGCTGTCTCGTCACTAGCAGGCCTCCTAGTGAAACCATAAGCAACTTGAGGGCAGGAGCTGAACCTCAGCATCCTTTTGCCCGGTGTCTAGCACTGGCGCTGACACAGAACAGGCACTCACATGTTTGCTGAACGGATTGGTCCTCCCTCTACCCAGAAGGCCAGACTTGGCAATAGTCTAGGTGGATGAATTCCAAGAGAATTGGTGCCAGTGACCTGTGGGAGGTCCCAGGGGAAATCCCTACTCTAGCAAATTGGTACCACGATGACCAAATTAGGACAACTGCTCACTTGGACCTTGATTTATCGATGCATCTTCTCCAAGCAGCCTTGAACCAGTGCCGGGCCACAGGCTCCTAGGACAGGGAAGCCAAGTCTCATTTACCTCCAGAGTGTCAGTACCTAGTATCCAATACGGGTTTTCGAATGAATGGCAAACACTGTACTGGGCAAGAACATCCATCTTTATTTCTATTTCAGGATGTTTTAGGGATGAAGCCTTTGAGACTCTCTGGGGAAGAGGGAGGAAGGGTACAGGGTTCTCTGGAAAAGCCAACCAGAACATAAAAGCCCAAGTCTTCACGGTGGCTCATGAGGCCTCTGCACCATCTGACCACTCCTCTCTGTCCTCACCTCCTTCCACTGTCCCTCGTTCCTTCTGTTCCAATCCTATTGGCCACTTGCAGTTCCTTAAAGCCCAAGCACATCCCCACCCGACAGCCTTTGTTCCCTTTTCCCTTCAAGCCTCCCTCCTTCACTTTGTTCGGGTCCTGCTCCAATGACACCTAATCAGGGGGGCCTTCCCTGGTATCCTGCCTAAAACAGCAATGCCTGTTCCCCCAACTTCCTCTCTCTCTCTGACTTGGCTTTATTATCATTATTTTTGCTTTATTTTTTCCATAACACTTAATACTACCTGGTATAATATATGCTTATTTATTTATTGACACTCCCCTGACCCCACTAGAATGCAAGCTTGAAGAGAACAGAAATTTTGTTTGTTTTTTGTTTTGTGCGGATCCCTAACACCTAGAATACCCCTGCTGCGTAGGACATGCTCCATACATATTTGTGGAATGCATGGATGGCTGGATAAATGAATGCCCCACAAGAGCTAACAGTCCACAGTCAAGGAAGAAAGCCAGTGCTGTGGGCCTGGACGAACACGTGCTTGAAACTTAACTGTCTCACTGAGGGGTCAGGACACCTGCTCCCGAATCAGCTGGCTCCAACTGTGAGGACATTCCTTTGGGTCTTGGAAGTATGCTGGTTTGAAGTGAATAAGCTGCTGGAGGTGAGTTAGTTTTCAGCTACTATCCGATGGGACAAAGGATGGACTCAACAGGCCTGGAGGGTGGTGAGACCTGAGGTTGGATGTAACAGGGCAAACCTTCAAATGGCCAAACCACAGAGGGCGATCTGGCCAAGGCGAGGTGAGGGCAGGCCGCTATTGAAGAGGAACTCTGAAATCAAGATTAACAGCTCTTACCTTCCTTAACTGTGTGTGTAGACAAGATCTGTCCCTAGACTTTAGGCACAGGTTCAAATGCAACCCAATGAGGGCTCAAAGCTGTACTGAAATACCTCTGATTAAGCTGACATTTTTTGAGGTTTACTATAAGCAAGAAACTATGCTAACGCATTATCGTCTCCTTTGAGCCTCACCACAAGCTTACCACACAGGGAGGACCGTCCCCATCTTACGGATGGGGAAACAGAAGCTCAGGAGTTTACAACGATCTACGCAAAATCACTCAACCAATAAATAGCAGAGCTGAGATTTGAAGTCAGGTCTAACTTCAAAAGCTCTTCTCCTTCCTCTGAAGTACGCTATAGCTCAGGGACCCCTCTGGGGAAAGAAACCATAAGAGGAAGAAAGGAAGGGAGCACAAGATAAATCTGTTCCCCTCAAGAATGAGAATCTGGTATAAGGACCAAGTCTGGGATAAAATAATCCCAGGAATTCAGAATTGGAAAATACCTGAGAAATCACCTGGTCTTACCTTCTCAGCTTTATGAAGTGCTTCTGGTTTTAGTTTTGAGGGAAAAACCAGGATATCTAAATGCAAAAGAAGAGCTTTAGGAAAGGACAGCAGAAGGTAACAGCAGCAACCACTGAAAGAGTAACAGGTGTGACATTATCTCAGTGTACCGTCACTTCCTTCGTGACTCCTGACCTTGGATGTGTGGGTGCCCTGGGCCAGCTTAAAGGAGGTGTGCTAATACAACCAAGTCCAAGGAGCTGAAATCAGCAGACCTTGAGTCATTGGAGAGGGATGTCAGCCCGTGTCAGGTCCAAGTTCAATGATGAAGTTCAAGTAGGTGTGGCCCTCTCCTTCCAGATAAGAAGAAAAGTGCCCATAACGGAGAAGGTGAAAGAGGGAGAAAACCAACGTGCTGGCGGTGAGGGAAGAGGGCAAGGGGAGTGGTGATCTGAGGCTGGTGCACCGCAGTGCCGAATTTACCTCTAAATTCAGCTGCATTTACCTCTAAAAATGTTATAGCAAGTGAGATGCCAGCCAGACTTCCGGCATGAGACCTAAATTCCATGCCAGGTGGGCTACTTCTCTCCCTGCTGGTCTCAATCTGGATGGCAAGAAAGAAGCCCTCAAATGCATTCCGCAGGGACAAAGCGACCTCCAGCAACAGCTCTAATCTGCTCTCCCCCTGCATGTAGTTCCAAGCAACTCTGTTTCCTGCCTAAACACTAAAAAGACTCAAGATAGCAACGGCTCCCACTCAGAATGCAGTTATAGAACCCAGGGACATTTAAGCACTTCAAAATTACAGCTACTTTGAAGTGCACATCAATTCTTCATTATGTCCTTGTTTTTTTTTGTTTTTGTTTTTTTTCCTTGTACATGTATGTGGTGTTAGGAAGCATGGCTTCCAATCAGAGATGACAAATCTGGTGGAAGGACCATCCTCAATACTTCCAGGTATCCTGTAAGCCTGCATATCGCAGATTCTCTGCACTACAATGTTGGTCATCACCGTGCTGCTGGCTATAAGCAAAGACAGTTGATTCTTACCTGGAGATCTCCCTTGTGACTCAGATTCACCAATCCAGGCTGATGGAACGAACCAGATGAGCTGTTTGGCCAAGACAAGTCTGGCTCCCTAAATCAGGGATATGGTCCCCGAGAGTCCTGTGCTTTCTCTGTCCTTGGTGAGTGATAACCTGCAGAAAGGGAATGCAAGTCATGTTACTAGGCGAGGCCGTTTCCTCTTCTCCTCTCGTCAAAATACATTCTTTTAAGGAGAGCAGAGAGAGTCCCAGAATCACAGATTACTAGGGCTGGAAGAAATGCAATAACCTTGTCTAATGCTTCTGTAGTTGAGGAAACTGAGGCTCAGAGAAGAAAAGAACTTCATTCAAGGGTTTAGCCGCTCGGGATGAGATTCCAGATTAGAATGTGTCTCTGACTCTCTGGTCTCTGGAATTTTTTAAAAAAGCAGCCACATGATCGGGCTGACTTCTCAAACAAGTGGTCACTGACCCTGAATAGAAGTCTTTTCTTTTATTTAATGGATTTTCAAAACGAGAGGCGGCACTTTTTTCCACATTGCTGTTTTTGTAGTTTTACCCCTGGGAGCTCACTGAGTAAAAGAGTCCACCTCAGGCATGGCGTTGGGAGGGGTCTCCCTTTTTCTCATTAGAAAAATATTGTTATGGAATAGTGGGACCTGTGGGCACAGCAGTGGGTAGACCTGGTCTTTTAATGATAGATGTATGTGCACCCAGCCTCTAGGTCTCCTGGTCTCTCTCTGTCTCTGTCTCTATCTCTCTGTCTCTTTCTGTCTGTCTGTCTCTCTCTCCATGTTTCAGGAAAACACAGGAACAGACATGGATTTTCCTCCCATGAGTATCATTTATTATGTGATTTTTCTTTTTTTTATTTTTATTAAAGTCTAGTTGATTTACAACGTTGTATTACTTTCTGGTGTACAGCAAAGTGATTCAGTTATACATATACACACACACATATATGTTCTTTTTCATACTCTTTTCCATTATGGTTTATTACAGGATATTGAATATAGTTCCCTGTGCTACACAGTAGGACCTTGTTGTTTTATTATGTGATTTTTCTGAACACCGAACATTTGAACAGCCACTCCTCGGGGCCAAAAACCAAAACCAAAGAAGGGATCTCACATTTGTTAAGCAAATAACGTCTAACAAGCACATCCGGTGAATCTTGCATTTTCCTAATTTGTCCTCAAAAATTCTGCTAAAGGTACCAGGAACTCCATTTTTCCAAAGGGTTAGGGAACCGAGCTAGAGAGAACTAGAATGCCCTGAAGAGTCGTAAAGAAAATTCGGTGCAGAACTCATGGTGAAAATTCGGTGCAGGCATGAACTCATATCTAACTCCCAAATCGATGTTTTGTCCATCTAAACCGGACTAGAGCTATTAGGCCAAAACGCTAGGAGTTGTCTTATTCTTCCAGTGTGTTAGCTGGAAGGCAGGAGAAAGTTCTTTGGCAGCTGTTAACGTTGTAAGGACGTGAAGGGTTATTCTCGTTAGATTCTCATTCAGACAGGAGGCTCTAAAGGCCCCGGCTTCCTGCATGCTGCCGGCCAGGGCTCATGTGCCCCAGAGAAGCCAGGCTGGCCCTGGCTCTGGGCAACCAGAGGGCCCGTCAGGAAATCGTGATCATCAACGCTGGGCCTCTGTTCCTGTTCTGGGACAGGGCTGGAGAGATGGGGTGGGGATGGAGAAAGAGGAAGAGAAAACAGGAAGTTGGGGGGAAGGGAAGGAAATGATAGAGAAAACACAGCGACTTTAGCCTGATGAGAAAGTGATTTCTGAGCGCTGCATTTTGGGAAACCAGGTCACAGTGGTAGTGGCGGAGAGGAGTTCTGTTTCCTCTGAACTTGGGGTTGTGCCTGTGAATTCCCATCAGAGCACAGCCTGAGGAAGAGGGTGCCTGCCACAGGTGCTGTTTCCCAGGGGCACCCGAGTGCAGACACTGGAGAAGGTGAATTTCTAAAGAAGAATCCCCAGGTGAGACCACCTCCCTCACCTCTCGGCTGTAGTTGAGGCCAGATAAGTCACAAAAGGACCTGGAAACAAGAAAAGCTTTCGAGGTGATCAGGCATCAGGGGCGCTATCCCATCCCCACCGCTTTCCTTCTCAAATGCTCTCAAAATTATAACTCATTTTCAGTGTATTTGATTTGGACTTGATTCCCCCAGTGGGCCAGGAAGAATCCCGCTTTCTTCTACCGCAAAACTAAGAGGGTCAGGCCAGCAGAACGCTGAGTCTCCTCCAGACCATGACTCTAGGAAGATACTTCCAGAATCTTTCCCTACCATTTTGTCCACTCTACTTCATTACAGACACTACAAAAGTTCCCCAACTCCCACTGTGCATCATGAAGGCTGGCAGTCACCTGGTGAGTTGAACAACCACACAAATAGACAACCCTAATAATAATCTAATCACACTGTAATACCAATACTAATAATACTCTACAGTTTCCCGATGGGTACTAGAAGGTGGGCAGGGAACACAGAGCCCCCTAACAGGCAAGCCCTCAGATACCAATTCCACCCACTCCAGTGGTTCCCCAAACTGGTTGTGCAACTGGAGAAGCTAAAAAGAAAAAAGTACCATCCCAACCTGGAGTAGGGGCCAAGCTTCTGGAGAGTTTTATGTCACCAATTGGCTCTGGTCCACGGACCAGCATTTAGATACCTTGGATCCTAACCCAGCCCTCACCAGGTCCCACCTCCTCCCATCTTACTGATTGAATCACGGAGACCCTACCGTGGAGGAGCTCGCTCCAGGGATCTGTCCTTGACTCTCTAAACTACTCCCCCACCATCCAAATAAACACAGAGCAATAAAAAGTAAGCCTATCTTTGAGAGGATTCCAAGCTTTTTGAAGAGATGGCTGGTGGTTTCCTGTCTGAGTCACTCACAGGCCAGAGGTCCCTCAGGGAGGACAGAGTTCGAGCAGGGAAAGACACTTACAACCCCCGTCTAGGTCCCCACCAGCAGCCCAACCTCACACAACATCCACAAGTCTGCTTCCGTCGCCAGTGGTTATGAATGACCAGAGCTGCTGCCAGCGCCACTCTGCTCCATGAAGGACACTGACACCACCTGAGACTGTCAGGAGGTGGCACTTCGGCACACCTGGCAGCCAGCAAAACACTTTTCAGTATCTTGTCTTCTTTGGTCATCTTAAGAGAGGGACGAAGCATGGGATCATAAGCACATTTTAAAAATGGGGAAGCTGAAATCTAGAGACATAAAATGACTTCTCCCGGGTCACACAAAAGAACCGAAACTAGAACAGGCATCTCCTGACCTCCAGTCCAGTGACCTGTGACCTTTTCGCTACCTCCTGTGCTCCCCTTACCCCCCCACGCCCCCATTCACGGGAGGGGCTGACAACAGCTGTGTGTCTTCCGCTTTTGCATGGTTCTGGAAGTGACAGGGCTGGGCAGGGGGCAAACTGAGAGAAGGCGATGCATACAGATGGTGAGAGGCCTGGAGGGCCTGGAAGACCACCCTCCTGTCCGCCAGGCTGAGCAGACACAGAATCTAAAGCCCGGGAGGGAGCCTGCTTGTTCAAGCCCCAAGTTAACCAGCAGCGGAGCCTATCCCGAGTCAGGGAACCTCATTACGGCCTCTCCCACAGCACCAGGAGCCCTGGCCAATGAGAAGAATTACAAACGGGTAGGTTTTTTGTTTGTTTGTTTGTTTTTTAATCTTTATTAGAGTATAATTGCTTTACAACGGTGTGTTAGTTTCTGCTTCATAACAAAGTGAATCAGCTATATGTATACAGATATCCCCATATCCCCTCCCTCTTGTGTCTCCCTCCCACCGTCCCTATCCCACCCCTCTAGGTGGTCTCAAACCACCAAGCTGATCTCCCTGTGCTATGCGGCTGCTTCCCACTAGCTATCTATTTTACATTCGATAGTGTATATATGTCCATGCCACTCTCTCACTTCTTCCCAGCTTACCCTTCCCCCTCCCCTTGTCCTCAAGTCCATTCTATACGTCTGTGTATTCCTGTCCTGCCCCTAGGTTCTTCAGGACCATTTTTTTTTTTTTAGATTCCATATACGTGGAAGCATACAGTATCTGTTTTTCTCTTTCTGACTTACTTCACTCTGTATGACAGACTCTAGGTCCATCCACCTCACTACAAATAACTCAATTTCGTTTCTTTTTATAGCTGAGTAATATTCCATTGTATATATGTGACACATCTTCTTTATCCATTTCTCTGTCAATGGACACTTAGGTTGCTTCCATGTCCTGGCTATTGTCAATAGAGCCACAATGAACATTGTGGTACATGACTCTTTTCGAATTATGGTTTTCTCAGGGTATATGCCCAGTACTGGGATTGCTGGGTCGTATGGTAGTTCTATTTTTAGTCTTTTAAGGAACCTCCATACTGTTCTCCATAGTGGCTGTATCAGTTTACATTCCCACCAACAGTGCAAGAGGGTTCCCTTTTCTCCACACCCTCTCCAGCATTTGTTGTTTGCAGATTTTTTGATGATGGCCATTCTGACTGGTGTGACGTGATACCTCATTGTAGTTTTGATTTGCATTTCTCTAATGATTAGCGATGTTGAGCATTCTTTCACGTGTTTGTTCGCGATCTGTACATCTTCTTTGGAGAAATGTCTATTTAGGTCTTCTGCCCATTTTTGGATTGGGTTGTTTGTTTTTTTTGATATTGAGCTGCATGAGTTGCTTGTAAATTTTGGAGATTAATCCTCTGTCAATTGCTTCACTTGCAAATATTTTCCCCCATTCTGAGGGTTGTCTTTTGTCTTGTTTATGGTTTCCTTTGCTGTGCAAAACCTTTTAAGTTTCATTAGGTCCCATTTGTTTATTTTTGTTTTTATTTCCATTTCTCTAGGAGGTGGGTCAGAAAGGATCTTGCTTTGATTTATGTCATAGACTGTTCTGCCTAAGTTTTCCTCTAAGAGTTTTATAGTGTCTGGCCTTACATTTAGGTCTTTAACCCATTTTAGTTTATTTTTGTGTATGGTGTCAGGGAGTGTTCTAATTTCATTCTTTTACATGTAGCTGTCCAGTTTTCCCAGCACCACTTATTGAAGAGGCTGTCTTTTCTCCATTGTATATTCTTGCCTCCTTTATCAAAAATAAGGTGGCCATATGTGCATGGGTTTATCTCTGGGCTTTCTAACCTGTTCCATTGATCTATATTTCTGTTTTGGTGCCAGTATCATACTGTCTTGATTACTGTAGCTTTGTAGTATAGTCTGAAGTCTGGTAGCCTGATTCCTCCAGCTCCGTTTTTCTTTCTCAAGATTGCTTTGGCTATTTGGGGTCTTTTGTGTTTCCATACAAATGTGAAATTTTTTGTTCTAGTTCTGTGAAAAATGCCATTGGTAGTTTGATAGGGATTGCATTGAATCTGTAGATTGCTTTGGGTAGTAGAGTCATTTTCACAGTGTTGATTCTTCCAATCCAAGAACATGGTATATCTCACCATCTGTTTGTATCATCTTTAATTTCCTTCATCAGTATCTTAGTTTTCTTCATACAGGTCTTTTGTCTCCTTACGTAGGTTTATTCCTAGGTATTTTATTCTTTTTGTTGCAATGGTAAATGGTTGTGTTTCCTTAATTTCTCTTTCAGATTTTTTATCATTAGTGTATAGGAATGCAAGAGATTTCTGTGCATTAATTTTGTATCCTGCTACTTTACCAACTTCATTGATTAGCTCTAGTAGTTTTCTGGTAGCATCTTTAGGATTCTCTATGTATAGTATCATGTCATCTGCAAACAGTGACAGCTTTACTTCTTCTTTTCTGATTCGGATTCCTTTTATTTCTTTTTCTTCTCTGACTGCTGTGGCTAAAACTTCCAAAACTATGTTGAGTAATAGTGGTGAGAGTGGACAACCTTGTCTTGTTCCTGATCTTAGTGGAAATGGTTTCAGTTTTTCACCATTGAGAACGATGTTGGCTGTGGGTTTGTCATATATGGCCTTTATTATGTTGAGGTGAGTTCCCTTTATACCTACTTTCTGGAGGGTTTTTATCATACATAGGTGTTGAATTTTGTTGAAAGCTTTTTCTGCATTTTTTGAGATGATCATATGGTTTTTCTCCTTCAATTTGTTAATATGGTTTATCACATTGATAGATTTGTGTATATTGAAGAATCCTTGCATTCCTGGGATAAACCCACTTGATCATGGTGTATGATCCTTTTTTTTTTTTTTTAATCAAGCCAAATTCCTTCACTCAATGGATTCTCACTGAGCCCTGTTCTTTTTTTTTAATTAATTAATTATTTTGGCTGTGTTGGGTCTTCGTTTCTGTGCGAGGACTTTCTCTAGTTGCAGTGAGCGGGGGCCACTCTTCATCGCAGTGCACGGGCCTCTCACTGTCGCAGGCTCTCCTGTTGTGGAGCACAGGCTCCAGACGCGCAGGCTCAGTAGTTGTGGCTCACGGGCCTAGTTGCTCCGTGGCATGTGGGAACTTCCCAGACCAGGGCTCGAACCTGTGTCCCCTGCATTGGCAGGCAGATTCTCAACCACTGCGCCACCAGGGAAGCCCTGTATGATCCTTTTAATGTGCTATTGGATTCTGTTTGCTAGTATTTTGTTGAGGATTTTTGCATCTATGTTCATCAGTGATATTGGCCTGTAGTTTTCTTTCTTTGTGACATCTTTGTCTGGTTTTGGTATCAGGGTGATGGTGGCCTCGTAGAATAAGTTTGGGAGTGTTCCTCCCTCTGCTATATTTTGGAAGAGTTTGAGAAGGATAGGTGTTAGCTCTTCTCTAAATTTTTGATAGGATTCGCCTGTGAAGCCATCTGGTCCTGGGCTTTTGTTTGTGGAAGATGTTTAATCACAGTCTCAATTTCAGTGCTTGTGAATGGTTTGTTTATATTTCCTATTTCTTCCTGGTTCAGTCTCTGAAGGTTGTGCTTTTCTAAGAATTTGTCCATTTCTCCCTGGTTGTCCATTTTATTTGCATACAGTTGCTTGTAATAATCTCTCATGATCCCTTGTATTTTTGCAGTGTCAGTTGTTACTTCTCCTTTTTCATTTCTAATTCTATTGATTTGAGTCTTCTCCCTTTTTTTCTTGATGAGTCTGGCTAACGGTTTATCAATTTTGTTTATCTTTTCAAAGAACCAGCTTTTACTTTTATTGATCATTGCTATCATTTCCTTCATTTCTTTTTCATTTATTTCTGATCTGATCTTTATGATTTCTTTCCTTCTGCTAACTTTGGGGTTTTTTCGTTCTTCTTTCTCTAATTGCTTTAGGTGTAAGGTTAGGTTGTTTATTTGAGATGTTTCTTGTTTCTTGAGGTAGGATTGTATTGCTCTAAACTTCCCTCTTAGAACTGCTTTTGCTGCATCCCATAGGTTTTAGGTCGTTGTGTTTTCATTGTCATTTGTTTCTAGGTATTTTTTGATTTCCCCTTTGATTTCTTCAGTGACCTCTTGGTTATTTAGTAGTGTATTGTTTAGCCTCCATGTGTTTGTATTTTTTACAGATTTTTTCCTGTAATTCATATCTAGTCTCATAGCGTCGTGGTCGGAAAAGATACTTGATACAGTTTCAATTTTCTTAAATTTACCAAGGCTTGATTTGTGACCCAAGATATGATCTATCCTGGAGAATGTTCCATGAGCACTTGAGAAGAAAGTGTATTCTGTTGTTTTTGGATGGAATGTCCTATAAATATCAATTAAGTCCATCTTGTTTAATGTATCATTTAAAGCTTGTGTTTCCTTATTTATTTTCATTTTGGATGATCTATCCATTGGTGAAAGTGGGGTGTGAAAGTCCCCTACTCTTGATTGTGTTACTGTTGATTTCCCCTTTTATGGCTGTTAGTATTTGTTTTATGGATTGAGGTGCTCCTCTGTTGGGTGCATAAATATTTACAATTGTTATATCTTCTGGATTGATCCCTTAATCATTATGTAGTGTCCTTCTTTGTCTCTTGTAATAGTCTTTATTTTTAAGTCTATTTTGTCTGATATTAGAATTGCTACTCCAGCTTTCTTCTGATTTCTATTTGCATGGAATATCATTTTCCATCCCCTCACTTTCAGTCTGTATGTGTCCCTAGGTCTGAAGTGGGTCTCTTGTAGACAGCATATTTATGGGTCTTCTTTTTGTATCCATTCAGGCAGTTTGTGTTTTTGTTGGAGCATTTAATCCATTTACATTTAAGGTAGTTATCAATATGTATGTTCCTATTACCATTTTCTTAATTGTTTTGAGTTTGTTATTGTAGGCCTTTTCCTTCTCTTGTGTTTCCTTTAGCTGTTGTTGTAAAGATGGTTTGGTGGTGCTGAATTCTCTTAGCTTTTGCTTGTCTGTAAAGGTTTTAATTTCTCTGTCGAATCTGAATGAGATCCTTGCTAGGTAAAGTAATCTTGGTTGTAGGTTTTTCCCTTTCATTACTTTAAATATGTCCTGCCACTCCCTTCTGGCTTGCGGAATTTCTGCTGAAAGATCAGCTGTTAACTTTACGGGGATTCCCTTGTATGTTATTTTTTTTCCCTTGCTGCTTTTAATATTTTTTCTTTGTATTTAATTTTTGATAGTTTGATTAATATGTGTCTTAGCGTGTTTCTCCTTGGATTTATCCTGTATGGGACTCTCTGTGCTTTCTGGACTTGATTGACTATTTCCTTTCCCATATTAGGGAAGTCTTCAGTTATAATCTCTTCAAATATTTTCTCAGTCCCTTTCTTTTTCTATTCTTCTTCTGGGACCCTTATAATTCGAATTTTGGTGCATTTAATGTTGTTCCAGAGGTCTGTCTGTTGTTCCATAAGACTGTCCTCAGTTCTTTTCATTCTTTTTTCTTTATTCTGCTCTGCAGTAGTTATTTCCACTATTTTACCTTCCAGGTCACTTATCCGTTCTTCTGCTATTGATTCCTTCTAGAGAACTTTTAATTTCATTTATTGTGTTGTTCATCATTGTTTGTTTGCTCTTTATTTCTTCTAGGTCCTTGTTAATCATTTCTTGTATTTTCTCCATTCTATTTCCAAGATTTTGGATCATCTTTACTATCATTACTCTGAATTCTTTTTCAGGTAGACTGCCTATTTCCTCTTCATTTGTTTGGTCTAGTGGGTTTTTACCTTGCTCCTTCATCTGCTGTGTATTTCTCTGTCTTCTCATTTTGTTTAACTTACTGTGTTTGGGGTCTCCTTTTTGCAGGCTGCAGGTTCGTAGTTTCCATTGTTTTTGGTGTCTGCCCCCAGTGGCTAAGGTTGGTTCAGTGGGTTGTGTAGCCTTCCTGGTGGAGGGGACTGGTGCCTGTGTTCTGGTGGATGAAGCTGGATCTTGTCTTTCGGGAGGGCAGGACCGCGTCTGGTGGTGTGTTTTGGGGTGTCTGTGGCCTTATTATGATTTCAGGCAGCCTCTGTGCTAATGGATGGGGCTGTGTTCCTGTCTTGCTAGTTGTTTGGCATGGGGTGTCCAGCACTGTCGCTCGCTGGTCATTGAGTGGAGCTGGGTTGTAGCATTGAGATGGAGATCTCCAGGAGAGCTTCTGCCGTTTGATATTACGTGGGGCTGGGAGGTCTCTGGTGGACCAATGTCCTAAACTCGGCTCTCCCACCTCAGAGGCACAGGCCTGACACCTGGCCGGAGCACCAAGACCCTGTCAGCCACATGGCTCAGAAGAAAAGGGAGGAAAAAAAGAAAGAACGAACGAATGAAAGAAAGAAAGAAAAGAAAAGAAAATTTTAAAGTTGTTAAAATAAAAAATTTTTAAAAATTATTAAAAATAAAAAAATTAAAAAGTAATAAAAAAAAAGAAAGAAGAGAGCAACCAAACCAAAAAACAAATCCACCAATGATAACAAGCACTAAAAACTGTACTAAAAAAAAAAAAAGGGACAGACAGAACCCTAGGACAAATGGTAAAAGCAAAGCTATACAGACAAAATCACACAAAGCAGCATACACATTCACACTCACAAAAAGAGAAAAAGGAAAACTATATATATATATATATATCTTTTGGGAAGTCTGAATTCTTCTGCCAGCATTCAGTAGGTGTTCTGTAGGAGTTGTTCCACATGTAGATGTATTTCTGATGTATTTGTGGGGAGGAAGGTGATCTCCAAGTCTCACTCCTCCACCATCTTGAAGGTCTCTCCCAAACGGGTCGGTTTGTAGATAACAAATATGACTCCTGTTCATTAGGGACCTGTGGCGCATCAGGCGTCATTTAATGCTGGACACCTGGTGACTCCCTGAAACCTCTCAGCAGCCACACTAGACAGATGGGCGTTACTCTTGCCCACTTTTACAGACGAGGAAACTGAGGCGCTTGCCCAAGGGATCCGGCCTTTGAGTCCAAGATTTGAATTCCTGCAGTCTGCCTCCAATTCCTGCTCTTAACCACTATGTGCTTAATACTCCATCTCAAAGCACTTGCATTAAAAAAAAAGAAAAAAGGAAAGAAAGGGAGAGGCATGCAGAACAGTCAATTAGTGGAAAGAAACGGGTAAATGGAAGGGCAGTAGGAACAGATAACACCTTCATTCCAAAGGCAGAGGAAAGGAGGAAACTCTCCAGGCGGGGAAATATTGATTGAAAGGTGCTGAACAGGCAGGACCGGGTTTCTGGTCCCCAGCCCTTTGTGGGTGGCAGCCCCCCGGTGTCAGCCAGCACCAGTAAATGACTTCCTGGCCTTGGTGCTGACACCGCACCCCTCGTGGGAGGCGGAAGCGGAGTGGGCTGGGGAGGGGATGGAGGGAGGGTCCAAGATGGGAGAGTCATCAGGGTGGGTGGAAGGGATGATGTTTCGGGAACCCAGCTCCCCTGTCACAGAGGGTGGGACCCACTGGTCAGGCTGGCTAGCAAGGCTCTGCCGAGTGTCCCCACCTCAAACGGTGAGTGCATACACTCCCAGGGCCACCCGGTTCTGGGGATGCTGGGTGAGTTCAGCCTCACAAAGACCCGGAGAGCAGGGCAGGACAGGGATCATCCCTCACCATTTCACAGACGGGGAGACTAGAGCCGCAGTAATGATAGTCATGACATCATCGCCATCATCATCGTTATCACCATCGTCATGGCAGCCACCATTTGTTGGAGCCTGTCATGCACCAGGAAATGAACTAGATGCTTTACATGGGTTACTCAGTAAACATCAACTCTGTGAGGGCCGTAACATTATTCCTAATTTATAGTTGAGACAAGCTAAATAATATCCTAAAGGTCAAAAAGCTAGTTGGCTAGGAGGAAGGATTTGAACTGCTGTCTGACATTTTGGCCCATGGTGTCACCTCTAAGCCACATGTGCCGTGAAATGGTGACAGGCTCTGCCCATGACTGATGGTGCTAACCCACAGCCAACTTTTGAGCTGTTAAAGCACATAGGTACAGGTCTTTATAAACTTAAATATATTATCCACACTCCAACTATACTAAGTGCACATACAAGGTTACATACAATTAAGGTGACCGCGTGATTTATCCTCCAAACCTGGGTACTTCTGAGAGTGAAAAGGGTCTATTAATAATGCTGCTGGAACAACAGGCATGACCCAGGCCTGTGCCAGGCACACGAGGACATAGGGTCATCCGGGTATAACCCACAGTCCCGGGGTGGGTTCTTTTATGTCTCACTGTGTCGGTGGGAAACTCTCCTGAACGATCCCCTGCTTTTCAATCCACCCAAACACTCCTTGGCAACAATTCACTCTCCCTCTGCTCACCAGAAAGTCTTCTAAGTCCATTGGGCTGGCAGGCCTTATGCAAGCTGATCATAAAGCGGGCATGCTATGACTCGGGAAGCAAGGGTGTGACTAGTTTGGCAATATATTTAGAAATGACTGCTGGGTGCCCTGTGCCCTTGCACCCAGAACCTGAATGTGCAGCTGTTCTGATAATCAGCCAGTCCCCCAAACCTGAGGGCCTGATGGCTCCCCCATCTCGTGTGGCCTAAGGTCACGGGACGGGCAACCAGTGTGAGCTGGGCTGCCCAGGCCGCTGGAGAAACTGTCGTCCACTGACAGGACGCAAGACCCTGCTTCCTCGGGGGGCAGCGCACGGCTGGGACAGGTGGCCTGTCTCCATTCCCAGCAGGCACTGACCTCCCCAACCCTCGGAGGGTGTGGGGCTGTAGCCCTCTGGCCAGGGATCTCCCCTTTGATCCCACAGGCCTGGGGAGGATGGAGGCTGCACTTAAAGCTTGCTTTTTGTTTCTTAAGAATCTGCCTCCTTAAGAATCTCTGGTCGAGAGGAAAAAGAATCTGCTGTTCTTTTGAAACCAGGAAATCAGTCTTGAATCAAACTCACACATCAATACAAGTAAAGTGAAATGCTAACAAGAAAGCAAGAGGCATTAGTCCACTCTCTGACGAGGTGTTTCCTGCATTTATTTAATCAGGGGCATCCCAGGACTTCTGGTCCTGTGATTTTCTGACAGCTCAGGGAAGCTTCGCCATGCTGGGGAGCCCAGAGACCCCCGAAGGGGCTCAGGGCTCTGACCCTGCAATAACACAGCCAGCCAGCCTCTTTACCTGTTTTGCATAGAAGTTTTTGCCAGTGATAGTTTTTGGTAATGAGGAAGACCTTTTTTTTTTCCCCAAATTAGGCCACATTCACAGGTTGTTGGGGGTTAGGGCATGGACTTATCTTTTTGGGGACCACTATTCAACCCACTACTGCTGTCATTATTATTGTTATTACTATTATTAATATTATTATGAATGCTATCTGGGGGACACCTGAAACCTGGGGGTGGTAAGGCACTGCCACCCAGCAAGTAGGTGGAAAAGCCAGGACTAGAGCATACTTCTCCCAACTGACTCCTGTTTCTTCTTCCTCAGCACGTGGCCTCTCATGCTAGGGGACCAGGGTGCGAAGCCCAGAACGGAGCAGGAAGCAGCCTACAGACAGACAGTGATGGAGCCTGGGCTCAGGCAATCCTAGGCTGTCAGGGGGCAACAGAGGATGAGGGTGATGGGACCATCACAACTACAGGAGTGTCACTTTTCTGGAGGGAAAAGGGCACAACTTGACAGGTTTGCGTGCGCGACCATCACCAGTGACACAAGCCTGGACGCCTTGATGTAGCACGAATGCTTTATGGTGGGTCAAGGAAACCTCGGTGTACACTGAACTTGGCCTTGGCTGGGCTGTGTGACCTTTAGTCCCTCACTACTTCTCTCTGATCTTCAGATGCAAAGTCCGCTCAATGCTGACTTACAGCCATATGCACCAGCAAGCCTCTCTGGGCTACTCTGAAGATCAGACGAGCCTTTGCTTCTAAAGTACCATAGCTATTTATGTTCGTGCATTATCTCTGCCATTGGATGGAAAGGTCCTTAAGAGGAGGGGCCCACGTCTTACTGATTTCCACAAGCTATTGTAATAGGCTCGAAGCCCCGCACAAATGACAAATACTGACGGTTGAATTGGTACGAGTCAGCTTCCCTGAGGGCAGCGAACGGCTCAGTGTGGCTGGGGAGGGAGGAAGAGGCAGCAGAGATACAGCAGAAATAGGCTGGTGTCAGGCTATGGCGGACTTTACCTGCGCCCATGCTTTTTGTGATGTCAGACAGCAAGCTAGTCTATCAGATGCTTTTGTAAGTGTCAGTAGGAGGATGGGGCTGTGGAAAGAGCCTGGGGTCTCGTGCCCAACAGTCCTGAACTGTAACTTCTTGGAGCCTTGGCTGCCTTGTCTCTACAATGGGAACGATCACTCCCTTTCAGGCATCTGGGTCACCCAAGATTAAAAGTGACCAGTGCAGTACCTGGCACCCAACTGAACTTCAGCAAATACAACTGGCCCCCTAAATAAGTGGGACAAAACTGACCTGGGCTGTCAGAGTCAATGATTGTTATGGAAGTTCAAGGTCAATGCTGCCTGGAAGTAAGTAACTAAGAAATAGTACCATGGCCAGACTGCACTGAGCACAGCCTGAGAGGGAGTCTGGCTGGAGGGGTTTGTTGTCCAAGTTCCCAACGACTCTGGTGCACTCCAGCACCTCGTGCAAATAGTGGCAGCACTCATGCACCCCAAAGCCACGAGGGTCTCACATGGCAAATACCACCCCAGGACCACAAACCACCTGTGAACTCCCAGCAGCCCCTGGCCATCGGCTTGTGCTGGGTGTTAAGTGGCTTGTGTCGGGTGTTCTAGAGACCCTGCTCATGCCACAAGGCTCGGTGGGAGGCGAGGCCCTGGGGGCCAGGAAGCAGGAGATCTGGGCTCCAGTTTCTGCTCCGACCCTAAATGTCTCTCAGACCCGGGGCACATCACTCACCGCCACCTGTATCATGAATGAAATGGTCTTTGGAACTTAGGGCTCTCAAAGTCTAGAACAGCCCTTCAGTGGAGTGTTTCTGGAACAGCTTAGCCTGTGATATATACTGCCCTTTGAGAGAGTGATTTTCCGACAAGCCAGGCCTCTGCTAAAAGCACCGTGCAAGTGGAGGCCCTCCTGCAGACAGCCCAGGTCAAATGCAGCAGGTTCTACTTCTCACCCCACCGATTCCTGCTGTGCAACCTTGGGTGAGTCACTTTACCTCTCTGAGCCTCAGTTTCCTCGTGTGAGCCTCAGAGATAATGATATTTAGCTCATGCCACGTCCCAGCAAACTCTGGTTTCTAAAACGTCACAGAAAGTACAAATCTCATTTCTCTCGGACGCGACAAAGCTATCCAGCCTTTACCTTCCAGGACAGAGCCAGACATACCTTCCCAAAGCAGCGATGGGAGAAAACAAGCGCCTTCCATTATTCTCAGTAAGAGGAGAGGGGCCCAGTCAACATGGGGAAGAGTGACTGAGAACTACCTGTCGTGACAGCTGGGAGCCGGCTTAGCTGCACTGATGACAAGACGAGGGTCACCCTGGCCCAGGCAGACAAACACTGGGGATCCTCAGACAATAGCACAGCTGCTCCGGTTCCTGGGCCCCCCTGCTGCGAGGCAAATTAGGAGTCATTTGATCAACATTCATCGTCAAGATGCAAAGGGATTCTGCCTTTCCCAGTGGCACAGGGATGCAGGGGGCAAATGCATAAACACCCGCATCAGGGTCCTGGAGACCCTATACTTTGTGAAGGGGAAAAGAGAAGTGGGAACTGCAGACAGAAACATGCCTGGGATGAGATCCTCATAGAAACCGACTACAGAAAAATGCACTTTCTCTGTGAGACCCACTAATTTCTAACAAAACCCATATTCCTAAGCCTAGTGTTCAGATCTCTCCACAAACAGGTTCATACTGATTGAGAACCATCCTTATATAAGCTCTCAATTTAAGCCCAGTGTGATTTACCGCAGCTTTGTGTTTTCTTGCCCTGTTCCGCAGCCTAGACTTACCCCTTCATATACCTCCTTCCTTTCTATGATCTATCCAAGCAGCAGTGCCCTCACCTCCTCCATGAAGTCTCCTCTGATACTCTTCTGGTACCCAGTCCACACTGATCTCTCTTTTGTCTGAACTCTCATAGCACTTTCTGTCTGCACCACTCAGCATTTAGTGCCCGTGGGTTGCTTCATCACTTTTTGACTGGACTCTTACATCAACCTCCTAACTGGCTTCATCCTGCCTGGATTCTGTCCCCACGCTCTGCAGGAAGAGCTCTCTAAAGCACATCTGATGATGTGTCTTCCCTGCTTAAAACTCTGCAAGCACTTCCCACCACTTCTAAGGTCAAATCCAAATGCCACAGCATACTCCCGCCCCTCCCCTGAGGCTGCCCACATTCAAGTCACACCGAAGTACTCCTGAGGTTATATGATGAGGTGCTACCAAAAGTGGGACAAGAACTCAGCTGAGGGTTCTTCCCACAGTCCCAGGTTCTCCCAGGTCTAATGCTGGACCCCAGAGAAGATGGCTAGGAGCAAATGGCATTGAACCATGGCCAAGGTGAAAGAAATCAAGAGCAACTAAGTCCTTAGTCGTGATAAGCTTACAATATTATGGCAGTCAGCCAATCCACCAACCAACCAAGTGGGAGAGTAGACATCTGAGACTCAGACATAAGATAGTTCATTTGTTCTTTACAACAACAGTGATGAGGAAATTTTCAAAGCTGTGGAAACTGAGGCTTACAGAAGTCACAGCTCGTATCTGGACTAAAACGCCAGCCAAGATCCGACTTTGAGGTTCCAGAATGGTATATCCCATGGCCCAGTGGCCATTACTACATTGTACCTCTAAGCACCTTACACTCAACGTGTCTGATGCCGAACAACAGCACTTAGCTCCTAAGAGTTCATTCTGTCCAGGCGACCCTATTGATGAGTTCCTGCAACTCCTTAGATGGAAAGATTGTGACACTGGATGTTCATTTAACAGAAGAGGGAGAAAATTCCACTCCAACTGTTCTATACTTATCCAAAGACGTGATCAAAAACCCTGACCAGGCTAGTGTTTCCTCCATCAGACTTCCTAGTAATAATTGTGTGTGTTTATGGGGGAAAGGGTAGAAGAACAAGGTCCAGAAGAGAGCAAGACGAATATTTGGACAGAAGCACGCATGGAACCAATGGGAGCCTGGAGCCAGCTGGCACCAGCTCACCAGAGACAATTATACGCATGACTTCCCAACTTCATATGCAGTGAGATCTTGTAATTAGAAACCAGCCATGTGGGAATGTTTACACCATGGAAATTGGCAAACACTCCTAGTCAGGTTTGTTTTGTTTTCATTTTTCCCAGAGAATCAGTTATTAAACATTTACCAGCCACCACTCAATGGATCCATGAGAAGCCACTGAGTTGGGATGATGGGGGATTTAAGCTGTAGCCATAGCTGTGCCCCCAACTCACTGTTTGACTTGGGCGAGTATCTTCCCTTCCTGGCCCTCAATGACCTTAACTGTAAAAGGGGAGCAAAAAATCCTTGCTTTCTTGACACACCACTTTATAAAGTAGGACAGTGGACCTAAGGGCATTTTGGTAAATGCAAAGCTATGAGGACACATTTGGCAATGTCTGCAGACATCTTTGGTTGTCACAACTGGAGTGTGTGTAGTGCTACTAGCATGCCATGTGTAGAGGCCAGGGGCGCTGCTAAACATCCTACAATGCACAGGAGAAGCCCCACAACAAAGACTTATTTTGCCCCAAATGTCAGCAGTGCCAAGGTTGAGAAGCCCTGATCCAAACATATTGAAACATGGTGGCCCGTTCAAGTTCCCTGAACACATCAGCATCCAGGAGAAAAATAAAGGCAACTTGGGTCAATTCGCAGGAACCCTGGACGGTCAGTGGGTGCAGAACACTGTGATACGTGCTGCAGGGCGACAGCACAACGATACAACAGAGTTTCTGCGCTAACACAGTGCCTGGCACACAGTAGGTGCTCAACAGTGGTTTGTGGGAAAAGCAATGAGTCTAGCTGGAACCGCAGTGTACTCTCTCTAGCAGATCCACACTCCACTGTGGGCACACTCCCCCTCACAGTGACTCCAGGTAGAAGAAACTGACGAGAGGGATTTCACCTCCTCTGGGAGGGAGATGGGAAGAAATGGTGTGAAATCCCAGCCCCGGGGACTCGGGTCAGACAAATAATCACTAGCCTGGCAATCACAGCAGCAGTGGTCAGAAGAGCAATTTTATTTAAGTCACTTTTTTTTTTTTTTAATTATTAGCACCTTTAATTATTATTTATTTATTTATTTATTTGTCTGTGTTGGGTCTTCGTTTCTGCGCGAGGGCTTCCTCCAGTTGCGGCAAGCGGGGGCCACTCTTCATCGCGGTGCGCGGGCCTCTCACTATCGCGGCCTCTCTTGTTGCGGAGCACAGGCTCCAGACGCGCAGGCTCAGTAATTGTGGCTCACGGGCCCAGTTGCTCCGTGGCATGTGGGATCTTCCCAGACCAGGGCTCGAACCCGTGTGCCCTGCATTGGCAGGCAGATTCTCAACCACTGCGCCACCAGGGAAGCCCTAAGTCACTTTCTAATATGAGTTGAAACATCTTGAAAGGTGAGGTTTTCAAACCCTCTCTGCGGAGTCAATTGTTAAAAACACACAGCAGGCAGCCTTGCTTTCCACACATTCAGAAACCGCTTTTTTTTTTAGACAATCCTTTTCTCCCTGTACCACTTGGGACTGCAAATGCATTTAGCACAAACCACCCGAAGTGGAAATGGCGTTGGTTAAGAAACACTCCAGGCGCTGCGGCAACTATGGGGGACCAGGTTGGCACGGCCCAGACACTCACCAGGAAAAAGCGATGACACACCACCCACCGACTCTCCCCACGCCTCTGGGGCCTGGAGTCAGCAGGGCTGTGGGGCGAAGCTTCGCCACAAGCCTTTCCTGGAAGACCCCCCGTGAGACTCTCAGCCCCCCGGCCCTGCGCTGGACTGGGAGAGGCAGTCCATTTCTCAGGGAGTAGATGACAGGACAGGACCTCCCTCCGTGTCTCCCTGACCATAAACCATCTGACTCACAAAGCCCTTTAGTTAAAAGCCCAAGGGTTCAGAGCTAATTCTAGATGTAGCAGAAGCCAGCAGCTTCTCTGGCACCAGACCTGTGACCAGAATAATGAGGGTAATTTTGCCCCTCCTGGTCTATGAATGACGGCAACTCACTCAACTACAAATTAGACTCACAGGATGCCAGAGCTGGAAGCCACCTGAGCACCTGCCTCTCCTCCCCTACTCCACTTTAGGGATGTGGGCCCCTGGCCCAGGGGAGGGGGCAGACTGCCCAGGCCTGCTGTGGAGTTTCTTACCGACTCTTAGTCGAGTGCAGTTTTCTGAGGGCTCAGTGAGTCTTTTTTGTTCAGGTCTCTGAGCTCTGAACCTCAAAGCTTATTTGGAGCTCAGGAATAAGCTAGATACAATCCAGGTAGGACCTGGGGCCACAGGATGGAAGTAAGACAGCTTCAGGGGAAGACATTTCAGAAGTAACTACTTGGTGAGAACTCGGCTCCATCCTTGGATGAACTTGGCCCCTTCCATCCTCATCTCTCGTTCATTCTTCACGTCCGTGACCCGGAAACATGGGTCTTATTCTGCCCACAATGGAGATAAGGGGACCCAGTAAGAGAAGTAAAGAAAGTGCCGAAGCCCAAGCAGCTAGTGAATCCCTTTGATTCCGATGCTCTTGCCTTAAACAAATTCTTTTCTTTTCCATTATAAAGTCCTAATATTGAAAGCAACAATATGATAACTTCTTTAGGAATGGCAAAATCATTTTGCTACATTATTTATCTATATTATTATATTTTAATAATAATACATTATATATATATTATTATAATATTATTAATAATAATAATTATTAATAATCTCCAGAATTATTGGACGGCAAGCTTGACTTTTTCTCATACTAAAATGGTCAACATTTCTAGATGTGGTGTCAAGGGCCTGGGTCAGTGGAGGTGATAAGTAAGATGGACATCGTGACCTCATCTTGGTGTCTGAATGCAGCCACACACCTGAATGACACACAGGAGTTATAAAACCCTACCTGGTGGGTCGAACCCTTGTTTGGGGTGCGTCCAGACAGACGGACAGCAATAAGGAGGAAGGATCCCACTGAGGCCCACGCTGCAGCCTATCACTAGCTTCCTGTATTTCTTCCATTTTGGGGACGAAGGTTCTGAGAATAAAGTGTGGCACCTCCCTTGTGTTTTCTGGTAGCTCATGAGCTACCAGAAAAGATAAACACATGAAACAACAATTAGAATACAGTTTGGCAGTTGCTGTAACGGGAAGCCTAGGCTGAGGTGGAAGCACCAACGATGGGCACCTAACTCCACCCACGTGGTGGGGATCTGGTCGGTTCAGGCTTCATGGAGGGGTCAACGTCTGAGCTACGTCTGGAATCCACACAGGACTTAGCCAGGCCAACGGCGGGTATGAGAAGGAGAGTGGGGAAGGAGGGCAGAGGTCACAAGGCAATAAAAATGGACAGGAGTGATGGCGTTCCTGATGTAAGGAGCTACGTTAGTTGGGTATGGCCGGACTGTGAGAAAATGATGGGTCAGGTGGGAGGGAAGCCTGGACTGGACCTGGAGGCCGGGGCTGAGCTGGACCACAGGCGGCCAGCAAAGCCTCGTAAACGAATCCATCCTCCAAATGGGAGCTGGGTCACAGTGTTTACCTTTCACTATTTGGCAGGGACGGGGCGATGTTGTCAGGTTTATATCTTATGTCATATCTGTGTGTGTGTGTGTCTGTGTGTGTGTGTGTGAGCATACTTACTATTCCATCCTGGCTGTCAATTATTTTATCTCTAAAATGGGGAAAACATGATGTGCTCCATATCCCTAAAGTGTTATACGAATGAGATATTTAATAAAAGGTTTATTAAAGATTAAAAAAAGATGAGAAGCCTATACGAAGAATGATCGCTGCCTTCTCTCAAGGAACTCTAACATGAAAATATGCACCCCAGAAGAATGAACTGGGAGGAGATCATGGCACGCAGAGCAGAGGAGATCACTTCCTGCAGCCATAGGTATTCTCGTCTGGAAGGCCCTGCCCCATGCCGCATCCAGGGAGCAGCTTGCACCGGGCGCCTGTGTTCAGGACTCACTTTCCGATTCGCAGGACAGATATAAGGAGGCAATAAACTAAACATCAAACACCCACCTTTCTTATTTATCCAGTTAATGTTCCCAATTTGAGATAAAATAATTATTTTCACAAAGCCCTGCCTGAATCCTAGAGAATTCATAGGTGGGCAGAGCATATTTGCTATTCAGATGAAATGGCAAGTCCTTGCCATAAAAGGTGGGCAGAGAACTGCCCAGTTGATTTGTTTCTCCTCTCCATCAGCCCTGGCTCTTGGGATGTCTGACTGCTGCTGAAATCAGGCAAGACAAAGCCAAAGCAGACTGCCCACCCCAGTACCTGGAGCCAGGGCCAGTGCGTAGGGGGATAAAAGCTTCCTTCAGAGGGCAGCTGTTTCCAACCGTTCCACTATTACCTTTATTAGCATAACGTCGTGTCCTGCGTTTTGTAAAACACTTTCTTTTTCCATCTCGGGAAGAATGCAGCAAGAGAAATTGCTGCTACTGGGGGAAAAAAGTCTATAAAATCTAAACCATGGGGCATTTGTTCAAGACTCCTGGGTAATGATGTCTCTTGATATATAATTCATGATAGCCTTAAAGCTTGGCCTACTTCTGACACAGAGATCATATATTTTGGAGAAGTCAGGTGGGGGGGCAGGGAGAAAGAGAAAAATCACTTTTAAATGGTTCTGCTGTGCTTCGCCTTTTGAGTAAAGCCAGACCATATTTTGGACGACTCTCTTCTACCATAAGGGCTTCCCTTAAAGAGCTTTTTTTTTTTTTTCTCTCTTAAATAGAAGCGGCAGCATATCATCCAGTTTCAGTTTTATCTTCTGTAACACTAGATAAAGATGAGGCTGAACCCATCTGTTAACACATACAGACAGGCTGCAAACTGTGTGAAAGAGCACACACACACACACACACACACACACACACACACACACAATCCTTGCAAAAAGGGAGAAAAAAATCCACACTTTTAAAAAATTTATCATCAGCAATGCTACCCAATGCCGACTAGATAGCAGCACTTTTATCCTTTTATGGGCAGATTCAGGAGGAAGCCAGCCTCGCCACAAAGGCTGCTCCCCCTACGCTGCCACAAGAATTGGGATCCTGGGACTGGCTGCGGGCCAGGCCCTTCCCCTATAGCCTGGGGTTCCAACCTCATCAAACTCAGCGATGATCCCCCTGGGCACCATTACCTGCCATGTCTCAGTGCACTCGAGCTGATGCTAAAAGAATCGCAGGGCAGAGGGAGGGTTTCCACCCTCTGGTGCAAAGGCCATGCTCCCGTGGCTGGATTTTCTGGGGAAAAGGAGCAGGCAGGCTGCCTGGACCCCATCTGGTCACTTGGCATTTCCTAGGGCACTGCTGGTGAGGGAGGCACTGTGGATTACCCTCTCTAGGCTTTTCTTTTTTAATCTTTAGTTATTTATTTTTTGGTTGCGCCGCACTGTATGTGGGGATCTTAGTTCCCAGACCAGGGATCGAACCCTCGCCTGTCCCCTGCAGTGGGAGCGCAGACTGCTTAACCACCGGACTGCCGGGGAAGTCCCACCCTCTCGAGGCTTTGAAAACTGCTTCTGCTCAACAATTCCTGAAAACGCTGTATGCAACTGATCAGATCAGATGCAACAGATCAGAGACTGGAGGTCGGAGGTGACTTGGGTGGGCCCTCGCCAGAGCTGGCATTGCTCATATGTCCACAGTTACCTCTTTCAAGTGGGCACCGTGCAGTGGAGAGTCCTGAAATGCACAGAGTTCTTTTGTTTCTTAAACGCAGAAACCGTGTGAATCAGAGGGTTCCAAAAATAAGCAAGCTTCGTTTCATTAAGGAGGTGGAGCTTGAGCCCTCACAGTTCGGAAGAGGATGGGGGTGGAGGTGATAAGCACGAGCAATCGCCTAGGCCACTGCACTTGAAGAGGCTTACACGGTCTCTAGGGAGGGCCCAGAGCCCAAGCTACAATCCACGCACCCTGCGGTCTCCAACGCTAGGTCCTGGGGATCCCGCTTCTGCGGTGTCTCACGTCGCCCCTCCCCCCTCCCCCCACTGCTGCTGCCCTAATTTCGGTGCTTATTACCTTTCTCCTGGATGGCTTTGCACATGCAGCCAGATGACACTTCCTGAAGGAGCACAGCTGTCACTGCGTCACTCCATGGCTCAGAAACCTTTAATGATTTCTCCATTGGCCAAGAAACAAAGCCCAGCTTCTAATTTGTAAGGCCTTCTTCAGTAGGTCCCGGCCAAAATTCTAGCCTCACCTTCTTTTCCTCCTTCCCGTACCCTACCCTCCAGCTCAGTGTCACCTTTCCAGCTGTCCCACCTGCATGCCCTTGCTCTTATATTTCCCTCTGTCTAAAATAGTTTGCTCTCTGCTCCATCTCCTGGATCCTATTCATCCTTCAAGACCAGATTCAAAGGCTACTTCCACCATGGTCTCAAACTTGACCCCCAGGGAAAATTTCTCTGTCCTCTGACCTCCCATAATTTTACCATCTCAATCGCATTCTTTTGTGAAAACAGATTCTGTAAGTGTTGCTTTACTCCTTAGGCTGTAAGATGAGGGCAGAGGACTGCTCGATTGACTTAGCAGGTTTATCCTATCTCGATCGGTCCTGGCACATAGGAGGTGCTCATTTATGTTAAATAAGTGACCCACGCATGGTGAGGAAGGCTGCAAGATTGCAGACGTGCAGCTCTTTTGTGGGAGCACAGCTATCTAAAGAGATCAGATGAGTGCAGTGTACATGTGCATCATTAAAGGACCCTAAGGTATGCAGGGGAGGCAAGCTGGGTGGGCTGGCGTCAGAGGTGGATGATGTTCATGACCTCCATCGTGATAAATCCAATGGTCAATTCTCAGTCTCCGTCTTTACCAGACCGTCAGCAATTCTGCGCAATTGAGTCCTCATCCCTTCTAGAAAGTCTTAGGAGAGCACAGTCTCCTATTTTTCCTCCTAGTTAATGTCTGCTCCCTCCCAGTCTCCTTAGCTGGTTCCTTTTCTTTTTTTCCAAAACTCTTGATATTGGCATTCCTTAGGGCTCAGATCTTCAGTCTCTCTCTTCCCTATCAGGACTTAACACCTTTGGTGATCTCACCCGGCGTCATGGCTGTAATATCACCTATATTTTGATAAATCTCAAATGCCTATTTCCAGCTTTGAACTCTCCCTTGCTTGCACTAATCACAGCCTGCTCAAAATCCACACTTGGATGCCGAACTCAGACTCAGAGTGGCCCCAACCTGAACTCCTCCCTCGTCTCTGCTCCCAATCCTACTTCATCCACAGTCTCTCTCATCTCAGCTAATGACAATTCCATCCTTCCAGTTTCTTAGCACAAAATATTGAGTCATCTTAGCCTCCTCTTTATTTCAGATCCCACATCAAATCCTTCAGGAAATTCTTTTGGCCTTACCCTTAAAATATATCCAGCACACATCCAAATGTATCCCCTTACTCTCCTTCATTTTGTCCCATGCTCTTTTGACCTTCTGATAAACTAGAAAGCGATAAACATTATTTTATTACCTTTGCCTGAGTTATAATAACTTTATTATCTGCTTTTTCTCACTAATGTCTCATATGCCCAGCGCCTAGAGCAATGCATGGCACAAAGTAGGCATTCAACAAATATTTGTCAAATGCATGAACGAATGACTTTAGCTGATGACCTCTGAACTGTAGCTTAAACAATAAGTAGCATTTAGCCTCAAAGAAAGGCAACCACAGCTGAAAGGCATCTGTAGGTAGGGGGATTGGAGGAGCAAGGCCCTAGAGATACATAGAACCTTCTCCAACCTCTTCAGATGCAACGGTGTCACGAAAGCCTGCCTGCAGGATACAAAACCATGAAAGAAGCCGGACCTGAGCAGTTTCCAGCTTGTCTGTACCCGCCAAGAACGTTTTCAAGGGACTTCAATGGACAGCTATGTTTTTTTTGGTGAAAAAGACAATCAAAATGGAAATGAAAGACACAAAAGTTGGAGAATAATTGTGTGGAAACACCCCCTGTACAATTTTATTTACATTACACATTATTTCGCACCTTTTTTTCCCCCTAAAATATTACAAAGACATTAGCCCTGGTTCTATCCGTTTTCACCCATAATTAGACATCCTGTAAGTCCATGTTCAGGGCCAGGCCCACGTCAGTCCTGCTCCCTGTCACACCCTCTGTGCCCACCCAGGGACAGTAAGTGTTTCAAAATTATTTGTTCAATGAATGAAGACATGAATAAACGCCTTCTAACTGACTCCTGCCAGGACCAGCGCCACGATGTAAGAATATATTCTGAGAAAGAATGGAACGCGCCTTGAGACTTGTCCTCAAGGCAGAAAATACATCAGCCCTCACTTCCGCCCAGCCCCTTACCCAAGTGCCTGGTTTCCAGCAGACATTCGAGAAGGATTCAGTGCCTAGAAGTCAAGTTCATCTACAGTAAGTCCTCTACATATGAACCTTCCAGTTTCAAACTTTCAAAGATGCGAATGTGCGTTCACATGTCCAATCACGTAAGTACATCCTCTACAAGTGGTTGTGCTTTTGTGTACTTTACTGTACAGTACTGTATAGAGTACAGGAGTACAGTATCTTTATTTCAAGCCCAGGATGTCTGGAAACAAGCATAATAGCAGCAGTGATGTAGCTGGTACTACTGTACTTTTCAAGGTACTGTACTGTAAGATTAAAAATGTTTTCGTGGGGCTTCCCTGGTGGCGCAGTGGTTGAGAATCTGTCTGCCAATGCAGGGGACACGGGTTCAAGCCCTGGTCTGGGAAGATCCCACATGCCGCGGAGCAACTAGGCCCGTGAGCCACAATTACTGAGCCTGCGCGTCTGGAGCCTGTGCTCCGCAAGAAGAGAGTCCGCGATAGTGAGAGGCCCGCGCACCGCAATGAAGAGTGGCCCCCGCTCGCCGCAACTAGAGAAAGCCCTCGCACAGAAACGAAGACCCAACACAGCCAAAAATAAATAAATAAATAAATAGATAGATAAATAAATAAAATTTTTTAAAATAATGTTTTCTTTATGTTTTGTGTGTTTGTTTTTTATGTATTATTTGTGTGAAAAGTGTTATAAACCTATTACAGTACAGTACTATACAGCCGATTGTGTGAGTTGGGTACCTAGGCTAACTTTGTTGGACTTACGAACAAATTGGACTTACGAAAGCGCTCTCAGAATGGAACTCCTTTGCATGTAGGGGACTTACTGTACATGCAGACCTGGAAGTGGGAAAGGGCGCTAACGTACATCCATCTTCTTGACCCTGTGCTAGCATCTCAGCATCTCTACTCTGTTGCTGGGATTTGATCCAGGGTAGAGAGCTGGTGTGAAGCACTTGGGCGTGGTGTCCACCCTGCCATCCAGGGAGGTTATGGCTGGAATCAGAAAGGCTCTACTCTACAATGAGTCCTTTTCGTGGATGGGCTGAGTCACAGAAGCCTCAGTGTTTGCATCTGTAAAAAGGGAATTATCACACCAGCGGGCCGCGCGAGGATTGGTAAGCCCCTTGGAAGATTGACCTCACTGAGTTGTAGCCTTGGAAGACCATTTCTTCTCCGGGGGCTCCCTGCCATGTCCCCCAGGGAGATGGGGCTTTTCGTGCTATTCAAGATGCCTCTGTCCAGCAGATGCTGTGGCTTAACTACTGTTGTCCAACAGAAGCTTCCCCTAGGCATGTTTTCTTCGCAGATGTTTGTGCAGACACTTGTCGTTACCAAACTCAGAAGCGTGATTAGGGGCTTCTGGGCTCTGAATAGAGTCAGGAATTAATGGGGCTGAAGAAGTGACTTCCTTGGAGACCACACTTAGATAATCACATGGAAGATGAATCCGGCATCGCTGTGCAAGCTTTCTTCTACCTTTGGGGGGGTCTTTAACGTGGAAGGGGGTCAATGATTGCCATGGGAAATAAGGGGAAAGTAGAGCAGAAAAATAAAGCAGGATGTTCACAGCCCTGCTGCCCATACACACACACACACACACACACACACACACACACACACAAACACACAGAGCCACTAAGCCTCCTGGAGGTCGCAGCTGCTCAGATTCACCTCATCTATCAAAGAAACTGATTATCAAGGAAACTGATTAACAGCAAAACGAAAAAGTAGAAATTCCCATTTTCATTGTGGTAGAAATCAGGGGAGAAAGACCTGGGTCAGAACATTCTTTCATCTGAAAGTCATATTTCAATTGAACTTGCAAATGTTCTGGGGACCACTGGCAGGAGAGTGGAAAACATTCATGAGAACCAACATTCCTTTCATTTGTTTTCCAACACGAGGGTATTCTCACGGCCACTAAGAAGAATCACACAAGCCTTATGCCCGGCATTTATGAGCCTCTGAACTAATGAACTTCCCTCTTCTTGGCTTGTATATCTATCTATTCAACAAACATTAGCTGAGGTGAGCAAGGACATGTCCTGGGTGGTACAAAGGGTGTGGGATTTGGAGCCCAGGGGCCTTGGCTTCAACTTAAACAGTCTTAAAACAGGCATCTCCTCTCTTGGAGTCTCAGTTTCTTCATATAGTAAAATGAAGCTAAGCGCCACCCCCATGTCACATGGCTGCTGAAATTTAAACGAGCTCCTGTCTTACAGACCTAGCACAGCATCTGATATGTAACAGGCCCTCGAGCAACACTGAATCTGAATTGAATGCCTGTTAAGTAAATGCTACTCTGTTACTTGAACCACATGTACTTCTGACTTCAAAGTGGTCATATTATCGGGAAGGGAGATTGGAATACATGCACCGACATCTCTAGCGGGAGAGAGAAACTAGTGAAAGCTCTAAGACATCACAAAGAAAATGCTCTGGAGGGTCAGAGAAGGCAGAGGTTATTTACAGCCAGGGACATTCGGGAATGCTTTCTGGAAGAACGGATACTCGACGGAAGAGGATGCCACAGTTTATTTTAAAGGATAAGGAGGGAGGATGGTTTATTTATACTTTAATACGTAGAAAAGTCCAAGCCATTATACTTGGTTATTTGGAGGGTGTAAGAAAAGAAAGAGAACACGACAAAAACCCTGTCCCTAGATAATTAATAACCCAGTTGGGAAGCAGTCGTGTATATACACATACACACATACACAAGTCAGCTGTCCCTGACAATTCGTAACAAACGGCTGATGGATAATTCAGAAATCTGGAGTGACTGAAATGGCAAGGCAGGCCATGGAGTGCAGTCATTAGTGTGCAGGAAGGTCTCAAGTAGTAACTGGGGAGCTCTGGTTTCTCCCTTCCTGTGTGCCAATATTCCCATCTGTAAAACAGATCCAACCATGTGGCAAACACGTGCTAATTTACGTCCTTAGTCTAGGGGGACAGCTGATGGGGTCAGGGTGGCCAGGCCACAACCCTGGGGCCACAAGCAGCTTCATCTATTTCTTCTGTGTGCTGTACAAATATTACCATTTCCCACGTGGCTATGAAACAGAACATTTTGCAAATCCCTCGTCTAGATGATGTCAAAGAATCCTGCTTGTTTGGTCAACCTATCAAGCAGAGCCTGAGTATGGCCCTGAAAATGGAGAGGTTTTGAATTGGCTAAAAGCAGAAGCCAAGTTGGTCTATGCAAGGGGAGCTAGGGCTCTGGGCATAGCCCTGGCAGGTGAGCTCTGGCCTCCCTGCAAGACCAAGGAAGGCCCATAAAGTGTTGAAGCCTCCTCATTGTAATGTTCCGTTTTCTTTAATTGGTTTTATATTTTTAAAAATGGTCTCTGTGATGGTTAATATTGTGTGTCAGCGTGCTGGATGACAGGGTGCCCAAATATTTGGTTAAACATGATTCTGGGTGTGTCTCTGAGGACGTTTCTGGATGAGATTAACATCTGAATCCGCAGGCTGAGTAAAGCAGATTGCCCTCTCCAATGTGGGTGGGCCTCATCCAACCCAGTAAAGGCCTGGATAGAGCAGGAGGCCGAGTAGAGGAGAATTCACTCTCTGTCTGTCTTTGAGCTGCTACATTGCTTTTCTCCTGCCTTCTGACTTGAATCATCAACTGCCCTGGTTCTCAGGCCTTTGGACTAAGACTAAAACTATACCATTGGCTCTTCTGGGGCTCCAGCCTTTAGACTGCAGGTCTCGGACTTCTGGGAGATATATATTATATATTTATATATTATATACGTCTATTGGTCCTGTTTTTCTGGAGAACGCACACTAACACATACCAGGTAACAGGGGATGCTAATTTGCTCAAGAAGTGAAATCACATCTGGTACAATTTCCCTTCCAAAAAGATGTTTTATAGTTATTGAATGTATTAATGTAAATTAGTGACTAGACATTGAGCCTTCCTGTGTCATCACAGTTGATATGAAGCAGAGAAATGAACACATATATTCAAATACTAAATTAACAAATGTGTAAATTTGAAGTAGGTCTGGGAAGTGCTCTGAAATCCAAAAGACCTTGTCTAAATGCTGGTTTTGACATTTGTGAGCTGCCTGACTGCAGATAAGTAAGCATCTCAGTTTTCTCACCCGTAACACCAGTACAGATACTCTTGTCAAGTTATTATAAAGCTTAGAGGCAGCTCAGAGCTTAGTGCACAATGGGTGTTCAGTAAATGTCAGCTTCCTGTCTCCCGTTAAAAACCCATCATCCTACAAGGCCCTACGATGCTGTCTGGCCTCCACCTCGCCCCTCCCCGCTGCCCGCTTCACTTATTCCCCCAGACAGACCGCAGGCCCTCTTTTCTCTGATTAGGCAAAGCACACTCTCACCTCGGGGTGGCCCCCCTTTCCCTTTCTTCTGCCTGTACAATCCACGCTCTTCCTGCAGATGTGGACGTGCCTCCCCTCCCACTTCTCTCAGGCGTCTGCTAATCAGACTGCCTTCTCTGAACCACCCACATCAACATGAGCCTCTTCACTCTCTACCCGCTTTCCCCGGATGTACTTCTCCTCATAACTCTCACCACCGCCTAACAGTGTGTGTGTATGTGTGTGTGTGCATGTGCGTGTGTGTGTGTGTATGCATGCATAAAAGCTAACAGCAGGGCCTTTGTATTGTTCGGTCCAGCAACATAGTAGGTGCTCAATAAATGTCTGTTGACAGAATGGAATGAGGGAATGAAGGAGTCAGGCTCAGTCTTCACAGCCCCGCTGCCACCGCACACGTGCAGAAGTACAAAAGCAAGACGTTCAGTCTTGGATAGAAGCTGATGACAGGGTATGGATGGGAGGAACTCACCCACCGGGGAGCCCCAGCTGGCTTAATTAACCCTGAGCTCGCCTCGCTCTCCACGGCTGGGTGGAGAGGGCCTCTGTACAGGGGACCACCTCTCCTGACCACGAGGACCACCCTCACACAAACACTTAGAGCCACACTGGAAAGGTTTTCATAAACACACATCCTCACCCTCCTCGGCCTAAGCAGCTAGGGAGATAATGTGCCCTCAGAAAGCTTGGTCCAATCATCACACAACTGACCACTATCCTATGCGGTGCCAAAAACACACGCTCTGAGTCAGACACACTTGGGTTCAAGTCCTGGCCGCTCCATTTACCAGCTATTATAACCTGAGCCAAGTGCTCCTATGAGGCCCTGAGCCTTAGTTTCCTCTTCCATAAAATGGGCATAAGTAATAAGGTGTGCTTTCTAGGAAGAGTCAGGGAGACCACGCAGGTGGGAAACCGAAAATCCATGTCCTTTAACTTGAATGACACGTATCGGAGCTGCACACAGAACGTCTTCCCCCACTAACGCCCGCAGAAAGGAAAATGATTAAGATGTCAATAAGGCCTATATTTTCCCCGTTATTACTAAAACACAGCACTGTAAATGAGCTGTTTTGTCTTGTGAAAACCTGTTAAATAATGCTGGTGACGAAAGGGTTAGATGCTGAAGTGGATTTTGAAATTCCTGGACGCTCAGGATGAAATTATTTACATTAAAGGTGTTAGAGAAAAGGTAAATTTCAATTACAGAATAAAAAGCAAAACAACATTTTATTATTTGCAAGTTAAAAATGCAATTTACACTGGCCTCTCAGAAGTTGCCTTCTCGAGGTCTGAGGGGAAAAACAGACGATGATGGTTTGCCAGGACCCCCAGAGGATGTTATACGCGTGAGAAGCGTCTCCTGCTGTGTGTGGCGGTCACCTGTGTTTTAACCGCCCCCTGGGGTCCGGTCGGTCCCCTCTTGCCTGCGATTGGCTCGCAGTGTGTTTCTTGAGCTGCATTTCACACATAGAGGCCCCATGCCTTCGACAGGCTGGCCCGGCACGGCGTCAGCGAGACACGATCAGGGGCCCCGGACAGACGTCCCTTTGAATGCCCCTTGTGCCTCCAGTGAGCATTGCTTTGGGAAGTTCCTGCCTGAGTCACCACCGCAGCAGGTTGAGGCCCCTGACCGGAACTGACGAGAAGTCCTGCCCACCAGGAAGCCCAGCGGGCCCCTGACCACCCAGGCTCAGGTACAGCAGGGGCGAGGGCCCTGAAGGCTCTCCCACTCTCTGCACCACGTCAGGACAGGAGCGCGGCCATGTCCCTGCCTTCTCACCGTCCCTGGAGTCCCACAGCCCGGCCTCAATCCAAGGCCTCCCCGCTACCTGTGCTCTCCCTTCTCAAAGACCAGCGACACGGAGGACGGTGCCCCAGGAGCACACGGCTGCTCTTTGCTTGCCGCTCTCCCTCCTGTGCCCAGAGCTAAAAACGAAAACGGACCCTGAGTGCACTGAGCACCCACTATGTGCCAAGCGTGGCTCCGAACGCGCCACAGGCATCGCCCCATTAAATCGTCACAGCACCTCCAGGAGGAAGATGGAGTTCTTACCGTCCGTATTTTGCAGATGTGAGCAACGAGGCACAGAGAGGCTGAGTAACTAGCGCAAGGTCACACAGCTGCGGAGGAGAAGAGTGGTGGTCCACACCTCCTGCTTGGCCTTTGGCCCTGCCCTCACATCTTCGTGCCTTGGTTTTTGTTTCTTTAAATTTAAGAGACTACCATTGCTCCTAGCAAGACAGGGAGGGTACAATAACAACAACAAAATAAATGTTTTGGAAAGCTCCAAAGAGAGACACAACAACAGTCAAAAGTGCGGTTATTACCGTCCCTCACGAGGACAGTGACCATCGACAATACTGGGGACCTTGAGTTACGTTTGCACCCTGAGAGTTCTTTGATGTCACGATATGAGTTCCCGTGTGAGGGGCAAAAAGGTTTCAGAAATGTGATTATATTTGAATTTAAGAACTAAATTGATAAACCTGTTTATCTAGCATACAGTTAAAATACATGCTTTGCCAAATGTTCTCATCTTAAATAGACTGGAAACCTTAATTGTATTTGACTCTTGGGCTCCCAGAGTACTGGAGCTGCTGTGACCTCATGGAGTTATTCAGAACAGCTAGTATGTATCCAATACCTACTATTTGCCAGGTACACTGCTAGGTTTTACCCCTAGCGTAGGTAAATGACCCCAAATTTCTTCCATCCTGGAGAAGCTACGTTCGAATGTAATTGAATGTTGGCTGGCGCAGTGTAGTCTAGTTGACTTAAATAGCAACCTCAGACATGAGCTCAGTTCCTACTAGGCCATCAAATATTATTTTACTAAGAACATAACATTCACATCCTGTTTAACAGGTTTACAGTGTAGGGGTGGTAACAAGAATATACAGCCTTTCTGGCTGCCATGTGACTTGTATGTACCACCTCCCCTCCCGTGGCAGGCAGTCACAATTGATACAGGACTTGGCCATTGGCCCTGTTTAGCAAATGGAATGTGAGTAGAATAAAGCAGAAGTTTCAAGAAGCATCTCAAGTTTCTGCCACCTCGGTCACTCTCTTCCCTGTCATGAGGAGGACACTTTCCAAGAAGCCGCTGCCCCTTCAGCCCGGGTCTCAGAATAAGAAATGCGGGCCAGCGCCACGAAGCCAACCAGCAGCCCCTGACATGTGACGTAAGTGAGAGGCTTACTGCTACCAACCACTGAAATTTGGGGGTTATTTCTTACTGTGGCAAAACTGACTAATACACCACCTGATGCCATAGTAAGTCATTTCATATTCACAGATATTACGTTGAGGTCAGCAAAGAAGGAATCACATCCACTCCATGACTAAGGTCCCGAAGACCTAAGAGCGGTTAAGTGATGGCCCAGAATCAAACAGCAAAGAGATGAAAGCCATGGGAACAAAACTATATACTTTATCAGAGCTGATTATAATTAAAAACAAGACTGGCTCACCTTTAGTGTAAAAATCTCTCCTTTTTTTTGCAAACTACAGATCAATTCAAACACTAGCCAATCATAAAGATTTCACTGGTCTCTGGGTCAATTCCTGGTATCAGAGATGATGTAGCAAAAGTACTTGAGACACTTAATAAAATAAATGCAGAACTGAAGGACAGGGCTTCCATCTCCGTTGAACTGACAGGGCTCCTAGCCTCAGGCCTTCTGCCAGTGGCTGAGAGGCTGTTCCCTGGCTCTAGGAAGGCTTCCTGAGCTGGACGGTGTAGCTCTGCAGCGGCTACGTGACAAATATCCCCAGAATGCCCATCACAGGCCTGGGATCTGCCCAGGGAATGGTGTGTTATTTCACCAGGAAATTCAAACATAAAGAGACCCTGACCTTAAAACCTTTATGGGGAGGTATTCATTCAGGACAGAGGCTCACAGGATCTGACATAAGTGACTAATTCAATTTTCTTGTTTCTATTGTTTTAAATTCAAATCCTATTGTTCTTTGCCTCTGCTTTATTCTCTTCTTTCCCTCTTACTTTCACTTTTTAAAAAAGCTCCTTTCAACACGAATGAGTGAGTCACCTTAATCGTTTATTTAGACACATTTCAGGCTGGCTCAAAGCTCTGTCCCAGCTTGTTGACATATAAGGAAAGCATTCTACATTCTGCAGCAGCTGATCTTTTCACGTGAAAGCTCAATTTTCAACAGCTATTTTTTGTGGGGGGTGTCTGACAGCGCTGGCACCCTGCGTGCTTTTTCATGGTAATTCACACTGTTGGTTTCCTACCCTGACCCATGCAAGGCCAACTTCTGACACCCTCCTCCTATTTTACCCACAGATGCTGTTTTCATACAGCACCCAAGGCCTTTCATATCCTGAGCAACTATCCTGGCCTTTTTCTTCCATTAGTGTAATATCAGCCAAAAAAACAATCAGCCCCATAGTGTTTAGGTGAACACATACATGTGTACATTTTTAAAGCATTGCACTGAACTGAAGAAACCAGACACTAATAAAAAAATCAGGAAAAGCAATTCTGAAAGCTGGAAGAAAGCCCAAACAGGCAGTCAGAGACATACCAGGAGAAGCAAAGTTTAGAAAAATTAAGTTGTGAATCAACGTTAGACTTCATCCAAACCTCTCACCGGTACCACATTGCTAACAGAGGTCCCTCACGGCCATGTAAGTAACACCTTGTAATTCGTACAGCGCTTTTTACTTGTTGGCAAAGCTTGTTATGTTCTAATATCCCTGGGAGGGAGGGCTGAAGATCAAGTCCTTTGGTGGGTGAGGAGATGAAGGCCCAGAAAGACTGTCACTTGCTTTACACAGGTCACTGACAGGTACAGAAGTAACTCTCCATCCTTTAAAAATCAGGTACTGTGACTTTTCGTTTCCCCACCTTTAGATCTTTGCGACACGCACTTGCAGCCACAGGTCATTCAAGGGCTCTTAGTCCATGTGCTGTGAAGTATGGTTTTTCGTAAGGGCTGTGCTGATCTGTGTCTATACAAGCATCCAGCTCAGTGCCTGTGCACAGCCCATCGTCAAAAGAGAGTTGCTGAATAATGGCAAGACGAATCTTTGCTTTTTCCTTTTTTTATTTTTAAACCAACCCATCACCTGACACACCAGTGGAAAAGGAATCACTTCCCTCCCCATCTCTCCTTAATGGACACGCCATCATTTTATAACTATGTCATACACACTTTGACACACACATACCTCTGGCTGGGAACCCAGTTTCATCACTGCCTTGTTGAAATGCCCTAATGGCTTCCCAAGGACTTCAGAATGTTTTCCAGCCTCAAGATCCACGAACTGCTACCCCTTCCCCCAGGGCACCGACCCTACTGAGCTACTTGGACCAACTGCTCTGAGTTGGGACAGAAGGTGTGAGCCTCTATTTGTCCTGAGGATGCAGGATTCGGATTGGGAGCAGATATGAAGGTGGGAGCTGACAGCCAGCGGAGGTCCCTGACCTTGACGAGTCACACGGGAAGTCAAACGTGTCTGCTCAGCCCTCTTCCCGCCCCCGCTTTAGCTGATCTGCATTTCCTAGGCTCTTTCCCTGCCTCAGAAGAAGCAGCCCAGGCCTCTGAGACCAGTATTCAGCTCTGCGAGGGAAACTCCCCACCAGGGAGAAAGCTCTTTTCTTTCCTGAAAGGTCTCTAGAGACAAGGCCTTCCAGGTCCCTCTGAGTCAGCAAAGTGGTGAGTGGGAAGTCCTGGCTGGACTCCCCCGACACACTGAGGGTTTCCCGAGAGCTCCTTGCTCCGGCCTGTGGCCACTCTTTTGTAAACACTGATCCCCAGCAGGGATCCCGGCAGCCCCCCTAATGCCGGGCTTTCGGGTGAAGCCCTCTCTCCCCTCCACCCCCCCCATCCAGTTAACACCCTGCTCACCACAGCTTCCACTTCCA
Source organism: Balaenoptera physalus (assembly GCF_965194825.1). NCBI lineage: Eukaryota > Metazoa > Chordata > Mammalia > Artiodactyla > Balaenopteridae > Balaenoptera > Balaenoptera physalus. The sequence goes on along the minus strand of NC_138894.1, from coordinate 85,932,068 downwards.
GCTTTCTCCTGGCCCCTCATTCTTTCCCTAGCAACCCTTTGAAGGCTGTCCAAAAAGGAACTTGCTAATTGGAGTTTAGAAGTGGCATGCCTTCAAACTCCCCATGTTATCAAAAGAATCGCAAATAAACTTTCATTAACATTCTTGGCTTAAAAAAAAAAAAGAACATGGAAAAGAATATATTAAAAAAAGAATGTATATATATATGTATAATTGAATCACTTTGCTGTACAGCAGAAAATAACATTGCAAACCTACACTTCAATAAAAAAAGTTTTAAACAAAAAAAAAAAGAAAAAAAAAAAAAAAAGGAGCAGAGGTATCATAAATGCTGCACTCTCCCGCCACTCCAGGCCTGGCGCGAGGTGCTGGGGATGTGAAAACTAAGGGTATGCGAGGCCTTCCCTCCAGGGTGCACAGGCCAGTGTGAGGACAGACCAGTGGAAAAGGAGGCTGCAGACATACAGCAAAGGTTCTCAGTCGGAAGCAGCAGGAGAGCACTGAAGTCACTGGCCAGCCCTTGGCTGTGTCCCCGACCTCCCCACCTGCCACTCGTCCACTCAACCACAGCCCTGGCCTCCGTGCTGCTCCTCCCCGGGCCAGGTTTTGAGGTTTTGCACTTGCCGACTCTCCGCCTGGAACACGTTTCCCCCAGCGAGCTGTGTGGTTCACCCTCTCACTCCCTGCAGGCCTTCCCCCCCACTGTCATCCTCTCTGAGGACTTCCCTGACCACCCAACCTAAAATAGCAACTCTTTCCCCCCAGACTCCGTCCCCACACCCCTCACTCTGTACACCCATCTCTGCTTCACCTTCCTTCATCAACACGTGACTGTCTAACATCATCTCCATTTTACTTGCTTATATGCCTATGGTCCATCTTTCCCTGATAGATTATAAACTCCATGGGGGCAGGGGGTTTGTCTGTTTGGTTCACTGCTGACTCTCCAGATACTGACCCAGAGAAGTGCCTGACTCATTGTGTGTGCTCAACAAATATATGTTGAATAAGTGGCTGGATGATGGATGGATGGATGAATGAATGGGTGGACGGATGAATTTGATGGGGAGTTGGGGGAGGTTTCCAGGAGAATGTAACACCAGAAGTAAATCTCAGAGAATCTGTCTGGGTAAGGAAAGAGCATCTTGGAAAGAGCATGCATAGCTCGTGTGTGATCCTGGGTAAATCACATTACCGCGGTCTCTTCTGTAATATGAAGCTAATGCATAACATTGGTAAGTCTGTGATGAGCCACGGAACTAGAACAGGAGTTGGGGCCGGCTCAAATAAGCCAAGGATGGTACAGGCTGATGCAAGATGGGAAAAGACAAGAGGAACCATGCCTTTCTCCACAACCACCAGCTCGGGTTCTGACCGCAGCAGACAGAGACAATGAGGCAGAAAGCTGGGTGGGTCAGTTGGACTCCATTTCATGATTCCACAAGGGGTGCTTCGGTCCTCAGCCAAAGGCAAAATCCCAAGCCCCCGAAAGAACCATACTCTGAATTGTTAATTCACAAAGCAAGTCACAACCTTCCATGTGCTGTCTGTCTTCAGGTAAACAATTACATCTCTCTGAGACTTAGTTTTGACCTCTATAAAATAAAGTCCACAACATCTCCCATTCAATGAAACATAAAAGTTTCTAGAACAGTGTCTGGCACTTGAGGAGTGCATGGCAAAAGTTTGTTATACGGAATATATTATTTGCATGAAGTTTACATTATGGGAGGGAGAACCATAGGACTCCATGCTGGAAGGAGGCAAAGAACTCCCGCCATGATTGCATTTTCTGAGGCTTAAGTAGAACCATGGCAGAAAAAAAAAAAGATTTGATTTTCCTAAAAAAAAATAAAACTGTGGCCTGGAAGCAGTGTGAACTATGTGGTGTGGGAAAGTGTAGGGCTTTGAGAGCCAGACAGACTTGACTCAAAATCCTGGTGCCCCATTTTCAATCCTATGTCCTTAAAGCAAGTTTTTAAAACTGTCTTAGCTTCAGTCTTTATCTGCAAAAGAGAAAGAAATGTATCTACCTTGCAAGGTTGTCTGTAGGGTGAGGGATGTATACAAACAGACTAGCAAAAGAGAACTGATAGGAATTAAAGGCATGTTGAAGATCACAATTCATTGTCATGAACATAACTGAAAATGTGGTATACTTTGAAAAATTAGGGGTCATGTTGGTATTGGGTAACCTGTAAGTAACTATGTAGAAAAAAATAACTCAAGCGCATATACTACGAAATAGCCAGCACACTGTTGTTATTTTAGCTGATAAGAGCTACTCAAATCATTTCCTGAATTTGAGGTGGAACAGATATATCTGCACAACCCACGGCCTTACTAGCGGATTACCGAGTGGACGGCGTGAAAGGGGCCTTCACACACAGGTGGTTTGAAAGGAGGAAACAATAGGGGAGATGCACAGAGCATTTCATCCCCACCAGCAGGAACTTGCACACTCGCCCCCAGTCACGTGGGAGGAAGCCCCCCATTTGCACACACGGACAAGAGAGTTCTCGGCCACAGCAACCGCAGGCCAGGAAACTGAGGCGCAGAGAGAGACAGGATTACAGAAGGTTAGGTGGGTCAGCGAGAGGCCTCAGCTCCCAGGGGGCTCCCTGGACAGTGTGCTGCCCACCACCCCAGAGGTCTCCTTCATCCTCGGGAGCGTAGCAGGCAAACCATGCAAGGACCCTCAACGCCCTTCTTCTACCCCGCCTCCTCCCTCCGCTCCAGCCTCCCGACTCTGCTAAGCCCGGCCTGGGTTTGGCCTGGAAGGGTCCAGACCAGGAGACGGGCCCGGCGCCTGTCACAGGGCGAAGGCAGCTCAAACGGTTTCTCTTCTGTGTTTCTCTTTCTCCTTCCATTCCTTTCCACTTTCATCATCCTTTCCTACCTTCCCCCACGCGGCTGTCAAATGCAACTGACCGTATCCCTAGTCCTTTATTTTTTAAAACCCATATTAGGCTTTTCTCTTGTTTATCTTTACTTTTAAAGTCTTATGCTCAAATGACTTATGTCTTTTCAAATATGTATAAAATCAGCTTTGACAGGGTTCTGGGTTTCCAAAGCAGAAGGATTAGATATTTCTCCCTAAGAAAACATAATTTAGTTGTTTCCTGCCAGTTAACCTCCGAATTGCCTTTGTCGGTGGTCACTGGTCTCTGAAAGATTAAAGGGCCTTCAGCCCCGCGGGAGCCGCTAGGTGGTCAGTTCCGTTTGGAGCTACACAAAGGCCGGGGGTCGGGCTGTGGGGAGCCTCGACCAGACAACGCCAGACCCGGGCCTTGGTAGCGCCTCCCAGGATCTGAAAGGATCCCCGAATCCATGCACTCACACCGGCTCACACTCACACACACACCTATGCCGCACACACACCACACATCGTGCGCACACCGACACACCGTGCACGCTCACGCACCCACATAGCAGGCATACACCCACACCCACACGCTCACCCACGGGAGTCCAGGCCTCACTAATTTATAGGGACCAGGAACCCCGACAGGTGCCCTCCTCTCAATGTGCCCCTGGTGTTAACCAGATTTACCGCTGCCCGGAGGGTCCCACAGCCTGTGCGAACTGAAGGACCTCAGGATCCTAAATGTCAAGATCACTTCTCCACCGTGGAAACCCACGTCCAAGGTCAGGGGCCCAGTTCCTATCATGAGTTACTGCTAAGTGAACATCTCTGGGGTGGGCAGGGCAGGGGCTCTGAGAGAGACAGAATCACCAACTTTTTAAACCTCGTTAGATTCTCCAGAAACTTTCAACCCGGCAGAAGTCAGAATTATGATACGTTAAGAGTAAATTCCAAAGAGAAAGAAAGAAAGAGAGAGAGAGAGAGGGAGGGCGGAGGGAGGGAGGGCGGGAGGGAGGAAGGAATGAAGGAAGGGAGGAAGGGAGAAAATGAGAGGGAGGTAGGTGGGTCCCCAACGCCCTTCACCTAAATGCGCTACATGCCAACCCCTCGCCCACACAGGCCACGGCAGGGACCTATTCCGTCTCCTTGGGCAGAACTTGCAGTGGTCCTGTGCTCTGCACCTGGCAACTCCCACTCTCCTTCCCAACACCCCCTCAGCAGTGCCTAGCATGGCCTTGACCATAGCCCCAGGGCAACCCTCGGCGCTGGCCATCACCAGCAGGGCAGTTTCACCTGCAGTGCTTCGTTAAACATCCTGTGAGCCCTCCCTGGGCATCAGGGGAGGTGCTGGGGCCATAGTGAATCCCACACAAACCAGCCTACAGTGTCGGAGGGTTGTGCTGTGAGAGCAGGAGAAAGGAAAGACCTGGGGGAGACCAACGAAGAGCACGCGGAAGCTGTTCACCGCCCTCCGGTCTGGCTGGAGGCCAGATGGATGGAAGCTGCGAGAATGCAGCCAGGGGGGCAGCTCAGCGCTTTTCACTCGCTTTGGGGGCCCCGGCCTCTACTCCTAGACTCTCAGAGACAGAGAGAGAGAGAAAGAATTAAATGACTTCAAAACGGAGTTCCTAGAGCCCAGAGAAGGGAGGCAGCATGCCCAAATCACGCAACAAGTCAAGAACAGACCCAAGATAAGAACCAAGACCTTCTCACGCCTACTCGGGCCTTTTTACTTCCTCATGTTCGCTCTCCAAGCCCTGCTTCCTCCTCACAAGGCTAAAATGATGAGTAGGATTTAAAAATTCCCTTCTACCTTCCCCCCCAAAGGCCAGTTGTGAAACTTGATTATAAGCCACGCTAGATCAAAAATTCCCAGCTTATTTTTAGTTCTATGGAATTTAAAAAAAAATACTTTGTCCCAATGAAACTTAGGAACCCATGCTTTTAAAAGGTTTTCTTATTGTTGTTTTTGTTTTGTTTTTGTGCCAAGCCTGCTCATTTAATTTATTTCCTATTATTTAAATTGAGGAAATAGAAAACTGGCCATGAAGGCTTTTGATGAGTGCACGATGAACCATGTCACCCCAGCATTTGGTATCAGGTAGACATTGGGGGGGTCCCTCTGGTGCCTCCCCAACGCCCCAATCCCAGGGGTGCTGTGAGTTCCTTTGGGCTTTTAGAAAGGGAGATTCACAAATGCTTCTTTGAAACCCCTTGCTCAGATGTGCTTCCAAATTCAGAATTTTTCAGATTTTAGAAAGGTAATATAGTACAGATAGCATGTTATATGTACCCCCAGCAGGGTCTGAAGCACTCATCCTTCTGATGAAAAACTTGTTCATCCTGAGTGGGATAAATAAAAACTAAAAATAGTCTCATGTACCATCAGGCCAGCTTTTGCCTCCAAATGAGTTATGAAAACAAAAACCAAACTGCATTTTCAGAGCATTTTGGATTTTGGACTTGAAAATAAGGAAATGTCAGAAAATAGCTTACGGCTCCATTGATTACTTCTGAAGGTACTCAAGGGCACAGATTTCAAACCTCAACAGTTCAGGGGGAAAAAAAACATACACATGCATTTACAAAATATAGGAAAGACAGGGTGGGAGACTGATCATACAGCAGGTGCAATGCTGGATGCCAACTGGAATTCTTATCCTTATTATACTCCAGTAAGCAACACAGCCAGGTTCATTTCAAGTTTAAAATGAAGGCTTACGAGCTAGAAATATAGGTCCAGAAGAGTGGATTTGGGGGGCTTTGTCGGGGCAATTCCAGAATGCGTCTGTCAGAGAAAGAAGTTCCCTGCTGTTTCCAACTTAAAACAACAAATAAAACGGAGCCTCAAGGAAGTAGATCGAGAACTTTTCAAACACATTTTCTTAAAAGATCAGGCAAAAAGGGAGACTGACAATGTTTAATTCATTTACAGGCACACCTCGGAGATAATGTGGGTTCGTTTTCAGATCACCGCAATAAAGCGAGTCACATGAATTGGTTTCCCAGTGCATATAAAAGTTATGTTTACACTAAACTGTAGACTATTAAGTGTGCAAGAGCATTGTGTCTAAAAATGTACATACCTTAATTTTTTTAATTTAAATTTTATTGCTAAAAAATGCTAACCATCATCTGAGTCTTCAGCAAGTTATAGCAGTCACATCAAAGATCACTGATCACAGATGACCAAAACAAATATAATAAAAATGAAAAAGCTTGAAATATTGCCAGAATTACCAAAATGTGACACGGAGACATGAAGTGAGCAAGTTCTGTTGGAAAAATGGCTCAGACTTGATCGACCAAGGCTTGCCACAAACTTTCAATTTGTAAAAAAACGCAATATCTGGGAAGTGCAGTAAAACGAGGTATGCCTGTATTCTTTGCAATATTCCTGGACCACAAATATTATTAACTTCAGTTCAAAAATTAGAAAACTCAGTAAGCCTAAGACATCTGCCCAAGGGAAAAGCCAGGATTCCACCCAGGTGTGTGGGCTTCAGATGCACACTCACCCTGCAGCCCTGGGATGTTCTCACGGAACTTCTAGGTGCACATTTCACCTCTCTGGATCTCAAAGAGTTGGCATCCTCTTTCCTAGGGTGGGTGGTAAGGAGAGACCACGCTTTGAAAGCACACGGACATGGTTTCAGGTGCCAGCTGTGCAACCTTCCTAATGATGTGACATTATGCAAGTTTCTTAACACCTGTGGACTTCAGTTTCCCCATCCACAGAATGGGGATATCTGTTTCTAAAGCTCTTTAGGGGATTGCTAAAAGTGGATATTAAATGCTCATTATTCAGAAGGTTTTGCTGCCACCCACATTTTACACAAGGAAACACAAGACTCAAAGAGATGGCATAACTTGCGAAAGCCCAGGCTGCTTCGAGCGGGTTTTCTCTGTCTCTCTACTCCAGGTGCCAGGCATCCAGCCTCACCGTTGCTACTGGAAGAGCCTGAGTTTGGATGCCACTGGGAATGAGAGAGCTTGACGGTGTGCTGAGATAGTTGTGTGTCTGGCACTGTTCCTCACGGTCCTAAAACGATGATGCATTTTAATTTATTCTAAAACCCGGAAATCATCAAACCAAATGATTTTTCAAAACAGACATTAACTTAAAACAGAAGGGCATTCTGCAGTGACCAAAGCGTCTCTGAGGTCAGCCCTCCACATCCCAGGCGGTGGAGACCCTGGAACATGGGAGTGAGCTGGTGACGGTCCTTCCCACCGCTGCTGAGCTCCTGCATCCCTCCTGGCTCTCCCTTTTGTCAACAGCCTTGACTTTCAACTATTTATCTGGATGCTCCATCAGACTTGGCTCCCTTTCTACGAGGGGGCGCAAGGTTTCTCTGTTCTTTGAAAACACCCTCGGCTCTCCCCATCCCAGCTCTGTCTCTGCAACCTTGCTGACTAAGGCTGCCGGGTTTTGCTTCTTCACCTGTCACTTTGGGACAGAAGCCCAAGGGTTGATTAGAATCATCGGCTAGGTGTTGGAAGCACCCTTCTAAGTCACCAAATCCAACCTTCCCATATTACCTACAGTGAAAGTGAAGGACGGTGGTCTCCTCTTATCCTCAGGGGATATGTTCCAAGACCGCCGGTGGAAACTACAGATAGTACTGAACCTTACATATACTATGGTTTTTCCTATACACACATGCCTATGATAAAGTTTAATTTATAAATTAGTCACAGTCAGAGATAACACCAGTAACTAATAAAAAATAGACCCGTTATAACAATACGCTGTAATAAAAGTTATGTAAATGTGGCCTCTCTAAGTATCTTATTGTATAAATGTAATGCCTTTTCCATCTTAACTAAACATTCCTTATGTAGCCGTGACTTTTGCCGTATGAGGTGTGACAGAAAAATTAGCATGAATTTCTTACTCTAGATCTTACCAACCTCAGCAAAGATTTTTTTTTCTTTCTTTATTAAGTTGAGAATTTTCACCTTTTCACTGAAAGGAAGCACTTTACGGCTTCTCTTCGGCGCATCCAAATCGCCAGCGTCACCACTCTTGCCCATTATTAAGTAAAATAAGGGTTCCCTGAACCCAAGCAATGTGATACCGCCACAGTCTATCTGATAACCAAGATGGGTGCTAAGTGACTCACAGGAGGGATACGCTGGACAAAGGGATGATTCACATCCCGGGGGGGACGGAGAGGGAAGGTGCTCGATTTCATCACGCCCCTCAGAACGGTGCACAATTTAAAACTGACGAGTTGTTTATTTTTGGAATTTTCCACTTCATATTTTCAGACCGAAGTTGACCGTGGGTACGTGAAACCGCGGCGGTGGGGGCACTACCGTGTCTGCTCCTCCTCCTCCACGCAGGCAGCGAGGACGAGGACGGGGCTGAGAGCAGAGCCGGCTTGTTCGCCGTCCAGGCTTGTACTTTTCTCTTTCAGGCTTCCTCTCCCTGCAACGCGTCAGGTGCACCACAGACAACACCCACGGGGAGGGAGGGGGCGGTGTTGCCATAAGAGGTGAAACAATGACTTCCCCCCTTCCTCCCCGCCCTCCGCACTCTCTCTGACACTCTCCAAGCTCCATTTTAGGTGTGTGTGTCCTGCCTGGAGTGAGAGCTACCTGAGGCCAGGGACAAAGCCATCTCCATCACTGTATTCCATCTAGCGCAGCACAAGGCAAGAGCCTGTCCCGTACACATTTGCTAAGCAAATGAGTGAATGATCTCATTTTTATACTTGACCCATCATAAAACTGCAATTCAACTCTTTGGGGGCATCCCATTTCCCCAGTTTCATTTTTTTTTTTTTAACATCTTTAGTGGAGTATAATTGCTTTACAATGTTGTGTTAGTTTTTGCTATATAACAAAGTGAATCAGCTATACCTATACATATATCCCCATATCCCCAGTTTCATTTTAAAGATTTAATTATCTGTGCCATACAGAATTTTTATCAGAAAGTGAAGTCATTAAATAAGCGGACACCAGACTCAGGCCCTGAGATAATTGCAAATAGAAAAGGATCTGTCTGCAGAGCTAAGCTGGACCAGGTAAGCATGTTGCTGGCAAACATGGCACCGTTTTCAGGACAATGGGGCTCTCAGACCAGGGAAATTCGGCTTCTAAATTACCCAGGAAAGGCTAGGAGTGAGCCATTCTGTAATCGCTTTTCTACCTCCATCTTCCTAGACATGACTTACACTGACAGACGGAATCCCAACCACCCCTGCATCTGTAGGGCCACTGACCCCCATCTTCTGACCTTCTTGCTTCTGTTCCTAGATCCTTGGGGTGCACCTGTCATGCTTTCCGTTCATACGTTCAGTTCTAAAATCAATTGAATTTACTTCAGCGACAAACTAGCAACCCATTCTTGGGCAAAGGAAGCTACTTTGAGCATCACCAAACATTTTTTCTGAACTCAGACATGCCAAACTCCTCTTCACCACTTCTAGGAATGAAGCCTCAGCCAACTGCCGAAAGCCTCGTTCATGCTGTGCTGAGAACAAAACCCTAATAAAGTCTCTAACTATTTACTATGGGTCCGAGTTTCAGCCCTGACCGGTTCCACCCCCATTAAAATCTGCTTGCATACTCCAAACACAATTATTTTAAGTCACTGACATGCCAGCCAAGGAGATGACAAGGCTGTGTACGCTAGCACGAAGAGCAAGTCGGGCCCAGTTTTAAATTCTGGCCCTGCCACTTAACTAGCTGCCGGACTCTGTGCAAGGGACCTTTCCCAGTTTCCTTTACTGTCAAAAGGGCATAATAATACTAATGTCACAGAGTTGCAGTGATGATTTGAGAAAATGTCTATCCATAGATAGGGTAACTTAAAAAAAATAACAGGAAGCTAAATATGCCCAGAATAAAAAATGTGAAGCATTCATTTTAAAGTATTGTCTGACAGAGGAGCCAGAACATGCAATGGGGAAAGGTCACTCTCTTCAATAAATGGTGTTGGGAAAACGACAGCCACGTGCGAAAGAACCAAACTGGGCCACTATCTTACACCATACACAAAAAGTAACTCAAAAAACAGATTGAATCCAAGACCTAAAACCATAAAACTTCTAGAAGAAAACATAGGTGGTAATCTCCTTGCTGTCGGTCTTGGCAATGATTTTTTTGGATTTGACACCAAAAGCAAAGGAAACAAAAGCAAAAATAAGCAAGTGGGACTACATCAAATTAAAGTATTCTCAGAGTAACATGTTTTTGAAACTCAGGGTGTTTGTTGCCATTTCAAATCTGTTCCCCTTTGAGGAAATCAAAGTGTTGCTGATTTGCAGTATCACCATGTTGTAGAACATTGTTTATCTGGTGAGAGATAACTCAAAGATTAACCAGCAGTGCTTAGAACCTGAGCATGGGCAATTTTTAACCTTCCCGGATAATGAATGGATCTCTGAAGGCCAGAATCAGTCCAAAGAGCTCCCCACCATGGTTCTAAGAGGACCCAGAGGCCCAGTAACTGAGAACTCTTTTCTAATCAATATAACTGAGTAACAGCAAGTGTGAGGTGGGCACCATGCCAGACCCTATAAATACATAAGATCATTCACTTCCTAGAAGGCAAGTCTCATTATTGCCATTTTACAGATACAAGAACTGAGGCTCGGAGAGGTTAGATACTCCCTCAGGATCCCACACTTAGGACACAGTAGTAGTAGAGTTTGAGCTCATGGCTGCTTCCCAAAGTCCGCTTTCTTCCCAATCACCATGCTGCCTTGTCAGGTAACTCATGTAGCCTTTGCGAAAGGATTTTGACCAAGATGAAATAGGAGCCAGAGGCTACTATGACTGGATGAGTCAAGACTCATCAAGGGGACTTCCCTGGTGGCGCAGTGGATGGGAACCCACCTGCCAATGCAGGAGACATGGGTACGAGCTCTGGTCCGGGAAGAGCCCACGTGCCGCGGAACAACTAAGCGCACGCGCCACAACTACTGAGCCTGCGCTCTAGAGCCCGCGCGCCACAACTACTGAAGCCCGCGTGCCTAGAGCTCGTGCTCCGCAACCAGAGAAGCCACCGCCACGAGAAGCCGGCGCACCGCAACGAAGAGCAGCCCCCGCTCGCTGCAAACAGAGAAAGCCCGCGCGCAGCAACGAAGACCCGACGCAGCCAATAAATTTAAAAAAAAAAAGACTCAGCAAGGAAGGCAGGGCTGGCTCCTGCCACATGCCTCTCTTCCGACACTGCTCACAGAGCTGAGTGAGGGTCTCGGGAGTCATCACCCATCGCTGCGAGGGCCTGACCGAGGGCTTGCCAGGTGGGCGGTGCTAAGAGAGCTGTATTTCAGCCTCAAAGCACAGGCTGCCTGATTCAACCATAAAGGGGTGGGTGGCTAGTCAAGTCACCATCTCTGGGCTCCACATCTCCCTGCCTTTTCCCTGATCACACCACTTCTTCGATGGTATCATAAGGATCTCTTTTCATGACTATCTTTACCCCCAGACTACATTCTTTGAAAACAGGAATAGTGTTCATGTTTTTTAAATCCCCAGTTCCCCAAAGTGTTATTTGGTACAGAGTAGATGCTCAGTTAATGGAAGGCGCAAAAATAAAGAAATGGATTGATTCAGCATCAACTCTGGACAAGATGACTAGAGAATGCCTCTACTCCTGAGATTTTACAGCTTAATTATTCCTAAGTCAGTTCTTGATCTCTGGGCAGTGGTTTGGGGTCTCTTTAACACTGAGACCTCCCAACAGGAGGAGAACATCATGGGCCCTTCAGGCTTTCAACTTTGTAAAGCAATCCCTGTAAGCTACTCCATTCCATCCTACAAAAACAAGCAAATGTAACCATTCGGACAGATGCTATCAACCCCATTTGAAAGGTTGAAACTGAGGCCCATGTGAGTGAACTGACTGCCCCAGGGCTGGAATTTGACAATGAGGCTGTTGACTCCCAGGTTTTTTCATGCTACCATGGTGCTCTTCCAGCTCATTACTAACAGGCCTAGAGCACTGGCAATGTGAAGGGAGAAAGGGGAGGGATGGGAAAGAAAAGAGTGTGTAGTGAAGGGAAAAATAAAAGGGAAAAGGGGGGCAGCTTCTCTGCAGAGTGTCGCGGACAGCTGACCGTCCGTGACCCAGGGCCGGACAGCTCTGAACTCCTCGCCCAGGGCTGACTTGGGAAGGTCTCCTGGGCTCTCGGTGTCCCTGACTCACCCGGCTGCATCTAAGCCCTGAGAGTAAAAGCAAACTGAACGCTTCTGGGTGCTGAGCATAAACAGGAAGTCACAAGTGCCTTGACTCTCCTCCCAACTTGAGTCCCCAACAGCAGGGTCAAGGGTGCACGAGGGACCTGACAGGCCGCTCTCTGGCAGTGGCCTGCATGGGAGTCCAGTGGGGAAACTGGGGAAGATCCTTCAATGAGTCTCCCAGCACATGGGTTTAGGGGGCTCTGTTGGTCCTCTGGGAGCAGGACCCGGAAGCCCTCAGGGTGGCCAGGCAGCGAGCTGGGCTTTTGCGCACCAGCTCCATCACTTTTCCACCCATTCAACAAAATCTCAGCGCCGACTATGTGCTAAAAGCAGAGTGACCTGAGGGAAGTACCTCACTCTGAGCTTAGTTTTGTCATCTGCAAAGTGGGGACGGCCCCTACCCCACAGAGCTGCCTTGAAGATGAAAGGAAATAACATTAGCGGGCTTCTCCATCACACTTGGGTCTATTATTAGCACCGAGGCAGCGTGCTACCCACTGTGTGCCTGAGACTGTAATGCCTCTGCCACCCTCCCAGAGCTGGGGCCAGGAGGGAGTGTGGCCAGGTCTGTCCCCACCTCTTTCCCCTACTCTCCTCTCACAGGAGCCCGGGGCCAGGAAGAGGTGAAGTTCTGCCAGCCCCCAGCCTGGGCCCAGCGCCCATGTTTATGACTGTTTATTTCAGAGCAAATAGAAAGGAGAAATTAGAGCCATAAAAGACAGAACAACAGACCAATAAAAACCAGCTTCCAGAAGAGTCAGAAGAAGGAAGAGAGGCAAAACTGTCACCATAGCAACACAAGACAGTCAGAAGCAGGCAGGAAAAACAGCCCCTGCTCTGCCCCCTCTCTTCACAGCAAAGCAAGCCCTCGGACCCCCTTCGGGGCTCAGTGAAAGCCAACGACCCACCCTAAAGCTCTGGCCCCCGGGCCCAGGCGCCCAGCCTGACCTGGCTAACAGCCACCCTCCTCATGCTGGCCCAGCACACGTCCCAGCCCTTCGTGGTCCCAGCCCAGCTTTCTGTGCCCTGGGGACACAGCGCTGTGCAGATGGCCCAGGCCCAACCAGAGTGATGGTGACCAGCGAAAGAGGGGAAAAGTTTCTAACAGGGAAAGGAAGAAAGGCCAAAGGGCTGGGGGGGAGACCGAGGCCCTGAATCCCAGCTCCACTACTCTGCCCTGGGTTCCCCGGGGAGCAGGCAGCCGGGAAACAAGGGCATGGGAGGGGAGGCCAGGGCCAGGATGGTGGCCCATCAGTGCTGGACCCTGCACTCCCACACAGCAGGGGCGGAATTCTGGGGAACTGGGGGTGGGGTCGGCAAAGAGCTTTGGAGGTCTTAAATGACAAAAGCTCTTGGTCCTGGTCTCTGGGGGCACTGGTCAGCAAGTCAGGGCAGCTTGGAGGAGGACCCAGGGACCCGCTGGCCCGTTTTGCCAGAGACCTGTCGGTCCTTCGACTGGCAGGCAAGACAGGTGTCTCCACCAAATAGCCTGGCTGGCCCGGAATCAGCCTTTTGGGAAGTGGGTCAAATTGTTCCCAAAGCTCAGGATCCCTAAAGTCCCTTTCTTCAGACTGGGATTCTGAGATGGAGGAGAGTGACGGCAAGGAGGCCTGGGTCCGGGGCACAGCAGCTGGCTGGCTGGCTAGGAAGAGTCCCTGGCAGGTGGCAGCAGAAGAGTCCAGGTGTGCAGGCCCTAGGGACGGGGGCCATCTCTGCCTCTGGGTCTGTAGAGAGTGCTGGGGAGCCGGGCCTCTGGTGGTGGGCATGGGGAAGCAGAGTCGGGGGTCTTCTGGAAGAATGGCTTTGGAGCTGAAGATACCTGGCGTTGGGGGTTGGGGGAGGAGGTTGAGTGGTTGAGGGGCGAGGGAGGTGCCCAGGAACACAAGCAGGAGGCTGTCCTCGGGAGAAGGGGCAGTGGGGCGCCTAGTCGGACATCTGGACGGCGACCGCTGCAGAAGGGCGAAGGGACTGGGTCCTCGGCTCTCCCTCCCGCCCTCCCCCGAAGGCTGCGTCCGGAGCTGGGGAAGGATGGCAGTGCTCGCCGGGCGCCTCCCGAGCCCGCTTCCCTGCAGGCCCCCGGCCGCGCTCCCCGCCGCGCCCCCGCCGGGCCCGCGCCCCGCTCACCACGAGCCGCCGCCGCCGCCCTGCTCGGCCGCCGGTCCGCCGCTGTGGACGCCTCTCCCGCGGCCGCCGCAGCCTGCGAGACGGCCCCGGAGCCCCGCCCCGCCCCGCCTCGCCTCGCCTCGCCCCGCCCCGCCTCCAGCCCCGCCCGCTGCGGCCGCCCCGCCCCAGCCCCCGGGGAGCCCCACCCCCGCCGTCACCAGGCAGGGTCCCCAGAGCCGCGCCAGATCCCTCGTGCTGACCATCTACGCACGCAGAAACCCCTGCCCTTTTCTAGGCCTTGGCCGCTGGCTTTGCCCTCCAGGAGGAAGCCCGGATGTGCCCCTGCTGCTTCTACACACGGAATCCCTCCGTACCCACTATTCCTCTAAAAAAAAAAAACAAAAACGGGAGAAAGGCCCTTTGATCCATCCCTGGACGCACACCCGCCCTCAAATTACTGCTCATGCACCCAGTCAGACCATCCCAACCTCCACCCCATTCACTAATTAGTCTGCTCCTGAACCCAGCTTTCCGCCCTGTCCTCCCCGCACATACTGTTAACAGATTCCCAGCCCTGGGGGCCGCCGTTATCTGATGGGACCACCAAAAAAAGTTTTTGCAAATACTTAGTCCAAAAAACGTAACTACCCTTAAGAGCAAGTCTGCAAAAACACTTGAAAAAATTCTATGATGCAAGGGAAAGTAGGGGATTACAATGTCATTGTCATGATCATTGTTTTAAAACATCTGCCATTAGAGAGAGAGATTCAGGAAACCAGAGAGGGCTGCGCAGTGCCAAACAGGTTGTGAGTCAGAGCTCCTGTTGAGGGGGCCCTTCTGCAGGCCCAGGCCTCTCCTGCTTCCTTTCCCAGTCAATCATGAAACTTTATCAAACCCCTACAATGGGCCAAGCCATATGCTGGGGGCTGTGTCAGTTGCTGCAGGAATGTGCAGGTTGCGACATAAGGCGCCCAGGTCCTGGAGTGCAGAAAGCTTCAGGAGACCTTGGCCAAGTCCTTTTACTTTCTGAGCTCCAGGGTCCCCATGCAGGACTTGATGCCATCCCAGCCTCCTCCAGACTCTGACAATCAGTCCGAAGAGCTTCCACGAGCTTCTCAGTGCAGCTCATGCTCTGAGTTTTGGCAAGAATTCAGACAAGAGCCAGGAGGGCATGGTCTAGTTAGAATGAAACAGTCTCCCAATGGGTAGAGGTCTTTCGGGTCAGAATGAACACGTCCCCATTTTTTATTTGTGTCAATCAAGGTGCCTGGACCTGGACCAGACCCTGTTGTCAATCCCCACAAAGACGATTTATTTTTTTCTTTGGGTGGCTCTATGGGAAAATCCTTCTTGCTACACTGCCACACATGATAAAGATTACAGTGAAATTAAACTGTCAATGAGGGGGCAAGTAGGTTGAGATTAAATTTCAGTGGTTCTTATTCACAATATACATTTTTAAAAATGAACCTTAATGTCTTAATTAAACTAAATTTAAACCAAACTGTTCTAATTTCAAGGACATCCTTGTCACGTATTTATTTTTTTTAAAGAGATGTCTTGAGCTTGGACAAAGTGCCAGGTACAGTGCTAAATGATGGAATCAGGACACATGTCCCTGGCCTGAGGAGTAGACAAAGTGGTTGCCAGCCCAGTTTATGACAAGGCAGAATAGGAAACAGGCTAAAATAGAGGTATTTGCTCTGTGGGCTCAGGACAAGAAGGAGTTCATTGTGATTGGGGAAAATTGGGTTCAGACCCTTTTAAGCTGAACCTTGAGGGATGCTTAGACTTCAGTAGGCAGGAAACGGGGTCAAGGACACTCCAGGTAGAGGGACAAAGGAGACGCTCAGGTGGGAAGAGGTCCGGTGTGGTCACAGTACCAAGGGCTGGACAAAGTGAGGCTGAGAGTAGAGCCCCTGAACAGCAGCCTGAGAAGGCTGCACTTGATCCTGGGAGCTCCTGGGGACCGGGCAACCTTGACTGGAGCCACAAATAAAGAGACTGACAGGGGGCTGGAGGAAGAAAAGGAGGCAGCAGTGAGAATGATCAGGAGAGAACTACCATCATGAACCAGGGGCTGAGCGCTGCCCTCCATGGACCAGGTTCCGCTCCTTCACATTTGGAAACACATTCTCTGAAGCATCTGCAGTGCTGAGAATGATGCTTGGCACAAACCGGTACACAATAATATTTATTGAATGAACAATAAGGTTGCAAATGATGGGCATCCCCTCTGGAGACAAAACAACAAGGGCTGATCCCATCCAGGGCTCCTCTCCATCCACTGAGATCCATCCTAGGACAGGTGGAACATTCCTTCTAAATCCCTGGGCAAGTTAGATTTCCCTTTCTCAGCATAGCTCCTCTTCTTCCTTCGAAAGACCTTTCTGCTTCTGAACCTTAGCTCATGTGTATAAATATATACGTACCTCGGATGTCTCCCTCCTCCATCTCCAGCTATTAAAGACCGCTGGTTCCAATGCTAATGATGCCTTCAGGACAGTGGTGGACTATAGGCTCACACTTCTTTCTTCTGAATTCCTATAAAGTTGACAATCTGAGCCACTTACTCCTCAATTCATCACATATGCAAGTTTCTTGAGGACAAGGACCTTATCTGAGACACAGATAAAACCCCCATTTTATTTGGAGTCACAGCTGAGCATAAATTCTGATTCTGTCACTCACTAGCTGTGTGAACCCAAGTTACTTAGGCCTTTAGAGTTTCAGTTTTCTCACTTCTAAAATTAGAATAACAAAACTTACCTCAGAAGGTTGATGTGAGGGCTGATGTCAACTCTTTGTAGCTGTGAAAGAAAGAATAGTTGTGTGCGTGTGTGTGTGTGTTTGTGTGTGTGTGTGTGTTGCCTCCTAGTGCCTTGAATAATGCTGGCCATATAGTAAGTGCTCATTTCAGACTTGGTGGTTGGTGGGTGGATTCACAGATGAGGACTTGGAGTGGAGGCTGAACCCCGACACTGCTCTCTGCTTGCTACTCCACGGGAAGGAGTCTTTATTTTGCCCTCCCACTTCACTTGGTTCCCCAGGAATTATATAGTGCTTTCCCTCTGGCATTACTATAATGGCTTCCAAAGGTGGTGGGTTTTCTTGCCAATTACAGGCCAGGGTTCCTTTATGTAACTAAGGGTTTCTACGGAAACATGGCCCAGACTTCAGAGGGAGCATAATAGATTTGATTATGAATATTGAGCCAATTTTCATCGCTGACACACTGCACACTTCCTTGTTGCAAAAAATCACAGCCCAGACTATGTAGAGAAACCTGGTAATGGCTGAAAATCCTTGCCTGTGGCTGAATTGGAGCCTATGACTTAACACAGTTGAATTCATCACTTTTTAAATCACTGAGCGTGTCAGGCTCTCTCAGACCTCCCTTTCTTTGCACATGGTTCTCCTCTGCCTTAAATGACCTTCCATCCTGGTTCATTCACTGAGTTTCTATTCAGTTTTACAATCCTGGTTCTAAAGCAACCCCTCTATAATGCCTCCTTCAACTCTCCAAGGCCATGTCAAATGTTCTTTCTTGTGGGCTTTCATGGTATTGCATTCATACCTTCATCATATCACTCATAAAGCTGTGTGGATCTGATAAATTTATATGTGGTTGATTTTTGTTATTCCCAGTACCTATGTTCTATGAAGTCACCACAAACTCTGACCTAGCAAATACTGAACCATTGCTCCTAGGGGAAATTCAAGGTTAGGTTCCTGTGAGCTTGTGGTGATAACATTTTCATCAATTCATCGGTATATAACCTTGTTTTATGTGTGTTTCTGCTTAAAAACATCTACTTAATATATACTGTTGATTCATTCATTGAACTCACAGCCAACAGCACTGTAACTCATGCTTGAATGAAGCTTGTCTAACACACATATTTTCTCTGTAAGGCACATCACAGCCCCACACTTAGGAACACTAGACGGCACTTGAGCGCTATGCTTGGGGACCATCTTAGACAGTGAAATCACCAACAAAAAGCACAAAAATGTGAAAAACGTGGTACTACGTAGACCACAAAAAGAGCACTTGTTTACAGTATGAGAGCTGAAATAAGAAGGCAGAACTTTGCCTTAGTCAACCTCAGCTAGGAGTATGCTCCTTGGTGACTCAAACTTTCGCTGCTTGGTGCATGTTGACAAATGACACAGAAGTACCAAGAGTAGTGGTTCTGAGTTCAGCAAGTAGGGAAATTCACAAATACAGAATCCACAAATAATGAATATAGGCTGTATGTGTCTCCAGACTAGACTATAAACTCTGCATCCAGAATCTGTCTTATAGGTCTTTCTATCTTTCCAGCACCTCAAAGAGCTCCTGATACGTAAAAAAATTGATGCATAATAAATGCCAGTTGAATGAATGAAACATTCAATCCATTTCTTTAGAGATTTTCCCAATCATTTATAAACTTATATTAATAAAGCAGCAAAATGTCTTGAGTCTTCTCCCATATGAATGTCAAGGACCTGATTAGGTTCCTGTCAGTTACCTGAGAATAGTCCTGCCTTCAAATGTAAGGAACATTCCAAATGAAGTGGATCCCTCATGTGTGGCATATTTGGATGATACAGATATTGACCTCTAAGATGGGTAAAATGTTATAAACAACACCATCCACCAATCCCCCGCAAAATGAGAAGGAACAATAAACTCTCAGGGTCTGGAAAAATAGTGTCAAATGATGGTCAAGAATGGAGAAAAATTACATAGTTCAGAAACTGAAAGGGAGCACAGAGATGAAGTACAGAGTGATAATAGGGAAAGAAAATGGACACCTGGAGGCAGGGAGGCACGAGGGCCATGCAGGAGTTTTGCAGTGAGGTCAGGTTTAAATCTGCACTCTTCTCCTCCACTTATGGCACCATGACTTTGGGCAGAACTTCCCCCTTCCTTGTTTCTCACATATATAACATGCGGAGGATGATAGGACTTACCATAAAGGATTGTCTATGCAACTGATACTTACTGAGTGTCTACTGGGTGCCAGATAGAAACATGAGTGAGATAATGAATGTGCAGACAGTGAATGAGTACCTAGCACAGTGCCTGGTTAACCCAGCTAGCAAATTTTAAAAGTGATTTTAATTATTTGCATGATAAACTTATTTCTGCTTTCATTCTCTCTTACTTCTCTCTCTGATTTGCAAGAATATATGACTTCCATTCTCTTCTAAGTCCAAACCCTTTGATACTCTTCCATAGGTCAGTTGATCTCTATCTTTAACTGACCAGGTAAATCCAGAAATTGCTGATAGCATCAACTTTTGGCACCTTTGACCAAATGAGTCAGCCCGTCTAGGGGACTCAACCTCACCCTGCAAAGCTCACACCATCTCCAAAATCACCACCAACAAAGTAATGACACGTGTAAGAGGGCCTTTGAGCAAAGGCTGAGAGCACTTTATAGGCATAACCAAGTCATCTGTACAGCATCACAGACAGTTCAGTAAGGGTCACTTCTGACCATACTCATTTTACAGCCAGGGAAATTAAGGCTTGATGGAACTTGTTCAAGGCATCAACTGAGTCCTGGCCACAGCCATGAGAATAAAACATAGGTGTCGTGGATTACAGTTTAGGACCAAGCCTTGAATTCCTTGGACAACCAGATTTCCCTTTTCTTTACAAATAGTTTCTTTTCTTTGCAGGAAATATATCAGCGAGCAAGTAGACAGGTTGATTCAGACATAGACCAGGATTCTCTCTCTTGCTATCAGAGATTGCGTCAGAGGTAGGGAGCTAAAAACACAGCTGGGTACTAGAACCATGTTAAAATTCCCACCAGACAGAATGGTTGACCCTACAGAGTTTCTTTACAAGCCCTGATAGCAATATATGAATGTTTTATGTTTAAATGCCCATTATGACAATCACATAAATGGCCATTTTAATGGTTTTCATCCTATTGTGTTTACCTTTTGACTCTCTAATCACTTGAGAAATGCCTTAGAATAGTGACGCTAGCAGGAACCTTGATATATTTAGATCTCATACTTATCTTCTTTTTTTACCCTCCCTTGAACCATTGCCCAGATCCACCCCTTATCAGCTCTTGCCTGAGTTATTTTGACAGCATTCTGATTGGTCTCTCTGCCTTCATATTCAGCTCATCCAGTTCACCGTCCAGCGATCTTCCTAAGAGACATATATGATCATGGCAGCCCCCTTATTCACACCCCCCGGTGGTTCCCCATCACCCCAGGACAAAGTCTTACATTATTTGGAGAACTCATATGGTCACTTATAATCTGTCCTTGCTTGTTCTTTCTGCCACATTTCTTTCCACTCTTAAAGTATTATTTTGCTCCTCTCTTCCTTTGTACTGATATTTCCTGGAACGTCCCACTCTCCCTTGTCAAATGGATGAGCTCCAAATTATCCTTCCAGGTGGGAGAAATATCACCTTGTAATGAAATCTCTTCTGGACTCAGATGCTCAGCATACCCAGGCCCTCTAACTCACTTTATCTCACAGCATTTCAATTCTGCTTCCTGGAATTTATGAATTATATATATATCTCATATATTAATATATATGTATATGTATGTGTATACATTACATATATAATAAAATGTCTGTGTTTTCAGTGCTTGAAATTTAGTGTACACTTAATAATAAGTATCTCTTGAGTTGATCTGAGTTAAACGGAATCCCTTAAGATCCAGAGATTAGAAAAACTGGCCTTTCAAGTTACTTCTGGAAAAGTAAAGCATAAAAGTGTACTCAAGATAGGAAGAGGTCCAACAATACAGGACCTTTTCATAGACAAATCAATTTTGGAGTGCTTTTTTGTGAATAAATCAAAACCCCTACAATCTGCTATTCTAGCTGTGGGATCTTAAAATCCACATTAGTGATTGTTGATCAAATCCAAAAAATAGTTCTCAGCTTCTGATGTTAAAACACTGCCTTTCCTCATATGCCAACACCTCTATATTGTCTTTGTTTTCATTATACTAAGCATCTTTTTTGTTCTTCCCTGGACATTTGCCTGGGAGGCTGGGGCAAGCTATAAATAATAGTCATCATCATTATAAGACATTATTTACACAGTCTATTTTTAGAGCTGAGGACTAACTCACAAGCATGCCCATTATGACCCTGATAGAGATGCAGCGATTTCTTGGGGAGAGTCTTGGGCTCTTGAATATCTTACCTGCCTCGATAGTGTCACTCATGTGGTGTGACCGCTCAGATGGCAGCTGCTTCATCCGATAAACTCCAGCAAACTGCTTCCCATCTGCTAATGGGAAAGGAAATGGAAGAGTTTTTAAAATATGGTGATTTTTATGTCGTTACACATGAATGCAATTGGTTTTCTGATTTCCACATTTCATGTATACCCAGGCATTCATGAATCTATTTAACTTGTTTTTTAGTTTTAGAATAAAAGGAACTTTACCTTTAATAACATTTAGATATTTTAGGGTCTTCAAAGAATCTCAGAGCAGAAGGGGTCTTAGAGAAACGGAGGCCCAGGAAGGAAAGGTGATTTCCCAAGTACATATGGGAAATGAATGGAAGAAGTATGATTTGAAACATGGTGTGCTGGTTCCAGTCTCGTTTCTCTCCCTGATGCTGAACAAATCTTCACCCAAATTCTGATTTAAGTGCTAAAGTTTTCACCGTGTCGTATATCTAGGATGCTAGGCTTCTGTATACAGATTATCCAGTTTCTCATAAATCCCAAAACTATTTTACTGGCCTGAATTGGATCTTGTCCCTAAGAGGGATGAGTCTATCTAGTGAAAGACCCAGGCCGATTCTGGAGACAAGACTCTGAAACTACCATTGTAAACAGGCAGAGTGATCTGGTAGGAAGAGCTTCGTGTCCTAAATCCTAGGTTCTAGGAACAGTTCTACTTTATTTGTTGTATGATTTGGGGCAGGTGAGTAAAGTTCTCTTGTTTCAATGTTTTTATTTGTTCACCATGGATAATAAACGCCTGCCCTGCCTACTTGGGAGGAATTTTGAGAGAATCAGATGAAACGACAGATGTGAAAAGACTGTGCAAAAAGCTACATGAAACATCATTATCTCATGCAGCAACAGCACAGCAGAATATTTTGCTTTTGTTTATTGCCAAAGGGGCATGCATGGTAATTTGATGCTGATTTCCTGCAAGTCGTCAGGTTTTCTTTGGCCCTTATTTTTATCCTACCAAACATCATTGAAGTTTGGAACAAATTTTATATTTTCACATATTTAAGGGTTTATTTAGCACTTACTATACGTCAGACACTCTGATAGGTGCTAGGGATACAAGGAAGGATGCTTTTGTGAACTCAGTGCCCAGAGGGGAAACAGGCATGAAAACACCTACAAAACTGCCTTATGGTATGAGAAGCAAGTTAAGGAACTTAGGGACAGGCATTTAGCCTAGTCTGTGAGAGGGCTTTCAGGAAAAATTGTATTTTTTCCTATGTAGGACTGATCCAGGGGAGGAAGAGGGAAAATTAGAAATAACAAATGTATCGGGATGTTGATTTACTTGGGACATTATGAATACTTTGGTTTGACAGTAGATTGGGGAATGAGACAGTAGATTTAGATGGTGGTCATTACAGAGAGATTTTTCTGATATTCTAAGGAGCTTATACCAGTTGTTGAAAGAGAACAGGAATTTTTCATTAAAGTTTAATTTTAGCATGCATCCATTTCCTCTTTCCTGTCTTTTGTCCTGATCCAAGCACATTACACTACAGAGTAATGATGGAGAGGTGCTTACTCCATTCTAAGGAATACGTATACAAAGGATAATGTAACAAATATCCATGTTCCCATCACCCAGAATATTATTTTGTTATTAGCACTTCAATTTTTTTCTATTAAATAGTAGGATATTAATGATCAACTGGAAATTCTTACGCTCCCAAGGGTGGTAGAAACTTCTAATGCTAGATCACTCTGGTTCTCTCCTTCTGGCCACTGGGAGGATTACACTCTTCCTCCTTGGTAGGACCATATCATCCGTTCTGGCCAGTGGTTGGTGGGCAGACATGTCACTTCTGGGTTGGAACACTTAATTACCAGTGTGAGACCTTTCAACAACTTTCATCCTCCTGTTGCAAAATACGATGCTCATCATCCTAGGTCCTGGAGTAAGAAGGACATTGAGAAGCTACCCCGCCACTAGCACCGATGCATGACGGACACATGATGGAGTTGTAAATACATCCTTGTTGTTTAAGCCACTGAGATTTTGGAGTTGTTTATTACTACAGCATTACCTTACCTAGCCCATCTGATACATCTTCCAGCCCAATTCCCCTTCCTCCCCATCCAGAGAAAACGCTTTCATAAAGTTGTTGGGAATCTTTCCACTCACACTTTCTAAATTTTCTAAATAAGGATGTATACTTACTGTATTGTATTATACTGTATGATTTTAAAGTTTCCATAAATGCTATCAAATGGTATTCTGGTTCTAAGTTTTATTCACTCAAGTGTGTGGATTATTAAAACTATCCATCATGATAGCTACATAATTCTGTAGACTATGTACCTGTGGAGTTTTACCCAATAGTGACTAATTCTTCTTCAAAATGGTTCTATTATTTTATTACTCAGAGGACCAATGTAAAAGTGTGCTTACATCTCCACATATTTCCCAACTTTTCTATTGTCAAACTTTCTGGTATGTTTTTATTTGTGAAATGTAATTTTATTGTTTTCATGGACATTTTATTGGTTACTGAGACAGGCTCTTTTCACATGTTTACTGATTTTTTCAGGTTTTCTCTTCTGTAAAATAGCCGTTCATATCCTTTGCAATTTTATCTATTGTGCCATTTATAACTTATAAATTCATAGTTCAGCTATTATTTTGTTATCGATTTGTAAGAGTTAAAAAATTATATTCTGAATACTAATCCTTTGCCTATTATATGTATTACTAATTTCTTCATTTAATCTGTGACTTGCCTCTTAACTTTGTTTGTGGTGTCTTTTATCATATAGAAGGACTTAATTTTGAAGCTGTTAACTTATATTCTTAATTTTGAAGCTGTTAACTTATATTCTTTTATGATATCTGTTTTTTTGGTTTCTTCTTTAAGAAAGCTTTTTCCAACTAAAGAGCAAAGAGATGTTTTCTAATATTTTCATCTAATAGTGTTAAATGTAGTTTTTCACTTTTGTTTACATCTTTGATATGTATGAAATATATTTGGGAGAATGATGTGAGAAAGGAATCTAATTATTTTCTTACAGGAAAAGCCACTGGTCTCAACAATGTTCTTTCTGCTTTGTTTTCCAATACCTCTCCTTACATGGATCAAGTTCACACTTAACTCTTTTTACACACTACACTGTTGTGATTAATCTATTTTTATAATACACCTTGATATCTGATAAATAATGTGCCCGTTGTCTCCTGATTTTAAAGAAATTTCTTGGCTATGTTTGGACTTGTCTCTTTTGCTATTCAAAAGTTTGGACTTTTGAATATATATCCTGATGAAATTCTTTATTATTTCTAAGTATTTGTCCTTCTGTTTGGCTTTTCTATATAGACCAAGGGTTGGCAAACTACAACATATGGATAAAGTCTAAAAATACTTGATATACAGTTGACCCTAGAACAACATGGGGGTGAGGCACTGACATCGCCCCCTTCCATCCCCGAGCAGTCAAAAATCCACATGTAAATTTATGGTTAGCTGTCTTTATCCATGGTTCTGCATCTATGGGTTCACCCAACCATATGTAGTACATATTTATTCAAAAAATCCATGTATAAATTGACCCATGCAGTTCAAACCCATGTTGTTCAAGAGTCAACTGTAATTCATTTTCTTTCTTTTGTCTTAATCAGTCATGGTAGGGGGTTAAATATTTTGTTAGGTTTTTTAGAATGCAAGATTTTGATTTTACTGATTATCATGAATGAATTTTCTACATCTGTTTGTTTTTTTCATTTACGCCTCAGATATTGAGTTGAGCTAGTCAATTTTATGACCCCTATGTTCCGTTTTCAATTAATCTAACTCTCATCTTTATCATTTCTCATCTTCTACTTTTGGGGAGTGTATTCTGTTTCTGTTTTTTTTCTAGTTTCTTGAAAAGAAAACTCAAATCACTTTTATTCTGTATTTTTAAATTTCTGAGTGAACGGATTTAACAGTACAAATTATCTTCTAACTGCTGCTTTAGTTATATCCCAGCAATTGTGATATGTGAATAACATTAACATTATACAATGTAGATCTTACTTTGGTATTAGGTATTAAATTTAGTTTTCTTTTAAAAGCATTTGGAGTGTATTTTTTAGCTTGGAAGATTTTCAGTTTGGGAAGTTTCTATCAACATATCTTCAAGCTCACTGATTCTTTCCTCAGCCATGTCCAGTCTACTGATGACTCCATCAAGAGAATTCTTCATTTCTTTGACAGTGTTTTTAATGTTTAGCATTTAAAAAATTATTTCTTAGAGTTTCCTATCTATTCTTGTACGTTGTCCATTTTTTCCATTAGAATCTTTAGTATATTAATCATAGTTATTTAAATTCCTGGTCTGATAATTCCAAAATCTCTGCCACATCTGAGTCTGACTCTGACACTTGCTTTGTCTCTTCCACAGTGTTTTGTTTGTTTGTTTTGTGTGTGTGTGTTTTATTTGTATTTCACTTTTTAGAATTTCTTGTACAATTTGTTGTTGAAAGCCTACATGATGTGTCAGGTAAAAGGAACTGAGACGTGAGGTTTTATATTTATCTGGCTAGAAGTTAGACTGTGTTATTGTTTTCTGTAGCTTTGATATCATAGGCTAAAATTTCTTCTAGAATCCTTGTTTTGTCTCTCCTGTTATCTTTGGGTTTCCCTAGAGATTCCTTCTTAAATAGGGTCTGAGGCTTGCAGTTCTTTTGGCTATAATCTCTGGCTATTATACAATAGCCTTGTTGAGGCTGTGGTAAGATGTTGGCGAAGAGGAAATATTCTATAATCCTGTAATTAACTCTTACTCCTGTAAGTGAGGGTGTCTGTGTAAGGTTAGGTCTCTAGGAGTTTTTCTCTCTTGAGCAAGTCCTCACTTAGCCTCCATCAACTAGTCAATAACTTTTTAAGTGTTCCTACCAGGCTCCACATGTGACTTCTGCTTCTACTAAGCTGTGATTCTCTGCATCTACCTGTCTCTAATTTTCAGGCCCTGTGACCTCAATTCTCTGATGGATCTATGAAAGGTTGATTTTCAATTTGTCCATTTTTGCTGTTGTTGTTGTGAGGATGGGAGTGAAGACTTTCAAATTCTTTACATATTGAACTGTAAACTGGAAGTCTCCACCTTTGAATTTTTAATATGTGTGTGTGTATGTACACATATATATTTGTTTTAGTTTTTACTTGCATTTTGGTCAAAGAACACATTTTCAACTGTGTCCTAATACATAGTCAACTTTTAGAAACAGTTCTTGTGTACCTGAAAAGAATTCATAGTCTCCATGTTTGGCGTGTCATGAGCTTTTTCATTGGCTTATATTTCTAGAATTTATTTTTCTTTTCTCATATTGACTTTTTCTTTACAGTGTGATTTCTATTTACTTCTCTATTTCTGCAAAGATTTAAAATACTTATTTTATAGTCTTAAAAATTGTCCCATTATCTCTAGGATAATTTGTTGTTCCTCTTGCCTCTTCTTCCTGGTTATTCATTTTCTCATATGGTTTACGATTTGGGCTATGATCTTGTTGTTGGTGAGGATATTTTCCATAGGAAAACCATGTGACTTGATTTAGGTGACAGTTTCTCAGCTGCATTTGCTGGGACTTTATGGATTTAAGTGAACTGGACTAATGTTTATGTTAACATTTCTTTTGGGTCCTGAACTAATCAGGTGGCTTAAATTTGGACCCCTCCTGTGTTCTGATTACTTGCACGTGTGTCTATTTCCACCCACTGGCCTAGGTGAACAGGAAGCTTTATTACCTCTTTCTTGGGTTAGGTGGGCAGTGATTTTCTTGCAAACGGCAATGCTAATGGCTGCGGAATCAATTCACGTCACTCAGTGCCAGCTGCCCACCCACATGGGGTTGCTGGCTGAACTTCCCTCTCTGTGTGGGCATTAATCTCTAGTGCCAAATGTTAAGGCCTATAAGAGGCTCCAATTTCCCTATAACACTGTTCAGCTTTAACTATCACTTACCAATTTTGAGGTTTCTTTCTTAATTTTTTCAGAATTTGGAATTTTCCTTTTTTGGTGTCAGGCTATGAATTTACAGTTGCTAGGTAATTTATTTTTCCATCTTAAATCCAACATTTCTATTGTGTTTTGAGTAAGGGGAGTGTCTCCCACTTCAGCTCAGCCTGCCTTACTTTTCAGAGGATGAGAGACATATATATTCTGAAAGGAACACACAAACCTGTGAGCAGATCCTTAAGGAAGGCTCTGCTGTGGTCAGCTGGACAGCCTGTAGGGGCACTGGAAACACTGATCTGAAGCTGGCTTATTCTTGACTCTCAAATCATGCCATCTATTTAGCCAAAAGTCAGCCCTGCCTGGTGCTACAACTAAGCCTTCCACTGCAGCTTTCCTTTGGCTTCTGAAGTCACTGAAGACCACACCTGGCTCTCCAGGACCCGTCCAGCTAATGCCTGCTGTGCATGGTGGCGAATTTGACTCCCAGTAGACGCCTCCTCCTGTAGTGTGTGCTTAGCCCCCTGTAAAGCCCTCTGTCCATCCCCACAAGAAGACGTGATGCCTCCACTTTGAGCTGCAGCCACATTTGTTGCCCCAGATGTTCATGCCTTTAGAACACGTGTCCTCTTTTTCTCAATCTGGGTCAGTCCCTGGGCTTAAAGCTTTAGCTAACATACGTAATGGAAGCTAAAGATACCTGAAAATAAAAAAGACTTTTTCTGTCCCCAAATTCATAAACTCCAAAAGAAAAGAGTTATCACTCTAGCAAGACGTCTTCAGGATTTTAAGGAAATGTGTCTTTCAGTTCACATTTAAAATATTTGTTTAAAGAAAATTATCCATACCCTGAGGTTACTGAGTAATGAAAATAATGCCATGTGAGTTCATTAGTCTCTAATATGATTTTTCTCCTCATTTTATTTGCCAATAAGGAAAGATTCTCCAAATGATGTATTTCAGAGTCTGAGGAGAAGGAATTATGATCGGTTTCTTCATGGCTATTATCAACCATAAGAGAAAAATTCAACGAGTTTGCAATTTTCAAAGAAGTGGAGAGATTACTTTGTTAATGTCTATTCAGTTCATTTTTCTATTTGGGGAATTGAAAATTTGAGTGTGGTTGCAGAGAACTGACTGGAGAAAGCTTAAATTGCAATACAGGGGCATTTCTCCAACTGTAGAACTATTTTGAAGTTGCTTATAGTAAATGTGGGAATATGAGTAGGAACTGTAGCCTTGTTCCCTAGAATTGCACACTTATCCTAAATGAAGACTTTTGGCAAAAATCACTATTGTCGTCAAAAAAGCAATTATTAAGTGACCATCTGTGCAGAGTTCTTTACAGAGGCTGGAAATAAACAAAGGCTCAATTAACGATGATGTAAGAACTTATTGATGTTATTAAAGGGGGATGATCATGTTACCTGAAGAACATTCAGTTACCTGAACAGGTAAATCATTTATATAAAGACCTGGTATGTTGAAATTCAGTGTAGGCCAAAAGGATGTGTTGGAAAAAACACTGGAATGAGAGTCAGGAGAACTGGGTTGTAATTCATTTTGATATCACTCAGCTGAGAGAACTTAGGAATTACCCAGCCTCCCTGGGCTTCACTTTCCTCACGTGAAGTTGGACAAAATTCAGAAGCTAGACAACAATTATTGATGAAAAAGTCACATCCGGTTTCTTTACACATAAGCAATACAACGTAAGTCCCTGCCTCCCAGAAGACCTGTATATTCAAGAAAAACAATAAACCAGAAGTGACATAGTCAAGACAATGACAACAGTAGAAGGATTTCTGGCTGACATTACCAAATAGCTGCAGAATAAAGCAGGAATTGGAGAAGGTGGGCCACCAGGTGCAACTTCCAGAGGGAGGTACTGGAAAACGTATCTGAAAAGAAGGGCAGTCTATGAACCAGTGAAAACAGGAATCCAAGTTGGGTGAAGGCATGAGTAAAAGCCTGGGTGGGGCTGGTGTCAACTTAGGGATCAACCACGGGGTGCTGATCCTGGGGAAGGGAGGGCACTGGGAACCCATGACGATAATTTCCATAAAGAACAGTTGTGCAAGGTCTGCCAGGGAGGGAAGGAAGCTGAGTTCCTTGTGGCCCCAGAGGACAGCAGTATGGCTAGGTGACATTAGAAGGAGGGAGAGCTCGGCAGGCCCGAGGGACACGCTCAGTGCCTGGAAGGCAGTGTAGCTGTTCCAGCCCTGAAATTGCACCAACTGGCTGGGTGATCGAGCAGCTCATTGTGGCTTTCTGGCCCTGTTTCACGCATGTACCACAATAGATGCATGTTCCAGGAATTTTCAAGGTCCTTTTTATTTCTCTTTGATTTTGAGGGAGAACTTTCTGCTAGAGCAGCACAAATTGCAGAGAATAGTTAGTGTAGCAGGGATTTCACTTTCACTGGACACGTTCAGGCAGGGCTGCTTGGCCACCTGGCAAGGCTGTTTGTTGGGGGGAGGTAATTTCTACACTGGGTCAGCTCCTTCTGTCGTTGAGATTCTCTGGGTTCTAGGAAGCGTCGGCGAGAGTGGGGAGACCTGGCCGGGAGAGGAGTTGGGTCATCCTGAGCTTGAGCGCAGGTCTGGAAATGCACTGCTGGCAGCAACATGAAGATTCGCGGGGCCAAAGGTACCTGAGAGAAGGCTGCCGCGGCCTGAGCTGGCAGGGATGACGGACGGAGGAAGGCGGGTGCCGCTGAGGCTCTGATGGAAGGCCAGAGCCAACTGGCCGAGAGTTCGCGTGTAGAAGGGAATGACAGGCCATTCCTGGAATGGGAGGAGAGACTCCACGTGGGCGAACACATCCCAGGGAAGATGAACGAGTGCTTCTGTCCCTGCCAAGTTCACTGGGCGGTGGGATGGAACCTTTGGTTTATGACTCTATTTCATGAATCCTTGCCTGTGAAAGCTGTTCAGGCGTCACTGGGAGGGCAGAGACACAGCCCACCCAGTTGTGACACGTAGAGCCCAGCCCTCTAAGGAAATAGAGCCGCGTACTCAGAGCTGGAACACCGGCAGTCAATAACAGGTCCAAACTGAAGACGGAAGCAGGATATGTCAATGCAGCCCATTTAATCTGTCCTGTAAACCTGGAGGCCTTAAAATCTGTGCCTTGATCCCAATGCCAACCCTCAGATTTTCCCTGGAGGCTCAAGGATGGGTAGTCATGTGGGAGACATGAAACTGGGGATTGGGTGAAAATGTTCTGCTTTTACTTGGTAAGGAAAACAACTTAAATCTCGATAGTTTTCCAAATAGCTGTGCTAAAGCAACCACATTAATATTTAGGAATCTCAAGAATTGGCCTGTCATCCTCGTGACAAAATAACACAGACGCAGGAGAGGAATGAAAAGGGTTCTATGGGGGCACAGAGGAAAGAGACAGAGGGGGTGGTGTGAGCAAAGTATAAGCCCAGGTAGGCTCACTTTAATAATAATAATAATAATAATAATACTTTAGAAGAGAGTTCATGGAAACTCATCTCTGGGTAGGAGTTTTCTGTTTCCACAGTGGCACCCATGTCCTTGCGTTTATTCTGATCTGTGCTTATGCATATTCACACTCCAGCCCAGCCACACACAGTCCCACTGGCACAAGCGCCTTCCCATGAAACCCCCTTGCAGCTGGCCCTCCCAGGACAGCGAGGCACACAGCAGACACCACTCGATGGGGCTTTGGAAGTTTCTCGAATTGTTTTCGTAAAGACACTTGCTTCATAACCAGATTTCTTCCTGCTTCGTAGGCACTGTGCTGAGTGCTGCCCCCCAGCCAAGTCCGTGCGAGCCTGGAGCCTGACAGCTGCCGATAGAGAAAGCTGACCAGCAAACAAGGCCAGAGGCCACTGATGGGATGTTCTGGAATTCCTGAAAATGGCCCGGCTGGGGCTACTTCCTCAACTCCCAGCAATGATGGTCCTACACAAAGGCCATTTTGTGCCACTTGTATAGAGACCCTTCTCGTTGCTTCTGCCTGCTGGTTCTTATCTGATCTCATGTCTTGGCCAGGCTGATGCCCCAGTTTCTCCTCATCTCCACTTTCAATTCACATTCACTGTGTCCACTGAGGCTCAGCCCTCGATACTCAGAGTCTAAGAACTCAGAACAAAGAGGGGAAGAAAAATGGGCTGGAGAGAGGCATTAGGACAGATGGGAGGAGGAGTAGGCCGCTGCTTCAAATAAAAGAGCCATTTTTTAATTAGGAAGCTGTGCTGCATCTTCTGAGAGACTCTAATTTTGGAAAAAGTTATCCTCGGAAAGGGACTGGGCCGATTAAAGGAAGAAATGAGAAATAATACTCGAAGGTAGGTTGGGACAGATCAGGGAGTCAGTTAAATGTCAGGTTAACGTATACAAAAATAAACTCAAAATGGATTAGAGACCTAAATGTAAGGCCAGACACTCTAAGACTCTTAGAGGAAAACATCAGAACACTCTATGACATAAATCACAGCAAGATCCTTTTTGACCCACTTCCTAGAGAAATGGAAATAAAAAAAAAAAATAAACAAATGGGACCTAATGAAACTTAAAAGCTTTTGCACAGCAAAGGAAACCATAAACAAGACCAAAAGACAACCCTCAGAATGGGAGAAAATATTTGCAAATGAAGCAGCTGACAAAGGATTAATCTCCAAAATATACAAACAGCTCATGCAGCTCAATATCAAAAAAACAATCCAATCCAAAAATGGGCAGAAGACCTAAATAGACAGTTCTCCAGAGAAGATATACAGATTGCCAACAAACACATGAAAGAATGCTCAACATCACTAATCATTAGAGAAATGCAAATCAAAACTACAGTTAGGTATCACCTCACACCGGTCAGAATGGCCATCATCAAAAAATGTACAAACAATAAATGCTGGAGAGGGTGTGGAGAAAAGGGAACCCTCTTGCACTGTTGGTGGGAATGTAAATTGATATGGCCACTATGGAGAACAGTATGGAGGTTCCTTAAAAAACTAAAATTAGAACTACCATACGACCCAGCAATCCCACTACTGGGCATATACCCTGAGAAAACCATAATTCAAAAAGAGTCATGTACCACAATGTTCATTGCAGCTCTATTTACAATAGCCAGGACATGGAAGCAACCTAAGTGTCCATTGACAGATGAATGGATAAAGAAGATGTGGTACATCTATACAATGGAATATTACTCAGCCATAAAAAGAAACGAAATTGACTTATTTGTAGTGAGGTGGATGGACCTAGAGTCTGTCATACAGAGTGAAGTAAGTCAGAAAGAGAAAAACAGATACCGTATGCTAACACATATATATGGAATCTAAAAAAAAACAAAAAAAAGAAACGGTTCTGACAAACCTAGGGGCAGGACAGGAATAAAGATGCAGATGTAGAGAATGGACTTGAGGACACAGGGAGGGGGAAGGGTAAGCTGGGACGAAGTGAGTGAGTAGCATGGACATATATATACACTACCACATGTAAAATAGATAGCTAGTGGGAAGCAGCCGCATAGCACAGGGAGATCAGCTTAGTGCTTTGAGACCACCTAGAGGGGTGGGATAGGGACGGTGGGAGGGAGACACAAGAGGGAGGGGATATGGGGATATATGTATACATATAGCTGATTCACTTTGTTATACAGCAGAAACTAACACACCATTGTAAAGCAATTATACTCCAATAAAGATGTTAAAAAAAAATGTCAGGTTAAGTAATTTCCTGAGATTTTATCCCATTTTCCTCTTCTTCCTACTCATCTTTCTCCTCAGTACAATTTATTGAAAGACTACTGTAGGAGGAGGTCACAAGGTTAACTCTCACAGCAACTTGGATTTGCAGAGAAAATTGTATTTCTTCTTAATTTGTGGATAACTAAATGGCCTTGCTCCCAAATCTTTACACGCTGGGTAGCTAGAATAAAAGAAACCACACCCACACACATGCCGAACACATGCATATATACACACACTTTATAGAACAAAACAAAAACTAGCCAGACCGAAATTTCAGTCTGGTGTAAAGCTTAGTCTGATCTTAAAATTTAAATTGTCTCTTGAGGCATTATTCAATGTCTTGGATAAAAACTGCTCCATCTTTTGGGGACAATCCCCCCGCCCCACTTCATGCTCCTCTGCGTGGGACAGAGCCTGGGCATGCGGGGGAAATTACTGTGGCCTCTGACATTGGGAGGGCTGAGGTCCCTGGCATTATTCTGGTCCTCAGAGTTGCACTGGGTCCCAGCCTAAGAAATCTCCCCTCTCCAAGCCACTGACAGCAGGAATGTCCAAGAGACAGCTCACCCTGTCTGAGCTACGTTAGCAGGAGCATTCTTACTCTACAGAAGTTAAAGAGGGATAGAATCTTTAAATCTGAAGACCCAAAGGCGCTGCTTGGGATGAATTTATAAATAAATAAATAAACTAATTAATTAATTAATTAAAATAAATAAATAAATAGTGATGGACATCCAGACCGATGCTGGTAAAAGCTCAGACTAAAAGAAAAGAGAAATTCTTCAAAGTTTCCAAAGATAGAAAAATAGTAATCAGGATACCTTCAGGGGCTTGAAGATTAGATAATCACCTAACTTCTCCTTGGCAAAGTTGGATGCAAAAAAACAACAGAACACAGTGCTTCAAAGTTACAAGATAAAAAATTATTTTGAAACTGGAATCGTAGAACTGATTCAAACTAAAATTCAAATGAGAGGACAAAGTAAAGATGTTTGGGGCTCATAAAATTTACCACTCAGAGAACCTTTCAGCATAGATTCTGGCAAAATAAGTAATAAATGCAAGAAAGAGTTTTAAAAAGGTTTAAAAAGCTTTTAAAAAGTGGCCTTGCAATAAATAACCTATGACAAACAAAACTACACCACACAAACATCAGCAGCCAATAAAACTTATAGTTGAAGTGACTGTTTTTGCATAATTTAAAAATATTTTAGCACCAATATGGATCTTAAGATAGAAGAAAGCTAGGGTTAGAGAGAGGAGGGGAATGAAACTTTACCAAGGTTTTTATACTGTTAAGGTAAAGGATATGGATACCAACAGGCTCAGAGGTTGATCTGAAGGGCAATGATATAAGAGTTTTCATTATCAAACGTTAAATAGGAAGTACAAATATTAAAATACGAGATAAACAAAACAAATGAACAAATATAACAAAACAGAAACAGACTCACAGATACAAAGAATAAATTCATGGTCAGAGGGGAGGGGAGGGGCAAAATGGGTGGAGGGGATTAAGAGATGTAAACCACCAGTTACA
This sequence comes from Balaenoptera physalus, assembly GCF_965194825.1. NCBI lineage: Eukaryota > Metazoa > Chordata > Mammalia > Artiodactyla > Balaenopteridae > Balaenoptera > Balaenoptera physalus. The sequence continues at coordinate 85,897,470 of NC_138894.1, read as the reverse complement.
AAATAAATAAGTCACAGGGTATACAGCACAGGGAATATAATCAACATTTTATAATAACTTTGTATGGTGTGTATTCTATAAAAGTATTGAATCACTATGTTGTACACCTGAAACTAATGTAATATTGTAAGTCAACTACAAAAAAAAAATATACTAGGAAACAAAATGAACAACGGAAACTCAATTGATTAAAATTAAAATAGGACAGAGAAATAAAAAGAGACACGAAATAGAAAATATGAGTACAAAAATAATTCCAGCAGACGTAATTTCAATGAATATGAAAGGAAAAGATCCTTAGATCGGGTGCCAACTCTGTACTGCTTTCAAGCAGCACACCTAAAATGGAAGGAAACATAAAAGGCAAAACTTAAAGTGACTCTTTTTTAAAATTTTTTATTTAACGTCTTTATTGGAGTATAATTGCTTTACAATGTTGTGTTAGTTTCTGCTTTATAACAAAGTGAATCAGCTGTACGTATACATATATCCCCATATCTCCTCCCTCTTGTGTCTCTCTCCCACCCTCCCTATCCCACCCCTCTAGGTGGTCACAAAGCACCAAACTGATCTTCCTGTGCTATGTGGCTACTTCCCACTAGCTATCTATTTTACATGTGGTAGTGTATATATATGTCCATGCTACTCACTCACTTCGTCCCAGCTTACCCTTCCCCCTCCCTGTGTCCTCAAGTCCATTCTCTACATCTGCATCTTTATTCCTGTCCTGCCCCTAGGTTTGTCAGAACCGTTTCTTTTTTTTGTTTTTTTTTAGATTCCATATATATGTGTTAGCATACGGTATCTGTTTTTCTCTTTCTGACTTACTTTACTCTGTATGACAGACTCTAGTTCCATCCACCTCACTACAAATATCTCAATTTCGTTTCTTTTTATGTCTGAGTAATATTCCATTGTATATATGTGACACATCTTCTTTATCCGTTCATCTGTCGATGGACACTTAGGTTGCTTCCATGTAAAGTGACTCTTTTATCTATAACAGGCACATGGTTGTGGTACAAATGCCAAAATAGAAATGTTAATTTTAGGCAAGAGAGAATTCAAAGTGAAGATTTCTAAGCAAGACAACAGAGAGATAAAATATTTAATAAAATTATAATCCTTAAGTAGTTACGAACCACGGATTTTTAGCCCTCTAACAATCTTGCTTCAAAATATTAGGAGAAAAACTGACAAATTTTAAGGGAAATCCACATTCATGTAGGAAATTTTAATACCTATTGTTCTGAAATTAGCAGATTAAGTAAACCATAAAAAAGGATTGAGAGCCAGCTTCCCAAACCTACCCACAGCGTCGGCTGCAGATGGGTCACTGAAGTGCTGAGATACTGACCCCCGTGGCCATGGAGTGGCCTGGTGGGACCCGAGGCAGACACAGCCTCCAATCAATTACCTCCGATTTCAGGCAGCTTTGTTCATTTTCCAAAGGTGCCATCCAAACAAATTTCTGTGTGATCTGTGCTCTGACCTGAACAAATTTGGGAACGATGGAGAATAATTAACTAGGATCTGATTCATGATATGATGGGACATGTGTGTATGATATATTACATATATTTGTATTCTATGTATTTACATGTAACTTATGTGAAACTATACCAGTAAAGAGGGAGAACACATTTTTTTTTCAAGAACGTAAAAACAAAAATTGACAATGTATTATATCTAGAAGAAAATCTTAATAAAATATATATATAAACATTCCCTTAGATCTTATTCTCTAGCTATAATGTAATAAAATTAGAAAATACATCAAAAGGTTGGTTTACACTAAAAATACATTAATTTTAAATTTAAAAGAATTTTACATACCATCCTGCTACTTTTTGTGCATTTTTTTGTATGTTATATTTCAATAAAAAATGCTACTTAAAAGATTTTAAATGTTTTGAATTAAAGAGAAAATAAAAATATCTATTCTAAAATTTGAGTGTATTACATTTTAAAACTTTAGAATGTTGGTTTAGTAGTATTCACAGGAAAATATGTAATCTTACTTTCATATAAGAGAAAAAGGAAATATTTAGAATAAAAGAAGTATGCATACAGTTAAGGAAAGTAAGAAAAAACATCAAAACAAATAAAAATAAAATAGAAGAATATTTTAACAAATATAGAAGCAAAAATATGGACATTAGAAAAAAGTGACAAAAAGATGAACAGTTAAATGAAGTGATGGTTCTTTGAAAATCTCAATAAAATAGAAAATCACTGACAAATTAATCCAAAAAAACAACAACAACAAAAAAGGAAAAAATGGAAAGGAACACATGGATATTAGAAAATGAGAATGATTGAAATGATATAATAATACTAATTTGTTTCAATGGAAACTGAAAAACTAGAAAACATGGGTAATTTTCCTAGTAACATACAATTTAGCAAAATTGAATCAATAAAAGTTCACACACCTGTCTATTAACATGAGAGAAATGGAAAAAGTAGCCAAGGTCTCACCCTATAAAGGAGTCCTATCCAGGTTGCTTTTATAAATGAGGTAATTCCTTGTGCTGTACTAATTGTTCTGGAGCAGGAAAAGATGGACACTTCACAGCCAGTTTAATGATATCCTGATACTAAAACCTGAACTAGGCTAGTGCACACACACACACTCACACACACACTTGCACACACACATACACACACATTCACTCATCTTGGGCAATCTCACAAATATATTCAGAACTCAGAAACAGCACACTTACAAAATTGAATTTTGCTGTGAATTAAAAGAATAATGCATTACGATAACTAAGGCCTCTCCTTTCCTACCCTTGCTATATAATAATGGTTCCCTGTCAGGAAAACAATGAAATTCACTATTTAGCACATAGAAGGACAAGAGGATTATTTTAAGAGGAGCCAGAGACATTTTTGATCACACACACACACACACACACACACACACACACGCACACATGCTCTCCTCAGTAAGCTAAAAATAGAAGGAAACATCCTGACTCCCATAAAGTGAATCTATGTAGTTATACAATTCACTCAGTGAAATCAAATAATAAGAGGAATAAATATTAGAAAACAAAAGTAGATATTTGCAGGCCATTAAATCATTGAGATGATTAAACTAACATACAAGAACAGCAAATTTTGTTCGGTGACTGAACTCAAGACCAACATAAAAATCTCAATAAATTCCAATAATAGTAACTATTACTTGAAAATCATAGGGAAAAACAAGCACTTTCTATAGCTATGAAAATGAATTAAAAATACCTGGGGAAAATTCTAACAAAAATATGGGTAGCCTATGTGAAGTAAATCAGAAAAGGATACCGAAGGATATAAAAAGAACACCTGAATAGAATAGACCTAACATTATTTTAAAAAATCACTTTGGGGGCTTCCCTGGTGGCGCAGTGGTTGGGAGTCTGCCTGCCAATGCAGGGGACGCGGGTTCGAGCCCTGGTCTGGGAAGATCCCACATGCCGCGGAGCGACTAGGCCCGTGAGCCACGGCTGCTGAGCCTGCGCGTCTGGAGCCTGTGCTCCGCAACAAGAGAGGCCACGATGGTGAGGGGCCCGCGCACAGCGATGAGGAGTGGCCCCCACTTGCCCCAACTGGAGAAAGTCCTTGCACAGAAACGAAGACCCAACACAGCCATAAATAAATAAATAAAATTAAAAAAAAAAAAAAATTTAAAAAATCACTTTGACTTTGCCACAGGTCAATTTATAAATTAAATGAAGCCCCATTTAGAATCCCGACAAGATTTTTTAAAAATGATACCTGACAAGTGGATTCAAATGTTTATATGGAATTTAAAATAAACATAACCTTAAAGCGCAGTCTTGTTTTTCAATCATGAAATGTAGGGTTTGGTTTGCTAATATGTAATTTATTTATACATACTTTTTTCAAATTTATTAGGTCTGTAATTTTATTTTGAGTGCCTCATAACATTTTGATATTAGTATTCAACTATAAAAATAATCAGGAAATGTTCCATCTCTTTCTGTGCTCTAAAAAAATGTAATAGCATATGAATTATTTAATCCTTAAAGGTCTGTTTTTTAAAATATTTTACACTAGTGCCATTTTATGGGACCAGTTTTAAGTGACTGAGTTTTAAGTGTTTTTCAGTTATTGGTTCATTCAGATTTTTTCATTAAAATCAAGGAGACTTTCAAATTTATCAGCATCCACTATACATAGAATTGTCTTATAATTTTAAAATATCCTTTAAAGGTCTGCTTTTTGTTGCTTTTTAATTCTGCTGTCTCTCTTTTTATCTCTGATATAATTTTTTAGAAAATTGTCATTTTATTGGTTTCTTCTATCAATTCTGCTTTTTAAAACATTTCTAAATACAATTTTTGTTGTTTTCTAATTATCAATATAATGTTTTTATCTTTATGAATTTATCCCTAGTTTTTGTTTTCCTTCACTTAACTTTTTGAGCTTGATGCTTATTTCATTTATTCTCAGTCATTCTTAGTTAATATTGAAAGACATTTAAAATGAGGGATTTCCTTTAGCTATATAAATTATAGGTTTTGCTATGCTGTGTTTTTATTGTAGTTAATTATGAATTTACTAATAATTTTTATGTCAAATTTGATTTTCCCTTAGAAACAGAAGCTATTTAAAAGAGTGATGTTTTAATTTTTTTAAATTTAAGTTTGTTATTTTTTTTGCTGGTAATTTCCTATTTTATTAGTGACTATGGCCTATAAATCTCTATTTAGGGAACTCTTTTTTGGCTGAGTTTTACATGATCAATATTCTGTGTACAGTAGAAAAAATGATGATGTAATTAAGCTTGCTTGATGTACACTTTAGTCTTATGTTATTGTTTATTGCCTCCTTATTACAGCAAATTCTGAGGGGCCTTTGTTAAAAAATCTAAGAGTTCGTAAGCATTCTACATTCATTTTGAAATATGTATTTCAGGAATCTGTAATGTCCCAACTTACTGCTTTTTACTTTGAATTCCACTTCATTATGATAATGTGGCCACTATAATGTGCATTTTGTTTGCATTTTTCTGGTATAATCTAATCTGTTGTTTTATTTTAAATTTATGATACATTTCATTTTCATAACACATTCACTTTTACTGTGGATAATGGATACACTGAACTCATTCTTGCTGTGTTATTTTAAGATTTCTGTTGATTGTGTTTTCTTTCTTTTTTTAAAAAAATTGAAGTATAGTTGATCTACAATGTTGTGTTAGTTTCAGGTGTACAGCAAAGTGATTTGTTTATACGTATCACATATATATTCTTTTTCAGATTCTTTTCTCTTATAGGTCATTACAAAATATTGAATATAGTTCCCTGTGCTAGACAGTAGGTCCTTGTTGGTTATCTGTTTTGTATATAGTAGTGTGTATATGTTAATCCCAAACTCCTAATTTATCATGCCCCCTTTCCCCTTTGGTAACCATAAATTTGTTTTTTATGTTTGTGGGTCTATTTCTGTTTTGTGTATAAGTTCATTTGTATAATTTTTGTTTAGATTCCACATATAAGTGATGTCATATGATATTTGTCTCTGTCTGGCTTGCTTCAGTTAATATGATAATCTCTAGGTCCATTCATGTTGCTGCAAATGGCATTATCTCATTCTTTTTTATGGCTGAGTAATATTCCATTGTATACACTTACCACCTCTTTATCCATTCATCCATTCATTTAGGTTGCTTCCATGTCTTGGCTATTGTAAATAGTGTTGCAGTGATTGTGCTTTCTTATTATTTCCTTTATGGCTTTTACTATATTGACTTGGAATTGATGAATCCTATTTCATGCCTTCTTATGATTGTTTTACCTTAAAAAACAAAACTATTTCTCCATGAATGTCAAGAATGAAGCAGAATATTTAGTACCTTCAACCCAAGCAAGAGGAAAACTTGAGCCTTCAGAACACAAAGGAGGGGTTCTGCTTATTCAGTTCTGTTTTTTAAATGTGTTCTCCTTTTCTTGCCAGAGATTCTGTCTCCCTGTGTCCCATTTGCTCTGAGTGTTCAGCTTGGTTACCTATATTAACTGCCAGAAAATTGTCATACACCCAGTGATATTTCTCTAGCTAATCATCTTCATAGAAGGAGGTCAAGCTTGTTAGATGTCAACAATGAAGATGGGCCCCACAGAAACTGTGGAGGAAATCCTGCAATTCCTTCTATAAAGAGGTTCTTCTCCATGTCCATCCTGTCAATCAAAGCCATGATGCGTCCCTGGCTGTCTGTGGGTGTGTGTTTAAAGCTGTGTGAGAGGACCCTTGTCTTGGTGAGTTCTGACGCCGGACTTTATTCCTCTTCTGTCCTTGTTTCCTATACTGGAAAATTATCCATGAGACCTCGTGATCCTGGTGAGAAGCTAAGAGGGATGGGTGTGGAATTGACTCCATTTACATACTGTCTAGGAGGACTTGACCTTTCTTGTGGCAAATGGCTGCTCTCCTCCACTCTCATCTGTAGCTTCAAGCCTGTGGTATGAACCTCCACTATTTTCCATTGTTGTTATATAGTTTTTATCTTATTCCCCAGCCAATTCACATCAGTGGGAAATTGGAAAGGGAAATGGGGTTGTGGAAGAATGTGGCATATCCAGGCCATCAAGACCCTGGAATCCTACTTGGTGTTTTATGGTGTAATGATCTGTGTTCCTGTCCTGTGCTCTTCACTACCCTAGAAGTTCCTTGAGGGGATGTTGAGTCAGCACTGCATCTCTGTAATGCAGAGCACAGGGCTTTCACTTAATAGATGCCCATTACTATCAGTAACTGGATATGAGTTAACACTATTGTATTCATATCCATTTTTATAAAATTATAAGCTTCTTTGGGGAACTTTCCTAGCCTGAGTCCCCCAGAAACAGACTGTGAGAGGAAAATTTATGCAAACGATTTATGTAGAATATATTACCAGGAAAAACCAGTAAGGGTATGACAGAAGCAGAACAGGAAAGAGGAAGGAGGAAGAACCCAAGCAAGACGAAATTACAAGCCAAGCTCCAGCCTCAGCCTGATTCCACAGGGGGGATCTGGGGTGTAAATTATGCCTCCAAGTTGATCTCCCTTGAGTTTTGTGGTATCTCATACTCTCACACCAGTCTCTTGGCTCCAGGCCTCAGGGGGTTGAGGCGTGGAAAGGGATGAGGGAGAATGTAAACCCCCAGGTCCTATGACTTGTGTGATTTCAGGCAAAGCAGCTCCAGAAGCTCAAGGAGAGTCTCAGGTGAGACCTTATAAAGCAAAGAAAGAGGGAGAAATAGATACCCCCAAACAGCTCAAGGACCTGAGGGGATCTGGGTGGAGCACAAATAGTGTCTGCCAGGGCTTCCCTGGTGGCGCAGTGGTTAAGAATCCGCCTGCCAATGCAGGGGACGCGGGTTCGAGCCCTGGTCCGGGAAGATCCCACATGGCACGGAGCAACTAAGCCCGTGCGCCACAACAACTGAGCCTGCGCTCTAGAGCCCGCGAGCCACAACTACTGAAGCCCGTGCACCTAGAGCCCGTGCTCTGCAACAAGAGAAGCCACAACAATGAGAAGTCCGTGCACCGCAACAAAAGAGTAGCCCCCGCTCGACGCAACCAGAGAAAACCCACATGCAGCAATGAAGATCCAACGCAGCCAAAAATAAATAAATAAATAAATAAATAGATTTAAAAAAAAAATAGTGTCTGCCAGAGAAAACTTGTTTTGATTTTATTTTCTTAAGTCATTGCTTTCTTGGGTGTCCTTTGTTCTGTCAATGTGTCCACTAGACCAATGTGAGGCACCACTGTTTTCTATAAACAGAGGCCAATGTGGTCATTTTAGCAAAGGGAAAAACTCACCTTTCTGTTACTGATGGATGCTGGATCCAGTGCAGAAAACGCTCACACTGGGTCTTTCCTTCTGGAAGACTATTTGGGGACTCCTGATGGCCACCTGCCACTATCACTTTCTCATGGAGACATCTGGGTGTTGCAAAAAGCAACAGCTTTACTAAGGGTGGGGCTCTGCATCCACAGTTTCCTTCTGACTTAGGCTTTGCATGGGCTTTCACCTGACAAAGTCACTTTTGAAAATGCCTGGCAGTTCTTTTTTAATTTTTTGAGGAACCTCCATACTGTTTTCCATAGTGGCTGCAACCATTTACATTCCCACCACACCTCCCTTTTCTCCACATCCTCACCAACATTTATCTCTTGTCTTTTTGATAATAGCCATTCAAACAGGTGTGAGGTGATAAGTCACTGTGGCTTTTATTTGCACTTTCCTGATGATTAGTGAGGTTAAGCATCTTTTCATTTACCGGTTTGCCTTTTTTATGTCTTCTTTGGAAAAATGTCTATTCAGGTCCTTTGCTCATTTTCGAATTGCCTTGTTTGTGTTTTTGCTATTGAGTTGTATGAATTTCTTACATATTTTGAATATTAACCCTTTATCAGATAGATAGTTTGCAAATATTTTTCCTACTCCAGAGGTTGCCTTTTAATTTTGTTGATAGTTTATTTTGCTGTGCAGACATTTTTAGTTTAACATAGTCCACTTGTTTATTTTTGCTTTTGTTGATTGAGCTTCTGGTGTCATATCCAAGAGAATTATTGCCAAGACTAATGTCAAGGAGGTTTTTCCCTATGTTTTCTTCTAGGACTTTTATAGTTTCAGGTCTTACATTTAAGTTTTTAATCAATTTCTAGTTTATTTTTGTGAGTAGTGTGAGATAGGGGTACACCTTTACTCTTTGCATGTGAATATCCAGTTTTGCCAACACCATTTATCCTTTCCTCATTGAGTACTTTTGCTTCCCTTGTAAGATATTAGTTGACTGTAAATGCATTGGTTTATTTCTGGGTTCTCAGTGCTGTTCCATTTGTCTATGTGTCTGTTTTTAATGCCAATAACATACTGCTTTTATTACTATAGCTTTGTAATATGGTTTGACATTGGAAAATGTGATGCCTCCATCTTTGTTTCTCTTTCTCAGGATTGCTTTGGCTATTTGGGGTCTTTTGTGGTTCCATATGATTTTTAGGATCCAGCAATCACACTTCTGAGTATATATCCAAAGGAAATGAAATCACTATTTCAAATAGATATCTGCACTCTCATATTCACGGCAGCATTATTCACATTACTCACAATAGCCAAGACATGGAAACAACCTAAATGTCCATGGATGAATGAATTAATAAAGAAAATGTGGTATATACATATATTCAATGTAATATTTTTCAGCCGTAAAAAGAAGGAAATCCTGCCATTTGTAACAATATAGATGGACTTGGAGGGAATTATGCTAAGTTAAATATCAGGCAATGAAAGACAAATACTGCATAATCTCATTTGTATGTGGAATTTGAAAAGGCTGTATTCACAGAAACAGAGAGTTGAATAGTGGCCCTCAGGGGCTGGGGGGACGGTCAGGGAATTGGGGAGGTGTTGGTCAAAGGATACAAACTGCCAGTTATAAGATGAATAACTTGTGGTGATAATGAACAGCAAAGTGACTACAGTTAACAATACAGTGTTATATACTTGAAAGTTGCTAAGAGGGTAGATCTTAAAAGGTCTCACCACACACAAGAAAATCAGAATTATGTGAGGTGGTGAATGTGTTAACTAACCTTATTGTGATACCCCTTTCACAATATATATGTATCTCAAATCATCATACTGTGTACTTTAATAACGTTATATTTCAATCACATATCAATAAAGCTGGAAAAATGTTTAAAAATAAATAATTAAAATTTATATACAAAATATTATGGGGAGGAAGAATAGGAGAGAGTGCATGTAGATGAAACAAGATTGGCTACAACCTGATTAATGTTGAAGCTGGATAATGGATTTGTAAGCATTAGATATACTATTGTGTCTACCTCTGCAAATGTTTGAAAATTTTTAAAATAAGAAGAGTTTAAAAAGAAAAGGAAAATGCCTGGGACTTAATGGAAATCAATATCCACACAGCCTGGTAATCAGATTTGTCTACAAAGAGCCCCAGGCCTGGAACTTTATTTAATCAGCATCTTCCTGTTTCTTCTCTTAGAAAAAAGCAAAATGTGTAGAGCATGAAATATATTGTAAAATGTAATTAATAAAATATCTGATAATAATATTCAGTTTTATTCAATTCCAATAGGCAAGGGGAATAAAATGGTTGAAAAGACATATCCATTTAACTTGTGGGATTTTGAAGTTACCGGGGGCTGGGCTGGAGGTTTGTGTAGAGGGAATGGGAAGAGATCACTCTGTAGATGGCAATGCTTCTCCAACCTGAATGGACATCAGGTTATTTAGGAGGATTAAAATAAACACTCAAAAACTAATGAAATGAATGCTGAAAGTCTTTTAATAATTTATGTAGCTGTTATAATCCTGATTTTTTAAAAAGAAAACCTGACAGAGATAATAATACCAAGACAGGAAACCATAGACCTCTTTCACTTTTAAGTTATAGGTGTAAAATTCGCAAATACAATAACAGAAAACCAAAATCAATAGTATTTTTAGAAATGCACAGTGATCTTGACAATATCCTTACTGAGTCTCTTTTTATCACTTATATTTTTCTAAAAGTTTTTTAATTTTATATGCGTTCAAATTTATTGGTAGTTATTCCTGCTCTCCTATAATTAAAAATCTCTGCAATATCTACAATATGCCCCCATTACTTGTAATATTATCTTTAGCCTTCAATTTTATTTTTTGCTTGATGCATTTTTCATATTTTATTAGGCTTTTGAAAAGAAAACCTTTGAAAAGAATAACTATTCCCAATATTTTATGTACTTGTTTTCTATTAGTATTTTATTTGTTCATTATTTGAAGTTCTTTTTACTTTGTTTTTTCGGTATTGTTATTTTGCCCTTTCTCATTTGTTTTCAATTTTTCTTGTTTTCTAATTAATACATCTGGCTTCATATTTCTAAGTACCTCTTTAACTACATCTCCCAATTTTAAGGTGTAGAATGTTCTGTTCATTTATAAATATTAAGTAATTTCCATTTTAATTTTTTAATCATGAATTACTTAAAAATGTGTTGATAGTGTCCAATTTTATATACATTTTATCTTTAATTTATGTTTTACTATTTACCATCAATAAAATTTAGACTTACTAGTATACTTCTAACAACTTCTTAACTCTCTGTTGTTTTTCTTCTGACCTTTTCTTTTTGCTGAATTACATCCCTAAGTATATGTATCATTTGGTATATGTTATCATTTAAAAACTGTGTTGTTTAACCTTTCACATTTAGATAAACAATTAATCTGATGTTTGTGTCTGATGTATATGATACAAAATAAGGGTCAAGATTCATGATTTCCAATATGAAAGTCAATTCGAACTAGAAAAAAATAATTGAAAAGGCTGTCCTTTTCCCATGACTTTGCAGAGCCACTTGATCATAAATAAATTTTCCATGTATATGTGAATCTGTTCCTGAACCCTCTGTTATGCTCCACTAACTTCTTTGTCTGTTCCTAAGCCAATTCCATACATTCTTAATTACTGCAACTTTCTAACAAGTCTTGATATCTGGCGGTGCGATTCTCCAATTGTGTTTTATTCTTTATGATCATTACGGCTATTTTTGGTCCTTTGCATTTCCATTTTAATTTTAGTATCAGTTCATCAGTTTTCTCAAAAATATAATACGAAGAAAGGAAACCAAAAAAAAATCTGCTGGTATTATGATTTTATTTGCAATGAATCTTAATATCATACTGGGGATAATTGGCATCTTTATAATATTGGGTCTTCCAGTTCATGATATACTAGATCCCTTTATTAATGTCTTCTTTCATTTATCTCAATGTTTTGCAAATTTCTGTATAGTGTTTATATATCGTTTGTTAGACACAGTAGTCCCCCTTTACCCTGGTTTTGTTTTCCATGGTTTCCTTTACCTATGGTGAGCCACAGTCTGAAAATATTAAATGAAAAATTCCAGAAATAAACAATTCGTAAGTTTTAAAGTGTGTGCCTTTCTGAGTAGCGTGATGAAATCTCATGCCCTCCTGCTCTGTCCTACCTGTTATTCACTTAGTAGTCGTCTTAGCTGTCAAATCGACTGTCACAGTATCACAGTGCTTGTGTTCAAGGAACCCTTAGTTTACTTAATGGCCGCAAAGTGCAAGAGTAGTGAGGTTGCCGATACACATATGCCAGAGAGAAGCTGTAAAGTTCTTCCTTTAAGCGCAAACGTGAAAGTTTTGTTTAATAAAAAAAGGAAACAATTGTATGCTGAGGTTCCTGAGATCTGGTAAGAACAAATCTTATATCCTTGAAATTGTGAAGAAGGAAAAAGAAATTCATGCTAGTTTTGCTGTCACACCTCAATCTGCAAAATTAAGGCCACAGTGTGTGATAAGTGCTTAGTTAAGATGGAAAAGGCATTAAATTTGTACAATAAAATATTTTGAGAGAGAGAGCACATTTACATACTTTTATTACAGTATACTGCTATAATTGTTTTATTTTATTATTAGCTATTGTTAATCTCTTACTGTGACTAATTTATAAGTTAAACTTTATCATAGGTATGTATATACAGAAAAAACATCATATAGAGAGTCCAGTATTATCGTCCATTTCAGGCATCCACTGGGTACATATCCCCTATAGATAAGGAAGATCCTCTTAAATCCTTGAGTATTTAATATTTTTTTCATGTTCTTATAATGGAATTCATTTTTAAATTCATTTGAAAATTTTTTGTTGTTGATATATGAAAATAAAAGTTTTGTTTATTGAGCTATCCAGAGACCTAACTAGCTAAAATAATTTAATAATTTACTGATTCTATTAGTTTGTATGTAGATTCTTTTGACTGTTCTTTATCTACACATTCTCATAAGCTGCAAATAATAAAAGTTTTATTTTACTTTTTCAAACCTTTTATTGTTTATTTCTTTTTCTTGCTTAGAAGTATTGGCCAGGAACTCCAACAATGTTAAATAAATTGGCAATTGTAGGCATCCGTGTCTCATTCCCACCCTCTAGGGAAATTGTTCTATATTTCTGTATTAAATGGGTTGCTTGCTAGTGTATTTTAGTTGAATGCCTTTATAAGACAAAGGCTGATTACTCACATTGCAAAAATATCATTAATGAGTATTCAATATTATCAAATGCACATTAAAAATATATTAATTTTATGCTAGTAACCAAAATAAATAATTTTAAAGCAAAATATAAATATAAAAATTGACTCAAGAAGAAATAAAGGGAATTAAAAGGTATAAACTTACAGTTATAAAATAAATGTCATGGGGATAAAATGTACACATGATGACTATAGTTAATAATACTTCGTTGTATATTTGAAAGTTGCTAAGAGAGTTTGAAAGTTTTCATCATAAGAAAAAACTTTTTGTGACTATGTACCATGATGGATGTCAACTAGACTTACAGTAGTGATCATTTCACAATACTGTTGGCCCTCTGTATTCATAGATTCAACCAACTGTGTGTTGAAATATTAAAAACAAATTCTCGAAAGTTCCAAAGAGCAAAACTTGAATTTGCTGCATGTCAGTAACTATTTACATGACATTTACATTGTATTTGCAGCTATTTACATAGCATTTACATTGTATTAGGTATTATAAGTAACCTAGAGATGAAAAAGTATAAGGAAGGATATGTGTGTAGCTCATTTGCAAATACTATGCCATTTTACATAATGGACTTGAACATCTGTGGATTCTGGTATCTGTAGGGGGTACTGGAACAAATCCTCCAAGGATCTTGAGGGGCATCTGTGTATACAAATGTCGAATCGTTGTGTATCGCAACTAATATCATGTTATATGTTAATTATATCTCAAAAAACCCACCAAGAAAAGAAGAAATGAAAACCCTATACAATTACCATCAAATAACTTGAATTTATAGTTGAAATGCCCAACCACCTACAATTCCCTATATTGTCCATGCTCATTTAGCTAAAGATAGACAATTTACCAACTGTCAAGGAACAAGGAACAAATAACCCCTAATTTATAGAAAATATCCCAGGGAATATAAAAAGAAGTAAAACTGACCAACACATTTTATGAGGCTGTTACCACCTTGAAACCAAAATTGGTTACAGCTTGTTCAAGATAGTAAACATGGGGCAATCCTTTGAACACCTGTCCTGTGCATGTTGGAATTTCATATTTTAGCTTCCATTTCCTTAGATTCTATTACCTATTTTCCATCTCTCTTCTGCATTCTGGAGGATTTTCTCTCTTGGCTTTGGTTAGTCGATTATTAAGCCAATTCATTGAGTTTCCTTCCCCCTCTGATTTTCATCCCTTTATTGTTCTTTTCAAGAATCTATATTTTCCTTTTGAAATTTGCCCATTATGTTTTCATTCCATCCTGTTCTTGGTTTGTATTTTCTTTCCCTCAATTTGTCTCTGAGGACATTTTAAAGAGTCTTGAGTAAAGCCTCCTCTTTAATACATTCCCTTGTTTGCTGCAACCTCAGATTACATCACAGGGCAGTTTCTTCATGTGGTTTTTCATTAGGGCTCCTTTTGGTGGGCTCCTGCCGTGGATTGATTTGTGAAGGCAGTCATGCAGAGACCTGTGGGACTAACCAAAACCAAGTCACTTCTTACAAGTTTCCCAACTCAGGACTTTCCACATCTTCTAAAAAGTGTTTCTTAGGGCCTCATGATAGTATCCTTTGTAGCCTGAGAGCTTTAACTTCTCTGTGGCAACTCTGCCTCTGTCTCTTCCTTGGTTAAGCCATCCTGCCTCCTGTCCACTGTTAGAATATTGTTAGCCTCAGTCCATAGGCAGGACAGTTTGTATGACTCTGGGCTTTATGAGGCCACATCCCCTGGAAACACATAACCATATCTTTTCAGTTTTTCCACAGGTATTCAAATCTTTGTTTCTGAGTCATATATCCAATACAAATATTCATAGGAAGTTAGTTTGACTTATTGTCTTACTCACAGCTGTGAAAATTTGTATTTTTTTTTCCTTTCTTCCAGTTTATTGAAGTATGATTCACAAAACTGCATGTATGAATTCTTTCTTTTTTCTTCCTTATGTTGGGAAAAGCATGGGAATATGATGGGGCTGATTATCTTGCCTGAATGTCAGGAGTATGAATTAATAAATGTTATTTAAAAAAATATATTTATCCCATTTGTAAAATATGTTTATTGCTTATTTTGCAATGGGTGAATGAACTAATGGATAGCGCAGTCCCTGAACAAGATAATGAAATTGTTCTCAATTCAATTTATAGCTTTTTAGGTACTTAGTGCATTTAGCACATCAGATGCACAGCATTAAAAGGAGTAAAAGCAAACTCACAACCATCAATGCTTTCCGAAGTCCCATTACAGCTCATAGAAAAGGTTTTTGAAGTGAAAATAAATGGTGATTTTGTTAGGTTCTGGATATTTAAAATCAAATGTTCCAAGAAAAAATCCATAAATTGAAGGAATAAAAGTTTTTCTTCACTTAGCATCTCCTTCTGAAATGCATTTTGTACCTGTGTGAGTTAGAATATCCTGGACCCAAAGTCTTTGTTCCCTATGGAATATTCATGTGCTTCTTGCATAACTTAGGATGAGGGGCATGCCTTACTAGTAATTAGTGGGTCTAATCAGGGTCTGCGGAGCCATCTGGATGGTCTAAAACCCAGGAAGAGTTGTCTGAACTCTGAAGTATTAATGCAGAGAAACCAGAATCAATAAGTAAATCAGGCTTTTCCTTTCTCATATGTATATATGTGTTTGTGTGTGTATGTGTATGCCCATATGCACAGCAGTCATGCACCGTTAAGGGAACTGGCATCTGCAATAAAATTAGAACTTGGTCCAACTGGGACCCTCATTCTAGTTAATACTCTGATACACTCAAGGCTTGCTTAGCCTGTCTTGAAAGGCTTTAGCTGAACTTCATGGGCTTTTCCAACTGGAGATGGCCCAAGAGATCAACATATTTATCAATCTCATCATATAGATGGGGAACCTGAGAAAAGAGAGGCCAAAGAACTACAGGTCCCAAGGGACCAATATCTAAGTTTGGTTGTTCTGAAAGAGAAGAAAAGAGAGTGCCTTCTGGAGCATTTAGATCTTACTTTGGAAGCCTGATAAGGAACATAGCAACCGGAAAGACTCTTTGGACTTCTCTCTTTGTGTCTCAGTCACCTCCTCTTCTCATCACTCACCCAGAGAAGGAAAAGCTAACCCTCACTATGACCCCCTCACCTTGCAAGGAGACCAAGTTAAAAGCAGCAGCTCCCTTGTGTTCATATTGGTTGTGCCCTTGGGGTATGGGTTCAAGGTTTTCCAGATCACCTGTATATTCTAGACTAAGGTCTCCAGATTATCTCTCAGGGGACAAAAGTTTCCACATTCCTAGTACAGTCTATCAAGATCAGAGAGGAAACGCTGACTTCTAAAGCAATTTTGATCAAGGGAAGGGGGAGAGAGTCTTAGCGCCCTGAGTGACAAACGGTACCGCTCTGTGGCAGAGTGGAGCAATTACAGGCCATGCCTCACCGTCCCATGTGGCTTAAACATCTTGATATTTATTTTCTGTCCTGACAAACTATTTTAAAATAAACCCTGGCTTTGGTTTTAATCAGGTATGGTAAGACACATGGACACAGAAATGACTGTCATGAAGGAAGATGTTTTTATTCCAAGTTCCCTAGAAACAGGAGGCATGGCATGCCATGCAGGACCACAGGGGGAAGCACCAGGGTCAGTCACGATGCAGAAGGAGCAAGGGGAGAAACATGGGCCAGAGCCTTTATTGTGGTTTCTGAAGGAAAGGCAAGGTAAGGCAGGGTAAGCAGACATAGAATTGACTAGTTTGAATAATTTCAGCAGCTTCTGGGTCATAGAGACTGTCCCTAGTTGTCTAGGACCTGATCTTAGGATGAGTAGGGCAGAGGGATATTGTCCCCTGGAATGTAGGAGCCAGATAGAGGAGGTGGTTGGGAGTGTGGACTCTGGATTGGTGAGTTTGCACAGGAAAGATGCACTTCCAGATAAGTCTTTTGCTCTCTCAAAGAATTAGCTAGCCCTGGGAGGATGGGGGATAGGATTTCTCTCCAGTCAGTGAGTCACCAGATGCCAGAGCATCCAGAATACAGAAAATAGGAAAATATAGTCAATGCACCAATATTCTTACTTCTGACTCTTCTCCCCATCCTCCCCTAAACTTTGAACTTCATTCCAGCTTCCTTTTTTCTTGATCTGAAGCAAACTGTTCTGTTTCTGACATCTGCTCCAGCTGACGTTCTCTGGGAAGTGAGCATCCCTGGATTTCCCTCTACTGACTCCCTCCCGGTCCCTCCCTCTCCTGTACCAGTGCCAAGAGAGTGAGGCTCTTGAGTGTGGTGACAGGAAGGAATGACTGGAAACCTTCATGGAAGAAAGATTTGGATGGGACCTCAAAGCCACTTCTCACTTGCTTCATCAGTTGCACTTTGGGGAGAATTAGGCATAAAGTAGAAGATACGAATTAGTACCAGGGAAAATGAAGAGAGTAGCATACTGTTTACTTTCTTCTGTCTCCTATGAGAATACGGTGCTTCGTCAAAGGATCTCAGAATCCTTCCAGTTAAGCAAATTATCTTAGCGCCAGTTCTTCTTTTGTAAAATAGGAACAATAATACTGCTTTTGCATGGTGTTATCAGCCTTAAATGGGCTTGTGTATGTCTATTTTCTAATATAAGGCCAGGCATAGAGTAGGCACTTGGTAAATATATATATTTTTCAAATTCAGAGAATTAATTTTTCAAGACTATCTTTCTCTTTTCTTTGTCTTGAGTGGCATCCAAGATGGAAACAACTATTCAAGCCACTGCAGCAACCTTACACCCCTTGTTCCCAAGCAGAAACATGGACGTTTCCAAACCTAACAATCTTGGTCACGGTAATGCAGTTCACTAATGAAATTTCCATCTTATTTCTGCTGTCCCAGCATTTTTACTCATACTAAGACTTATAAGACCTGAGCTGTGCTTCCCACATAGCTGAGGGGTATTAAAGGCTGCATCAGAGCACACCGCAGGGCAGTACAGAACAGGCTAAGCCAGAAGGAACAGGAAATTGGCATCAAGAGTTAATTAAGATTTAGTGAGTAAATTAAGAAATCATTTTTTTTTACATTATTAGTACAGGAATGCATAGCCAATGTAAAAATTTCCACAATATAGAAGTGTACAGAGTTAAAAGTTAAAGGGCCAACACACGCTCATAAATATATACAACTCATTCCATTCCCCAGTGGTAACCACAGTTAACTCTTTGTGGTATCCTTCCAGAAGTTCTGCTGTGCATTTACATATCCATACACAGATATGTTCATATTAAAAACATATGCATGTGACGTAGAGAACAAATGTATGGACACCAAGGAGGGCAAGGTGGGGGGGGATGAATTGGGAGATTGGGATTGATATATATATACATTACTATGTATAAAATAGATAACTAATGAGAACTTGTGGTATAGCATAGGGGACTCGACTCAATGCTCTGTGGTGACCTAAGTGGGAAGGAAATCCAAGAAAGAGGGATATATGTATACATATAGCTGATTCACTTCGCTGTACAGCAGAAACTAACACAACATTGTAAAGCAACGCTACCTCAATTTTAAAAAAAAAGCCAAAATCCAAATGAAAAAATAAACCGTATAATGTGGTTATATTATATGTAATATTTTGTAACTTGCTTTTATGATTTAATAAATTGATTTTTTTCATGTTAATACAAATCAATACATCTAAATATTTTTACATGTTACTTTTATTCCATAATATAGATGTATCACCCACGGTTTATGTAAATAATTCCCTTTTGAGGAAAAATTAAGTCCGTTTCCAAATGTCAACTCTGGCAAAAAATGCTTCAAAGAACATATACATTTTTTGGGTAATTATGTTTTTTTCTGTGGTACTGTTTGTATTAGTTTGCTAGGGCTGACATAACAAATACCACAGACTGGGGAGCTTAAATAACAGAAATTTATTTTCTCACAGGTCTGGAGGCCAGAAGTGCAAGATCAAGGTGTCAGTAGGGCTGGTTTCTTCCAAGGCAGATCTCCTTGCTTGCTGATGGTGACGGACATCTCCATGGCCTTTCCTCTGTGCTCACATGTCTGTGTCTAAATCTCCTATTCCTATAAGGACTCCAGTGGTATTGGTTAGGGCCCAACCTAAAGGCATCATTTAACTTAATTATCTCTTTAAAAACCCTATCAATAAACACAATTCTGTTCTGAGGTACGGGGATGTTAGGACCTCAGCATATGATTTTGGGAGGACATAGTTCAGCTGGCAACACTGTTCTAGTTACTAATGCTGTTTAAAAAATTGCCACAACACTCGGCAGCTGACAACAACACCAAGTTAATTAAGCTCACTGATTCTGAGGGTCAGGAATTCGTTAAGTGCACAATAGGGACAGCTTGTTCCTGTTCCATTATATCTGGGCAGAAGGCTGGAATCATCTGAAATCTCCTGGGGTAGACATTTCCCAGATGCTCTTCCAGAACCTTGTCCCTCCCATCAAGAAGCAGAATCTGTTTTTCCTCCTCTGGAATCTGGCCAGGACTTTGTGGCCACCTCTACTGACTAGAATATGGTCAAAGTGACATTGTGCAACTTCTGAGACTAGCTCAGAAAAGGAAACAGGCCTTCAAACTTTCTCTTTCTCTTGCTGTCTCTCAGCACCTTCATCCTGAGAACCCAGTGACCACACTGTTAGGAAGACGAAACTCTTCCAGATTAAGAGGAGCTGGGGCCCCCAACCAACAGCCAGTATCAACCTCCAGACATGTGAGTGACCAAGCCTTCAGACGACTGCAGTCCCCAGCCTTTGAGTCTTTCAGCCAACATCCCAGCCTCACTGAGCAGAGAAAAGCTCTGCTGGGATAGGTCCACATTCTTGACCTTATAAAACCAGTGATCATAATAAATGATTGTTTGGTGCCATTAAGTTTTGGGGTAATTTGTCACCAACTATAGTAGCTGTGGATAACTGTTATAGCCTTTCCTGGAGCAGATATTGAGAGCCAATGAACAAGATCCTCTTATTCTGATTTTCTCATGTGAAGATACACAGATAGTGAATTGAATTACAGGCTAATAGACTCATAGAATTCATATGATCCAGGAAACCTCTCTATCCAATCTCTGTAGCACTTTAATTCAGCATCTACTTATAAAAGTTCCAAAGATATAGTGCTCGTGATTCATTTGTTCATTAAACAAATATTTATTGAACAAGTTCTATGTGCCGTACAGTGAAGGATTCTGGGGCAAGGCTTAGAATACTACGGTGCAGACAACAGCAAGAGAATTGAACTTAGGGAGACTTCATTCTGGAGAAGGAGATGGATACTTGCCTTAGTCAGTTCAGGCTGTCATGACAAAATACCAGAGACTGAGTGGTTGAAACAATAGACTTTTATTTCTCATAATTCTGGAGGCTGGTCCAAGATCAAGGTGCCAACAGATGCAGTGTCTCATGAAAACCTACTTTCTGGCCTTCTTGCTATGTGCTCATGTGGCCTTTCCTCAGTACACGCTCTTGGTGAGAGAAAGAGTTCTCAAGTCTGTTTTTCTTCTTATAAGGGTACCACTAATCATGGGGGCTCCACCTTCATAATTTCATCTAAACTACATTGTATCCCAAAGACACCATCTCCAAATACCATCACCTTGGGTATTAGGGCTTCAATATATGAATTTTGAAGGGATAAACATTCAGTCCATATTCATTATGTAGCAGTAATGAATATTAAACAAGTAAAAATATAGTTTTAGATTTTGATAAATATTATGAGAGAAGCAGAATAGATAATATAATGGAATGTTACAGAGAATACTCCTTTAGGTTGAGTGATGAAGACATGCTTGTCTTAAAGGGGGCATTTGGCTTGAGACCTAAGACATAAGAAAAGATGTGAAAGGAAGGGGGAAGGGCTTTGCAGACAGAAGAGACAGCAACTAAAAGCACTTGGAGTGCTCTAGGAAGAAACAGAAGTCAGTGTGAGGGAGAATGGCGGGTGACATTGAAAGTGGTACAAAATCAGGTTAGAAAGAAAAGCAAGGGAGAAATCTTGAGATAAGGTAAGAAGTTTAGATCTTATTCTAAATTCAGTTGAAAGCCCTTGGAGATTTTTTTCTTTTTTTTAATGGAATGACATTATTTGATTTACATTTTAGAAAAATCTCTCTGTTTTCTCTGAAGAGCAAGAGTGGAAAGAGAACAATTATGAGCCTTTGAAGTTATCTGGGCAACTCATGGTCATGGCTTGGGCCAGGGTGGTAGTAGCTTAAATGAAGAAGAGTGGAGAGATTCAAGATGTCTTTCAAGGATGGAACCATTAAGACTTGCTGATAGATCAGATGTGGGGACCAAGGGAAAGAGTGAAATCCAGGGACATGTGCAGGTTTTGGATTAGGGCCACTGGGTGGATTGTGGTGACATTGACTCAGATGGAAAGAGTGGTGTTTGGGGAGGACTAGGATTGAATGACAGGGTGTTTTGGTGGAAGAGGAGAATCACAGGACTTATTATTTATTCATTCATTATATTTTAACTGTTTATTAGTAATTTAAGTGAAGATGTTGAATATACCATTGGAGAAGTGAGCTCAGCAGTCAGGGCTGGTGATATAAATGTGTGAGTCAACTTTTAGGTATTAGATACACAAAACTATGAGAGGACGAGGGATTAAACAGGAGGGAAATGTGGCTAAAGGAACAAATATACCTCAGAGAGCACAGGGCGTTCTAATGCTTAGAGGACATAAAGAGCAGGGAGAAGAACCAGGAAAACAGACTGGAAAAGAAACACCAAGGACACAGGAAGAAAATTGAGATGTGTGGTGAGGTTTTCAGAAGGAAGTTACAATAGCTGTAGAAATTCTTTCTCACGACTAACATGAAGTCTGACTCCATATTACTCACACATTGGTCTCCGATCTTCATTCTGGACAACACACCAAAAAAGTCAAAGGAAATTTTTAAAGCGTTTCATTATAGGAGCACAAGGCATTTCATAGTTACCCTGCTCTTGTTTGAAGGCTGAGACCAGACCACCATTGTTGAGCTGTGTGACCACGGACAACTGACCTGGCCCCTGTGAGCTTCATTTTCCTCATCCCTGGAATGCAGAGCATGACAACCACTTTGCAGGGTTGTGGTGGAGTTTGATGACAATGCACGTCACACACCTAGCCTGAGACATATGCCCAATACATTGAAGTAATTAGCTTGGTCCCCTTTCCCCTACGATAGCCCTGGAAAGAGTTGACGATTACCCCCATGGTCTTTTGCACCCAAGATTTTCTAAGATATCATTTCTCTCTCATCCTTTTCTTTTCTCCTTCCTTTGGCTTCCTCTTCCCATACCTGGCCAGTTTTCCAGATCTCAAAGAATTCTAAAGCAAACAGGAAATATCACCCATGTAGGTAATACCTGTCTATGATCACAATGGCAGGGGCTATTTTGTGAAGTTGGGAGCTACTTTGGGGAAGTAAAGTGCAGAGGTTAAGAATTCAGTTTCTTGAGGCATATTGTATGGGATTTAATTCCATTTCTACCACTTAGAAGCTATGTGAACTTGGACAAGCTACATAACCTTTCTTTGTGTCATTTTCCTCATTTGCAAAACGGGGGGAGTAGTACCAATCTCGCAGTGTTGTTATAAGCATTACACAGATTAAAATGGGTAAAGTCCTTAGAAGAGTGCCTTGTGTTCGATAGTGAGTAAGCATTCACTAAATGTGAATTACCATCTATATTCAGGATCTCATGCCAATGGCTGGATGACCTCCCTTTCACGATGTGTTACCGGAGATTCATGCCTCATGAAGCAGGTGTGGGTTGACTTCCGAGTTCCCTCTGACTTTGACATTTTTGGATTTGATAACTAGTGACACTCAGTGTTTTCTTAGGGGGTGGGCTATGTCCAGAGGTGGAGAAAGCAGAAGCGTTGATCCTTGCTTCACGGTAAGCCTCTGGAGCACATTCAGGAAAAGCTATGAATTGGGGTTAAAATGTCAAAATCACTTCAGTTTTGAACAATGCATTTTCTTCTCAAATGTCAAAACTTCAACTGCTTTTCTGGCTTCGTGTGTCCTATTTAGGTTTAAAATTTTTCTTTGATAATTTATCTTTAGTAATAGAAGCAGAATGATATAGAGAAAAGATCATGGGTTCAGAGTTAATTCTAAATCTCAGCCCCTCTACTTACTACAGAGTGGCTGAATGTCTCTGAGCCATAGTTTCCCCAAAAAAGAAACAATAATACTTGCTTGCAGGGTGGTCTTGAGAACTAAGGGAAATAATGTACATAAAAAACTCGACAAGGTGAAAATTATGCTTTCCTTCTCTACCGATCCCACTGGACTGCAATCCTTATGCTTCCTTGTTCTCATTTCCTCCCAGATTCCAAAAATATCAATGCAGATGGCTCTCTCAGAACTTGGGGAAATATCTACATATTTGCAATGGTAGGTCCTGTGATTGGGTGATATTTATATTCTAAAAAAAAAAAAACCTATTAAAATCAGACTTGAATGAATAAAAAAGAGTAGTTTCTTCAAGTTCTAAAAATACCACTCAGAAATAATGCTCTTTCCAGACCCCTAATGCTGAGTAAGGTAAACCTAACCTCTTAGTTCAATAGACTACTGATAATTCCCTTTATGCCAATGGGAAGATTAGCTAGTGCCAAGATATTTTTAACTGGTCTGAAGGAACACATCTTCATTTGCATCCAGCAAGATGTAACCTTAGCAACAGTGTGTATTTTTGGACTCCTTTTCATTTAATGTAAATGAAGCACCACTGATACACCCGTAATCTGATGACAGAATTCAGCGTGACCAATTCATGTGTCTGAGGCCTCCAAGTCCCTTGCCAGCCCAGCAAGGTTCTAATTTCCTGTCACTAGCATGAATCAGTATGGTCCAAACTGAAATTAGTTTAGAGCATTAACTTTTCTTGTTGACTTCCTTTTAAGTCACATTTAACTGTCTCTCTTATTATAAATGGTCTAAGTATGGGGGAAAGTTTACATCAATGTGGAAAGAGCTTAGGTGTCACATTTCAACAGAGAATTAAAAATGTGTTTTTGCTTCTTCTGAACTATTGAGGGCTCTTACCCACCATCTCCAAGCCAGTGTCTTCTATAAAACTGAGGCAACCATTAATTTGATAATTCGTCCCTTGTACAGTTGTGTTAACATATAATATTTCAAATTTATTTTTAAAAAGGTAAGAGGGATGTCAGTTTGAAGGCATGCTCTTACAATTTGCTACCCTCCATGATGTTTAGCATATAAGATTGGTGATGCTGACTTGGGCCAATGTTTCCTTTATAGGGGTGGAAATGGAGATGGACAAGATGTGTCTCTCTGAAGACTGCCCGCTCCCCCTCCACCTTCTGTAATTAACACTTGGCTTGTATTGCTTGCTGAGCAATTCAAAGATGGACATGTGTGGAATGGTTTATATATGTGGAAGAACAAGAAATTCTCCTTTTCCACCAAAAGCAAAGCAACAAAGAAGCCTGAATAACAGAGGGCTTTGCCAGTCTTACTTTAATAGTTGAAGCTCCTCGAGCACTAGTTTCTCAGACTTTTGCCTGCCATTGCCATGACCAGCTGCTCTTCGATTTTGTTTATCTGTTGCGTGCTGGAATAAGTGATTACATGATTGATTACATTGCAATTTGTCATTGCGACTCACCCAGTCATTGGGTCACGCTTGGTTAAATCCATGGATAAATCATGGACTGGATCAGAGAGCTCAAAAGTGGAAATGTGAGTGTACATAAGTATCTCTGTGTGCCTGTGTGTCTGAATATGAACGTGGGTGGTCCTGTGTGTACGTGTATTTATGTCTCGAAGTTCAAGAATCTGTGTCTGTGACGTTATGGACGAGGGTCTGTGGGCATGTATGGAGGGCTGTGTGTTCATATGGTGTGTCTTTAGTTCATATGTGGTGTTAGGAAATGTATGCATGCGTGGTTTCTGTACGTTTGTTGCTGTGTAAGAGGAAGGGAGCAGCTGAAGATGAGGCGTCACTTATTTATTCATTCAAGAAATATTCACTGAGGGCATGAGCAAGCCAGACTTGGAATCTGTGAGGTCACGGGTTCAGCCAAAGGAAGAATCATGCCAAACAGAGATGAAGAAATGCTGGCTTGGCTGGTGTGCTTTGAGCAGTGCAGTGGCAAAATTCTCTGCTCATGGGTGCTGCGGCGGCAGCTCTGGGGCTCAGTGAAGCCCTTGAACAATCTCCAAGGTCATACGCATCAAGCTGTAGAGGGTCCTGTCTTTTCTCTCCTGTCTTCTGCCCTGTTCCCCGTGTCCCTTTTGGTAGCCCCCCTCTTCCCTAATTAGATGTGTGCTGCTGCTGGTGTAGTTCAAGATGGCACGTCCCTGGCCAATTGGGCTTAGGAGATAGTCTAATTCATTGCACATTGTGTGTTTATAGTTATGGAACTCACTTAGGAAGATTGGTGGTATCCCAACTGTCATCAAAGTAGTATTTTTGAGTGTTCTAGGCAACAGAAAAAAGCTCATTATTTCCACTTGCATCAGTTACAGAATTAGGCAGAGATGATCCCTTCATATTTCTTTTGACAGGAGAAAGGAGAACAGCCCAGAAGGAAGACATGCCCCGGCCACGGGCCTCAGGGGTGAGCTGGTAGGGGACCCAGATCTCCTAGTTCAGGATCTTTCAACCCCCCCTCCTCTGGGAAGCCTCCATGTGATGGTTAATATTATGTGTCACCTTGACTGGGCCACGGGGTTTCCAGATTAAACATTATTTCTGGGTGTGTCTGGGAGCGCATTTCTGAATGAGATTAGCATTGGAATCAGTGGACTCAGTAGAGCAGATTGTCCTCCCCAAGCCTGAATAGAATGCAAGGCGGCGGGTGGGGAGAAACTCACCCCTTTCCTTCCTGCCTGACCGCTGAGCTGGGACATCAGTCTTCTCTTACCCTTGGACTGGGATTTATACATTTGGGTCTCCTGGTTCTCAGGCCTTGAGGCTCGGACTGGAATTACACCGCCAGCTTCCTGGGGCTCCAGCTTGCAGACGGCAGGTAGTGGGACATCTCATAGCCAATTCCTCATAATAAATCTCCCTATCTATCTATATATATCTATCCTATGGGTTCTGTTTCTCTGGAGAACCCTAACACTCACTCTGATCCCTCTTTTCCCAAAAGACTCCGGGCTGTTTGAACACCACCTGGGCTGCCCTGTGACTTCCTGGACCACTTCGAGTTTAAGCCATCATTGTGCAGTACTTTACAGCTCCCAAGGCACTTGGGCCAGTGCTTACTCTGTGTGATCTTCATGTACCCCACGTGAGATGGGTTACTAGAACCAGATGAGTGGATAAAGAAGAGATGTGGTACACATATACAATGGAATATTACTCCACCGTAAAAAAGAATGAAATCTTACCATTAGCCACAACATGGAAGGACCTAGAGGGTATTATGCTAAGTGAAATAAGTCAGAGAAAAACAAATACTGTATGATTTCACTTATACGTGGAATCTAAAAAAACAAAACAAATGAACAAATACAACAAAACAGATTCATAGATATAGAGAACAAACTAGTGGTTGTCAGAGGGGTGGGAGGTGGAGGGGAGAGTCAAAATAGGTGAAAGGGATTAAGAAGTACAATCTTTCAGCTATAAAATAAATAAGTCACAGGGATGTAACAGCACAGGGAATAGAGTCAATGATATAATAAATTTGTATGGTGCATAATCTAGAAAAGAATCAAATCACTTTGTTGTATACCTGAAACTAATATAATATTGTAAGTCAACTATATTTCAATTTTAAAAAAGTAAAATAAAATAAAGATGGAGAAATTAAGGCTCCCAGAGGAGGCTAGTGAGTGGCAAAACAGGATCTGAAGGTTCAAATCCAGGTCTCCCCGACCTGAACGTGGTTCACATTTCACGAGACTGCCTGCCCCACAGGTTAGGAGTTACTTGGGGCTGGGGCGTCCTCCCCATTGAGCTCAGCCTGGCTTGGTGTCTAGGGTTGGGTTCCCAGGGTCTGAGCTTGTTGCGCAGGAAGCTGATTGGAGAGTCTCCTCTGGATCAATACCTGAGAGGAATGAAGGAAGTAGGACCGGGCAAAGGGAGAGATTGCAGTGCAGTGTACTTGCAAGAAAGGCCTCAGCTGATGCCACAGGCAGCTCTGGATCTGGGATGGTCCCCGAGTTGTTTTAAATAGAAGAAAGGAGCCCTGATATCGACCGTCACTGGAGGTGGGCTGCCTCTAGGAAGGGTGTGACCTTGGACAAAGTGGCTCCCTTTAAGGGAGTGCCATTCAGGGACTCAAGGAGAGGAGCTCAGCTCAGAGCCATCTGTTCTGATGAACAGACGCCAGGGAATGAGCGACTCAGCTCTTCGGGGGGATCTGGCTGACACACCACAGAACAGTCAGGAAGGGGCTGTGAAATTGATTTTCTCTACAACATACTTCCCTGTCCTCTTAAGGTGGGTTCTCCTGAAGCATGTTTGGTTTTTTTCCGCACTGGCTGCCCTAGATCTTTAAACACTGCTGTCTTCTCTGCCCCCTTCCTCCAGAGATCGTGCTCTGGCTATTGCCTCAGTGTGTGTGTGCATGCAGGCATGCCTGTGTGTGCTTTTGTGTGTGTGTTTCTCACCAACATCTACTAAGGTTCCTTTCTGCGCTGCTTTCTCAGGCTGGGAACTCTGTGTTTCCTAGCAGCCCTGATCGCCATACAAAAATGGGATAGAAATGACAGCGTCCAGCCCTGGCTTCACTCTGTTTCTGTGCTCAGAGCATCTATGATCTTGGGAAGCTGGCCTGACACAAGAGCAGAGCTTCCACCCAAGGAAGAATGACTCTGGGTTCGGCAGGTTTGAGGCCTCCTGTGCCCTCTGGGACCTCTCACGGGGGAGGGCCCTGCTAGGGCAGCGAGGGATTCAGAGGGCAGATGCTGAGAGGCTGGGGCCTGCTCTGGAACAGGGGCTCCATTCTCCACAGAGGGTCAGCGGTCACCCTGCGGCGAGTTCACTTGGACTCTGTCTGAGCCCCTGAATTCAGACTCTTGATTAACTAAGCCATGGCACATGACCCCCCGCCCCCAAAGAGTTCTGTCACTGGACGGATTTCTCCCAAGTTCCAGAGGTCACGCAGAGGGCCTGATGTGAAAGGTCTTTTCTCGCCCAGGGGTCCATCCTCGCCCACAGCCGGCACTTCATATTTTCCGATCGAGTGGTCCGGCTCTCTAATCCGGACAGACTGTAAGTCGGTGCAATCCGGCCACTCACTGGGGCCACCTTCCAGGTCGATGGGTGAGAGGAGAAGGGCTTGCTCTGTCTTGGGGCAATCTCAGGATCTCCAGAAAGATTCTCTGGCTTTTGCCATGAAATCCCTGCTGGTTGATACCAGGATTCCCCTTTAGCAGATGACAGCATTTTTCAAGGATAACACAGATGTAGAGAACATTTTTGAAGTGGGGTGAGGAAGGGTGTCTGACCTTCACTTTGGGGCCCAGGTCAGAGATGTAGTCCTTCCTGGAGCTGGATGTGCCAGTGGTGGGGAGGAAATGAGTGAGGAGAGGCGTGGGAACCTGACGTGGAGAAGGCTCTGGAAGAAGATAGAGCCAGAAGCTGGGAGCGGCTCTAAACCAACGTTACCGAGTTTGCCAATCTGTCGGCACCGTCTCAATGCGGTTGGAATGTGACCTTGGGAAGGTCAAACAGAGAGAATATTGACAGAGTTTATCAGACAGGCTCAAGTGCGGACCTGGCAGTGACCATGGGTCCCCAGGCTGCATGTCACCTCGTCTCACGGCAAAGCTGGGAGGTGGATTGGCCTCCACCCCCGGTTCTGTTTTCTGGAAGCCGGCTCGGAAATACAATTTTATTTGTAAAATGGCTCACCTCTCCTGGAGTCAAACGAAGCTTTCCAGAGCGGGTGACGTCTGAGACGGGGCTTACTTAGTGGGTTGGGAGTTCCACAAACTCCTTTGCTGTCTTGCTCTGTGCTGGGGAGCTCTCAGTGGGAGGGGGCAGTACCCCTAATTGTTAGGGTGTCTCAGGGGTTGAGCCGTAGACATAGTCTTCCTCAGTGAATAGATCAGTAAGCAGGAGCTTCCAGAGCAAGAGTAGTCAGAGAAACTCCAGCAGTCCCACCCCTGGGCATATATCTGGAACAAGTGAAAACTCTAATTCCCAAAGATACATGCACCCCAATGTTCATAGCAGCAGTATTTACAATAGCCAAGACATGGAAGCAACTCAAATGCCCATCAACATATGAAAAGATAAAGAAGGTATGGTGTATATACATGCATATATATATGTGTACATACACACACACACACATACATACATACACACACACAATGCGATATTACTCGGCCATAAAAAGAATGAAATATGGCCATTTGCAGCAATGTGGATGGATCTAGAGAATATTATACTAAGTAAAAAAGTCAGAGAAAGACAAATACTATATGACATCACTTATATGTGGATCTCAAAAATATGCAAATGAATGCGTATACAAAACAGAAACAGATCACAGATGTAGAAAACAAACCTGTGGTTATGAAAGGGAAGAGGGAAGGTGAGAGGGACAAATTAGGGGTATGGGGTTAACAGATACAAACTACTATCCATAAAATAGATAAGCAACAAAGAGTTACTATATAGCACAGGGAATTTTACCCAATATCTTGTAGTAACCTATGATGGAATATAATCTGCAAAAATACTGAATCACTATGCTGTACACTTGAAGCTAACACAATTTTGTAAATCAACTTTACTTCAGTAAAAAATAGAAAGTTAAAAAGGAGAAGAGAAATACTATGGCAAAGACACAGAATGTACACAAAGACAAACATGAAGATGTTCTTTGAAAATAAAAGACAATTTTGATTTATAAAGTTCTTCCTTTTTTTATGTCTGCAGTCAGAAATCTCCTAGGGAGAGACAGAGGGAGGACGTGGCCTCCAGGGTTATGATTCCTCGACAGAAGCACTTATTTTTCTTTCTCAAAGAAAACTGAGAGCAGCCTGTAGCCTGCAGGGGAGGGCCTTGGGCTGGGGCCAGGCCTGTGTCTGCATCCCAGCGGCTTCCTGAGCTCGCCGCGTGTCCTTGGGCAAGCGCCTCGCCCTCTCTGGGTCTCCCTTTGCGGAATCATAAACTGAAAAGTGCCTTTCAATTCTGACCCTCTACGGATCTATTTTTAACAAAACCCACGCTTACTTCCACACTCTTGAGCCTGCCATAAGGACATTTGTAGCTCTACAAGCTTTCTAGAATCAGAAAGAAATAGCGTTTGTGAAGTGTCAGCTCGTCAGAAATGACTGGCACCCGGGGGTTCCAAGCCCCTCCCCGAAACCTGCTCCTGCTGCGAACACAAGCCCCTCCCCTCCCTGCGCTGCTGCCTCTCGGCCTGTCCTTGCTGACTGCCGGGTGTTCTCAAGAACAGAAATAGAATATGTCTGCCACGCAGCAAGTGCACTCCTGGGAGGATGGGGGGTGTGTGTAATTTATTTTATTTCATTGTTTTCAGATAATTCTCTGTTAAGGAAGATAATCTCTGAAGTGGAGTGTAGGGGCCCTGAAAAGCTGTCAGCTCCCCGCTAGACAAGTCACTTTGCACAGCATCTTGGTGTCCCCAGCTAGAGAGGGTGCCAAGCACGCTCCAAATCCTTCATCAATGCAGGGATGCCCTGGGACTGCGTGCAAGGGGCTCACAGACATTTCGAGTGTAAAACTACAAAGCAAAGCGTCACCAGATTATTAGGATGCAAGAGCTGCCTTCTCCGCATCCTAGGTTCAGGATTTCCTTGAACGAAGCTAAGCTGGCAGCTGTGAGCTCAAGCGGCCCATAGATCAGAGACCACGGTGCCCTAAGATCACGCTTCCCTCTGTCAACTTGGAGCAGGGCTCCCCTCTCAGCTTCCCTGACAAGGGGCATCCAGCTGCCTCATTTACCATCTGAAATCTACACAGTGGTCAGCGGGCTTTCTTGTGTCCTAATCTGATCTGATCTCACGGTGGAATCTATCAGCAACTTGAAAACCCCTTGATAGGAAGTGGAATCAGGAGTTCAAGTCCAAACTCCCCTCCATCTAAGCTGCATAACCTTGGGCAGGCTTTTCAGCCCTCTCTGTACATCTATGTCAGCTGCAAATTGGATATCAGGAAAACGTTTTTCTTGCCAGTCTTGCCAGTTATTGTAACCATCGGGTATCATATTGGGCATCAAAATGTTTGAAGCTGGGCTGAGCAGAGGCCCGTGGATGCTCTGTTCATGGTCCAGTGCCAGACACACGCAGCTGAGACGGAGGGGTACGAGTAGGACCAGATGACAGCTACTGGGAAGAAAGCTAGAGTCTGGAGCACAGGACACGGGGATGGGAGAGAGCAGAGGAGGCGGAAGTCATCTGTTAGTGTCTCTTGAAGGAGGCCCCCATCCCAACCCCGCCTGGTCCCAGAACTTCCGCTGGGACACCCCTCAGCCCAAGGGACCGTTGGTTTCCTCACATCTGTGAGCCCCGCCCCCAGCCCTGGGACAGGTCCCTGCTAGAGCCCCGAGATGCCTGTTTCCGTGTTTTCTCCTCCGAAGCATCTGGTCAGCACTGGCCTGGCACATCGCAGGAGCTCGGGATCCCTTTCAGAGCCGCCCCTCGGTCTCTCAGCTCCAGGACCAGCCCAACGCTGCTCTCCTGCAGTGCTTTGCCGGGTCAGGCTCGGGCCCCAGACACCTCCCTCCCCTGCGCTCCTCTCCCCGCCTCCGCCTCCACCTCCACCTCCTGTTACCACTACCGCTGTCTCCTCTGTCACCTCTGCTGCCACCGCCACCTCCCCCAGCAGGCTGCACGCTGGGGGGCCGGGGCTGGGCGAGGCTGGGCCCCCTGGGAGCTGGCTGGCCACGGCCTGGGCGTAGGGGGCGGGCGTGCCCGAGTTGTGGCCGGGAGCTGGGCTGGCCTTGGGACCCAGGGCACTTGGGAGTGCTGCGGGGCAGGGGCCCCCTTTGTTGCCAGGGACGGTGCTCCGGACAGAAGTGGCAGGCGGGGGGCCCGAGGGGTAGCTTGGTGGTACGGCTGGGGACCGAGGGTGCTGGCTGCTGTGGACAGGTTTGCAGCCGTTTTTGGCTGGAGACTGGCTGACTTCGCTGTCCATGGAGCGTCCCCTCTTCTTGTCATCTTCAGAGTTTTCCGTGGTACAGTTGGCTGGGCTGGGCGGGATGGGGCCTCAGCCTCAGCCATGATGACACCAGCCTCCTTCACAGGCGTATTCAGGCCATTCAACAAGGATGGAACCATTTTTAGACCCCAGGGGGGCACTGTGGGGAACTCAGACATGAGTGGGCACGCTCCTGGCTCGCGTGGATCTTGGAAAGTTCTTAATGAATGAATCCCTACCAGGCCTGAGGAATCCTGACTAGCTCGTGGCTGAGCTGAGGGCGTGGAGAGCCACATTGTAACTAGAGCCATGCCCACGATGAGCACCCTTTCATCCATACAACAGCCTCTGTGAGGATTTTCATACCCATTTTCCTGATGAGGAAACTGAGGCTCAGAGAAGGCTGGTAAGTGGCAGAGCCAGGACTAGAAATAAACTCTTCCAACCCCAGATAATGAACGTTCCTAATAAACCACAGTGCCTCACATGGCATGCTTGGTGAGAGGCCCAAGATAAATTCTGGGATGAGAATAGTGGAAAGAGGACTAAAATAGATCTTGTTCTGCCTGGGATAAGAAGTTATTTAATAAATGAACATGAGTCAGTGAGGAGGCAGCATCTTCTCCTTGGAAAACATGGGTGTAATTCTGCAATTAGAGGTTCCAGTAAAAGTGGGTGGACAGCTCCTTGGAAATATAAATCACTTCCAGGAGGCACAGATGAACAGCTGTGGCTACATGGCTGGGGGCCAGAGAAGGTCAGGAACTTCATGTTTTATGTCGTGACCGCATTGAACCTGCCCCCGACTTTGGCCACAAATCCTTAATTGGGATTCCTTCTTCTCTTTTGCTTCTACAATCCCTCCTCCTCCTGCCATCTCGGTGACATTTATTTTAAAAATAAATGTGTGTGTGTGTAACCATGTTACTTCCCTAATTAAAATACTTCATTGGTTTCCTAGCTCCACAAGGTAGAAACTAAACTCTTCAGTGTGGCTTACGGGGTTAGCTTAGCTTAGGTTGTCCCCAAAGCAGACCCTGAGACAGGATTTGTAAGACAGCTGAGGCATTCACCCATCAATGCTTGTTCCTCGTTGGTGAAGGCTTGCTTTTGGGGATATTGACTTCCCAAGACGTCTGTCTGCTCCTCACATGGCCAGCACACTCCTGGGAGGAGAGTGGGCCCTCAGATGGAGAGGTACATCTGCTCGAGGTAGAAGTCATTGCCGTGTGATGAACTGTCCACAGAGCTGGCCAAAGGGATGCGGGCAGTCAGCGTGGCACCTGTGGCACAGATTCTGCACGAGTTTCCTTCTCAAGCTGCATCTTCTACTCCTACACCTGGTCCTAGATTTCCCAGAGGGGTTACTCAGTGACTAAGAAAAACACATAGGTCACACACAGTTATGATACCTTAATAAGAGTGCTTTTATCTGAAGTCACAGGCAACTAACCTCTCTGCAGTAGATTGACCAGGTTGTAAACTCTGGACTCTTTTTCCTTAAACATACATTCCCATGCCCTCAACTAACAGGCGTGAGAAGAAACCAAATGAGGGTGAAAGACAAGCTCGTAGCAACAAAAACTCAGCTGCCTGTGTGGTGCGCAGGAGGAAAGGCTGTGTGAAGCTCTCTCCCTGGACCTGGGTAGAAACGCCCTAAGAAACTCCTGGGATGTAAGTGCATTCTTTAGATTCTCCTTAATAGGGCAAAGCAAAGGATGTGAGCAGGTGTATGGAAGTTTAAACAGAGTGTTTGATTAGATGAAGTTTGAAAAGCTGTTCCCAAACATGCAGTCTTTTTTTCAGACGCCCATATTTTGCACATGCTGGTCCCTCTGCTAGACTACCCTTCTGTGTTTGTCCATCGCCACTTCTGTGAAATCCTCTCTGACCAGCACATACAGACTTAATCACCCCACCCTCTTTCTCCATCAGACTTGTAAATACTTTATGATAACTCTGAAAGTCATTACTCTCTTTCTGGACCTCCTTTTATGTGTCTGTAATATAACGTGTTCACAACCATAAGCTTTAAGGCCTAAAGTTTTTGAATCTTTTATCACTCATAATTATTTTTTAATAGAAAAATCAGCTATTTTGTAGGATAATATGTATGCCTTCTTTTAATTTTAAAATCTATTTTAGGTTGGTTGTCATAAAAATTCCATGATTCAAAAACATTTGCTAAATGTCTTCTATGTGCCAGGTCTAGTGGGCCACACCTAGAATTTATTATTCCTATCCTTGAGAAATTTATTTTCTTGCTAAAAAACTGACATCTAAACCCAGGAAATAATGCCAGTCACATAGCAAACCAGCAGGAATTCATACCGCAGGGGAGTTCACCAGGAGCTGGGGCAGTGCTCCCAGGATGTGAGCCTTGGGGGGAGAATAGGACACGGTATTTCTGATGCTAGGAGGAGGACATCCTAAATTAGTGCAGTATCAACTTCACAGAACCACATGGGAACAAGCAGGACATGAGATCGAGGGAGATGAGGACCCTGACGATCTCCCCGGGACAGCCTGTCTGCTCTGGAGTGGAGCCAGGGATGTGGATGGAAGGGTGAAGACGGGGGAGAATTTAGATGCCAGCCAGTGGAGTTTGACATCAGACTACATGAAACCAGTAACTTTTTAGAAAACAGAGGGACATTAAGATGTTTGTGTTTGAGAAAGTCAGTGTGGCAGCTGATGGGAGACGGATTGGGTGGGGATGAGAGGCTGTCCCACTGAGACCTTCAGGAGAGCACAACTTGATGTGGGCATAGGAGAAGGAGATGCAGGTTTGAGGGGACACGGATCTGGAGAGCAAGACAGGAGAAGGATGCAATATTGAGGACAGCAAGGTTTGGCTCTTGGCCAAGAGAATGGTGGTCGTGGTGGTAGGGGCTGGAGAAATTGACCCAAAGAGGTATGACTTGTTAAAGCCACGTTAATGAGGAGTGTATGTGTGTGTGTGTGTGTGTGTGTGTGTGTGTGCACGCGCGCACGTGCAAGTGTGTAGGGGGTACAGAGTTTTGGTGTGAGAAGAGGAAACTGAAGCAGAGAAGAACACAGAGGCTGTCAGAAGTAGGGAGTAATGCCCTTGCCTTTGAACACAGCTTGGTTTCAGACATACCACTTGAACCATTCCTTGCAGCTCATGGGGGCCCTGACTTCCCAGAGCATCAATAATGCAACATGGAAACTGCAGGTCTGTCTCTGAACGAAGACACTGGGATTAGGGAAGCAAGCCATTCGAGAAGCTCTTCCTTTATCACAGTCTTTACAAACATGGCCCACGTTTGGAACTTGGTAGGGAATTTGATGCCTGACTTTTCGACATGTGTCCACACGGTTTCCATACTCTTTCTTTTGGGTGATAATGCTACTTAGCTGTGTATGTAGATAACAGTGCAACCATTCACAGCACAGACAAACACATACGCAGATGTTTTACACAGGAATCACTTAAGCTCAGTGGCTCTTAAAATACTTTTGCCATCCCAGCACTCCTGAGGGGGATGGTACTCCCAGATCAAAAACAGAGAGTCAATTCATATGTGTCCAATTTCAGTGGGAGAGAATGGAAGGACCCACGTCCCTCAGTGCTTGAGTCAGAATCTGGGGGAAAGAGAGCAAAGCCCTGCGGGTGGTTCTGATGGAGGCCCCAGGAGGCTGGTCCCCATGAGGACTCACTGGCCTCTAGTTCAAGCACAATCTGGGCTCATGCTTCTGCCCGAACTGAATTTTCTGCCCTGCCCCCTGCCCTTCTAATCCTAAACCTAACCTCAACCCTATAAGGGTTCAAGACCCTTCAAGACCCACTTGTAGTTTTCTCATCTGAGAAATCACCCCTGCCTCACGCAGCGCAGGTCATCTCTTTGATGTGCTATTCTTGCCCTTCAATCAGTATTTGATCATCTGAGTGTCTGTTTCCCCCCAGAGACAGTGGGCTCCTGGAGAACAGGTGCCACGTTTTATGTGTCTCTGAAACCTGGCACCTAGCACAGGGGAGATCTATCGTGAAAGCTTACAGATTAAAAGAATGGATGGATGCCTCGAAAAATACACGTCTGCAACCTTCAGTCTCTCTGCCATTTCTTGATTTGTTTCCAAACATCTGTGGGGCCCTGGCCTCGGCCCCTTGCCCTGGAGTCTCCTCTTCTTCGGGGCAGCTGCAGCTCCCTCCTGCATCCTCTGCATCAGGGCTACATTCCTCAGGAGAGGTTGGATAAAACGGTCTTTCCGTCTCTGCAGGTTCAGAGTTGCACACGAGTGTGGCACGCCATGGTAGCTTTTCAGTAACTGCTCACGTGTGCAGAGCATTTCAGCATTCCCCGACCATCACATCCTTTACCTTATCATCAGCTCCCTGACATCCTGGGGAAGCACCATTATTCTCTGTTCTGCACAAGCAACTGAGGGACTTGAGAGTGAAGTGACCTGACTGAGGTTGTCCATTAGCAGGTGGAGGAGGGAGAATTAGGACAGGGACCCCGACCGACTCAAAGCTTGGGTTTTTTCCACTTTATCACATTTGATCTTTTCCCATCAGGTTCCATTTTCTTTCTGGTTTTGGGATTTGTCCAATACTTCTCTATTAGTGCCTGACCCCTGCCTCTTCTGATTCTTTTGAAAGGACCCCACTTTCCCTGACAGGAAAACCCAACAGGAACTGTTATTTCTGAGATGTCCGACATCTGACCTCTCGAGGCTCACGTTTCCCGGTTTGATTCCGGAAGCCAGGCTGACCCAGAGGACTTTGGAGCCTCCTTCAGAGGCTTGGAGCAAGACTGATGGACAAGCACTGTTTGGTATCCATCTTCTTAAAATAGAATGCTAGAATATACTTTGTTCTATTTTTTGCAGTTTTTTCTCTTCCTCCCTGCCCCATCCTCCTCCTCCTCGCCTGTCTAGTCTTTGAAGCATTTTCAAGCTCATCACAGATATAGGCAATTAAGTGTGTTCACTAAGTCATCCTTTGCTTCCTCTTAATGAAAATGAATGCATAGTTTTCTTTCTGCAAAAGTTTGCTAAAATCCCTGGCTAGAGCACGATCAACCTGTCGTCTGGTCATCTTGTCTTAGTCATGGGCTTTGTGACTCCAGGGAAGTCACATAATCTTTCAGATCTTTCACTGATCACATCCCTTCTCAGTTATTTACTCATATGATTGCCTCCCCTACCAGACTGTGAACAACCAGCAGGCGGAGCAAATTTTGTTCCAGTTTGTATTCTCAACACTTAGGACAGTTTCCAGCAGACGTTGGTTGAATTCAGTGGAGCACTGAACGCCAGAGAGAGGATGGGAAACAATTAACTGCAGAAAAGGGACATCAAGAAGCCCTGCTCATCTATCTGATGCTTCCCTTCATGTTGGAGAGGAACAGTAGCAGGGTCAAAGGGGGAAGAAGGTGTGATGTGTGTGTGTGTACAGGAGCGCACATGTGGCGTTTGTTCTGAATGGAGGACACAGAGCTGTTGGCATAGAACAAGAGAAGGAGCCATGAGTGACAAAAACCCTGACCAAAGAGCGGATCATTTCAAATCATATCTGAGAGGACCAGAGGATGCCAACTCAAATTCCCTAGCCAAATGCCCACGATCTTAGTGCCACGGTGCAGCAACAGCTGGGACTCAAGAGTTCTTCTAACTCGTTAGGTGACCTAAAGAAAGTTACCTCTAATTTAGGGTGACATTTAAATTTCCAAGAGGACAGAGAACAGTGAAATTTGCTAGCTGGGCTTTGGAGGACACAGAAATGCACCCAGGTTGTTGAGTATATCATGCTGTTTTCTGGGGAATTAGAGGCATATTAGGATGTGTTTGTTTGGGTACTGCTTTATACCACCATTGCTGAGGGAAAAGCTAAAAACTGCCAGAAAACAAAAATATTAGTGCAAAGGATTTTTGGGCTGGTCACAAGGAACACCCAGAAGATAGGAATTGTTTCCAACAGAAAGACTGTGAAATATATATGAAGGTAAGGAATGGCATAGAGTAAACACATGCGAATAGTATAATTGGGACCAAGACATTATGGAAAAGGCAATCCTGCTCAATAATTTGTTTATTTTTATTTTTTTTCTTTTAAAATGTTTATTTGGTTGATTTTGTTATTTTTCTAATTTTTTAATTTGGATGCTCTGTTTACTAATTTTGTTTTTACAGTTTTTTATTTATTTTACTTTTTTTACAGCAGGTTCTTAGTAGTTATCTATTTTATACATATCAGTGTATGTATGTCAATCCCAATCTCTCAGTTCAGCCCACCACCATCACCCCCTGCTTTCCCCCCTTGGCGTCCATATGTTTGTTCTCTACATCTGTGTCTCTATTTCTGCCTTGCAAACCGGTTCATCTGTACCATTTTTCTAGATTCCACATATATGCGTTAATATACAATATTTGTTTTTCTCTTTTTGACTTACTTCACTCTGTATGGCAGTCTCTAAGTCCATCCATGTCTCTACAAATGATCCAATTTCATTCCTTTTTGTGGTTCAGTAATACTCCATTGTGTATATGTACCACATCTTCTTTATCCATTCGTTTGTCGATGGGCATTTAGGTTGCTTCCATGACCTGGCTATTATAAACAGTGCTGCAATGAACATTGGGGTGCATGTGTCTTTCTGAATTATGGTTTTCTCTGGGTATATGCCCAGTAGTGGGATTGCTGGGTCATACGGTAATTCTATTTTTAGTTTTTTAAGGAACCTCCATAATGTTCTCTATAGTGGCTGTATCAATTTACATTCCCACCAACAGTGCAAGAGGGTTCCCTTTTCTCCACACCCTCTCCAGCATTTGTCTGTAGATTTTCTGATGATGCCCATTCTAACTGGTGTGAGGTGTTACCTCACTGTACTTTTTATTTGCATTTCTCTAATAATTAGTGATGTTGAGCAGCTTTTCATGTGCCTCTTGGCCATCCATATGTCTTCTTTGGAGAGATGCCTATTTAAGTTTTCTGTCCATTTTCTGATTAGGTTGTTTGGTTTTTTTGATATTGAGCTGCATGAACTGTTTATATATTTTGGAGATTAATCCTTTGTCCGTTGATTCATTTGCAAATATTTTCTCCCATTCTGAGGGTGGTCTTTTCATCTTGCTTATGGTTTCCTTTGCTGTGCAAAAGATTTTCAGTTTCATTAGGTCCCATTTGTTTATTTTTGTTTTTATTTCCATTACTCTAGAAGGTGGGTCAAAAAAGATCTTGCTGTGATTTATGTCAAAGAGTGTTCTTCCTATGTCTTCTTCTAAGAGTTTTATAGTGTCTGGTCTTACATTTAGGTCTTTAATCCATTTTGAGTTTATTTTTTGTGTATGGTGTTAGGGAGTGTTCTAATTTCATTCTTTTACATGTAGCTGTCCAGTTTTCCCAGCACCACTTATTGAAGAGACTGTCTTTTCTCCATTGTATATCTTTGCCTCCTTTGTCATAGATTAGTTGACAATAGATGTGTGGGTTTATCTCTGGGCTTTCTATCCAGTTCCATTGATCTATATTTCTGTTTTTGTGGCAGTACCATACTGTCTTGATTACTGTTGCTTTGCAGTATAGTCTAAAGACAGGGAATCTGATTCCTCCAGCTGCATGTTTTTCCCCTCAAGATTGCTTTGGCTCTTCGGGGGTCTTTTGTGTCTCCATACAAATTTTAAGGTTTTTTGTTCTAGTTCTGTTAAAAAATGCCATTGGTAATTTGATAGGGATTGCATTGAATCTGTAGATTGCTTTGGGTTGTATAGTCATTTTCACAATATTGATTCTTCCAATCCAAGAACATGGTATATCTCTCCATCTGTTTGTGTCATCTTTGATTTCTTTCATCAGTATCTTATAGTTTTCTGAGTACAGGTCTTTTACCTCCTTAGGTAGGTTTATTCCTAGGTATGTTATTCTTTTTGTTGCAATGGTGAATGGGATTGTTTCCTTAATTTGTCTTTCTGATCTTTCATTGTTAGTGTATAGGAATGTAAGAGATTTCTGTGCATTAATTGTTATCCTGCAACTTAACCAGATTCATTGATTAGCTCTAGTAGTTTTCTGGTGGCATCTTTAGGATTATCTATGTATAGTATCATGTCATCTGCAAACAGTGACAGTTTTACTTCTTCTTCTCTAATTTGGATTCCGTTATTTCTTTTTCTTCTCTGATTGCCATGACTAGGACTTCCAAAACTATGTTGAATAATAGTGGTGAGAGTGGGCAACCTTGTCTTGTTCCTGATCTTAGAGGAAATGCTTTCAGTTTTTCACCATTGAGAATGATGTTTGCTGTGGGTTTGTCATATATGGGCTCTATTATGTTGAGGTAAGTTCCATCTATGCCTACTTTCTGGAGAGTTTTTATCATAAATGGGTGTTGAATTTTGTTGAAAGCTCTTTTTCTGCATCTATTGAGATGATCATATGGTTTTTATTCTTCAATTTGTTAATATGGTGTATCACATTGATTGATTTGCATATATTGAAGAATCCTTGCATCCCTGGGATAACTCCTACTTGATTATGGTGTATGATCTTTTTAATGTATTGTTGGATTCTGTTTGCTAGTATTTTGTTGAGGATTTTTGCATCTATATTTATCAGTGATATTGGTCTGTAATTTTCCTTGTTTGTATTATCTCTGTCTGGTTTTGGTATCAGGGTGATGGTGGCCTCGTAGAATGAGTTTGAGAGTGTTCCTTCCTCTGCAATTTTTCTGAAGAGTTTGAGAAGGATGGGCGTTAGCTCTTCTCTAAATGTTTGATAGAATTCACCTGTAAGCCATTTGGTCCTGGACTTCTGTTTGTTGGAAGATTTTTAGTCACAGTTTCAATTTCATTACTTGTGATTGGTCTGTTCATATTTTCTATTTCTTCCTGGTTCAGTCGTGGAAGGTTATACCTTTCTAAGAATTTGTCCATTTCTTCCAGGTTGTCCATTTTATTGACATAGAATTGCTTATATTAGTCTCTTATGATGCTTTGTATTTCTGCAGTGTCCGTTGTAACTTCTCCTTTTTCATTTCTAATTTTATTGATTTGAGTCATCTCCCTCTTTTCCTTGATGAATCTGACTAAAGGTTTATGAATTTTGTTTATGTACTCAAAGAACCAGCTTTTAGTTTTATCGTTCTTTGCTATTGTTTTCTTTGTTTCTATTTCCTTTATTTCTGCTCTGATCTTTATGATTTCTTTCCTTCTACTAACTTTGGGTTTGTTTGTTCTTTTTTCTCTAGTTCCTTTAGGTGTAAAGCTAGATTGTTTATTTGCGATTTTTCTTGTTTCTTGAGGTAGGATTGTATTACTATAAACTTCCCTCTTAGAACTGCTTTTGCTGCATCCCATAGGTTTTGCATCATCGTGTTTTTGTTGTCATTTGTCTCTAGGTGTTTTTTGATTTTCTCTTTGATTTCTTCAGTGATCTCTTGATTATTTAGTAGTGTATTATTTAGCCTCCATGTGTTTATGTTTTTTATGTTTTTTTCCCCTATAATTTATTTCTAATCTCATAATGTTGTGGTCAGAAAAGATGCTTGATATGATTTCAATTTTCTTAAATTTACCAAGGCTTGATTTGTGAGACAAGATGCGATCTATCCTGGAGAATGTTCCATGTGCACTTGAGAAGAAAGTGTAATCTGCTGTTTCTGGATGGAATGTCCTATATATATCAATTCAATCTATCTGGTCTATTGTGTCATTTAAAGCTCATGTTTCCTTATTAATTTTCTGTCTGGCCTGTCCATTGGTGTAAGTGAGGTGTTAAAGTCCCCCACTATTATTGTGTTACTGTTGATTTCCTCTTTTATAGCTGTTAGCATTTGCTTTATGTATTGAGGTGCTCCTATGTTGGGTGCATATATATTTATAACTGTTATATCTTCTTCTTGGATTGATCCCTTGATCATTATGTAGTGTCCTTCCTTGTCTCTTGTAACATTCTGTATTTTGAAGTCTATTTTATCTGATATGAGTATTGCTACTCCAGCTTTCTTTTGATTTCCATTTACATGGAATATCTTTTTCCATCCCCTCACTTGCAGTCTGTATGTGTCCCTAGGTCTGAAGTAGGTCTCTTGTAGACAGCATATATATGGGTCTTGTTTTGTATCCATTCAGCAAGGCTGTTTCTTTTGGTTAGAGCATTTAATCCATTCACATTTAAGGTGATTATCGATATGTATGTTCCTATTACCATTTTCTTAATTGTTTTGGGTTTGTTTCTGTAGGTGCTTTTCTTCTCTTGTGTTTCCCATTTAGAGAAATTCCTTTAGCATTTGTTGTAGAGCTGTATAATGGTGCTGAATTCTCTTAGCTTTTGCTTGTCTGTAAAGCTTTTGATTTCTCCGTCAAATCTGAATGACATCCTTGCCAGGTAGAGTAATCTTGCTTGTAGATTCTTCCTTTTCATCACTTTAAATATATCATGCCACTCCCTTCTGGCTTGTAGAGTTTCTGCTGAGAAATCAGCTGTTAACCTTATGAGAGTTCCCTTGTATGTTATTTGTTGTTTTTCCCTTGCTGCTTTTGATAATTTTTATTTGTCTTTAATTTTTGTCAACTTGATTACTATGTGTCTTGGCGTGTTTCTCCTGGGGTTTATCCTGCCTGGGATTCTCTGCACTTCCT
Source organism: Balaenoptera physalus (assembly GCF_965194825.1). NCBI lineage: Eukaryota > Metazoa > Chordata > Mammalia > Artiodactyla > Balaenopteridae > Balaenoptera > Balaenoptera physalus. The sequence goes on along the minus strand of NC_138894.1, from coordinate 85,854,676 downwards.
GGACTTTTCCTTTCCCATGTTATGGAAGTTTTCAACTATAATCTCTTCAAATATTTTCTCTGGTCCTTTCTCTCTCTCTTCTCCTTCTGGGATCCCTATAATGTGAATGTTGTTGTGTTTAATGTTGTCCCAGAGGTCTCTTAGGCTGTCTTCATTTCTTTTTACTCTTTTTTCTTTATTCTGTTCTGCAGCAGTGAATTCCACCATTCTGTCTTCCAGGTCACTTATCCGTTCTTCCGCCTCAGTTATTCTGCTATTGATTCCTTCTAGTGTATTTTTCATTTCAGTTATTGTATTGTTCATCACTGTTTGTTTGTTCTTTATTTCTTCTAGGTCTTTGTTAGACATTTCTTTCATCTTCTTGATCTTTGCCTCCATTCTTTTTCCATGGTCCTGGATCATCTTCACCATCATTATTCTGTATTCTTTTTCTGGAAGGTTGCCTATCTCTACTTCATTTAGTTGTTTTTCTGGGGTTTTATCTTGTTCCTTCATCTGGTACATAGTCCTCTGCCTTTTCATTTTGTCTATCTTTCTCTGAGCGTGGTTTTTGTTCCACAGGCTGCAGAATTGTAGTTCTTCTTGCTTCTGCTGTCTGCCCTCTCGTGGATGAGGCTATGTAAGAGGTTTGTGCAAGATTCCTGATTGGAGGGACTCTGCTCAATAATTTAAAAGCACAAGAGATACAACAAACGAATCCTAGGAGAGCACTCAACTCAGGAGATTGGCAAGTGTACTGGGAAGATAAGAAAGTATTTTTACCAATGGGGAGAGGAGAGTGGAGTACACTTTATAAGAATAGGAATGCATCACACATCATGTTCTTTTCACAGAGTAATTTCAACATGAAACTGATTTTCCAGATAATACAAATCATTAAATTTATATAAGAAAATATTTAGTCTGAAAAAGTACAGATTGTCAGCCATCTTTGAAATCCTTATGTATTCCTAGGCTCTCCCACTAACAATTTTCTAGGGATTCAGCAGCTGTCTGTTCACTGACTCTTAAATGCTTTTCCCATTGGAGGCTGGAAGATGCACACCTTCATCCTTATACAGGGATTTAGGGAACACTTCACAACTCAGCTACGTTTCACACTCTCAAAGCACTTCTGTTCTGTTTTGATCATTTTCCCTTATGGAACAGGGTAAATAAAACAACAAAAAACAAAAACCATGAAATTCCTGTGAGCTTCACACCTTATAAGTGTCATAAAACTGAAAATGCTTTCTTGGAGCATCCAGGTAACTTTCCCATAAAATCTCAGGTTTTGTTAGTTTTCCTTAAACTTCAGAGGCAGGTTCTTTCCTGACATGATCTTCGTATGTCTGAGATAACATAGGGGTATCTGTTCTTGTGTTTACTTATCACCTGTTTCTGCACACAGAGCCCCTTTCATTCTCCTGATTGGGTCTCACCAGTATTTTACTCTGAGTAGATGCTCTGCTTCAAGGGTCATTATTTGACTCTGTTGCATCTGAGGACCTGCAACAATAAATACTGTTCTACAACAGTGTTGCAAGGGGCATCTGTTTTGCACACGTAACCTCCTTTCTCATAACATAAATGAACCATAAATATCAAAGCCAGAATAGATCTGAGACAACCTATGGCCCAAATATGGAGAGAAATTTGACCCAGGACATCCTTAATTTGGACACAAGCAAATATAATTCCTGGACAGAATGTCTAAAAGAAAATTAAACAGGGGTTACTTTTTCGTTTGCCTATAGAGTGAAGGAGCATTCAGTATTGAAATTCACTCATTACTAAGTTGTCAGGTGAGAGCTGACCAGGGGCTGGCAAGACTGGCAAACTGTAGGAATTTGTATTCATAGGCACTGGCCTCCACATTTCCTGCACAGAGATCTCAGACTCTCTTTAAAACAGTGGGTGCCCTAATCCTTTAAGAGATTGGCATTCCATCATTTTATTTTATTTACTTATTTATTTTTACAATTTATTTACTTTTGTGTACTTATAAAAAATTTTTTATTGGGGTATAGGTGATTTACAATGTTGTGTTAGTTTCAGGTGTACAGCAAAATGAATCTGTTATACATATACATATATCCACTCTTTTTTAGATTCTTTTCCCATATAGGCCATTACAGAATATTAAGTAGAATTCCCTGTGCTATACAGTAGGTCCTCATTAGTTATTTATTTTATATATTGTAGTGTGTATGTGTCAATCTCAATCTTCCAATTTATCCCTCCCCCCGCTTACCCCCCAGTAAACATGTTTATTTTCTACATCTGTAACTCTGTTTTGCAGATAAGTTCATTTGTAGCCTTTTTTTAGATTCCACATATAAGTGATATCACACGATATTTGTCTTTCTCTGTCTGACGTACTTCACTCAGTATGACAATCTCCATCATTTTAGAAAGACTATGGGCCATGGCATACGCTTTCCCAATCCTCCCTTCTCATTGGATTCTGTTCTCCTTCCTCCTCTGAGGTCATCATATAAGATGGACTTCACATCTCATCTGACAAGTGCCAGTGACCACAGAATGGAAGCTGTCTCTGTCTGAGACCTCAGTGTGGAGAGGGTTGGTCCTAACGCTCACATTGAACATTTCTTGACTTTAGTTTTCCAGGTTCATAATCTGTTCTTTGAGCCTCTAGGAGTCCTTGGTTCTAATCACTACCCTGACACTCACTTACTGTGAGTGATCCTGGGCTATTTCTTTCTCTCTTGGCCATGATTTCTCCATCTGAATTTTAAGGAATCTTATTTGGTGCTTTACTTGAAAGCAGCAAGCAAAACTCAAGTGAAAGGATTTAATATTATGGTGATGATTTTCCAACCACAGGGAAAAGGGTTTCCTATGTTTGTTTCTGCTGAAATGTTGACAGCCTGTGTCTACTGAGACATTAGTCTCCTTCGTACCCGGGAGGCTCTTCCCATCCGCTCTGAGTTGAGATTCACATCCTATCCTCCAGCAAGAGAGTGCTGCAAGGCTATTCAGAATAAAGATTTACTTGTGCTTCACTTCAAATGAATCTCATCCCTGTCACCCACATAAAATAGTACATCTCAGGCCATCACCAAGAGGAAATTCCAAGTCTGCTAAATGCCTTCCTGCTCATGACACAGGAGCACAAGCAAGGCTCCAAACAGGCCCTGGCTCCTGCCTCATTTTCTAGACCCACCTCGCCCAGCTCCCCCCATAGTCTCCCCTCCTGCTTCAGACACACAGGGACTTGTAGTTTTCCATTGTCCATGTTCAGAATGGCTTCTGAACTTGTATACACTGGTCTCCACTTCATCTGAAGAGCTTCCACTCATCCTTCAAAAACAGCACCCTCTCCCCCAAGAAACCTACATACCACTTTGCTACTTTAAAGGAGAGCTTCCATTATTTTCTCCCTCAGCATTTTTGATATTAATTTTTCTCTCATTCTTCTCATTTAATTATTTTAAAATCTTTTTAAAACTTAAAGATGAGTGTACATAATATACACATATACTTTTAAGAATAACAGGAAAATGAACACCCAGATACCAATCATCTGGCTTGATTACCAGCTTTTTGGAAACCTTTTGTGTGTCTTTCCCTAATTCCATTCCCTTCCCTTCTCCCAGAGGTCACCACTTTCTTGAATTTTTAAATTATCTTTTTTATTTCTATAGAGTTTGATCACATTTGTATGTACACTTAAACAACAAATTACGTAGTTTTGCCTGTATTTGAATGTTATTGAATCAAATAACAAATTCTTCTGACTTGCTTTTTTCACTAAACATTATAGTTTTGAGATTCATCCATGTTAATGCATATCTTAAAGTCCACTAGTTCTTTCACTTTTGTACAGCATTCCATTGTATAAATCATCACAATATACGTACCTATTCTCCTGATGATATAGTATTTTTTTTGTTCTTATAAGAAATGCTTATAGACATTTTTGAACATTTTTCCTGATACAGATTACAAGTGTCTTTAAAATATATAGTTAGAAATGGCAATGTTGTGTCAAAGAATATGCACATTTCAATCCACTGGGCAATGCAAAATTATATTCAAAAATGATTATACCAATGTGTCCTTCCTTCAGTTCCTTTTGTAGTATCCAGGGGTTTGGTGTTTGTCTGTTTTTTGCCTTTTTCTTAAACTTTTTGAACTTGTTTTGGATTGATTTATATCCCCCCGCACACTTCAGTTTTCTTCAACTAGTGTAGCAGTTGTACATACACTTACATACTTATCTACTATCCATAATTAACTTAAATTCTAAACTCAGTCAATATTTTTAACTTCTTCTAAATAATACCTGAATTTCACAACATTTACTCTGACTATCCCAATTCTAAATAGTATGTTACTGTTGTCCTAAATTTTAGTTCTTTCTTGTTTATTTAACTGTACAAAGTACACATGTGATAATTATTTCATGCAGTACTTTTTTATATTTACCCATGTGGTTAACATTTTCTTTGTTTACTCTTCCTTCTTTATTCTCCAGCTTTCCTTCTGGAATTATTGTACTTCTTCCTGAAGAACTGGGCATAGAATTCTAGGCCAGTTATTTTCTTCCTAGAACTCTGAAGATACTGTTCTGATATTCATTATTACCACTGAAAAGTCAGACTCAGTCTAATTGAGTTCCTTTATAAAGTGTTCTGGATTTTCTTCATGACTCCTTCCAAGGTGTTCTCTTTGTTTTTGTCGTTCTGTGATTTGACTGAACAATATCTGGGTGTGGAATCTTTTCTTTAATCCTACTTGGAATTCGTTAGGTTTCTTGAATCTGAGACTTGTCGCTTGTCATAGTTATGGAAAATTCTTAGCCATTTTTTCCTTTAAATACTGCTTCTATTTCAGTCTTTCTCCCTTCTATTTTGGGGTCTCTAATCAGACATAAGTTACGTCTTCTCACTCTACTGCCCATATGTCTTAACTTTTCTTGTGTTTTTCCTGTTATTTGTCTCACTGGGACATATTCTGGATAATTTCAGATAAATTTTTCAGTTCACAAATTTTCTCTTCAGTTCAATCTGCAGTTAAATTTATCTTATTTATATTTATAAATATAAATTTTATAGTTTAAAAAATTTTAACATGCACATTTTCTTTTTATTTTAGCTCTAGACATTATATTTCTTTTTTTCTATTTTGTATCTGCCTGATCAGTTTTGATAATATCTTATTTCTTCATTATACTTTTAATTCCTCTTTTATTTTAAAAATGATTAAAGATATTTGTTTTATATTCTGTTCCTCATAAGTGAAACATCTACAGCCTTTGCTGGTAAGACTCTACATTATTTATGCCAGCTCTAATGGTGACATTTTTCCTTGTCTATTAGTGAGTTTTGATTGTGAACTCATAATCTTTAGATCTTTATTTGGGGGTTTTTTGAGGCTTCAGTTTAAAATATATTTATCCACTTGTTTGTTTGTTTTTGTTTTTGGCCATGCCGCGCAGCCCGTGGGATCTTTGTTCCCCGACCAGGGATCAAACCTGCACACCCTGCATTGGAAGCATGGAGTCTTAACCACTGGATGGCCAGGGAGCAGCTTATGCAGCTCAATATCAAAAAAACAAACAACCCAATCAAAAAATGGGTGGAAGACCTAAATAGACATTTCTCCAAAGAAGACATACAGATGACCAACAAACACATGAAAAGATGCTCAACATCACTAATTATTAGAGAAATGCAAATCAAAACTATAATGAGGTATCACCTCACACCGGTCAGAATGGCCATCATCAAAAAATCTATGAACACTAAATGCTGGAGAGGGCGTGGAGAAAAGGGAACCCTCACACATTGTTGGTGGGAATGTAAATTGATACAGCCACTATGGAGAACAGTATGGAGGTCCTTTAAAAAACTAAAAATGGAACTACTTTATGACCCAGCAATCCCACTACTGGGCATATACCCAGAGAAAACCATAATTCAAAAAACACATGCACCTCAATGTTCATTGCAGCACTATTTACAATAGCCAGGACATGGAAGCAACTTCAATGTCCATCAACAGAGGAATGGATAAAGAAGATGTGGTACATATATACAATGGAATATTACACAGCCATAAAAAGGAATGAAATTGGATCATTTGTAGAGACATGGATGGACCTAGAGACTGTCATACAGACTGAAGTAAGTCAGAAAGAGAAAAACAAATATCGTGTATTAACTCATGTATGTAAAATCTGAAAAAATTGGTATAGATGATCTTATTTACAAAGCAGAAATAGAGACACGGACATAAAGAACAAACATATGGATACCTAGGAGGGAATGGGGGGTGGGTTGAACTGGGAGACTGGGATTGACATATATGAACTATTGATACCATGTATAAAATAGATAACTAATGAGAACCTACTGTATATAGCACAGGGAACTCTATTCACTGCTCTGTGGTGACCTAAATGGGAAGGAAATCCAAAAAAGAGGGGATATATGTATATGTATAGCTGATTCACTTTGCTGTACAGTAGAAACTAACACAATATTGTAAAGCAACTATACTCCAATAAAAATTTTTAAAAAATAAAATATATTTATCCAGAGAAAATTTTGCTTGTCTAGAGCAGTAGCAATCTAGACTATTAAAAGATAAAGCCTAGAGAGCTTTTTCTTCTTTACAGAAATAAATTTAAGTATGATCACAAACCCACAGGAGGGCAGGCTTAAGCTTAGGTATTATGAGAGATGTCTTCCTTTAATTTTTCTCTCTTTCTCTCTTTTTCCTTCCCTCCTTCCTCCCTCCTTCCTTCTTTCCTCCCTTCCTTCCTTCCTTCCTTCCTTCCTTCCTTCCTTCCTTCCTTCCTTCCTTCTTTCCTTCCTTCCTTATCAGAACATGGCCTCACTGTATACTTTTGTAGGGTGGACTTTATGTCTTTATTCTCTTTCTCAAAATGTTGTTCCTCAACGTGGTCTGGATTTTGTGGGTATCTTTGATTTAGTCAACTCTGCTGAAGGCCCAGATTTCTCACCTATGTCACATAACCCAAGTTTGCACATTAAAACTCAAGTTCTGAGCACTCAGAAATCAGCATACATCCCCAGAGCATTCTGGATCCTGTTCTGGTTTAGCCTGTGGATTCATGCTTCTGCTTCCTTGTCATTTCTGGCTTCTGGGGAGTTTCCTTTTCTTCCACCTCAGCCACGTACCTCAAAATAATTTTTAATATTTTAACTGCATTTAAATTGCAGATTGAAGATTTTTAAATAAATATCTAGTCTATCATATTGTCAGAAATGGAATCCCCATCCTGATAATTCTTCAGTCTTAACACTGTGACAACAATTGTCAGGGTCAGTTTATTTCTCTGAGAGTTTCTTAAAGGCAAAAACTATGACCCCTTCATCTCTAATTCCAGTTCCTGACACAAAGTAGGGGGCTCAGTGAAAGTTGGTTGGATGAATGAAATAATACATTTTAAAACAAATAATGCAATAACCAGAGATTTCCAGATACCAAACAGAATCAGCTTATTAAACTTGGTTACCCATATTCCAAGATGATTAATTATAAATTGGATTTTTAAAGCGATCATAGTCTTCTCAGAAATTCTGAGCCAGTAGCAGATTCATGAGGTCTGAAACCAAGTTGAGAGTTAATTAGCTCGAATATTGAATACTCCGAGGGACTGTGGCAGTACGTGCGGGGAGGGCTGAGCCCAAGGGGCAACAAGGTGGACAGGCAGGGAGGGCTGGCTTCCAACCTGCCGGAGTGGTTCTAACCGGGGCTGGGAGCCTCCAGGGAGACGGCACTGCATGTAAGTCAGAGCAAAGGGGAGCCCGTGTAGACCCTGCTCATGCATGTCAGCATCGTCCGAAGGGGAGAAGTGTAACTCCTTTGCTGCCAGCAGCCTCCTCTTCCGCACAGACCCACCAGAAGACTCCAAGCTGGCAGACACCACTGATTTGTCCATTGTAGAGCAGCTGCGGCTGAGACTCTTCTGGTGGCATTAACCCAAGAACTATTGGACGCAAAAGGATCCCAATGTAACACAGAGCAAGCCCCCTCCATCTGATTTCACAATTGTAATAATCAGAAACAGCCCTCTATACTCGAGAGCTACCCCTGCCCTCAACCAAAGAGTTCTGAATAGCTTCAGACTTCAAAGGGGAACGCATATTTGCATGGCCCCTTCTGTTATTCCCATTGTATGGCTAGATGATTAGGGACTGAAGCCACGTGTTCGCTCTCAGCCCTGTCACTGCTGGGATCCCTTTTTAAGAAACCTGGGACCAGTCACCCCCTGACTGGGGACCTCGGTTTTCTCATCCATACAGTGGGGAGGACACAGAATGCTCTTTAAGGGCCTTGCTAGCCTACTGAGTCTAGAATTCTAGGACTGCGAACTTTTTACTTCCTGATTTTATTATAGGTCACAGTTTATCTCCTACTTTGGAAACTGACAAATAGCTTCCAGTAAGACCTCCAGAATCCCCAATCCCCCAGTAAAAATAATGTAGGTGCATTTTTAGAGTCTGTTTTTAAGCAGTTTGCCTATGGACTTGAGGAGAACTTTCATTACTGGTGATAAGCATTCCAGGAGCCAGACATTTGAAAAATCACATCAAAATGGAACTGTACTCATTCTTCCTGTGGATTTATCAAGCTTGCCTAGTTCCTTCGATCTTGAGGCTTGCCTTGGGAATCCTGCATTTTCGCATGATTGTTTCTGGAGACCCAGCCAGAAATGATTCTTCCATAAAATCGCAATAGAGAACCATTTCACTGATTCTGAGACTCAGGAACGCACTAGGCCTGAACACCTGTTATATTTAGCTTTCCCCCAATAATTCAGATTGTCCTCAATCCCCTCCCCTCACCCAATTAAACAGAGTTTTAGGGTCACAGGGATTGATTTCCTAGGACTCAGTGTCCCTGCTGTCACACAGACACACTGACGGCAGCCTTCCCTGCCTTCCCTAGTTCCAGATTGCCCAGTTTTTTCAACACACCTTTAATGAGCACACACCCAGGTGTTCAGGTGGGCACCAAGGGATATAGAACTTCAAGAACAGGGTCTGAAGTGCCTAGTAGGGAGGGGAAGGCAGGTTGCTTTATGACTTTCAAGGCCCCAGGCACTTTTGCCTTCACGGGCTCCTTCCCCTGTTAAAAACTTTTTTAAATTTAATTTATGTTTTTTGACTGCATTGGTTTAAAGATGAATACAGTCTGGGCTGAATTCATTATTGCATGTTCATTATTATTGGGTTCAGTTTTTCTCCTGATTTTAAAAGAAATGAAAACATTATGATCTGCCCCTAAAAATACCATGGGCCCCAGGCACCACTCCTAATGGGAAAGTCAGCCCTGGACACGGGGAGAAGGGTTGCATAAACAGAGGCGGCAAGTAAGCAGGCAGAGGCAGTGCAGTGGGAAGCCCACTGATCTCTGGGACCCCGGGGCAGGGCCTTCTAACTCAACAAGGCATGGGCCCTCCCCGGAGCCGGACAGTTCAGTGTGAGACCTGAATAAATGTTGAGGCTGAGGAGGAAGAGAGAGATAGGAAGGTCTTTGGGGAAAAGCAGGTGATGTGAGAGACGAAGAAGTAAGAAATGGGGACGTGTGTCCAGGGATCTGGAAGCTGCTGGAGCAGAAGATACCAAACGGGTGGTCAGGGCTGGGGCTGGAGAAGCAGAGGGTTCAGATGGTGACAAATCTCATGGGTCCATTTAGTAGCATGAACTTTGTCCTGGATAAACAGTTGGCCTTCAAAAGGAGAACAACATGATCACATGTCAGATGGGAAAGACTTGGAATTACACGTACAAATTGAACTAGGCAAGGAAGTGAGGGGGGTGTGTGTGTGTGTGTGTGTACGCCTGTGCACGCTCATTCCAGGAGCAGCTAGAGGGCATATTCTGCTCCACTGGGGCCTCTTTGAAAGCCAGCAGACTTTCTTTCTTGGTTGTTCCGCTGGTCTGAAAGGCACAGCCTCTGACAAAGTCAGTTTTAGGAGGAGAGGCTGCACAGTACGGTCTCTGCAAATTCTTGTGAAAAAAATACAAAGTTAAAAATTTTTGTCCTGTGATATCACATGTGAAAATGTTTGGTACTGTTTTCGATAGAGACAGAGAGAGAACAGTCCCTCATGGAAACCCTCATCTTTCCCACCCTAGAAACAGCACACGGTTCCCAGAGCCGGCTCTGCTCCCCTCGCCCCCCGTGAGACTTCGTGCAAACCATTCCTTCGCCCCACACACCTTCCCCTTCTTGGATTGCTTGCTGAACACCTGCTGCCTTTAAGACGTAGTTCAAGTGCCTCCCAAGCAGGTTTCCTGCTCCTCGCTCCTGCCCCCAAGGTTGCTCCCTCCCTCCTTTGGTCGGGGGCCAGGCATGGTCTTCTCCATCAGAGCACGCTCACTGGGTACCCCACGTGTGAGCACGGCTGGAGCTCCACCAGAAAGGCAGGTCCCTGAGGGTAGGGACTTGGCTTAAGTGTCTCTCCAAGGTCTGGGCCACTGCCCAGCACACAGGAGCTGGCTAACCTCGGATCAATAGACCTTTTAATCGTGAAACTTTGAAGCTCACTTCCCTTTAGTAAGGTGGGATCATGACTCCTGATTTTAAGCAAAGTGTCCCAAATCTGAAAAACACCCATGAAGCAGGGTTTTTGAACTTTAAGCCAAAGTACTGAACTTTCTTGTACGGAACTGTCTCTGTTTTAATCCCTCACATTGTCAGCATTAGGTTGTAAGTCTCAGACTCTAGGGGCCAAAGTCACCACTGGGGGTTTATTTATTTATTTATTTATTTATTTATTTATTTATTTATTTATTTATTTATTGTATAAAATAGTTTCAAGCTCCCAATTCGTGTTGATGCATTCTATGAGAGAGGCTTTTCTAATGGGACAAAATGGAATCACACGTGTGTTTAGAGTTAGTTTTCCGACTTAAATTTTTCTGCTTTCCACAGAGGAAGACATTTAGGAAGGAGCTGAAAGTGTGTGATTCACAGATTGCATCTGGGTGATGATGGGTCCTGGGTTCGCAGAAGAAATAAAGATGATGGAGGACACCCTGGCCCCTCAAGATCCAGTTTCTTCTGTTTGCTGGGGCTGGAGGAAGAGGGCAAATGGCTTGAAAATTCTTCACTGTGTGCCTGAGTCTGCCCGCGGGCTGGTGCCCCAGAGGCTCATTGCTCTCTCTGGCCGGCTGTGTCCCCGGACCCAGAGCAGAGAGACCCAGGCTGGGTTCAGGGCGGGGCAGGCTGGACACGGGCACTGCTGCCCTTTACCGACCATGCGCCGTGCACCAGGCCCTGTGCGAGGGCTTTTCAGACACGGACTCTCTCATCCAATCCTCACAGTTCCTTCATTCCAGAAACGTTTAATAAACTGCCTCTGGGTATCACGATGCCCACTGGAGATACAGGGATTTTTAAAATGTTTAAAACAGCAAAGTTCCAGTTCCTCACTGAGTCTGCATTATGTTCGGGAAAGCACACAGCAATAATTAAATGTATAAACAAACAAACTGAGTGTCAATAGCACAACAGGAAAGTAAACAGGGCAAAGAGATGGAGGGCAATAGCAGGTATTTCATATGAAAGAAGGCCTCTGACGAGATGAGGCTTGGCAGAGAACTGGGTGATGTGAAATGGGGAACAGTGTTTGAAGGCCTGGAGGCAACACTGTGTCTAGCAGGCTTGAAAAATTATTATCATCCTGCAAATTACTATTATTCCCACGTTACGGGGAAGCCATCCCAGGCTTCCATCTGTATGGCAGAGAGACTTGTCCAAGATCACAGAACTAGTGAACTGTACTGCTGTCATTTGAACCTGAGCCTCTCTGACTCCAAAGCCTTTGTTCTCTCCATCCCACAGCCATGTTTCAAGGCAGCTCTTGGTGGTTGAAAAGGAAGAGTCGTACGACCCCTGAGCTCATTGTCCTGCCTCAAGCCCCACCCCAGGAAGTTTCCTGGCACTTCCTCCATCCGTACATCAAGCAGTGGCTACTGTACAGTGACTGCAATCGTTATGCACCTGCCTGTACTGGGCAGCGAGGGAAACCCCGTGCCTGAGCTCCCGCAATCTCACTGCAGACAGCTACGTGGGAGGGACGCAAGTCAAGCCTGCGGAAGGTCAGAGAAGCAGACAGGCTCTCTCAACCGGGGGAGACTGGGAAAGAGCCTGGAGGAGACAGAACACAGGCTGGGCTCGGCGAGTGAGCAGAGCAGATACGATTCTGGTTGGTGCCTACTCAGCTCTCTCGTCATCCTCACCCGGGGTAGCTGAGGTCATGTGATGGCCAATTCGTCCCTCCCCTCTTCTCATTCCCTGCTGGTAGAATGTTGTCTGTCGCCCTGACCCGACCTTGGCCACATGATTTGCACTGGTTCATGGAAGGTGGGTGGAAGCGACAGGTGCCTGTTCTGATCTGAAGCTTTAAGAGTCAGGGCAAGGCGCCACCAGTGTCTCCATCCTGCCACTTTACCATGAGCAGAGAAACGCCCTATAGCTGCTGGTCCCAGAATGAGTGGACATGGTAGGGACAGACCTTAGCCCAACCCATCCTCTAGGGCCGAGCTCAGCCAATCCCGGCTGAGCTGGGAGATGCCAGCAGTGTCACAGCTGACCTATCCACCTGTGACTGTGACATAACCATGTGTTTTAATAAGCCAGTGAGATTACTGGGGCTGCGTGTGTGACCCAAACAGGTAAACCCAGGCAAGCATCTTGGAGCACCTCTGGTCCAGTGGCTTTCGAATGACCTCCCATCAGTGTTGTCTGGGAAAGTTTTAAAACACTGTTGAGCTCAGCTCTCAAGGACTCTGCTTGAATGGTCCGGGGGCTGGGCCAGACAGCAGTACTTTGGATAGATTCCCAGGTGGTTCCAGTGTGCAGCCGGGCCTGAGATGCTCCGCTCGGCCAACTTCCGGCTGCTCCACCGTCTCAGTGAAAGAGGAATGACCGACGGGAGTCCTCGGAGAGCAGCAAAGCCTAGCCCGGTAGCTAAGCCTTTCTGATTCGCACTCTCTCCCTTACTAATTGGGAAGCTTCCCTGACCTCTTCTGGCATCAGCATTCTCCACCTTCCCATGGCCTTTGAGCCCAGAGCACAACAAATACAAATCCCACCTGGTTGGCAAAAAAAAGGCAGCTGGGCACAGGAAGTGAGATATCAGTGCAATGAGGCTATTCTGGGGACGAATCAAATCATGGGGGCTCAGGAATTGTAAGCATATCAGCTTTTCCCCATGTCCTTTGTGCTGGATTTAGTAAGTCACCCCTTCCCCCCTGCTCCCCACTTCCCACTCCCTGCCCCCACGTGGACCTGGACCCTGGACTATTCAGGGGGCGCCGGCTGAGTCGGGCTGAGACCTGACCACCACCTTCCCACGGTCCACACCACTCGGTCCAGCATTTCGCATGTAGCACACCCTGAAGGTAGAGTTTTTTAACGTAGTGGTAGGGAATTACCCAGATCATCATATGTTTTTTGTTGTGGATCGAAGGCCTTTCAAATCTGACCTGCTACTAAAACAAGATCACGTGAGTACGGGCACACCAGTTTAACTGGGGGTAGAAAAATGATCCTCACTTTTCCAGCCTCTGGCAGTGGAGTTGTCCCTGGTTACTGCTCTGCCTCCGTCTCCACAGAGACCACTCTGGGCCCAGTAACCATGGTGATAGGAGAAGATGTGAGCAGATGGGAGCTCTACTTCCAGAATTTAAAGTCCTCATGTTGGGGGAAGTGTGCAGGAATGAGGGGCGGGAGGAACAAGGGTAAGGGAGGGAGGAGAAGTTACAGTATTTTAACCCAGGAATGGATTGCCGCGCTGGGGACGAACCAGAAGGAGTGATTTTTTGTTGCCGAGCCAAACTCTTCTCCTTGACCTCGATAATGATTTATTCCCCCCCTCTTCCCCTTGCTGTCAGATCCTTCTAGACAATAGCATTCCTAGGGAACTGGAGACAAAAGATTTCTGTACCATGCAGAGTGGGAGGCGCTTTTTAACCACATTCAAATGTATTGCATGAATATATGTTTAATGATGTATCATTCACTTCAGAAAACAAGGGTCTGAAATCGTGTCAATTTAGATTCAGTATGATTGATGATGGAGTGTTGAGAGGACCACAGCCCAGGAGGTATGAAATCTAGGCTGTAAGGCTGGTTCAGTTACTCACACCCTCCTCACCCCCCGGGCAGCCTTGGGCCGGTGCCTTCTCCCAGAGACTGGGTTTGTATCTCCAAGGTGCTCTTAAGATGTCTGTTGACTTTGAAGTTATGTGAAAAAAAATCTTACTGGATGTTAAACTGAGACTTTTGGTGTCAGTTTCTGCTGAGATCCCCACAGGCTGACACCAATAAAATAGGTGACAAACAACTATGCAGGGCATGTGTAAAATTGCAAAATGTGTTTTTCAGTCCTTAGCCAAAAAGAAGGTTGAGGAGTAGACAGGGAAGATTTTTTTGGAGAGAGTTTCAGTTTGCTGAGGGTCACTCCCAGCTCCTGGGAGAGAGGACAGTGGGTCATTCTGCCCGCCTCCCACCCAACATCCAGGGAGGAAGCATCAGTAAACCCACTTGGAGAGCTTGACCCCTGACCCTCTGGAATCGGGGGAAACATAGAGACTTGTACCTGACCCAGAAAGGGGGTCATGGCTGAGTGCTCCAGCCTGTGGTGGGAGCACGGTGAGAAAGACGGTGAGTTCTGGAAATAATGGGAGGAGAAGAAAAGTGGAGAGGAGGAGAGAAGCTTTAGATTGCACAAGGAGTCTGAGATTTTTTACTGTAGACCGAAATAGACTTTCTATTTGGTTTATTTATTGAGGGAGACTGGAGAAGCTGACACCAAGCCTGACACTTCATCCAGGGGATGTGGTGGGAGGGGATATCCACTGAGAGCATTTAATGAAGAACAACGAGAAAAAATGAAGTGGTTTTCTGTTTGTGCCCTACTGTGCCAGCTCACTCAGTAAACCGGTTATGGGTTTTTATGGGCTGAACTGTGTCCCCCCAAATTCATGTATTGAAGTCCTCACTGCCAGTACCTCGAATGCAACTGCATTTGGAGACAGGGTCTTTAAAGAGGTAATTAAGTTAAAATGAGGTTATATGGATGGAACCTAATCCAATATGATCGGTCTCCTTATAGGAAAAGGCAATTAGGACACAGACACATGGAGAGAAAAGGCCATGTGAAGACACAGGGGGAAGGCGGCCATCTACAAGCCAAGGAGAGAGGCCTCGGGAGAAACCAACCCTGCTGACACCTTGATCTCAGACTTCTAGCCTTCAGAACTGTGAGAAAATGTGTTATTTAAGCAGCTCGGTCTGTGACACTTGTCATGGCAGCCCTAGCAAACTAAGATATTGGCTGTGATTATTTGGGGACTTCATTGGCCTGAAAAGATGCCAGCCCACACCCCCAAGGGTCTCTGCAAAGATATGAATTCTCGAGTCTGAAAAAGGACCTGAAGTTTCGCCGCTTTGCTATCTCCTCCCCAACTCACTCTGGAACTAGCACTGACTTCAGTCATCTCTCCTTTACCCGAGTCATGGCTCCTGGGATCCAGGCTGTTCCTCCACCTTGGGTCAGATACACAGAAGTTCGTGGGACTTCTCCTGGTTCTCAGGACTGGAAGTCAGCGCTAGGCAGGTTCACTTGTAGGTGAGTTAGGAGGCTGCCTGCGCTGTGGCAGCTCAGGGTGGAGGGGCAGGCCTGCCGCCGCCAAGTTTGATCAGAACCCAAACCAAACTGAATCTAAACCCAGATCCCTTCCCCACATGCTCCCCAGTTCTGAAAATGTTTTCTCCTCATGCCTCCCATGGCATCCAGAGCTAGAAGGAGCCACAGAGGCCGCTCTGGCCATCACCACGGCATCTAGTACAGGATTCCCATTCATTCATTTACTCACTCATCTACCAAACTAGAATAAACTATTAAAAAGGGGGCAAGATATGCAAATAAGTGGAATTTCTATCTTTCCAGGAGCCCTCCCAAATGATTCATTTCTAGGTACAAGGACTGCTTCTAAAGGGAAAGAAGCTCCCAGGAAAAATAATCTGCATTCCCAGGTGGCTGCTGATGAGACATGGTCTGGGGGCTTGCAGTGCTGTCTCCCACTCCTGCTCTGCTCTGAGACCTCGCCAAACTGAGTCCAATATCAGGAAGTCCATTGAGGACCAGCCCCACAGCCATGGTTGCAGTAGAAGAGAATTCCCCTCTCTCCATGTGCCTGGCTGGTCTTCAGGATGTAAAGCTCACTGGATGGACACACCCAACGGCTTTCTTGTCATTTCTTGCACTGTGGGATCCTCGGGTTGATTTCCTGCCACCTCTGATTGCCGAGACTAGAACACAGATCTTCTGCTGCCTAAACTGACCCCAGGAAGACAGGTCCTGCCTGAGCTCCTCCTTAGAGATGGGCTAGAAAGTTGGACAGATGGAGATGGAGTGGCAGCTTCCTTTCTGTGGCCAGAGCTGCCTGTGCATCCCTCCAAAGGACTGGTCTCCAGACATGAAAATGGTGTTGGTCCAGGTTGGAGTGTCAGGCTCCAGGGTGGTTCTTAGGAAGGAGGAATTCTGGGCAGCAGTTCTGGGATCAATCATTGACCTGCTGCCTTGCTCATGAGGATGGGGGCTCAGTCAGAGCAGGATCCATCTGGGGTGGAGCTGATCTCTTCAGAGAGGCCTGGTCCTCCTCTCGCAGTGGTGCTGGCTGGGGTGAATTCAGCTAAAGACCTTGCAGCAGCTATACCAACAGGCCCTTCTGTCTCTAGGTTTCTTACCTAATCTCAGAGCTTCTGGGTCACCTGTCCTTTCTCAGATGTATCACCTACTCACCTTCCCCTTCCCTCTCTCACTAGACTTTGTTCCTTTGCCTCCTGAGACTACTCATCTGTGGGAAACAGTCTCCCACACCTCTTAGGACTCTACCAAATATTCTAGATCCTGAAGCGTTAAAGTTTGATTACCCCTGAGGACACAGCTTCCCCACCTGCTTCCTTCCGTGGCAGCTCTGGCAGTGGGATTGCAACTGTGGTGGATGCTCTTGGTGCCTTGTCTAGACCCCCTTATTTGTACTGGGCAACAGTCTCCAAAGTGCTATATGTATGAGTGGCCAACTGCTCACAGCTGCCCCAAATGGGGCCACCTTGTGCCAGGCGGCAACGGTTGACTGGCACAGGGTACAAAAGTCTGGCCTCTGGCCTCACATTGGAGCCAATTCGATGGTGCAATCTGTGCTCCAGAGCTCCCTAGCTCCGGAGACTAGCTCCAAGTCTCCAGGCAAGACCACATCCTTGCTTGGCTTTCTTCCCAGCTTTATCCTGCTTTCCTCACTGCCCTTCTCCTGGGAGCACCACCTCAATAAATCACTTTCATGAGAATCCCTGCCTCAGGCTCTGCCTCTCGGGAACCTGACCTAAGACAGTATCCTCCCTGCTGTCACACAGTCTACTGCATCTTCTGGAGCTGCTGCCCTCAGATTCTTCAACATACAACTGACTACTCACAGCCTCCCGTGCTTCTGTCTGCCCACTTCTCCACTACCCCTCATGCTCCTGTCTATCGAAGTTGCCAGTGCCCTGACCCCTCTCCTCTGCTGTCAAATCCACTCTGTCCTTCCTTCCTTTCTTCTTCAGCGTGGGCTTTAGGGTCTATCTCTTCAATCTTCTTTGCCAACACCCTTCAGTCCTGTCCTGCTATTGTTGTTGTTGTTGCATTTTCCTCCGGTGTCCCTAACTCTGCACCCGTGAAACTGTCTGAGCCTCACAGAGGCCTCTGGGGAAAGTCACATAGCCGTGCAGACTGCTGCCCGAGAACGTTCATGGTCTCCAGCGCGAGGCTGCCAAGAAATCCTTCTGTTCCTGAGTCAAGTTTGTTTCCCATCGTAGCTATTTAAAATCTTCTTGATGGTTCTCAAACTGCCCACCCACCACTTCCCACTCCTTCCCTGAAGATAACCTGATCGTCTACTTTGCAGAGAAAATAGGTGGCGAGCATACATCTTCCTCTACTTCCTGGCTTCACACCTACCGACTGCTACATCCATTCCCATCCTTAAAAACTCCTTCTCTACAGCCAAAAAGAAAGCCCCGCTCTTCTCCTCTTGTCTCAGCTCTGACTCCTTCGCTCTTGCACTTCCTCCCCGGTGATTGTCCTCTCCTTGCCTTGCCTTTAGGTCTTTCCCTCCCTGGATCTTCCTCTGTCACTCGAGTTGCTTCCATCTTGTGTCCACCTCTGAACCCAGCCCTGTCTCTCTCTCTTGCCTTTCGCAATCAGGATGAAAGCGTCATCTATGCATCTGGAGTTTACCCCCAACCCTCCTCTGAAGCTGTGTTCACTGAGGCCCCCAAACATCTCCATGAAGCTAAACCTATCACCACTTACCGGGATCTCCTGTCACATCTCTGTGGCTTTTACCCCCAAGCCCACCCCCTCCTACCTTGACCCTCTCTTCTGTTCTGTGACTCCCCAGCCAGGCTCAAGCCACTTGGGCCACTTCTTCTCAGGCTCTTATACAAGTTCCTCATTCTTCTCTGACCCTAAAATGTCCCCTATCTTTTGCCCTAACCCTCTTCTCTTTGTCCCAACGTGTATTCCCGGGGGCATTGCCTCCACACCCTCACTGAAGATTTCTGAGTCCCCAGCACTGATGGCTCACATAGGGCTTTCCATTCATTTATCTAACCACCTACCAGATATTGCTAATCAGAAATCCCACAAACCCCTCAATCCCAGCATATTAAAAAGGGAACGCATCACGGTTTACCCAGGACATCTTTCTCCTTCTGGGTTCCCAATCTTGGTGGGCACAGTGGGTTCAATGGTGTTCTCCCCAAAGATATGTCATTCTGAACCTGTGAATGGGACCTTATTTGGAAAAAAGTTTTTGCAGATGTAAGTTACTTAAAAAAAATCTCAAGATGAGATCATCCTGGACTAGGGTAGGCCCTACATCCAATGACAAGTGTCCATGTAAGTGAAGGGAAGAGGAGGAGGCCATGGGAAGGGAAAACACAGAAAGAGATTGGGGTGAGGCAACCACAAGGCAGGGATCCCGGGGACGGCCGGCAGCCACTGACACTTAGAACAGAGGCAGCAAACAGACACTCCTTCAGGGGCTCCAGAAGGAACCAACCCTGATATCATCCTGATGTTGGACTTCTGGCCTCCAGAAGTGTAAGACAATACATTTCTGCTGTTTTAAGCCACCCATGTTGTGATGAGTCCTAGGAAGCTAAGACAGTGGGTGCTGCCACCTCCCACCTGGCTGCCGGGACCTAGAGGCTGTACGTCGCTCTGACCCCCGATCTGGCTCCACCAAGTCTCGTGGGATCTTTTGCTTTTTCTCACTTTATTGCTTCTCTCCCTCTGGGCTCTCTTCGTTCCCTACCCGAGTACCGAGCTTAAGGACCTAGATGTAGATTCTGCAGTTAGAGATCCTGGGTGGTCTCTGTTACCTCCAGCAATTTATTTAACGTTGTAATATTTAGTTTCTTCACCTCTAAACTGGGTAAATAATTGTACTGGTATAGGTCGTTAAGAGGTTAAAATAGGTAATAGATGCGAAAGAGTTTCGATGGTTCTTTTAGCCTAGTAAGTGGTCAGATGCTTTAGCTGATGTCACTACCAGCCACTGTCTGTGGATTAGGACAGGAGCCAGTGTCGGACGTCTCATCCTCCTGGTACCCACACACGTGTGGGCCACATTCAGCTGGAGAAATGCATCTGAAGAGCAAATATTTCCCTGTCTCTCTCCCACCTCTGTTCTTCCATCGCATCCCGTTGTTTGGGGATAAGTTCCATGCTTCTCCACGTGGGGTGCAGGTCCTTCGTGATCTGCCTGCTGCTTCTCTCTCGAGGGTCACGTCTCATGCTCCTGTCTTGTGCTTCAGCCGCTGTGAGCCCTCAGCTGCCCGCACCGCGCCCTCTTACCTGGAGGAGCTCTCCTCTCCTCTCCCCTTCACTCTCCCTCCCGTGCATGTACGAAGCCAGGGAGGGCTCCCCGTAAGGAAGCAGGAGTGAAGCTGGGACAGCACGCTCCCCTGACTCTCCCGCACTGGGAGAAGCACCCCTCCACGGGTTAGGCCATTCTGGGCCCACCCTTCCAGCGCCCTAATCACGCTATGCAATGATTGCCCACTTATTCACCTGGGTTTCCCACACGCTGTAAGCTCCTTGAAGATGGGGGTGCTTCTCGCTCACAGATCTTTTCTAATGGCTAGCTCACCACCTGGCAGACACTTAGACACCTGGGGGCTATCTGTTAAAAGAATTCATTCCTTGAACACTTTCTTTAAGTCCGGCTCAGTGCTAGGTCCTCAAACACTGGATTGATAAGGTAACGTTACTGCTAAAACAAATCCATCTGAAATCTTAGTGACTTCGTGCAGGGGAAGGTTGTTTTCTGCTCTTATGAAAGTCACTGGTGGGAGAGTGGGGTTGGAGGTGGGAGAGCTCCAGTCCATGAAATTTTCAGGGAACCAGGCTGATGGATGTTCTGCCATCTTTAAAACCTAGTTTCCAAGGCCTCTCTGGCCACCAGCCTCTGGTTGGCAGGTGGGAAAGGGAGAGGACAGAGGAGGATGATGGGAGAGGGCTTTACGGGCCAGGCTTCAACATGTGACCTTGCTCCCACCCTTATTCTGAGGCTGGAACTCGGTGTCACGGCCCCGCGGCAACGTAGAGGGGGCTGGAAAGCGTACCCCGGCTGGGCAGCCACTGGGGCGCTGGAGGGAAGCCAGCATCCCTGCGGTACATCCATGGTTCCATTTAACCCTCGCTGTAACCCTGCAAGGAAGGTAAAACTGAGGCCAAGAGATGTGAAAGGACTCATTCCAAGTCTCTCAATACTGAGACCCAGGTGTGTGTAACTCAGTCCACGGTGTTTCCTCCATGCCTTCGTGTCTCCACTGGCACACAGTTTACCAAGGCTGCATGACATTCTCTCCTGCTCTGGTCTCCTGGCCCTGTCCTCTGGTCCACCGGTGACTAATGCCAGCCCCTGGTCAACTTTGGCCATGGTGAGCATCAAGCCATCTTGGCTTTTTCTGGAACTTTCTCCAGGGTTCTGGAACCCAGCCACGTGACCATCGGTCAACTCACCCCTCAACTCACTCAGGACTGTCCTGCCCCTCGGTTTCCCTGGAAGGGAATGGCAGTAGCTATTGTCATAGGACCTTGGGAGTTCACTGCTGTTCTGAGTCAGTACCTAACCTGGAGCTATGGCTGCCCATCTTATGAAAACGAACTTCTGAAATGAGATAAAGCCTTAGCTCAGTTACTAAGTTTTCTTCTGCATGCAGAGCTGCACTTTCATATGAAGGGGCCCTTGGAATTCATGTCCTCTGCTTGTTTCTGGCAGAACTGGCTACTGATGCTGACATTCCCAGTACGGCATTCAAGGCCTTCGTGATGTGGACTCTGATGTGGAAACTTCGGGTTCAATTTCCACCTCGCCTTCCCTTCCCCTCCTCGTGGCCTGAGTGAATAATCCATCAGTCCTCCCACGCTGGACCCTTCCATGTATCCCTGTCATTGCACACCTGCATCCTCAGCAGCCCAGGCCAAGCCTCCCCTGGCGTCCATCAGAACCCTCCTCATCCTTCTAAACAGTGCAGGCAGCCCACTGCTTCTAAGGCGCCTTCCCTGACCCTCCTCTCCTTCCCCTGCCCTTTGTCCTTCTGCTTTACAGCATTCTCCACAGCTCACAGCCTCACCTTCATCTATCTGAACATTTATCTCCCTTCTGGATCGTGAGTCCCTGTACAGAGGCTGATTGGTTCTGGTTTGAATCTTCTCTGCTCAACCCAATAGTGACACTGAATAAGTAAGTAAAGATACTGCGATGGAATCAGAGACTCTACAGTTGGAAGGAACGTAGAGGCCATCAGTTAAACCTTCTCATTTATCATTTGGGGAAAAATGTGTTGGGCTCAGAGAATTTAAGTAACTTCAAGTTGAAGTTCAACTTGGTTGAAGTTTGCCTGGCTGGTTGGCAATACATTCGGGACTATCAGCCAACAGTCTTGACTTCTGGCTGGTGACAGAGAAAACCACTGCACCTCAGAATGGCTCCTTAATTGAGCCTTTCAAAGACTGTATTCTCCTTTTCTTGTCCCTAGCGTTTTGGCGACTTCTGTCAGTGCGATGTTGCCCATGGATACCACTGAGATCCTGTCAAGGACAGAGCCCCGTGTTAGGGGCCAGGCTTGTTGCGTTGTCCCCTTGCTGTGGTTGTGGTCATGGATGATGGCGCTGCAGAGACAGGTGGGCCCTGCAAACCCATTCTTCATGCTGGACGTCGCCTCTCCTCCATGGGGGACTCTGCTGCTGGAAGAGCAGCTGGGGCCCCGCACTGGCTTTGTGAAGAATTCAGGGAACAGATGGATCCAGCAGATGCGGAGTCACGGGCCTCGGAAGAAGCCCTTCTCAAGGGCCCAGCAGCTGGTGCCTGTCCCCGAGTCCAGGCTGCCTCTGGTCCGGGCGAGCGTGGGTGGGGAGAGGGGGCGATGGACGCGGCTTGGAGGATTGAGGCAAACGGTAAGTAAAAACAATGCGAAGGAACTAGATCCCTGACCCACGCGGCTTCATCGTCACATTTTTTCCTGCCATTTGATTCTGGCTCCATCTCATCTGTTTATTTTTGATGCTTCATTGAGACCAGCTCCTCCTGAGAAATGGGAAATGACGCCGTGCATACAGCTGAGGTTTGGACAATCTCGACTCATACTAAACTTGGGATTTTTCAAACGATTTCATCAGAGAAAAATCAGTGAACAAAGAAAGAGGATGCTAAGATCTTCAAATATCCTCTGCTGTTAGCTGGTGAAACTGCAGGCTGATGTACACATAAATTACATCTTGAAGATTTCTCTCTCACGGTTTTACCAAAAGGATGACTTTTGCCCAACCAGTGGGGCTTATTTTTCTTTGGCTAATATTGCTGCCAGGTGGAGACCCTCCTTCTCCTGAGGCACCCCCTTCTCTGCCTCCTTTCTGCCCTAAGTCGGGCGTCATGATCTTGCTGCAAAGCTGCCATCTGCCAGCCCGGCTCAGGTCTGCCCCACGCAGCCTCCAATTAAACCCAGCACCAGGCCACAGCCTCTCTCGTCCTCTAGATGGTCCGACCACGTCACTCTCCCCCTTAAAACCCCTCGATGGCCATCCATTGCTTTCAGATAACGCTGGGCTCCTTACCAGGGCACACACAGGCTCCATCTCCTGCCTGCTTCTCCAGTCTGCTCCCTGCCTCTGTACTAGCTGCCTCTTCACTGCAAATCGAAGTCACAGCTCTGCCAAATGCTTCCAGCACCCCAGACTCCAGGCTCTCCTGTATGAGCCGAGGTCTTTTCTTCCACAGCTCCCTCTGCCTGGAACCCTGTCTTCCTCTTCTCCCCCTCACCTCCGGCCCCTGTGTCACCTCCTCCAGGGGACTTTCCTGGCCAGCCAGATCCCCATCAGAATTAGTGTGAGCCACTCTCCCCTGTGTAGACCATTCATCTCACTTCTTGCAGGGCTCTGTCACCCCTTCTATGCGCTTGTCCATCTGCCCGCCGGTCAGAGGTTCCTGAGGGCTGGGTTAGCTCCATCTCCGGGAGGCTTGGCACAGATTAAGTTTTCGGCGGGCGCTAGTTGAATTTGTCAGAGAATGAGCACGGGCCTCAGATGAGATGCTCTGTTCAGGGCTCTCCCTGGCCCCTGCCCGCCTTTGCCTCGTGTAGAGACAGCTGCAGGGCCCTCAGGCCAGAGCCCCTGGGTCAGAGAAACAACTGTCTTGTGTTCTCTCCAGAAATGAAGATTGCAACATCCTCGTGGCCTGGAGTTCAGGGTTGGGGGGGGACGCAGCATGGGGTAATGGTGGAGGCGGGGGCCTGTGCGGGGGGGATGTGGCATCACCGGCCAGAGTGAGCCCTGAGGGACCGCCCCCCCCAGCCCCAGGCCAACCCCCCCCACCCCCCCCAGACAGGCTGCACAGGCACTCAGAGGCGGCTGCTCTCCTCAGCCCCCTTCCCACATCTTACTTCTTCCCCGTAGCCGGTTACGTGTCAGGCCCTTCTCATCCCATAGGAACCAGCACCAGCACCTGAACATATTTACCAAACATCAGCCTTGGTTATATTTTGCATGTCATCCACCTCCAAGGGCGTTCAAATGACCTTCTAGCAGGGAAGCGCTATGTCTTGGAGAGTGGTGCCACCTGGTGGCCACAGTGAGTTAACATCCGAATTCTCAGTCCAGAGGAAGCCCAGTACCAGGCCCACCGCCCAGAGCACAGGCTGTGTAACGGCAGGGTCTCTGCGGCCCTGGTTGAGGCTCAGAATAAGCCTTGCTGTCCCCGAGCCATCTGTCCAATGGTGGCAGGGCTGAGCGTGTGTGGCCACACCAGAAGCAGCCCAAGGCTTCATGTGAGAGGTGACCGGGCACGGATGCGGAAATTTCATCCTCCTGGAATCTGAGAACTGAAGGGTGGTCTAGAGACCAATCAAGTCCCGACCACTCCTTTCTCGGATGGGCAAACATAAGTCCAGGGAGGGGAAGTCTTGTGATAAACTAGTTGAAGAGGGAGGACAAGAACACAAGTTTCTGGGCTCCTTGACTGACAATCACCCAGTCTAGTACTTTAGGACAGCTCACTGTGATGTCTGATATTTCTCTGAATTTCTATTTTACAGGAAGAAAAAGAGTCAACCTCTACTCCGATATGAATCTCCTTCCTCTTTTCCAAATGTCTACCAACTGGGTCCAACCCTATGGGAAGGAAGACATCCTTCCTCCAGGAAGTCTTCCCTGAGCAACTGGAAATCTCCCTTCTGAAGCCCCACAGGCAGCCAGTCATTCAGCCCATACGTACAGAGGGCCTGACGTAGACACTGGGATTCAGTGTTCACAAGACAAAGTCCTGTGCTCAAGGGGCTTACATTCCAGTGGGGGGAGACAAGCGATGGATAGATGGATGGATAGATAGTAGATACATACATACATACATAGTTACACAGATACACAGATAGATACATAGATACATAGATGATGGATAAATAATTTCAGGTACTAGCAAGTGCTTTGAAGATGATAAATAAAGCAACATGATAAAGAAGGACTTTGAACTGCTTTAGCAAGAGTGATGAGGGAAGGTGTTCTGGAGAGGGCTCAGCTGCAAAGGAGGATGAGGAGGGAAGAGAATTCCAAGCAAGAGGAACAGTAAGTGCAAAGGCGCTGAGTCTGGGATAAGATTACTCGGTCCGGTCCGGGCACAGAGAAGATCAGAGAGGGGGATACTAGTGGACCAGGGGGAGAGTGGAGGCTGATGATACCAGGGAAATGCACAGAGACTAGATCTCGGGGTGAGTTGGGTTTGTACGCTGCTCGCGATGGAGATCACGAGAGGGTTTAAGCAAGAAAGTGCCGCAATCTTATTTACACCACAGGCAACTCCCTCGTGTGTTAGCACCTGAGGACTCCGGCTCTGACACCCCCTCATCACCTGCAGGAAGTCCTTCCTCACCTGCCAAGTTGGAGTCGGTGACCCTCCCCGTCTGGACCCTAGAGTTAACATCTTCATGTCGCTGTCACTGTACCTCCCACCTTGTTTAGAATGAATGATTTATGTGTCTTTCTACTTTACTAGGAAGTAAATTCCTGATGTAGGGAGACAGGGGTAAAGAGTCCAGATCTGGAAAGCGGCTTTGGTGCAAAGACTCGCTCTACCCTTCAGTGGCAGCCTGGCTTTGGGCGATTTAATCGCTGCCTTAGGCCTCAGTTTCCTCGTCTGCAAAATGAGAATAATAAATAGCACATACTGCATGGAATTGTCGTTATAATTAAACAATATGTGTAAAATACCTCATAACAATGGCAGGTGCCAAGTAACCACTCTGTAAATCGTAGATATGGTTCCAGGGTGTTTTCTCAGGGCTCACACAAAGAAGGTCGGGCCCAGCATCTCTTAGGGCCTCTGGCAGAGGTGAGCATTACTTGTGGGAGGACGGGCCTTTGGAGGGAGGGGGTCCAGTCAGAGGTTCAAGCAGTGAGGTGCGAGGACTAGGCTGGCAGATGTAAGAATGAAGAACAAGGGATGATTTGTTGATTTGATTATTCTGTTAGCCAGCATGGGAGAATGAGACAAGACGCCCTGTCATCCTTCAGCCCCTCGGGCTATCCATCTGCGAAATGGCAACAGTGTCCTCTGTAGTGATTGTCTCAGAGGGCTGCCGAGGGGCCTCATGTTATAATAAAAGGAAAGGATTGGTAACCTGTCAGGTACCTCTGCCTGTTCATCTCTGAGGCCACACTGTGCCACGCTATGTGCCCACCTCGCCTCTCTCTCTGATTTCCCTGGGCGCTGAGTAGACTATAACCAGCTTAGTTTGCAAGCCCAAGCCTAATACCTACATCACCTTGGACACATCAAATTCTGAACCATTTAGAGAGGAAATACATCCCTTTCTAGTAGCCTGGATCCTGAATTCTGTTCTGAAAGTCTCTGCCTCTGCCTTGGAGTTTAGGTGTTGCTTATGTGTAGTGGACACTCAATCCAGTTGATTTACCACCTAAGTATCTAACCAACCTCTTCCTTCCTCTCTGCCACTGCTGCCACCTCCATAATTTGAGAACCCCTGGTCTCTTGATCTTCAACCTAATTCTCTGCAGGTCATCCCTCACATTGCTGCCGAAAGGATCTTTGCAAAACGGAAATGTCCAGTTCTACTTAACTCGTCTCAAAGACTCCTCATCGTTCACAGGAGAAAGATGAAGCTGGAGAGTCATGGCTCTCTCTAACCTGGACTCACATTCACCTCTCTGACTCTCTCCATCTCACACCTGATGCTCCAGCCTCCCTCCCACGAGCAGCTCCCTGTTCTGTGAACACACCCTGCATTTTACTGCTTAGGAGGTGAGAGATGGTCACTAACATTTGTTCACTATTTACCATGTACCAGATCTGTGCATGACGTCTCATGCATAAATTCTTGAAATAAGCATGATTATTTTAACTGTATTAATTAGACAAGCTTAGAGAAGTTAACTAAGGCTCTAAGAGGGTCAGTAACTCAGTCAATGCACACAGCTAGAAAGGTCTGGAGTCAGGCTTCAAACACACACATCTTCTCTGGGAACCTTTGCAACCTTTGGAATCTGATGAATAGCTAGTGTCTTCTGACACCCGAGACAGGAGAGAAGCACTGCTACACATCACTGCCTCAGTGGTCCTCTCCGCGGTCATGGTGGGCTTCCACAGCACGTGGTCCATACCCCTTTCTTGATGCCAACCACTTCTTGCATGTATTATCTATCATTTGAGCCTCATGTGTCCAGCCTGAACTCAGTCAGGAAAAGAACCACTGCAAGTTTGACAGGAATCAGGGCTTCTATGAACGTGAGAGGAGCTGAGGGAGAGAGGTCTGGAAGGCTGCGGGCAGAGGATGGGAGAAAGTCACGAATGGCTTCAGCCTGAAGCAGTGAGGTAAGTGGAGACACCAGTGCTCCCTGGGGCATCTGAGGAGCCGCCAGGTCTAGTGACCAGAGTGGGACGAAAGTGGAAGCCTGTGGACAGGCTCGCGAAGCCATGTGTCTCAACTTCACGACCTCCCCATATGATGGAAACACTCCACATCCACATTGCAAATCTCGTGGGCATTCCTGTCACTGGCGATTCTGGCACAGAGCTGTGCCGGGCAGGCTATTCTGGCACACCTACTTCCTGGCCTTGGAAGAAAGAGGTAGAGGAGTTGAGTCAACAGTAAACTTTTAAGCTCACTTCTCAGCAGACCTAGTGGGTGAGGATGGTTACCTTCATTTTATAGGCGGGCTGAGAGGGTCATTTGCAAGGTGATCTAGGGAGCAAGTGATGAATCCAGGATTCCTATACAAGTTGACTTGACTCTAAAATCCCACGTTGCTCTTTTTAGTTTTGCTTGTTTATTTTGTATTGATTTTTAACCAAATGGCATCATGCATGGGTGGCAGCTGGCCTTATTCATGAGCAAATTTATTGCCCTAAATGATCATGCTGGTGTCCGAATCCTACCATCACCTCTGTCTTCCTTGTTCATGAGAGGCTTAGTTTCCCCATGTGGGACTAGTCTTCTGGGTGCACAGGTGTGAGTTTTCTGCTCTAAGTGGCAATAGTGTAAAGACAGAATTATGATGTTATTCTTTGGGCCCTGTCCCCTGAATGGAGGTAATGTTCAGAAGCCAATTGAAAACTGACATTCACATTATAGTTTAGTCAATCAAGTTCTCCCTTACAAAGTTCACATTAAAACTTGCTTATAGTTTTTTCAATTTATAATTTCCCTTCTTTCAGAATTACACAGGCAGGTTTGTGTTGGGAGGTAGCAGGCGGGGCACAGTGGTCGAGAGCTTCGATTCCTAGCTCTTCAAGGGAAGACTGGTGGTCTTAGACAAGTTGACTCCCTGTGCCCAGCGTCCCCACCTTAGGATGAGTATGATGGTGGTGCCTACCTCCTGGGTTACTGGGACCGCTTAGAAGAGCACATGGTGGTCCACAACCATGTTAGTGGCGGTTGCCATCGTTCTTACTACTCCAAAGAGATGTTTGAAACCTTATTAAGAAAGAGAAGAACATTGTACTGGGGACTAGGGACAAAGGAGTTATTGAAATAGAGTCCCACATTTAATTTTTAAGTGAAAACAAAACAAACATAAAAAATGAGCAAAGCAAAGCAAAAAGTAAGCACAGTATTTACAAGGTTCTGATGATAAAGCTATGCCCATCCTACCCGGTTCGTTTGTTAGAAGAGTTGATTATCTTGACAATCAAGTGAGCTTGAAAACTGGGAGTAAAGCCCCTGTCTTCAGCAGCCCTTGCCCAGGTGGCTCCTGGTTGTAAATTATATGGGCTGGTGTCTCTACCCTCAGAGTCCCACACACGGCTGCCGCTTCCCACCGCCTCCATCGCTGTCCGTCTGGTCCAGCCAGCGTCATCTTGCACCTGGATCGTTTACATCTGCCTCAGCCTCCCACCGGCTCTCCCTGCCTCCACCCTTGCCTGGTCCCAGGCCCTCCTGCATCTGGGATTTGAGTAAAAGTCCCGCTCCTCAATATACTTCCCTGTAACCCTCTTGCACTGTTGGTGGGAATGTAAATTGATACAGCCACTATGGAGAACAGTATGGAGGTTCCTTAAAAAACTAAAAATAGAAGTACCATACAACCCAGCAATCCCACTACTGGGCATATACCCTGAGAAAACCATAATTTAAAAAGAGTCATGTACCACAATGCTCTTTGCAACTCTATTTACAATAGCCAGGACATGGAAGCAACCTAAGTGTCCAATTGACAGATGAATGGATAAAGAAGATGTGGCACATATATACAATGGAATATTACTCAGCCATAAAAAGAAACGAAATTGAGTTATTTGTAGTGAGGTGGATGGACCTAGAGTCTGTCATACAGAGTGAAGTAAGTCACAAAGAGAAAAACAAGTACTGTATGCTAACGCATATATATGGAATCTAAAAAAAAAAAAAAAAATGGTTCTGAAAAACCTAGGGGCAGGACAGGAATAAAGACACAGATGCAGAGAATGGACTTGAGGACACAGGGAATGGGAAGGGCAAGCTGGGACGAAGTGAGAGAGTGGCATGGACATATATACACTACCAAACGTGAAACACATAGCTAGTGGGAAGCAGCCGCATAGCACAGGGAGATCAGCTCGGTGCTTGTGACCACCTAAAGGGGTGGGATAGGGAGGGTGGGAGGGAGACGCAAGAGGGAGTAGATATGGGGATATATGTATATGTATAGCTGATTCACTTTGTTATAAAGCAGAAACTAACACACCATTGTAAAGCAGTTATACTCCAATAAAGATGTTAAAAAAATATATATATATATATAGTTCCCTGTGCTGTACAGCAGGTCCTTGCTATTTATCTATTTTGAATATAGTAGTGTGTGTACGTTAATTCCAAACTTCTCCTGGAGTCAAATGAAGCTTTCCAGAACAGGTGATTTCTGAGACGAGGCTTACCTAGTGGTAGTAAGTGGGTTGGGAGTTCCACATACAGGCCTGCACTGTCCTGCTCTGTGCTGCGGAGTTCTCAGTGGGAGGGGGCAGCACCCCTAACTGTTAGGGTCTCAGGGACTGAGCCATAGACATAGTCTTCCTCAGTGAATAGATCAGTAAGCAGGAGCTTCCAGAGACAAAACAGTCAGAGAAACTCCAGGGATCCCATCCTTCTCACACCTCCAAGAAGATCCTTGCTGCCTGTGTCCTCGCTCAGGTCCTGCCTCCTGTTTGGAAGTCCCCTCCCTCTTCATTCTGACTTTCCAAATTGTACTCATTTTTCCAAACCCCATGTTCCCTATGAAGTCCTCTTTCTTCAGCCCAACCCTCTGGTGCCCGTCCTCCTCCAAATGTCAGGGACATCAGAAGCAAACACATATCCAAGCCCAATGTTATCAACTTTCTATGAGCTAACCTCTGACTTTGTAAGATGTCTGAGCCCCAGTCAGTTGTGACTAGTGCACGAGTCAAAGGCAGGTATGAGCCCTAAGATAGGGAGGTGACCCTCAGGCAGGCTTGTTATAAAATGCTCTGAGATGACATTAAAAGGTCAGGCAATTACCATTTTGCCTTATTACCACAGGTTGGAAATATACTTAATACATTTTAGCTCTTAATTACATTTAACTTTACAAAACTAAAATCTTCCAATGAGTATTAACTTGGAATCAGACATTACACATTCAGTGGTGGACTAGATATAAACTGCCTGACCCTAAACAAACAGAGAATTTAATTTTTTTAAAGTGTGGGAATTGAATTAGCTATCATACTTAGGCCCCGTGAGGCCACCTGTGACGTGTAACTGACACTGCCAGGTGTCCTGTTGGTGGTTTGAATCAATTAGTGATCTTTATTGAAGCTGAATATAATTAATTACACAACTTTGAAATGTTCAAGTCTAATTTCACTAAAATTACATCGTGAAAACTGTGTCATCTGCAGGATTTCTGGCAGAAGGGAAACAAGCGTGAATAATTAATGTTAAAATCATGGCATAGGGCTTCCCCGGTGGCGGAGTGGTTGAGAATCTGCCTGCCAATGCAGGGGACACGGGTTCGAGCCCTGGTCTGGGAAGATGCCGCGGAGCAACTAGACCCGTGAGCCACAATTACTGAGCCTGCGCGACTGGAGCCTGTGCTCCACAACAAGAGAGGCCGCGATAATGAGAGGCCCGTGCACCGCGATGAAGAGCGGCCCCCACTTGCCGCAACTAGAGAAAGCCCTCGCACAGAAACGAAGACCCAACACAGCCATAAATAAATAAATAAATAAATCAAAACCCAAAGTTAAAAAAAATCATGGCATATATTCATACAACAAAACTGGACCCCTTTAGCTTACTGTTGTCGGGGATGAAAGTGCCCTGGGGTTGCACACGTATGAATTGTTGAACAGGCATTACTGTTAAAGAAACCTGTGTGTTATTGATCTAAATGATCAGCCTACTCTGGGACCATGCGCACAGGTATTAGCTGCTCAAAATGAAGAAGCTGATTGTCCCTTTATCAGGATGAAGCCACCGTAATCCACCTCTGGAAAGTAGTGGGTTACCTGGCGTCTTAGCTGTAAAAGAGGCCTGAGCATCAGGGATGATTCCAGGAGGCCAGATCTGACATGTACAAAACCTTGGGACATAAAATAGTTGGGAACTGAAGTTCACTCTTGTCTGAAGTCCCCCCACTAGTCTCCCTAGAGTGTAGTCTTAGGTTACAGCTGAGATAAAACACCAAGGAAATCCAGTAGAGTTTTTCAGCATCTATGTCAGTAATCTATTGCCACAATAATGCTGTGTAACAAACCACCCCAAAGGTCAATGTCTTAAAATGACACCCACTTATTATTACTCAGGAATCTACAGATTGGTGGAGTGGTTTGGTTTTGCTGATCCTGCTGAGCTTGATTGGGTAGTTCTGGTTTGAACTAAGGCTCACTCCAGACGGTGGCAGGTTATTGGCAAATTACTGGCTAATCTAGGATGGCCTTGGCCCAACTGCCTGTGTTCTACTAGCATGTTCTCATGATGGTCTCAGAGGCATGGGGTGGAGTTGGGGGGACAATTTGTAAGGCCTCTTGGGCCCAAGTACATAAATGACACAGCACCACTTCGCCAACATTCTACTGACCAGAGCAAGACAAAGCCCAGCGCAGATTCAAGGGGTGGGGAATTAGAATCTACCTCTAGATGGAAGGACCTACAAAGGTGTAATGCAAAGGAAGCGGAAATCGGAGCCATTCCCCAGTCAATACATCACAGCATCCAAAAGTGGATGAACATATCCATGTTTGCATTCAGAAAATATACAGTCGATTCTTGTTATTCACAGCAGAGCTATGTTCTATACATTTACCATCAACACTGAATTAGTGAACACTGAAGGATTGCTCCGAGGGGAAACATGGGGTTAGCGTCCTATGAGCCTCAGATCACAGTATTTTCAATGCTTCAAATGCCATCTGTGTTATATAGGTTTGTTTGCCAGCCTCCTTGTGAAATGCGCCGGTCTTATCAACATTAAAAACACACCCTTCTACAAAACCTTTTTCTTGTGTAACACTTTGTAGATTTCTTCTGCAGCCTCTGATCTTCAGGACTTACCTTGCCCAGGGGTGTGATCTCTAATGCAGCATGCTTTCTTGGCCCACTGAGGTGTGGAAAGAAAACATTAGAGCTTCTAATTACATATTTTACTCTCATGTCTTACTTAAAAAAAGATGGTGCAGTATCACCACAACAATCCCCTTGTTCTGAGCCACTCTAGTTTCTCACCTGGAAAAATGCAATAGCCCTTTTCTTAGCCTCTGCCTCTGCCCTTGCCCCCTGCCCCACAATACCAGTCTCTGCTCAGCAGCCGGAATGATACTTTTAAAATGTCAGATCGAGTCACACCTCTCTCAAAATCTTCTGATGAATTCCCATCTCACCAAAAGCCGGAGTCCTTGAGGCCCATCATGAGTTTCCTCTCTAATTTCTTCTCCTCTAACCCTCCACAGCTTACTGCACTCCAGCCATACAGACCTCCTCTGCTCCACAAACGTGTAGGCACACTCCTGCCTCAGGACCTTTGCACTGGCTGTTCCCTCCGACCAGAATGCCTGAAACCCAGACACCAACATGCCCCTCACCTCCTTCAATTCGTGTTTAAATCTCGTCTTCTCAACCTGCCCCATTACTCCTCACCCTCAAATCCCCTTACACATTTTGTTTTCTTTCCCATAGCACTTACTGCCTTCTAACATACTGTATAATTTTCTTACTGATTTAGTTTATCAATTATTATATGACTACAGGAGGGATGGTATTTTTGTCTTTCTTATTCATAGAAATATCCCAAATGCCCCGGACAGTGCCTGGCACATGACAGGAACTCAGTATACTCAATATACATTGGAAAGAGGGATTGAATGAATGGTTGTATTTCATATAAAGTGCATAATATACTACTGGTGCTATAATGTATATAAAATACATTAAAAATAAATAGATATATATTGGGGTAGATACTCATCTTTTTTTTTCCCTCCTTATTGGAGGGCTGGAGAAAGACATTTAATGAACATTGGCTTAGACGTATGAAATATAATACATTTGAGGTCATTTGCGTGTATTTCTTACTGTGTCCAGGCGATGGCGCTCATTCCCAACAGGTCGCCAATAGCCGCACAAGGGCAGAGTACCTCGTATTCTGGGTGTTCGTAGAGTGCTTATACTCTGTCATGTGAGTTATCAATGGCCCTGGTACCATCGTGAGACACAGCCATGCTGGTACTTGGATAGCGTGCCCCTGAAATTCCTAGCCGGTGGGGAAGGAGTTGAGAGTGCTGCTTTGCAGACAGCTGCCCCGTGTCTAGGGCCTGGGGCTCTGGCCCATGATGCCAGAAGCTCGGCAGGGTCAGGGTGCGCTTGCGGGAGCCCTCAGAGCCCCAGCTGCTCTTCAGCCCCCTTCCACTGGAGTCCTCTTCCCACTGCAATGCCACCAACCTCTTCCCACTGCAATGCCAGGACTCTCCCTGCAGACAAGACCCATCCTCCTTGCAATGGCTGCTGCTCGAAAAGAGCAGATTATATACCCGTCCCTGGGAGGGACCCCTTGTGTCCATAGTTGAATCCCCTCAACAGCCTGGAAGGAAGGGGTTTAGAACCCCATTTTACCAAAGGAGGAACCAAAGGCTTTGAATGATTCACAGCAAGTGGTGGGAAGGGATTCAAATAAAGCAGACAGAAGTCTCTGTGCAGCTCTTTGCACACGGAAGTCCAAGGGACTAAGAGCTCGGAAGTGGGTGAGTTCTGGTTCATCATCGAGTTAGAGAGAGGGACACACAAGCATGTGTGCGCACACACGTGCACACACACACGTGCACACACACGCTCTGTTACAAGCAGATTGTGATATATGCCGACACAAAGGAATGAAGAACTTGCAGAGGGGGACTTGCTCCAGAGCTTACATGTTTCCATATTGTTTTGCTATTAGAGAGCAGCGCTCGTTCCCAGCAACTCATGAGGGATTTTCCCACGGTACTGTTTCTCAAACTTGACTTAGGGTCTTGTTAAAGAGGCAGATTCTGCTTCGGTAGGTCTGGCGTGGGGCCTGGGATTCTGAATTTCTAGTGGCCTGTCAGGTGGTGTGGATGCAGGTGCTTCGGAGACCCCCACCGCGCAGCAGGCGCCTGGAGGAAGGCCTGGCCCAGGGCCTGCTTTTTATGGCCCAGGAGCTAAGCACAGTTTTTACATTTCCAAAAGGCTGTGGAAAAAAAAAAAAAAAAAAAGACAGAAGACTAGGCACCAGATCATAGGTGGCCCTCAAAACCTAAGATATTTTCTATTTGACCCTTTACCAAAAAAAGTCTGCAGACCGGGGGACTAAAGTAATCCTGCTGTCCACTTTCCGAACTCCGTCGGAAGAACAAGTTCTCTTAACGGTGGTTTGGAAGAAAAAGCCAGTGTGACTCAACTTCGCTCCGTCTCCCCAGCCTTCTGCCTGACTGCGGAAAGCCTATATTCTGGGAGCGGCATGCTGGGAATCTCTGCTGTGCCGGGATGGGCCCGAGGTGGTCCAGCTGATACAGTGATGACGTGAATGGGGGCTGAAGTGAGCCCACTTTCCGGCACATCTAAGGCAAACTCTCCAAACCACTTTATCAGTAATCAGAGTGATAATTTGGCCTCTGCTACCTTCTTCTTTTGAATCTTAGGGGTTCTGAGACTAAGGGTGGAGGGTACTTTTCTGAGCCCCCGAAGCCAACCTTCTCCAGTTTCCTCCATGCGTTTCCTCTGCGTGCTTGTCTCCTCGCTGAACTCGGGGCAGGCGCTGTGCCTGCAGCCAGGGCTGGCATTTCGCACCTGGATGATGGACTCACGTGAGGCCTGAGGTCGACATCCCTGTGCTGCCAATGACTCTGTGTCAGTCAATGCCACGACTGACTGTCATATCAGAGGCCTCATTACAAGTCAGAGTTGGCCCCTGGGCTTGCCGTGTCAGCGAGCTCCTCTGGAGAGCAGCCATTAGCCACTTTGCAGCAATGGCCCAAATCACAGAAAAGTGGGCCTGATTTGACAAAAGCAGCAGCCATATATTTTTTGCTCTTGGAGGGGTAACCATGGTAATGAGATCAGATGAAAAACTGTTCCTTAATGCTGGCGACACTCAAATGCACGTGGCAGTTTAGGGTAGTGGAAATGGGGTTTAATTTTAGAATCTGAGCATTTCTTCAGGGAACAAAGGACGTTAGAACAGGGCCTGTCAAAGACCTTCTGCAGCTTCTGCTCTTTCCAGGAGCGCACACTCTGTTGTGGGCAGAGTTTTTATCCATCAGTTGTGGCATTTGCTTTGTTTGTGACATTCTTCTACCTGCTTCAGCTACTGTTACAGGGAGCTGCCTTCTGTTGGGGCCATTTCCAGGAGCAATAAAAGAACTGAACTCAGGAAGGTGTAGCTGCTCTAATCATTCTGTATTCAAACCAGCTCTCAAAATCCTCATCGCAATCCTTACATGATAGGTGTCCTTATTATGCCCATTTTACAGATGAGGAGATTGAGGTACAGAGGTGATGTGACATTTGATAGGAGACCTGGCTGAGAGCCTGCACTCTTTCGTCACATCCTGGGAGACCAAGTTTCCCCGGCAGGTCTGTGGGGAGACCTTAGGAATATTTAAGGCAGTGCTATTGTTCAGGCAACTGGAAAGGCCAGTCTCTGCTCCCTGGAAACACAAAGCTGTCGGTTGTTATTTCTGAGTGCAGATGTATGTCCTCCCAGAGTTCCAGGGCTGGAGGAGAGGTGGTGAGAGGGAAAGTTTAACCCCTGGCAGAGATAGGGAGTGCGTATAAAACCAGTCTCACTTCTCTGAAAGCAATTTTCCAATATGTATCAATAGGCTTCAAATGTCTGTATGTGTCAATCTACTACTTGAATTTTTATGAATCAGCCTCAAAAAATAACCAAAGTCTAGGAAGATTTTTTTTCTAACAATAGGGACATCACAGTTTTATTTATACAGGAAATTTTCAAAATAGCCTACATAGTCAAGAACTGGGAATCTATCAAGTAAATAAATCTATGAAGTAGAATAATATACAGCTAAAGAACTTATTTTTAAGAAAATTTTGGTGATGTGGGGAAATATTTGTGATATGAGGCAGTACGGAAAAATCAGGAAATAAAATTATATGCAGAATGAACTCATAAATTTTTGTATAGCTATTTTATATACATGATTGAGGAAATGAACAGACTATTTCAGAGAGATGAAATTAGGGGGGCATTTTAATTTTCCTCTCTATATTTTCCTAATCTTTACAATGAGCAAAATCTCTTGTAAAACAACAGTTTTGTTAACAGAGGAAACAATAATAATAATAAAAGAACAGCTTCTGTTTATTAAGTGTTTATAATTTGCTTGGATATATGAGGAAGTGATTTACCTTTATTTAAAGTACTCTTTCTTACAAAGTCTGGCAAGATAGGTTTTATCAAAAAGGAAACAGACTGAGAAATTAATTGACTTACCTAAGATTTGCTAAATGAATGAATTACTAAAGCCAACAAGTTACAAGCATTCATGACATGCTCAAGAAACGAGGTGCAGTCCATTTACCTGCAGGGGAGGGTCGAGGGAATCATGGGAGAAGGGGAGTTAAAGCTGGATGGAGCCAGATCAAAGAAAGTCTTAAACGCCATGCTAAGGAGGGAGATCCTACCCTACAGGCAACATGGAACCAGTTGTGCAGATTACAAAGAAAGAAAAGAAAGAAAGAGAGAGAGAAAGAAAGAGAGAAAGAAGGAAAGGGAAAGGAAGAAAGAAAGAAAGAAAAAAAAAAAAGAGAGAATGAAAGAAAGAAAGAAAGGAAGGAAGAAAGGAAGAAAGAGAGAAAGAGGAAGGAAGGAGAAAAAATAATAGAGGGGTGTGATTTGGGGCGCTGGTGAAGTCCCAAGGAGCAGTGCTCAGAAAGATTTACCAGCATTGCTGATCAATTCTAGCCTTGGTTAGGCACTGTATTTCCATACACTCCCTCCAACATAAACATAATTTTGGAGCATGTTCTCAGAGTTACCCTGGATGGAAAAGTAGAGGTAACACAGCCTTCTAGGGCAGCTGGAAACAGAGAAACACAACGAACATGGAATGATCTCTAAAATTCTCTTTCTCTGCTCCTTTCTTTTGCCTCTTGTGCCACAGGGTCTCCATGGTCCTGTGTGACTAATTCCATCATCTTAACCTCTGACTCTTGGGTTTGCTTCGTATGGCAAACCTAGCTCACTTGCCACGTGCTTTCAGCCTAAGGGCTGCCGCTTCTCAAGGCTGCACACTCAAGGCTACATGCGTGTGCATGTCTGCACCGTGCAGATATCTCTCCCTATTCCTGTGTCATTCAGCCTGTCACTCCTAATTCCCAGCACCCCCAGCTGTTCAAACCTCCTGATTGGAACATCAGTCAGGTCCATGATCGTAACTGACCAGAACCCTTCCTTAGGTTGCATATTTCAATCATTTTCTTTCCATCTAGATACGTGCTTTTATAAATAGTTGTACATATCGATGTTTTCATAACACATACTCCATGTCAGGCACGGGTCTCAAGATTTAACTTGTATTAATGCCAATAATCCTTCGAAGTAGGAGCTATCCCATTTTACACCAAACCAAGGAAGGCTTCCATGATTTGTCTGAGATCCTTCTATTAGTTAGGTAGAGGCAGGATTTGATTCCCTGTTTTGGTTTCTAAGTCAGTGTTCTCGATCATTACATCATGCTGACGCTCACCTTCAGAATGAATATATTTCGAAACCAGTGACACAGGAAATCGTTTTTAAAATGCAGTCACAGTGAGCTTACAGTTCTCTATCCATGGACCCCCAACCCTCAAGCTTTTGATGTACATTTCTGACTGATTCTAGGCAGATGTGTGGATGGCGACGCCACTGACTACTAGATTGAACGCTCTTTCTCCCGCTTTTTTTCTCTGCTCTTCCATATTTCCCCTTTTCTTTTCTTGGTAAATTCTTTGCTGGTGATTTCATTTGTGCCCATGGTTTCACCACTTATCCCCTTGTTGATGAATTCCTTTTCCAGCTTTGAACATTCTCCCACGGTCCAGATCTAAATGTCCAGCACCATACTAAACATTTCTTCCCGCGTGTTGCACAGAGAGCTCAAACTCAACAAACCCCAAACCAGCTCAGTGCCCCACTTTCCTGTCTTGTCACTGGGGCCACCACCGTGCTGTTGTACACTCAGCCATCCCAGAGTCAGCCGTGACTCTGGCTTTTCTGGGCTCCAGACTCCATCAGGCATCCCCTTTCTGTTGATGTTTACTGGACTCAACACTTTCCTGGCTCACACACCTTGCTCAGGTGATCCCTCTCCTGAGATGATTGTCCTGGATGTGGGATATGGTTAGAAACTCGGGGATCATCGGTTTCCTTCAAATATTGTACTCTGTCCCCCACCCCCATTCCAACCAATTTATTTCCTGGAAAACACCCCTTATGCCAAGAGGATGGAGCTGAAAAGTGGAACAAGAGACTAAGACATTTCCATAAAGGAGGGGGCTCCATAAACTTGCAGAGTGCAAACAGGGCAGTACAAGTGTGGAAAGCCATGAGTCTCAGCCAAGCTGCTCATCAGCCCCATGCTATATCAGATCTTCTCTCAGGAATCTGGGCCTGTACAACTCTTAGCCATCTTTCAAGTTCCAGAATAAACGTCCCTCCTTCATGGAATTGTAACTTGTTTATTTTTGCTGTAACTTTTTGGTTCTCCAGACCACCTGACTACTTTTTTTTTAATTCCTTTCACATGGCACTTAATACTTACTACTTTTGTCAGCCTCTGTGTGTCCTTATCTCTCCTGCTAGATTGGGAACTCTGGATCAAAGTCTGTTTTATCTTTCTTTTCAGTCCAGAATAAGCTTTGCCACAAAAGTACTCATTGAAGGTGGTTGAGTAAATGAATAAGGGAACAGAATCTGCCCAAAACATTGTGTTAGGTGGTATGAAAAAATGGCCATGGTAATTCCCTTCCTTGGAACCACGCTCTTGGGTAGTTTTTCTCACACTGACACTGGATTTATCCATGTGATCTGCTTTGGCCTGTGGATAATAGTGAGTGTGACACAAGCAGAGACTTAACAGTGCTTAGTTCTTGAGGTCTCCCTTTTCCTGCTGCCCCTGACCGTCATGAGAGTGGCCCAAGCCATCCTGCTGGAGGCTGAGGTGCACGAGAGCGCCCAGGGGAGGTCAGCTGAGCTGGCACAGACACGAAGAGCCATCAGCTGACCCACAGAATAATACAACGGGTAAAGATTCCTGTTTTAAACTACTTAGTTTTGGGGCGGCTTTTTCTATGCAGTGAGAGCTAATTGGATAGCCATGGACTGCTACTTTTCAAAGAATTGGAGTGCAGTCAAATGAGCGGCACTGATATTACTAAACCGGTTTTGCTACTGGTATAATAATACTAAAAAGCTTTCTAGTCAAAGGGACTTTTGAGTTAAATAGCCCTGGATTCAAATGGAAGTTCTGTCATTTCCTAGCCGTGTGACGTTGAGCAAGTTACTTCACCTCTCAGATAAGGGTACCTGCCTTTCGGGATTGTTCAAAGAATTGAATGGAATTATGTTCGTTAAGCAGCTAATACAGACTCCCACATAGTATGTGGTTGATATAGATTGGTTATTTCTCTTGGTTGGTCTAGGACTCGAAAATGCAGCTCTGACCCTCTTCCCTCGGGGAAACACTTCTGTTTCCATCTCTGTCTCTGTCTCTCTCTTCTTCCAGCACAGGCAATTCTTTGCTATTTAAATTTATTTACCAAACTGACTAATCCAGTTAGTACCAAATTCCCCCAAGTTAAGTCTCAGATTGGCTACTGGGGAGTTAATTACTTACAAAAGTGTACAAGTCAGCCCTGGCATTTCTAAACTGATATGTGCTCTGCTCCATTAATACTTCCCATCCCTAAGACCAGCAAATACATAAAAGAGCAGCCAGATTAGGAGGACAATCTGAT
Organism: Balaenoptera physalus; assembly: GCF_965194825.1. Taxonomy (NCBI): domain Eukaryota; kingdom Metazoa; phylum Chordata; class Mammalia; order Artiodactyla; family Balaenopteridae; genus Balaenoptera; species Balaenoptera physalus. The sequence goes on along the minus strand of NC_138894.1, from coordinate 85,814,164 downwards.
TGCTCTCCATGTGGGGTCCCCTCCTTCTGCATCCTCCAAGTGTCCATGAAAACTCTTACATGAAAAGATTTTGGCCATCTATTCTTGACTCTTCCTTTGTTGTAATTCTCAGGCAACTTAGAACATTCCTGGGGTGCTGGCTGCAACACTTCACCAACTATTTATTATTTGTTGGCTAATTAGCCACAGTCTGTGCCCTCACGGTGCTTTTCCTCCATGAAGAGGTAAGAATACGAGTGACTATGGTATCAGCAGGGATACGGTGATGGTTACACATTGAAATATACAATGTGTTCCAGGCACTAGGCTAAGCATGTAACATGTTTTAATGACCCAGGAAATTTTCAAATAGTGACCACGTCATCTGAAATTGACCCCCTCTCCCACCCTCCTGTGTCTGAGCCACCCTGGCCTCATCCCCTGCTTTTTTTTTCTTCTCTGTATCATTCATGATCCCCTGAATTTATATTATTTACCCATTTGTTTCGTTCTTTATTGTCATCCTCTCCATGAGAATATAAGTTCCATGAGGGAAGGAGCTTAGTCTGCGTTGTCTGTTGCTGCCCAGAGCAGTACCCGGCACACAGCGAGCCCTCACTGGTTAAATGGTGTGGGATGGGCATTAGAGCAAGGTGAACAGTTTACTTGCTTCTCTCGCCAAATGGGATGAGAAGCTCTCCAGGACTGGTACCATTTCGTCTACGTAGTATAAGCTCACAGCACTGTGCCAGGGACTTCATAGGACCTCCATCAATATTTGATAATAGACAAGTTTTGAAACACTGCTGAAAAACAGTAATATCTGCTGCAAATAAGTTATTTCTGATATGTGAGTTTTCCAGAATATTGAGGAAACTCAGCAATTATGTTTCTTTGAATGGACGTCTTTTAAGTAACAATGGCACTGAGAATTAAATAGATGTAAAATTGGCCTTTTTATTTGTTTATTTGCATCCCCCAAATAATTTGGGTTGGTACAACCTAGTTTTCCTAACTCAAGGTTATCACTGAAAATATAATTCTCAGGCATTCTCATATCATGCCGCGTTTAACGATTGCTGTGTCTTCCTTCTCCGGGGGACTCTAAGCTTTTGGAAAGCAAATTATGTCTGATGGATCTTTATGTCTTTAATGACCAGCTCAGTGTTTTGCTACAGTAGATGCTCAGTAGATGTTAAGTTGAATGAATGAACATATGGATGAGCGTTCCTACTGCCCTGTGCTGTGACCAGTGAGGCCCTCGAGGACAGCCCAGCCTGCTGGGTAGCTGATCAGCGTGTGTTAGCTCTGTGCGGCTGGCTCTTTATAACTACTGTGCGTCCATCTGATGATTTTTCTCCCTTTTCCCCTCGTGACTCCTGTTATGTCTTATTTCTGATCAGTTTTCTTGTCTGCTAGGGGTAATGATGAAAATATTTAACAGAGTTTCCTACAACCATACCTTTTTCCTTTCTATCTGCTTCTTATCTCCTGTGGGTAGAGGAGAGGAGCCCAGGTTTGTTAGCATTGGTGGCAGATTAAAGAAAGTTGCAGATTCTTGGACGCTACTCCCATTAAGAGGTGGGCCTGTATCCTCGCCTGTTAAATCTGGGTGGTCTTGGTTACTGCTTAGACTGAAAGAACATGGTGGAACTGGCTTTGTCAGTTTCCAGGAACAGGCCTAGTAGACAGGCAACATCTGCTCCCCGTGGCTCAGGCACTCTCTCTGGGAGCCCCGAGCCATCAGGTAAGAAGTCCACCTATCCTGCAGGAGGGACACTAGGAAATTCTCTGAGATTGCATGGAGGAGGAGAGGGCCCACGCTGAGCCCAGCCCCTCAGCAGGCCCACCAAGGCCCCAGGCAGGAGAATGAAGCCATCCTGGATCTGCAGAGCAGGCCAGCTCCCAGTTGAATACTGCCCAGTGAGACCAGTGGATGCCCCCGGGAGCAGAATTGGTCTGTTACAGCTCATCAGGATGCCTGATTCATAAAAATCATGCAATAAAATTAAACGATTATTGTCTTAAGTCACTAAGTACGGGGGTAGTTTATTATGCAATGATAGGAAAGCAAAACAGCGTTAATTATAAAATAAGATTAAATGAGTCTCAAATGGTCAATTAAGTATAAAACGTTCTATACAAACTGCATGGAATTTGGGCCCTACACTGTGGTTCTTCAGCAACCATGACTGTTTCTTTCCTGAAAGTTGTGAGCTTGCGGGAGACCTGAGCTCCATAGACAAGAGAGCCTACTCTTAAAAATGAACAAAAACAGAGTCTTTGGCTACTAAAGTGTACATGAACCGAATTGACAAGCTTTTACAGAATATCTACATTGCTTTTCCTGCATTGTTTTGAGGGTTCAGAGACTAAATAAATTAAAGAAATGGTAGCAGATGCATCCCATTGACTAAATACTGTCTTTCTAATGTGTACAGGTCTCATACTACAAGGGATCAGACAGCTTCGGGGTGTACAAAATGAACAATATAAACATCTCCAATTGCTTTATATCTATGGTGGTCTTGACATCCCCAAGCATTGCTATTTGACCTGTATAAGAGCTGTGCATGATTATCAGGGCAGCCTGTTATTTCACATTTTATAAACTTACAAAGGCCTAGAAGCATAAAGAGGCTATTATGGACTGAAATGTGTCCCTCCAAACTCCCAGAATTTGTGAATAAGTTAGTTATATGGTGAAAGAGCCTTTGCAGATGTAATTACCTCAAGGATTTTGACATGGGGAAGTTATCCTGGGTTATCTGGATGGGCCTGGGCCTGGTTAAATCATAAGCGTCCTTACGAGAGGGAGGCAGCAGGGTTGGGTGAGAAAGGGGAGGCGATCCTGGAAGCAGTGATTAAAATGACACACTTTGAAGATGGGAAAAGGGGTCGCTAGCCAAAGAATGTAGGTGACTAGTAGATGCTAAAAATGGCCAGGAAACAGACTCTACCTGAGAGTCCCCAGGAGGGAACGCAGCTCTGCTGATGCCTTTATTTTAGCCTGTGTCATTGGTTGAATTATGTCCACCACCGCCCCCCTCCCCAATTCAGAGTGTGACTCTATTTATGATAGAATCTTTAAAGAAGTAATTAGGTTAAATGAGGTCATTAGGGTGGGACCTAATCCAATATGACTGGTGTCGTTATAAGAAGAGGAGTGAGTGTGCAGAGAGGGTAGACCGTATGAAGATACAGGGGGAAGACAGCCATCCACCAGCCAAGGAGAGAGGCCTCAGAAGATGCTGATATCTTGATCTTGGACTTCCAGGCTCCAGAACTGTGAGACGGTACGTTTCTGTTGTGTAAGCCACCCAGTTTGTGGTACTTGGTTGTGGCAGCCTGAGAAGACTAGTACAGCTGTCTACCACAGTTACTTCAGGTCATTAGTGACAGAATTGAGACTGGACCCCAGGAGTTCTGGCTCCTGGAGCTCTTTCTGTTTCTTCAGGCCACGCTCCCTCCTGCTAGATGATGGCACAGTGGTTACACATCTCCTGGACTCTCATCTCAGCCTCCATCAACCACTAGCTATGCAGTCTCAAACGACTGCATCTATACAAGGTGCTTGTGATTACAGCATCTTTCTGTGCTGCAGTAAGTATCAGATGATTTACTACATGTGGGGTGCTTGGCATGTAGTCATCATTCAGTGAACATCAGGTATTGTTTCCAATCTTTATTCCAGATTCAGAGAGAACAAACGGAGTTTTCTAGCAAAATCCCTTATTAGACCCTTCTCCGGAAAATCGATATCTTAAAGAAATAAATAAAGGAAATGGAAAAATGAGGTACACGATCACCAATGCGAACACTGCACACAAGGGAGAGTGTCTCTTTCCTTCTGTAAAGTGTTAACTTTTGCAGCAAAATCTCTCTACTCTATCAGCTATAGAATCTGTAATCATTCGCGGGGGCAGAAACTATTATTCATCAAGGTCACTGTCATCAAATGAAATGTAAGTGCCCGCCAGCACACAGTGTGGTCTAAGGAGGCTTGCAAAGAACCTGTAATCGGTGCCCTGCTGCTCAGATGGGCAAGAAAGTCTGCGCTCCAGGCAGGAGCTTCCAGCTGCAGGATTTGTCCCTGATTCTCGTGAAACTTGAAATGTCCGAGCAGGCAGTCCTCCCTCTCTCTCGTCCAGCAACTTCCAGCGGAGCGAGCTGCTCTTCCTCCGACATGGACCCTTGGGCCTGTCCGAGGAGAATTCTCAAACCCCGCACAGCCTGAGGGAGTTTCTTACTTAATCTGTGATCTTAGCTCCAGCACTCAGAGGGGCTAACTGTACAGACACCTGTCTGCTCAGCTTGGGAAGGTAGACCCAGTCCTCTCCTGTCTTGCTGTTTTTGTATTTTCTGGAATAAATCCCTGTGCTCACTCCAGTGAGACAGCACAAAACGCGCGCACAAGCCCGTGGGCTGCGCACAAGCCCGTGGGCTACGCTCAGCTGCTCCAGCACACCTGTCAAAACCAGCAGTGGAAAAAAAAATCCTTGGGATAGCTTTACCAGCCTAGCCCATACACCCGTGGAGACTTCTTAGGCATAAAGGGCCTTGGATGCCAGGCTAAAAGTTGAGGTTGCACTTAAATCACATTGATTACTTTTGACTCGTGCCTGTTGTCCATTCTTCATGCTCTCACTCATTTGTTCATTCATTCAATGTATGTTTGGAGGATGTACTCTGAGCCAGATGCTGTGCTGGGTCCTGATGACCCAGAGATTAATAAGCTGGAGCTCCTACCTCAAAAGGCATTTACAGTGTGATGGAAAAATATGAACACGTGTTGTGTTTGGTTAGCAGTCAAGGATATGTCCTCACAGCATCTCATCTATGTAAAGGTTCCTCAGAAACGCTGGAGGGTATGGGTGTGAGCCAAACAGAAGCTCCACACCTCTTGTGCGTTATGGAGAGCCCCTTCCTGCTTGGCCTTTCTCTTCCTGGGCATTGAAGGTAAGAGCACAGATCAATTATGAGAGTGTGTTCTGTAAGAGGCAGCAGGCAGCCCGAGTGTACATCTGTGAGGGTTCACGCCAGAGTTCAGAAACCCCCAGTGGGGCCAGAGCTACTTATGGTGCAGCTCCTTCCTGGGGCTCTGGCTCCTGCTGCAGGCGTGGCTTCCAGGCCGAGTGCGGGGCGAGATGGGAAGGAGAGAGGAGAGGACAGAGAGAGGGTAAGGGAAGAAAGGGGACTAAGGCAGTGGAGAGGGAGAAATCGAGGCAGAGTCCCCATATGACCTTGAAGAATCCTCTAATGAAGTTATAGCTGCCACACTTATTTCCCAATAGTCCCTATTGCAGGTTTGTAATAACAATCTGCGTAGTGTATAAATGCTGTTTACTCATCACTTATAAATACTGTTTTATTTAATAGAATAATCTGGGTAGAGACACGCTCTGGGGACAGGACTTCATAATGTAATGAGCACTGCATTATGCATGCAGGATTTTTGAAGGTACCTACAAGGCTTTAGCAAGAACATCTCAGAAATAAATATTTTCATGCCCGACACAGACTCACTCATTTGAGTAAGCAAACTTTTTTTTTTTTTTTAATGCCATGCACTGGGGAAATCAAGATGGTAAGATACAGTCCCTGTCCTCTGCCCCGGGGGCTCACAGTCTAGTGGTAAAACAGGCAAGCAAATGGACCATTGTGTTTCAGGATGGCAAGTGCTGAGGCTGAAAGCCAGGGCCCTATGGGGCACACAGAGAGGCAGAGATGCCTGAGCTGAGAAACGTAGGCCCATTGGTCATAATCCAGGTAAACACTGCAAGGGATCAGCATGTGCAAAGGCCAGGAGGCAAGGTCTGTTCCAGGGTCTGCCAGGGGAGTAGAGGGTGGGAGCGGTGCCTGCGGGAGATGAAATCAGAGCAATAGGACCAGAGGACACGCAGCTTTGCAGACTCACCTACCTTCTGGGAGCTCCCTTGCTGAAAGTCTTCTGAAAAATCCTTATACTTCGACATCTTTCCTTAGACTTAGCAATCTTCCCTTAGACGTACCTGATCTCTCTGCCTCTCTCCTTTCCTCCCTTCTTCCTCTAAATTTTTTATCCCATTTGTTCCAGAAAACTAATCCTAAAAGTGGCCTCTGCAGCGGTTGGGACAATGGATCCTGCAGTTAAAATTAAGAGCTTTACTTTCACTCAATTGTTTTGTGACTTGAGTGGTCATTTGTCCTCTGTGGGCCTCAGTTTCCCCATATGTAATGCATGGGAGAGAGGGGTTGATAAGTTTGTTCAAATTGCCCATTTAGACCTAAATATTTTTCATTTCTCTCATCACAGCTTAAATCTGCTAAAGAAGGATTTAAGTCTCAGAGTGTTGGGAGAGGGTTTGTCGAATAGTTATTCAAATTGAGAAGAAGGCACGTTTTGGTTTTCAGAGTCTCACTAAAGATAGGTTGGTGGAGGTGGGGGAAGGAGAGGGGGGGGCCTTTGTTTTCTCCTGACCAGGGCCTCAGGGAGCCCTTGTATGTCCAGGGCCCCGTATCCATGTCAGAACATCTCCACTCCAGCCTCTTTGTTGGAAACCAGCCACTGAAGCCTGTGGAATCAGGCTTTTCCCACACATTTTGGCTCTTTTAAGTCTAATATTTCCACACACTGTCTCCCTATTTTTTCAGAAACATTAGTTTCAGCCATTTATTAATTGCCTTCTATGTGTCATGCCCTTGTTGACTCTGAATACATTATCTCGTTTATTCTACACCAAAGTATACATTCTTACCCTCACTTTAGACACAAGGAAAATAGAATTCCTCAAGGAGGTGAGGTCACAGAACTGTAAGGAGAGAACTGGGGATCTGACATCACATCGTTTAGATACCACAGCCCCTGTTTTTCCACCGGAAGCACGTCCTTCCCCAGCAGACACCAGAATTCATGCCTTCTCCCTGTTGGGCTATCTCACATTGGCTCTGGGGCAGGTGGGGCAGTTTTAGGTCTTTTTCTGCCCTCTGCCTTTGAGAGCTGGGCTCTCAGAGCCCCACAGCGAGTCCCTGGTGTTCAAGAGTGTCCACCTGTCACACGCTCCTCATACCAGATACACATGCCCTGGCTGGATAAAACCACATTTCCCCTTTCAAAGTGCCACCTCCTCAAGGAAAGGCCACCTCCTCTGCCCGCACTGTGCTTTCTGCTCTTCATTATGTCCAGAGTCAGAGCTGCAGAGGAGAGCAGGACGTTTCCTCTGACGGTTCCCTGGGCTTTAGTCTCTCGCTCCCAACTAACCTGTGAGCTCTTCAAAGGCAGGACCACGTCCTCTACAATGAAGCTGGGAAAACTAAACTGAGGGCCCTGAGCTCAGTCTGACTCCATTCTGCCAGGTGGGGCTGAGGGAGGAGCTCTGGGTGGTCTGGGTCCCCTCCTGGCTGCTGTGTGTGGCCGCCTTCATCCTGCCCTTGTCCTACCCTGGGCTGTCCATGGAGGCTTGGCTTCCCTCCATCGTGCCCGGTGTTGGGCTCCTGGTATCTTCCTCCTCGAGTCCTCTGCTTAATTTATGTTTTCAATTGGTCTTCCGTATAGTCTAGCTTTTGTAGGGGCATTTAATCTTATTTTTATGCTTTGTTAAGAACATTTTCCAAAAAAGTAGTGTCATAACAAACCACCACTCCCCATCAGCCAACTTCAACAACTATAAATATCCTGCCATTCTTGCTCATTATCTCCCAATTTAATTTAATTTAATTGGGGGGGGGCTGGAACATTTTAAAGCAAATTCTAGACATTATATTACCTCACCTTAAAATACTTCACTAAATATCCTTAATATATAAAACAAATGCACAATAGCATCGGGACACATTAAATTCTTTTTGATGGGATAGGTCACTCCCTGCCCTGCCACTCACTGGACTGTATCATTAACCATCATCTTGAAAAGAATCAATGATGAAGAACACCTTTATTCTTCCATGGCCAGTAGCAAAGAGCTGATAATTTAATCAATAACTTTGTTCCAGACTTTGAGAAAACACTTATTTAATACTTAATTTGAATGTTTAATTGGAAAGAAGTAGAGGATTAAGAGGTACAAACTATTAGGTATAAAATAAGTAATTGACAAGGATGTATTGTATCAATACAACACAGGGAATATAACCAGTATTATGTAGTAACTATAAATGGCATACAACCTTTAAAAATTGTGAAGAACTATATTGCCCTCCTGTAACTGATATAATAATGTACATCAACTATAATTCAATCAAAAAGGAAAAAAACTACTTAATTTGAACTGGATATTTTCCTGGACACATTTGTATATGTTACTTCATTTAAGGATCATGGTCATCTTCTCAGTTCTTTGTTTGCATCTAACCCCATCTATAGTTGAAGAATCAGGCTCCAGAAGGCAAACTGTCTGCCTAAACTTCAAAGAACTGAGTAGTGACCACTTTGTGAATTCAAACCCAGATTGTTTTATTTCAAAACTCATGCTCTTGCTACTGTATTTGAACCACGTTTTAACACCATCTTCTTTTAATTATACAAATCAGTTTCATGAAACTAATGTACATTGGGAACCAACTACATGCCAGGCACTGAGGTGCTGAGTATGATGAAATGAACAGAGTATGCCCTGTACTGTCAAGAGTGGGGTAACAGAAATGTACACCTCTTCTCTGGGACTCAGGTTTCTCATTGGTAAAGCAACTGTAATGAAGCAAAATCAATATAACCACAGGCTTCTTGTGTTGATTAAAAGTAAGAGGAACACGTGAAAGCAAACTTTTCTTGCTTGATTCAAGCTCCTTACGGGAAGAGATGTGCGTTTTTCTGATAAATGGTACTTAGTACGTGTTTGAGGGCGTGGGGTCTGGAGCAGACTGCCCGGGCCACATGCTGGCACAGCCAGTCAATGCACGTGTGGCTTTGGGAAAATTATTTAGCCTCTTTGTGTTTAGGTTTCCCCAACTATAAAATGTGGTCAGTAACAAAACCCAGTAGGAATCTGCATGGTTCTGCAACAAAGCAGTAAGGAGACTGATCTGGGGGGACAAATTCTCTCCTCTGCTGTGGCTTGCGTGATTCATCAACTAATAGTTTCAACATCCATCCTTCATGTGTGATGCATTTTTTTCCAAGAGTGTCTTTACTTGAATTATATCTCTCCAGGTACTAAAGGCATCTTAGAGAAACCCTGTCCTTTTACTGATGGTGAATGAAGTTCCCTAAAAGAAAGAGACAGCACCAAGTTCGCAGAACATGCTGGGACCACTCCAGAACGCATGCCAAGGCTCTTCCTACCCAAGAAGTGACAAACAGCTGGTGCTCGGTCTCTTGAGAACTGTGCAATTCTCTGAAGATTCTTAGTTATATGAATAACTAGCAACTTCTTCATTGTAACTTCCTGGGGACAAAGATTGAATTTCAGTGAAGCTTCTTCTTCTGTGACATGAATTAATGAATAAAAATGGGAATTAACAGCCACCTCTGGAGGATTAGTTATGCTTTATGGTGCAAATCTATTTTCTATGAAGTATTTGAAGAAAGACCATCAAGTAAAAGAAGCTTCTGCCTGCCACAGCTGTTTCAACTTTTTAGGCTGAGGTAATAGTAAGCAGTAAAAATAATCTAATCTTTAGAAACAAAAAATATTTTGTTTTAAATCCCAGCTCAACCACTTGTTCACTGTGTAATCTTGTGCTTGTGTGTCACATAAACAGGCTGAACCTGTTTCTTAAACTGTAAAATAGGAGCAATAATTGCTACCTGCCTCACAGAATTGTTGTGGCATCAAAATAGAAAAATGAGTCTGAAATATTATACTGGAGGAAATTATTATTAATACAGTATATAAAACATTGTCACTCAATGAGAAAGTTAAGCCAGCAAATAAATGGAAAGCACAGAACCATATCAAATGGATATTCCACAGTGCTTGGTGCTTAGGATGGGAGGTGCTCCACAATTATTAGCCTTATTATTTCTGCATTCCACAAAAATTCATCAAATCTGAGGAGGGGATCATGGAAACCACCAATTTGTAGCCAAGTCGCACAGAAGTGTGGGTAACCTGGGGATCCACTACTTGTGATTGGCATCTGAAGTGGAACTGAGTCTTTAACTTGTCAGGTGTGGGCTAACTTCCCGGTAGTTAATGTCAGAATTCAGTTGACCTGTAAGACACCCAGTTGGTGTTCACAGAGAATTGGTAGTTGGTGTTGAAAAACACCCACGTGGTATCACCAAAGTCTCCTCACCCACCTTTGATCTCACATCCTCCATACCCACTTCTGTGGCTCTCTAATCATGTGGTGTTCATTTTCCTTTACTGAGAAGACACTTGCAAAATAGAAGTCAAATTTTCTACTTTGTCTACATGATTCAACAATATCAACAGTCACCACCAAGCGATGGATCTACCCCAAACTCGGCTGCTTTCTTGCTCCTAATGTAAAGCAAAAATTCTTATGGGTAATCCTTAATCAATTTGGAAGCATTCTTCCTTCTCTTGGAGCATCTTCTGGATTCTATTTTACAGATCTCCGTTTACCTCTCAGATCTGTCTTGTGCTATGAACTTCTGATCCCCCATTCCCTAGTAATATGTCCTTTGAAAAGGAAGTAGAACTTAGGCTTACTTGCTCTTCTCACACTTAATGACATCTGAAGCTCAAGTGAAGAGGAAGCTGAGGGATTCATCTGGCTTTAATATGAAGTTCAATAAATTCCTATTTACGGTTTGAACTAAAAATTTCATTAAAAGAGGAAAGCCATTATTTAATGGCTCCAGTGTATCTGAGTTTCTTTTATTAAAGTAGAGGTGCTTAAAAGTCAAGGGCTACACACTGAGAGGAAACATACAAAAACATCCCCTAGATGTGTTCCTGGGCCAACAAACATTGTGATAAAAATTGTGGCTGTCAAGTGAAAAGTTCTTAATGAAAGAACCCGGTCTCTCAGCTCTTGTAATCAAAATCTTTCCATCTTGATGCATTCTTATTGCCAGCATGTCTCCTGTTCTAGTCTAATAAATAGATTTTTCTCCTATCACCTTAGCAATCAGCTTTCCTTGAGGCAGGAGGCAGAGGCAGAAGCGGGACGGGCACTACCTCAAAGCTCCCCTTTGAAATGTTTCCATTTCTATAATCTCCTGATTCCTCACTCAACCGCTCACTCATCCACCAATTAAGACACTAACTAATTTATTCCTTAACTAAGGATATAGTAACTATCTACTGTATTCCAGACACTACCCAATGTGAACACAAAGAGGGATAAGAGTGTCCTTTTCTCAAGTCATGGGCATAATTTAGGGGAAGGCAGACAGACCAATCCTGATGCACAGTGCAGGGCTGTAAGTACCATGCTAGGGATGAACAAGGTGCTCAAGAAGCACAGAATAAGGAATGCCCAAGGGTGTCTCTGTAAGTCAGGAAGCCATCACAACTTAAGGTCTTCAAGGATAAGGAGTCTTAGGGATTGTGAATGGCATTAGAGGCAAAGGAAAAACCATGTGCAAAAGTACAGTTCTGTGAGAGTGCATGAAAAGGTCCAGGTGTAGTGAAAAACTAAATAATATAGTCTTTAGGATACAGAGAATGAATCATTAGAATGGCTGTAATGAAAAAGACTGACAGTATCAAGGGTTGGCAAGGACATAACAAAAGTGGAACTCAAATTGCTGGTTGAAATGTAAAATGGTATGGATACTTTGAAAAGCAGTTTCATAGTTTCTTAAAAAGTTAAATTCACACATGCAATCTGATCTAGCAATTCCATTCTTAGATACCTACCCCCCAAAAATGAAAATATGTCCACCCAAAGATTTACATATATATATATTCATAACATGTTTCATAAGACTGATAAACTGGAAACAATCCCAAAGCCCATCAACTGGTGAATTGATAAACAGAATGTGGTATACCCACACAATGAAATGCTACTTGGAAATAAAAAGGGACAAACTGCTGATACACGCTGCAAATGGATGAGCTTCGAAAACATTCTGGCAAGTGAAAGATGACAGACACACATATAATCATACAGATTGTACGATTCATATGAATTTTGCAAAAAGGGCAAATCTATAGAGGCAGAATGCAGGGCTGTGTTTGCCTAAGCAGAGCAACATACAGAAGGATTTAAGGATGGTCTTCAGAGCTCCAAGTCCTCTGGAAAGGCTGCCCCTCTCCCAACTACAATACCACCCTTCTGAAGTCTAAAGAGTAGTCTGCTGTGTATTAGTTTCCTACGGCTGCTATAACACATTATCACAAACTTAGTCACTTAAAATAATACGCATTTATTTTCTCACAGTTGGAAGCCAGAAGGCTGAAATGAATCTGAACCAGCATCCCCAGGGCTGGTTTGTTTGGAAGCTCCGGGGGAGATCCCGTGTCCTTGCTTTTCCCAGCATCAGGAAAGTGTCTGTATTCCTTAGCTTGTGATCCCTTCCTTGCATCACATAGTCTGTCGTTCCTCCCTTTGCTTCTATTGTCACATTGCCTTCTTCCTCTTCTATTGTAAAATCTCCTCTTGTCTCTCTTAAAATGACACTTGTGATTACATTGGGCCCGCCTGGGTAATCTAGGATAATCTCCCCATCTCAAAATCCTTAACTTAATCACATCTGCTAAGTCTTTTTTTTCGTATAAGGTAACATGGACAGGTTTCAGATTTAGGACCTGGATATCTTTGGAGACCATTTTTCAGCCAACCACATGTTGGCGCTGCTCCCATTAGGACTTTGGGGAGCTCACACATCTGGTAAACTTACCATCATCCACTAACGGTCACAGTCTGATAGGATTAACTGCCAAAGAGGATTCACCAGTTGGAAAATGACAACTGTAGGCATCTATGGATGACTGCAGGTAGAGGACGCACTGGAGCAATGTTATTAAGGTAAGAGTAGGCCTCACGGTCCGAAGCTGCCTCTGGAGAAGCCAAGAACGACCTCCACTTGCCCTCCTTCTGTAGAGCCACACCAAGATGCTCAGTCTCAGATCAGGAACCACTGATAAGAGCATGGAGGACCTTGAAACACGGGAGCTCAAAATGTGGTCTTGGCCTCAGCCTGGTAGGCATATTCTTGCTATTTAAACAGCCCTAAAATCACAGACCTCTGGCAAGGGGTGGTCACACCAAAACCAGCTGCAAGCCCTCCATTTTGCTATTATCAATAAACAATGGTAACAAGCTAGTAAAAACTGTTCCAAGCTCACCTTGGACCCACGCTTACAGGGAATACAATTAATCAGTACATTTTACGTACCATGAAGGTAATAACAAACATCTCAGGTTAATTACAGACCTGCTAGAACTAATACTCAAATCACAACCACCTGTTGCCATGTGTAACACCTATATACAGCCTTAGAGATAAACCCCAAGATGAACCCTGGTGTTAAAACTGATTACCCATTTTCCCGTATAAGGGCATCCAGAAGTAATACAACATGACTGCCTTCCCGGATCAGAAGTTTAAGACACCCAGATCAGCCACCATTCTTGGGACTTTGATCCCACATGGTTTGCACATTCTGTAATCTAATTCAACTTCTCATCCTTTCCCAAACTTCCCAAAACTTTTCTCTGCCCTCCTAGAGCTCACGTCATCAGCAAATTCACCTATATTCCAAATATCTTTTAGGGCTACTCAGTTTCTTATTATACCTGAAATCTGGATATATCCAAAGGATTTTATGCCTACCCTCTCAAGTGGGTGCTGTTTTTTTCTCTTATCTCCATGAACTGAAGGGTCTAGAGGTGGGGTAGGTATGTTCTTAACATTTCATTGCCACTTTTGAAAAATTCTAGCTTCTGTTAAGTATTTCCCATCTCACTCCAGTTGCAGTGTTCTTCATTTACTTGCTTCTATTCCCTTGCTTCTAAATACTTCTCCCTTTCCACTGTCTTCTCATCTCCACAGGCTCTGTATGTCACCTCTCCAGTCCCACATTTTCCCAAGATCTCACACCTTCATTTTCCTACTTGATATTTCTTCTTAGATTTCTATTGGGCATCTCAAACTTAACTTGCCTAAACAGAACGCTTGGTAGCCCTCCCTCCCAATAAAACACTCTTCCTCCCTGAGATTTCCCCATCTCAGGAAGCGCTATCACCATTTAACAAATTCCTTGGGCTGAAACCCCTGGAATCATCCTTGATTCCTATTCCTTACCTGCCACATCCATAAGAAACCACTGTAGGATTTATTTCCAAATACATCCCATAAACACTGACTTTTCTTCATTTTGAGTGCTGCCCCTTAAGTCCTATCCATCATCATCTCTCGCCTATGTTCCCTCAATGACATTCTAACAATCTTATTATAGTGGCTCCCTTTTTGACCTCTCAGAATCAATTCTCCACACTCTTGGCAAAACTATTCTTCTAAAATTGAAATCAGATCATGCATTCTCTGTTCAAAATCCTCCAATGGATTCACATTACACTCAGAATAAAATCCAAATACCTTTCCAAGGCCTGCTAGTCACAATATGACCTAAGACTTGTCTAAATTTACCAGGTTCATCTCTTGACACTTTTCCAGCACTTACCCTGCTGGTCTCCTGGCTGTACCTTGAATATATCATGTATGTTCCTGGGACCTTTGCATTTGCTGTTCTCTCTTCCTGGGATGTTCTTGCTCCAGAGGTTTGCATGACTGCATCTCTCATTTCGTTCAGATTTCTATTCACATGTCATCTGCTTAGAGAAGACTTCCTCAGTCTTCCCATTGAGAAGAGTCTGCCACCAACAGTCTTAACATATTGACTGTTATATTTTCTTCATAGCACCTACCAAGATTTTATTTATTACATATGCATTTGCATACTTGATATTTTGCATGTGTATATTGTTTCTTTCTCTAGAATGTGAGTCCTACCTTCAGTATCCAGAAATCTTCCTGGCACATAGTAGATGCTCAATCACTATTTGTCAAAGGAAGCAATAATAATATGAATCTTTGAAAGGTCTTCATATATTCTGGATAAAAATCCCATGCTAGAGATTATAGAGTATGGAACATATTTTCCTAGACTGAGGTTTTTATTTCCACATTGATCACGTCATACTTTGAAATATAGAAATTCTTAATTTTAATATGATCATATTATCCATTTTTGCCACCATGGATTTTGTTCTTTTGGTGTCATTTAACAATCCTGTCTTTTATCAGGAACACCTTGCAATTTGGGTTTATATTTTGGAAGAGTCACCCTGGGTGGTACACCTACTTCTTCTAGTAGTCTGAATGTGTTAGAGCAGGACAGGTGCTGCGTCACAGTGAAATGGTTTTATTGCTTCTAGCACGTCAGAGCCAACTGCCAGTATGTGGCCCTCACATATGCAGCATGCATGCACAAATGTCAGAGGCAGTGGAATATAATGATAGTAGTTGAAATGGTTGGGTATTACCCTGTCCTGGTTTGTACCTAGATTTCAATCAATAATCTTTACAACAAATTTATCTGATGGGTATTCTTATTACCACTATTCTATTAATGCAGGAACTGAAGGTGAGAAAAGTTAAAAGACTAGTCAGTGTCGTGTGGTAAGAAGAGAAAGAGCTGGGAAGTGAACCCAGTTATTGGCTGATAGAGTCTAAGCTCTTAAACACCAAAATAAGACAGTGTCTTTGCAGGATTCAGGAGCTCAGGTCTTGACCTAGACATTTATCATGGGTAAGTCACCTCTTGTCTCTCAGTTTTCTTATTTGGAAAATGGAGATACTGATCTCTTACACATCACAAGGTTTTTATGAGGATCAAACCAAAATGATATGATGAATATGATTGGACTTTAAAATTTAAAACACACTAGATAAATGTTAGGTGATTGTTATTATTACAAAGGCACCAAGTATCCTTGAACAACTCTGGGGTTGTGAGCAACAACCCCCTGCACAGTCGAAAATCCATGTACTGCTATCTCTGCCTTAAAAATAAAGGAATTGGGACTTCCCTGGTGGCGCAGTGGTTGAGAATCTGCCTGCCAATGTAGGGGACACGGGTTCGAGCCCTGGTCTGGAAAGATCCCACATGCCGCGGAGCAACTAGGCCTGTGAGCCACAACTACTGAGCCTGCGCGTCTGGAGCCTGTGCTCCCCAACAAGAGAGGCCACGATAGTGAGAGGCCTGCACACCGCGATGAAGAGTGGCCCCCGCTTGCCGCAACTAAAGAAAGCCCTCGCACAGAAACGAAGCCCCAACACAGCCAAAAATAAATAAATAAAAAACAAAGAATTATTGAAAAAATAAATAAATAAATAAAGGAATTGATAAATGACTCACCCAAGAGCAGGAAGCAGAAACAGCTTGTATAGAATCAGGACTGAAACTCTAGCTCTTTGGACGCCACATATTGCGATGGCTCGTAGAACACGAACTTCTCCCCACACTTAAAGATCTGTACAATGAAAATACAGGTTTGGTATTTACTGAAAAACATCTGCATGTAAGTGGACCCACACAGTTCAAACTGGTGATGTGCAAGAGTCAACTGTATAACTACACAGTAAGGTGGTTAAATTATAACAAAGACACCAAAACGTATTGTTGTCTGACTCAAATTTGTTACCCTGGAAGCTTAAGTACTTGTCCAATGATCCTACTTGTCTTTAGTAAACATGTCCTCCTGAGTATTAATTATCAGTAGGTAGATTGTAAGCTGTACATTGATTTACGTTAAAATTTAACAAACAGCTAAATGCTACTTAGAGTCAAGTCTGGCAATCTATTGAGGGAAAGCTAGCAAGAAGAAATAAATAACTTAAACAACGAAGTTACTTTTCTTGTGTGACTTTTAAATAGGCTCTGAAGTGTTTCTCTAGATGTAACCCAAATACTGAGTCACAAAAGAAATGTTGAAATGAGTACATGGCCTACACCCCTCCCCTAGAGACTGGCTTCACCTGCGTCTGCCTTACCCAGTGTCATGGGCCATTTAGTTCAACTCCCTTTCATGGCAGAAATCTCCTGGACACAGTCAGCCAGGCATGTCTTTACCTTGGTGAACGAGTCATCTCAAAAAATAGTCTGCTTGGGCTTCCCTGGTGGCGCAGTGGTTGAAAATCTGCCTGCTAATGCAGGGGACACGGATTCGAGCTCTGTTCTGGGAAGATCCCACATGCCACAGAGCAACTAGGCCCGTGAGCCACAACTACTGAGCCTGCGCGCCTGGAGCCTGTGCTCCGCAACAAGAGAGGCCGCGATAGTGAGAGGCCCACGCACCACGATGAAGAGTGGCCCCCGCTTGCCGCAACTAGAGAAAGCCCTCGCACAGAAACGAAGACCCAACACAGCCAAAAATAAATAAATAAATAAATAAAAATTAAAATAAAAAATAAAGGAATTCCTTTAAAAAAAAAAATAGTCTGCTTCACTGTTGGACATCTCTGCTAGTTACAATAGGCTCGCTTTCATTACGGCAATATTTGTATTCTTGTAAGTTCCACAGCTGTGCTGAGGGAACAGAAGTGTCTTTTGGGAGGTCATACAGCACAGAATTGAGATCGTGGGCTTGACGTGGATTCAAACCCCAACTCTCCCATTTTCTACAGTTGACCTTGGGTGACTTGTCGCTCTTAAATAAACCATAGTTTCTTCATCAACCCAGTGGAGGTGATGATAGAACCTATTTCATCAGGTGGTTATAAGTCTTCAGGGAGAGACTGCATACCCAGTCCTAGCTCAACAGCAATTGTATGCACTTTTGTAAAAGGGTCCCCCTTTTTAAGACCCTTTACTGCCCTCTGCTGGAAAGCTGTCATAATAACTATCAAAATCCCTAGGACAACCAGCAACTAGCCTGTTCCAAGGGACTGCCCTTGCTGTAAAGTGCTTGAGGCACCGTGTCCAGCCTGTGGTAACCTCCCTGTATATGTCAACAACTTTTATTGCTCTAGTTCTGGGCCTCCCCAGTCATGGGCAGCGAACTAGAAGAACTGTCTCTCTGTGGTCATGGCTCAGGCAGTACTCTTGTTGCAGATGGCCAAAGAGGCTCCCTGCCATCTTAGAAAAGTAAGAATAGCTGGGAAGAATGAATTACAATAATCACTTTGGCATGTGGCGCTTATTTAAAATGAATAGAGGAATAACGATTTTTGCCTTCATTACCCAATGGGATTTTAAAATAAGGACTGTATCGACCTTAAACATTAAGTTATTGAAAAGTGAACAATAAAAGCACAGAAACATGAAACTGAAAATGCTTTTGGAAGATGTTACTTAAATTGTAATGGGTTGTCAAGGGAAACTAATGGACCAGAATTATCAGACAATAGAAGCATTTTCTTTCACTACCACCTGTTGAAAGCGCATTGCATGTCAGGAACAATTTTAAGTGCTTTTCATACAAAGTATGCATTATCTTGTTTGTGACTCATAACCTGTTCCTCCTCAGGTCTTCTCCTTCTCAGTAAACGGCCAGGCTATTCACTAAAGCAGAAGTTGGGGATCATCTCAGAATTGTCTCTTTCCTGTGCCCCGATTATCTACTCTTTCATCAAGTCCTTGTCCGTCCTCTACCCAAAACATATGACAAATGTACTTATCTATCTCCTTCTCCAGTGCCAACTTCCTGGCCCAAGTCCCCATCTTCTCTTGCTAATCTGATATGATTTGCCTCCTAACTTGTCTTTCGACTTCTACTCTAGCTCCTCTGCAGTCCATACTCTTGACAGAAGCTAGATTATTAAAAAAAATGTTCCATTTCCCTACTTGATACCCTTACTTGATGCTTTCAACAACGTTGCCCTTAGAACAAAATCTAAATGCTTCCAGGTCTACAAGGAAATGCAAAATCTGACCCTGATCCTCTTCTCAACTCACCGCTTAACTCTTCTTGACCACCTTCTTTAGCTCCTTGCCCCTCCCAAGAACTGGCCAGCCCCAGGGCCTTTGTGTTCACCATTCTCTTTTCATGAATCTCTCCCCAGTGGTTCCTTCTCACGTCTAAGGTTTCAGATTCAATGCCATCTCTTCAGAGAGGCTTTTATGATTGCAGTATCTCAAGTCCACCTATATTTTCTATCAAAACACTTGTTTATTGTTTTCAGAGTATTGATAGCAATCTGTAATTATTTATATCATATATTTCTTGACTTTATTTTCTGCGTCTTTCTCTCTGGAATGTAAACTCCAAGAAGGCAGGAATCTTGTGTGCGTATCTAGGTTCCTAACATGAGGCCTGGTACAAAGGATGCAACTTGTGTACATTTGTAGAATGAATAAATGGGTATTTCTTTTTTTTAAAAATTTTTGTTAACATCTTTATTGGACTATAATTGCTTTACAATGGTGTGTTAGTTTCTGCTGTATAATAAAGTGAATCAGCTATACATATACATATATCCCCATATCTCCTCCCTCTTGAGTCTCCCTCCCAGCCCCCCATCCCACCCCTCTAGGTGGTCACAAAGCACCGAGCTGATCTCCCTGTGCTATGCAGCTGCTTCCCACTAGCTATCTATTTCACATTTGATAGTGTATATATGTACATGCCACTCTCTCACTTCATCCCAGCTTACCTTTCCCCATCCCTGTGTTCTCAAGTCCATTCTCTACTTCTGCGTCTTTATTCCTGTCCTGCCCTTACGTTCTTCAGAACCTTTTTTTTTTTTTTTAGATTCCATATATATGTGTTAGTATACGGTATTTGTTTTCCTCTTTCTGACTTACTTCACTCTGTATGACAGATTCTAGGTCCATCCACCTCACTACAAATAACTCAATTTCGTTTCTTTTAATGGCTGAGTAATATTCCATTGTATACATGTGCTACATCTTCTTTATCCATTCATCTGTCGATGGACACTTAGGTTGCTTCCATGCCCTGGATATTGTAAATAGAGCTGCAGTGAACATTGTGGTACATGACACTTTTTGAATTATGGTTTTCTCATGGTATATGCCCAGTAGTGGAATTGCTGGGTCATAAGCTAGTTCTCTTTTTAGTTTTTTATGGAACCTCCATACTGTTCTCCATAGTGGCTGTATCAATTTACATTCCCACAACAGTGCAAGAGGGTTCCCTTTTCTCCACACCCTCTCCAGCATTTATTGTTTGTAGATTTTTTGATGATGGCCATTCTGACTGGTGTGAGATGATACCTCATTGTAGTTTTGATTTGCATTCTCTAATGATTAGTGATGTTGAGTATCCTTTCATGTGTTTGTTTGCAATCTGTATATCTTCTTTGGAGAACTGTCTATTTAGGCATTCTGACCATTTTTGGATTGGGTTGTTTGTTTTTCTGATATTGAGCTGCATGAGCTGCTTGTATATTTTGGAGATTAATCCTTTATCAGTTGTTTCGTTTGCAAATATTTTCTCCCATTCTGAGGCTTGTGTTTTCGTCTTGTTTATGGTTTCCTTTGCTGTGCAAAAGCTTTTAAGTTTCATTAGGTCCCATTTGTTTATTTTTGTTTTTATTTCCATTTCTCTAGGAGGTGGGTCAAAAAGGATCTTGCTGTGATTTATGTCAGAGTATTTTGCCTATGTTTTTCTCAAAGAGTTTTATAGTGTCTGGCCTGACATTTAGGTCTTTAATGAATTTTCAGTTTATTTTTGTGTATGGAGTTAGGGAGGTTCTAATTTCATTCTTTTACATAAAGCTGTCCAGTTTTCCTAACACCACTTATTGAAGAGGCTGTCTTTTCACTGTTGTATATTCTTGCCTCCTTTATCAAAGATAAGGTGACCATATGTGTGTGGGTTTATCTCTGGGCTTTCTATCCTGTTCCACTGATCTCTATTTCTGTTTTTGTGCCAGTACCATACTGTCTTGATTACTGTAGCTTTGTAGTATAGTCTGAAGTCCGGGAGCCTGATTCCTCCAGCTCCATTTTTGTTTCTCAAGATTGCTTTTGCTATTCGGGGGTCTTTTGTGTTTCCATATAAGCTGTGAAATTTTTGTTCTAGTTCTGTGAAAAATGCCAGTGGTAGTTTGATAGGGATTGCATTGAATCTGTAGATTGCTTTGGGTAGTATAGTCATTTTCACAATGTTGATTCTTCCAATCCAAGAACATGGTATATCTCTCCATCTATTTGTATCATCTTTAATTTCTTTCATCAGTGTCTTATAGTTTTCTGCATCAGTGTCTTATAGTTGTCTCCTTAGGTAGGTTTATTCCTAGATATTTTATTCTTTTTGTTGCAGTGGTAAATGGGAGTGTTTCCTTAATTTCTCTTTCAGATTTTTCATCATTAGTGTATAGGAATGCAAGAGATTTCTGTGCATTAATTTTGTATCCTGCTACTTTACCAAATTCATTGATTAGTCCTAGGAGTTTTCTGGTAGCATCTTTAGGATTCTCTATGTATAGTATCATGTCATCTGCAAAGAGTGACAGTTTTACTTCTTTTCTGGTTTGGATTCCTTTTATTTCTTTTTCTTCTCTGATTGCTGTGGCTAAAACTTCCAAAACTATGTTGAATAATAATGGTGAGAGTGGACAACCTTGCCTTGTTTCTGATGTTAGTAGAAATGTTTTCAGTTTTTCACCATTGAGAATGATGTTGGCTGTGGCTTTGTCATACATGGCCTTTATTATGTTGAGGTAGGTTCCTTCTGTGCCTACTTTCTGGAGAGTTTTTATCATAAATGGGTGTTGAATTTTGTTGAAAGTTTTTTCTGCATGTATTGAGATGATCATATGGTTTTTATTCTTCAATTTGTTAATATGGTGTATCACATTGATTGATTTGCATATATTGAAGAATCCTTACATTCCTGGGATAAACCCCACTTGATCATGGTGCATGATCCATGGTGCATGTATTGTTGGATTCTGTTTGCTCGTATTTTGTTGAAGATTTTTGCATCTATATTCATCAGTGATATTGGTCTGTTATTTTCTTTTCTTGTTACACCTTTTTCTGGTTTTGGCATCAGGGTGATGGGGCCTCGTAGAATGAGTTTGGGAGTGTTCCTCCCTCTGCTATATTTTGGAAGAGTTTGAGAAGGATAGGTGTTAGCTCTTCTCTACATGGTTGATAGAATTCACCTGTGGAGCCATCTGGTCCTGGACTTTTGTTTGTTGGAAGATTTTTAATCACAGTTTCAATTTCAGTGCTTGTGATTGGTCTGTTTATATTTTCTATTTCTTCCTGGTTCAGTCTCCGAAGGTTGTGCTTTTCTAAGAATTTGTCCATTTCTTCCAGGTTGTCCATTTTATTGGCATATAGTTGCTTGTAGTAATCTCTTATGAACCTTTGTATTTCTGCAGTGTCAGTTGTTACTTCTCCTTTTTCATTTCTAATTCTATGGATTTGAGTCTTACCCCTTTTTTTCTTGATAAGTCTGGCTAATGGTTTATCAATTTTGCTTATCTTCTCAAAGAACCAGCTTTTAGTTTTAGTGATATTTGCTATCATTTCCTTCATTTCTTTTTCAGTATTTCTGACCTGATGTTTATGATTTCTTTCCTTCTGTTAACTTTGGGGCTTTTTTTGTTCTTCTTTTTCTAATTGCTTTAGGTGTAAGGTTAGATTGTTTATTTGAGATTTTTCTTGTTTCCTGAGGTAGGATTGTATTGCTATAAACTTTCCTCTTAGAACTGCTTTTGCTGCATCCCATAGGTTTCGGGTCGTCATGTTTTCATTGTCATTTGTTTCTAGGTATTTTCTGATTTCCTCTTTGATTCTTCATGATCTCTTGGTTATTTAGTAGTGTATTGTTAAGCTTTCATGTATTTGTATTTTTTACAGAATTTTTCCTGTAATTGATATCTAGTTTCATATCGTTGTGGTTGGAAAAGATACTTGGTATGATTTCAATTTTCTTAAATTTACCAAGGCTTGATTTGTGACCCAAGATATCCTGGAGAATGTTCCATGAGCACTTGAGAAGAAAGTGTATTCTGTTGTTTTTGGATGGAATGTCCTATAAATATCAATTAAGTCCATCTTTTTTAATGTATCATTTAAAGATTGTGTTTCCTTATTTATCTTCATTTTGGATGACCTGTCTACTGGTGAAAGTAGGATGTTAAAGTCCCTTACTATTATTGTGTTACTGTCGATTTCTCCTTCTATGGCTGTTAGCATTTGCCTTATGTATTGAGGTGCTCCTATGTTGGGTGCATAAGTATTTACAATCATATCTTCTTCTTGGATTGATCCCTTCATCATTATGTAGTGTCCTTCTTTGTATCTTGTAGTAGTATTTATTTTAAGTTTTGTCAGATATGAGAATTGCTACTACAGCTTTTTTTGATTTCCATTTGCATGGAATATCTTTTTCCATCCCCTCACTTTCAGTCTGTATGTGTCCCTAGATCTGAGGTGAGTCTCTTGTAGACAGCATATGTACAGGTCTTGTTTTTGTATTCATTCAGCCAGTCTATGTCTTTTGGTCAGAGCATTTAATCCATTTACATTTAAGGTAATTATCAATATGTGTGTTCCTATTACCATTTTCTTAATTGTTTTGGGTTTGTTATTATAGGTTTTTTCCTTCTCTTGTGTTTCCTGCCTAGAGAAGTTTCTTTAGCATTTGTTGTAAAGCTGGTTTGGTGGTGCTGAATTCTCTTAGCTTTTGCTTGTCTGTAAAGATTTTAGTTTCTCCTTCAAATCTGAATGAGATCCTTGCTGGGTAGAGTAATCTTGGTTGTAGGTTTTTCCCTCTCATCACTTTAAATATGTCCTGCCACTCCCTTCTGTCTTGTAGAGTTTCTGCTGAAAGATCAGCTGTTAACCTTATGGGGTTTCCCTTGTATGTTATTTGTTTCTTTTCCCTTGCTGCTTTCAATATATTTTCTTTGTATCTAATTTTTGATAGTTTAATATGTGTCTTGGTGTGTTTCTCTTTGGATTTATCCTGTATGGGACTCTCCGTGCTTCCTGGACTTGATTAACTATTTCCTTTCCTATATTAGGGAAGTTTTCAACTGTAATCTCTTCAAATATTTTCTCAGTCCGTTTCTTTTTCTCTTCTTCTTCTGGGACCCCTATAATTCGAATGTTGGTGCATTTAATATTGTCCCAGAAGTCTCTGAGACTGTCCTCAATTCTTTTTTCTTTATTCTGCTCTGTGGTAGTTATTTCCACTATTTTATCTTCCAGGTCACTTATTCGTTCTTCTGCCTCAGTTATTCTGCTATTGATTCCTTCTAGGGAATTTTTAATTTCATTTATTGTGTTGTTCATCATTGTTTGTTTGCTCTTTAGTTCTTCTAGGCCCTTGTTAAACGTTTCTTGTATTTTCTCCATTCTACTTCCAAGATTTTGGATCACCTTTACTATCATTACTCTGAATTCTTTTTCAGGTAGACTGCCTGTTTCCTCTGCATTTGTTTGGTCTGGTGAGTTTTTACCTTACTCCTTCAACTGCTGTGTATTTCTCTGTCATCTAATTTTGTTTAACTTACTGTGTTTGGGGTCTCCTTTTTGCAGGCTGTAGGTTCGTAGTTCCCATTGTTATTGTTGTCTGTCCCTAGTGGGTAAGGTTGGTTCAGTGGGTTGTGTAGGCTTCCTGGTGGAGGGGACTGGTGCCTGTGTTCTGGTGGATGAGGCTGTATCTTGTCTTTTTGGCAGGCAGGACTGCGTCCAGTGGTGTGTTTTGGGGTGTCTGTGAACTTAATGATTTTAGGCAGCCTCTCTACTAATGCGTGGGGTTGTGTTCCTATGTTGCTAGTTGTTTCCATGGGGTGTTCAACACTGGAGCTTGCTGGTCGTTGAGTGGAACTGGGTCTTAGCGTTGAGACGGAGGTCTCTGGGAGAGCTCTTGCCGACTGATATTACGTGGGGCCGGGAGGTCTCTGGTGGACCAGTGTCCTGAACTCGGCTCTCCCCCCTCAAAGGCCCAGGCCTGACAGCCAGCCAGAGCACCAAGACCCTGTCAGCCACATGGCTCAGAAAAAAAGGGAGGAAAAACCAAGGAAAGGAAGAAAATAAATAAATAAATAAAATAATATAAACAGTTATTAAAATTTTAAAAAATGATTAAAATTAAAAAAATAAAAAATAAATAAAGAAAGCAACCAAACCAATAAACAAATTCACCAATGATAAGTGCTAAAAACTATAGTAAAAAAAATAAACAGACAGACAGAAGCCTAGGACAAATGGTAAAAGAAAACATATACAGACAAAATCACACAAAGAAGCATACACATACACACTCACAAAAAGTGAAAAAGGAAACAAAAATCTTTTTATATGTATAAAAGGAAGAGATCAACCAAATCAATAAACAAATCTATCAATGAGAATTATCTCTAAATACTAAACTAAGCTAAACATGAGACCAGAAACAAATTAGATTCAGAAAGCAAACCCCAAGTCCGCAGTTGCTCCTAAAGTCCACCGCCTCAATTTTGGGATGATTCGTTGTCTATTCAGGTATTCCACAGATGCTGGGTACATCAAGTTGATTGTGGAGATTTGATCCGCTGCTCCTGAGGCTGCTGGGAGAAATTTCCCTTTCTCTTCTTCGTTCGCACAGCTCCTGGGGTTCAGCTTTGGATTTGGCCCCACCTCTGCCTGTAGATCGCCCTCTGGCATCTGTTCTTCACCCAGACAGGAGGGGGTTAAAGTGGCTGATTCGGGGGCTCTGGCTCACTCAAGCCAGGGGGAGGGAGGGGTACGGAATGCGGGGCGAGCCTGCGGTGGCAGAGGCTGGCATGACATTGCAGCAGCCTGAGGCGCACCATGCATTCTCCCAGGGACGTTGTCCCTGAGTCACGGGACCCTGGCAGTGGCGGGCTGCACCGGTTCCCGGGAGGGGCGGTGTGGAGAGTGACCTGTGCTCGCACACAGGCTTCTTGGTGGCAGCAGCAGCAGCCTTAGCATCTCATGCTCGTCTCTGGGGTCCGCACTGATAACCGCGGCTCGTGCCCATCTCTGGAGCTCGTTTAGGTGGTGCTCTGAACCCCCTCTCCTTGCCCACCCTGAAACAATGGCCTCTTGCCTCTTAGGCAGTTCCAGACATTTTCCTGGATTCCCTCCCGGCTAGCTGTGGTGCACTAGCCCCCTTCAGGCTGTGTTCATGCAGCCAACCCCAGTCCTCTCCCTGCGATCCGACCTCCGAAGCCCGAGCCTCAGCTCCCAGCCCCCGCCTGCGCTGGCGGGTGAGCAGACAAGCCTCTCGGCTGGTGAGTGCTGGTCAGCAGCGATCCTCTGTGCAGGAAGCTCTCTGCTTTGCCTTTTGCACCCCTGTTGCTGTGCTCTCCTCCGTGGCTCCGAAGCTTCCCCTCCACCCACACCCCGTCTCCACCAGTGAAGGGGCTTCCTAGTGTGTGGAAACCTTTCCTCCTTCACAGCTCCCTCCCAGAGGTGTAAGTCCCGTCCCTATTCTTTTGTTTCCATTTTTCTTTTTTCTTTTGCCCTACCCAGGTACATGGGGAGTTTCTTGCCTTTTGGGAAGTCTGAGGTCTTCTGCCAGCTTTCAGTAGGTGTTCTGTAGGAGTTGTTCCACATGTAGATGTATTTCTGATGTATCTGTGGGGAGGAAGGTGATCGTCACATCTTATTCCTCAACCATCTTGAAGGTCCCCCTTCTAAATGGGTATTTCTTTATAACTTTCTTGTAACATACATGTTATGTTCCCAATTTTGCAAATGAGAAATTTACTTTTACTGAGACTACTAACTGAAGGGTCAGGAAGCAAACACAGATCAATCTGACTTTTCAAACTAGCTTTTATCTACATTCTGTCCTGTGTGTGTCTGTGTGTGTGTGTGTGTGTCTGTGTGTGTGTGTGTGTTATGTGTTTCAAAGGGAGTTATCTGATATGATAATACTAGTATACCACAATTGTCAACTCTAGAACCACTTCGCATTTATCCAACAGAATGAGCTAAAATGCAGATTCAAATAAAATAAAATGACAGAAATTAACACAACATTGTAAATCAACTATACTTCAATAAAAAATAATAAAATAAAATGATATAAAGGTTAAGATTAAACTCCATATATTTACCACTGCAATCTGGAGGGAATCAGACGGTGATGTTTTTCAACCTGGAGGCAATTTTGAAATCCCAGAGTCTAATTTTCATAAGCATTAACTTTGGGGCCATTTTGATTTATTCATCTCTTTCTAGCACACTTTTTTCCAAATAGTTTTTTTGTTGCTGTTGTTTGGTGGGTTGGTTTGCTTTGGTTTTTTTTAAAAATAAATTTATTTATTTTATTTATTTATTTTTGGCTGCATTGGATCTTCGTTGCTGCGTGCAGGCTTTCTCTAGTTATGGTGAGTGGGGGCTACTCTTCCTTGTGGTGCAGAGGCTTCTCATTGCAGTGTCTTCTCTTATTGTGGAGCACGGGCTCTAGGTGTGTGGGCTTCAGTAGTTGTGGCATGTGGGCTCAGTAGTTGTGGCTCATGGGCTTAGTTGCTCCACAGCATGTGGGATCTTCCTGGAGCAGGGCTCGAACCCGTGTCCCCTGCGTTGGCAGGTGGATTCTTAACCACTGCACCACCAGGGAAGCCCTTTTAGCTTTTTATTTCACCTATGCACTATTTTCTTTCAAAAGGCAGGTTTTGTTTGGTGTGTTCCTTCATCCAGTGAGGAGTAAAGACTGGAGCACGTGCTGTGTTTCAGTCTGTTCTGTGCAGGACACTCAGCTCTGCCTGAAAGCATTGTTGTAGCTGGCATTCTCTGTGCTGTACCTGCTGTTCCAGTGGTGTATCCAAGGTTCTCCTCCTCTAGTACAAAAGAGGTCCCGGATGATATGAGCAAGCTTTATTCCTGGTAAATAAATTCAAAGTTGTTTTCTAACTCTCAGTACAAAAATTGATATTATGTCTGTGATCATAAGACTCTGGGAAGGAGTTGAATAATAATGCTTGACTCATGTCTCTTGGTTGCCTGTGCTAACTGGCAAAGATACAAAATAGCCACCAATTCTACCAGCAGTAAGGAGGAAAGCAGTTCTGATGAATTCAAATGGCGTTACACTCTATTGTTAAATTAAAGCTCCAGATATGTATTTGTACTTCTTCATTCATAAGCACACACCTTCTGAATCATCAGTGGGAGGCCATGGATGGGAAATGTGAACGTAAATTAACCTTTATCAGGAAGATGAATATCAGAATCTACTTCTTATGAGTAACACATGCCTTTTTGTTAACATTTAGGAGACTGTGTACAACTCTGAGTAAGAGGTAGGAGGGAGCGTGTTTTAGGGCAGAGCTCTACGGAGTGCCATTTTCACATTTAAAAAAGTTAACAATAATTCTGTGATATCAAATATTCAATCAACATTCAGTTTTATTTTGGTCACCATGCTGTGCATTATATCCCCATGACATTTATTTTATACTGGAATTTTGTACCTTTTGACCATCTTAACTCATTTCACCCACCCTCCCACTCCCCCAGATTTCTAATTGTCTCATAATTATCACAAATGTTCTGTTTTGTTTCTAGATTGCTTTAATCTGGATCCAAAGACGGTCCACACACTGCAATTGGTTGATGTCATTTTTAATCCTTTTTACATCTATAGATTCACTACCCATCAGTATTTTTTTCCCTTCTAACTTAGCTGTTGATGAAATAAGGCCATTTGTCCCAGAGAGTTTCCCATTGATTGAGTTTGTTCATTGTACCCTTTGGTCTGTTAAATGTAGGTCTCAGTTTCCTTGCTTTTCCATAAATCTGTGGTTGAGCCTAGAGGTTTGATATTGACATTTTAACTTTAATTATTTGAAGACTCATAGATGCCAGGATGCTGAAGTTTCTTCTGTTCTCAGAACTGGCCTAGGGTCCTTGAGTAAAGAAGGACCTGCCATACAAATACCATATGGTCCCTTGATGTTCTTCAGTGGAGGAAAGTTAGCCTTTTCCTTCCAAAGATTAATTAGCACTTATAGATATTCTCTTTTTATGAGTGAGATTGGGGTCATATGAGGGTTTTGGCTGCAGCCAAGAAGAAAGTCATACTGTCCAGGAACTAGGGGTGCATTGTAACACAGTCCAAAATTATAAGTGTGCAAGCTATAACGTGGGTAAGAATGAAATTACAAAGAGAGTTCTGCATCTCTATGTTCAGTGACCCATGTTCTAGTTCTGGCTAGGAGGATGTGTTTCAGCTGAAGACATTGCAGATAAAACAAATGGCACAAACATAGCCATGGACTTGAGAAAGCATGGGACATTTATTGGGGAAAAGGAGTGTATTCTGTGAGCAAGGAGTTAAATACATAAGACCAGAGGGTGGAATTAGGGCTGGGGCCACATTACTGATGACCCTGAATGATGGGTTAAGGATGGGTTGTTTCCTACTGGAAAATAGGGAGATTTGAGCAAGGGCTGGCTTTGGGTTGTCACTGATATATCTGTGTGTCACATGAAATCCCTCACCCTTTTGTAGAAGGAAGGCTCAACTTAAAATCAGCAGCCTCCACACTTGGGTGAGTCTGAAACCAGCACAGTCTGAGTCTTTATTGATCTTCATCTAAGAGCCATATTCTCATCCCAAGCCTGGACTGGAGATCCAAGGGTCCCTGTTTTTCTGTTCTCTAGAAGTCTGCCTTAAAGGCCATGGGAGAAACAGAGGGGGGCCTGCAGAGTTTGCCTCCCAGAATCCACCTACTTTAAATAATTCCAACTGGCTTTTGAAACAACAGCTTTCCTAAAGAGATTGGGGGAGAGGGGTTGGCAAAGAAGCAATTTTTTAATCGTGTGTGAAAATGACAAAACAAATGATGTCATAACATCAGAGCCAAAGAGATGCATGTGCCCCCAGCATCAGGCAAGTGGCACGAGTGAAAGAGTCTCACCCTCTCCAGTGCCTCTGAGAAGGGAAAGCTCTGTAAAGGCCCCTGTCTAGTCTTTGGGACTCGGGCATGAAGGGAGGACGCAAACCTGGAGCCACAGAAATAAGCCTTCTCAGGATGTGAGGTCAATCACCTTCCTTCCCTGGGAGCTGCAAAGAGGAGCTGCTTGAAGTGTCTGCTCTCTTCTCTCAACCTGGCTCACACATGTGGGGTGAAACACTGACCGAAGATCAGCGGGTGCTTCCCAAACCTAGGTCTCACAATCCCCTCAGGGTTGTTATTATCTTAAATCAAATGAAGGCATACACACAGTTTGAAAAACCATATCCTCACAGTGGAAAGGAGCTTAGATGAAAAGCCATAACCCTCCCGCCCCGCATTTCCTTCTCTGCCACAGCCTTGTTCTCCAGAAGCAGCTGCTCCGTACTGTTTCCTTTTGCCATTATTCTGATCATTACTTCCACGTGTCTAAATAATAGAGTCAAATCTCTCTTTCTTGATTTGTCACATTTAGATGTGAGCTATTGACTTCCTCCTATAAGAAATGAGGATTTAGCTCACTTATACCTCTCTCCACCTCTCTCCTCCCACCTCACAAGAGCATTATTTCACTATTTTTAATTCTATTTTTAGCTACCTTTATAACTTTAAATAATGAATGCACACATTTCTAGTCCATTTACCACTAATCACAGACACTACTTCATCCTCTTTACCTATTAAGATTGGATATTAGCAGGTCTACCCTTCCCCTTACCTCTCCTTTTTCCTTTCAGTATCTGGTGAATTACCCTTACTTTAAAAATTTCATAGCGGATTGTATTACCTTTTATGCTGCTACCATTATGAAGTCTTTAGTGACTTACCTAAAGATTGATTTAAAACCTGAAATTATGAATATATTAATATTGTCTTTGAAACAGTAAGTGGAGTGCTGTGATTACATTTCCTTTTTGGTCAGTTTGTTTGTTTGTTTCCTGGCATTTCCAATTTCCTTTTGGATCACTCAATATCCTGGCAGGAAACCGAGGGTCCATTCAAATGGGGTAATTGGAAGTATTTGATAAAGAGACTATTTACAATATTGTGGGCAGATTAAAAGGCAACCAATAGGAATGGTGAAGTATTTAGTTGCTAGCAAGAGAAGACAGTTATTGTGACCCTGACCTAGAAAGAGAAAGGGGAGGGAGCAGATACCAGAACTGGGAGAGAACGCCTGTCTTTGTGGGAGAGAATTTGACCTCGGCAAAGGGGAGAGAACAGCCAGAGAGGAAACCAGGTACTATGATGGCTATTCTTGACCACTGGCCAAACTCAACTGGAATCCAGAGAGTGAGGGGGCCCATTGATGTAGCCCATAAAACTTAGCATCCTGAGACATAGAGCAGGGCAGAGAAATTTGGAAGGTGGGTCTGCAGTATTGAGTAGAAAATATTCAGATGACCTTTTAAAAACCTTTTTTTCATTTCTTTATACTAATATTCTGGCTGTTTCATCACTGGCATCCTTGTCTCAGTATAGACTTGTAAAGCAGGTTTGCAAAGAGAAGTAAATAGTTGATATTCAACCCTTGATTGACAAAAATAGACTTTGAATTCCAAGGCAAATTCAAGTCTTTAAAATCAAAGCTTACAAGAGCCAGGCTTTTTTGAAGGAGAAAGTAGATTTTTTTTTTTTTTTTTTTAATGGTTAAGTGCTCTAGGACTCAGAACTTGTTTATCCCATAAGTTTAGATAGAAGAAAAAAATACCAAATATTGCAAGAGAAGGAATACTGATGATGAGAAAAGGCAAATTTGAAGAACACAACTAGAATTTAAAGGCTGCTGTGAACCTGAAAAAGTCCCTGATATAAACCTAAGCACAAAGAATATTGGCTGGTTTCTATTTTTGGTTATCTAACCAACAAGATGCCAACATAGAGATATGCTGATAGCTATGGGCCAGATATCTTCCCCTCAATTCTTGGATAATAAGTAACCCCCCCCCCCCCCCCCGCCAGGCCAAACTGACAAATAAAAATAAATTGCTAGGAATTAAATCAACCTGAGACACACCCTCAGGAAAGGAGAAGAGAGGAGGAAACTATTGAATTGGTTTAGGGGTTTCTTCTGAGACTCAATATTAAGCCAGAAATGACTGAATGTTTCTTGAATTGGTAAGATTAGGTTGTCTTCTACCAAAGTGGAATGGTGGTTCCTGAGATAAATTTAGTTATAGGGAAATAAAGCAAGTGATATCTTTACCAGTGAGAAATTTTAGCTGTGAAATTTGCACCTATTGCGTTCATACCTTCTTAAATATTGCTTTTATCTATGTGGTTCTCCTTCATGGGGCAGTTGGTGGCTTTTCTCCAAACTTCCTTAGTACTTCACTTATATCCCCACAATCAATCTTATCACATGGCATTAAAATTTAGGTGTTCTCAAATTATTCAACAGTAATATCTTTCAGAACAAGGACCCATTTTTCTTTCTTTTTTCTTTTCTTTCCTTTTCTTCTTCTATTTCCTTTTCCCTTTTTTCTTTTCTTCTTTTTTTCTTCCTCCCTCCCTCCCTCTCTTCCTTCTTTTCTTCTTTCCTGCCTTCCTTCCTTTTTTACTGAATATCTTCTCCTTCTAATATTTGGCATATTATATATGTGCACCACAGATAGTTTTTCCAACTAGATGATAGTGTAATGGCTGATTGAGACCTTCTCTCTCGCTCTCTCTTTTTTTTAGGTGTGACAACAGAATTTACTGCATTTTATTTTTCCATTATTTTTCAACAAGTGTTTGTAAATATTTAATTATTTGCATAAAATTTAATTTAAACTATCAGTAAGATAGTATTAATATTTAATGATCAATTTGAAAACAAATCATGGTAATTTTCATTGTAGATGACTGAATAATGTAAAACATTCATTTATTTATTTAACTAATATTAAATAATCAGTACGTACCATAAACTATAGTATATTAAGAGGATATAAAACAAATAAAATAGGGATTCATCCTCTATGAGCTTATTATCTGGTATGTTGTGATCATTTTTTAAAATATCAAAAACAGATGAAGCTTACTTTGTAGTCTTTTAATGAGCAGTTATTTCCTAAAGATAAGTTTTTGATCTCTCAATTCTGAGTAAAGCGAATGTCAAATTTTATCCAGATTGTTTGTAT
Source organism: Balaenoptera physalus (assembly GCF_965194825.1). Taxonomy (NCBI): domain Eukaryota; kingdom Metazoa; phylum Chordata; class Mammalia; order Artiodactyla; family Balaenopteridae; genus Balaenoptera; species Balaenoptera physalus. The sequence goes on along the minus strand of NC_138894.1, from coordinate 85,781,320 downwards.
AATAAGTATAAATTTTTTTTTTGTATGGAGAGGGATTTTTTTTTAATTAATTTTTTTTTATTGGAGTATAGTTGATTTACAATGTTGTGTTAGTTTCTGCTGTACAGCAAAGTGAATCAGTTATACATATACATATATCCACTCTTTTTTAGATTTATTCCTATATAGGTCATTATAAAGTATTGAGTAGAGCTCCCTGTGCTATAGGGTAGGTTATTATTTATCTATTTTATATATAGTAGTGTGTATATGTCAATCCCAATCTCCCAATTTGTCCCTCCTCCACTTTTTCCCCTTGGTAACCATAAGTTTGTTTTCTACTTCTGTGACTTAATTCCTGTTTTGTAAATAGCTTCATTTGTACCTTTTTTTTAGATTCCACATATAAGTGATATCATATGATATTTGTCTTTCTCTGACTTATCACTCAATATGACAATCTCTAGGTCCATCCATGTCTCTTAACCTTAACTCTCTGATCCCTGAGCTCCAAGAATGATACATATTACCTGATTTGCAGGAGAATAAGGGCACTGAAATTAGATAGCTCCTACTTCCATCAAGATTGGGCCAGTCGTGGTTGTTGGAGGGAAGTGGAGGTGGAGATAAGGAGCTGACTGCAAGCTAGGCTCTAGAGGGCCTTGGTAATGGCCTCAGGGTCAGGTGGCTATTATTTTTTCCATCACTAACTTACAATCTTGCTGAAAATATACCTCCAATAGATAATGAAGGTAAATATTATCATTATTGTGAGTGGTTTATTATTAAAACTCTAATCCATTAAGAAAATATATTATTAACTGGTGCAGAACTCCTTTGGGACTTTCAGCTAATAGTACCTGTACGTTTTGCCTGTTATATTTTTGGAAAGCAGAAATTACATTAAGGTTACATATCCATATGGTACAGTAATAAAAACAATTGTGTTAGGCTTCAGCTTCTCACGATTATGGACTAGCTAGTACTGGTCTGGCCCTTCCAATGTAAACAACCATAAAATTGAACAAAACAGACAAAGCGGTTATTTTCAGCATTGACCACGAGGCAGTGCAAGGCTCCATTCCATGAGAAAAGGGAAACTCATGAGGTAAGCCCCATAATTTCCTGTCCCTCTGCATAGTGAGAGGTCTTCAAGCAGAGCACGGTGGCGCCACTGATCTGAGGAGGTGGAGATTTGAGTTCAGGACAACTAAGATGGTTATAATTCTGGGACAGGGCACTGGAGAGGAGGGAGTTGTACAGAGTGGAGAGTAAAGTCAGAAGCCTGTTGCAGGGGCTCTTCACACGTCCTTAGCTAGGGGCTGGGCTGCACATGAAGGCAGGGAGATTTCATCATATTTACCAGAGAGTAGCAGCTGTAGATGTGAGAGTAGAATGAATAGCCTAGTGTTCCAGCAGGGCTGGGGGAACGCTGAAGTTTTGGTCTAGCCAGAATGGACAAAATTACTTATGTCTAATAAACATCACAAGCATCTACCTGGGACACCATAAAGGCCATGTCTTAGGAGCAAAGACCCTGTTCATGAGGAAAGTTTTTTTCAGAATTTTATTTTAGACCCACCTTAAACAAAACTAAAATCAGGCCCTGATGAGATTCACAGGAGAGGCAGAGTTTGAATGTTGAGTTCTGCCAAGTTAGAGGAAGTTGGGAAAGATCTTGAGTGTTCCACACCTGGTCTAACAAAGCATAAAAACAAGTCTACCCAAGTTCAGTGTAATCAGCCAGTGTTTGAGCTAGTTAGAACAAAATGCAACATTCAATAAACAAAATCACAGAATCCAGAACCCATACTACACCTTATCAACAAAGTCCAATACATAACCAAGAATTATCAAGTGTGCAAAGAAATAGGAAATTTTAACATGTAATTAAGGAAAAAAATCACTAAAAACCAACGCCGAAGTGCCCTAGATGTTGTATTTAGTGTATTGTATTTAAAACAGCTATTATAAAAATTTTAAAGAACTAATGGGGAAAACTGTTAAAATAATAAAAGTAAAATATGGCTTTAATTAATTAAAATCATTAATAAAAATGAATAAAATATAAAAAAGATAAAAAATCTCATCAGAGAAATAAAAAATTAAAAAGGAACCAAATGAATACTCTTGAATATAGGAGTATAGTAAAAGAAATTAAAAAAAAAAAAACCCTGGATGGGTTTAACAGATTGGAGAGTTAATGAATTTGGAGGTATATCAGTAGAAATTACTTAATCTAAGAGAAAAGAAAATAGATCTTATAAAATGAAAAGAACCTTGGGAACCATTGAGACAAAATAAACTGTCTATTATAAATGTACCAGGAGCCCTAAAAGGAGAAGAGTGAGAATAAATAGGGCAGAAAAAATATTGGAAGAAACAATGGCTGAAAATTTCTGCCATTTGATGAAATAATTTGACATATAGATCCATGAATCACAGTGAATTCAAAGCAGGAAAAATACAAATGAAATCACATGTATGTACGTCATAGTTAAATTGATGAGAGCCATAGATGAAAGAAAAATCTTGAAAGTATTTAGAGAAGACAAGACACATTACACACAGAGGAGCAATAATATAAATGATAGCTGACTTCTCATCAGAAACAACAGAAGAATGGAATCCAGAAGTCTGTGGAATGAGAGCTTTACATTGCTGAAAGCAAAAACAGAACCTGTTAATCCAGAATCCTATACCCATTAAAATATCCTTCAACAATGAGAGTGAAAGCCATTTTCATAAACTGGAAGCTGAGAGAATGTTTTTGCCAGCAGAATCACACCACGATCAATGTTAAAGTATATTCTTGAGGCCAAAGTGAAATGACCCCCATGCTAACTGGGATCTACAGTAGGGAATGAAGAGCACAGAACATGGTAATTAAATGGATCAGTATAAAATGTGATGTTTCATCCTTCTCATTTCCCCAAAGAACTAATGATGATTTCATGCACTGTAAGGTAAAGGATGGTGCAGATGGTAAATGATACTATGCTTTTTCTAAGGTTATTCTATTTGTGAGGATGGAGGAGGAACTGAGAATGGGAAGCATCAGGTATGATGATAGAAGTGGCAATTGGGAAATGAAATGTCTGAAATTCCAAGTGGAAATGTGAAGCGTGAAGTGTACACTATGGATGCTAAACAGACTGATAAATTAACAGTGTTTATTGTTAGCCCAGGGGCAAGACTAGGGTAGATGAGAAGCAAATAGAGAAAATAAAATGGAATACTAAAAAGAATAAAAACAAGATGTTTGCAGTGAGAAGAAAAGACCAATAGAGAAACAAATGAAAAACAAAGCAAAATGTAGATGTAAACCAACCATATCAATAATTGCATATGTGTAAAACACTAGAGAGTTTATAAAAAAGAGAGAGAATGTTAAATGGTTTTAAAAAGCAATTCTCATCTATAGGAAATATATTTTAAAGCTGAAAATACAAACAGGTTAAAAGTAAAAGGATGCAAAAGACAATCCCATGCAAACAGGAAGCATAAGAAAGTGGTTATATTTAAAAAAAATAAAGTAGACTTTAAGACGGAGTATTAAAAAATGATAAAGAGGGGGCATTTCATACTGATTCAAACAGCAATTCATTTGGAAGAAACAGTAACATAAATATGTATGAATCTAAAAACAGCTTAAAAATTCCTGAATGCAAAAATTATAGAATTAAAATGAGAAATAGACAAAATTCATGCTTATAGTTTTACATTTCAACATTCCTCTCTCAGTAACTGATAGAACAAATGGACAATCAGTAGGTATGTAGAGACTCTGAAACATACTCTCAACTAAATTTACCTAATTGAATCTTTTCTTGTCAATTTAATTGAGGAATAACTTACATAAAATAAACTATTCATTTAAAGTACACAACTTGGGGAGTTTTGGCAATTTCATATGAGTGAAACCATTTCCACAATCAGAGAGAGAATACCTCCACCACCACTGGGAGTTTCATTGTGCTCTTCCGCAGGTCAGCTCTTCCTTTGTTCCAGTACCCAAAGAACCACTGATCTGCTTTTTGTTACTGTAGGATAGATGATTTTATATAAATGGTATTACTGTGTGTGTGTGTGTGTGTGTGTGTGTGTGTGTGTGTTTTTTGCAGTTATAAGCATATGGATTTTTTCATGTATTTTGATGTGTTAAAACTGTTATATCTACTATTACTCTGATGCAGAAAATAGTCCATTTGGGGACAGACAGAACCTCTTGAATTTGGCTATTCTGTCATTTTGACACAACTCCAGTAGCCTTTTTAGCTTACTCACTTTCTGACATGACAAGTATTCCAGGATCTTGTATTTTTTTTTTTTTCTTCCAGATTTGTTCTGGTTTCTTTTGGTATATGAATTGTGGTGTTCATTGTTACAAAGTTAGTTATTGTTTTTAGGCCCTACCACTTGACAGAGCTAGGAAATACATATTATTTTGTAAAAAGAAAATATAACATGAGTTCACACTGATATTTATATTTTATGATTTTCAACAGAGCTCTCATTCAATGAGGAAAGGAACTCTTTTTTCAGCAAATAGTCCAGAACCAACTGGATGTTCATGTGGAAAAATAAAATAATAAACCTTGACCAGTGGGCCAAAAAATAGTAAGAGTTGAAATGGATCATAGACCTAAATATAAAAATAAAAGTATAAAATTTCCAGAAAAAAACGGGGAAAAAATTCTTTGCACCTATGAGGTAGGCAAAGATTTCTTAAGAGCACAAAAAGCGCTAATCACAAAAGAACAAAAATTGGTAAATTGGACTTCATCAAAATTAAAACCTCCTGCTCTTTGAAAAATCTTTAATAAAATGTAAAGTCAAACCAGAGACTTGGACAAAATATTTTTCACACATATATCTGACAAAGGAATTATCTCTATAGTATATTAAGAACTTCAACAACTCGAAAATGAAAAGATAAACAATGCAATTCAAAGTAGACCAAAGACATGAATGGACACTTCAAAATAGAAGATATACAAATGGTTAAGTGAATACATGGAAAGATAGTCTATAGCAGGATTTGGCAAAATTTTTCTGTAAAGGGCCAGAGAGTAAATGATTTATATTTTGTAGGCTGTACACTTTTTGTTACAACTAACTCTGCCATTGTCTAGCTATAGAGAATACATCAGTGAATGAGCATGGCTGTGTACCAATAAAACTTCATTTATGATCACTGAAATTTGAATTTTTTGAAAATTTTTAAGTATCAAAAATATAATTAAAAAAATTTTTAACTATTTAAAATCATTCTTGGCTCACAAGCCACGCTAAGATGGGTGTTGGGCTGGATTTGGCTCCCCAGTATAACCAGGTTTAAGGGCATGTGACCTGTGCAATGTCACAGGCTTCTGCACTTAGCAGGGCGTTTTTCTTTGTTTAATGTTTTGCTGTTGTCATCTTGGAATTCTTACTAACTTTTGAACAAGTGGCCTTGTGGTTTTACTCTATGTTTAGATTGCAAATTATGGAGCTGGTCCTGACCATGGGCAGAGTCTGCAGATCCCTGCTCTATAAGTCATTCATGAGGCAAAAAACAAATGCAAATTAAAACTACAATGGGAAATCTCTTCACACATACTAGAATGGCTGAAATTTAAAAAGATTAACAATAGTAAGTGTGGACAAGATATAAAGAAATTAGAACTTTCACATATTGTTGGTGGGAATGTAAACTGGTATGATCACTTTGGAAACTGGTAGTTTCTTAAAAGTTAAATGTACACTAACCCTATAACCCAGTAGTCTCATTCCTGGATATTTACCAAGAGAAATAAAAACATAAGCCCATAAAGTGACTTGTATAGAAATGGTCCTCAACAGGTAAATGGATAAACAAACTGTGGTACATTCATACAATGGAATACTTATTCAGCAACAGAAAAAGTGGGTACTTGATACCTACAGCAACATAAAAAAATCTCAAAAACATGATGTTGCATGAAAGAAGCCAGACACAAAGGAATGCAATATTGTATGAATCCATTTCCTTGAAACCCTGGAACGAGCAAAAGCAATCTACAGAGATGGACATCAGGACAGTCGGACTTGAGGAAGGGAGGAATGAGCGGAACACCCTCAGGGTGACGGAGATGCTGTATCTCTTGATAAGGTAGCGGTTGCATCATTTATACATCAGTCTTTTCTCAGCATTTGTGAACAACCTTCACTGTGCTGAGTGGCATCTGGGTGGTGACCTTGGGGGTATCGACATGTGCTTGGCTTATCACTCAGCACAAAATGTTCACTAACTGCTGTGGCTTTTGATTTCCTATATTGGTCATATTTAGCCTTCACTCTCCTTTCACTGCGTTTCTTTTAGATACACCCATCTGCCCATAATTTCTCTTTTGATTTGTAAGTTTTTACTTCTAATCTGCTATGAATTTGGATTTCAGTAAACATTATTGCAGACCCAAGTGCAGACTCAGGCAATAGACCCCTTAGCAAGGCACTGAATGGTCCTTCAGAGTGGAATGAAGAGACTTTGACATATATTTTCCCTTGTCAGAGATCAGTTTAGCTTTCCTTCCCTGAAATTTCTGGATAACGCTCCTCTGAAAACTGAACAGCAGTTAATCTGAAAATTACAGTTTACACCTTGACCCAAGAAGACACCAGATCTCTGGAATAGCGAAAGGAGACACTTCCTATCCTGCCAGGTTGGAGAAGAGGGTCATGTGCTCAGGAAAATGATGTTTATAGTTTGCAAGGTGAGGTTCAATCCAATTTCAGAGACTGGAGTGAGACGAGAATGTTTTCTTGGGAAAGAGCTATTCTTTCTTCAAAAGCTTATGAGGGCTAAGCTCTTTGTTAATGAGATGGAAACTGTGCATATGGCCCTCACAGGAGCTGAGTCATTTTATAGCTTGGAAGAGTTTTGTTGTAATCAAGTCACTGGTAAGTGTTAATCCACTTAGGGGACTGGAGGCCTTTGAAGGCATTCCTGCCTCTAGGGACAATTCCAAATTAGCACCTGTTATCTGGGGGATCTGATTTTTATGCAAATAATAGAAATTTTCCTGTCCCTGGCACCTAGATTCCAGAGAAGTCAGACTCTTTACCTGAAGGAGCAGATATTCACTGCGGAGAAAAAGAGGGAGGGAGGGAGGGAAGGAGGGAAGGAAGGAAGGAAAGAAGGAAGAAAGGAAGGAAGGAAGGAAGGGATGGAGGAAGAAAAGAAAGAAGGAATCAAGAAATTGCCCAGTGTCTAATATTCCAAGCATTTCAGAGATGTGTTTAAATATTTACAGGGTATTTTAAGCCTCTCAATAACCTTTTGTTAAAGTATTGTTAACTTCTTTTAACAAACAAAAACAAAGCTATGAAGGTCAGAGAGGCTACCTAACTTGCAAATGGTATAGAACTAATGAATTTGGGGGTCGGCTCAAAGCCTATGCTCCCCCTCTGCTCTTGGCTGCCTCATGAAGGAAAGCTCTGGACCCCCTGCTTCCCTCACATGATACCTTATCTATACATCAGACCTGGAAGATAGCGGGGTAACAAATGTTACAGTCTGAGCTGGATCTAAAAACCTAATTATCCGAGTCTGTGTTTTTCTCCTGCTCATTTCAAATGGAACTCAGCAGCAGTGACATTTCCTATTTTCCTCTAGACACACTTTCATGAAATCTTCTTCTGGGTTTTACACATGAAAGAAAAGGGATGATGTGAGATTGGTGGAGGTGTTCCTTATTCCAGCTCGTCTGTACTGCCATAAGGTGTGCCGGTGTCTGCTCAGTCATAGACTTCTAAGCCATCTCCTTTATCTTCTTTAATAAAACTTGACAAACCCTGCATCAAGAGCTGACCACCCTTTCACCTCCATTACCAGAAGACATCTTCCTGCTACTTCTGCCTATTCTCAAAGGATGGCCTCCACTAATGTGCTGCACACATGCCAAGCAAATATATAACAGGAATGAATTAAACACCTCCTGCTTTTCCTTCGACAAGGTCAGAGGCCCTGGGAAGCCTCAGCCCAAACGATTTTCCCTTTAATTCTTAGAAAGAATCAACACTCTATAATGAAATTTTCCTAGCGGCCGAAGGACATGCACAGCACGTGACAGTTAATGGTGCTGACAGCTCGCTTCAGTTACTTTCTGTTCCCACCTTTCCACAGAACTGCTCTTCTTCAAGTCCTCCATGATCTTGTTCTTGCTGAATCCAATACACATTTTCAGTCCTCGTCTTAGTTACTCTCTCTGCTGATGACTTGCTTCTCCGTGACCCTCTCCTGCAGGGCTCTGCTGCAGAAGCTCCTCTTAGGTTTTCTCCTGCATCCACCAGACTCTGCCCCATCCTCCACGCCAAGGCCCACATATGCTGATGTCCCCCAGGGCTCTTCCCTGAGACCTTTCTAACTACAGCCTCTACAGAAATTCTCAGCCAGTGCCTGTTTTTTGTCACAACCTAAGTGCTGGTAAATTCCAAACTGACTTTTTTACTACTGGAGTTCCTCCCAACCCCGCTCTCAGATCCTTACCTTTAGTAACTGGTAGACATACCAGTGGACGACTACATTTAACATGCTTATCGAATGTCTTGAACTTGTCAACCCCCTTCAAAACCACTGTCCTGCATAGTTTTCCCTCTCTCAGGGCATGCCACTGCCAGCCATACTATTACCAAAGCCAAAACCTGGGAGTCAAGCCTGAGCCTTCCATCTCTCTCATTCCCTTCACTTAAAGGTTCTACCCCCTAAGTATGTTTAAAATATACCCCCTTCAAGACTCAATGTCTGCTAAATGCATCATTAAAATATACCCCCTTCAAGACTCAATGTCTGCTAAATGCATCATTAAAATGTCATTTGAATGGGGTCTCTCTTTGACTACTAACATCCTCTCCAAGATGTTATCCATTTGGCCATCCTGGGGAATTACTTTATATGCAAATCCGCTGTCTAACTCTCCCATTAAACACTCTGATACTTCTTCATCACCAGCAGAATAAAGTCTAAGCCTAACAGAGCATACGGAATCCTTTACTGTCTGCCTCCTGCCCACCTCTCCAGCTCCATCTTGCTCTGCACTCTGCTTTTCACTTTATGAGGCTGACACTTCAGGTTGATTTCATCTTGCTGTTTGGAGTCCTATTAATAGCAGTCCTACTCAATGCTGTATGAGACAAATTGAATGGAGTTGGTCCCAGCCCCCGCCGGTCAGATTAATCAAAGTGGCTGAAGTAGTGATGAACTCATTGGAAAATTAACTGGAAACTAAGAGAGTATACAAATGAAAGAGGGATGGATCTGGTCATGAGACAAATATCTATACGTTTCTTGCATTTCTGCATGTCTTGTGAGCAATGATTCTGACAACATTTGTTGCGGACAACCTTTTCAAGTTTGTTTCTAGATCAGTAATACACATTTACAGGGCAAAGGTCAGGCAGGCTTGCTTAGAGACCATTATAAAAGACTGGGGTCCCTAAGCCCCTGTAGAGGCACCACTGCCTGTGCAGGCACTGCTTGGCCCTTTTCACATCACTTTGTGGAAATTAGGACTTGGAAACTGGTCAAGAAAATTATGACACTGGCTACCGCTATGGCTGTGAGTAATAAACCAGCCTTTGAATCTGACCCAGGAGTCTCATATCATCCAAAGCATCCATGAAACTATAACAGGAGAACTTGTTAACTTGCAAGTAGGGCAAAATCTCAGACACTTAGCAGTTCTTGACAGTTTTAAAAAGTCTCATACCATTCATAGTTCTTGCCAAGAATATTAAGGAAACATTTGCTTGAAGGCTTTAGAGCACTACTCAGATGGAAAATTTTTAGTTCCAAGATCTGAGAGAGGAAGAAAATGAAGAGAGGTGAGACAAATGTTATAGAATTTTTTCTCTGGAATCGTTTTTGATCCATTTGCCTTAGTTCAACACCTGGGGGGAAAACAAGATTAATTTCTCTTCAACATAGTAGTACCTCTAGTCTTTGAAGATCTCCTCCTTGTGTGTCCCGAGGCTTCTCTTCTCCTCATTAGTCATTCTAGTTCCTTCCACAGTCCTTCATGAGAAGTAATATTTGAGTCCATTCTCTGTCCCGGTTTGCCCTTCTCAGAGTAACTTCCAGTTTGTAAATATCCCGTACAAAATGTGGCACTCAGAAAGGGGCAGTTCTTCCAGTGAAATAATCAATGCTTTGGTAAGTATAACAATGTGCTGATGGCGAAATGAATAAATATAGTAAATTTTACTATAAGCATTTAACAAAATATTATGCAACAATGAAAATGATACTATTAAATAATGTTTATCTATCTAGCTATCTACCTGTCTATTTATCTAGATACTTATCTATCTATCATCTATCTTTCTGTTTATCTATCTTCCTACCTATCTATTTATACTGAATTGAATAGTACTTTCCCAAAATTCATGTTTACCTGGAACCTCAGAAGGTGATCTTATTTGGAAAGAGAGTCTTTGTAGATGTAATCAGTTAAATTCGGGTCAACCTGGATTAGAGTGGGCCCTAAATCCAAAGACCGGTGTCTTTGTAAGAAGGCCACATGAAGACTTATACACACAGGGAGATTGCCAGGTGATGACAAAGGCAGAGATTGGAGTGGTGATTCTACAAGCCAAAAAATGCCAAGAATTGCTGGCCACCACCAGACGCTAAGGAGAGGCAAGGAAAGACTCTCCCTAGAGACTTTGGGAAGCACATGGTCCTGCCAACATCTTATTTTGGACTTCTAGCCTCCAGAGCTGTGAAAGAATAAATTTCACTGTTTTAAGCCACCTAGTTTATGGTAATTTGTTGCAGCAACCCTAGGAAACTAACAGACTTTCTATCTTTATTAGTTTTAGATTGCTGCTGTAATAAATTACCACAAGCCAGTGACTTGAAATAACAAAAATTTATTATATCACAGTTCTGGAGGTCAGAAGTCCAAATGGACCAGCAGGACTGCTTCTTCTGGAGGCTCTAGGGGAGAATCTGCTCCTTGACTTTTCCAGCATCTAGCGGCTCCCTCATTCCTTAACGCATTGCCCCCTTTGCATCATTCCAACCTCTGCTTCTGTTATCACATCTCCTTCTCTGACTCAGATCCTCTTATGAGGACCATCGTGATTACTTTGAGCCCATCCAATGTAATTCAGGATAATCTTTCCACATCAGCTTCTGCAAAGTCCCTTTTGCCATGTAAGGTTATATAGTCACAGTTGATGGGGATTTTAAACATGGACGTCTTTTGGGGGCTATCTTTATCGAGCTATCTAATTAGCTATTTATACACATGTTTATGAGAATAAAAAATAGGACAGAAATATCCCAAAATGTCAAAGTGATTATTCCTGTATGATAAAGGTTTTTAAAGTTATTTTTATTTATGTAGTCAGTACAGAAAATGTATGTTGTGCCATTTTATGAACCACACATAAAATAATGTTGGGCCAGCATTTTGAATACTAATTAAAATGTTGACCACATAGAATAATGCACATTCTCTTTGCACTTCAAATTCTACTTGAATAAACATTAGGTTCAATCAGGGGCTTCAACTTTGGAAACTATCCCTGGACTATGGGTTAGGAGACCAGCTTTCCAGTTAGAAAGTTCCACAGTTCCCTTTGATTCAATTCCATTGGATAGAGTTTTATTTTTACTGGACTGCTGACTCATCCTTGGCTTGTTTTACAAGTGCATTGATGTTTGCTTGGTGTCAAACACTGTTCTTCCAGACACTGGGGATGCAAAGATGAGTAACACGTCATCCCCCCCCTGCAGGACACACAGTCTAGTCGAGAGACAGTTGGAGAACAAAGATTGTACTGCAACAGTTCCAGGCAGCTCAGGCTATTACGTGAGCAGAAAGGAGTTGGTGATAGACTGTTGGCCATTGAGGGAGATTCAGTGATGAATGAGTGATGTTAGGTTTACTTTAAATGAAAATAAAACTGAAAATTCTGGAAGCCAATCACATTTCTACAGTCATAATGACAACTCTCTCCTAGAACTGCAAAAGCTTCAGGAGATCTCAAGTGGCACAATTCACTCATTAGACACCCACAGTTAAACCCACTGCCTGGACCACTTCCTCAAAGCTGGGATTAGTCCAAGGCCCTCCTTCTCCCAGACCTCTCCCTGACTTCTCCCTGTGTCTAGTGAGTAGGAAGCACTCAGTTCCCAAGCTGCCTGCAAGGGAAGAACAGGTTGGTGGAAAGGTCAGTTATTCTGCCTGTTCAGTTGTGCCCCATGTGGGCCTGGCTCTCAGAGGAGCTATTGTGCAAGAGTGATGCCTGGGATTCCAAACCAGCCTCAAATTGTAGGTCACCCGCTTCACTGAGCACCTCTCCACCCAGAGGGTTCCTCTCCACCTGCTGAAAGGGTGAGAAGCTCCCTGGTGCGGGTGCAGCTGGAAGGAAGGAAGTGACCCACGTAGTCTAAATCTCTGAATACATGCTATGAGTCAATTGAAAATTCAGAAAAATACATGCTACTCGTTTGGATCTTTTGTGCAGCCTGGTAGTTAAGCCAGGAGCCAGAATGCCTGGGTTCAAATCCTGGTTTGGGCATGTTCATTACTCTCTCTATGCTTTGGTTCAAGCATGAAATAGAAGTAGGATTGCTAAGAAGATTGAATTATGCAACGCATGTGAAGTGATTAGCAGAATGCTTGGCCAAGAGTAAAACTCCAATATATGCAAATCTGTTATCAACCTCCTAACATTCAATCCTTTATTTATTCAATCATACCTGAATACAGAGTCCTTCCTATGAGAAAGAGATAGTGCTTGACACGTTTATGGGAAAGAGAAGGTTTTTAAGACTAGAGTCCAAGTTTTTATGAACATAGAGTTTAGTAGGAAAGCAACATGTGCCCTAGAAACAGCGAAGGAGCAAAGCAGGGCATCTTACAATGAAAGATACTGAATCAGACAGGAGAAGTAACTTCCCCTTGCTTGAAGATTCCTTCCAATTATGTCTTCTCTTTGATTCTGGGACTGTACTTAAAGGCTGATATCACGGACAGTAGAAACTACAGGACTTCAGAGAATGGAAAGGCCAGTGTAGCGGGGGTAGGGGTGCAGCTGGGACAACCTAGGAGGAAGCGGTGCAGGCAGTGGGATCAATGGCCTTGAAGTGATCCTGATATCACTTCAGGATTGATTTTTGTGAGTACCTACTTTGTGAAGTATGTTGTTCTAGGCATTGCAGATAAGGAAACTAACACAACATTGTAAATCAACTATACTCCAATAAAAATTAATAAAAAAATAAGTAAATGTATTCATATATTTATATATGGAGCTAGAGAGAGAGAGAGAAGAGAGTTACGATATGATTTCCATTTTCTTTGTTGTTGTATCTGCTGATCTGTGTGTGTGTGTGTGTGCGTGTGTGTGTGTGCAAGTGTGCATTTCCTTTAGAAAATTTGGAGAGTTTATATGTTCTTAGGTCTTATTGTGGTTACCACAATAATCATAAATAATATACATAAATCTGTATTTCCTGAGGTATATACTTTTATCAGTATGTTGAAGTTTTGTTATGAAAAATGAGGAAATCAATACATTTCTCCTTAATTTCATAATTAAGGTCATTAATTTCCTAATTTCTATAAATTATTGTTTTTTATTGTTATTGTTATTATTGTTATTGTTAATTATTGTTCTATTGATTCCTAATTGCTATTAAATCATTACTGAGAAAAACCTAGTTTGGTAAATTTTTGTCTACATATTTTTTGAATTTGGTTTCCTAATGTTTTGCTTAAATTTTTACATCTATATGCATGAATAAATCTGAGTCTATAATTTTCCTTTTATATGCTGTCATTGTCAGATTTGGAATTATTACCTCTTTTCTAGCCTCTCAACTGTAGGCCATTTGTTTCCCAAGGGACATTTAGTAGCATCTGGAGACTATTTTTATTGTCATGACCCGAGGGGCAGAGGCTACTGGCATCTAATGGGTAGAGACCAGCAATCCTGCTCAACATCCTACATGGCACGGGGAAGCTCTGCACAGCAAAGACTAGTGCCAAGGTTGAGAAATCCTGCTCCAGAGCATTTTGAGGAAGATTGGATTGATTAGGCCTTTAACGTTTGGTAGAATTTGCCTGTAAAAGTGTCTGCATTTAGTTATATCATTCTTCTAAAGTAGTAAGATGGTTTTAATTTTTTATTGTAGAGGTAAGTGAATTGAGGTTCTGTGATATTAAGTTAATGTTAGAGTAGCATTTAGAAATAAAATCATTGGATGTCATGCATTTACTTAATTATTCATTTATCAAATAATGACTTTTTACCTATTATATGCATGCAAGGGTCTCTGTTAAGTACTGTGAGATGCACAAATGAAGATGCCCCTCTTTTTTTATTAGAGTCTGGTAAGGAGGATCAAGCAGGTAGCCATATGATTGTAATCCAAAACAGGAGTAAGAAGTACGTACCATGAGAAGAACACAAATAAAACTTTATAGAGGAGAGAGAGAGAAAGAGATGAGAGAGATCCAGACCAGGGAATCAGAGAAGAAATTTGATAAAGTATTTTCTATAGGCAGATTTAAAGGGACTAGATGATCTGGGTTGGCATCAAAAGTGGTGAGTCTTTTGGCAGAGGGCTTGAGAAAGCAAGTAGAGGTAATCACGTTACAAAGAGAAGCTGAAGTTTCATGATGGAGGGCCTCAAATAACAAACTAAAGGCTTAAATTTCAGCCTGTGGACCACAGAGAAGAGAGATCCTGCAGTTATCTGTGTAGGGTAGTCGACTGATATAAGTTGTGTTCTAGCAAAAAATACTTTGGAGGCCTTGCAGATATGTATGGGGGTAGGTTATCACTTCAAAAACTGAGAGCTTCTTCCAAGCCCCATTTTATTTACATTCTTGTTCCTTAACCCAGGGTCTGTCTCCGATCCTGATCTGGCGCTGTCGCAGCAGTTTGTCTGTGATGACTGCAATTTGTTCATTCCCATCCGATATTCTCCTAATCTCCTGCCTGCCACTGAGATTAATATGTTTGGTCACGTTTCACAAATGAGGAAGCCAAAATTCTGTGAGCTAGTGTGGACCCCTGCTGTTTCCCAGCCCACGTGGAGAGAGTGGAAATTGGATTTTGTTACCAAAAACCAGGGCTGGCAGCTGCTGAGCCCTGGGAGACCATACAACCTGCCAGGATCCTTGCTACCCTCCATCTCAGCACAGCCATACCCACTTTTTTTGTTGTTGTGTGTGAACTCAGCTACGCATGAAATTCAATAGCTTCCATAGATAAATCTGATCAGCATGACCGAATATACCCAAGACTCTGAGAGAACAAAATGCGAATGCATCTCTTTTATCAATAATCCTAAGCAAATTTTAAAAATATAACAACTTTTTCCAAAGTTACTTCAATTAAACAGCCTCACGTCACTGCTGTTCTCAGAGCAATGATTCAGCAACGAAACTCACGTCAGCAAAATTTGTTGACCAGTGAGGAAGAAATAAGAGTGTGAGATTGCAAAATCCATTTCTTCTTGATAAACCCCTTGAGTTTCAACTTATCCAGGTTATGTAACCAGAGAAATATGACAAAACTCTCCGGTTTCCAAGGAAAAGGAAACTCAAACATCTCACTTTCACACGGCAAGCCCACAGGAACATATGAAGGCATATGAAGAATATGTGCATATATATATATGTATATATATATATAACACATATATATATACACATATGTGTGTATATATACGCATGTGGATACACAACATGCACATACTCATAGTATTGTGAAACACATTGCAAACAAAACTCATATATATGTATATGTATATGTGCTTACATATGAAGGTAAGCACAGACTGCAAGTACAACATAAATCCATAATATAGCCCTTTGAAATTCTAAAAGAAGACAAGGAGAGAAGTTGTAACATTAAAAAAAAAATTGTGTAATCACTTTGTGATTAAGTGCAAAAACATTAATGAAAAGATTAATATAACCTTGGATATAACAGATTTATATAAGATTTGTTAAGCTTATATGAAGAATTTGAGGTAATTTCTTCATCTGATGTTGGCAAAAGGAGTTATCTGCTTGAGAATGAATTGTGTAATCTTGACACGATTTTAGTGCAATAACTCATTGTGCCAACGGAAGTTGTGGGACAGGTAGAAAGAATGGAAGGGAGGAGGTGCAGGCTGGTGGCCACTATCTATGAGACCTGGCTTTGTAAGACCAGAACTTAGGAAAATTAAACTTTCAGAAAGAGTTTGCTCAATACTTTATAAAGTATTAAAGTTGCTAGCAGTAAAAGGAGACTATGCAAAAGCAACAATGCATTTGATTGGCATATTACAGCTCTCATTTTGATGAATAAATTTGAGAGGATGGTGGGCTCAGGAGAGTATAATCAACATTTTTCCATATTGAAAAGAAGTTGTCATATTCTCTACCATAAACTGGAGTTATAAAAAGAGTTCAGGTTTTATACAGCATGCAGAAGACAGGAAGTGAAAATGGATGGCAGCCTTAATCTTGATTCTACTGTGTATCTGGAACTATTCAAGAAAACTTCATGTGCTATATCTCATGATGTTGTTGAGATCTAATTTCCATGCTCATCCTGAGTTCTCATTTAAAATAGAATTCAGTATACACTCAGATAGAAAATTTCAAATTTGCTATTCGCCTCCCAAACTCTTCAATGCAAAAATGGGTGAGATGCATTTTTTTTTATAGCTTTCTGCTTAATGTTTTCTTTTTCTTTTTTTGAAACAAACAGGCCTTCATTTAGAGCACCCTTTAGAGAAAGCTAGAGGTAAGAAACATAGGGAAAGCATATCTATATGTCGTATATATCCTTAGGAATTTTGAGTTTCAGCTGGAGGTACTGTGGAACTATTTTTGGACCAGGTTTTCAGAATAGGAGCAAAGGTCATCATAGTAACTTGTTTATTCTGATAGGATGCTCCCTCCTTTCTACTCTCCATATGGTTCTGGGTCGTTACAGTCTTCTGCTGAGAGAAGGATGAAATTAACGGCAAAGGATTTGGGAAGTTATTGGCATTTGGGAATTTATAAAATATTTATGAAAACCTGTCTGGGTGAGAATTGCTCTGGGGCATTGCTTAATCCCAAAGGATGGAGAAATTTGCCCAAATGCTAATCAAATTTCTTAGGATTCAACCAAACATTTCTGTTTTAATTTATGTCATTCCCAGGATTATGGAAGCCATGATGATTTAGTGAGAGAACAGGAGTCTAATTTAGTCCAATAATTATTTCACAAGAGACAAGCAAGGAGACTAAAATAATCCCAAAATACATCAGAGGAGAAATATTGAGCAAAACCATGAGAGAGATGATGTATCGGAAACCAATCAATCCACAGAGAGGCTGTTCTAGACACCAAGTGGGAGCAAACAGAAGACCCTGTCCAGTCTGTTAAGAAGATTTTGATACAGAGGCAGAGGAGCAGCAGAAGGTATCCCAGCCATTGTATGCTCTAGAAGTTCTGGGAACCAAGGAAGAAATCCTAGGTAAGCTGGGAAAGTTTGCTGGAGGATGTAAAAACTGGAAATGGAGCAGTGGATTGATCAGAGAGAGGCAAGCAGATCCTAGAATGTTCCTAAGAGAGTAAAGGGCAATTTTGGCTGGTCCCAATACCAGTTGGGGGGTATTTGGAAATACAAAAGTAACAACAGGTATTGTGCATAAATTATGCATCAATTTACATCAGGCACTGCTATGTTTGTTTTCATATGTTACACAATCCTCGCAACTCTATGAGAACACACGTTATTAATCTCATGACATATTAAGAACATGAAGTTTTACCTATAGAACTAGCCCAAGATCACACATCTAGTTCTGATTTGTAGATATTAAGAGTATCATAACTCAGGTAGATTTTTTTTTTTTTTAAACAAGCAGGAATGTTTAAGTGAGATGTATTAGCCAAAACCTTTGGTCATTGGGAGCACAGATGGTGAGCTTGGAAGCACTCCTGTATTGGTGAGCTTTTGAAATGGATAAGAGTTTTCAGATCATTGACAACTTCAAGATTCTATGGCAGTAGAATCTATGAATAAACAAATGCAAAGTGAATTTTTATCTCAGCCTTGGCATGAATATCACCAGCAGATACGTCTTCTGCTCACTGGTGTATCAAAGGCCATTTCTCCGGAAACTGCTTGTGCAGCGCAAATTGTATTTGTAAATTCTCCCTCCGTATAGCTTGTGGTTAATTTGCCTGCAGACCTTAAATCTGGCAGAATTTTATGAACTGAGACTCTCTATACAAGTGTAATTAAGAGACACTTTACAATTTTAGGTTCTAAGTAATAGCTTAAGGGCAAAAATATATTTTTTTTAAGGGTGAAGAACAGAAAGTGCAAATTTAAAAAAAATTACCCTTCATTTGATATAAAAGAAATGCACGTTAAAAGTGGAAAATTTTGGAAACTCAGAAAAGTAAAGATGTTAAAATAACAATGACCCTTAAACCCAGCATCCACAGATAATCACTCTTAGGAATTCAACATAGTCCCAACAATTCAGCAAGTTCCTTCCAGCTCTGTTTTATATAGATGAAATAATATTTTCTAAAATAGGGATCCTCAAACTCTCTGACCTCAGATTTTACATCTTAAAAATTATTGAAGATTCCAAAGTATTTTATTTTATGTGTTTTGCTATTGATATATACTGTTGGATGTTACACTTGAAAAAAAATATGTGTTTATTTATTTGTTTAAAATTGCAATAATAAATTCATTACATGTTAATACAAATGACATATATTAGTAAAAATAACTATATTTTTCAAAATAAAAATTTTTGTGAGAAGAATGGCATCATTTTACAAATCTTTTTAATGTCTGATTTAATTGAAAACAGCTGGATTCTTACATCTGCTTCTGCATTCATCCTGTTGTGATATATTGTTTTAGGTGAAATATATGAAAAAAAATTCAGCCTCATATAGGTATGAAACTGGAAAAGGAAGGAGTATTTTACGAGTTTTTTTAGATAATTGTGACTGTCCTATAGTCTCTGGAAAACTCCACTGTACATTCATGAGAGAAAGAGAGTAAAATGGCAAATACTATCTTAGCATTATTATGAAAATAGTTTTAACTTCACAGACTCCCTGAAAGAGTCTTAGGGACCCCCAACAGTCTCTCTACTAGACTTTGAGAGTCCCCCACTACATATATATTCTGTGTTTATCACTCAAATGTATATTTAAACATTATTAAAATAATTAAAATTAAGATCTGTTATAATTGATTTAACCATTTCCCTGTTATTTGGGCATTTAGTTCCATCCTGTCTTATACGAACAAAAATAGCACTGGAATAAATAAATGTCTTTTATCCATAATTTCACATCTGAATTTCATACTCTACTCTTTTAAGGCAGATTACCAGAATCTGAAGATTGTATTTTATGATACTTAATGTGTTTTACCAACTTGATTTCAAGAAAAATTCTACCAACTTCCAGTCATCAAATAGGATATAAGCACATATCTCACTGAGTCCTCAGCAGCACTGAATATATATATCAAATAATCATTGCTTTGCTGTTCAGAAAACATTTTTTTCTCCAATTATTTGCATACTGATGAGGTTGACTAATTTTTATACTTATGAGTCACCAACGAATATTCTCTGTGTGTAAAATATAACAGTGGGCTTCCTGACATTAGTGCTGACCACTAATTCTGTCACTGTGAAAGATGTTTATAAATCTGATCAAATACTGAAACAATTTCCCTTAAAAATATAATACTGTAAGCAGGGGGGTGTGCATTTTATAGTTTGCTAAGGTTGCTGCAACAAAGTTCGACAAACTGGGTGGCTTAAGCAGCAGAAATTTGTTGTCTCACAGTTCTGGAGGACAGAAGTCTGAAATCAAGGTGTGGTCAAGCTTGATTTTTCTCTGAAGGCTGTGAGGGAGACTGATTCTTGCCTCTCTCCTAGTTTCTGGTGGTTTCCTGGCAAACTTCGGTGTTCCTT